>NC_091460.1:44283259-46683259 GCF_027789765.1 Dendropsophus ebraccatus
CCCGGCCGAATCCCTCCGAGCGTCCTGAGTGCCGGCCGCCCTCTTCAGCGTCATTGGCTGCTCAGCCGTGATTGGCTGAGCATAACTGTGCTCAGCCAATCGCGGCTGAGCAGCCGGTGACGTGATCACTGCAGTACCAGCTGGGTGATCATCATTTCTGTGCACCCGCATCCCAATTCAACATTGCACACAATGGAGAGTGCGGCCGGAGCCGCACTCTCCATTGTGTGAACTGTCAGGCTTGTGCGGCCACTATTCAATGAACAGCAGCAAAAATGTGTATACACTCAGGCCAGGATTCCATTTTCTGCAGCACAATGTAAATTTTCAATTAATCATGGCCATTGTTGCAAATTGCAACAACAGCCTTGATTAATGGATAATTTACGTTGTGTGAACATAGACTAAACCTGTCCACCTGTATCCACCATTTGCTACGCATTTCTCTGTGTAATGAGAGGCAGAGAGGGTTTAACTATTATATGGAGACACAGAGGGGGTTTTAATTACTATATCTGGTTGGTTAGGCCCAGAGAGGGTCTATCCTCTATATATGGAGGCACAATGGGGGGCTTATCTGCTGTATGAGGGTACAGATTAAGGGGGTCTTTCTATTATATGATGACCAGGGGCGCATTAAGGGTACCACAGGTCTTGGGCAGTTTAGAAATTGTGGCCCCCTGCAACCCCCCCCCCAATAAACCCTGCCCGCTAACCACCCTGTATACCATGAGCACTCATCTATACGCCCTATATACCACATGCACTTCTCTATAACATATATATATATATATATATATATATATATATATATATACATATACATCCTCACGTAAATTCACAGCAGTCTCACAAGACTTCATAAAGTCCACCCCCAGCCATGAATAGTCCTCTGTTCAAACCAGTGCCATGTTTTCTAATCAGAACTGACCAAACAAAGATCTGTAATCATATCCCAAACACCAGGACCCACCAGGTTTCTGTATCTCTCTCTCTATCCCCCACACTGTGTTCCTGTCTAAAATTTCAGAACTCTCCTAAAAACAGCCTAAACTTACTGGAAAAAATGAGAATAAAAAATCCCAAAAGGTACCAATAAGAATTAAGAAGATGTGAACATGTGATAGTGTATAGGGTCATACACAAATCCTGAGTACATGGTACAACAGGATGACAATCGCCATCAATAAGTCACTCTGGGGCACTATCTCCTATCTATCTATCTATCTATCTATCTATCTATCTATCTATCTCCTATCTATCTATCTATCTATCTATCTATCTATCTATCTCCTATCTATCTATCTATCTATCTATCTATCTCCTATCTATCTATCTATCTATCTATCTATCTATCTCCTATCTATCTATCTATCTATCTATCTATCTATCTATCTATCTCCTATCTATCTATCTATCTATCTATCTATCTCCTATCTATCTATCTATCTATCTATCTATCTATCTATCTATCTATCTCCTATCTATCTATCTATCTATCTATCTATCTATCTATCTATCTATCTATCTATCTATCTCCTATCTATCTATCTATCTATCTATCTATCTATCTATCTCCTATCTATCTATCTATCTATCTATCTATCTATGTGACATCTGTCATAGCCTTTATACACATACACACACATCCCATTAAACATGAGCTATGAACAATATATATATATATATATATATATATATATATATATATATATATTAGAGATGAGCGGATTTCCCGAAGTTCGTGTTCGTATGAACCTGAACTATCAGCATCTGATTCCCGCTGTCTGCCGGCTCCGTGCAGCAGGTGGATACAGCCTAAGGACCGCCTAGAAAACTGGGATATAGCCTATGCCAATGGCTGTATCCTGGTTTTATAGGCATTCCTTAGGCTGTATCCACCCGCTGCACAGAGCCGGCAGACAGCGGGAATCAGATGCCGATAGTTCAGGTTCATACAAACCCAAACTTTGTGAAATCCGCTCATCTCTAATATATATATATATATATATATATATATATATATATATATATATATATATATGAGTTCCCCACCAGTATCACTCCAGCTGCTCTGAAAACTACAACTTCCAGCATGCCCTTCCATGCTGGGAGTTGTAGTTTTGTACCATTTAGAGAGACACAGGTTAGAGAACAGTGATACAGACACATATATACAGACATATATGACCCATATTGCCCCTGGCACCTGACAGTCTCTCACCATACGAAGCAGCAGAGACAGACAGGTAGTCTGTTATCACCAGCAGCTTCAACATCTCTCCCTGGTGCCCCTTTCATCCTCCCTGGCATGTCCTCCTTGGTAGGCACACTTTGACATTGCCGCTCCTGACCCTCGGCAACAAGCGACCTGACCCGGACGTCCAACACAGCCGCTACTCTGTTTGGAGGCGGGGGTAGCTGTGGAGATCGGGGGCTAGCAAACAAAAGGGAGCCTAGAAGGCATCAATCAGTGTGGTGCATTCCGGCAGAGGATATTTTCCAGGCATGAGCAGGGGTGTGCGTGGCTGTGTTATAATGGGGGCAATCTCCCTGGTTCCCCCGGAGCCCAGGGCCCCGGGCGGTAGCCCGGATTGCCCTCATTATAATCCGCCTATGATGAGGACATAGAACAATAGAGATGGGAAGTGTATAGAGGTGAGGATGGTGCTGGAGCCAAGAGTCTAACATGTTTCTCTGGTTAATTCTGCGTAGACTATTCATGGACTGGAGTAGTCTTTGTGATGGCCAGGCCAGATGGAGATGGAAAGCGAAACAACTTTGATTAGCAACACATCACCTGCAGTTCACACAGAGAAGACGCCCTTTGAGTCACTGGATGTAACTGCACTAGTATATGCTGGTATTATTAGTAATATTTGCTGATATAGTGGATTTTACTCACTGACCATACAGGACACGGGTGTCAGCTGCGGCCCTCCAGCTGTTACCATCATGATGTAGTTTTGCAACAGCTGGAGGGCAGAGAGTTTGACCCCCGGTATAGTGGTGTTAGTTGCTATGTTGTGATTAGAGATGAGCGAATCTACAGTAGGGATGAAGTGAAGCGCTTCCTATCTGCATTCAGCTCTCCAGACTGCGGGCTTTGGCGTCTGCTCTGCTTGCTGCCGCTTCTCCCCGGGTGCTGGGATCCAGTTTCCCAGGACTGGATCCATCTTTTCCCAGCACTCGGGGAGGAGCGACACAGAGTAGACTAGCCTGCAGCCTGATAAGCTGAATGCAGATATAGGAATGAGGCGCTTCACTTCATTTGTACTGTAGATTTGCTCATCTCTAATTGTAATGATGACGGTGGTCATGGTGCTGAGGTATTATCTGTTATACTGGTATTATTGGTAGTAACAGTCTCTATATATAATTGTAATGATGGAGTGGTCATGGTGCTGAGGTATTATCTGTTATACTGGTATTATTGGTAGTAACAGTCTCTATATATAATTGTAATGATGGAGTGGTCATGGTGCTGAGGTATTATCTGTTATACTGGTATTATTGGTAGTAACAGTCTCTATATATAATTGTAATGATGGAGTGGTCATGGTGCTGAGGGATTATCTGTTATACTGGTATTATTGGTAGTAACAGTCTCTATATATATTTGTAATGATGACGGTGGTCATGGTGCTGAGGTATTATCTGTTATACTAGTATTATTGGTAGTAACAGTCTCTATATATAATTGTAATGATGGAGTGGTCATGGTGTTGAGGTATTATCTGTTATACTAGTATTATTGGTAGTAACAGTCTCTATATAATTGTAATGATGGCGGTGGTCATGGTGCGGAGGTATTATCTGTTATACTAGTATTATTGGTAGTAACAGTCTCTATATATTTGTAATGATGGCGGTGGTCATGGTGCGGAGGTATTATCTGTTATACTGGTATTATTGGTAGTTACAGTCTCTATATAATTGGAATGATGGAGTGGTCATGGTGCTAAGGTTTTATCTGTTAGGCTATGTTCACACTACGTAAAGAGACCGGCCGTTCTGTGACCCGGCCGGTCTCTGACCAGATCATCCCGGCCAGTACTTAAGTACCGGCCGGATAATTTTTCTGGCCGCACTGTTCTGTTGCGGGCGCATCAGCGCGCGTCCGCATCAGAACTTCACACAGCACACAATGAAGCAAGCGGCCGGACCCGCTCACTTCATTGTGTGAACTAACATGTTAGTTATTTGCGGGCCTACATGGGATCCCGGCCGGAGTGTATACGATGTGTGTACGCTCCGGCCGGGATCCCATAGCAGATAAGGCAATGTTCCACTCCGCCTAAAGTATGGCTGTTGTTGCCGATGGCAACAACGGCCATACTTTTACGTAGTGTGAACATAGCCTTATACTGGTATTATTGGTAGTAACAGTCTCTATATATAATTGTAATGATGGCGGTGGTCACGGTGCTGAGGGATTATCTGTTATACTGGTATTATTGGTAGTAACAGTCTCTATATACTAGATTGGTCAGTAAAAGTATGGTCGTAACTTGTATATTGATAATATTTGCTTCTTGTATACCAGTGTTATTTGGTAACTGATGGCTATTTAGACATATACAGTATTAGGCGTAGAAACATGTCTTATTTTGAATTTATATATGTGTTTTTGTTTTTTCTTTATGAATCCTAACATTTTCTGTAGCCTGTAGCTGGTATATGTGCCCCATGCTAGCCGCATCAGCTACAGAACAATTCTCATACTGCCTGATAGATATCAGACAGACATGTGATGATAGATAGATAGATAGATAGATAGATAGATAGATAGATAGACAGATATATGATAGATAGATAGATAGATAGATAGATAGATAGATAGATAGATAGATAGGAGATAGATAGATAGGAGATAGATAGGAGATAGATAGATAGACAGTCAGATATATGATAGATAGATAGATAGATAGATAGATAGATAGATAGATAGATAGATAGATAGGAGATAGATAGATAGGAGATAGATAGATAATAGATAGATAGGAGATAGATAGATAGATAGATAGATAGATAGATAGATAGATATATAGATAGATAATAGATAGATAGAGAGGAGAGAGAGAGATGGATGATTGATAGAGAAGATATAGATAGATAGATAGATAGATAGATAGATAGATAGATAGATAGATAGATAGATAGATAGATAGAGGAGATAGATAGATTTAATAATAGGTAAGGGCCAGAGTGGTCCTTGAAGGATGGGCCGCTGGCCTGCTACTCATGGGCCAGTGCTATGTGGCTGCCCCCCAGGCTAAAATTTGCCAGCCAGCCCCTGCAGATAGTCCAGTCCGACACTGGTCCTGGGTGCCCAAGGCTTATTGATCCTACAGAAAAGCTATAGTCGAATAAATTTCTGAAAAAGTAAATATGATAAAAAGGTGTCAGACCACACAGTACATAGCAGCTTGTTGTGTATGGAGCTGTGTAGCCACAGATCGGTCACAATGCCCATGCTGACCCCTAGCCACTGTCCCTATACAATGGGCAGGCGAGCATCAGACCTGGACAATGGGGCAATAGAAGAAAGCAGCCTGGTCTCATGAATCATGTGTTGTGTTACGTGTGTGTCACTTACATGGGGAAGAGGTGGCAGAGAATGCACTATAGGAGGAAGACAGTGGAAGCGCTGTGATACTCTGGTCACTGTTGGGTTGGAAAACCTTGGGTCCTGTCATCATATGGATGCTACTGTACTAGATTTACCACCTATGTAAACATTGTACAGACCAATTTTCCATACTCAAGACAGAAGTATTCCCTAATGGCAGTGGATGGTTTGAGGTACACGACAAAGTGATCAAGGTGGTGACACGGCCTCCTAAGTCTTTTAGATTGGTGATTTTCAACCAGTGTGCCGCGACACATGGTCGGGTGTGCCGCGGGGAAAGTTCCCCAAACTATGGTGCCCCTGTGAAACAGGAGAAAACAATGGGGGAGAGAAACCTGGGGATGGGGGAGAAACAGGGGAGAGAAACATGGGGATGGGGGAGAGAAACATGGGGATGGGGGAGAGAAACAGTGGAGAGAAGCAGGGGGGAGAGAAGTATGTTGGAGAGAAGCACAGGGGAGAGAAGCAGGGGGGAGAAGTATGGTGGAGAGAAGCAGGGGGGAGAGAAACATGGGGATGGGGGAGAGACAGGGAGAGAAGCAGGGGGGAGAGAAACCTGGGGATGGGGGAGAAACAGGGGAGAGAAGCAGGGGGGAGAGAAACATGGGGATGGGGGAGAGAAACAGCGGAGAGAAGCAGGGGGGAGAGAAGTATGGTGGAGAGAAGCACAGGGGAGAGAAGCAGGGGGGAGAAGTATGGTGGACAGAAGCACAGGGGGAGAAGAAAACAGGCCCAGGTTTCACACTGAGTGAGTATAAATACATTTAGAATCTATATTATTAACTATATGTATAATATGTACTGTTTTAGTGTCATTTTGTGCCCTTTTGGTTGGTGGTGTGCCCCAGGATTTTTTAAGTATAAAAAGTGTGCCGCGGCTCAAAAAAGGTTGAAAATCACTGTTTTAGATCTTTTTCTGGTTGAGCATCTCCTCTCCTGTCCTATTCAAATGAATGGGATCAGTTCAAAGATCCAATTATCTCCAGCGCTTTGCTACTGCACTGGAGTGAAATGTCGCCAGATGAGCGTAAACCGGCCCTACCGAGATGTCACCGGCAGATCTGTAAGTTGTAACACGTCCAATCCATGAAGGTCGCACCTCACAACTTACAGATCTGCCGGTGACATCTCGGTAGGGCCGGTTATGCTCATTGATTGGTTGCTACAGATAACCTGATTGGTTGCTATGGGTAACTTTGGCTTTGCAGCGTTTTTGATATTTTTCAAAAGGGCGAGGGCTGGCCTTACAAGTCGGCGCTTGCTCGCTTCTGCTGATCACCCTGTGTAATATGGGCTTAACACAGCGGACATAGGTTGGCTAAAACTATTGTTTGTTTTTAAATTTCACTTGATGGCTGTGTTCACATGATGTTTTTTATGTCCATTTTTTTCTCTCAAAATGACATCTGTCATTTCTTGTTTTAGATGGCTGTTGGTACATTATTCTAGTTCAGATCCTTTGGATGTGTGGTTCTTTATTAAAGGTCTATTGAACTTAGGCTGGGTTCACACTACGTTTTTGCAATCCGTTTTTTTCATCCATTTTTTTTTTTTTTGCAAAAAACGGATGAAAAACTGATAAAAAAACAGATGCAATTGTGTGCATCCGTTTTGATCAGTTTTTCCATTGACTTCCATTATTAGAAAAAACGGACCCTTTTTTTTAACGTACACAAAAACGTAGTCGACCTCATTTTGTGTCCTTTAAAAAAAGCGGATCTGTTTTTTTTTTTTATAATGGAAATCAATAGAAGAACAGATCAAAACGGATGCACACAATTGCATCTGTTTTTTTCATCAGTTTTTCATCCTTTTTTTGCAAAAAACGGATTGCAAAAACATAGTGTGAACCCAGCCTTAGTAGTAAAGACGGTGGGAAAAAAAATGTCTGCGAACAACTAAAAATAACGTCCGTTGTTTGCAAAACAACGTCCGCAAAGGGCTATGTTCACACTTAGTTAAAAAAAAAAATAAGTTGTCCCCTTTTTCTTTTTTCAATAATGTGTGTTATTGCTGATTTATAATAGAGAGTAATATCAATGTTTGCCCATCCAATACGCATAGGGGGACACTTATCAAGACTGGCATATGAGTACGCCAGTCTTAGATAAGGCCCTGTCCTCCTTTTTCCTGGCTGGATTTACTAAGTGCCACATGCCACTTGGCAAAACCGGCCAGCCCTGTGCCCTGGTGCAGGCATTGTGCAAAAATCTTAACCTTCATTGGAGCAGGTGTAGATTTTTGCCTGTTTTATGGCAGTTTCCAGGTGTAAGCCTTAATAAATGAGGTGTGAAAGGAGGCCACGCCCCCTGCCTGCCCATTAGGTGAGCAGGTGGTATGGCTGATGAATCTGTCTACCATAATGTTTTAATAACGGCCATTGTTTGAAGGACCGGCAAAATAATGTGCATGTTATTTAATTGCAGCTGCTATTGCGCAAAAAGCAGACTTTTTAGGGTGCGTTCACGTGTAACGAAGCCGCAGTGGATTTCTCGCTGCAAATTCACAGCGAGATCTGCTGCGGATCCCTGCCCTGTACACTTATGGGCAGACAAACTCGCAGCGGGACAGACATCTCGCTGTCAGTATGTCAGCAGCCCTCCCCATTAACTTAACCCTTTTCAACATCTTGTAGACTTTAGTTTTGATAATTGATGTAAGTGGAAGCTGCTAGGTCTAAATAAAAAGTCCATACCAACTAATACATTGATTTATTAAAGCGTAACTGTCATTTCAGGATAATTTTTCTGAAAACAATAAATATCAATAGTACAAGCCATTTTAAGAAACTCTGTAATAGGTTTTATTTACCAAATGAGTTTCCATCTGTACTGAAAAAGCAGTTTTCCTAGCTCCCCCCTCACATCAGAAGAAGCAGGATTTCTGTGTCCATTATACTCTATGGACAGGGGAGGGGCTGAGAGGTGTCCTGCACAGCACAACACCCATTAACCTTTCTGACCCCTGAATCCAGTGTTTTAGCTTGCAGGGTCGGCGTCAGCACAGGGCTTACCCGGGCAAGTGCCGGGGCCCACAGAGCCTCTAGGGGCCCAAAGAGGGAGAGGGGTCCAGTGTTCTAATGTTCAGCCCTCTCACTGCAGTGCAGGGTGAGCGCTGAACATCAGAAGACACAGGAGCAGGACCTGCACAGAGAGAAAAAAAGGGTGAAGTACCTGATCACATGACTGGAAGGTCCTCACAGTGTGGAGAGCAGCCTGACAGAGAGGAAGAAGCTTTTTTGCCTAATAAAACCTATTAAAGAGTTTCTTAAAATTGCTTATACTACAGATTTTTGTAAAAAAAAAAAAAAAAAAAAAAAAAAAAAGCTTTAACTTCTTGTCCTCTCATTCAGCATAAAGACATACAGCACCAGGGCCCAGGTGTGTATGAAATCCTTGAATCTAATGTCTGCATATTCTTACTAACTTTCCTGGCCTTAAAGGAGTATTGACTGAAATGTGAAATGACAGTAGAAATCCCTCCAGACTCTCCAGACTGGTAAGAAAACCACTTCCTGCAGGGCATACAGCAGCTGATAACTACTGGAAGACTCAAGATTTTTTAATAGAAGTAAATTACAAATCTCCTGCACTTTCTGATGAAAGAAAAAAATGGTGAACAACCCTTTTAAGCTGTATTGAGATTAAAGATGGCCTAACCTGCTTATTTCAGGGCCATTACCCACCCTCTAAGGCTGGGTTTACATCAGGATCAATATCTGATGCAAAACTGCACCAGTTATCTTCAGACTTTTTCACCCTTTTATCAGCCCTGGATAGGAAAATGCTGCCGCATATGTGTTCCTCTCTGACATAGCAGGGTTGGGGTGGGGTGTGTGTGAGATGGCTCATGTTTGTAAAAACAGCGCCACCCTTGTCTTTAGGTTGTGTGTGGTATTACAGTTCAGCTCCATTCACATCTATAAAACTGAGCTGTAAACCCACACCCAAACTGAGGACAAGAGTGGTGCTGTTTCTGGAAGAAAGTAACCATGTTTGTCTAAGCCTGGATAACTCCTTTCATATAATCTGCTCTCTAATCTACTTTGGTAATTCCACAAACAGATCTTTACCAAAACCAGAATCAGTGCATATGTTCTGCTACAGACTTACATGCAGAATCGCTGGGAAGAAATCTGTGAAGGAAATCTAAGGATGAGATTAAGTGAGTGGTCGGCTTCATGCCACTGAAATGTGGCAAACAATGGCTGCACAAGTTTTCCAGGTGCTTATGTGGCCTCACCATAAGGTAATAGCCACAGAACCAAATCAGTGTACATAAAATCAGTGACAGATCTACAGTGTGAACATACCCTTATAGGAGGAGAGCTGTCAATCAGCAGCAGGGGACAGGGAAGAACCCCATCTCAAGAACACATCAGGCTATCACATTGCTGATTGTACTAACAGTAAGTTCTAGAAAACTACTACATATTCACACATACATGACATCTCCTGCAGCATGCTTCCCAAGCTTCATGCATTGGTCTAGAAATATGGAAATTTCTTTACTCCTTATTTATATAAAATATAGAAATAATAATAATAATAATAATAATAATAATAATTCTGCCTGACATTTTTAAACTTCATTATTCCTGTTATTCCTATTATTACTGTAGTTCAATATATTTTACAATAATCAAATAATTTTGAAAAATATGATGATAATATTATTGTTGTATTTCTTGATTCCATTTAGTTTTGCTTCTATTTTAATGCTCAACTGTGAAAACAAAAAACTCAGTAGTGAAAGAACCCTATAACTTGCCATGAAATCACTACAAGTTAACCTCTGCCATCTAGTGCTGGATGTATAGAACTACACCACATATACTTGTGTTGCAGCTAAGGCTAGGTTCACACACAGTAAAATAAAAGCTAAATACTATTTTAATTTTTAGTGACTATAAGAATGTGTAAATAGATAAAAAAAACAGCTGTATTTTTTTAAAAGCAGACTGTATATAATGAGTTTGTTCATTATTTGGACAGTCGTAATCAATTATGGCCCTTATTCTATACGGTGTGTGCACTGCTGACCAATTTTCCATTGATTTTAATGGGGCACATTATTACACAGAAAATACGGCTGTATTTTTACCTTTAGGTTATGTTCCCACACAGTATTTTTGCTTAGCATTTTGCTCAGTATTTTTCAACCAAAACCAGGAGTGGATAGAAAACATAGAAAGGCTATGTTCACACACTGTTGAAATTATGTAGATGGCCGCCATTTAATGGTAAATAATTGTCATTATTTTAAATCAAATTTCAACAGTGTGTGAACATAGCCTTTCCGTGTTTTCAATTCCCTCCTGGGTTTGGTTGCAAAATACTGACCAAAATGCTGAGCAAAAATACTGTGTGGGAACATAGCCTTAAAAATGCTGTAACCTAAAAGTGATTATGAATGTTTTTGTGAAAAAAGTATATACATAGCCATTCTGTTAACCTCTTTAAGAGGTTGCTATTATAAAGCTTGCAGTATAGGCAGCAGATATAGATTAAAGGGGTAGTGCGGCGCTAATCATTTATTCACAAAATAACACACATTACAAAGTTATACAACTTTGTAATGTGTGTTATGTATGTGAATGGCCCCCTTCCCCGTGTCCCACCACCCCCCCACGCTAGACCCGGAAGTGTTGGTGCATTATACTTACTGCATTGGTGTCGACCCCCGTCCGCCATCTTGTGACAATGACATTGTCTTCGGGAGGCCGGCCAAGTGTGCACCAACACTTCCGGGTCTAGCGTGGGTGGGGGAGGGACACGGGGAAGGGAGCCATTCACATACATAACACACATTACAAAGTTGTATAACTTTGTAATGTGTGTTATTTTGTGGATAAATGTTTAGCGCCGCACTACCCCTTTAAGGGATGGGGTTCCCAGCTCAGGTAGACTATCTATTCAATGGGCAGCATGAGTAAGTACTGTCTCAGAATGGGGGATGTGATTGTACTTCAGAAGAAGGTCTATATCTATGACTGTTAGTGGTATGTATATCGGCTTCTAAGGGTACTATTGATATTATTCATCATTATTAAACATTTACCTTAGACTTAGCGCAGACAAGTGATATGGGTCGGATGTGGCCCACCGCCAGGAGACACTTTTTATCCAGGTGTTGAGTGGTTTGCAGTGGAAATTCTGATCTGAGCTGACAATAGTCTGTGCAATAGTTTATGTAGAACCGTCAGTATGCTAGGCCGTGTATGGGAGGGTCCAGACTACTGCCATACGCCCATGATGGATTGATACAATTAACACTTGCCTAAGAACAGAACAGCCAGCTACGATGACTCAGAGACCAATCCATCTTCACTTATAGCAGACATTGGCACGCTCACAAAAATGCAACACTTGTGCTTTTACAGTTGTTTGATATAAAACACTGAAGCTCAGCTTAGACGGAGAGAAGTTCCACTGATAATTTGGGAGGACATTGTCATAAAAGTGTAGCTGCCTGGTAGTGGAGAGAGACGACATGGCCATTCATCATCTGAGGGTCAGTCTGGTGCCAGGTCTTCATCTCTGGAATAATCCTGCATTCTTAGGATGGACTATTTCCGGCCATAATCTTATACCATGAATTTATCTTGCACAGAATCTGCATGTTCTACATGTCAATTCTGATGTGGATCCCACCTTTTGCAGTTAAAATGGTGAAATCCCTAGAAGGATTGTTGCTTCCTTGGGGTACTCCTGTCACGCCTTTGGTCCCCCCGCTACTTTCCAGATGGACTGAGTCCACTCAGTCACTGACTGAATTGGGAGAGCATCATGGCCAGTGATTGGCTGAGTGGGCTGTCACTCCTGAGACAAGTCCATCATGGAAGTGGTGGCCAGAATGACCACATGAGCATTGTAGGTGCATTACAATGCAGTCTATGGTGGTTCTTGGAGTATCTTGCTTGCATCAGAAGAGACAGCCTTCCTGTCGGCATTTTCACAGAAGATCATGCCATGCCGACAAAGTGATAGGTACCCTCTAAGCATAAGTGTTTGATCTCTGGGGTCAGAACCCCCACCATTTAAGAGAATGTCAGTCTCCAAGTGCTCCATGTGAATAGAGCAGCAGTGTTCTTGCTTGGCCACTACTCCATTCATTGCTGTGGGACTGACAGAGATGTCTGAGTACAATGGTTGGCTATCTTTGTTAGTTCCATAGACAGTGAATGAAGTGGCAGTCAGGCAGGGGCACTACAGCACCATTCACAATGGGCACTAAGGGACTGCCTGTGGATATTGGGTAAATACTGTTGCTTGGCCAAACCCTTTTGTGAAGGGACGTTCTCTATCCTGCATCCTTATCTCCTCAATCCCATTGATTAAGATTTATCTCTTCAGACACGCTCATAACATTACCTAAATTTTGTCTCCTCCTCTGCTGTCCCCTCACCTTCTACTCGTTTACACATTTCTCCTGTAAGTGGAGAGGACAGGCGTCTCGGCAAACATCAATCATTCAGACATTAGTTATTGAAGGTGGTTTTGGTACAGTGTATGCCACATGGCTGTTTTGGGCGATTACTAGTCCTGTAGGACTTTGCGGTTTTTATGGGTTACTGGCTTACTTACCTATTTAAACTATTTCCTACACTAACGCTCTCCCTACTCCGGCATCTGTCCCTGCCTGCTATGTGACAGCAACTGAGCTGTGCATCAGGCGACCCGGACCTATATAGACCTAGGTCATCTGATGCGACTATCCAATCACTACTTTGCCAATGGCTAACATTGCTACAGCATAACAGGATGTGCCAGGCCTTCCTCAAACGTATACTGGTTAATAAAAGCGTGCAGGGAGGTGCTCGGTATAACATGCTTGTTCTACACTAGTATTGTAATGTCGTCTGCATTAGATTTTAGGCAGGGTTTATTGAACAGCAATAATATTATATTATATTTATATTTAAATTATATTTATTGAACAGCACAGCCTCTGTATGCTGCCGTAGAGCCATTGTGCACATGGCTCCGTCATCTGCATTAGATTTTAGGCAGGGCTTATAAAAGCATCATGACCTCCATTTACAACAGAGCAGTGAAAGCTTTGCCTGATCCGACTTAGGTCTTATTCACACTCTGAAGGTCCATGGATGAAGTCTGCTATCTTCCGCGTTCTGTGAAAAACCATCCGTGATGGCATCCATTTTGCATCCGTGTCCCTGTTTTTCATGGATCTGTTTAAAGATATTTTTAAACTACACTGATTATACCACATCCGTGTTTTTTCCCAGATTGCACAGATGTCAGAACTGTGTAATCTGTGAAAAATACGGATCTGATAGACTTCTATGTGGGAATATGTGCCATCGTCTCATCTGAGTTATGACATATCCTGTTTTTTCACAGAACAGATTGTGGATCCGTGAAAAAACGGAACGTGTGAATAGCTCAATAGAAGGCCATGGGCTTTAATATTGTCAGTGATCACGATCTGTGATCACGGACAACTTCACAGAACGTGTGAATAAGGTTTTACTGTCACGCCAATTAACACAGCAAGCTAGCAAACTCAATCCAAGCGGCTCCATTATAAATCCATGAGGCAGCACGAACAGAGATAATTGACAGTGGGGAAGTGCTGCATACTGGTGCACATTGCTTTCCGCTTATTCTCATGATTGGTGGAAGTCTCAAAAGTAGGACCCCACTGATCAAACATTTTGACATGCCCCTGTGAAATGTTAAAAGTAATGATAATAATAATAATAATAATAATAATAATAATAATAATAATAATAATAATAATTATTATTATTATTAATACAAGTATGCTTTAACTTTATTGGGGGGGGGGGGGGATGAGTCTCCTAGAGTTCCATTATGTTTGCCTGTAATTACATACTCCTCTATTCTTGCCTTCAGAAAGGCCAGCAAGAAAAATGCCAACAGCATGGCCAGGTATTCAATTGATGAGAATCGGACCAACCCCCCCCCCCCCCCCCCCCCATTGATGAGATACCACAGTGGATTACTTTATGAGATACAAAACCCCCATTGACTATAGAATAAAATAGAGTCCTGAAGAAAAACATCTGCATTTCTAAATTCTAGAATAAATCTGAAAAGCCATAAATTGTTTTCCAGTTTTGGATCCAGTGAACTGAATATTTAGTTGTCTCCATGTTCCTAGCCAATAGCATAGATGGAGTGTACTCCTGCCCCTTTGTACAGAAGTTGGCATTGTGTGTAACAATGACAGGCTTCAGTGAAAACAACATTGAAATGACATTGACAACCATCCAGGAGTATTTGGTGGCATTGGCATCTTGTAGGAATCATTTAGAAGAAATTGTCTGAGTTAATTGGAAACACTTTCTGAGCTGAGGATGTTTAAACAAGGGGAATATTTGTAAGTAATAAAACAAACACATTCCATGGCTGGAAAAAGAACTTCTTATAGTTTTCCAGTATTTCAATGCAATATAAAAAAAGAAAATCGTTCATCACATAAACAATTGTAGAGGACATTTCCTAGTACTATTCCTCTTCACCATGACTCATGACTGCAGCAAACCCAGATCATATACTCTATATGCTGTTGACACAGAGAAGAGAGCAGTTACCTGAGAGCACCCCTGGAGGACCTGATACTACTGAGCATTGCAAAGACAGCCCAGTGATTTCAGCTGGCATCATGTAATCATTTATTTCCCCTGAGGTGGCGCTACAAGGGAATTGAGCACTTTCTGGAAGGTTTCCTAGTAGCTGATCACTGGGGGTCCCAGCACTGCTTTGTAGTAACACGTATTGACAAGGGGAATGGTAACACCAAGTTAAAGTTGTAAACTTCTAAAAGAAAAAAAGGAGAATACAAATATTTCCCAAAACAGGCTTTTTACATAGTGCTGACTATAGATGAGAAAATGGATTATAACTAATCGAATTCAAAATGAAAAAAATAAAATAAATATAAAAGAAAATCAAGTTTCGTCCGAATATGTTTGTCATGCACTTTGGGAGAATCATTATCGGAGCAGGGACACCTGTTTGAGAGTGTCCAGTGAGAAGTGTGAGTGAGTGGGCTGAATGAGTGTATACTTGGTGCTCAGTTTGTAGTTTTCCTAGCATCTTACCCTAGTCACCAAAACTATGTAAAGGAGCATGGACTCTTTTCAAAAAAAGAAGCTCCTGCTTGTCTGCATTAAGCAATGATGCTGTGCATCACCACTTAACTCCTTCCACTTGTACCTAGCTCTGCAACTATAGGGCTAAATCCAAATAAAATAAACTGCTGTTTCACAGCAAATCCTTCCAAAACAGATTCTGCAAAATCCCCTTATCTCTAGTGGTGACAGGTTTACTTTAATACAGTTTATACAAAAAAAAGTAACTTCATCCAAAACTATCCCACTTTGATTGGGATCCAAAAAGAGAAACAAGGTCTATACCTGAGACCTGTAATTTCTTGGCAACGCAACCGACATCTGGAATGAGAGGGTAAGTTTTAAAAGCTTTATTGAAGGGTAGGGTGGGTTCTGCCCTGGTCTCCTGCCTGACCTGTTCCCTTTAAAGGGTAGACTTACCCCTTTCAGTATAAGGTTCTTGGGAGGACAGATAATCACCAGTGCCCTGCTTCTAGGACATCTAACAAGCAGCTGATTTTGCCAAGAGAAGCTTTGGCTACTACAGAGGAAATGTACTATTACATAACGGCCATTCCAATGAATGGCCGTCTCTGTAACAGAAGTCTGCGAGAATAGAATTTCTGACTCATAGAGGTGATTCCTGAGCCGGAGACCCCCTTTATAAAGTCCATATGCCCAAATAAGTGGTGTCTTCTAGCATAAGGTGTCCTCTAGCATTGTGACCGTGATTATAAAAATCAGTCAAATCACCAAGTTTTACAAAAAAGGAATTATTTATGCTGATTAAAATAATATGTTTTTTTTGTATTTTTTTTCCTCCAAAAAGATAAATCTAGCCACCCCTTTGTTTTGTTAGAACATTTTTTGTTAATAAATCCAAATAGTAGAAAAGAATACAGCTTGGAAGAGATAACACAATGAACAAGCTCCTGTTTCAGGGTTGGTTATGACCTAAAACACAACCAGCTGTTCCTACACATGGCCTGCTCTTATTTTTTAGGATATCACCTTCACTGTTAATGGTGGAAGTTAACAAGCAACTTTTTATTTCAGAAAGTCTTAAATGGGTGAAGGTGGTCCGGCTACTGGAAAGATGGGGTCAACATTTATGTTACTCTTGACCTGGAACGTCTGACAAAAATAAATAAAGCTGTGAGATGAGTTAGCTGGTGGCCCTCCGACTAATGTGCGCCTCACAAGCACCTGCATTATTCATGCCTGACTGTCATTTTTCTTGTAACAATGTAAAAGTAACATTCGTATTCAGATAGAACTTATGCATCATATTAGTATTATTTTATCTGTATAACATGGATTTCTCCAGAGAAACTTTTTTTTTCTTGAAATCTACTAGTGTTAGAAAGTTATATAGATTAGTAAATTACTCCTATTTAAAAATCTCAAACCTTCCAGTACTTATCAGCTGCTGTATGTCCTGCAGAAAGTGGTGTATTCTTTCCAGTCTGACACAGTGCTCTCTGCTGCCACCTCTGTCCCTGGCAGGAGCTGTCCAGAGCAGGAGAGGTTTTCTGTAGGGATTTACTACTGCTCTGGACAGTTCCTGTCATGGACAGAGGTGGCAGCAGAGAGCACTTTGTCAGACTGGAAAGAATACACCACTTCCTGCAGGACATACAGCAGGTGATAAGTACTGGCAGACTTGAGATTTTTAACTAAAAAACAAATCTGTATAACTTTCTGACACCAGTTAAGTTAAAGGAAACCAATCACTACAACATTGCCCCTACAGCTATAAACACACAAATATATAGCCCGAGCACTGTTTTCAGCCATGGGGCTAACTAGTCACAGCTGGTGGAAAATCTCTTAGTTAATAACACTTCCATGGGAGTGTCACAGAGGGGCTTTCTCTGAGTGCCGATGCTCCCAGGGGGGCGTGATTAACTGAGAGTTTTCCCGCCAGCCATTACTAGTTAGTAGCGGATGACCACCCCCACACCCCGATGGCTTGAAACAGTCATATAATCACATATTTATAGCTATGGGGGCAATTTTGTAGTGATTGGTTTCCTTTAAATCAACTGGTGTCAGAAAGTTATACAGGTTTGTTTTCAGCACTTTCAGTACTTATCAGCTTCTGTAAGTCCTGCAGGAAATGGTGTATTCCTTTTAGTGATGCATTCTTTCTGATGCCTTCATAGGCAGGTTTACAAAGTACTTTTTGGACCATAAAAGTAACATTCATAGGGGGGAGATGTATCAAACATGGTGTAAGGTAGAATTGGCTCAGTTGCCCCTAGCAACCAATCAGATTCCACCTTTCATTCCTCACAGACTCTTTTGAAAATGCAAGGCAGAATCTGATTGGTTGCTAGGGTTAACTGAGCCAATTCTACCTTACACCATGTTTGATAAATCTCCCCCATAGTGATTACTTATATGGCTTGAAACAGTGCTTAGTGGCATATAATCACGTATTTATAGCTGCAGGGGCAATTTTGTAGTCATTGTTTCCATTTAAAGAAAATAACATTTCTCCGGAATACCCCTTTAACTCAAAAAGTTATTACCTATTTTCAGTCTATATAACTTTTTGATAATTTTTGATTTTTTTTTTTGGAATGTATTTGTATACTTTTGATTTAATGGAATTTTTTTTATATTAAAACTATAATAACGGTGTGATTGCTGCATTGATTTTCATAATTTTTTACTCCCCGTTCACTGTATAAGGTTTATATCTCATCCCATTATGTGTATGTGATTGCGTATATTATATTATATATACTGGAATAATTCCAAATATGTGAGAGCGGCTATAAAAGCTAGAGGAGAGTCTGTGGTGTAGGTGCGGTAGTTAACCTGACAACCAGGCTGAGCAGACAGCACCTGCTAAGTGTACAATGTAATGCACTCCTCAATTACTCTATATAAAAGGGATGCCACAAAAAACAGGGAGACGTGACAGGGTGTAATCCATTAGATGTTATCCAGACATTGCCGTAACATCAGCTCATTTATTCTACATTACTTCTCTTGTCAATAAAGAGGAGGCAGACGTGGGCCATTGCTACATTGCATCACACAGGACCAAGATGGAATCAACAAACACCATGAAAGGGGAATTAACTCACCAACCTTCATCTATATGCCCTCTTAGGGGATATGGGTGTCATAGTATCTGTTCAGGTATGTGGCCGAGGGTGGGATCATGACCTAGAAGATTTTTTTCTGGATATCTGTGGATGCCTAAACTAGGATAAACTCTATTAATATTGAAAATTATGTAACATCTACAAGAATAATAATACAGCAATACCTCCAAACACCTCGGTGTTCATTCACTTCGATATTCGAACTACATTTCCCCCTGAAGTTTTGTTCAGGACTTGAACGTTGTTTGGTATCGGAACAAAATCAGGGGAGATAACTGCCAGCTGAACTATTGTTACTATTGTCAGCTGATAGGTATTGAGGTGTTCGGACACTAAGGTTACAGGAGCAGGGATCCTCACTCTAAAGAGGTGTTCCCCGCGGCGGCGGTGGGAAGAGAGGCAGGCGAGGGGCGTCTTTTAGAACTTGGGGTGTGGATGGTTCTCTTCTGCTCTGCAGGATTAAATTGTATAAGGGGCAGGAGAACCAACTGTACCCCTCGTACCTTATTTATGTGTTTGGAACCTGGTGCCTGATGATCCGCATGGTTGTGCTCCCGGCAATACCGCCTGAACCCGATCCGTGTGCCACATTCTTGCTGATACCATAGTACATTCTGCTACATCCTGAACCCTGATGGTCACTGACTGCTTCTCCTCAGCTTTGTGCTTTAGCACCAGCAGCCTGGATAAGGGGGCCCGCAGCTGGGGCAGGCCGGCAAAGGTATTACCCTTGGTGGGGAGAAGCAGCGGGTGAATACTGTGGCTCAGCCGACAGCCGCTGGCCACAATATTCACCCACCGCAGGCAGGGCCGGATTAAGGTTGGTGGAGGCCCTGGGCAAAAATTTTGTTGGCCCCCCCCCCCCCCATTTTTTTTTTCCAAATATATCCCATACAGCGATCTATACAGGTGGCTACTTACTGTAGCAGACTTAGCACCTACCCCTCCTCACTCCTGGCTGTGTGGCTCAGCATCCTCCTCTGTTTTGCATGTGATGGTCACTACAGGCTGCAGTCCAGAGGAAGATGCCAGGCCCTAGAGACAGGACGGGGGAGGGGTATATTCCCACTCGGGGTGTATTCCCACTTTGTCTTTATGTTAATAATACATAATGCGAGAACACAGCCCTTCAGTACTTTCTATGCTCTCTTGCCCCCTGTGTTAGCCACCACAGCAGCAGATGCAGATGTGAATCGCTGAAGGAAGCTGGACTTGCAAGTCTAAGTCCCATCTGCAGTTCCCAACCATGTACACTACCTGAAGTAGTAAGGAGCAACCAGAAAGTACTTAAAGGCTGTGTAGAATATATAGCAAATATGGTACATGTGCACGTACCCAAAGGATTAAAATACATAGCTGTGTGCAGCCCATGTTATGGCATATATAGCCTGTGTGCAGCATATGACATACATAGGATATACACCATATGCTGCACACAGGCTATATACCATACACTGCTCTCAGGCTATATATCATATGCTGCACACAGGCTATATATCATCCACTGCTCTCAGGCTATACTGTATATCATATGCTGCACACAGACTATATACAGTATATACCATATGCTGCACACAGACTATATACAGTATATACCATATGCTGCACACAGGCTATATGTCATATGCTGCACACAGAATATATACAGTATATACCATATGCTGCACACAGACTATATACAGTATATACCATATGCTGCACACAGGCTATATGTCATATGCTGCACACAGACTATATACAGTATATACCATATGCTGCACACAGGCTATATCTCATACACTGCTCTCAGGCTATATATCATATTCTGCACACAGACTATATATCATCCACTGCTGTCAGGCTATATATCATACACTGCACACAGACTATATACAGTATATACCATATGCTGCACACAGACTATATACAGTATATACCATATGCTGCACACAGGCTATATACAGTATATACCATATGCTGTACACAGACTATATACAGTATATACCACATGCTGCACACAGACTATATACAGTATATACCACATGCTGCACACAGACTATATACAGTATATACCATATGCTGCACACAGGCTATATACAGTATATACCATATGCTGCACACAGACTATATACAGTATATACCACATGCTGCACACAGACTATATACAGTATATACCACATGCTGCACACAGACTATATACAGTATATACCATATGCTGCACACAGACTATATACAGTATATACCATATGCTGCACACAGACTGTATACAGTATATACCATATGCTGCACACAGACTACAGAATTATTATCTCATGCAGTTTTGCCACAATTTCAGCTGATACAGTAAAACTCTGCTATTAAAAAGCAGTGTGTGTATTATGGCAAAGAGCAATATTTCCCTTTTCACTTCAGGGCCCCCTACCAAATAGTTTTCTACAAAAAAAACAAAGAAAAAACTTGTAATTCAGTGACTCACAGGTGACGTCTTCTTTAATCTCAGGTGTCACTTTCCTTTTCCTCTCCAACTGGCCTGGACCTCCAGGATGATTTCTTGCAGCTACAATTCTTCTCTTTACAACCTGCAAGACAAACATCTCAGGCTCCGCACATTTCCTTCAATTTCCTTCCCTTTTTTCTTAATCAGTGTGTGGGTTGTCCCCTGTATGTAGCATCCTCTGCTGTGCTCCCATATAGTAATAATGTCCCCTGTGCCCACATATAGTAATATCTCCTGTTGTGCCTCCGTATAGTAATAAAGTCCTCATGTTGTGCCCACTTATAGTAATATTGCCCCCTGCTGTGCCAGCATATAGTAATAATGTCCAGCCCTGCTGTGCCCCCTGCTGTAATGTGCCCCCATAGTATATACCCCCTGCTCTAATGTGCCTCCATAGTATATGGCCCATGCTCTGATATGTGTCCCCATACATAGTATATACCCCTGTTCTGATATGTGTCTCCATACATAGTATATACCCCCTGCTCTGATATGTGCCCCCATAGTATATGCCCCCTTACATAGTATATGCCCCCTGCTCTGATATGTGTCCCCATACATAGTATATACCCCCTGCTCTAATGTGCCCCCATAGTATATACCACCTTCTCGAATGTGCCCCCATAGTATATGCCCCCTGCTCTGATATGTGACCCCATACATAGTACAGTATATGCCCCCTGCTGTAATGTCCCCATACATAGTATATACCCCCTGCTCTGATATGTGTCCCCATACATAGTATATACCCCATGCTGTAATGTCCTCCATAGTATATATACCCCTGCTGTAATGTTCTACATAGTATATACCCCCTGCTCTGATATGTGTCCCCATACATAGTATATACCCCTGCTGTAATGTCCCCCATGGTATATATACCCCTGCTGTAATGTCCCCCATGGTATATATACCCCTGCTGTAATGTCCTCCATAGTATATACCCCTGCTGTAATGTCCTCCATAGTAAATATACCCCATTCACTCATACTCACCTGATCTGGGCGGGTGATGGGTCTTCTCTCTTCTCTCCTCGTTCCTTCAGCCTGGCAGCCGCTGTGACAGATCGTCCAGCAGGCTCTGTGACGTCACCTCCCTGCTGCAGCTGGAGAAATCAGGTTTCCTACCACTTGAGGTCCCGTCGGCGCGCTGTCCTCTCCTCAGTGAGGTCAGAGGGGAGGAGGGGAGGAGGGGGGTGGGGGGTCGCAGCAGGAGAGTGTTGTTCGGGACCTTCCAGGAAGCCTCTATCAGGGGGAAGTCTGAGGAGCCTGCCGGGCGGGAGATGTGTCAACACACAGTTAACCCTACACCCAGGCCTGTATTTAGAGTTCATGCTGCCCTAGGCACTTTGCATGCTGAGGCGCCCTCCCCTCCCCCTTCCCCTCGGCACTGACAGGTTACCTGCATGGTGTATACTGGGAGCTGGGTGCTGGAGGCCGGCTCCAGCCGGTGGGGGCTCAGTTTAGGGAAGTGACCCCAGAACAGCAGTAATAGGGGATAGAACAACAACATCTCCCCCTATCCCCTATTAGTGCTGTTCTGGGGTCACTTCCCTGCACTGAGCCCCCACAGATCTATGTATTCTGATCTCCCACAAAGCATCCAGTGTATAATGCACCTAGGACCCAACTACAACAGCTGCAGGCACTACAACTCCCAGCATGTACTGACAGTCTGCAGCCCTCAGCATACGCTGGGAGTTGTAGTGCCTGCAGCTCTTGTAGTTGGGTCCTAGTTTAAAAATTTGCGCTAGTGTACTGTAGTGACCGCAGGGCTGTGTCAGTACACTACCGCAAACGAAACACTGACCCATTAAGACCCCAATGGTGCACAGGCTCTGCACACTATAGAAGTGATTATAGTGCAGTTACTAATGACTCACAGGCGACGTCTTCTCCTATTGCCGGCGCTCACACTTCGCTTTCTTCTCCATCTGGAGCAGCCATCATGAAGACTTCTCCGACCACAACTCATCTGCAGGCGGGCAGCTGGCGGTGACTGGGGAAGGGAGGCAGCTGGGGGTGACTGGGGAAGGGAGGCAGCTGGGGGTGACTGGGGAAGGAGAGGCAGCTGGGGGTGACTGGGGAAGGGAGGCAGCTGGGGGGGGCTGGGGAAGGGAGGCAGCTGGGGGGGCTGGGGAAGGGAGGCAGCTGGGGGTGACTGGGGAAGGGAGGCAGCTGGGGTGACTGGGGAAGGGAGGCAGCTGGGGGTGACTGGGGAAGGGAGGAAGCTGGGGGTGACTGGGGAAGGAGAGGCAGCTGGGGGTGACTGGGGAAGGAGAGGCAGCTGGGGGTGACTGGGGAAGGGAGGCAGCTGGGGGTGACTGGGGAGGGGAGGCAGCTGGGGGTGACTGGGGAAGGGAGGCAGCTGGGGGGTGACTGGGGAAGGGAGGCAGCTGGGGGTGACTGGGGAAGGGAGGCAGCTGGGGGGTGACTGGGGAAGGGAGGCAGCTGGGGGTGACTGGGGAAGGGAGGCAGCTGGGGGGGGACTGGGGAAGGGAGGCAGATGGGGGTGACTGGGGAAGGGAGACAGCTGGGGGTAACTGGGGAAGGGAGGCAGCTGGGGGTGACTGGGGAAGGGAGGCAGGGATAGCAGCTGGGGCAACAGGGGGAGGGGAAGAAGCTGGGGGGCAGGGAGATCAGCTGTGGCGACCGGGGAGGGGAAGAATCTGGGGAACAGTGGGAGCAGCTGGGGCGACCGGGGTAGGGCAGAACCTGGGGAACAGGAGGAGCAGCTGGGGTGACAGGGGAAGAAGATGGGAGGGCAGCTGGGGTGGCAGGGGGAGGGGGAGAAGCTGGGGTGACAGGGGGAGAAGATGGGAGGGCAGCTGGGGTGGCAGGGGGAGAAGCTGGGGGGCAGGGAGAGCAGCTGGGGCGACTGGGGGAGGGGGAGAACCTGGGGAACAGGAGGGGCAGCTGGGGCAACAGGGGGAGAAGATGGGAGGGCAGCTGGGGTGGCAGGGGGAGAAGATAGGAGGGCAGCTGGGGTTGCAGGGGGAGAAGATGGGGGGCGGCTGGGGTTGCAGGGGGAGAAGATGGGGGCGGCTGGGGTTGCAGGGGGAGAAGATGGGGGGCGGCTTGGGTTGCAGGGGGAGAAGATGGGAGGGCGGCTGGGGTTGCAGGGGCAGAAGATCGGGGTGGCAGGGGGTGAGGATGGGTGGGGGCAGCTGAGGTGACAGGCAGGGAGGGAAGAGTGAGCGGTCGGGGGGCTGAGGGATCAGCTGGGTGGCAGGGGGACCAGCCGGGGGTCTGGGGGATTAGCCGGCTGGCAGGGAGACCAGTCAGGGGATCAGCAGGGCGGGCGGGCTGAAAAGGTCTCCCCCATGCAGGGCCGGCGTGAGCTTCCGGTACAGACAGGCTGGAAGCTCACAGTGCAGCCCCGCGATGCCCGAACTTCTTCCCCGCTCAGCAGCGTGCGTGTGACGTCATCACGCCGCTGCCAAACAGGAGAGAGGTTCGGGCATCGCGGGGCTGCACTGTGAGCTTCCAACCTGCATGTACCGGAAGCTCACGCCGGCCCTGCATGGGGGAGACCTTTTCAGCCTGCCTCTGTACCTGCCTGATCCCCCGGCCGACCCATCACTCCCCTGAGCCCCCCCCCCCCCAAAACCGCCCGGGCGCGGACGTTAGCGCCGGGGCGGCGGAGGGGTTTAACAAAAAAAAAAAAAAAATTGCTCCAGAACTCCCCTTCCGGGTTCCAGCTGGTGGGGGCCCCCTAGTGGTGGAGGCCCAGGGGCACGTGCCCCTTGTGCCCCCTCTTTAATCCGGCCCTGACCGCAGGGAATACCCTACCTACTATGTAAATACTGGTGTCTTATATGGTAGGGTGGCATCCTCAGGTACCAGGGCCCTGGTGTGACTGCTCCGCTACACCCCTAATCTATAATATGCCTAAAATAAACTTTAAAGAAGCAAGGAGGACTGCAGAACACGGTAGGGATGAGCAGCATCTGCACAGCACATCTCATGGAAGACATAAATAAAATCGAAAGTGGTGCATGGTCTGCATCATGGAAGTGAAGCCTAAATGGCTTTAATACCCAGAGCTTGGGCTGGAAAATAGAGCAGAGATCCAGCAGACACTTTCAAACACATTAAGAGGCTTAACAAAATACAGGGAGGGAGCGTATTTCACAGACATCTAAGTGCAAGAACCAAAGTTCACGCTGGGAATTGTAAGTATTGTAGAGAAAAATGCATAGAAACGCCATCTTATCAGCAGAAAACTATAGAAAACCTGACTGTTTGTGTGGAGCAGGCAGGGGACAATCATCTACGTCTACTACTGTACTGTATGTCTTCTAATACAATGAACCCTTGGATTGGGAGCATACTGTAATTCGTTGCGGGAACGTGCTTGTAATCCAAATTACTTGTATAGCAAAGCAAATTTTTCCATAAGAAATAACTGAAATGCAGATGGTCTTTTCCACAAAAATAAGGTAGGCAAGGTGTTCTGTATCAATAAATCGTGCTCCTTGACTAAGTTACAATTTTTTAAATTTGTTAGGTTGTCTCTCAAACCAAGTTACTTGTAATCCAGGGTACATTTGTTTTAAGTATCCATAATATGTAAGAAAAGATGAAAAAACTGCACTCACGGGCATAATTTGTAAACAACTTCTTTATTGCTTAGAATAGTGCGGACATGATACAGCAGACGCCAGCTGGGTGTGGGTAACAGGCTTGTTCTGCGCTACTGCGCTTCAACTGACTTTAAGTGTTGCATATTAATCAAACAGTGCCAGCGCGGGGAAGACAGCCTATTACCAAGCACCGGCCTGGGCTGAAGCACTGGAGGCGAGCTAGCCAACCCTAGTGGCTGGAAATCCCTGCCTCTCTATGATGCAGCTCCATTAGAATTAAGGAGGAGGTTGCCTCCGGCCTGCCTACGGTGTTTCAGCCCAGGGCATTGCTCAGTAATAGATGTGTAGGCTGCAGTCCAAAAAAAGGACCATGGCCCCAGCTTCTCTGCGCCAGTGCCGTTCTGTTCATGTGCAACACTTAAAGCAAATGTATCTGATGGTACATGCACTTTAAGGCTATGTTCACACTGCGTATGAATCCGTCCGTAGATCGTACGCCGCCGTACATGTGCGGCTAAAACTACAGGCGTGGGAAAAATAGACATGTGGCCGGATGCGTACGAACCACGAACATACGCCCGTAGTACAGTTATGCTTCCCTAGCTTGTTTCGAAGCGATCTGAGGCAGGTCATTTACTTGGAAATCTTCGCCCAGCCCCGTAAACCACACAGAACCTTTTGGATCAAAGAATCAAGTTCAATTTGGCTGAAATAAGTACTTCGTACGGGACCGCATGGAAATCCACGGCCGTGAGTTTCAACCTTTCCGTCCTCCAACAATGGTCTTGTACATTTTTCACGGCGCCGTATACGATCCGGCCATAAGCTCATATGTAGTGTGCACTGTGCGGGCGTATATCGTATACTTTCAAGCGAACGCATCAACCTCAAAACTACGTGCGTATATTCGCGGTTCGCACTACGGACGGATTCATACGCAGTGTGAACATAGCCTAAATATTCAAGACCATAGAAGATATAAGACCTTTTTGCCATTTCAACACTGCAGACAGTGTAAACATTTTCGTAGTGCTCTAGCAAGGTTTTATCAACCACCTTTTTGTACTGTACATGCAGTTTAGAGGCATTTTACAGCATACTAAAATAAACCTTTGGAAGTCCTTGGAGTAAAATGGCATAAAATATTCCCTACCCAGCACATGCAGCATTAAAAATACAAATAAACAAGAAGCCATAAACCAAAATGCTTTAGGTGTAGAGCTGTTGATCAATTCCTATAGATTAATAGCAAATGTCTGACCAGTGTATTTGCAAAAACACAAAAACAGGTTAGACCCTGACCAATAAAAACTTTTGACCCGTCCCTAGTACATATCACAAGTTGTTTTTCTTCTGGCAGTTTATCAGCAAAAACTGCTAATTTTAGTTTTTGATTGACCGACCATCTAGTGCATATGGGGGATTCCTGACAGATGTTGGCAATGAAAAAAGATTGGGCAAGTTGAAATCTTTTTTTTTATTCTTAGGGTATGTAAGCAATCACCAGGGGTGTCAGGCAGTGGCTTAGTGTCCTTTTAGATGGTCAGACCCAATCTAGGAGAGTTTAATGAACTTTTTACGTGGATCAATGATTCTGACAGCAGGCCTGGATTGTATGTGTGACCCTTCTCTTAAATCATTGTCGGTCGCACATCCTGTCCGTTTACAGAGGGAGATGATGATTTTTGGTCCACACAACACCAGTAATCAGCTGATCAACCATCATTTGCCGATTTCGCATTCCAAAAATGGAGAAGGATGGTGGCAGAAAACACCACTACATCAAGGGTAATATGGCATTTACAAAGTCATCAAAAAATAAAAGCACTGGATCATTCAATTTTATAATAAAAAATATTATCAACTCATCCAATACATGGAAGGTCTTCCTATTGTTTCAATGGGTTTTCATTTCATATTTACATATATTCTTTTCAACATTCAAGAGTACGTGAAGATCAGTAGAGAGAGACGTTGACCGAATGAGCATATGACTGACAGCTACTGAGAGTGTATGGCCACTTTTAGAAAGATTAAATATTCTATATAAGAACATCAATTTGAACTAAATACCGAAAACCAGAAAGGTTTAAAAAAGTGCTATTGTGGTGAAGGGGATGTACCGCTGTGTAACTAGTAGTAATGTGAAATTAATTAAATGTTATAAAAATAAATTGGAGTCATGTGGATATAAAGATAAAAAAAAAATAGACCTAATTATAAAATAAATTTTTTAAAAGCAATAAAATCAGTGTATGTAAATAATAAAAATATGTTGAAAAATTACAATTATTTTATAGGAAAATTATATATAAAATATGTCTTAAATGATTAGCCAACACAGGACTGTAGGGTGGCAGCATGTAGCTAATAGACTTCTATGTGTCATCTAAACCAGGATAAACGTGGCACCTTCATAAGGTTTTTTTTTTTTGCTGTGGATCTCACCCATGTAAAGTATGTCAATTCGCTTTTCCTTGTAAAACCTTAGTTATATATGACTCATACATTTAACATCAAGAAGTCCATCAACTGTTATAATAGCAGTAATGTTTTATGTGTTATACTATGTGCAGACTGCTCAGTTAGATGTTGGATGCACACTTAGTTCTTTAAGAAAAAAGAAACTTGGAACATATTGGAAATATTACTAATTCAGGCAATGAGACATTTTATTTCTGTACATGAAAATAAAGACACAACTTTTTTAAGTATATACTATTGAGAAGGGATCAGCCAATATGTGGGGGTGAGTTACCAAACACGTTATAAGAGAAGCATATTCCATTTTCCATTCATCTAACAGAGTTCCAATAAGAATACATTTTTAAAGTGAAGTTATGTTCCAATATTAAATTGTAGCCTTCTAATATGTGTTTAGATCACCTATTTTGGGGAATTTTTTTTTTTGTCAGGCTATTACTTAAAGTGACATGGAGGGGGTGGACCAAGGTATTAGAGCAGTTGTGGTTTCTTGACATAATCTCTGAAGGTTCTCATACACATTAAAACGGGGATCAGGTTAATACTCATTTGGCCCCCTAGCTATTTTACCAGACTCCTCCATACTCATGCATGCCTAGGGCCCTATTACACAAAGCGATTTTCAGCCATACTTGGCCGATTACCGGCTACTCTGGCCAATAATTGTTTCATGTAAGGCAGAAAGGAAGACATCATTCCTTAGGGAAAGTTTAGAGACCCTGTAAACGTTACATAATTGGCTGATTTCACAAAAATTTGGTTCAGCCAACTTTTCTTGAATGTGTAGGGGGCCTTAAAAGTTATGGATATCTTTCAAAATATTTTAATTCTTGTACTAATTATGGTGCAAAAACATTTTCTTCATAGGACTTTATTTTAAAAAAAATTGTGCTCACTTCTGTTTCTATGGATCACTGTATGGACCCTATTATCATTCTGCAGACTGCCTTGTATCTGCTTTCCTCTCTTTCTTCAGCTTGTGTGAGCTGTCCTACAAGCATTCTCTTCCCCCTATCCATTCTTTGAGCTGAAGTGTAACTCATTCCCTTCTGCTATTTCTATCGCATAGAGAGCCAAAAGTCTATCTGACATTTATTTTTATCTTTATTTGAGTATTATCAAAGTGGTTATGAAGACTATTTACAAAGCAATGTTTAATTGAAAGTGATTGGCCAGTATGTGTTTAAAATCATGAAGCCCTTCATAATCTTTAGCTATGAGTAAGAACAGAGGTGACATTTGAATCAAGTAGGCAACTATGCTCTGCCATAGTGATAAAAGCCCAAAGAGGTAGCGAATGAGCAACTTCTTTGTTGCTGACACATACCATCAAAAAATAATTTCTTTCCATGTGTTTGAGGGAGGCATCATGCTTCAAGCGAAGATATTCAACTATCAATCCTGTGTCCTGTGTCTTATCTGTGATTTCGGTAGTTCCTATGAATAGTGTTGAGTGGACTTGCCTAACTCTTCGGGTTTGGCAACATTTGTCTCATGGCGACTACAGAATTTGGATGCAGCCCTAGGGCTGCCAGGAGAATATGGATACAGCCTATGGTTGTATCCATGTTTTCAGGACTCCATAGGGTGGAATAAAACTCCTTCAGACACCAGGAGTCAAATGACAAAGGTTTGGGTTCAGTATATGTGAACCTAAACCTAAACAGTTCTGCTCAACACTACCTATGAAGTAAAAAAGTTGGTGACCATCTTCCAAGTCTGGACATTCTATCATTTTTGGCAGTGGCTGTAGAATGTATTTATTAGAATAACAAAAATTGACTCTAAATATAAATATCCAAATGTTATAGATTTATTATAATAGTGAGCAGAATAACTTTAAAAGTTTTGCCCTCTGCCTCTTTTCACACCAGTGTCATGGTTTCCCTTATAGCAGAAGGGATCCATCCATCAAACATGGACACCAAACAGCACCCAATAGACCCGACCAACTTCCAATGGTCTATATCAGATCCCATCATGGCCTTATTTTGTCAAGATTGAACAAAATACTTACTGAAGCCTTGAATGAACCTGCTGATCCTAAGTATATTGTCATGATCGTGTCTGAAAAGTCATCAGCGCCACCCTCTGCGGGGAAAGATCAGACCGCTGCACTTTTGACCTTTAGTCCGTTCCTGGTTTTATTATGTTCTTTGTTTATGTCTTCTGTGATCCGGTCCATGTTTTCTTGGTTCTCCCTGCACTTTCCTTGCTGTGGCTCACTCACTAATTGTCTCTGCTGTGTGGTGACTGACAGCTGACCTAGCCAGTTAGCTGTCAGCACCTAGATTCCTGTTCACTATAAGTTTCAGCCCTTGGTGTTCATTCTTTGCCTGTGATAGAGCCTTGTGCCTTGAACTAGTGTTCTCCTGACTTGTTTGCTGTTGTTATTCTGACCTTTTGGATTTCATACCCTGACTTTGCTTCCTGGATTCTGATTTTGTTTCTTGCTGCCCGTGTATTGCTGACCTGATATTCTGACCATTCTCTATTGTTTTTTTGTCTGTCTTGTATTGTTCTGTGTTACACTTATTTTAGTGTAAGGCTTTGTCGACCAGTTGTCTACAGTAATATTAGTACTGTCTGAGGCAAGTAGGTAGGGACAGCTGGGCAGAGGCGAGTTCTAAAGCTGCACTTGTCCACGTGTCTTTCCAGTACCCTACCTAACAAATATGTTCCCATAACGTTTTTCCTGTATGCTTAGGGCATTGGTCAGAAACTTGTCAAAATAATTACTGTCATATACTGTGGCATACTCCTAACTGAGTTAATGGTGCAATGTATTCAGCTAGTGACTATTTTCTGTCTGTTTTCTGAACATATATGCTAATTTTGTTGCAACAAATAATGCTGAATTAAAGTGGTATTCCCATCGCCTAAACTTTTGTTAGGTGATAGTGAATGCAAAAGAAAGCAATTATCAAAATTGCTTTCTTCTTAAGTTTGGCCCCTTGGTGTCCCTGTACAGTTGACAGCTTGTTGCCTAGGTTACCGACCACTGCTCTCAGCTATAAGATTGGTGGCAGGGCTGAGATGCCAGTCAGGTGGTTGAGACCTCTGGGAGCGGTAAGTATACATTCCCCCTGAGGTCACACATGTCTCTGGTGCTTGGATTGTCCATGGAGCGATTTGTAACCTCTCTAAACCAGAAAGTGAGCGGGGATGTAGCAGTGCCGATCTGAATTATCAGCAAGTGGAACGACTCTCCATCAAACTCAAAGGGCACAAACGAAGTACGCCTTGGCACACATTGGCATTTTAAAAGCTTTCCGACATATACCCTAAGCATGTGGGGAAAATGTGAGTGAAACATAAACCAAGATCAATATTGTATTCATATTTTACTGTCTATGTAAAATTCTACTTTCAGTTTGATGTAACTTTTACGAATAGGGTGCATATGGCTCAGGAATACTGAAGAATACCAACTCTCGAAGCACATTTCTTCTATATGGTCTTACCAAACAGCATTTAGTTCTTCATTATACTTGTAAAAGAAACATTAGTTCCAGCAACATCTTACAGTCATGTTCTGTGACACCCATCGTTTGACACACACCCCTGCACATCTCAATGTATGCATTTATATAGCGAAAGAAACGTACAACGAGTGTTCCCTTAATAGTTCAACCCAACTCTCCAGCAAATGCCAGCCAATTCTAACAGGTTGTTACTCTTAGCTTCAGAGCATACTCCTCTTGAGAAGACAAACTTAAGCCTTGTTTTAATATTAGTACCCTCTGATTTTTTTTGGCCGGTGACAAAGTTTTTCTTCAGAGGAAATGTGGAGTAACACATCAGAAATAGCTACGGTAGTCACATAAACAATGTCTTTGAAGACTATCATGCCTTGTTACGCAGTCCACTAAATCTCTATCAGACACAAAAGTTCACGACCCTTTCAAATTCTACAAATAAAACAAAAATGAATCTTCGTGAAAATAAACTTCTAGCTCAAATTTATATTAAACAAGTTCAGCAAGATCTTGGCCAGTGGCCAGGATAGGATCAGCTCACTACTCCCTACTGCCATTAGAATGCCGCTTGGCTTCGTCTTACAGAATCTTGGCCTGGAGACAGTGTAGTCCTTCCAACATAATAAAAATCTATCTGTGACTCATTACGGCTGACTAAATATGTATCCTACAACGACTCTGCAATTGAAATGTGAAATTTTATTAAAAATAAGCCTTTCAAATTTACAGAAAAAGATACAACAAATAGTGAACGTAGACTTTGTCTTCCAACCCCCGATTTAGCAATGGTTGCGAATAGCAGTGTTTATTTATTGGAGCTAGTGGGACTTTCTTGCCGAGCAGCATACGTTTTTTTTGTAATAGGTAGTTACTAAGTCTTTTAACCTGTTGCAGTTATAGAGAGAGTTATAGTCATATACAGGTTATGGCATATGTGGACAGAGCTCGACAGAACACCATATCTCTTATATAGCTATAGAATTAAAGCGGTTGTCCCACCATTAAGACTTATTTCTATCCTACAGGATAGATTATATGTGTATGGTTGCTGGAGGTCTGACTGCTAGGATTGCCATGATTTTGAGAATAGAGTCTCAAGCCCCCATTGGAACAGAATAGCAGTCATGTGTGCATACTCCCACTGCAGTCATTGTCGATGGAAGTTGCCAGAGATAGCCAATGGCTGTACTTCTTTATTCGTAACTCTACCTTTACCATACACAGAAAGTGTATGATCATGGGGGCCCAAATCTCCCATCAGAAATGAGTGGCAGTCATGTGTGTAATGCCAATATATTCATTGTCTAGGAAAGTTCCTACAAGTTCCTCCTTGTAGGAACTTTCCTAGACAATGAATGGATTGGCATTATACACGCATGACTGCCACTCATTTCTGATGGGAGATTTGGGACCCCATGATGATAAGGTAAAGGTAGAGTTACGAATAAGGAGCCAACTAAATTGTATAACTCATTTCTGGAATCAGAAGGTTAGGCATGTAGGTATGGTCAGCAATCCAGGTCAAACACAGGACAATTGGTGCAGTGCAATAGGATCAGGTAAAGGCAAAGTCAGTAACAGGCAAGAAGGTACAGGCATGCAGCACAGGTTCCAGATCAGCAACAGGTGAGATACGGTGAGGAACAGTCAGCAACCGAAAGACAGACATTGGTCAATAACCAGGAAAGCAGAATTAGATACAGAACATTGTCCGTACAGATGCCAAACCCCTTCCATTTCACAAGACAATAATTATTCTTGCTAATCCGTTTGGCATCAAGGATGTTTCAGACTCCAAGGGAGGAACACCGATGGAGCTTGTTGAGTCACTTCAACATCTCAGATGGAACTTAGGATTGGACTTAAAACTAGGTACCTTCATAAAGATGTTTCTGGATCAGAGTCATCTCAAGGAAACAACTGAGAAGGTTGCTTACATCTCCACTAGAAGAGATAGACATAGTGATATATTCAGCTTGGCCTGTTAGAAATGAATGAATGAATGAGAACAACATTAACATCATAACAACATTATAAGCTGAGCAGTATAAAAGGAATTTAAGGCGGGAAAAAAAAGGCCCTCACCTGGCTTGGCACAGATTCAGATCCAGGTTGACTGTAGGTAGGTGAGGTTTTTGTAGTCTGTGTAAATGACCACCAATGCATATTGCCAGTAAATAATGTAATTTCTCTAAGGTGTAGTCGATAGTGGTTGGCCTTCCACCAGATGGCGGTGCCAGGGAATAGGCACAACAGTCAATAGAAAGAGTCCCCGGCACTCACCAATTCTCTGCAAAGTGATTTATTGGATAAATGTGAACAAGTCCATATACACACCGACAGCAAGGATGCATTTTGGCATGTAGCCTTTCTCAACTAGTCTCTAGACTAGACTAGTTGAGAAAGGCCACGTGCCGAAACGCACCCTAGCTGTCGGTGTGTATATGGACTTGTTCACATTTATCCAATAAATCACTTTGCAGAGAATTGGTGAGTGCCAGGAACTCTTTCCATTTCTCTAAGGTGAGCTTGATGGTGAGCTGCTCCCTATCTTCAATAGTATATTTTATCTCAGTGGAGGAGAAAAGCTTAGAAAAAAAGTTACAGGTAGCCAACTTTACCTTGGGGCTCTTCTGCGACAAAATGGCTCCAGCACCAATGAAAGCGGCATCGTCCTTCAGGGAAAACTCTTTGGGTGGTAAAAATCAGCAAAAAACCCCAAAACAATGCCCACAAATTTTTGTATGACACAGAAGCTTTGAGGCTGAGGCCGATTCAGGATGACAGGCAGCTTCTCTAGATCCATCTGTAACCTTGTATCTGAGGCAATGTATCCCTAGAATGGCAGGGATGATGTGAAAGTTCTCGGGTTTCTTATAAAATCTCTTCTCCTGTAACCAGCCTAGACTACACATATATGCCTCTAGTTCATGATCAGATTGGGTGAGTGAATCATGAGGTCATCTAGGTATACCACCACACAGACGTAAAGCAGGTCTCAGAGGACATCATTAACTAACAAATAACCTGGAGCTTTCAGTGGGGGGAACCTATGGGACATCAGCAGGAACCATCGGCTGGTGTTTCAGATTGCTATGGACAACTTCTCCATATTTTGCTTGCACTGGTTTTAATGAATCTGTCTCATTTTCCGCCTCCAATAATATGTTCATTCTATGCAGTATTTCTCATGACCGGGTTACAGAGGTTACTGAATGTAATCGAATGTGTCATATAACACTTTCCAGGTTTTACTGTTATTATTTGTTTAGCATAGAAAGCCATTAAAAATGCCATGACGTGTGAAGTCCTGACCTCATGATTTGTACAAGCACCTTTTAGAAATAATAAATTGGACTAATCATTCTCTATGAGTTTCTTTAGCCCCTTACATCATATGGGAGGAATTTTTGGCCCAATCCTCCATTAACACGGCTTCAGCTCATTGATGTTTGAGGGCATTGGCTCATTCACAACTCTCTTAAAGTCCTACCACAGTGACTCAAAGGGGTTGAGGTCTGGACAGAGTTGACAATTACAATAGCATCAGAAATTCCACGTACTGTACAATTGTAAATCTGTTGTCGTGATGAGGATCGTTTTTCTGCTGAACAATCAAGTTCCAGCTAGACAGTTGTCTGTCTGATGACATCACAATCTATTCCCAGAACATTGTGTTATAAAGAGAACTTCAGGATACAATTGTGAGGGATCCAGGTCTTGTAGCTTTATATAACTCCAAGTCATCATCTCTGGTAGTCAACTTCATTGTGGATTCATCCTTTTGGAAAACTACTCAGCAACTCTGTGTCTTATTCAGTTGTTCTAGGTTCACACCACATATGTCATAACTAGAGATGAGCGAACCTGGAGCATGCTTGAGTCCATCCGAACCCAAACTTTCGGCATTTGATTAGCGGTGGCTGCTGAAGTTGGATAAAGCCCTAAGGCTATGTGGAAAACATGGATATAGTCATTGGCTGTATCCATGTTTTCCAGACAACCTTAGAGCTTTATCCGAGTTCAGCAGCCCCAGCTAATCAAATGCCGAATGTTCGGGTTCGGATCGACTCGAACCCGAACCCGGTTCGCTCATCTCTAGTCATAAACACCAGGACTATTATAAGCCAAAAATAATATAGATAAGTATTCATGATGAGACAGCCGGCGGATGGGGTGGATTGGTGCACTGAGGGCTGTAGTCCTGCCCCAAGTTCACCAAACCACCTAATTTACATATTAATCAACCCTTTGAGGACGGAGCCAGTTTTCATTTTTGCGCTTTCGTTTTTTCTCATGTTTAAAAGGCCACTGCGCTTGCATATTTCCCCCTACAGACCCTCATGAGCTCTAATTTTTTGCGACACCAATTATACTTTGCAAATACAGACTTAATTTTTCTATAAAATATGCTGAAAAAAACCCCAGAAAAAAATTATATGTGCAGTAAAATTAGAAAAAAAGGGGCAATTCCTTTTATTTCGAGGGGTTTCGTATTTACGCAGTTCGCCCTATGGTAAAACTGACATGTTATCTATGTTCCTCAAGTCAGTACAATTACAACAATATGTAACTTGTATAACTTTTATATTATTTGATGGCCGTGACGCCCTCTCTGATCCCCCTTAATGGCCACATGACGGGTATACCTGTCATGCGTCGTTATGGGGTTAAACTAAGATTTAGCAAAAACAATACTGAGGATGAAGGTAAGAAAATTACCTTAATTCTCAATGTCCTGTTCATTATGGAAACATAACAGCAGGTTAGAGTCTTCTTACCTGTTGTAAGTTCCCCTTTAAATAATTTAAAATAGCTACAAAAGCAGTGAAACATTTCCAAATAACATACTCTAAATATTTTGCAGATTTCAAATTTGAAACACAACATTTATAATTTTGCTCCCTGGGTGACAAACACACTAGTGTACAAATCATACAAGTCTCTTTTCCCCAGTTCACAGCTGCTGCTTTCTGCTGAAGACACAAAAATCTGTGTGAGCTGTTTTCTGCGTGTCTTTCCTCTACCTTCTGAGACGGCTGATGTAAACAGGTACCTGGCAGGCTATATCTGCAACATTGTAGCTTTCTTGTAATGTTGGGAGGGTTAATCTGAGGTCTTTGCTAATGAACCCTCCCAGCATTACAAAGAAGCTACAGTGTTGCAAATAAAGCCAGCCAGGGACTTGTTTACATCAGCTGTCTCAGAAGGGAGGGGGGAGGAGAGGGAGACAGAGAGAAAAACACACACAGATTTATGTGTCTGCAGCAGAAAGCAGCAGCTGAGAACTGGGGGAAGGAGACTGAATAGGTAATAACAAGTATGGAAGGAATTTTAGTCTCACCGTGGGCAGCAACATATCCAAAGTTATGTTTGAGTGGAATATCCCTTTAATAAGCGTGTGTAAGAAAATAAAAAAGGGAATTTTTACATTTATGGCACACCCATGGGAAAAAGAGCACTCCTTTCTAGCATACAAGTCTATCATAAACACAACCAATGCTGCTCATTCAGCTTCTTCTTTTACTCCCCATGGATGTCAACAGAGATGGATGTCAAAACCTCACCTCATATTTTGCCTTGACTTGGAGTAGTAGTGAAGTTACTGCACAGCTGTTCTCTCAGTTGTGGGAATCCCAGCAGTGGAATGTACTATGAAACCAGTAGTACAACTAATATGGATAAAATGTTATGTTTGGAAAATAGAAAATTCATAGAACAAGTCTTTTGACTGTACCTGACTAACCTATACCGATTCACGTTAGCTGGTAGAGTGTAGGTTGTAACCTACTAACCCCTTAGAGGTAAGCAATTCCTTTAAAAAGTAGAAGGGATCTTGGATTTTGTTTCACTGTTTGGGCAAATAAATTCTGTTCCACCTAGGTATATATCCCTGCCTTTCATAGACAAGTGCTTAAAAGGATGTTCCAGCGATCTCATAAAAAAATAAAATGCACAAAAAACATAAAGGTGCAATCAACAGACCCCCACAGTTCATTTGACACCTTTCCAGCTTCTTTACGCTGCTCCTAGCACCGGATTCAAACTTTTACAAATGATCCCAGTTTAACATCATGGCACCTAACCGGGAAAACTACATCTCCCAACATGCAATACACCTCCAGACAACTGCCTGGTACCCACTCACCACTGTCTCGTTTAGCTTCTTCTTTGGCTGAGTTCACTGATAGGTGTGAGTCATTTACAGAAGCTTGCCTGGCCCACAGAAGAGATTGAGATCACATGTCCCCTGTCTCAGAAGGGAGGGGGAAGACAGAGGAGTGGAGACAGAGTGGACCAGGCAGTGGGGATTTTTAGCAGCTTCAGGGGGTAATTCAGCATGTTTCAGAAAAACGGCCCAATTCATGAAATAGAAGCCTATTACAAATAAACTGAGATTATAGGTGGGGATTAAACAGGGTTGTTTATTTCCCTAATTGAGTACCCCTTTATGGAGCGTTTACACAGGCAGATTTATCTGACCAAATTTGGAAGCCAAAGTCAGCAATGAACTTGAAAAGACAGGGAATTTCAGTCTTTCCTTTATGACCTGCACCCTGTTTATAGTCTGTAACTGGCCTTGGCTTCAAAAATCTGTCAGATAAATCTCTCTGTGTAAACGCACCATTAACCTTTAACAGCATATTGTCAAAGATTATTAGATCAATTACTTAAATCAGTCAATTACAGAGGAATAAGAGAAATAATAAAGAATCCATTTATAATAGTACATTAGCTATTCGGCTGGGTTGTATAGTTTACTTTAATGAAATAGACAATGGTGAGTAAATAGCCCTTTATGAAGTGCTGAAAACTTAATTTGAAGTAGTGATAAGTCTATAAAAGCTGCCAGAAGACATGTTTTCATTCCTCCAGATAGTTTAAGAATAGTTGGAAATGGTCCACTAATGTAATATAGGCGTGAAAACTGCAAACATGAGGCTGCTGGAAGGACTTACAGTAAATAGTTGTGAAACTGGCTGTACGCTGAAGAGAGAATACGAATCTCATACTTTATGTGGAACTTAAAGGGGTAATTCAGCAGATCAAATCAACTGATTCCAGAAAGTGCCAGAGATTTGTAATTTACTTCTATAAAAAAAAAAAATCTCAAGTCCTCCAGTACTTATCAGCTGCTGTATGTCCTACAGGAAGTGGTGGATTCTTTCCAGTCATAGGGTACGTGCACACTATGGAATGGCGACGGAAAACCCGTTGCGGATTCCGCAGACTCCATTCTATGCACGGGCGGATTCCGACGTCTGGCCAAAGAATAACCCTGTGCATAGAATGGAGTCTATGACATGGGCGGAGATGCCAATGTTCGCGGTGGGTTTTCCGTCGTGATTCTGTAGTGTGCATGTACCCTTACGCAGTGCTTTCTGCTGCCACCTCTGTACATGTTAGGAACTGTCCAGAGCAGGGGACGTTTTCTATGGGGATTTGCTGCAGCTCTGCACAGTTCCTGACATGGACAGAGGTGGCAGCAGAGAGCACTGTGGTAGACTGGAAAGAATGCACCACGTCCTGCAGGACACCCAGCAGCTGATAAGTACTGGAAGACAAGATTTTTTAATAGAAGTAAATTACAAATCTCTGGCACTTTCTGGCACCAGTTGATTTGAAAGAAAAATGTTATTTGCTGAACTCCCCCTTTTAATATAACACAGTGGTCCCTAACCAATTGCTATTCAGCTATTGTAAAACTACAACTCTCAGCATTCCCACTAATGCAAGGAGGACACCATGAAAAACCTATGGAGATGCAGGGGCTTATTTGGATTGAGGGATCCATGATGATCTTTGTAAGTATTCTCCATGAGGCAGTGCAGGAGTGCAGCGCTGCAAGGCAGGTGAGTATGTTCTTGTGTTTCTTCATTTCAATATGAAAAGGGGGCTGCGTACATGCGGGGCTGCGTATATGAAGAGGGGGCAACCTACAGTAGTAGATGTCTAGATAACTAACTATATTTGTGATAATATTTAGTTAGAGGGGCCAGCTACCACAGGGGGATACCTACATTGTGGATACGCTTTACTGGGGGGAGGGGGGGGCTAGCTTTGAGGGGTATACTAACTGAAGGGGGGGGGGGGGTTTGGTTAATACATGGGGATACTATATGCAGGGGCCTACCTGCACACAGAGGCTTAATGGGGGCACAGAGGGGATCTAACTACTATATGTACTGAAGCAAGGAGCCTAAAAACTTTCTGGCAGATTCTGTAGAGAGTCGTGGCTAGAAGGGAAAAGAAAAAGAAAAGTTAGCAACTCCGATCAGAGAAGACATCAACTGTGAGTCTCTGGAAAATGAATATATATATATATATATATATATATATATATATATATATACACACATACACACATACACACAACGTCAGTGCAGAGATCTCTCCCATGATCTACTTTATATTAGCTCAGAGGGCCTGCGCCCCGGATGTTTTAGCACCCTAGCACCACCCCTGACATCTCGGCCCTGTACCTTTGTTACAATTCCTATTTCCCATCCAGTGGCTGTTCACATCAGGACTGTCTGCCGTGTTGTGTAACTGGAGCAGGTGATGGATCAAGTATAACTTAGTTGTATGAAAATAAATAGGAAATTGACACTCTGACCTTATGTCATGTAATCTCTAAAGAATTTGTCGCCTTAGATATTGCAGCAATATGGTTCATCCAGAACATCCAAACTGCTTAACAGTAAAAACCTAGCAAGTTGGCGGTGAGCGGGAGGTGGTTAGGTTACTGTCTCAGGTGTCTTTCTTTAAGAAGGACCACACCTCTTAAACACCTGTTACTATAGGACTATTAGAGATCGCTTTACAGTGTTGATGTCTCTCTGTCATTTTGCAAATAGGACGTGTCAGATGTGTAACAGAGCGAGTCTGCGGGATGATTAATGACCTGTTGTTGTTGCTTCTGGCTCATCACTTATTTAGCTCTACTTTGGGAGTGCGCTCTTAGCGAGCGATAACTTTCCTGTGAGTGCAACTATATCCGGTATTATATGATGATGCCGGATTAGTATCCTAGCTGCATAGATCCTCAATGAAGCCTCTAATTAGATCAATGGCGCCTGATGGTACAGAGTACATAGATGTGGGGGGCAACATAAAATAAATATAAATAGGGCCCCCTTCTGGTGGGGTTTAACGTCACTACAAGACCTGGGATAGGAAGACTTAAGGAGAAGTTCGGCCAAAAGTATTTTTTAATATGTTATTTCTTATGGAAAGTTAGACAAATTCTTATTGTACATTAATTATGGGAAATGCACATATAGGGCTAAGCCCTCTACTGGATTCTCCATAGGAATTACACCTGATTCGTGATGTCACGGTTTTTGAGAGAATTTGAACACTCCATGATCTACTAAATTAAGGGAAATAGCTGTATATGTGCATTTCCCATAATTAATGTACATTAGGAATTTGTCTAACTTTCCATAAGTAATAACATATAAAATATACTTTTGGCCGGAGTTGTCCTTTAGTACTCTTTCGCCTACCTGCATGTTCTTCTAATAACCCTTGTAATGGCACAAGGCTAAATCCTGAGAATGAAGAGGGCGCATATCTGTCTATTTCTGGTATGACCACCCTGATAGCATTTATATATGTCTGAATAAACTGTTAAGAAGTTGCTACCCAAATGTTTTAGACTTTCTCCTTACAACAAGATGGACCTGGACCTGTCTTTTCTAACTAAAGTTCAACTGAGCAGCAGCGTGCAAGTCTGACCTCCGCAACACTCTAGGGGGAACTAGAGACACCCCTTCATGTGATCAGTAGAGGTTCCAGCGGCTGGGACATTCATCAGGCAATTCAGGCATTCACTGGAAAACCCTGTCAATTGGGGTATACTGGAGCAGTGCAATGCACTACGCTACGGTAATTGTACTGCACAAGGTCGATGTGGCGTAAAGGCAATGTACAGTAGGAATCAGAAAAAACTCCGGGTAGGGTGGTGGTGCCCGTGGAAGGAACAAGTCCCAATAGCATAATCAAGGATAAATACCGGCACTCACCAATAGATGCTTGAACGATTTATTACAGAGTTTACATATCCAATGTAACAGGACGCCTTTCGGCATCAACCTTTGTCAACTGTCTGATAGTTGACAAAAGTTGACGCTAAAATTCGTCCTGTTACATTGGATATGTGAAATCTATAATAAATGGCTCAAGCATCTTTTGGTGAGTGTCGGGATTTATCCTTGATTGTTTGATAGGAATCAGGAGATATTACTCTTATTTCAATCTGTCCCTCCAGCAATGAGATATAAGCTTGTCAAACTAAACAGAGGGCAAGTGTGGAAGCCCTACAGTGCTTCCACAGGTACAATGAAACAGAACACAATGATGAGCTTTCCGTGGACTGCAGAGACATGTGCGCTCCTTCCTAGTTAAAGTGTCACTGTCGTTCTTTAGTCCAGGTGATTTTAAGAAACTTTATAATTGGGTTTATTAGGCAAATATGGCATTATCTGCATTCAAAAAGACTTTCCCCAGACCCCCCCCCCCCCCCCTCCTCTCTCTCATTCACTGCTCATTATCAGGAAATCTCGACTCTTTTACATCAGTCGGGCCCTGCCTGTTCTATGGAGAGGGGAGGGGGGAGAAGGGAGGAGGGAGATTAGTCACCAGATTAGTCACCAGCAGAGAGCAGAGAACAAAGGATTACACAGAGGGACCTGTGTGAAAGCGGTATTCAGAGTTCAGAGAGGTAAGTGCTGACTTCAGAGGAGATAGCCCGGTGATGTAGCTGTAAATTAACTCATTGTTATCCTGTTTTGGTGCCTCATCTCCCTCAACCCCTCCCCTCTCCATAAGTGAACAATGAAGACGGGGGGGGGGGGGGGGGGGGGGGAGCTTCAAACTGCTTTTTCATGATAAAAATGCATTTTTCACTAATAAACCCAATTACAAAGTTTCTTAAAATCGCCTGTACTATTGATTCCTAAAAAAAAAATTAAACGACAGTGACACTTTAAGGAAAATCCTCTTAACCCCTAGACGACCTATATTGTAAGGGTACAGCATGAGCGTCTGTCACCCGACAACCAATGACATGCCCAAATGCCATTAGGTGCCAAGGGTGCTATGATGCGAGATCAGGAGCTGAGCTTGCTTTATAGGGAGTGAGCCCTGGCTGCTATCAGCAGCTGGACACTCACCGTTAATGACAGGTCATTAACCCCTTCAATTGTGCAATCGTGGCGTTTAAATGACAACTGCTCCCGTCACGAAAAAAAACCAAACAAAAAGCCATGATTTTTTGTTACATTATAGAGCAGAAAAAAAAAATATTAAGAGTGATCAAAATGTTCGATCTACACAAATATGATACTCATAAAAACTAGAGATCATGGTGCAAAAAATGCATCCTATAAAGTCCAATAGGTGAAATTAAGGAGAGTGGATTAAGGAGTGTGAGAATAAGGGCAAGCCTAGGCACAATTCATACATGGTGCACTGTTCATTTTCATCAAAAATGTTCTATTCTGTCTGCACATTATTTCTTCAAGTGAAGAACCTTTACTACCACTAGATGGCAGTAGTGATACAGTTTATTTTTTTTTTTACTTGACAGCTATGTGTTTGTTTCTATTATTTGCCTACTGTAGTTTACATACATACTCCCACAGTGTTGTACACCCTGCACACTCTTTCCTGTCCCCTTTATCCTTTCACTATCTAACATCATACATAATAAGGCCAGGAAATGAGCAGAGAAACCTGTATGTGAAGAAGAGACAAGGAAAATTTTTGATACAAATATCTACAATTTTTACTTTTTAAAATACTTTTTTTAATACTTTTTAACAAGAGTATTAAATAAATTCCATATACTTGCCATAGAGTCTCGGCCTATGACAATGTGTGCGCATTTCACCTGCAATATGTTGTGTGTAGTTTGCATCATTTCTTGTCAATATCGCTCCATGCAGGCTGCTGTATAGTGCAGTATATTCCCAGTTAAAGTGCTTAAGCAGTCTAATATATGGCATCCTATGGAGCATGAAGTATTTTGTTTTTTTATGTAGAATTCCATATATCGCTATAAGCACACCCTACTTAAATGCATTGTGGACATGTGAATAACCCCTTACTTATGCATCCCTAATATGCCATAATGTATAAGGATAGAACTATTTTATACATACTTCCTTGTCACACAAAGACGTTGTTTTATTTTAATGCTTTAAGCCAAACGGAGTTCAAAACCTCCATAAAACTATGAAAGCTGATGATTGTTACGGCCTGCTGGAAAGCCGCCAACTGCAAAGTACTGTAGTGGCTGCTTGTGACATGGAGGGAACACTGTGCTCACCAATTATTCTCATTCCATATGATAACCTATGTACTGTACAGTGTAGGTCTATGTGGATCCTGATTTGTGGCTGAACCCTCTGAAGTCTCCATAAGGAACCTTATCTCTGCAATGGAATTGCTGCCATCTAGTGTTTTTTTTTTGTAACTGCATGTCAGCCGATATCTTTAATAAATAAATAGATGAAATGTATAGAAATGGTCTGCTTATTTTTTACTTTGTTGTTTTTTCATAGTAAAATCCCAAGTAAAGTTCATAGGAATGAGCTGCCTATATACGGCCTCTAGCCAAGGTTAGATCACACCTGCAATGTCACCCACATAACCAGTGTATGATACAACATGCCTAGGATTCCAGTAAAATATACAGAATAAGCCACCACCTTTAGGCTATGTTTCCACAATGTTTTGTTTTAGCAGTATTTCTGGTCATTTTGGGGTGAAAATACTGCCTTAGGGTATGTGCACACTACTGAAAATCGGCGGAGAACTTCAAGCGGATTCCGCTGCGCACTTCCGCTTTAAGTTCCGTCTGTCCCATAGGCTCCATTCTATGCTCAGGCACATTCTGCCCTCCACTCATGTCAATTCTTTGGGCAGATGATGGAATCTGCCTGCAAATATAATGGAGTCTATGGGACAGGCGGAACTTCAAACGGAGTAACGCGTCGGAATCCACTATGGAATTTGGGCAGAAATTTCAATTTGGGCAGACATGTCAATTTTTTGGGCAGACGGGGAATTGAGCTTCAGAATATCATTAAGCACAGTACAGGTGAGGAGGATTAAAACATAATATAAAATTTCAGCCTGTGCACACATTGTAAAAAAAAAATAAAAAATGTGTGACGTTTTTCTGTAGTCCAGAAAGGGAACTCTAGGTAGAGGTAAAAAAAAATGACCCTTCTGCAGAAGCATATGGCATTGCTTACCTCTCTATCCAAGTTTTGAAACAACCAAAAATCAATTTGCTTTGGGGGGTTTTGTTCTGTATTGTGTGGCTATACTTCCTGGTTTAACAGTTGTACACAATACTATAGGTTCCAGAATGCAATGCTTTCCCTCAGCTGTTCCATCACAGTCCCCCACCCTGCCCTTTCCCTGCCAGGCCTGTATTTAGAGTTCATGCTGCCCTAGCGCTTTGCATGCTGAGGCCCCCCGGGAAGTGACCCCAGAACAGAACTAATAGGGGCAGATGTTTTTGTTCTACCCCCTATTAGTGATGTTCTGGGGTCACTTCCCTAAACTGAGCCCCCACAGATCTATGTATTATATGCCACAAAGCCTCCAGTGTATGATGCACCTAGGACTACAACTCCCAGCATTTACTGACAGTCTGCAGCCCTCGGGGTATGCTGGGAGTTGTAGTGCCTGCAGCTGTTGTAGTTGGGTTCTAAAAGTTTGCGCTAGGGTACTGTAGTGACCGTGGGGCTGTGACAGTACACTACCGCAAACAAATACACTGACCCATTTAGACACCAATGGTATACAGGCGTTGCACACTATAGAAGTGATTACAGTGCAGTTACTAATGACTCACAGTTGATGTCTTCTGAAATTGCTGTTGCTCACTTTTTGCTTTCTTCTCCATCTGGCGCAGCTATCATGAAGACTTCTCCGACCACAACTCATCTGCAGAGGGGCAGCTGGGGGTGACTGGGGAAGGAAGGCAGCTGGGGGTGGCAGGGGGAGCAGCTGGGGTGACAGGGGGAGCAGCTGGAGTGACAGGGGGAGAAGCTGGGGGCAGAGGGAGCAGTCGGGGCACAGGGGGAACAGCCGGAGGGCAGAGGGAGAAGCATGGGGGGGCAGGGGAAGCACCCGGAGAGCAGGGGGAGCAGTCAGGGGGGCAGGGGGAGCAGATGGAGGGCAGGGGGAGCAGTTGGGGGCAGGGGGAGCAGCCGGAGGGTAGGGAGAGCAGCCAGAGGGTAGGGAGAGCAGCCAGGGGGCAGGGAAAGAGGCAGGCTGGGCAGGTCCCCCCCAATGCAGTTACGGGTCCGGGGTGAGCTTCAGGCACAGACAGCCTGTATCACACAGGCCGGAAGCTCACAGCCCACATATAATATAAGAAACACACTCCAACAATGCCTTTTCACTGCTTAACAAAGCCTTGACAAAGGGAGCGTCTGCTCTTGAAATGTCGCACATTTTTTCATGGATTTGATGGACTTTATCCCTTCCGTAACCAGCGTCTGAAGAGCCATGAGCTGAATTAGGACGTACAAAAGACTCTGCTGCTACAATCCACTGGGTGATATATTTTCAATTTCTGCAATTGTAAACATGTATATGTTTGATGAAAATGAAATGAAGCATTAAGCAGTGAAAAGATGTTGTTGGAGTGTGTTTCTTATATTATACGTGGACTGTGAGAAAGGCTGTGGAGCGGCCTAATTGAACACACGTGAAGACCCAGTTGGGTAGGATCCTATTCACACACTTGTTGTTGAACGGAAGCTTACAGCTGCAGCCCCGCGGTGCCTGAACTTCTCTCCGCCCAAATCTGTTGCAGAAACTTCCAGGCTGTGTTCACACATTGCAGTTTCATTGTGTTACTAAATTTTTTTGCATTACTTTATCATTTCATTGTGTTCCCAAACAAACAACACACTGTATTCTCAACCAGTAAAGCTGATATTGGAATAAAGTAAAGAACTTTTTGAATTTATTGTTATTTTTTTTTCTTTTCATCTCCACGCACATATTATGATCCAGCATCTTTTATCTTTAAAGTTGAGCAGCACAATAAGGACTATCTGATATTATTTCACATGGGAAGTTATTTTGTCCAGGTGGGATTGGCAGTGGCGGCTCTGATCCTCTGTGCCGTTTAGCATAATTTAATTGTGTTACTGCATCATTTTTGTGAAGACGCTGCAGTACTGCAATGAGACTCCAACATGTGTGAACACAGCCCTAATTTCACTGCAGACTTCTGCACAATCAGCGAAGTTGCAGCAGCTGCTTCTGTCACTTCTTGTCTGCTCAGGTATAGGCTGGAGGGACTGGTCAGAGATGGTGGATCAGTTAGGGGATTGGGGGATTCAGCCAAGCCTCCTGTGACATCACGCCCTGCCCCCTGTCTGCATCATCAGCCTGATCTCAGCAAACACACACAATGTGAGACAGAGGCCTGGAATATTTGTCTCCTAAGGTGGGAGAGCAGAGGGAGCAGGAGACAATGTGGATTGGCACATAGGCCATTATTCTTCACTTCCTGGATGTCAATCAGCTACTAGTGTGGCAGAACCGTACAGATACGGTAATACATTGTATAGACACATCTATATAACTTTTGGCTGAGTGGCCAGTCCATCATCCGGGACGTCATCACAACTCAGGGGGAAAATGCCTTTGGGGGTGGGGGTCCTGCGGGGGTCAAGTCGCTCACTGCAGGCACGGGAAGAGGTAAGTGCATACTCATTATCAAATTCCCCCTGCCCCTGACAGCAGCCGGATTTTCAAAATTGCCGGGTTTCTCCTTAAATATAAATAAAAAACCCCTAACTTAATCATATAAAAGTAACACACTATGGGCCACATGTATCATCCGGCGAACGGATGATTTTTGGCGGAAAGTGCCGATTTGCGTATTATTTTATACACAAATGGCCGATTTGCGAATAAAATATTCGCAAATCGGCACTTTCCGCCGAGTACGCCAGGGGGCGGAAAGTAGGCGGGAAGTGGGCGGAACGGAGGGCGCGGACTCAGAGTCCGCGCGATTTATCATCTGTTCCGCCCAAATGTACGCCGAAAACCTACTCCAGTCCTCAGCTGGCGTAGGTTTTCGGCGGTGCGCACCGGCGCGCACAGGATTTATGTACAGGCAGTCCGCCTCTACATAAATCCCGGTACCGCCGGAGCTGCGGGGCATTTTTAAGTCCGGCGTAAAAAACGCCGGACTTAATAAATGCCTCCCTATGTCTCCAATTAAATCCTGAAGAAAACTATTCCTATAGAACAGGGGTGCAACATCCTAATATGTGACATACTGCATTCTAACATGGGCCCCAATAAGGCCAGAATGATCTTATATACAGCTGTCATTCATCGTTCATTCATCGTTCATTCATCGTTCATTCATAGTCATTCATAGGTCATTCATATTTCACAGACCAACTGGGAAGACATCCACTGTCCCTAAAATACTCCCAAAGCTGGAGAAGAGAGTCCATCAGATGGATATTTCTTACAAAGTGTACATTACTATTTCAAATAACAATATGATAGCTATTTCAGATTTGCCATTTGTGGAAATAAAGGGGGAAATTTGTCATGGTAGTAAGTTCTTGCAAATGCTGTGGCTTGGTCTGTGCCTGGCTTGGAGGGGGCATGCCATTGCCCTGAATGCTGAACTTTGGTTAACACTGGCACGCATGTGCAAACTGTAGCATAACTCTATGCCAGCTCAATGAGATTTCAGTAATAGTCCATGAGCAACTGAGGTGCACTTTGATCTATGTATGTTGAAGCGAACAACAGGTGTGCTAGCAGGGAATGTGACATACCAGTCCCAAAAAATATATATTGTTTTTGTACAAAACCCCTCTTTAGTTGGTGCAAAAATACTGTTTCTCAACATCAATGAGCTAGCTAGACCTTCTACCGGGAGGGAACAACCAAGCCGGGGAGGGGCTCGTGGTCTCTAGTCAACGAAACCACCTTCCAACAAGCCACAAGCAAAAATGACAGAGCTTGGGAAATACCCAAACAAGGTATCCATCCACAGACAGCTGTTTTGGGGCATTTCCATCTAAGAACATTGCCCCCTGGCAAATGTTGTCGTCTGCCCCTGGGTAAGCTACAGTGACATCATAAATGGGTTTCCATCAGTATGCTGTTGTTACAGTCTGACATTCTGCTGTGACATCATAATATCTTAACTAGTTATAGTCAGGTAAGTTGATATCACAACAGGGTATCATGCTGGCTGTGACATCATAAGTGGGTTTTAGTTAGGTAAACTGCTGTGACATCACAGGAGATTCCCAATAAGATTAGCTGCTATAATGTCCCTTGGTAGTTTTTGGTCAGGTACTTTGCTGAGACACCACAAGTGGTTTCAGTCAGCTAAGCTTCTGTGACATTACAAGTAATTTTAAATCACATTAGCCACTGTGACATCATAAGTGAGTTGTGACATCCATGGGTTTTACTTAGGTAACTTCAGTGCCATTATAATGGGGCTTCAGTAGGGTAATATACAATGACATACTGTACAAGCTTGTCATAGGATTTGAAGCGAGTCTGTACCCACAATCTGATACCCCCCCCCCCCCCAAAACCGCTTGTACCTTCAGATAGCTGCTTTTAATCCAAGATCTGTCCTGAGGTCCATTTGGCAGGTGCAGGGCCGATTCTAGCTTTTCTGCTGCCTGAGGCGAGAACTGACAGAGCGCCCCCCCCCCACCCCACCGGGCGATATGGCCAAAAAAATAAAATCTCAATTTTTTTTTTTTATTTAATTTTGAGACAATTCTCGATTTAAATCTCGATTTTAAATGTTTATGTTAAATAAGCAGAAAAAATACACCAAAACACAGATGAAGCAGTACTAGCAGCTGTACTTGAATGAGCTGAAAAATTGCATTTCAGCATTATATCTCTGTTCCCCCACATTCCCCCTACAAGATTATCATGCCCCCTGCCCTCCTCACATTCCCTGTAATATTACCATGCCCATAGTGCCCCTCACATTCCCTGTAATATCACCATGTGCCCATAGTGCCCCTCACATTCCCTGTAATATCACCATGTGCCCATAGTGCCCCTCACATTCCCTGTAATATCACCATGTGCCCATAGTGCCCCTCACATTCCCTGTAATATCACCATGCCCATAGTGCCCCTCACATTCCCTGTAATATCACCATGTGCCCATAGTGCCCCTCACATTCCCTGTAATATTACCATGCCCATAGTGCCCCTCACATTCCCTGTAATATCACCATGTGCCCATAGTGCCCCTCACATTCCCTGTAATATCACCATGTGCCCATAGTGCCCCTCACATTCCCTGTAATATCACCATGTGCCCATAGTGCCCCTCACATTCCCTGTAATATCACCATGCCCATAGTGCCCCTCACATTCCCTGTAATATCACCATGTGCCCATAGTGCCCCTCACATTCCCCATACAAGAACTCCAGCACTCCCAGGTCCCCCCATTCAACATGATTGATGCCTCAGCTGAGTATCCTATCCTATGACCTGACAGGAGTCTAAACTGCAGGGACCTCAGAGCAATAGTCAGGAAGAGAAGATCCAGGACAGGCACAGTGCAGTATCGCAGTGTGTATAGGACACCACTATAGATAACAGTGTGCGGTGACCAGATTTTTTAACTGTTTGAGCCACTATGGGCCCCCTGAGAGCTTCAAAACAAACAACAATCTGCAACTGCTGACCTCTGACCTCAGGAGCCGGAGAAGAGCCATAAAACCTGCAGCTCTGTTAACTCTTTCAGTACTGCAGAATGTAGAGTATTACTGTGCATCACTTACATTCTGCAATACAGAAAGAGTTAACAGCAGAGCAGAACATGACTTTTATGCCTCTTCTCCTGCTCTTGCACTATGCTGAGGTCAGCTCGGAGTTCGACAGTGCAGAGAAGACATAATATAGCGTCCCCGCTGCTGTTAACTTTTTCTTTTCTACAGTGTGTAAGTGATGCAGAGTATAATAACTCTGCATTATTGAAAGGGTTAACAGCAGGAGACACTATATCTATGTCTTATGTGATGTGAATACCTGTGAATACGAGGCTTCCAGTGCCTCCTCAGCGCTTCTCATGAGGCAACTGACTGGAAACATGGCTGGGCACTGAGCCGTAACTAGTTGTAATGATAAGGACACAGGACGCTGATGCCGCCCCCCCTCAAGGGCTGTGTTATCTGCCGCCTGAGGCGAACACTTCACCTCGCCTCATGGCAGATACGGGCCTGGGCAGGTGATGCAGTTATTGTCCTAAAAAACAACTTTTAAACTTGCAGCCCTGTGCCCAACGGCTGGGGCTTTGATTGTGTATGCATTAGGCTGGCACAACCTCTCTGTCCCTCCTCCCTGCCATCCTCATCATTAGGAATGCTCCAGGCAGATTGCCTCCTATTCATCAGCTGTGTGAATACTGTACATGGGCTGGATAGTTAAGGCACCTGTACAATGTTCAGACAGGAGTCCAGTTGCAAAGTTAGGGCACAGATATTCTAAGCCCCGTCCGTTGGGCACAGGGCTGCAATTTCAAAAGTTGTTTTTTAGGACAATTACCGCATCACCTGAACGGACCCCAGGACAGATCTTGGATTAAAATCATCTATCTGAAGTGGTTTGGGGGGGGGGGGGGGGGGCTCAGATTGTGGGTACAGAGACGCTTTAAGTTTAAAGGGGTACTCCAGCAATTATTTTTTTTTAATCAGCTGGTTTCAGAATGTTATATAGATCAGTAATTTACTTCAGGTAACCTTTCTGAACTTATTCTGACACCCAATCATTTAAAATAAAAGAAAATATGTTGATGTTGTACCCCTTTAATAAAGGTATAGAAACTAAGGTGGAGCTCTTAATGTGCAGTGGGGCCTATTTATACCCTAACCATGAAGCTTATGACTTCTATGTGGCATTTGTCTTTCACTTCCAATCCATGTAAAAAGTAAGAGTGAGCACCATTCATATATACTACACTCTAAGCTCGTAGAACTGGTGTTGGAAAATCTCCCTCCCTGTGTTATGATGATGACATATGAACTGCTGGTATCGGGTACCAGGTTCTTCTCAAGGTAATTTCTGTCTCTTCTTATTTCCTGGTACAACAACATCTCCAGGTTTATACTTTATGGGATTAATTCCAAGCAAAGATTCTTGAGTTTCGAAAACATATGTCTGGAGTAACCACTAAACAACAGTCAATTCTTTATTCAAATGGTTTTTATTGGGTTTTTCCAATGTGATTCTAAGTCCAGCAGCCATTAGAGCAATGGCTGTTCTTCTTTCTTTTGCACTATTCACAACATCCCCGTCCTCCAGGCTACTTGAGAAGGAAGTAACAATGGAATTTAGAATCAGAAAATCCAAACCCAAATGTTTGCTGTCACCATGGGGAATACACTAAGAATTCTTTCCTCTACAGTTTACAAACAATGTTCAAAGTCAAAGCGCTAAAGAAATGATCTGGTAGATCTCTGCGCCCGATGTCAGATCAGCACCACACTACGTTTTCATAACCCTGCTTGTGTTATAATTTCAGCAAGAGACATAGGGAGGGTGGGGGATGATGATTTAATATAGAGTCTGTAGCACTGGCTGAGAAAGAGCACTGGTCTGGCCCAACATTTACACAATGATATCAGCGACTCAGGTGATGGTGAGGTCTTCTCTGGAATTGTTCCTTTAGTTCTCTGTCTGATCTAGACTGTCTGATCTAGACTGCCATGGTGACATGCCATCTGTACAGAGTTTGATGCCCAGACATCTTCAGAAAATTTACATGCCCTTAACCAGGGGTGGGGAACCTCCGGCCCGCGGGCCAAATCCGGCCCCTGAGACCTCCCGATGCGGCCCGCGGCCCGCAGCTCCCCTGTGATGCGCGCCGCTCTGGAGGAGGAAGGAGCCGGCATACACAGCATCCTCCGGTGTCTGTGACAGCTGCCGGACAAGGATGCTGTCTATGCCGGCTTCTTCCCCAGCCTGATGGGGGTTAACTAGGCCACCAGGGACATGCCTGATGGGGGTTAACTAGGCCACCAGGGACATGCCTGATGGGGGTTAACTAGGCCACCAGGGACATGCCTGATGGGGGTTAACTAGGCCACCTGGGACATGACTGATGGGGGTTAACTAGGCCACCAGGGACATGCCTGATGGGGGTTAACTAGGCCACCAGGGACATGCCTGATGGGGGTTAACTAGGCCACCTGGGACATGACTGATGGGGGTTAACTAGGCCTACCAGAGGCATCACTGGGGGGGTTAACTAGGCTACCAGGGACATGACTTGGGGTTTAACATGACTACAAGGGGCATCACTGGGGGGGTTAACTACAATAGCAGGGGCATCACTGGGGGTTAACTACAATAGCAGGGGCACTAGGGGAACAATACTTTGCCTTGCCCCGGGTGCTGCAAACCCACGCTACTAACTGCCGCACACGGCATGCGGCCCTCGAATGATTTTATTAATGCCCGACCGGCCCTCTACAGGGAAAAGGTTCCCCACCCCTGCCCTAAATTAAGGAAAGTGTTGCATGCTGCATCCTCTAAATATAATACTGCCACATACTGACCCTCTGAATATAATACTTCCACATACTGCCCGCGCTAAATATAAAACTGCTACACACTGCATCCTCTGAATATAATACTGCCACATGTTACCCCTCTGAATATAATACTACCACACACTGCCCCCTCTAAATATAATACTACCACACACTGCCCCCTCTAAATATAATACTACCACACACTGACCCCTCTAAATATAATACTACCACACACTGACCCCTCTGAATATAATGCTACCACATACTGCATCTTCTGAATATAATGCTACCACATACTGCATCTTCTGAATATAATACTACAACACACTGCCCCCTCTCAATATAATGCTACCACATACTGCATCCTCTGAATATAATACTGCCACATACTGCCCCCTCTGAATATAATACTGCCCCCTCTAAATATAATACTGCCACACACTGCCCCCTCTGAATATAATGCTACCACATATTGCATCCTCTGAATAGAATACTACCACACACTGCCCCTCTCAATATAATGCTACCACACACTGCCTCCTCTGAATAGAATACTGCCACACACTGCCCCCAGAATATTATTATATTCTGCCACACTGCCATACTGCCACAGTTGGATGCAGCCCTATGAAGCCTATGGCTTGAGTTTCACTCATCTCTAAAGAAGAGCTCTGATCTGGGAGTGCGTCACCTTGGAGTCCCCAATTTATTCTTCCTCTGGCAGTCTCCTGAGAGCTGTAGGCCCTGTAAAGCCTGCCTGGGAGAGGGAGGAAAACTGAACATTTGCTTTTGCCCTGTCTAACACCCTCCTCTAGTCCTTCTCAGGTGTCCCCCCATCATGCATACAGCACTGTGAATGTCTCATATAATATACTAGAAAATGTACCAGGCGTTGCCTGGGCAAAAGTGTCAGTGTGTTAATTAGATTTGTTCTAAGGTGCCCAGGAGGCCAATCTAAAGGTATTGTTTCATCAGTGGAATTAGTGTATACCTGTAGTGCATAGTTAGAGGGGTTCTGTATACCTACAGGGTATAGTTTTTAGGGGTCCCGCATATCTGTAGTGCATAGTTGGGGGGTGGAGGGGCTATATACCTATAGTGTATAGTTGGGGGAGTCCTGTATACCTGTAGTGTGTAGTTGGGGGGGGGGGCTGTATACCTGTAGTGTATAGTTGAGGGAGGTCCTGTATACCAGTAGTGTATAGTTGGGGGGCTGTATACCTGTACTGTATAGTTTGGGAAGTCCTGTATACCTGCAGTGTATAGTTGGTGAAGGTCCTGTATACCTGTACTGTATAGTTCGCGGGTCCTGTATACCTGTAGTAAATAGTTGATGCTGTATACCTGTAATGTATAGTTGTTGGAGGTTTTGTATACCTGTAGTTTATAGTTTGAGGGTCCTGGATACCTGTAGTGTATAGTTGGTGGAGGTCTTGTATACCTGTAGTATATAGTTTGGGGGTCCTGTATACCTGTAGTGTATAGTTTGAGGGTCCTGTATACCTGTAGTTTGTAGTTGGTGGAGGTCCTGTATACCTGTAGTGTAAAGTTTGGGGGTCCTGTATACCTGTAGTATAGAGTTGGTAAAGGTGCTGTATACTTGTAGTATAGAGTTGGTGAAGGTCCTGTATACCTGTAGTGTAAAGTTGGGGGTCCTATATACCTGTAGTATATAGTTGGTGGAGTTTTTGTACACCTGTAGTGTATAGTTTGGGGTCCTGTATACCTGTAGTATAGAGTTGGTGGGGGGTGCTGTATACCTGTATTATAGAGTTGGTGAAGGTCCTGTATACCTGTAGTGTATAGTTTTGGGTTTCTGTAAACCCGTAGTGTATAGTTTGGGGTCCTGTATACCTGTAGTATATAGTTGGTGGAGGTCCGGTATACCTGTAGTTTAAAGTTTGGGGGTCCTGTATTCCTGTATTATAGAGTTGGTGAAGGTCCTGTATACCTGAAGTGTATAGTTTTGGGTTTCTGTAAACCCGTAGTGTATAGTTTGGGGTCCTGTATACCTGTAGTATATAGTTGGTGAAGGTGCTGTATACCTGTAGTATAGAGTTGGTGGAGGTCCTGTATACCTGTAGTGTATAGTTTTGGGGTCTGTATACCTGTAGTGTATAGTTTGGGGTCCTGTATACTTTTATTATATAGTTGGTGGAGGTCCTGTATACCTGAAGTATATAGTTGGTGGAGGCCCTGTATACCTATAGTGTATAGTTTTGGGGTCCTGTATACCTGTAGTGTAAAGTTTGGGGTCCTGTAGGTCCCGTGCACCTGTAGTGTATAGTTTTGGGGTCCTGTATACCTGTAGTGTCCTGTATAGCTGCAGGGTCGTATTTACCATTAGGCACCCATGGTCTAGTGCCTAGGGTAGCACCTTGCAGAGGGGCAGTACCCTAATGTTCAGAAAATCTGGTGTCTTTTCGAGGGGGGGTATGGCAGTATTGGTCAGGTCTGGTGTGGCGGTGTTAAATGTGACGTCTGGAGCTATTACCTACCTATCCTGATGCTAATTGGTGAGTGAGGATGGGGCGTCTTCAGGTTTAGTGCTTAGGGCAGCAGCAGCTGGTAATACTGTCCTGTATACCTGTGTAGATGGAGTAGGAGGTCCTGTATACATGTACTGTATAGATGGAGTAGGGGGCCCTGTATACATGTCCTGTATAGATGAAATAGGGGGTCCTGTATACATGTACTGTATAGATGGAGTAGGGGGCCCTGTATACATGTCCTGTATAGATGAAATAGGGGGTCCTGTATATACATGTACTGTATAGATGGAGTAGGGGGTCCTGTATATACATGTACTGTATAGATGGAGTAGGGGGTCCTGTATATACATGTACTGTATAGATGGAGTAGGGGGTCCTGTATACATGTACTGTATAGATGGAGTAGGGGGTCCTGTATACATGTACTGAATAGATGGAGTAGGGGGTCCTGTATATACATGTACTGTATAGATGGAGTAGGGGGTCCTGTATATACATGTCCTGTATAGATGGAGTAGGGGGTCCTGTATATACATGTACTGTATAGATGGAGTAGGGGGTCCTGTATACATGTACTGTATAGATGGAGTAGGGGGTCCTGTATACATGTACTGAATAGATGGAGTAGGGGGTCTACCAGTTATTTCTGTGGCTCTGTTGTGAGGCAGCTGGCCCTAGCAACCATTCACATTCCAGCTCCCTGTGAAAGTAGTAATCCTATTGGTTGCTAAGGCTCTCAACTGCCAACTGCTAGGCAGCTGCAGCTAATTATATCACCTGTGTCTGCAGTGTGGAGATTTTCCCATTCATCTCTATGGGGCGCCGCTCTTCCCCCTCCCCTCCTGTACATCTGGCGGGCACGGGACCTTCGTAATAACCTTCCCGGGCACCCAATGTATCTGTGTGCCAAATTTGGGGTCAAACGGTTCAGGCATTTGGAAGTCTATTTGGGACAGACAGACTTTCATTTTTATGATATAGATTACTGAATTCTCATTGTGGTGCATACTGTTTGGTATTTGTAAGTGTAAATTTACCTTCCTCTTGGCCTTTTACCTTTTTCATTTTTTTCAATAACATGAATTGTTCTTTTTGTATCTCATTGTTGAGCAATAAATTCCACGACCCCTATACTCTGACCACCATACTTTTGGTGCTTTTTCTAACTTTTTTCCCAGAGAGAAATAGAGGAAACCAAACTTATAACAACAAACATAGAAACAAGATATAGTCGGAAAAGAGGCTCATGTAGTAAGGGGACAGTCCCGCAGCAGTCCCTTCTCTACCTGTATAACCTGTTCATTGAGAGGTTTTGAAAGTAAGAATGGCCATGCCCAACCTCTGTGACTCCCACTGGTGCACAGGGGGAGATTTATCAAACTGGTAGAAGTAGAATTGTTTCAGTTGCCCCTAGCAACCAATCAGATTCCACTTTTCATTTTCCAAAGAATCTGTCAGGAATATGGATCCAAACCAGCATGGCTTTACTGAGGGCCGATCATGTCAGACTAATCTCATTGATTTCTTTGCCACAAAAGTACTGGATGAAGGTGGTGCTGTGGATATCGCCTATCTGGACTTCAGCAAAGCTTTTGATACAGTTCCCCATAAAGAGCTGATAGAGAAGTTGGAGAAAATTGGACTTAATCCCTGTATAGTTCAGTGGATTTGTGGTTGGCTGAAGGATAGATATCAGAGGGTTGTTGTTAATGGTGTATATTCTGAGCAGAGACTGGTTACAAGTGATGTGCCACAAGGGTCTGTTCTGGGTCCTATTCTTTTTAACCCCTAGACGACCCTGGACGTAGGGTTACGTCATGGAAGTCTGTCCCCAGACGACCCATGACGTAACCTTACGTCATGGGTGGTATTCCCGCTATGAAGCGCGCTCCGGAGCGGAGCGCGCTTCATAGGAGGTGGGGGCCGGCTGCAGTGAGCAGCCGGGACCTCACCGGTAATGACACGCTGCAGCGATCGCGCTGCCGCGTGTCATTAACCCCTTAAACGCCGCGATCGCGGCGCGACCGCAGCGTTTAAGTGTAAGTGACAGGGGGAGTCCCCTGTCACTTACCGATCGGGACCCCCGCAGTGTGACTGCGGGGGTCCCGATCGTTGAAACGGACTGCTGGAGGTCTCTTACCTGCCTCCGTGCGGTCCGATCGGCGATCTGCTACACTGAGCCTGCACAGGCAGGCTCAATGAGCAGAGCGCCGATAACACTGATCAATGCTATGCCTATGGCATAGCATTCATCAGTGTATAAATCAAACTAATGTATGTACAAGTCCCCCAAAGGGACTTCAAAAGTGTAAAAAAAAAAGTTCAAAACACTAACACACTACCCCAAAACCCCTCCCCCAATAAAAGTCTAAATCACCCCCCTTTCCCATTATATAAATAAAACATATAAAAATAAATAAATAGATAAACATATAATATACCGTAGCGTGCGTAATTGTCCGATCTATTAAAATATAACAAGCGTCATTGCGACCGGTAAACGGCGTACACGAAAAGAGGGGAAAAAGTGCGCAGATTACCGATTTTATGTTACATTATATATTTAAAAAAATCAATAAAAAGTGATCAAAACGTCCGATCTTCACAAATATGGTATTAATAAAAACTAGAGATCATGGCGGAAAAAATGACACCCCATACAGCCCCATAGGTGAAAAAATAAAACCGTTATAGGCGTCACAATAGGTCCATTTTATTAATATTTAATTGCCAAAAAAAAGGATTTCATAAAAAAAAAATATATATAACATTAGAGAATCTGTGTAACCTGCATATGGTTGTGTTCGGACTGACCTATAGAATAATAGTGTCATGTCGCTGTTACCATATAGTGCATTACGTAGACACAGGAACCCCCCAAACGTTACCATATTGCATTCTTTCTTACGATTTCACCTATTTATATCTTCATAAATAATATATTTGGAATTCCATCATACATGTTATGGTAAAATGAATGACGCCATTACAAAGTACAACTATTGCTGTAAAAAACAAGCACTTACATGGCTTGTAGATAGAAAACTGAAAGTGCTAGAGCTCTTAGAAGGGGAGGAGGGAAAAACGAAAGCACTAAGATCAAAATTTGCGCGGTCCACTGGGTCATTTTGGGCCTGGTCCTCAAAGGGTTAATATGTTTGTAAGTGACATAGGAGAAGGGTTGGTAGGTAAAGTTTGTCTGTTTGCTGACTACACAAAAGTGTGCAATAGGGTTGATTTTCCTGGAGGTGTCAGTAATATGGAAAATGATTTAGCTTTGCTATATAAGTGGTCCAAACAGTGGAAATTGAAGTTCAACGTTTCCAAATGTAAAATAATGCACTTGGGGAGGAGGAATCCTCTATCCGAGTATCACATCGGCAGTACTGTGTTGGAAAAGACTTCAGAAGAGAAGGATTTAGGGGTAGTGATTTCTGACAGCCTTAAAATGAGTCACCAGTGCAACCAGGCGGTGGGGAAAGCAAATCGTATGCTGGGGTGTATAGCTAGAGGTATAACCAGTAGGAAGAGGGAGATTGTGATCCCGCTGTATAGAACTCTGGTGAGGCCACATCTGGAATACTGTGTCCAGTTCTGGATACCTCATCTAAAAAAGGACGTTGATAAAATAGAACGGGTCTAAAGACGGGCTACAAAAATGGTGGAGGGTGTGAGGCATAAACCATATCACGAAAGACTTAAAGATTTGAATCTGTATAGTCTGGAGGAAAGAAGGGAAAGAGGGGACATGATTGAATATGTTAAAAGGACTAAATAAGGTTCAAGAGGGGAGTGTTTTTAGTAAAAAAAAAAAAAACTGAGCTCAAGAACAAGAGGACACAGTGAGAGTTTAGGTGGGGGAAAGATCAGAAGCAATGTGAGAAAATATTATTTTACTGAAAGAGTGGTAGATACCTGGAACAAACTTCCAGCAGAGGTGGTTGGTAAATCTACAATAACAGAATTTAAACACGCCTGGGATAAACATACATCTATCCTAAAAGGGCAGACTAGATGGACCCAGTGGTCTTTTTCTGCTGACAATCTTCTATGTTTCTATGAATAAAAAGTGGAATCTGATTGGTTGCTAAGGGCAACTGAGCCAGTTCTACTTTACACCAGTTTAATAAATCTCCCCTTTAGTTACTTACATACAATTTGCAGCCATTCATTAGTCTTGGTTAATTGATGCCACAATTAAAATGTGTAAGGGTCCATTTACACAGAAAGGTTATCTGACAGATAATCTGCCAAAGATTTGAAGCCAAAGCCAGAAACAGACTATGAACAGAGATCAGGTCACAAAGGAAAGCCTGAGATTTCTCCTCTTTTCAAATCCATTTCTGGCTTTGGCTTCAAATCTATGGCAGATAATTTGTCAGATAATCTTTCTGTGTAAAAGGACCCTTAAGCATGTGGAATGAGTGTGATGCTATACACACAGCGGGATGGGGTCATGTACAACAGGATAGTGTCATGTGACCTCGCATGCCAGTTTGGCCTAGCAATGGTAATATTTGAATTACTGCTGTGCACCATGATTAGTACCTGTGACATGACGTCGTCATAGACATCACATCATCATGCCACTTAAAGGGTATGTGCACACTAAGGAAATTTGACGTAAAATTCCTCAGTGTGCACATAACCTAACTACTGTGCAGATCAACAGGGTTGTTTTGGATCAGGTGTTGTTCAACATTATTTCTTTCATACGCTCTATATTGTGTAGATGCCAATTGTGTAAGGACATTGTGGTTTCCTTGTTTGCGTGCTCACAGTATTGCTCAGCTGCTACCTCACAGAATATCTTTTTGTGTGTAAAGCATACCTGTCATTAGAAAAAAAAACTTTTCTAATGTAAAAAGTTTTGATCAGTGGAGGTCTGACTGCGATTGATCAGGAGCACACTGCTGCTTATTTGTCTTCATGCTCTGTGTCCGTCTCTTAGGTCTTATAACACAGAGCTGGGGGAGGATGCGCTGCACACAGACTTCTCTCTGCTCATTCTCCTGATTGGTCGCAGTCAGGGCCGTATTACCAGCTGCTGCTGCCCTAGGCGCTAAACCTGAAGACGCCCCATCTTCACTCACCAATAAGCATCATGACTTTCTAGTTTCTGAACATCATATTGATATCTGATCAGGCTTAGGCTATGTTCACACACTGTAAGAGACCAGCCGCTCCATGACCGGGCCGGGTCACGGAACGGCCGGTCTCAGAAAAGATTATCCTACTGCAGTACCGGCCGGATGATCTTTACCACCGCTTAGTTCTGATGCGGGCGCATCCGTGCGCGCCCACATCAGAACTCCCCACAGCACACTATGGAGCGTGCAGCCGGAGCCGCTCGCTCCATAGTGTACACTGACAGGGTTTTCTGCTGCCGCAATTCACTGAATAGCGGCCGCAGAAAACTGATATGCCAGTTTTCTAAGGTGCCGCTAGGGAGCAACTAAATTTGGGGTAAGTGGGTGGATACATCGGGTTTACCCACAAGATCACTGTGGGATATGTTGCAGGAATCTTAAGCAGCTCTTCCTCAATCACAAAGCTGGTCACTAAACTTGTTTGATTCTTATACCCTAGAGACGAAGATGACTTGTCGTTGGAATCACTTTTGGCTCCATATGTAAAGCATACCTCCTAAGTGTCCCTCTTTTGGATGGACAGTCCCTACTTTTGACCATACCTCCCAACTGTCCCGGATTCCGCGGGACAGTCCCGTTTTCGGGGTGCTGTCCCGCGGTCCCGGAACAGCACCCAGTGTCCCGCATTATATGTGGCCCCACCGAAAAAAACAAACCAGTAACTCACCTGTCCGCCGGTCCCAGCAGCTCCTCTCCCGGTAGAGCGCGCACTCCTGTCCTCCTCTGGGGCTGGCAGTGGGGTATACAGACACTGACTGTGCTGGAAGTGACCTGCAGCCTCTATCATGAATTACTTCCGGCACAGTCAGTGTCTGTATACCCCGCTGCCCGCCCCGGAGGATGACGGGAGTGCTCGCTTTGCCGGGAGAGGAGCTGCTGGGACCGGTGGACAGGTGAGTTACTGGTTTATTGTTTTTTTCGGTGGGGCCACACAAATGGGAGGATTGCCTACTATGTGGGGCGCTATATGGGGGGCATTGGCTACTATTTGGGGCATATATGGGGGCATTGGCTACTATGTGGGGCACTATATGGGGACATTGGCTACTATGTGGGGCACTATATGGGGGGCATATTTGGGGGCATTGGCTACTATGTGGGCACTATATGGGGAATTGGCTACTATGTGGGGCACTATATGGGGGCATTGGATACTATGTGGGGCACTATATGGGGGATTGGCTACTATGTGGGGCACTATATGGGGATTGGCTACTATGTGGGGCACTATATGGGGGCATTGGCTACTATGTGGGGCACTATATGGGGAAATTGGCTACTATGTGGGGCACTATATGGGGGATTGGATACTATGTGGGGTATATATGGGGGCATTGGCTACTATGTGGGCACTATATGGGGCATTGGCTACTATGTGGGTCACTCTATGGGGGATTGGCTACTATGTGGGGCACTATATGGAGGGATTGGCTACTATGTGGGCACTATATGGGGATTGGCTACGATGTGGGGCACTATATGGGGGAACTGGCTACTATGTGGGGCACTATATGGAGGGATTGGCTACTATGTGGGGCACTATATGGAGGGATTGGCTACTATGTGGGACACTATATGGGGATTGGCTACTATGTGGGGCACTATATGGGGATTGGCTACTATGTGGGGCACTATATGGGGGATTGGCTACTTTGTGTGGCACTATATGGGGGGACTGGCTACTATGTGGGGCACTATATGGGGATTAGCTACTATGTGGGGCACTATATGGGGGCATTGGCTACTATGTGGGGCACTATATGGGGGCATAGGCTACTATGTGGGGCACTATATAGGGGCATTGGATACTATGTGGGGCACTATATGGGGGCATTGGATACTATGTGGGGCACTATGTGGGGCATTGGATACTATGTGAGGCACTATATGGGGGCATTGGATACTATGTGGGGTACTATATGGGGGCATAGGCTACTATGTGGGGCACTATATAGGGGCATTGGATACTATGTGGGGCACTATATGGGGGATTGGATACTATGTGGGGCACTATGTGGGGCATTGGATACTATGTGAGGCACTATATGGGGGCATTGGATACTATGTGGGGTACTATATGGGGGCATAGGCTACTATGTGGGGCACTATATAGGGGCATTGGATACTATGTGGGGCACTATATGGGGGATTGGATACTATGTGGGGCACTATGTGGGGCATTGGATACTATGTGAGGCACTATATGGGGGCATTGGATACTATGTGGGGCACTATGTGGGGGATTGGATACTATGTGTGGCACTATTGGGGGATTGGATACTATATAGGGCATTTTTGGGGGGATTGGATACTGTATAGGGCACTATTCAGTCAGCAGCATGTGGTGACTGTAGGGGAGTGGCTATGGAGGGTTGCTATGGGGGCGTGGCTATGGAGGGTCGCTATGGGGCCGTGGCTATGGAGGGTCGCTATAAGGGCTTGGCTATGGGGACTGCGGTGCACATGTCCCTCTTTGCTCTTTGGAAAAGTTGGGAGGTATGTTTTGACCCATGTCCCTTTGTCCCTTACACACCCCTCTTTTTGACCTAGGAATTAGATTTGCATTATTAAACCTTTTCTGTTGCTCTATAGAAAGTGTCTGGTTTCTTACTATATAATAGACCCAAACTCACAGATTATTCCATCATATGGTACAAGATGGATCCTAAACATTGTTATATTCAGATGAATCATGTGACATTATGGCCCCTGACACACATCATGTCACCGGTGCAGATCATATGGCCCCATACACACATCTGTAGGTGTTACAGATCCGATTTGGGGCCATGTTCCATGACACAAAAATTAAGCCGTTGAGCATCTATGTCACCTGTTTGAATCAGTGGGTCCCTGCAAATGTGGAGTTACTAAAACACATTTGTAATCCTGTCCACAGTTGCGGGTCTGTAGTTACAGACAGGGTTACTGATGTGTGAATGAGACCTAAGGATGCAGTCACACATACAGGATCTGCTGCAGATTTGCAGATATCAATGTAACTAAATGCATGTATGAAACTGCAGCGGATCCTGTCTGTGTGAATGCATCCCAGAATTAAAAAGTATAGAAACGTGTGTAAACTTTTCCAAGAGTGAACCACAATTGTCCCTCGTTGGCAGTCCAAAAAGTTGGGAGGTATGGTAATGGAAAGCTAATTCATAATCTTTGTGAATCATTGGTTATGAATAAAAACTACATACAGGTCTGCTCCCCATGGCATACTGCTCCCCGTGGCATACTGTTTCTTTGTTTCCTTGTTTTATTGTTCCATGTCACATTGTCTTGGAAAATGTAAATGTATGGAACAAATTTTACCTGTTTTATTGTTCCTGCACTTTTATGTATAAAATGTGCAAAAAGTCTCTAATTTAAAAAACTAAGAGAATAGACAAAACCAATGTACCTGTGCATAACAGAAAACACTACGGATGCTATAATGGTGGTAATCCATAGAAATCCTCCAAAGAAATTTGTCAGGTCACATGATGATGTACAAGCGTTGACTGCTAGGCACCCACTACTAAAGCCAGAGTAGCCATAAAGGATTGCTTTGGTAGACTTGGTGAGAACATTTGTATATAGGCCCCATTATTAGGCAATGAAATATGCAGGAGAAGAGTAACAGGAAGGCCTACTTATCAGAAACAGAACAAAATCCTAATAGTAGACATTCCAACAACAACATATGTTAACCTGAATGAACTTTACTATGTAAGCAAACTAAACCAGAGGGAAGTACCTAAAAATCCCCACTTACAGTAATTCAGCGACAAACCGGTGTAGCAAATAGCCGATGTTCTGTTTGTTGACATATTAGATAATAGATGTATTATGATATATATGTACATCGCTTCAGTCTAGATATTCAGACAAAGCATTATAAAGCTATTGTAAAGACATTAGATAGATAGATAGATAGATAGATAGATAGATAGATAGAAGATAGATAGGAGATAGATAGAAGATAGATAGGAGATAGATAGATAGATAGATAGATAGATAGGAGATAGATAGATAGATAGATAGATAGATAGATAGATAGATAGGAGATACATAGATAGGAGAGAGATAGATAGATAGAAGATAGATAGGAGATAGATAGATAGATAGATAGATAGATAGATAGATAGATAGATAGATAGATAGATAGATAAATAGATAGATAAATAGATAGATAGATAGGGGATAGATAGATATCAGGCATCTCTTAGGCATCTCTAAGGTTATTCTAAAAGCTCTTATTAAAATAAAAAAAGTAATAAAAAACTTTTGATATGTTCTATCACTGCTAAGCCCCCCCTTTCCCCCCATCGATTGGAAGAGTGAGTGCGAAGGTGCTGTAGGGCAATTTACTCATTCTTTACTCATTCTCCTGATCGGTGAGGATCCCCCACTGATCAAAATTTTGCCAAAAATCACAATGCCAAAATGAAAAAAAAAAAAGCCAGATTCATCTCACTGAACTGCAAATGATACCCCAACCATTGCACGGAGATGAGCTTTCAAAATAGATAGCACCAGATTACAGATTTTCCAGCGTTCAGTAAAAGTCCAGTTCTATATTTCAGCTTCACATAAAATTTAGATGCACACATGAGACTGACACATTTTAATCAGGTGATCTTAATCATAGCCTTAGATTAAGATCACCTATGATTATGAGATTATGAGTAAGATGACCTGATCGAAACGCGTCAGCCTTGTGTGTGAATCTGGATTTTATGTGAAACTGAAATAAAGACTTGGACCTTTAAAGAACGCTGGAAAATCTTGTCTTTGTACAGGTATGCTTTCAATCTTCCCAATTTTTTCCCCTGTTCCTCATATTCCTGTTACATTTATACATTACAAGAGCTGGCTCAAGGTTGATGGATGACATTGAGATTTGGTAGGGTCCCTCTCTGCTGTCAATGTGTTCCTTTTTTATTCATCCAATACAGTACAGTATATATGCACTATGGGAGAGATTTATGAAATATGGTGTAAAGTGAAACTGGCTCAGTTGCCCCTAGCAACCAATCAGATTCCACCTTTCATTTTCCAAAGTGTCTGTGAGGAATGAAAAGCGGAATCTGATTGGTTGCTAGGGGCGACTGAGCCAGTTTCACTTTACACCATGTTTGATAAATCTCTCCCTATGTTCCAGGTCTTACTCTATGTATGCGGCTGGTTTGTAAGTACTTGTAAGGTCTGTGAACTGCATTTTACAGGGGAGGTGAGGCTGAGCTGTTATTGCCTTATCTATATTTTATACTGGTAACCCCTTTCACTGTCATTTTGTACAAATCACGTTCCAGCAGTCTCCTCCTTATCACCACAAACAGAACAAGAAGCCTCAGCTTAGTTTTAGGATTAGTGGGTGGAATGGAAATTGCAATATTTCAAAATGATTTAAAAAAATAGATTGTTAAATGAAAAATTGAAAAAAAAAAAAACATCTTTAAAAATATGTTTAATGTGAAATCTTGATTTAAACAGTAGATCCTTTTCTGACTACACATTCCCTTCAAACATTTGTTTGTTATCCAACCAGAAAATAAAATCCCAGTACTAACTGAGATATATATGGGCCTGAGTTTCTTTAATAAAGGGTGTGCCAGTGGGCTAAAAACAGTTCAGAGGGAGCAAGTGATGGTGGGCCTGAGTAGATTTTGTACAGTGACTCCTTGAAGTAAAGGCAGAGACCTAGAGATCCAGAGATCCATAGGTGGACTACAAAATAATTTTGCATTTTATTTTCAGCATTTAAATATACAGTTTTCACCATTGAAATATATTTTTACAGATAAACCCAACTTTATTGGAGGCAGAAACACAGTTTACCATTATTTGACACAAATTCTGGAGCACAATGCACCAAAAATGAAATGGTGAAATTTCAGGACACACATAGAAATTTTTCAACTGGACCAAAATTTATGGACCGTGTGCCACTTTTCATTTCCAGCTTCTTAGAAATTTCCATGATTAAACAATAAGACACACATAAGTCTAAAGTGAAACCAAAGCTAATTTTACATGATGCGGAAACAACTTTTATTTTTGCATGCCCCAGACAAAGCCATCTTAGCAACCCCTAACAACCACCTGTTTGGCACCTTCATTACACTAAGAGTTGGAAGCAGTTGGCTCAATTCTCTGTGTACCAGTTGTGTCAAGGTATTAAAGCCACATCCTAACTTCACTAAAAACTGAGGCTGCAGTAGCCCCCCCCTCTTGCCTTCTAATGCATATGCATGAGCAGGCAGGCTGGTATATGCGTCAGTAGGTGTGAGCATCTGAGCTGGTGGGCAGGCTGAATGGTGCTGCGGGGGGGGGGGATGGGGGGCAAGAAATGTCCCCAGTGCTCCTAATAAATGAATTTGCATATTTGCACAGGCATTTTATAATTTTTTTTTTATGCCAGGCAGGTTTACATTCAGTTACTGTGAAATTACCAACCACGTCTGCTGGAAGTTTGTTCTCTCTTATGGGCTTCCATGGTGGAAATATAGAACTATGGATATGTCCTGGTGGGCCAGGAGTTTTTTTTTCCAGCATATACATCAAACACAGGGGCATGTGTAATGTTTTAACTAAAGTGTACAAGGATATTGACTGCATTAAAAATACATTATATAACCACAAAACATACAATCTATGGCCCGAGACTGTTTCTATTTGTTTATCTGATTTACTGTAAGAGAACAAGCAGGACTAGTAATACTTGGCAATGACACTTTCTCATTTCCTTGTTTCCTTACCTTAAATGCAAGCAATACGATAGGATAACAATGTCAGAATTGCTGTCCTTACAAAAATCTGAATTAAAAAGCAATCACAAAGTCGCATCTACCATAAAATGATAAAAGTAAAAACTACAACTTGTTCCACAAAAACCAAGTCTTCACACAATTCTCTAAATCTGAAAAAAAGAAAAGAAATCAGAATATGGTCATATGAAGTAGTTTTTTAAAAGTAAAACATAAAGTAATAAAAAAGTTATGGCTCTGAAAAAGCAATTTGGTTGCCAAACATTGCTATAGCTATTAGCACTATTACTATAACTGCAGATGTCATGACACCAAACTATGTAGTACAGTACAGTCTATGGAAGATGTGCATATGGTGCAAGCAAACACACAGTATTTGGGCATCCACTTGGCAAATGAGGTTTAATGTGGATAAATGTGCAGTGTCCTAGAGCAGGTGTCCACTGCAGTCTGTAGCAACAAATGTAGGTCGGTAAAGATTGTATGTATGTGCTCTGGGGCTAAAGTACGTAGTATGCTACTCCCTCCATTAGATGTCACTGTATCTTCTATTTTCTGTAGCACAGCTGAAGGAAGGAACTAAAGGGTTAACTGCTTTGTGAGTGATTGTCTGTCTTATCCTGTCATAATGCCACTGTTTTCTACAGTTTTATTGTTCCACCAATCCTTGAGCTGGGTACCTCTCTCCCTACCTATCACAGGCTAGAGTTAAGGCCTTCTAAAGAATTCTTGCCCAATCCTTGGGTCCTTCAGGGATATAAAAGGTGAGGCAAACTAGTTTTGGGGATGCTGTAAGTGTATTTTTCTCCAAGAGAGTATATCCAAAAGAGAGTGTTCCTGCTGTAGCTTACTTCAGGGCCTGGTGGCTAGGTCCCCGACATGGGACCTTATGCCAAGAAATTATTTTCAGAATACTCCCAGCTTTCATGCTAGCCATGTCGAGCTAGAACCCTAAGTGGGGCAACTACCACCAAAGGGGATTAAACCTTGACTATGTCTGGGTTGATCACGTTCTGTAAAGTATCTTGTCAGGAAGTTCTTTAGCTGTCCGGCCCATCCTCATTGTGTTGGTTAAGAGCAGATAAAGCCAAAGTACCCCACTGATATTCACATGGCCCTCTTGGGTAATCTTCAGAGGTTAGCTACACCTGGTTGTTCAGGCTGGGGCCCATGCTCCTGGATCTGGCAAGTCGTGATCTTATCTGGCATTCTCTAAACCGTTTTTTGTATCAAGTATAAGGTCATCCAAGTTCTGCATAGACAGGTTTCCCTGGTAGCCCTAAACTTATCTACAAGTCAGTCATGTAACTCAAGCAAGTCTATAAAGTATTCAGAGACTATTCTTACATCCACCAGCAATAGGCTGAGATTATCTAACTATGTTCTGCCAGCGAGAAGTTCAGATCTATAAAGTGTACCCAGCTACAGGGATTTAATATTTATACATTGCCCGTACCTTATTGATTCAAGAGAGAGACTGTGATATTGTACGGCACCTTTAAAGATTTAGTAAACTGTTCTTACTGGTAAAGTTAGCTGCTGGATTCTGTGGTTCCTCTTACACCACACCTACAACTACTGCAGTGAACCAGGGGTTGCTGGGCAAGATGTTGTACTCTGAGGCACTTGTCACGGTGGCCAGGAGTGGTATGCGCCCACCCCTGGATGTACTGACACACAGCTTTTTAAAGTAGTCAGGTCTGTGTGTAAACAACCAGGTGTAGCCAACCGTTCAAGATTACCCAAGACAGATGAGCGAAGGTTAAGTTGAATACGTCAGCTTTAGCTGCTCTTGCTCCACTAGGGATAGTCTGGTCTGCTGAAGGACTTCCTGATTAGAAACTGTAGAACGTGGTCACCCCAGACATAGACAAGGTTGGTCCTTTTTGTGGTAGTTTCCCCACTTAGGTTTCTAGCCTGACATGGATAACTTAAAGTCTGTGAGAATTCTTAAAATAAACTTTGTAGCATAAAGTCCCATGCAAGTGATGTGGCCTCCAGGCCAGTCCCTGGAAGTTACTGGTGCAGGAGAACTCTCTTGTTATTATACTCTCTTAGGAACACGCCGATTAGAACCCCCCTAAACTAGCGTTTCTTACCTTTTATACTACTTCTAGGATTGGGCAGGAACACTCTAAAAGGCCCCAAACTAAAGCCTCTAATAGGCCTGAAGTGAGGGGAGGGTGTAGCGTGAAATACCCAGCTCAAGGATTGGACAAGTAACCGTGGCATACAGTGGCAAACATAAGAAATCACAAGTAGAGGGTTAACCCAAATGTAAAGTTATGTATCTGGACACTTAAAACCTTCATGCATCATATGTCCTAGGGGGACTTACACTGGGAGAGTCACTGGTAGAGAAGGGCTTGGGTGTATTTGTAGATAATAGACTACAGAATGGAATGCAATGTCAATCAGCTGCTTCTAAGGCCAGCAGGATATTGTCATGCAGCACGAGAGGCATGGACTCTCAGGACAGGGAAATCACCACTTTACTTGTTGTGTCCTTATCTATAGAATGTTATCCAGCTTATAGAAATATACCCACCTCCTGGATCACAAGCCCAACTATGTGACCATGGCAGGAGAAGAGGGGAAGGAGGGGAAAGGAAGGTATAATTTCATTCATAATATGTCAACATACATAATGATAAACAATAATAATAAAAACACAATTACCTTTTAATGGGTAGTGCAGTGTAAGATATTTATTAACTAAATAACACACATTACAAAGTTATACAATTTTGTAATGTGTGTTATTTAAGTGAATGGCCCCCCATGTTTACCCCCACCCCCCACCGTGGACCTCAAAGTGTGATACAGTATACTTACGGAATGACTGTCGACCCCAACCGCCATCTTGGGACGATGTTATGCACAGCCAATTGTGGCTGAGCAGCTGATGACGCGCTGGAGGGGGCCGGCATGAGGGAGGGCTGAAGCAGTCAGGCCGCCCCCTGAAGATGACGTGATCGTCCCAAGTTGGCGGCCGGGGTCGACAGTGATTCCGTAAGTATACTCAATCACACTTCCGGGGGGGGGGGGGGGGGGGTTGTTGGGGGGGAGGAAACATCACTTAAATAAAACACATTACAAGGTTGTATAACCTTGTAATGTGTGCTATTTAGTGAATACATGTCACTGTTACACTGCACTACCCCTTTAAATAATAAATCTGTAATACATAAAAAACAATGCACGTTGTAGGAAAATACTGGATTAGGCTAAGGTATCAAGGTAACAAAAATTACATACAGTCAATATTAATACAAAAGGTTGCGCCAATACATGAAGCCCGCTGGATATCTAGTATTCCGTGTAAATATCCAGCCCACCTCCCTACTGGAAGGAAACCCCTCCTATCTCCTCCTTTGATAGGTCTCTTTAGATGCTCTATCCCCATACAGGAGAAACTGGCTACATTACCTAGGTGGTGACTTTAAATGTGTTGTGACATGGCAGATATGTTAACTGAACTGTTTGTGCTATCTGACCTGTCGTGCAACCAACATATTGCACATAACATAAATTACAAGTTATCAAATAAAATAGATATGTTGAGTTGCAATTGATTACATTTTTTTTATTTTCTGTATGGTGTTGTTACTGACCGACTGAAATTTTTTGCCACTAAAGAGATGTTTGCAGGTTTTTCATATGTTGTGTCCACAACACTAGCAGCCCTTTACTTGTAGCCAGATATTGGTGTAGCCGATGAGAGCGGCACATCATTGGACCTTGTGAAAACGCTGACAGCGGTAACGAGTGGGCAGGTCGGAAACCAGCACTTGCAGCGCAGCAGGACAGGTGAGTATGTATCACTGTCATCTCCCTCGCAGCCCTGACTGCATCCCCAATTATGTGATTTTCCCAGACAACCCCTTTAACTCTAAGAACTCTGTAACCACTGTAACATAAATCCTCACCCCAGCACAGTGCCAGTCTGTTCAGCCCAGTGCTTTTTCTGCAAGTTTAGCTGATTTTGTCTTCTTGGTCACTGAGACCTGTTGAAAACCCTTTAAAAAATAAAAGAAAAGGTTGTCAAGATTAGCAGCAAATGCGTCACACATGTTCTCTTGTTCTTTTCCTCATACTTTTCTTTACGTTTCTGGGCTCTTAGGGATTCCCCTCATTCAGTTTTAGTTTCATACAGCAAACAAAAAGCATTGTACCTGGAAATTCCAGAAGAGAAGACAAATCCCTGTTATCTTGCTGGAGAGTAAAACACATATCCCCAAACAGCACCATGGGAACATTCATGTGTCTTGGCTATAAGCTCTATAAGTTATATTACAACTGATTGATAGAAATGTTACTTTTTTCTACTCTATCTTCTAACTCAAAGCAATACAAATCTATACTACTTACCATTCACTTTTATAACACAGTGTCTCTATATAGCTTTGAGCTCCTGTAGACACGGTGGCTTGGAGGGATGCTACCTGTACACACCCAACAGCTATATAAAACACTAGTCAGACCAAATACTTTCAGCACACTTAAATTATTAGATAATCACCTGCGAAATTCATCTCTTATTATCGGATGAATGCTACAATGCACATAATACACATGCTGACAATTCCTGGATTATTTATCAGCAAAGGTATACTGCAGGGGGATGGGGGGTGAGGGCAGGGCTTTATATAAGACTGGCATGTATGACTGGTGGGGTCCAAACTCTGTAGAGATGGATTTGTAACCTCTTCCTGCCTGATGTGTATCAACAATTCTTCTTCTGAGGTCCCTAGGACCTAAACAACATTGCTTCACTTGCTCGGTAGTTGGCTGATACGTCGGCTGCCTTTGATCTCTGTGACACTCCCTGCTACTCCGCCCTGGGTGCTGGTTAAAGCTGGATCCAGTCCTGGGAAACTGGAGAGTTTTCCAGGATTGGATCCTGCTTTTCCAGGCAGCCGATGTATAAACCCACTGCTGAGCAAGCGATTTGCTTTGTTTGTAATGTAAATTTGCTCATCTCTAAATGTGATGATTTACTTATATTTATTAATCTGGTTTAATAATTTTGTTTGTTCAAATGTTCAATATTGATGCGTATATGATGTGTATATGTACGCTGTTTTATGTAGCACCCATTGAGACTATGTACCAATACACTGTTTTCCCATTGGATGTCTTTCACTCTTTATATACAAATCTGTTGTTGCTAGAAGTTACCATGACCAAAGGCAACAATGGCCTGAAGCATATTGTAGTCAGTAGCTTGTAACTGTTCTCCATAAAGAAGCCTAGTTTTAGTTCATGCGCTTGAGGTTCCTTGTATCCTATAGTCGTGTGCTCCCTTGCACCTCAAAGCTGATTTGTCTAGTAATAAACTTTTCCAAAAGTCATAGTGCCCACAAAGTGCCCTCATGTGGTCCTCATGCCTTCAGTGGTAAAAGTGCTCCACCATAGTGCTCTCAAAAGTAACTGTGCCAAAGTGCTCCCTACAGAACCTCAAAAGGTATTTGTTCCACAGAGCCTCTAAATAAATAAACCGATAAATACTGTGCCCTAAACCTGAATCTGAGTTCTGTGCTGCAGACCCACTTTATACCTACATTTTCATAGGATATAGACCTAAAGGGAAGCCAATAATTTCATTTCACCTGAAACCACAGACACAGCTAAATATAGTTGAATATGGATGTCCCAGATACCCTCTGGGTCCTAAAAGTCAGGCCCCCACTGAACATCATTTTATCTTGAATTCTAGAAGGTGTGATAGCAGGTAGTGCTTGCAATATACATCTAATTTCCATGTTGTATTTGGATTTTCAGCTCGAAACAATAGGAAGTCCAAGTACATCGAGACTCATTCCTCTCAATTCCAAACAGGTGTCATAAATGGATATTAATTCATTCACCCAATTGCTGTTCCTTCTATTTAATCTACTTCTACTTTCTTTTTAATATGAACACTGGAGATGAGCGAACTTGCCAAAAGTTTGGGTTAGCACCCAAATCCAAACATTTAGTATTTGAATCCTGCTGCCTGGAGAAGGTGGATGCAGTCCAAGGACTGCCTGGAAAACATGGATACAGCCATAGGCCATAGGCTGTACCTATGTTTTCCAGTCCTTGGGCTGCATTCACCTTCTCCAGGCAGCAGGATTCAAATGCTGATTGTTCTGTTCGTGCGAATCCAAACGTTTTGAAAGTTGGCTCATCTCTAATGAACACATTAGGCTTTTGATATTTCAACAACGTACCCTATTCTAATAATATAAAGTAGCTACTGTATTTCCAGCGTATAAGACGACTTTTTAACCCTGAAAAATCTTGTCAGAAGTCGGGGGTCGTCTTATATGCCCTATATGGTCGCCCCATACGGTGGGGGGGGGGCTCAAAAATGGCCCGCATCCCCACCGAATGGGGCAATCATTTAAAAAAAAACAAACAGTTAACTCACCTGGGCCCGTTCCCGGCCTCTGCGCGTTTTCTTCTCCGCTCCCGTTCCCAGCGCAGCCAGTGTGACATACATTGACTGCGCTGGGGATGCCCGAAGCCCTCCCGAGCAGCCGAGCGCCTAACCAGAGATGCTCGGCTGCTCGGGAGAGCTTCGGAAGACTGACAAAGGCTTTGAGTACTTCCAGTGCCTCCCGAAGCCTCTGTCATTCTTCCGAAACTCTCCCGAGCAGCCGAGAGTCTCCAACTAGACACTAGGCTGCTCGGGAGAGCTTCGGGCATCCCCGGCGCAGTCAGTGTACATCACACTGCCTGCACACGGAACAGGAGCGGAGAAGAAGATGCGTGGAGGCCGGGAACAGGCCCCAGGTGAGTTAACTGTTTGTTGTTTTATTAATTTAGCTGCAGGTAACCCCTGCCTGACCACAGCAGGGCTGCGGTCAGGCAGGGGTTAACATTTTCCGGCGTATAAGGCGAACCCCTGTATACGCCCAGTTGCCTTATACACCAGAAAATATGGTAATTTTCCTAAATGTTTCAAAATCTTGCATATTTTGTAAAAATGACAGAACCAAAGGCAACCAAACATGATGTAAGTCTTTAAAAAAAAAACTCACTTTACAAAAATGCTTACTATGACATTGTTATTTTTAACTAGTAAAAAAAATGATTTGTGATGATGAATCTTGACAGACCTGTTTTTCTTCAATAGTTGATAGATGGGAAAACCTGCAAAAATCTAAAATGATTACAGAAAATCTGCATTACACATTTAGGCCTTATGCATACGTTGAGTATTTTTTTCATGTCTGTAGATTCCTCCCACTATCCACCCGCACAATCCTTTAAAAATTACGGATTGGGCATCTGTAGTGCATCTGTATTTCCGTAAATCCGTTTTCGTTTTTTTTTGTCACTAATGACTTTTTTTTTACGGAAATACCGTTGAAAAAAAAAAAAAAGAGGTTACAATCCATAGAGAATATAGCAGATCCCATTGATTTCTATTAGAGAATCTGAAAAAAAATCTGGGTCCGTACTAGGATATGTCCTTTTTTTTTTCCTTCAGGATGCGTCCTTGTAATCTACTGATCGTGCGAATAACCCAATAGACATCAATGTGCACTAACTCAAGTACGGAAATACGGATCTATAGATTACAGGACGTTTGAATAAGGCCTTAGGCTATGTTCCCACAATGTACTAAAGATTGCAAAGAATGGCCGTTGTTAAACAACGTTTAACAACAATGACCATTCTTTGCAATCTTTAGTATGTCATGGGAACATAGACTTAGCAATACATTACATGTTTTAAAGGGTTATCCCAATTTATAAATGGGTCCTTCCAGAAACAGCACCACTTTTTGTCCTCCTGCAGAGTTGTAACATCACACACAACCTGAGGACAGGTGTGGTGCTGCTTTTGGAAAAATGTGTTTTTTTTTTTTTTCTAAGCCTCATCCACACATTCATAATTTGCGTTCTGCAATTGCAGACCTGCAAGTACGGACTGTATGGGACACATTAAATTCTATAGGCCAATGCACAAAGCCATGAATGCCATGCATTTGCCACCTGCAATCACGAAATATGCATTACGGTCTCACATACAGTACAGATTTGTGAATGAAGCCTTAAACAAATAATTTACCAGTTACCAGTTACCAGTGCCAATTAAAATCAATTATTTACCTGTGTAATATAGGACAGGAAAGCACAGCGAAAGGTGTTCCTTGTAATTTCTCTCCGCTCTGGTCAAGGGATAAGAATGTTGAGTCCTCTATTAAAGGGGTTGTCCGGCGCAAAAAAATTATTCACAGAATAACACACATTACAAAGTTATACAACTTTGTAATGTATGTTATGTCTGTGAATGGCCCCCTTCCCCGTGTCCCACCCCCCCCACCCGTGTACCCGGAAGTGTGGTGCGCTATACTCACCTGTCACGTGCCGACCACGGTCTCCGATCCTCAGCAGTGACGTCTTCTTCGGGTGGCCGGCGGATCTTCCCGCGTGCCGGCCGCCCTCTGCAGCGTCATCCGAAGCTCAGCCGCGATTGGCTGAGCATAACTGTGCTCAGCCAATCGCAGCTGAGCAGCTGATGACGTGGCCGCGTCATCAGCCGCTCAGCCGCGATTGGCTGAGCACAGTTATGCTCAGCCAATCGCGGCTGAGCTTCGGATGACGCTGCAGACGGCGGCCGGCACTCGGGAAGATCCGCCGGCCACCCGAAGAAGACGTCACTGCTGAGGATCGGAGACCGTGGTCGGCACGTGACAGGTATGTATAGCGCACCACACTTCCGGGTACATGGGTGGGGGTGGTGGGACACGGGGAAGGGGGCCATTCACAGACATAACATACATTACAAAGTTGTATAACTTTGTAATGTGTGTTATTCTGTGAATAATTTTTTTGCGCCGGACAACCCCTTTAACTCAAAATTATTTATCGGGGTTTTCTAAACTGGGCAATCCCTTTAAATCCATTCTTTAAATTCTGTTATAAAAGTAAGAAATCTTTTCCATGTAGCATACCTAAGGTGCTATATAGAGATAAGTGAAGTTTTCAAAAGTTCAGTTCGGGAGGTTGTCAGAATTTTGGTGTACAATTTTGGTTAGTCTGAATCCTTTTTATGAAGGATCTTGTTTGGTGACTATTTTATGCAGAAACTCTAATGGACACTACTTGGTAAAAGACCTCTATAGTATAGGGAGTTGGCCCTGTTGGGAACCTACAAGATCCATCAATATCAACAACAGCAAGATGCAGCCCCCATTCAACCTCTGTGGATGATCTCCTCAGAAGAGAGTTATGGGAACTGGCCTGTGACAACACTTTATTATTTCTTCAATACACTTTCTCCCTATTAACAGGGTTAACTTTACTCAGGAAAGCTGTGGATGTTTGAGGATCACTGACGTGCAATGACTCATTGGACTTCAGTGATCCTCCAATATCCACAGCTCTCCTGGGTGAAGTTAATCCTGTCCCTGGACTTGAATGGCAGCAGAATGACTGTCATTGTGTATGTTCACCAAAGAAGAGCTGTGGACAGCATGTAATGACACACAGAGTTACAGGGCAGGGACCAACTGACAGCTACACAGCTTACACTACTACCCTCATACTATACTCTATCTGTCCCTTCTATAACCCTCTCTAACCCTCTCTAGCTAGTGTAAATGTATGTGTTCAGTTCACTGTATAGGAACTGATTTGCTCCAATATATATCTAGTGAAGAAGAACGTGTGACATCGGCAGAAGGGTGCCTTGCAGCCCATTGCCCAGCTGCAAGGGATTATGGATAACCCCTTGCACCTGCACTTTGGCTGTAATGTAATGTATTATGTGCAGCCGCCATTTTGTATGAACTTTAGTATAAACGTTTTGTAAAATTTGGTTAGTTTTCTAATCAAATTTTTGACAAGGTTCGGAATTAATCTCGGTTCGTGATGTTCAGTTCAGTCATCTCTAGTGCTGAACATTCCTTGTATTTACTGTATTGTGGTTTCTTTGTTTCTTTTGCTATTAATCTCTTCCTCATTTGAGTGTTACTTGCTACCCGATTGTTGTTTGACTTATTAAACTCTGCTTGTCCTTCCCTGTAACTAGTAAATAATGCCTTCCATTGCAATTCAAATTCCTTTTAATTCAGGTACTTACCTGTCTCTTAGCTGTTACTACTACAAACCAGACCTGAAATCTAAGTGTCCCCGACAGCAAATTCCAAACCCACGTTCAAAGTGTTCACCAACAGAATGCTAAGATGTACTATTGTTCATAAATGGGTTTTTTTTTGCCCTCTTCCACTCTTCTACTTGCAGAATGACTTTAAGAACTATAGAACTAAAGAGTATTCCTTTAATCCTTTTTCTTAGGGGCATGTTCGAATACCAATATTACCAAGAATACCAGTATATAAAGGGCAACTATTGCCACCACACTATGACCACTATTAATACCACCATACTGTTACTGACCAATTCCAGTATACTATGATCAATAAGGCCAACAGTATCAGAGGGACAAATAATACCACCACATACTGACTAATGTCACCACTCTGCTACTGAATAAAGACCAATATTACCTCATACAGTGACCATATACTGTAGAGGTATATCCATCTCTACACAGGTTCTGCATACCATATGTCAGACACCGGACGGCAGGGACAAGACAAGACAGTGAGCCCTGACGCTGAACCCACCAACTGTCCCTTCCTACTTGCCTCAAACGGCCCTAGGCAGCCGTGGACAACCACAAAGACATTCCCTATACTAGTATAGGTGCACACAGAACAAGACAGACAAACAAACACAATAAAGAATAGTAAACAGTCCGGGTCACAACAATCGGGCAGCAAAAGTACAAAATCAGAATCCAAAGGGCGTAGTCAAAGTACAAGCAATATGGACAGGGGCAGGTGGCAAGCAAGGGAGGTCAAAGATCAGGAGATGCAAATAAACAGAAGACACAAGCAGGCAGAGACTAAGTCAATAACCAGCAATAAATGCACAGACTGGGGTTAGTTATATAGGAGGCCAGGGTTCTGGTCCAGGACATAATTGGACCATTCCCCTGATCTCCAAGCATAAACACCTGACAACAAAACAGATCCACTGGCAGAAAGACCTGTCAGTCACAGCAGAACCAAAACACAGATTAACCATGACATGGCCAGACAGAAATCAGCAGGTGAAGTCGGGTGTGTCCACCAAACAAAGTGAGCAGATAAACCAGTGTTCGGACACTGAAAAACAAAACACAGAAACAGAACAATACAAGAAATCAGCGCCTTCTCGGCCGCACAGCATGAGCCGAGGGGCGCATCACGCTCCCCAAAGATACAATCCTGACACCTTTATTGATTACAGTGCAGTTCTATCCAGTGACTCACAGGGGATGTCTTCTCTGAGTAAATCACATTCTCTGGGTGAATCACAGGGGGCTTCTTTTCTGACTGGAGTTGCTCACTTTTTCTTTTCTTCTCCATCTGGCCCGGACCAATGTGAGGAATTCTCCTAGCAACAACTCTTCCCTGTAGAATCTGCCAAAGATTTTAGGCTCTTCACTCATGCACCAACTTTATCCTCCCCATGTGTATTGTCCCCTCTTTACCCTCATATTGTGCTTAGGCCCCTCTGTCCCCATATAGTAGTTAGGCCCCTCTGTGCACCCATATAGTAGTTAGGTTACTCTATCTTTTCATATACTAGTTAGGTCCCTCTGTGTTCATATAGTAGTTAGGTACTATATGGGAGCACAGAGGAGCCTAAGCTTCTCTGTTCATCTATATTACAGCTGGAGTTAAGGCTGGGTTCACACTATGTTTTTGCAATTCGTTTTTTCATCTGTTTTTTTTTTAACGATAGTAAAAACAAATGCATTTGTGTGCATCCGTTTTGATCAGTTTTTCCATTGACTTTCATTGACCTTACTTTTGTGTACGTTAAAAAAAAACGGATGCGTTTTGATCTGTTCTTTTTATAATGGAAGTCAACGGAAAAACGGATCAAAACGCATGCAACCAAATACATCCATTTTCGTTTTTCGCAAAAACGGATGAAAAAAACGGATTGCAAAAACGTAGTATGAACCCAGCCTAACTACAGTATGCTGCTGTAAATATATTACATAGTTGGTACACAGGTCCATCAAGTTCAACCAAGGAGGGGATATGTATGGTATTAATGCAAATGAACACATAACAGATATAAAAACAATCCACATCTTCTAGAAAAATGCAGGACCAAAGTATCTAGCTCAAAGCTATACAAGAGTTTATGTACCGGCAAGCCTATGCAAAGTAGGTGGGGATGTCTCTGTTTTTATTTCTATTTCCTTGAGCTTACATATATATAAAAGCGTTTGCTTTAAAAAAAAATATTTGTATTCTCAGCAGCTTGGAGTATTGAGTGTACAATAGTGGCTGCGTGCTGGCGAATGCACCATACACTGGTTGGGGGCGGTTCATCAACCAGCCATTAAGGCTTAGAGGAGTAAAATACTGGAACTGAGCAACTACTGAGAACAACTGTAAGTCTGATCATTTCTTAGTTTTCCTCAGGGATAAAAAAAGATAGATAAATAAATAGATATTTTGCTAAAAGGACTAAAATACTGCACTAAACTTGGAGAATGCACTCTGCTTGTTTTGCATTTCCTTGTAGTTTTCCAGCTACCTCTGACCTGGGATCATGGTGAATGTTGCTGGAGTTTATCCCTACATAGTTTTTTTTTTAAGAGTGCTGCTTGCTATACTTGTATTTTGCATATAGATAGATGGAAGGATATACAGATCGATCAATCAATAGATCTTATTGCCGTTTAGTAATATTGATAGCTAAACCCAGCCCTAAAATTTACAGCATGAAAATAAAAAGTAGTACTTTATATTAAAGGAGAAACACAACAGTCATCTCACCATGTTTGCAGATCCCAGAAACAATCACGAATATTATGAGGGATAATCTGCGACATTCATTGAAGCCAAACACAATTTGATCTATGCTATAAAAAATGTATTACATTCATATTAAAAACCTGTACATATAATGAGTCTCAATCACAGGTGCCTGGTATGAAGAAAGTCTTCCGGCTGAGTAGTGACTTTCTGCGGTCACCGCCTCTGCTAGTTATGTTAACTCTTTCCGTGCCTAAGACACAATGCACAGAAACATTCCCATTATAACAGAGTTTTTATTTTGCATACATTTCTATAACAAGTATATCATGTGTGACATCACCCTCAAAGGCCATGGACACCTTTCAAAAGGATTTTGTTTGTATTCTTGCTTTGTACTTTTCCATTTACTCTTGTATACAGTCTCTATAATTCTCCCCTGCAGATTGCCTTGTATCTGCTCTCCACTCTCTTTCCACCCTCTGTGAGCTGTCCTCTGGGGTTTCTCTCCTCTCTCTATTTACTGAGCTAGGGTATAACCTGCTCTAATCTCTAATACTGAGAAAGCAAAAAATCCATCTGACTCATTATCTTTCTCTATTTTTAGAAAGTCGCTTCATTTCACTTTCAGGAAACAAATTAACTTACGATTCCCTGCAAAGGTGTCCATAACCTTTAAAGGGGTAGTGCACAAAAAAAAAATTTCTTTCAAATCAACTGCTACCATGAAGTGCCAGAGATTTGTAATTTACTTCTATTAAAAAATCTCAAGCCTTCCAGTACTTATCAGCTGCTGTATGCCCAGCAGGAAGTGGTGTTTTCTTTCCTGTCTGATACAGTGCTCTCTGTTGCCTCCTCTGTCCATGTCAGGAACTGTCCAGAGAAGGAGCAAATCCCCATAGAAAACCTCTCCTGCTCTCCAGACTGGAAATAATACCACTTCCTGCTTGGCATACAGCAGCTGATAAGTACTGGAAGGCTTGAGATTTTTTAATAGAAGTAAATTACAAATCTCTGGCACTTCATGGCAGCAGTTGATTTGAAGGAAAAATTTTTTTGGTGCACTACCCCTTTAAGGCAATCCTGTGTATAGCACAGGCTGACATTAGCGACATGGTTCAATTTATCAGTACTAGTTTGTTATTTGGTTATTCGATTATGATTGCTATAAGTTGTATGAAATATTTATATATAAAAAAAACTGAAATGTGTAAATAATTGATAAAAATGATGGATTGTTTTACTTTCAGAATGATTTCCATTTATATTTGATGGCATGTATTTTAAGACTGGCTTCTTGTCTTAGCTTTTACCTGCTACTACCTTTGTATTCTTTAATAGTTTTGGGCACATTCATGTCTACATTACTATTTACTGGGACTAGGTTTCTCCAACTGTCTCAAGGGAGACCCCTCCGTTTCCATTTTTAAGTCAATGTATACTACATAAGTTGACATTTCTGTATTAGGACCTCTCATGCATAAAATGATAAAATAATAAACACAGCAATGTCACATGGAAGGTAAATTGATGATGACACAGCATATATCATACCACAGGATAATAGGTACAACGTACAAGGGTACTGCATATAGTGATGTGACAGCACAGGCATACTACACACAGCACCATAATACAATGATTGTGTATGCAGTGATGCGATTGTAAAGAGGTAATGAAGACAGTGATGTCACAGTACATGATAATAAACAGTGATGTCACAGTACAGGCATAATGAACACAGTGATGTCACAGTACAGGCATAATAAACACAGTGATGTCATAGTACACAGATAATAAGCAAGCAGAGTAGTCACAGTACAGAGATAATAGAGATGTCACAAAACTGTGATGTCACAGTAGAGGAATAATAAATAAAATGATGTCACAGACACGAAAAACACAGTAACATAGTTAATAAAGTTGAAAGAAGAAATGAGTATATCAGGTTTAACCTAGAGAAACCCTACTGTGTTGATCCAGAGGAAGGCAAAAACCTCTATCAGGCTGATGACAATTGCCCCATCACAGGGAGAAAATTCCTTCCCGACTCCAAAGTAGCAATCAGAATAATCCCTGGATCAACGTATCACCAGAAATCTAATGCCCATAACTTGTAATATTATATTTTTTTAGAAAAGCATCCAGGCCTCCCTTGAACTTATTTAATGAATCAGCCATGACAACATCATGTGGCAGAGAGTTCCACAGTCTCACTGCTTGTACAGTAAAAAACCCGCGGTGGTGAGGCCACAGTACGGATATACTGAAAAGTGATGATGTATTACAGGAATAAGAAATACAATGAGGTCATAGTACAATGATAGTATAGGGTTATTTTATAACTGTATGAAATCAGGGTGTGCTTTGTGCTCACCCTGTAAACACATCGGAATACGGGGGGCATGAACACAGCAATATCACACTAAATGTCTCAGGTTTCCAATGTAGTACAGTAGCATATACCTCCAATGGAATCCAGATAACAGGTGTGCTAGATAATCCCACATGCTGTCCTGCAGAGTATATTATAGCCTTAATGTGGTATAGATTTTAATCAGAGAACACAAAATATAAAATCACACAGGAACAGGTCTTCAGATTTTCTTGTGTTTGGAAAGTTTGGAGTTTTTTGTTGTCTAACAAGTCTGTAAAGAAGGATAAGGTTGCCCGTGGGTGCCTCCTACCTCTGCTAATACAGACCTTGTTCTGTGCGTAGTGCTGGAAAGTACGTCTTCACCATGGCAGCTAGGAATGTGGTTTGTTTGGTTCGGGAGCTGGATGGACAAAGATTTTTTGTGTACTGTCTTATATGTTTCTTTGTATTATTTGTTGAGTAGCATGAACTAAAAATAGAAAATAAACATTATAAAAGTTATTAATAGAATAAAACTAAATGCATTATTTTTACATACTTTTTATGGCACCCCTAGTGTTGTCTTCCACCTAGTCTTGACTGGTCTGCAAAATAACATGATACACTCCACCTCCTATGTACAAGAGGATATGGGTGATGATACAGAGCTACTGAGCATGTGTGACCACAGACTCTGGACACATTACTGTATTTCTCTGAAAATAAGACAGTGTCTTAAAAAAAAGGGCTAGGGCTTATTTTTGGGGTAAGTCTTATTTTTTTCCATGGACAACAATCACATATTATGATTGATTCCTTTCTTGTACTCCAAGGAGTACCTTTCTCTTTTTGAACTCATTTTGTCTTGGGGTAAAAATGTATAGTTACCTACAGTATACAGTGTACTAGTTAAAGATGAGCAAATTTATCCTTAGATTCGGCCTGAATCTGCGGACTAGGGAGGCAGGAGATGGGACTCTGGAGAGACACAAAAGTGGTTTAGCGGATTTTGGCCCACAATGGCAGGAAGTAGAGGAGCATTGGTACAAGATGGTTGGGAGCTACGGTATGTGTGATGTCAGGGAGATCAAGTGACACAGACTAGCACCAGAGGCATTGACCATAACTAGGTTTTTTTCCTTACCTTTCCGGTTGGTTCACAGTAACAAACACATTCACCGCAACCTGGCACCATACCCACACTGAAGACAAGCTGGCACCATACCCACACTGAAGACAAGCTGGCACCATACCCACACTGAAGACAACCTGGCACCATACCCACACTGAAGACAAGCTGGCACCATACCCACACTGAAGACAACCTGGCACCATACCCACACTGAAGACAACCTGGCACCATACCCACACTGAAGACAAGCTGGCACCATACCCACACTGAAGACAGGCTGGCACCATACCCACACTGAAGACAAGCTGGCACCATACCCACACTGAAGATAAACATTATATACAAAAACGATCACAACAAAACCTGTTAGTATTTTACTAATGTGAATTTGATCAATGAAAATAAAAATAAAAATGTAAAATTTCTACTAGGTTTAGACAAGGAAATATATATAGGTAACCGGTATTTCCAGTCCCAGCTATCATGACCTTGCATTCTTGTATTCTGCAACATTACATAAGGCATTCATAACATAACATGCCCTACTTAATTTTAATCCTTCTACAAATGGTTCCTAAGGTAATTTTTAAAAGTCATAAAACTTTGCCAGGTGAATTTAGAATGCACTACTGTCCTGCCAGGATCATTTTCAAGTGTAGAAATCCTTAGTTATTTTATTATTTTAGGGGGTTCCAGGTTCCAGTAATAAAAAGTTAAAAAAAATAACAACTAAATAAATAAATAAAAAGGAAAATAAAAACATCATAGGAAATATATACAAACAATACAGTTCTCTGGTGTTCAAGGGTAGGGCTAATTTTAGAGGTGGTAACCTAGGCAGTTGCCCAAGTCCCCGAATTTTAAAGGGGCTACTGAAGGATGACATGAGCGTGAGTGAGTGTGACATTGTGGAAGGGCATGGGTGAGTATTAGTTTTTTTTTTTTCTTTTATTTTCCATGTGACATGAGAAGGGGTGGCATCAATCCTATTTAGAGGAGTGAAAGTAAGGCAGCTCACTGAATCTCCGCTGGGAAACCTGGGTGGTGCACGGGACAGCTGTATGGCACACAGCAAATGCAGAGACAAGGAAAGAAGGATGTCCGGCTCCAGATATCCAGTCCCATAAAAGCAAACTTTAAAGATGAAACAGATACTCCTAGTCCAAAGGAGCTGGACATCCTTCTTTCCTCATCATTACGATTTAGGGTTAACTGGGGTTAAGTGGGAATCGTTACCAAGGGAGGCACTAAGGGGTGGCATCATATGGGGGATAATCACTAAAGAGGCCATTATTACTAAGTGGGTTACACTAAGGAGGCATCAATACTAGCTGGGGCTATTAAGGAGGCAACAAATAGGAGGATTAAATAGGCAATTATTACTAAGTTGCCCAAGTGTAATTGTATTAATAATTACTGGTTGGGAGGCAGGACGGGTTACTTAGTGGACACTAAAATGTAACAGTACTGAGTTTGGGCATAATTACTAAGGATTAAAAAGGGGGGCACCAGTACTGGCATGAAGTGTGCGTTCCTCTACGTCCTGTTATGTGTTTTTGGATACAATAAAGATTAAGCTTTTAAGGTGAAGTGCCGCCGCCACTTTTGCCCCGCTCTTGTCTCCAGTTCAAGTGTGGTTTGCATTTAACTTCCATTTACTTCAATAGAACTGAGTTTCAAACCCCACCCAATCTGGAGACAAGAGCGGGGCAAAAGTGGCCATGTTTTTGTAACACTGGATAACCCCTTTAGGGTGCGTTCACACCTACAGGATCTGCAGCTGATTTTCTGCAGCAGATTTCAGTTAAATAACTGAACACAGCATCAAATCTGATGCTGTGTTCAGTTATTTAACTGAAATCTGCTGCAGAGAATCAGCTGCAGATCCTGTAGGTGTGAACGCACCATTAAGCTGAGTACCACCTACAGCACTGATGAGATATGATTGCACACCCGACTAAGCACAAACGCCTGGGACCAGTAGTGCCGGTGAGATAGCTAACTGTGCACCGATGCATCTATAGGTACATCATACAGAAATACCCAGAAACCGTGTCCTGGTGAGAGGGTATATACATGCCTACCACGCTGTAAAAATTGTTGTAATTTTTAACAACTGTTGAAATTTGAACCATATTGGAACCATGGAGATCATCTGATGACTGAGCCCACTTATATTTACAAGGCTACCCTCATAATGATATTCAGTTTGTCGTAATGTATTTTATTTTCTTTTGCAGGAAATTTATTACAGTCCCCCATAGGATATGGCCACCTGGTATCGGCAAAATGAAGGTTAGTATAAGTGGTCACACTGTAAGCAATGAGTAATATATTGCTAGTATTCTTACATATAGTACATATTGTTCCTGTGTATTATGGGGGGTGGATGGGGGACAGGAGAGATCCTTATTGAAATTGTATGGCCACCTTAAAGCGAATGTACCAGTTTGAGTAGTGAATTTTTTCCCTCCACTACCTGGTTGGTGCAGAGATCTTGGTTGTGTAGTCCATTCTTCAAAACATCACCTGATTCCTGCGATTCGGCAAAAAAAAAATTCACTACTCGTATTGATACATTCGATTTAAGTTACTGTCAGACTCCTCTGGTGGCAGCTTATCTCTCCAAAGAAGAAAAACATGGGGAAATCCCCAATTATTTTTTATACCCTGAATCTATTCTTTACTGATTTTCCATTAACTGCTGGTTTACTTTATGTGTGACCTTTTCAGGGTGCTCTGACGACCCACAGGAAGCAGGTAAGTCCTTTTGCTGCAATACTGATAATAATTCCTTTATTTATATAGTACCAACTTAGTACACAGCGCTGTTCAGAGCTTGTCATCACCCAAATTGGTCCCTGTCCCCATTGGGGGGTCATACTCTAACTTCCAAATTCAACTTTATGTATATTTTGGAGTGTGTACCGGGAGAAAACCCACACAAACACAGGGAGAACCTCCAAACGTATGTTGTTCTTGGTGGCATTTGAACCCTAAGGCAACAATGCTAACCACCGCGCCATTTTGCTGCCAATAGTCATTCCTTGTTAACATGGATCTGACAGCACAACAGACTGCCCTAGGGTATGAGCTACATACCCCACTGTCATGTAGGATTGTACTTAGTTTTTTACAATGTTTGACTATATGTCAAAGCCATCTATGAGTTCCCAGCAGGGGTCAGATGTCCCCGAATCGCTTATCCCTTATTCTGTGACAAGGGGATAAGTGTCTAAAGTGGTAAAAGTCTATTTCTATCAGTCAAGTGTGTTTGTGTATTCAATGAAGAGATTGGGCAGTAAAGGTCCCCATACACTTTATAATTCTGCCGGCTGCTTGCAGGTATGGGGTATAAAGTATGGGGCTCCATTGACAGATAATATCAGTAAAAATAGGGGTCGGACGTAAAGGAAAAACATTGATTGACCCCTTTGTTCTTGAAGAGCTGTCTGACTGCGGCTTACCCCTCCCCATAAGGGACACAGGAATCATTCGACAAATGTTAGCTCTCAGCCTTGCCAGGAAGATATGGCACGACTGAGATCTAACATTCATTCAATGATTGTTGGTAAAGGTAATTGTCAGAATCCTCAGGTAGCAGCTTATCTCTCCAAAGAACAAAGGGATGGGGTAGTTGAAATCCAAAATGAATTTTAATGCCTTGAATCTGCTCTTTGCTGATTTTATATTAACTGCTGGCTACAAGTTGTTTACTTTTACATATGACATTTTCAGATTACTGTAGTGACCTACAAGATACGCGTAAGTTCTTCTGCTGCACTACTACTACTACTACTACTACTACTACTACTACCACTACTACCACTACTACTACTACTACTACTACTACTACTACTACTACTACTACCACTACTACTGCTACTACTACTACTGCCACTACTACTACTACTACTACTACTACCACTACTACTACTACTACTACCACTACTACTACTACTACTACTACTACTACTAGCACTTCTACTACTACTACTACTACTACTACTACCACTACTACTACTACTACTACCACTACTACTACCACTACCACTACTACTACTACTACTACTACCACTACCACTACTACTACTACTACTACTACTACTACTACTACCACTACTACTACCACTACCACTACTACTACTACTACTACTACCACTACCACTACTACTACTACTACTACTACTACTACTACTACTACTACTACTGCTACTACTACTACTACTACTACTACTACTACTATTAATAATAATAATGTGCCCATTGGGGGTCACAATCTAACTTCCAAATCCACCTTTCTCTGTGAACCCAAGACCCAAAGACAACAGTGCTAACCACTGATCTGCCAGTAGTCATTCCTTGTTAACATGGATTTGACAGTACAGTAGACTAAGCTATGGGCAGCATATTACTGTATATACAATTTAGTACAGTAATGTCACCTAAATGTAAGGAGATATAGTGGGTGCAGATATAGCAGTCACATCCAGGCCCTGGTGCTTGAGACGACCCAAAGACCGCCTTGCCACATAAGAAGACATCATTGTATGGCTATGTTCACACAGTTAGGCTATGTTCACACTACGTAAATCTACGGCTGTAGTTCTCGCCGCAGAACTACAGCCGTAGATTTGCGGGGTGGAACATAGCATTGTTTGCTTTGGGATCCCAGCCGGAGCGTACGCACATCGTATACGCTCCGGCCGGTTCCCATGCGATGCCGCAAACAACTGACAGGTCCATTATTTGTGGACGGAATTCAATGAAGTTCACACAGTTAAGCGAGCGGCTCCGGCCGCTTGCTTCACTCTGTGCTATGGGAAGCTCTGATGCGGGCGCGTGCTGATGCGCCCGCATCAGAGTTCCACGGAGGAAAGATCATCCGGACAGTACTTAAGTACCGGCGGTGATGATCCAGGCTGAGACGGGCCGTTCCGTGAGCCGACCGGAGTCACGGAATGGCCGGTCTCATCCGTAGTGTGAACATAGCCCCCAATAAATGTAAAACACAACATTAAAAAATACATAAAACACTGTTATATTTTAAAACTTATAATGTGCTCCATTACAGTCTATGGAAAAACAGCCGTCCGTGCATACATTGTAAAAAAAAATATATATATATTTTTTTTCCAATGTGTGCATAGACTGACTTTGGCAATCAGCAATTACACCTTCCTGGGAGCGCCACCACTGAAGGAAAGCCCCTCTGTCGACGCTCCCAAGGAGGCATGATTGCTGAAGAGGTTAATTATATTACTTTGTGTTGAATGGCAGCAGTAATGCTACGTTTACACGGAACGATAATTCGCCCGATCGTACGATTAACAATGTCGGAGTAACTTTTTTTTTTTATAACGATCAGCGTTTAGACGGTACGATATATCGTACGGAAATTCGTTTTGCGATCGTTTTGCGATCATTTAAAGCCTATCTCACACATTGGTTAAATCGGCGAATGACTGTTTACACGGAACGATCTGCGAATTTTTGACGAATGACGATTTAAGAACATGTTCAAAGATCAAAATGAATGATTTCTCGCTCGTCGTTCGATAGTTCGCTGCGTTTACACATACGATTATTGTGCGAATTTGCACGATAACGATAATCGTTCCGTGTAAACGCAGCATAAGGGGCAACAGTGCCCTCTCTGCTGCCACCAATGTTAATGTTGGGAACTGCAGGGCTGTCCAAGCCCTGGTCCCTGATTTCCCACTGTGTAGTAGTAAGTAATATACACAACTTTATTTGATTCTGTTTACAATCTTCCCAATTCAACTTTGTCATGGTGGACAGATGTTATATATAAATATATAATGCCTAAAGTAATAAAGAAATTGATCTTTATATCATTGCAGCACAGCCGCTTAACTCTGACTTCTCGCTCAACAACCTGAACATTAATGACCATCATGGGGGACCGAGTGCTTCAGGTATATAAAATCATGTCATTCTACTCTACATATAGTGTATCACTTCATAGTCTTATTGTCACTCAAGGTCCTTCTGCCATCTCTGTATATATAGGAAGTATATATAGCAATATTTGCTGGAGGACGTATATTGAACTGACAGCAAGCAGTGTCTATTAATGTGTACAGTGATTTCTCTGGTGTAATTTACTGTTCTCTTTGGTTGTGTGGTAACTTTTCTCAGTATACTCCATCTTTATGGAATTTACATGTATCTCAACTAAAAAGATAATTCTCCCATAATGAATGCCTCAAGCTGACGCACCTGCATATATTCTTCTATCATCAATGACACAATGGAGTCCCAAAAAATTATTTTTAACCCCCAACGTATAACAGAAAGTGTGATCTCAACAGAACCACACATTGCTGTTTAGGTTCTATTAAACATGTCATATAGCTTTAGATGGTGCATATAACATACATACATACACACACAGTAGTACCTTGGTTTAAGAGTAACTTGGATTAAGAGCGTTTTGCAAGAAGAGCTCATAGTTTTTAAAAATTGTAACTTGGTTTAAGAGCATTTCTTTGGTTTAAGAGCTCCCTGTACTGGGTGGGAGGGCGAGTGGAGGAGGGGCATGGTCTGCATAGCTGATTCTACAGCACTGCACTCTGACCCAGATTCACCTTAGGCCGGGGCTTACATCAGGGGACAGGACTGTGAGGGTAATCTCTTTATTGCTGTAACCCCTCTCTTCCCGGATAGAGAACGCTGCTATACTGTGCCCACATCTTCCCTGCTCATTCCTTCATGCTCCCTGCAGTCTCTGTCAGCCCTGCTCTTACACTCAGCTATACACACTGCTGCTATACTGTGCCTGCACTCACACTCAGCTATACACACCACTGCTATAATGTGTCTGCACTTACACTCAGCCATTCAAACTGCTGTATATAAAGTCTCTGTCACTGTCCTTTTGCACAGCTCTTTGATTCTCTCTTCCTGATTGGCCCATGCTGAACCCCCCCTCCCTTCCCCATTGCTGTCATGTGACCACACAGATCTCTGGAAGCAGCCCTGCTTCTCTATTCTAGACTGTTGTACTACATTACTGCATTATGAGGATCTGCAGTTCCATCCTGTATCTACAAACTGCTGCTGTTTTTTCAGGTTTATGCACTTACTATACATTATACTCCACCAGGGCCGGCCTTAAGGTAATTGGCGCCCTGTGCGAAACTTTTTTCGGCGCCCCCCCCACACACACACACACGGGGTCTGCTGAGACCCCCTCAAGGTGTTATAAAGCTCCTACTCCTCCAGACAATATCCAGCACCCATCACCCGACCCTCCCAAATATTACTGCCACACCACAACCACTACCATCACTATCACTATCATATTGTTACTGACCAAATCAGTTTACTAAATCCAATAAAACACAATACCAGATTACAAGTAACAAATATTACCACCGCATACTAACTAACACCACCACATACTGACTAACACCACAGCTGCTACTGACTAACACCACCACTGCTACTGACTAATACCACCACATACTGACTAATACCACTGCTGCTACTGAATAACACCACCACATACTGACTAACACCACCACTGATACTGAATAACACCACCACATACTGACTAATACCACTGCTGCTACTGAATAACACCACCACATACTGACTAACACCACCACTGATACTGAATAACACCACCACATACTGACTAATACCACTGCTGCTACTGAATAACACCACCACATACTGACTAACACCACCACTGATACTGAACAACACCACCACATACTGACTAAAACCACCGCCACTACTGAATAGAATCCTCTGTACACAGATCACTATAGAGGTAGAGCCAGCCCTACACAGGTTCTATACACCATATACATTACAGTGAAGTTATATCCAGTGACTCACAGGAGACGTCTTCTCTGATCGGAGTTCTTCCTTTTTCATCTTCTTCTCCATCTGTCCTGGGTCATCATGAGAACTTCTCCGAGCCACGAATCCACAGAATCTGCCAGAGAAATATATTAGACTCCTCACTCTGGCATCATCCTCATCTCTATACTAACTGCACATCTGTATTGGCCCCTTTACACATTCATTTAGTGGGTAGGCTGACTCTATGTGACCCCCTTATAGTAAATGCCCCCCCCGTGTAGCCTCCTTACAGATGGCCCCTTGTTTAGACTTTCCTATATATAGCCCTATGTGGATCGCCTTAAGAACCACCCTCTGTGTAGTCCCCCTATGGTATATGGCCCCCCTCTCTGTAGCCCTCCCTTATAAATGGTCCCCTCTTTGTAGTCTCCCTTACAGATGCCCCCCCCAATGTTGTCCCCTCTGCCCCTCTTACAGATGGCCCCCCTGTGATGTCCCCTCTGCACCTCTTAAAGATTCCCCCCATGTTGTCCCCTCTGCCCCTCTTACAGATGGCCCCTCTGTGTTGTACCCCTTATAAATGGCCCCCGTGTTGTCCATCCCCTTATAGATGGCCCCCGTATTGTCACCCTTATAGATGCCCCCCCTGTGTTGTCCATCCCCCTTACAGATGGCCCCCTTACGTTGTATCTTCTTATAGATTGCCCCCTTGTTGTCCCCTTTATAGATAGCCCCCTTATGTTGTCCCCCCTTATAGCTTGCCCCCTTATGTTGTCCCCCTCTTATAGATTGCCCTCTTATGTTGTCTCCCCTTATAGATTGCCCCCTTATGTTGTTGCCCCCTTATGTTGTCTCCCCCCTTATAGATGCCTCCCCTATTGATTGCCCCCTTATGTTGTCTCCCCCCTTACAGATGCCTTCCCTATAGATTGCACCCTTGTTGTCTCCCCCCTAATAGATGTCCCCCTATAGATTGCCCCCCTTGTTGTCTCACACCTTATAGATGCCTCCCCTATTGATTGCCCCCTTATATTGTCTACCCCCTTACAGATGCCTCCCCTATAGATGTCCCCCTTGTTGTCTCCCCACTTATAGATGCCCCCCTATAGATTGCCCCCTTGTTGTCTCCCCCCTATAGATTGCCCCCTTGTTGTCTACCCCCTTATAAATTCCCCTCTATAGATTGCACCTTGTTGTCTCCCCCTTATAGATGCCTCCCCTATAGATTGCCCCCTTGTTGTCTCCCCCTTATAGATGCCTCCCTATAGATTGCCCCCTTGTTGTGTACCCCCTTATAGATTGCCCCCTTGTTGTCTCCCCCTATAGTGTGCCCCCTTGTTGTGTACCCCCTTATAGATTGCCCCTTATTGTCTTCCCCTATAGATTGCCCCCTTGTTGTCTCCCCCTATAGATTGCCCCCTTATAGAAGCCCCCCCTATAGATTGCTCCCTTGTTGTTTTCCCCTTTATAGATGCCCCCCTATTGATTGTCCCCCCTATAGACTGCGCCCTTGTTGTTTTCCCCTTTATAGATGCCCCCCTATTGATTTTCCCCTTATATTGTCCCCCCCCCCCCTTTAAAAAACACACACACACACACACACACATAACTCACCTATTCCTCGTTCCCCCGCCGCGGCTCTCGTCTCTGCATCGTCGCCCCGGCCGATGCGCGCTCTCTGGGAAAGTCACCTCCCTGTGCCGGAAGTACAAGGCCGACGGCTGACGCAGAGGTCACTGATGCGTGCTCTGCTGGGGAATTCCCAGGTAGCGCGCATCAGCCGGGGGCGTACTGTCCTATCAATCTTGTGACCGCAAGCGGTCACAAGAGTGATGGGACACAGTAGGCGGCGCCCGTGGGGTGGGGAGGCTGGGGGAAGCCACCACAGGAGCGGGGCGCCGGGCGGCCAGCTAGGGGAGCGCTCGGGCAGAAAGACAGCTGCACAGATGTCTCTCTGCCTCAGCGCCCCCCCAGCTAGATGGGAGTGATGCGCCCTGTGCAAGCGCACAGGTCGCACACCCCAAAGGCCGGCCCTGTACTCCACATGCTTATTGCTATACTGTACAGTAACTTATAATATCACATATTCTGCTGTTACTCATTGTTTGTTTCATCTGTTCTACATGTTATTCAGAATTTTAAAAAATCATTATTTTGGGGTGTGGAAACCAATTGTCTGCATATCAGTGATTTCTTATGGGAAAATTTGCTTTGATTTACGAGTGATTTGGATTACAAGCACGATCCCAGAACGAATTATGCTTGTAATCCAAGGCACCACTGTACATATAAAACACCATATGAACTCTGGTCTTGAATACATTTATATTTTGACCAGAAGCTATAGTAAAAAAAAATAATTAAAATAATAATAATTAAAGAAAATTATATATAATATATATATACAGTGCTACCTTGGTTTAAGAGTAACTTGGTTTAAGAGCGTTTTGGTTTAAGAGCTCACAGTTTTTCAAAATTGTGACTTGGTTTAAGAGCATTGCTGTGGTTTAAGAGCTCCCTGTACTGGGTGGGAGGGGGAGTGGAGGAGGGGCATGGTCTGCATAGTGGGGTCTACAGCACTGTACTCTAACCCAGGAAGTCTCCCTCATCTTCCAAATCATAGCAGATCCACTTCAGGCTGGGGCTTACATCAGGGGACAGGACTGTGGAGGTAATCTCTCCATAGCTGTAACCTCTCTCTCTCCCCGGACAGAAAGTGCTGCATGTATGTGCCCACATCTGTCCTGCTCATTCCTTCCTGCTCCCTGCAGTCTCTGTCCGCCCTTGTGTTTCCCATCCTCTCCATTACTGTACAGTAACTTATAGTATCACATATTCTGCTGTTTCTGAATGTTTGTTTCATCTGTTTTACATGTTATTCAGAATAATAAATCATTATCTTTGGGGTGTGGAACCAATTGTCTGCATCTCTATGACTTCTTATGGGAAAATTTGCTTTGGTTTAAGAGTGGATTTGGATTACAAGCACAGTCCCGGAAACAATTATGCTCGTAATCCAAGGCACCACTGTATATATATATATATATATATATATATATATATATATATATATATATATATAAAAAAATTAATTAGTAGGAATGTGGAAAAACTGGTAAATTCACATCAGGGAATGTTATGGCAAAAGCAAGGCATGTTTTATTTCATGATCATGTTAGTGTTCTCTTTTATTATTCTATTATTCACTATTATGTTGTGTTTATTACTAGGTAGATTAGCTGCCCCAGAAGAAGAAAGTAAGTACTGACATTTTCCTACAGGAAAAATTTAATTGTTTCTATAAAGGTTGTATCGTTATACAATGGTTGTATTAGATTAGGACTCCTTCATGTAAAACCTTTGATATGTCAGACAGACATGTGGAAAGTTTTGATTGTACGGGGTCTGAGTGTTGCAGAGCTCCCGGGCTAACTGCAATGTGCATACACTTGCACTGGGTAAGCTCTATAATTTTCAGTGGGGAGACTGGGGGTAAGTTACTGTCAGACTCCTCTGGTTTATCTCTCCTTAGAATAAGGATCAGGCAGCTTAAAATCCAAAATAGGTTTAATGTTGTGAGCAGTATATTATATACAACTCTATATAGAGGATGGCATCCATCAATTGTAAGGAGCAGCCAGTAGCTAGAGGGAGTGCAGAGACTGCAGCCACTTCCAGGCCCTTGTGCTTGGCTCTCATATAAATATGCCGATATATTATACTGCTTACCCATAAAATTAAAGCAGTTTTCCGGCAAAATTTATTTATGACCTGACTGTATATTTTCTGCCTAAAATATCCTAAACCTTCTCACCTTATTGATGTAATGTCTAAAAAAATCTGTTAGCCAAGTGATAAGAAAATCCACTTTATATCATTGCAGCGCATATATGTCCATCAGCCAGTCATCAGAATGGCCCAGATATTAATGGTGAATATAGGCTAAGAAATCCGCCAGGTAAGATATGAGAGCATGTTAGACTACTATGTATAGTGTAAAAAAAAAAAAAAAAAATCCAACAGCACCTTGGAGACACTCCGAATATGACCACAAAGTAGAAAATTGGGATGCACGCAGAAGGGCTCACAATCCTTGGTATGAGCACTGGCTGAGATCAGAAAAAAGGATTCCCACAGCATCCAAAATGCAGAAAAGAGTGTGTTCATTCACACATCGGGGCACAAAATTGCAACGTTTCGGCCTGAAACGTTGCAATTTTGTGCCCCGATGTGTGAATAAACACACTCTTTTCTGCATTTTGGATGCTGTGGGAATCCTTTTTTCTACTATGTATAGTGTATCATTTCATTGTCTTATTGTCACAGGTCAATAGGGCTCGGGGTTCTACTGCCACCTCTGTATATATTGTAATTATATTATTCACAAAATAAAACTAACAATATTTCACGTTATACATAAGAGAATGACAAACTATCCAGTAGACATCAAAAGCAAGTAGTTCTGTGTTACTAATTATATTATCAACTATGCAGCTTACCAGCAATGCTCTTTGTTTTGCAACAATTCAGTCAGTATAATGTCACTGTGTGGTTACAGAGGTTTTCATGGTGTGTGACAGGAGAGCTGACCATACAATGCAAGCACCCCCAGGATTCTTTGCTACTGAATGTAGATGCACAGCAGCTGTATACATGCACAGTGAAGACTCGTCCTGCTTGGTGCAAGTTCAGAAATGGCCATCAATCAATGCAAAGCCATGTCTTAGAGCCCACAAAGGACTGGGACTTCCTGTGTTTGGTCTTTCTTTTCTGAACAGAGAAAAGACCAAATATTGTCAAGGAGCATAAACCACAGTTGGACAGGAGGGGAGACACGGTCACAATGCAGCATCATTCACTAACATTTTTATTTTGCTGGTTTATTATTCACTAATATGCTGTGTTCATTTTTAGGCAGATTAAATGTCTCAGAAGAAGAAAGTAAGTACTGAAATTATTATGATTGTTGTTGTTTCTTCCTACATATTAAATGGTAGCAACGTATTAGGCCTTTTTCACATGTAAAGTGTCCCTCTCATTTAGAAAAACGTTTGACATGTCAGACAGACATTTAAAAAGTTTTGATCAATCAGTGTCTGAGTGTTCTAGATATCAGCAGGAGAATCGGCATTCCTTGGCGGGCCATGATCTTCATCCACTTGCACTGGCGGGCTTGATAACTACATTTGGGTGTGTTTGCAGAGGGGAGATTGGGAGGTAAATTGCTGTCAGACTCCTCTAGTGGGGATTGGGTTTGGTATTAGTGATGAGTAGACCCATGGGTATTGGGGTTCACTGGGTTTGGCCAAACCAGTAAAAAATCCGGTTTGGGAACCTAAACTGAACCTGAATCTCTTCCTTATTGAAATCAATAGGGATCCGAATATTTGGGCTCAAAAAGTTAGTCTGCCCCCCAGTGTAGGTTATGTGAGTCCCCTGGGGGCCAGACTGTGCTCTGATGGGGGGGGGTTAAACTTACCCTCCCGGCGTGCGGCATCTTCTATCTTCTTCGTTCTGCAATCAATTAACCAAGACTCCTGCAGTTTCCGCTCAGCCAATCAGCGTCCACAGCAGTGGCTGACTGATTGCAGAGTGAAAAATATAAAAGATGCTGCACGCAGGGAGATTAAGTTTACCCCCTTCCCACACTCACACACACACACACACACACACAGCAGAGACTGGCTACCACCCCAGCAGTGAGGAGGTTAATTTATTTAGCCCCTTCCTTGATGGGGCGGGCGTAGTGAGCACATTTGATAGTAATGGATGCTGTCTTATCAGATGGCTCCCACTACTGAGTCTGTAAAGTAAAGAAAAAAAGACAATACACAATTGAATTTTTTTTTTATTAAAACAACCCCACACCCCAGTTGATCATTTTAAAAAAAATAAAAATAAATTGACGTAGTCCACCGAATTTGAAGTAGTCCTCAAGATACTGATATCGGAAAAACAAAAAGGATTAGACAAAAATACCACAGGTGCAGAACACCCATCATTTTGACAGGTGTTTAGCTCCTTAAGCTATGCATCATTTGTACAGATAACTGCTCACAGCCTGGCAGCCAAGGGGTTAACCCCTTGGAGGCCATACTGTGTCAAATATACTGTGCTGAGCGCACTGCACCCATCCCAGCAAGAAAGGGGTTACATAACTTAACCCCTTCTTTGATAGGGTGGGCACAGTGAGCTCAGCACAGCAAGTAGAGAACAGTATGGCCTCCGGGAGGTTAAGTGCGATTGCTATGCATCCCCACTTAACCCCCTGTGGGCCAGTCTGATCTTGCACTGCACCTGTGCCAGAAAGAAAGGGGTTTAGTGAGCCCTTCCCTTGCTGGGGCTGGCACAGTTCAGGGTGGGGGTTCATACCATTGGATGTCTTGACCAGATCTGGCACAATGAGCTTAATGTGTTCCGTACTCTGGCTCTTGCCACTGATTGGCTCAGCAAACACTGCAGAAGAGCCAAACCGGCTGTCAGGAACTGGACAGCAGGACAATACAAGACAGTGAGCCCTGACGCTGAACCCCGCCCACTGTCCCTACCTGCTTGCCGCAATCCGCCCTAAAATGGCGGCGGGCAACTTGGCGGCGGTCCCTGTACTGGCTTGGTGGGACACAAAGACAAGACAGACAGACAAAACACAATAAAGAATGGTCGACAGTCCGGGTCACAACAATCGGGCAGCGCAGTACAAAAACACAATCCAACAAGCAAGGTCAATAAACAGGCAATATGGTCAGGGGCAGGCAGCAAGCAGGGGTAGTCAGAATACAAGGCAAAAATAGTCAGAATCAACAGAGAACTAAACAGAGGCAGAAGCAGAACCGGCACCAGAATGAGCCTCACCAAACACTTATAGGGAATAAGGAGAAACTCCCAGCCCCTATTGGACAAGGCTTCTAGTTCCAAACAGAATCACCTGCGGATCAGAACTGGCAGCAGTGTAACTCCTAAATAGCCAGAGCACACAGCAGACGGGTGGGGCTGAACACAATACTAGAAATAGGCCAGTGTTCAGACAGGGTTCAGGTTACTGCACAAGACATACAAAACACTGAATATCAGCGCCATCTCAGCCGCGCAGCACGAGCTGAGGGGCGCACGGAGTTCATCCCAGGCACATTCATGACACCGGGACACAGCAAGCTCAGTCTGTGCTGGGTTTTGTGAAGATATTGGATGACGCATATGAAAATTGCTCCCCCCCTCCAAACACTGATTCAGACACAGATTCAGGTCCGCTCATCCCTAGCAGTTATCTCTCTATAGAATAAAAGGGTCTGGTAGCTGAAATCCAAAATAAGTTTAATGTCCTGAATCTGTTCTTTACTGGTTTTCTATGAGTTGTTTCATCTACCTGTCTATGCTTCTTTTTCAGGTTTCACAAATAACACTCTAGGAATGAGTAAGTTTGTCTTCTACAATAATCATTCCTTGTTAACATGGATCTGTAAGTACAGTAGACTTTTCTAGTTATGAGCAAAATATTTTATACCATCTTGCTGTCCTTTCCCACAATCAACCACACACTCAACATGGGGGGGGGGGGGTGTCACCAGAGCGCAGAGATAGCCTTAGAGGGCCCAAAAACCACTCTTGCCACATATGATAATTCATAAAATTAAAGGAGTTTTCCAGGCAAAATTTATCATTATCCTATCCTCAAGATAACTAATTAATATCGGACCAGTGTGGTGACAATACTTAAGCAGTAGACAACTGCGTGCCTTGTAAAATCCAAAAATACATAGCACGTCTGTCACTGCCAAGGGCAGTCTGTACGCAAGGTGGTTCAGGCTATATTAATTGCAGAAAATCGGGATAAGAAGAAGTAAGAAATGGGTTTGAATATAAGAAAAACTGACATATTCATTGGGAGGGGCTAAATTTAAAAGTTAAAATAATTTTCTTATCCACCATTACCCTATGTTGTGTTTGCTGTTTTTTCAGGCACATCAACAACCGAAGAGGGTAAGTACTGACATTTTACTTCAGGAAAAGTCATTTAATTTCTTACAAAATTTTAAAGTTGTATGAGATTACATCTCTTTTATACTAAAAAAGTGGACTACGTTTAACATCTAGTTAACTAAAGGCCTTTCTCGGATGTTAATGTTCTTAAAGGAGAAGTCCGGCGAAAATTATTTTTTTATATGTTATTACTTATGGAAAGTTATACAATTTTCTAATGTACATTAATTATGGGAAATGCTCATATACTACTATTTCCCTTAATTTAGTGTATCAGGAAGTGTTAGAATTATCTCTGAAGCAGTGACGTCACGACCAACTGTGTAATTCCTATGGAGTGTCCAGCAGGGGGCGCTCTATATATAGAAGTCAATGAGTACCATTGACTTCTATATATAGTGCGCCCCTGCTGGACACTCCATAGGAATTACAGTGTATGTAATGTAATGTAATGCACTGTACTGTTGTGACTTTATGAATACATTTATGGAATACTTTGGGGAGCAAGTGTCCTTGCTCCCCAAAGTATCCCATAAATGTATTCAATGAATACATTTGCAGGGCACCGAGCAGGGAGGGAGAGAGGTGCCATCTACCTCCCCTTTCCCTGCTCGGTGCTGGGAACATATACAAAGTACTACTCCACCATTATCTGCAGATAATGGGGGAGTAGTACCTGTGCTATCCCTATCACCGCCCGCGCCGCCGCCCATGCCGCTCACACAGGGGCTGCTATTCATCGCGCCGCTGATTCCCCGCCGCCCGCGCCGCTCCTAACTACCCGCCCGCTCGCTCGCCCGCCCCGTTCCTGGGCGCCGCTCTCTGCTCATGCCGGCCGCGTCAGCGTCAGTACTTTGTATATGTTCCCAGCACCGAGCAGGGAGGGAGGGGGGAGGTAGATGGCACCTCTCTCCCTCCCTGCTCGGTGCCCTGCAAATGTATTCATTGAATACATTTATGGGATACTTTGGGGAGCAAGGACACTTGCTCCCCAAAGTATTCCATAAATGTATTCATAAAGTCACAACAGTACAGTGCATTACATTACATTACATTACATACACTGTAATTCCTATGGAGTGTCCAGCAGGGGCGCAGTATATATAGAAGTCAATGGTACTCATTGACTTCTATATATAGAGCGCCCCCTGCTGGACACTCCATAGGAATTACACCGTTGGTCGTGACGTCACTGCTTCAGAGATAATTCTAACACTTCCTGATACACTAAATTAAGGGAAATAGCAGTATATGAGCATTTCCCATAATTAATGTACATTAGAAAATTGTATAACTTTCCATAAGTAATAACATATAAAAAAATAATTTTCGCCGGACTTCTCCTTTAAGTCAGTGAACACTGAACAACAATTATGTGCACGGCAGGATAGCAAGGAGAAAGCCACTGCCCTGCAAGAAGAACATCGCTTCCCACCTGCAGACTGTTAAAGATCACTTTGACAAGCCAGAAGACTATTAAAACAAATGTTATGCAGATGAATAAAACCAAAATAGAGCTTTTTGGTTTAGCCCCTTAACCTTCTCGCATTAGGACAAGCCAGCACGTCCATTTTATGAAACGGGCACAGAAGCTGCGCTCAAGCATATAGATCCTGCGGACAGTGCCAGTCTGAATGGTAGCTATGACAACTGGAGGCTATGACACTGAGATCCTGACCTTAATCCGACAGAAATGTTGTGAAAGGACCTGAAGTGAGCAGTTTAGGGAAATAAAACAAACATAACAGATTTGAAGCTGTTTTGTATGGAGAAATGGGCTAAAATTTCTCCACACCATGGAAGGGAGGTCATATTTTCGCCAATATAGTTGGTCTAATAAACTCAATAAGCCTGGGTCAGGTACACCGTGGTTGGTATACTGTATGTTGGTATACCTTATTAAGTTTATGAGGGGATGTATTACGGCTGTCAATTTGGGTCATCAGGTCTGTGATCAGATAAGGATATGAATATTAGTGTGACTAGTGTGATCCCAATATAATAGTACTATATGTTTTATAGTCTGAATAAAGCTGGGTTCACACTGCGTTTTTGCAATCTGTTTAACATATACGTTTTATGGAAAAAACTGATACAAAGAAACCGATGCAAAAATGAATGCAGCTGTGTATCATCCGTTTTACCATTGACTTCCATAAAAACACACACAAAAAAAGGATCTAAACAGATGCGTTTTTTTTAACAGATATTAAAATAGTGTTGACTACATTTTTCTGTCTGTAAAGTAACCAATTAAATATGGAAACATTGAACATATTGCAAAAACGCAGTGTGAACCCAGCCTAATATACATATGTATTTACTTCTATTATATCAACTGTTGTTTTTGCTTCTTTTTCAGTTTCAAATTTTTTTGAAACAAACATCATGGCCCTGTCACGCCTTATAGCAGAGGTGTGCAAGCTCTCCAACAGGCCAACAGAAGTTGGTAAGTCACCAGATAATGGGGCACATTAATGTGCATTGTTTTTTTTTTTACACAGCTCTTTTTTTAAATTCCCCTGGTTCCATGCCGCTGGATTTATCAAGAGGTGCATGCCTCTTGATAAATCCAGCTCAGCGAAGGCTGCTGCTAAACAGCCAAAAAGTTCTACAGTATGCCAGTTTTTGGCCTATTCTGAGCGGAAAAATTGATAAATTTTGCACATGGCGAAGACACACCTCACCGCATGCAATGCTGTGTCCCTTTCCCCTCTCTGCTCATTTGGTGCACATAGGTGCAGAGCTTGATTAACGTGCCCCTATGTGTAGTCTTAGATTATAGTGATCTCTGTATACAGGTATATAGACATTTTTCCTTCTTTTTTTTTTCCTATCTGACTATTATCTGTACATTGGGCAGTAGTTACAGGAAAAGCAAATATATTAGTCACACCTCAGGTGGGGGACCCTGTTAACCTATGAAAACCTATGGGAACGCTGTGTAGAGGCTCATAACTCTGTACCCCAGAACCTCAATGACTTGAGGGCCAAACTTCAAAAAGAGTAGGATGCCATGCCTCAGCAGAAAATAAGTCAACTTGAGAAGAGCAGGAGATGTTGTTGTCAAGCTGTAATTGATGTTTTATGGCACATGACAAGTTATTGAGACATTTTTTGTTGAGGTATATCCACCACTGTTGTTGGATTTTGTGGAAATCACCATCTTCGATACTTAAATGCCCTACTTTCATGATATAACATCACTGTAGCATGACATTTTCAATAGAGATGAACAACTTTACAGTAATAACGAGCCAATCACTTTGTTAGCTCGGCAGTCCTGGCCGCCTTTGAAGTTTGTACTGCTCCGCTCAGTGGAAAATCTTGATCCATTCCTGGGAAACTGGGAGTTTTCCCAGGACTGGATCCAGTGTTTCCAGGCACCCAGGGAGCAGTGGCATGGAGTGGCACTGAGGTAAAAGGTAGCAGGCTGACAAGTGGCTGAAGCGGTTCATGTAATTATTACTGTAAATTTGCTCATTCACTCATGTATTTTTATAATTTTTTTCTTTCAGCCCAAAACCCCCTCCAGAGAAGAAGTCCGAAGGAGCTCAGAATTGAGCTTCAGTTAAAGATGGAGCAGCTGAAGCGAGTAGTAGAAGGTATCACATAACACCCTATAATATAAAATGTTCTTTCCTTCTCCCATTCATTCATTTAATGCTCTGTTTTTATTAATTTTAGGTCTTTCATCTAATGAGAGTTTCAATGGTAAGTGATTACTTCCCCAGTAGCTCCCACAATCACCTATCCTTTCTTTCCTACCTCTTCACATATAATGAGTTCACATACAAAAAGAATATATAATCTAGAAAACAAAATTTTTTTTTTTATTTTTTTTTAGTACAGGCGATTTTAAGAAATTTTGTAATTGGGTTTTTTAGCCGAAAAATGCATTTTTATCATGAAAAATCACATCACCGGCTATCTCCTCTGAGGTCAGCACTGACCTCTCTGACCTCTGAATACTGGATTTCACACCGCTCCCGCTGTGTAATCCTTTGTTCTCTGCTCTCTGCTGCCTAATCTCCCTCCCCTCTCCATAGAACAGACAGGATCTGACTGATGTAAAAGTTGAGATTTCCTGATAATGAGCAGTGGATGAGAGAGAGGAGTGGAGGGAGGGACCTGGGAAAGGCTTTTTGAATGCAGATAATGGCATATTTGCCTATTAAACCCAATTAAAAAGTATCTTAAAATCGCCTGTACTATTGATTTCTGCAAAAAATAAATAAATAAATTAAACGATAGTGACACTTTAATGCTTTTTCTTATTTTCCTGTTGCATTGTTACACTTTGCAACTGGGGTTCTATGTGACATCGATTTTTCATGGCCATTTTTCATGGCCGTATGTATTTTGTTCTATATTGGCACCATATCGATCACCATACTGCAACGCCCAAAATGCCTATAACTTTCTATATAAAACCTTAAAGGTATCTTTTTTTCTAGTCCTTGTTATCCTCATTGAATTGTCATTAATGTTATGTGTTTTTTGTCTGTAGATCTTACTGTACACGAGCTCTATTACGTCATTAGAGAGGTATCAGACAAACACTGGAAACACCTGATGAGATGTCTTGAGGTCACTGATGTAGAGATGGAGGCCTGTGAAAGACTCTACACCGATGACATCCTAGAAAAAAAATACCAGATGCTGCAGATCTGGTTAAGGAAAGATGCAGGTGTACTTAAGAATTACAGGGACCAACTTATATATGTCTTAGGGCTCATCAATTATGGCCAACTTGCTTCATTATTTAAAAAGTCCACTCTATCTGGTAAGCACATTTTTTATATGCTATTTTATTATACTCAGGTTATCTGTGGTCTCTTACATCTTACCCAATTCCAAAGCTCTGGTTTAACAACTTATGTGTCCTAATGGCAGCCACTTTAAGGATTGCCTTTTTGGTGGCAGCCTAGCAGCTCAGCATTGGTTTCCTGTGCCAGTATCACTGGAGCTCGCAGGGCCAGAGAATCATCCAATCTCGGCAGGTAAACCTATTACATGTTGCCCTCAAATTATGACCCAATCGGCAACCTGGCAACAGGATTTCTGGGTGCCAATGGTTTTCCGTGGCCGCTGGTGGAGGTACTGTACACAGGCGTGCTGGAGGCATGGCTGCATACATTGCCTGCTGGCGCTATAGTAGCAGTGCAGTGTATTAAAGTAGCAGTACAGTGACTTTTAAAACGTTAAAAAACTAAACTTTAAAACGTACACATATTTTGTATGGCCATGTCTGTAATGACAAGAACTTATAAAACTGTATCATTATTTATTCCACATGGTTGTCTTACAAAAAAAGAACAACAACAGAAAAAGAAAAAACATTTGGCACAAGTACCCAAATTGGCTCGGTCTCTATGTTTTATCGAACACCTGTGGGGTTCGATAAAATGCTCATTATACCCTTAGATAAACTGTATGAGGGATAAAGTTTCCCTTATTTTGGGGGTGGGGGGTTTGCGTCCACTGTACTGGTGCCATGGAGGGTAACTGCAATTGTGCATGGGGTCTGTAAGTAGTTCCAGATGAATGGGCTCTGAACATGTACAATTACACCTCTCCCAGTTTCCAAGGACTTGATCCAGCTTTCCGAGGCACCCAGAGCAGAGCGAAATAGAGTTCAAAGGCTAGCCTAGTGAAGCACTTCGCTTTGCTACTAAATTTGCTCATCCCTACTTCTGAGGCCTGCCATATTCCTAACTTTATCATCCCATCCTTATGTACTCAGGAAAAACTGTATAACCAAGTTTTGTATGTTTATTTTTCTGTGTTCCTTTGAAAAGTGAAGTTCAACCTACAAAAAAACCCTCCTGTCTTGAAGGCAAAAACCCCTATGAGGCAGATGCTGGTTGCCCCATCACAGGGAGAAAATTCCTTTCAGACTCCAATGGAGTCCAATAGTGCCCATAACTTGTAATATTATAATTTTCAAGAAAATCATCCAGGCCTCCTTGAATAAGCTATGACAACATCATGTGGCAGAGAGTTCCATAGTCCTTCTCTTACAGTAAAGAATCCACGTCTGTGCTTGTAGTGAAATCTCCTTTGAAACATCTGTGAGAATCGAACGCTCCTTTCCCCCCTCAATACATTCCTTCCGGAGTGTAGTTTCCAAAATAATGTCTTTTGGTGTTTTAAATGTTTTGACACCCCAATTCCTTTGCAAACCCTAATAAAATGAACCCCCCAAAATCCACTGGGAGGGCCTTATATTTTTGAGGCCTTTCTGCGAAACAAGAAGCACTCCAGCGCCACACAAAGGATATTTCTAAAAACAGGTTTGGGGTAACACATATTATTGCATGTTTCTATTAATACCTGCTGGGTTACAGAAAAATAGATTACAATTGAATATTTGCAAAATGGAAAATGAGTTGTAGTAATTTCATCTCTACTTTGCTTTAATTCCTGCAAACCACTTAAAGGGTTGAAAAAGTCCATAAAAGAGGAGTAGTTTTTTAAATGGGGTTTCTAGCACATAGACCTCTCAAATCCATCTGCGCAATTAATAAAGTAGCCATATTGTAAATGGGTGTTATTAACTCATTTACTGCATGTAGCATGACTTACTTTTTAATTTTTGAAAATGCAAACGTTTTGCAAAATTTTGAACATTTTAAAAAATAATCGCTGAATATATAGATCAGAATTTACCACTAATATAAAGCACAATACATCAATTTGAAGCCGTTATGCTGTCAGTTGTGTCTGTTTTTTCGCGTCAAATTCATTATTGTGGTGCACGCCCTTAGTTAGTCAATGTTCACACAACGTATCTTTTGCGTAAATCACAGCCGTTGTTGCAATTGGCAACAACAGCTGTGATTTATGCAGAAGATACATTGTATATGAATGAGTGGAATCCCGTCTGGAGTGTATACACATAGAGGGACATTTATTAAGTCCGGCGTTTTCTGCGCCGGACTTAAAAATGTCCCCGCAGCTCTGCCGGTACGGAGATTTATGTAGAGGCGGACTGCCTCAACATAAATCCTGTGCGCGCCGGTGTGCACGGCAGGAAACCTACGCCAGCTGAGGGCTGGAGTAGGTTTCCTGCATATTTTTCAGCGAAACTAATGCTGAATAGAGCGGACTCTGAGTCCGCGCCCCCCATTCCGCCCCCTCCCCGCCCTCCTGGTGTACCCGGCGTTAAGTGCCGATTTGCGAATATTTTATTCGCCAAACGTTCATTTGCAAATAAAATTATTCGCAAATCGGCACTTTCCGCCGAAAAAACTGATTTCCCCGTTTGACACATATCCCCCATAGTATACGTTCCGGACGGGATTCCAACCGGCCGCACAAAAAACTGATGCGTCAGTTTTGTGTGGCCGCTATTCAATTAATAGCGGCCACACAGACATGTCAGTTCAATGGAGAGTGCATGCACCATTGTGTGCAATGACGACTTGGGATGTGGGCGCCGCATCCCAATTCAACAGAAATGAAGATCATCTGACCGATACTGCAGTACCGAACGGGATGATCTTCTCTGACACCTGCCGTTCTGTGACACGCCCGTTGTCATACTATGTGTGAACATGGCCTAAATCTAGAAGGTTTTTCAGAGGACAAAACTAAAGCCATTCCACCACTCTAGAAGTGGCTGGTTTTTAGAATAGGAAACTCTTAAAAAAATAATGGCGGTTTGCTTAGTAAATCTGTTGGTTATGGCGGGTTTTAAAGAACACACCCACCGTATGCTTACTTGCTGGGTTTTCAGACAAAAATGATGGGTTTGTCGGGGTTTTGAAAACATTGTGTCACACACCTTTAGTAAATATGTTGGAAAACAAAACCGCAAGGGAAAATGGACAAAAACCCTTAAATTTTCTGATATATGGAATATATATGGAATATGTTAGTAAATTAACCCCAATGTGTGTAAAAAAAAAAGTGACTTGGACATGTTAAAGCATCCCAAAGCTATTACCACATAAAGACAGGTTCGATTTGAAATATGAGGCTGTATCCTTAAAAGGATAAATATAGGAAACTTTTCTAGGGTGCCTTCACACAGGACGTATCGCAGTGGAAATCTCGCTGCAGTTTTACAGCGAGATCCACTACAATGTAAGGTCCTGGCAGGTCCCTGTGAATACATACTTGCAGCGGATCTTTCAGACTGCTGAGAGTATGTTAATCACCCGCCCCCTTGACCCCTTAATCGTCTCCCACTTTATACATTACCTGTCTTCAATCCTTGCTGCAAGGAGTCCCAGCTTCCTGCTCTCCCGCCAAGCCAGTGTGTTGCCCAGCTGAAGCCACCGATTGGCTGGGCAGGAGAGCAGGAAGCTGGGACCCCCTACAGCAAGGATTGAAGACAGGTAATTAGAGATGAGCGAACCTTGAGCATGCCCAAGTCGATCCGAACCCGAGCGTTTGGCATTTGATTAGCGGTGGCTGCTGAAGTTGGATAAAGCCCTAAGGCTATGTGGAAAACATGGATATAGTCATTGGCTGTATCCATGTTTTCCAGACAACCTTAGAGCTTTATCCAACTTCAGCAGCCCCCACTAATCAAATGCCGAACGATCGGTTTGGGACTACTTGAGGTTCGCTCATCTCTACAGGTAATGTATAAATCGGGAGCCGATTAAGGGGTTAAGCGGGCGGGTGATTTACATACTCTCAGCGGTCCGAAAGAATCGCTGTCTGTATTCACAGGGACCTGTCAGAATCTTACATCTGGCGGATCTTGCTGCAAAACGCAGCGAGATTTCCGCTGCGATGCATCCCCTAAACTCCAAAACATTTGCTTTGTCCCTAATTCTTATGGTTTTATTTTTTTTTATCTCTTCACAGCTCCTCCATAGGAAGGTCACTAGACTTTCTAGACGCCAAAATAAAACTTTTGTATTTGCAAATTTGCCATTTAGATGTCCGATTTGTTAAAGCAAAGGCTACTCTGGAAGAATAAGAGCTACACAATTTAATAGATCCCAGAGAATGCTGACACTGAAATTGTTCCTGCAGATGACGTTAGAAGATGCATTATGATTCTGCCACCTACAGGACAACAGAAAAAGTCTTAAAGGGGTTATCCATTCACTTTAGTGGAACTGAGATGAAACCACACTCAAACTTGAGACAAAAGTTATGCCATGACCATGTGTTTCTCAGCCCCTTTAGCTTTCCAGCAATGTGTGCTAATACAGTTTCATTTAGGATTATTAATCTATATGAAGTGCTCCCTAATGGTGTATTATGAGATTGAAACAAAATGTCTGTTTTTTTTCTCTTCCATAAACAATTCTACTGCTCCATATGTTGTGTTTGGTATTACAGCTGTTCCTCATTGCAGTCCCAGACACATCCTATAGACCAGAACGGTGCTGTTTCTAGTAACAATACTACCACCAACACTCATTTGATGTACAGCCAGGGCCGGCGTTAGGGGGGAGCAAAGAGGGCAGTTGCCCAGGGCCCCCATCCCCCAGGGGGCCCCCTGCAGCTGCCGTGATTCCTGGGTATCAGATTCAGGAATACACGGCAGCAGCCTGCACCAGGGCAGAGGGAGCTCTGCTCTAAGCACAGGCTGACAGAGCGGCTGCTCGAGCCGACACCTCCCTCCCCCGCCTCCTTCCCTGAGGTCCCCTGCACTGAGGAGCTGCTGCTGCTGGAGCCCACACTCCCCCTTCCCTGAGGTTCCTTACACTGAGGGTCCTGTCCTGTCCTGCTGCTGGAGCCGACACCTCCCCTCCCCCTCCTTCTCCTTCCCGAGGTCCCGTACACACCAGGCTTCCTGTCCTGCTGCTGCAGCTGGTGTAATGTTACACTGCTGGCAGTCGGGACAACAGGAAAGAGGAGGAAGAAACCAGCAGCAGCAGCATAAGGCTCCCAGTCCGGCCCTGTCATCAGCAGCTGAATTATTAACTACCAACTACTAATGTAAGTATATGTGTATATAGTGTATATAGTGTATGGGTGTACTGCTATATAATGTGTAGGGGGGGGACTGTTCTATAATGTGTATGGGTATTTTTATATAATGTATGGTCAATGTGTGTGTACTGGAGGTTTACATATACATAATATGTGTTTAGATATGTGTGAGGTTGTATATGTGTGTACTATATAATGTGTATAAAGTGTGTGTGTGTATACGGTTATATCATGTGTATGGGGGTGTGTGTGTACAGTTATATCATGTTTGGGGGGTCGTACTGTTATATAATGTGTATGGGGGTGTGTGTGTACAGTTATATCATGTTTGGGGGGTCGTAGCTGTTATATAATGTGTATGGGGGTGTGTGTACGGTTATATCATGTGTTTGGGGGTGTACTAATATATAATGTATATTCAGTGTGTATGGTGTGTGTCTGTGTGTGTACTGGATATTTATGCATAATATTGTGTGTTTAAATATGTGTGAGATTGTATGTGTGAGGCCAGGTTTACACTAAGTATAACACCGGCCGTTCTGTGACCCGGTTGGATCACAGAACGGTCGGTGTTTCTGAAGATCATTCTGGATGGTACTGCAGTATCGGCTGGATGATATTCACTTCTATTGAATTCAGACGCGGGCGCACCTGTGTGCACCTGCATCCGAATTCACCGCTGCACACAATGGAGCATGCGGCCAGAGCCAGACACTCCATTGTGTGCACTGACAGGTTCTCTGCGACCGCAGAAAACTGACATGTGGGTTTTTAGTGTGGCCGGATGGAACCCCGACTGGAGTGTATACCATGTGTATGTATATATATGTACTATGTGTATACACTCCGGACAGGATTCCATTCATTTCAATAGAACGTGTATTTTGTATAAATCACGGCCATTGTTGCAAATTGCAACAACAGCCGTGATTGATACAAAACATACGTTGTGTGAACATAGCCTGACACTGTGTATGTCTGTGTTCTCATGTACAAGTAAACATCACAATGCGTAGTGGATATAATACAATGTAGTGCACCTGGCTAGTAACACCTCAATATGGAGTTATATATATATATATATATATATATATATATATATATATATATATACACTGTGTAAGGTGTACTGTATTGTATTTATAATATATTGAGGTATTAAAGTGGTGCTTTCATTTGTCTTATCTTGTGACATGTCATTCAGAGACCCATGGCGATCACCAGTTAAAAGAGGGTGATGTGTGCAGCAGTGTGCGCCCCTCCCTGGCCGGCTCCAAGGTCTGATTTCAAGTCTGTGGAGTGAGTGAATCAGCCAGGGAGTGAAGTGCACTAGTGCATGCTTCACCAACTTATAACTGACAATTTCAGCAGGTCTCTCAGTGACATGTCAGAAGTTTAGATAAGTGACAATACCGCTGTGCAGCGCAGCACTTTTCTGCCCAATTTGACATTAGGTATGTAGAGAAACTGCTGCACGCCATGTGGCACAGCTGCCAAGCAAACCATCTAATGCAAGTACTAGAGAGGAGCAAAGTAGATTAGTTTTGCTTTGTACGAAGTGGAACAAATCTCCTTTGGGGTGCATTCACATGTAGCAAGTTCGCAGTGGATTTCACGCTGCAAGTTTCTCAGCAAATCCGCTGTGATACTCAGTATCATTATAGTCAATGGCCCTGGATTCTTACAATGGATATTCATTCCACTATGAGGATGTAGTGACGGCCATATTTAATTAATTAGCTGCCAGTAAAAATAATAACCAGCCCAAGCGTACCTGCTCGTGCTTACCTGCCCGAGTCCTGCTCACTGATGGCCGCTCAGCCAATCACAGGCTGCCGCAGGACAGCACACTGGCTGAGTGCAGAGACCCAGAGACTCCTGGAGGAGCGTGACGAGGGAGTGCCGGCAGGTAAGCAGTTGCTCCTTAGGCTGCACTCCCACGTTCCGTGGTCCTAACGGATCACGGACGTGGAATGCATGTACCGGAGTCCCCCCGCGCCCGGGCAGTATCTGTAATTAGATGCTGGGAGCGGGGGAAACTGTATTCATAAGCGCCGCGCTGTAATGAATCAGCCGTGCGGTGCTGTTACTACAGCGCTGCGCTCATGAATACAGTCTCCCCCGCTCCCAGCATCTAATTACAGATGCTGTCCGGGCGCGGGGGGACTCCGGTACATGCATTCCACATAATGGATCACAGAACGTGGGAATGCAGCCTTATTATTTTTACTGGCAGGTAATTAGGTAAACATGGCGGTCACTACATGCTAGCAGCAGATATTCAGAAGATCCGCTGCTAACTTGTTCCATGAGAACGTATCTTCAAGGGGACATTTACATGTACTATGTTTGCTGAAGATTTTACGCTACAGATTTCACACTGTGAACTATGCTGTGAAAATAAATGACGAAACACCACATCCAATCTACAGCAAACATGGTACCTTTTTGGGGCCCCACTTTTAATTTTGCCCAGGGCCTCACTTAGCCTAAAACCGTCCCTGTGTACAGTATGTGTTTCTTTTGTACCTAAAGTGAGTTTCCAGTACTATTACACTGATCTGTGAGTTGCTGATACCTGGCACCCCCGCAGAGAGAGTTACTGCCTTGGCATATACAAAATGAATGGGGCTAGTAGCAGATCGCCCTGTTGTGTGGTGGCGATGTACGATTACTGCAGATCAGCACCCATTAACTTCAATGGGACCTGAGCTGCAGTAACTCGGCACCACCAGCACACAATGACCATGCCCAGCGGCTTGCAGCCCCATTCATTGTGTATATGCTGCCAAGTGTTGGCTCCTTGCTGATCAGACATTGAAGCATCAATGTGAAAGTCCTGGTAAAACTCCTTTAAAAAGGTATGGACGCCTTTACAAAAGGTTAATGAGCAAGAACGGCTCAAGAATTGTCCGCTGCAGAATGCCGCCAGCCTCCGTTTCATAATGACACTCTATGGGAGGCGCGTGCACTGCTTCTCTCGGCGCTGAAGAATGAACATGACTATAGAGTGTCATTATAGAGTGGCATTCCGCGACGGACTATTCTGCCGCGGAATTCCGCTGTTCTTGCTCTGGGTGAACGTGAACCTGCTAGATGTGAACTGTTAGTTCAGGGATCTAGAGCTTGTACAGGCTGCTCTGTTTTCTCTACATACCCTATGTGATCCTCCACCTGTAGATTGCCCTTTGTGTGCTTCCCTCTCTTTCTGCAGCTGATGTGAGCTGCCCTCCATGTATACTATCCCCACTGTCCACAATCCCTTCCCTGCTGCTATTTCTAAGGGGATAAAGGAAGGGGAGTGCAGAAAGGCTGTGAAAAATACAAAAGGATGTGAGATTGTGTCTCTCTCTAAATGGTATTTTTTTTTATAATAAAGGTACATAAAGGTGCCTTAATGCCTTCAGGAAACAAATACTAATAATAGAAAAAAAAACTGTGCAAAGGTGTCCATAGACTTTCGCTTACACTGTGTATATTCTTACTATTTGTAAGGTTCTTGAAAAATGTAAGATCAGAGTAGGCTGAATCAGCTATAAACTTATTGAAGGCACTTTATTTATATTGTGCATGGTGTTTCTTGATTCTTATGTTACAGCCTTCTTCAGACAGGAGTATGGTGCTGTAAGGGGTGTTTGAAGATGGCAATTAAAGGGGTTATCCAGGCTTAGAAAAACAGCAACACTTTTTATTTTTGGTGTGGCTTTGCAGCTTGGTTCCATTGAAGTGAATGGAGCTTATTTGTAATACCACATGCAACCTGAGGACAAGGGTGGTGCTGTTTTTGCAATAAAGCAGTTGTGGTTTTTACAATCCTGGAAAACCCATTAATTATATGTACAATATATTTGTCTGAATGTGGCCTTAGTTCATATTCCTATTTTATATTGGTGTGTATGTGTCATATCTTAGGAATTGTAAATGTAAACCCGTGTTTCCCTAAAATGTGAAAATTCTGTTAAGTCTCTGTCTATCAAGATCAACTCCAAATATTTTTTGTATGTTGTGTCAAGTGATGTACTGAATGTCTAAAATATGTATATTTTGAATAAAGGAATTAAATTTTTTTTTATTGTAATGACAATGATGGGTCCCCAAACCACTCAACCATTAGATAACTGAAACTGGGGATGATGGTTTTGATTGATGATACAGAAGATTGTTTGATAAAATTGACAAAAAACGGCTAAAATAACCCTCCCTAATCCTTCCCTAGATCCTACCCTATACTAAAATAACACAAACTACACCTCAGTGCTCCTGTAATATCTCTGCAGTAGCCCAAGACTAAACTAAGCTATAATAATAAACTATCTACAGACCGCCGATCCGACAGGACTGAAGTCATTGGAGAACCCTGCCTGTCAGAGCAAGCAAGCTGTGCTGCAGGGGTCCTGATCAGTCAGTGACAGGTGCTTATCCTGTTACTGACTTCTTTAATTCCTTCATTCTCATGATCACTTGTGGTCCCAGCAGCTGGACATCCATGCAATAATGGTAAACACAATACCATCAATGCTACATCGGGGATATACCCTTTCAAGGTTAAAATACTGAAATAGAAAAAACTGCGCTCATCTGGTAGCAACAAATTTACAGATGTCATGCAATACACAGGTAACTTTACAGATAATATTAACAAATTCAAGGTAAATAAAAGAAGCAGAACTCAAAGTTTGGGCTTTCAGCAAAAGTGTGTTTGGTTGTACCTAATCACTAAAAAAAATAAAAATCTTGAATATTTCAAGAAACACTATGGGGCACATTTATCAAGAGCTGACTTTTTTTTGTGCAGCACTTATTTTTAATTTTACCTGGTTTGTGCCACTGAATTTATTATTTATACCCCCATGCCTAGTTCATAGCACTCTGTCTACTGCACGCCAGATTAAGAGATGTTTTTCCTTGATGTAATGCTACAGAGGAAGAAACAGTTTATATGGTAAGGGAGCTGGTTAGGCCATCTATGGGATAGCAGCCCAGTTGGGAGCTTTTTCCGCATAATTTTGCTGACTAGTTGACTTTAACCTCCTTGGGGCCAGACTAAAAAAGTCTGGGACCCAGGAGGTTAAGTGAAGACGGAGGTGTCCAAGATGGACACTCTGGTCCCCAGGAGTTTAAAGGAAACCAGGTTACAGTCTGCCTTCCAGTGGATTAAGTGGGGATGCTATGCATCTTCACTTCTGAAAAAACATCCCTAAAAAGCATATCAGGCAGACATGGTAAAAGTCTAAATGCAAAACATGCCAAGGTAGAAACAATTAAAAATAATAAAATGCTTAGCCCTGCTAAGGTGGGCGTAAAGCGCCCCATATACCCCCCCCCCCCCCCCCACACACACACACATGGTATGCGATAGGGACCTGCAATAGTACAGATAAATAATAAAAAGGAAAGTCAAACACACAATGGGGGAGATTTATGAAAGGTAGTTAATATACATCTGGTTAAACTGCCCACAGCAACCAATCACAGCTCAGCTTTCAGCTCTGGTAAAATATAAGAGGAGCTGTGATTTGTTGCTGTGGTGGGCAGTTTACACCAGTTGTATATTTACACCCTTTCATAAATCTCCCCCAATATGTTTAAGTCATGCCACAGGTGGTAAAAGGATAAGGGGTCAGTGGAGAAAGAGCACACCACGTTTTATGCCGGTCACCTGGCTTCCTGGGGAGTGACACTCCTAAAGAAGTCAGGTTGCTGGCGGAAAGCATGCAATGGTGCCTGCTTTTGTCTCTTGTGATGCAACTCCACTAAACCCCTGGGGGCCAGACTATCTTGTTGGGTTTCAACACCGCTGATTTCAATGGGGTTAATTTTTTTCAACAAGACATGCGAAGTAACCGAACAAAAAATGCATATCCTCATGTCAGGAAAAACATTGTTTATGGTGAACCACGTTTTTCCTGCCATGATGATATGCATTTTTGTACTGCTTTCCTATATGGTGATCAGCGTAAAAGAAAAAAAGCAAAAAGATCAAAGTCTCCTATGTACACAAAGATGATTCTTATAAAAACTAGAAATCGTGTTGCAAAAAATGATGCCCCAACCAGCCCTGTAGGTGGAAAAATAAAAACTCTCTAAATGCAAGGAGGAAAAAAAAGAAACCGCAAAAATGGAAAATAGCCTGGTCATTAAGGCCAAAATAGCGGCAGAGGCAAGAGGTTAAGGGCCCTATTCCACCGGACGATTATCGTTCACATAATCGTTAACGATTAACGATCTCAAACAACTGCTATTGCGAAGGACCTGAAAACTTCACTCATTTCCATGGAACAATAATCGTATTTGCGACCTTTTGTCTTCGCTATTGCGTTCGTATCTACTGCAAACGACATCTTATTCAATGCGAACGTTTTGCGAACGAGCAACGATAAAAATAGGTCCAGGTCTTATAAAGCGATCAACGATTTCTTGTTCGTTCGTTAATCGTTAACTGCATTTCAACCGAACGATTATCGTTTAGATTCGAACGATTTAACGATAATCTGAACGATAATCGTCCGGTGGAATAGAGCCCTATGAGTGACTTTGGTGCCAGCCCTTTAAGAGCAAAATTTGTACAATGAGCAAAATCCTTTTCACTCTGGCATTGTTGTGGGAATATACAAAGTGCAACGATCTCTTGGTTCTAGCTACACTCCCTTGTGTAACTTTTGATATGAATTGGCAATTAGGGCTACAAGATTTCTCTTGGTGAAAGAAGTTATGGAGAATAGTTCTCACAAGAGTGTAGATGACTTTATGCCCTCCTGGTTATATATGCAAAGTTGTATATTTTTGTTCTCTGCATATATCTTTACTCATTTTAATCTAGTCTGAACCGGAAATTATCTGAGCTTTTACCAAACCCTTTTGACTTTCTATGTTACCAAATAGGCTCCACAACACCAATTGGATATGTACTCCGTAATTCAAAATGATTTGGCATTGGTTGGCATTTCCCACCATTTTAAAATGACACTGTCACCCCCTTTGTGCATTCTGACATCTCTACACAGGTGTAAAAGGTAAATTTCGCAGTTTTCATACCTTATTTTATATCATATGTCATGGTGCTTGCTCAAGTAAAAAGTGATCTTTTATCATCTGCGGATTGTGCTACCTGGGTGGGGCTTCACGGGAACAGCGCCACTTAGCCCCACCCACAGCATCACCGTTGGTCCCGCCCATCCATGGCGTCATAGGCACATAGGCCGCATCCCTCCACCGACCACTGGAACAGACTGGCCTAAAAGTCTAGGCACCACCCCCTCTAAGTCGGCCCATACCAATGGGTGTCGAGGGGGCGGGGCCTATGTGCCGATGATGTCACAGAGGGGCGGTGCCAACTGTGCCATTAGGCCATGCCCACTTAGCACAACCTGCAGTTGATAAAAGATCACTTTTTACTTAAACAAGCACCATGATGTATGATATAAAGTAAGGTTTGAAAACTGCTAAATTTATCAGAATGCAAAAAGGGAGTGAGTGTCACTTTAATGATGTCTGAGGTGTCCCTCAGCCCAAAGTATTGCTTTGGTGGAGTCTGATATTACATCTGGCACTTTCATTGTCCTCTTGAAGATCCTTTGTTCCTTGACATGTCTATCTAGAAAGTTGGTAAAGTGTCCTTAGAAGGACCCGGACAGAGCACATCAAATGAATGGTGATAAAGATATGCCAAATGGACAACCCCTAAGTTGGAGATTTTGGAATTTTAGATATAAGTGTAAAGATATGTTATGTTAGGCTGCTGCTACTATTTGTTATTATTTACTATATTTTCATTATGTTTCCTCTATTAAAAATTTTCAAGATTATAACAAAAGCAAATCATTAACTCTAAGTCTGTTCACTTTTCAGGGATAAAAAAAGATAGAACATAGATAGAAGGACAGATACATATTTTGCTAAAAGGGCTAAAATACTGCAATAAACATGGAGAATAAACTCTGCCTGATTTTTTTATTTCCTCGTAGTTCTGCAGCTACCGGTGACCTGGTGAATGTTGCTGCAGTTTATTGTTGCATAGCCTTTTGTGAGTCTATGTACTTGATTTACTTGTATTGTGCAGATAGATAGAAAGATATACAGATCAATCTGAAGAGAAAAAGAACTGGGTCCTTATGGCCATTTTACAGTATTGATAGCTACACCTAGCTCTATAAATTACAGCATGAAAATAAAATGTAGAACTATATTTCAGAAAGGAGGGACACAAGCCAGCTCACCGTGTTTGCAGAGCCCAGTAACAATCATGTTATATGTAGAATACAAAATATGGAATCATCAGTAACATTCATCGAAGTCAATGGAAATTAGCCTATAGCAAGTAAAAAAAAAAAACCAAAACAAACAATTGCAGCAATGATGAAGGAATAACCATGAAAATACGGGGCTGTATCCAGCACGGGAGCCTGTGGTCACTGCCTCTACTAGTTAACTCTTTCCCTGCCGAAAGACACGAGTCACAGAAACATTCCCATTATAACAGTGCACACTTTGATGCAGACATTGCCTTTGCCACTGTCAGGCTTATTAAAATCAATGGTGCTCTAGATATGCCAAATGGCTGACCCTCACTGAAATCTTGAAAATGTTGTAAAAATTATATTTTCTATATTAAAAACTTTCAATAACAAGCCCAATCATGGCAAACCCCACACCGAAGACTATAAACATGATTTCTAGAGTTTAGACTACAAGGAAACATATACAGGTAACCGGTATTTCCAGTCCATTCTTGTATTCTGTATCATTACATAGAGCATTCATGACACAGTCTACTTACTTTTAATCCTTCTACAAATTTTCTATGGTTAGTTCTGTTACATCTAAAACTTTTACAGGAAAATTTTGCATGTGTATACATTTTTTGTTATATTAGGGGCGGTCCATGTTTGAGTGACATTGTGGAAAGGGCATGCATAAGTATTAGCTTTTCTTTTTTTTTTAAATTTTCCATGTGGCATGAGAAGGAGTGACATCAATTCTCAAATTCTCAAATCATTACAAAGTGGGAGGCACTAAGTGGGGCATCACATGGGTATATTCAACAAGGGGGCCATCATTACTAAGTGGGGGACACTTAGCTGAGGAAATTAAAGGGGAACTCCAGGTAGAGGGGGAAAAAATAAACTTCTTCAGAAGAAAATAGCATTTCGTACCTATCCCAGTTTTGAAACTACCAAAAATCCATTAGTTTTTTTTTTTTTTTGTTCTGTTATGTGTTTCTGTACTTCCTGGTTGAGCAGTTGTACACAGTACTGCAGGTTCCAGAATGCAATGCTTTCCCGTAGCTGTTCACCACAGTCCCCCACCCTGCCCAATTCTGTTGCAGAACTTCTAGGCTGTAGTCACACATTATTTGCAGTACCTGATCATTTCATTGTAGTCCCACCCACACAGCACGCTGTATTCTCTACCTGTACCGCTGATATAGGAATAAGGAAAAGAACTTTTTAAATTTATTATTTATTTATTTTTCTTTTCATCTCCAAGTATATATTATGATCAAGCATCTTTTATCTTTGAAGTTGAGCCCCACAATAAGGACTTTATCGGATATTATCGTACAGGGGATATACTATTTATGTCTTGTTTTTTCTCCAGGTGGGATTGGCAGTGCCTGCTCTGATCCTCTCTGCCGTTTAGCATCATTTAATTGTGTTACTGCATCATTTTTGTGAATACGCTGCAGTAATGCAATGATACTCCAACATGTGTGAACACAGCCCTAATTTCACTGCAGAGTTTTGCACAATCAGCGAAGTTGCAGAACCTGCTTCTGGCCGGTCAGAGATGGTGGATCACTCAGGGGATTGGGGGATCCAGCCAAGCCTCCTGTGACATCACGCCCTGCCACCTGTCTGCATCATCAGCCTGTGCCTAGCAAACACACACAATGTTAGACAGAGGCATGGAATATTTGTCTCCCTAAGGGGGGATAGCAGCGGGAGCAGGATACAATGTGAATTGGTACCGAGGCCATTTTTCTTCACTTCCTGGATTTCAAACAGCTACCAGTGTGGCAGGACTGCACAGATATGGTAATACATTGTATAGATACATCTATATAACTTTTAATGTCCATTTAATAGAAAACAAGTTTTCCTTATCTGGGGTTCCCCTTTAAGTAAGCATCAAGTAGGAGGATTAAACTATTACTAAATTGGAATTGTTATGTGGATCAATACTGATTGGAAGGCAGTAATGGTCATTAAGAAGTACCAGTACTGAGTGATGGCAAAAATACTAAGAATTTAAATAATGGGGGCACCATTCCTGAATGGGGACACTAAGTGGTATCAATTATGAGGCACTAAGGGAGCATATTACTGAGTGGGGGCACTAAAGACTATTATTAAGGCCCTATTACATGGAGCAGTAATCTGCTGTTCTCAAACTGTGAGGCGCTCCCTAGTTCCTGGTGAGGCGCAGCTGGGGAGGTAGTTTTATAAAAGTGTACAGGCCTTTCCCTGACTGCAACAATCTCTGTTTTTTAGGATTATTATTGACTCTTTTTGTACCTATTTTAATGTTATACAGAGATTAGAAGACAAATGAAGGGTAGACAGGGCAATAGTTTTTATTTTTACATGAACGTACACCACAGATGGTGAGGCCCAGCATCCTCTTGGTGAGTCTGGTGAGGCCCAGGAATCCTCTTGGTGAGTCTGGTGAGGCCCAGGAATCCTCTTGGTGAGTCTGGTGAGGCCCAGGAATCCTCTTGGTGAGTCTGGTGAGGCCCAGGAATCCTCTTGGTCAGTCTGGTGAGGCCCAGGAATCCTCTTGGTCAGTCTGGTGAGGCCCAGGAATCCTCTTGGTCAGTCTGGTGAGGCCCAAGCATTACTTTGCTCTGTTGGGTCAGACTCCAGTACAAAAAGTTTGAGAAGCGCTGTTATAAAATGTACATTTGTTCTCCCATTCACTCATTTAATTCTTTGCTTTTATTGATTTTAGCTCCTTCATCACACAACTTTGGGGTCTGTAGGTGTGACATCCATTTTTATTGCCTTTGAATATATATAGAGGACTTTTTTTTTGTCAAATGTTGTATGTATAGTAATTTTCTGTCCTACAGTATATTGGCACCATATGGATCACCATACTGCACCACACAAAAAGGGATGTCCAGGATTACAGTAGGTCCTTAACTGGTCCCTCGCACCTGTCTGTACACTTGCTTACACACCTGATATTCACAAAGTGTAGGTCATCACCATTCATCCAGTGTGTCCACCATCGGTTTTTCTACTTTCCTTTCTTAACACAGATGAGGCGCCCTTTGTCCAAGGTAACTAGACTCTTGAATTCTCGGTTATCCAGGCCCTTTGTGTCTTCCTCAAACTCCTGCCCCAATGTCACCTGGACCTGAAATTTGCGCAGGCTGCTCGGGGTCTGGATTATGAACAAGTCTCCATCTTGCTCTATCTTTTTAAAGACTATGTCAATACCCAGGGTCTGCATGTAGCAGTCAAAGTATTCATTGCGGACCATATTCCAGGTACCGCTGAAGTCTGAAGGAACTATGATAGCAACGCTATAGATGACCCTCAATAGGAGGAGAGCTGCTAGACCTGAGGAGATCAACTGCTGACAATGTTAGATAATTGTCTGATCAGTGAGACACATGGGGGGAGATTTATCAAACTGGTGTAAAGTAGATTCCACCTTTTATTAGTCTTTGAAAAATGAAAGGTGGAATCTGATTGGTTGTACCTTTCATGTATACTCAGGACCTTGGGAAAGCCTCTTTGACTCACCACAGAATAAAAACAGTTTCCCACATCCTGGAAGCACAGCTGGATATGTGAAAGGGAACATATGTCTCCTTGATCTAACAGCGTCATCAGTTTGGAACATAAATTCCAGCTGACAGATTCCCTTTAATCCAATTGTTTTTTAGTTCTATAATTTGATTAGAGAAATAAGAGTTGAACACTGGATTCACCTGATGCAATGTCTCTCCCTCACTGGTCGAGACATAGAGGCCTGTGAAAGACTCTATCCTAATCATAGAGCAGAGAAGAAATACCAGATGCTGCAGATCTGGTTAAGTAAAGATCCAGAAAGACATAGGAATTACCGACCCCCCCTAATATATACCTTACAGCTCATTGATTATAACAATCTTGCTGCAATGTTTTCAAAGTCCGCTCTATCTGGTAAGCAAATGTTTTATATGCTATTTTAATCTACTCTGGCAATTTACAGTTACTTACAATTAAAGGGGTACTCCAGAAATGTTTGCTAATACATTGCTTTAATAAATTTTTTCATATATAGACTAAGCAATAGGCATTTTTATCACAGTCCAACTAATTGTTGTTCAGAGTATTGCATGTGGTATGCCATATAGGGTGCTCACTTCTAGTACAGGTTAATGGCCAAATCTTCACATAGTAGAAAAATTTGAAATTTACAGGGCTCTCAGGTACATTCACTTTAATATGACCCATGTATAGAACAGCACCGGCGCAGGGAAGCCAATGCCACGGTCCGTTTTTTGAACCGCAGCCCGTTTTCAGTGTACGCCGCCGGGTACTGGGCCGGGGCTGAAGCACTGGAGGCGGGCCGACCCACTTACAATCAATGGAGCCGGATCATAGAAGGGCGGGGGTTTCCTCCCACTGACCCAATATAACAAATTTTGGGGTGCTCATTTTTACATCTCAACTGTAATGGATTTTAAGAAATATCTGTGGGAACCAAAAGCTCCCTATCCCACTAGATAAGATGATTGAGACCCCTCAAAACGCGTTGTCTGGAAAATAAAGCTTCCTCTATTTTGTCGGCTTGATTATCCTTCTGATGCAGCAGATACATATGATGCTGATGAGCGTTTGATTTTTCCATAACCTTCCTCCTAAACTTCTCCTCCAAACATGGCCACTTTCTTCCAGAGACAAATCAGTTCCATTCAAGTGAATGGAGGTTAATTGCGAACCACACCTGAACTCGGAGATGTGTTGCCACTGGAAGAAAGGGACCGTGTTTTTTTTTTTAAAGCTGGATAACCCCTTTAAATTCATTTTAGAAATTAATTATTACATTAAAAAATAAAATGAAAACTTTCTGAAAATTTGCTGCTAAACATCTAAGCCCTCTAATGTCCTAAAAAAGTTAAAATGTTTAAAGTGGTTGTCCAGGCAAAACTAACTTGTCCTCTATCAACAGTATAGGGGACAAGTGACTGTGAGGGGGTCTGACCTCCACCCGCCCCCCCCCCCCCCCCCCCCCCCCCCCCCCCCCCCCCCCCCCCCCCCCCCCCCCCCCCCGCTGATCAGGCCCCCGGGTTATTTATGAAAACATCTACGGGTACGGAACATGACCTGCTACTTTTTTCATTCCTATGGAGCCGTTGGAGAGAGCCAAGTACACCCTTCAGCTGTTTCTGGCAGCTTCATAGGAATGAGTAGAGCTGCAGGTCCCATGCCATACCCACGGCTGTATTCATAAACAACCCAGGAGCTTCTTTATTACTATCCTTAGATGCAGACAATTTCGATTTCCAAAAAATGCAAGTTTTTGCAAGTTTTCACTACATTTTTGTGTTTTTTCATAAATAAGTCACTGAATGCATAGACCAGAATTTTCCACCAATATAAAGGACCATTGAATTATTGGGCTTTGTCTTGAAGGCCAAAATTGACTGCATCCTTAAAGTGACACTGTCACCCCCTTTTTTTTTTTGCATTATGACTTCTCTACACAGGTGTAAAGGGTAAATTTTCATACCTTCTGTTATATCATACATCATGGGGCTTGTTTCAGTTAAAAGTGATCTTTTATCATCTGCGGAGTATGCTACCTGAGCGGGGCTTCACGATGCAGCACCACTTAGCCCCATCCACACCGCCACAGGCCCCGCCCCTCTGCGATGTAATCGACGGCTGGGCTCTGACCCCTCAACGACCATTGGAACGGGCAGGCCTAAAGGTCTAGGCCCCACCCCCTCTAAGTCAGCCATACCAATGCCCGCTGAAAGGGTTATGCGCAGATGACATCACGGATGGGGCGGGCCTATGGTGGCTTTGTGGGCAGGGTTAAGTGGCACTGCGGCCATGAAGCCTTGTCCAGATAGCACAATCCACAGATGATAAAAGATCATATTTTACTGGAACAAGCACCATGATGTATGATATAAATCAGGTATGAATACTGCAAAATTTACCCTTTACACCTGTGTAGAGAAGTCAGAATGCAAAAAGGGGGTGACAGTGTCACTTTAAAAAGTTACGTACCGTGAACTTTTCTAAACCTAATTTTATTTGTCCTTAATTCTTACTGATAAATTTTTTTTATTTCTTCACAGCTCCTCCCTAAAGTCAGTCACCTTACTAGATGCCAAAAAAAAATAAAAAATAAAAAAATAGCATTTGCATTTTCACCAATTCGATGTCCTCTAGAACAAAAGAGAGGCAGTTGCACATTTTAGTAGATGACGTAGAATGCTGGCCGCATCTTCCTTCTTTGTGATCAGTGAGATTGTTCCTGCAGATCACATTAGAGGATGCATTATGATTAGAGATGAGCGAACCGGGTTCGGGTTCGAGTCGATCCGAACCCGAATGTTCGGCATTTCATTAGTGGTGGCTGCTGAACTTGGATAAATCTGGAAAACATGGATACAGCCAATGACAATATCCATGTTTTCCACATAGCCTTAGAGCTTTATCCAAGTTCAACCACCGCTAATCAAATGCCGAAAGTTCGGGTTCGGATCGACTCAAGCATGCTCCAGGTTTGCTCATCTCTAGTTATGAGGCAAACACCTACAGAAAAACAGAAAATTTCTCCAGCTTTTCAGTGGCGTGTGTGACTTCAGTCATTTCAAGTTATTAATCCATTGTTATGAGAGTAAAACCTAAGGCCTGTTTTTCCCTCCTATAAACAGTTTTACTCTTGACCCTGTGTTGTGTTTGGTATTACATTACTCATCTCCACTGCAATACCAAACACATGCCATAGACCAGAATGGTGCAGTTTCTGGTAACAACACGACCACCAACATTCACTTGAAGGTGCCACCAATACACAGCTTTTTTTTTTTTTTTTGGCTTTTTTTAGCCTCCAAAAAAACGCTGCCAAGTGTTGGCTTCCTGCCGATCAGGCATTGAAGCATCAATGTAAAAATCCTGGTAAAACTCCTTATGGACACCTTTGAAATGAAAAGAAAAAAAAACAAACCTTCACTTACATTAGGGACTACCTAGTCAGGAAACAAATGAATACAAAAAACTGTGCAAACCAGGCCATAGACTTTCACTGTATATATTCTTACATATACTATTTGTGGGGTACTTGAAAAACCTTAAATAAGAGTATGCTGAATTGGCTTTCAAGTGACTCTGTAGCCACAATCTGTCCCCCCCAAACCACTTGTACCTTCGGATAGCTGCTTTTTATCCAAGATCTGTCCTGGGGTCCGTTCGGCAGGTGATACAGTTATTGTCCTAAAAAACTACTTTTAAACTGGCAGCCCCGTGCCCTTTTTCCGTGGCTTACATTGTGTATGCATTAGGCTGGCACACCCTCTCCGTCCCTCCTCCCCACCCTCCTCATCATTAGGAATGCTCCAGGCAGATTGCCTCCTATTCATCAGCTGTGTCAGCCCGGCACATGGGCTGGATCGTTAAGACACCTGTGCAGATAGCAGTAAATGTTCCAGTGGCATTCCTAATGATGAAGAGGGTGGGGAGGAGGAACGGAGGGGTGGTGCAAAGTTAGGGCACAGATACTCCCGTTGGGCACAGGGCTGCAAGTTTAAAAGTTGTTTTTTCAGACAATAACTGCATCACCTGCCGAACGGACCCCAGGACAGATCTTGCCTTAAAAGCAGCTATCCAAAGGTACAAGGGGTTTGGGGGGGGGTCAGATTGTGGGTACAGAGTCGCTTTAATGTGCGTTCACACCTAGAAAGTTTGCAGCACATTTTATGGTGCGAGTTTCGCAGCAAATCTACTGCGATGCTCGGTACTAGGGCTGGGCGATATGGGCCAAAATTAATATCGCGGTTAATCGCACATGTAGCCGCGGTAACGATAACTGAACGATAATTTTGACACACCCTTTTTTGCAAACCACACCCACTTGCTATGAAAAACTGGCAATATCAAAAAAATAAAAAAACTCACTGAGCATGACTATACGGGGGGGATAGGGGTGTATGACTATACAGGGGGGTGGATAGGGGTGTATGACTATACAGGGGGGGATAGGGGTGTATGACTATACAGGGGGGGGCGGACAGGGGTGTATGACTATACAGGGGGCGGACAGGGGTGTATGACTATACGGGGGGGATAGGGGTGTATGACTATATAGGTAGGGGCGGACAGGGGTGTATGACTATACAGGGGGGCAGACAGGGGTGTGTGACTATACAGGGGGGGCGGATAGGGGTGTATGACTATACAGGGGGGGCGGATAGGGGTGTATGACTATACAGGGGGGGCAGAAAGGGGTGTATGACTATACGGGGGGAAGGGCAGTTGTGTATGACTATACGGGGGGGCGGACAGGGGTGTATGACTATACGGGGGGGAAAGACAGGGTGTATGACTATACGGGGGGGCGGACAGGGGTGTATGACTATAAGGGGGGGGGTTGTATTGCTATACAGGGAGGTGCATGCTGGGACCTGTAGTTCCCTCAGTAACAGTACAGGGCTGTAACATAGGAGGAATGAATGGGCTGCAGCAGGATGCCACACACAGTAAATGTCTCCTATAAAACTTATCCAGCCTGCTGCAGCCCATTTATTCCTCCTATGCTACACTCCTGTACTGTTACTTAGGGAAGTACAGGACAGCCGCCCCTAAATGCTGCTCCTCCAGCTCTGACATGCTGGCGTCCCTGCACACACAGGAAAACATGTGCAGTGTTTGCCGGCCGGGTGGGGTGGGTGGGAGAGCCTCGGACGGGAGAGGTGGGGGGCCCTCGGACTGGATGGGACCGGTGAGGTGGGGGGGGGGGGGGGGGGGGGGGGGCTCAGACGGGACCAGTGGGGGGCATCGGACGAGTGAGGTGAGGAGCCGCAGACGGGACCGGACCGGTGGGGGTGGGGGGTGTCGGACGGGTGAGGTGAGGAGCCTCACACGGGCCCGGAGGGCGGGCGCTTGGACGGGACTTGAGGGGGGCGGGCATTCGCAGATACTGCAGGTATTTTTGCGGTATACCGCCCAGCCCTAGTCGGTACTATTAGGAAATGTGCACACTAAGGAATCTACGCGGATCACCCACGCGGGATTCCACAGCTCACCCCCGGTCACATTTCCGCCTGTGCCATAGACTCCATTCTATGCACAGGCGGTTTATGTCGTCCACCCAAAGAATGATTTCATTCTTCGGGCAAATGGCGGAATCTGGCTGTGCATAGAATGAAGTCTATGGCACAGGCGGAATCTGTCCGAATTCCTCAGTGTGTACAGACCCTTACAGTCTATAGCCCTGCATTCTCACAGCAGATTTCAGAATGTATTAACAGTCTTGGTTAACTATGCAACTGCTGTGGGGCAGGTAATAATTAGGCACCGCTTACCTGCCCACGATCCTGCTTCAGGGGTTTAGACTGTATTAGTCCCAAGTGTCGCAGCGGATCTGCATTGAAACTCGCTTGAAATAGGTGTGACTGTACCCTTAAACGTATTGAAGGCACTTTATTTATATTGTGCATGGTGTTTCTTGACCATTATGTAGGTTCTATGTTACAGCCTTCTTCAGACAGTAGTATACTGCTGTAAGGGGTGTTGGGAGATAGACAACTATATGTAAGTTTTCTTGTCTGAATAAGTGTGTGTGTGTGTGTATATATATAATATATATATATATATATATATATATATATATATATATATATATATATATATATATATATATATATAACAATCACTGAACTCAGGGAGAACAGCGAAAAATTCCAATGGAGTACTCATTTACGAGTCTCCATTGATTGTCCCATACAAAATTTAAATATGCAAAAAAGGGGTCCGTGGAGCCTCAGTTACGAGTCTCAAAACACGGGAATAGCCAGATATCCCTCTCTCCAGAGAAGGAAGCCCATTGCCAAGGGGTGCCTCCTAGTGGGGAGAGCACCAAACCACCGGGTGGTTTGGTGCTCTCCCCACTAGGAGGCACCCCTTGGCAATGGGCTTCCTTCTCTGGAGAGAGGGATATCTGGCTATTCCTGTGTTTTGAGACTCGTAACTGAGGCTCCACGGACCCCTTTTTTGCGTATATATATATATATATATATATATATATATATATATATATATATGTGTGTCATATCTTGGGACTTGTAAATTTTTTTTTTTAAACTATAGACGGGGAGGTGGTGGATATAAACAATAATGTCCTTACCTCAACAACTCCAGTGCAAAGGCCAACATCAGGCAGGTCCCCCAGCTGCTTCCTGATCTTAGACATGACGTCCGGGGCAGAGGTGGGACCCCTCTACAGCCGCTGACAGGCTGAGCGGGCCTGGGATGTCACGTCTAAAACCAGGTAGGCCAAACAAAAAAAACCAAACACGTGCTTGAACATGCCTTACTGAGATCTAAATCACCCCCCCCCCCCAAAAAAAAAGGCTAAAATATGTATATTATAGATAGATTTATTAGATTGTATTTATTGTAATGACAATGATGGGTCCCTAAACTGCAGAACTAAGTTTTACCTTTCCTGAGACCTAAACATGGCCATGTACTCAGGACTTAAAGTAAGGCAGAATAAAATGACCAGCAAGCAGTTGCAAGGAAAAGTATCAGAAGGTAACCAGAATGAGATTACAACTCACCCTTAGATGACTGGAACTGGGGACGATAAATTTTTATAATCCGTCAAAACTAATATTAAAGATAATATACAAAAAAAGCCCCAACTAATTTTTCCCTAGATCCTACCCTAATCCCACCTCGACCACATGTTGGTCAATATCTCCCCCCCAGAGAAAGAGAGTGGTATTTTGTGGGGCATGAGTGGGAAGAGGAAGGTGCTGGAAGAAACTGCCTCCAGGCTAGAGGAGACTTACACATGCAGGGGGCACCACCAACCACTAGAAGCCAGGAGACTTGCAGCCCAGGTATGGAGAGGGACACTGAAATCTTCAGGGAGACAACTCCCCAGGCTCCTTATTTCCATAGGAAAAGAGATTCAACTGAGGAGAGGCCCTGTGGTGGGAGATCCTCTCCAGGGGTCCCGTCATAGGCATTAGGGTAAATTGGCATAATGTAAGGGAACATGGCTGACAAGTAGGAGCTGTAAGACAGCTTCTCACCTCAAATGTCTGATACAGAAACAGCTGAACTTGCATAAGTCTGCACACAATTTATCAGACTTTTGGGTGGATATAGGTTACAGGTTCAATACCATTTATGATAAAGTATAAATAATTGTTTCACAACAGTTGAGTTTGGAACCAGTTTATAATTTATGTAAAAAAAACAAGAACATGAAACAAATCCTTAGGAAGTTTTTCACAAAATATCAACTGTACAAAAAAAAGAAAAAGAAAAAAAAAAGCCCAACATACAAGTTATAAATAATACACTGAGAAGGCAACAAAAAAATGTAACTATGCTAATCACTATGTTTGGCAAGTTGCCCATTAAAGGGGTTTTCCAAGATGTATCATGCTGATATAATGGAATGGATCCAACCACTGGGATGCCATGATCTCCAGATTGTAAAAGCTGTGCTATCTGGACATTGCACAGACAGTAAAACTTGGTCAGGCTACCCAGCACCATTTACTTTATTAGGACTGATCTGTAAATATCAGACAAAAAAGCTCCAATCCAATGTTTTCTCTGCTAAAACGTACACAGGGACCATGTCACTCGAACATATTCCTTCATTCTCGTGATCACTGGTGATCCCAGCAGCTGGACACCACCGTTTGATGGTATATACGCGGAAAATACCATCAATGTTACATCGCAAAGATACCCTTTAAAGATTAAAATACTGAAACAGAGAAAACTCTGCTCATCCGGTAGCAACAAATTTACAGACGTCATGCGATAAAGAACATAGACTGTACAGGTAATATTAACAAATTCAAGGTAAATAAAAGAAGAACAACTCATAGTTTGGGCATTCAGCAAAAGCAGATTTGGTTGTATTGGTTCCTTTAGAGGTTCAAAAATATCTAGCCACTAAAAAAAAAAAAAAATCTTGAATATTTCAAGAAACACTGTATATTTACAATGCAGTTACTAAAAAAAAAATGGTGTCTTTCTGCCTAAACATTGCAAAACAATATAGAGCCTATTTTTGAGCAACACTATTTCAAGAAATTAGCAAATGGGGAGAGCATCTAAGCGGTCATACACACATCACAATGTGGGGTCCGGTAGCTGGGACCACCAATAATTCAATTGAGGATTTGCCACTTGTATGTTTTCTGAACTTGACTGACTTCAGAGCACAGATGGCTGCAAGGCCAGCTCATTGTGGACAATGATGGATTCCCAGCTCTCGTATCCCATCAATTTGATCTGATCTCTGTTGGACACAATCATATGCAAAGCCCCTTTAAAGGGTTGTATGAAATTATAGAAACAGTGCTGGCTTACCTAACTCCATGGGTTGTTTATAGTAATGCAGCTGAGCTCCAATAATTTTATAGGGACTGCACCGTAATACCAAACATAACCTATGGACAAGAATGGCACTGTTTCTGGAAGAAAGAATCCACTTAGTTGGTCTGATCCATTTTGCATCCAAAATGGTCAATGCAGATGCTCACTATCCCACCTCTGCTTGTCTTGAAAGTATATTTTCCAAGATGAGAGGGGGCGGGAGAAAGTTGCAAGCTGTGTGTGTGACATGCCCTCAATCCCCTCTTGTCTCCCCATGACTAGCAGCAGAAGGTGAGTGCCGGGAAGTTAAACAGGTAAGACTGGACAACCTCTTTAAGCTGACCAGGAATCGGGGAAAGAGAAAGAGGGGGGGGGGGGGGGAAGCTCTTTTTTTCCAGAAACAGTGCCACTTCTCTATAGGATATGCCTGGTTTTTAAGCTCAGCTCTTCACTTATTTCTTAACCCACAACCACCCTTTGAGGGACCCCCACCAATGTAATAAAAACTTCTGCTTGAGATCTTCTTAAAACCATAGGGTCACTTAAACACCTATGTAACATCTGATGTTTGCAATACATATATATTATAGTTAATTTTTTAACACTAAAAAAGGTATGGTGATGATCCAAAAAATATCGCTAGACGGGCAAAAGAGGTGAATTAAGAAAGAAACGATCTATTTATAATCTTTCAACCCATATGTTACATATTTATACAGTATATTGCAGGAACACTGAGGGAGGGACTTTGTACAGTCCGCAAAACCAAATATCTATGAGGCGCCTACATACAACTAAATAAAGTAGGTAAAAAGGTGCACCCCATAAGTTGATGGTAATATCGTATGTTCATTTACATTTCTAAGCCCCTTTTCAACAATTAACTTTTTACAGAGTATTAAATTAGAATACAATATTATAAAAATGTGAACTTTGTACAGTTATTGGCGCTTTATCCTTTTTGCTGCTGTTTCGTCTGATGTGTGTTGACCTCGAGAACTTGGTGTTGATGGACTTACTTCTCTCCTTCTCTTTGTTCCACTTGACTGTGGTTTTTCAGACCTGATGGATACAGCAGTAAAGAAAAAAAGTTATAAAAAAAGATTCTGTAGGTCTAGAAACCCCAACAGTAATGATACATAGTAGTCCAGGTCATTACACCCATGGCTAGGCTAGGACATGGCTCCATAATTCGGATGCAAATAAGTCTCAGGACACTGGGCACAGATCGGCACACAAGAACCCAGCACACACTTTTCCCATTCAATGCAAATAAACTTAGGGTCCTATTCCACGGGCCGAGGTGGGCCCGATCAACGATGTAAACGAGCGGCGATCTGCTAGATCGCCGCTCGTTTACTGGGCCTATTCCACGGCCCGATGATTGTTGAGCGAGGGCTCCGCGCTGTCTTCATCCCAGGGTCCTGCGCGCTCTATCTTCTGAATGGTCGGTCAGCTGACAGGCAACACTCAGCCAATCACAGGCTGCGGCGGTCCCGGCCTGTGATTGGCTGAGCGCTCAGTCAGCTGACCGGCCATTCAGAAGATAGAGAGCGCGGGACCCTTGGATGAAGACAGTGCGGAGGAGAAGCCCGGACAGGTAATGTATGCTGCTTCTCCTTGTCAAATCTTTGGTCGCCCGCCGTGCACCGCTATTCAACCGTAGCGATGCACGGTGGGGGAACGATGATTTTAGGTCTGGCCCTAAATGAACGATCAGCCGATGACACGATCATCGGCTGATAGTTTTCTCTATTTCACTGAACTGTTACTGTGGAATAGGGCCCTTAGTGTTAATTTTTCTTCAGACACTCACCGACTCTTTGTGGCTTTGCCAGCCTTTGATTCTGGGGATGCCCCTTTACTTCGTCTCTTTGATGAGGAAGATTTCTCCGGACTACTTAATTTGGATGCTGCTCGAGTTGTTGGCTTGTGTGGAGCTTTCCTGCAATGCACACAGATGTAATATATACAATTTGCTCAACAACAAAGACAAACGTCATCTTTACTCGTTTCACATTGAGGAAACTTCACTTTGATACCTTTGTGCTTCTAGACGAGAGGCTGCTCGGGTTGTAGCTCCTCGATGACCATCTTCTTCCTCATCTTCACTATCCTCCTCCTCCTCCTGGGCACCCTCACCTGGATTGTCCTCAATACATTCAGACTTCTTACGCTTCTTTTCTGGTTCTGAAATTTCTAGTGATAATGGAAATATATATTACATTACATGATATGGAGATGAAGGGAGGGTTGTAAACATTGCTGACAGCAATATTCCCTTTTTAACAGAAGAGGTAGTTCTACATTGGAAGGAACACAAAGCACAGCCTCAGAGTCCATATGGAAGTGACTAAGTATATACTGATTATATATATGGTATATAGTCATCATAGATGGGATTCCTCCATCAGGACTACCATCTATAAGCCTGAAGGCTGCTAAGCTTCAATAGCTGCTGCTCCAGTTTGCCCTGCCAGATTAATGGTGGCCGCTGTATAAAACTACAATATCCCAGCTGATCACAGCTGCCTGTGGAGATTTTCAGAAACCTGTTATTTTCCCAGTCAGTAAATAAGTAGCACTGTTATACCTGTCTCAGAAGAACTTAGTGAACGTTTCTTCCTTCCTCTCCTGGACACAGGTGCTGGATTCTGGTCTGAACTGCTCTCCTGAAAAATGACAGGACATTGGATTTAACATCTATTACTGTCATTTCGTTTTTAACATCAGTGTCAGAATGTGACTTACCACAGATTTTTTCTGTTCGGTTTCATTTTTCTTAATGCCATCTAAAAAATGAGAATATTTGTTATGTTTAGGCATAAAAAAAATAAAAATAAAATGAAATTTAGCTGCTCTATCAGCACCACAGTGCAATTTAGTTGGGACTGGAATATTCAAGTCAGATTTAAGCCATGATTGAAAATAAAATGAAGTCCCCTCAACTGGTGCCTAAAGGATCAACTCAACCTGGTGTAGGTAAAGAGTAGTACAGGACATGTAGTATCACACTGTGCTGTAGAGAGGAGATACCAGACACACACAGCAGTACAGGACATGTAGTATCACACTATACTGTAGACGAGATACTAAACACACAGCAGCACAGGGCATGTTGTATCACACTGTACTGTAGAGAGCAGATACCAGGCACACACCACAGTACAGGACATGTAGTATCACACTATACTGTAGAGAGGAGATACTGGACACACAGTAGTACAGGACATGTAGTATCACACTGTACTGTAAGTGTGGAGATACTAGACACACAGCAGTACAGGACGTGTAGTACCACACTTTTAGAGTGGTGCTGTCTCTGGAAGAAAGTGGCCATGTTTTTGTAGTGTTGTATACCCCCTTTAAGTCTTTCCTACTAAGGTTTGATGCTTCAGACAATCCACCATTTTTGTAGGGAAGGTTTCCAGAAATGGACACAGTATTCCAGATGTGGTGTCACTAGAGCTCTATACAGCGGGATCACAATCCCCCGCTTCCTACTGGTTATCTCTAGGTATACATAGTAAAAATGACAGTGCCTCTCCTCACTTGTATGCTCCATTTTATGTTTGTCTATAAAAGGTTGAAGGCCATACAGAGGGGTATCACAGCACCTGAGTTTATGATTTAGGGAAAGTAATTATAAGACATAATATGCTGTATAGACAAGGCTTTGGGGTTTATACGTTTCTCTAGGTTATTTACCTTTATCCCCTTTGCTATTATTCTCAGACACATGTTTTTCCTGGGGAAACAAGAAACCATAATATAAGGCAAAATTACTTTAAAATTGTTTACACACACACACACACACACACACACATACAGTTTTCTGAATTTGTTTATAATATTGCAGATAGTTTTGAATGGAGTTTAAAAAACAAACAAAAAACTGTGGTTTTTAGTTTTTTTTTTTAATTAATAAACCACATTACACCCTATACCTTTTTATATTACATTTAGCCATACCTCATTACAAGAGGAGAACCCCCCGCCCCAATAAATGCTGCAACTAACTTGCAGAAAATATTTCTTATTGTTCATATTAATATAAAAACAAAGCAACTTCGCGAGCAATCTTGATTAGAAAGTCTCCTATTATTTTTTTCTCTACAACTGCTAAGCACACCTATGCATCTCCAAGGCCACAGACAACACTGTAGTCAGATCCTGCAGTCACTGTTTTCGGCTATGTGCAGTCTCTTGTTATCAGATGTATGTAAGGAACAGTCAGAAACAGATGGAAGAGTGTGACTGGGTTCACATTGTGCTTTTGACAATTTTTGCTGTATGAGATACAGCAGCATGCATTTCTACGACCCTATAATGTATATTCCCTCCCGTTAAGTGTATAAAATATACATTAAAAAAAAAAAAAAAAAAAAAAAAAAGAAGAGTGAACCCAGCCAGAGTTTGCCTGTAGTCTAATTGGAGACATAAAGGTCTGTGAAGAAAAAAGAATTTATAGGAAATTTTTAATTAAACCGTTAAACTTCTACTTAAAAGAAGTTCGGCCAAAAGTATTTTTTAATATCTTACAACTTATAAATTAGACAAATTCCTGGTGTACATTAATTATGGGAAATGCACATATAGTGCCATTTCCCTTAAATTTAGTAGAACAGGGAGGCTTCAAATTCTCTCAAAGACCATGACGTCACGAATCAGGTGTAATTCCTATGGAGTGTCCAGCAGGGGCGCACTATATGTAGAAGTCTATGGCACTGTATTGAACCGTATGCAATGTAATGTGGTGAAATGCTTTATTGATGCAACACGTTTATGGAATAATTTGGGGAGCAAGGACACTTGGCTCCCCAAATGGAGGGCACCAAGCAGGGAGGGAGAGAGGTGTCAGTGCATCTACCTCCCCCCCTCCCTCCCTGCTCGGTGCAGTGGGACAGATACACACCACTACTCCTCCCATCATCTGCTCATGAGCAGATGATGGGGGAGTAGTACCAGGGAGATCCCCATCACCAAGACCCCCCCCCCCCGTTGACATCCCCCATCTCCAGGCTGGGAGATGGGGGATGTCTGCTGGGGGAGGTCTTCGTGATGGGGATCTGCTCAGATGATTGGGGATCTGCTCAGATGATGGTGGACCCCCCCCCAGCCGGCATCCCCCAACTACCAGCCAGCAAACAACCCGTCCAGGGTGCATTTCCCATAATTAATGTACATGAGGAATTAAGTAGTAACTAGAAATGAGCAAACCTCGAGCATGCTCGAGTCCATCCTGACCCGATCGTTCAGCATTTGATTAGCGGTGGCTGCTGAAGTTAGATAAAGCCCTAAGGCTATGTGGAAAACATGGATATAGTGATTGGTTGTATCCATGTTTTCCAGACAACCTTAGAGTTTTATCCAAGTTCAGCAGCCCCAGCTAATCAAATGCCGATCGTTCGGGTTCGGATGGACTCGAACCCGAACCCGGTTCGCTCATTAGTAATAACATATTAAAAAATATATTTTGGAGTTGTCCTTTAATTTTCACTGCAGAATGGTTATTATATTATAGATAAGAGGAGCCACAAACAGAATCTACTAATCTATAACATTGTGTAGTTGCAATGCATACCTCTAGTGGTTGCTGCTCTGCTAAAGACTTCTTTAATAACTCTGAGACAGAATAGAACACATGAGGATTATGGAATGAACAAAATATTAGAACATTTCAGAATAAAAGCAAAGGCGGAGAATACTTACCAGCCTGCATTGCCTGCATAGCTAAAATAGTACGCCTCTTTGGCGGTCTACCCCTCTTTCTTTTTTCAGGTTGAGGTTTAGGCTCAGATTCCTAATGTAGAAAAGAAAAATAAACCCCAAAGTTCATGTCATTAAATTAAAATAAAAACTAAAAACAAATGCAATTTAAATGGTAAAAGACACATGACATACCACATTGGCAGTTTTTACATCAGGTTGAGTTTCTTCCGCTTTCCCCTCTTCCTTTAAATCTTTCTCCTTGCTTTTTTGAATGGGGTCATTATCTGCTTCAAGAAGAACCAAATCAGACTTTCACCTATTCTGATCTTATACAGCATTTACAGACAAGGCAGAGAACTCATCAGGACATCTTTATGCAGTCTCCACAGTGGAGGTCTATACTAACCTTCTTGTTTTGTAATATTTTTAGGTTCATCAATCTTTATTGGAAGAGATTCATCTTTATCACTAGGTACTTGGTCCTAAGCAGGAATATTATAAAAATAACAGTGAATTAAAGGAACGTCAAGAACAGTAGTCAAGTATTATAATGATGATAAATATCAGTAGGAGCAGATAAAAATGGGTAACAACATTAGAATGACACTGGAAAGGGGGCCATTAACTTACATAACACAAATTACAAAGTTGTATAACTTTGTAATGGGTGTTATTTTGTGAATAAATGTTTAGCGCCACACTACCCCTTTAAATGAGAGAACCATGAATTAGTGACAGAAAAGCTGAACAGATCTGTATATTATTTACATCATTCTGTCCAGCTGTTCTCCTAATATGCAGGAGAATGGGATCTGTCTGCTTATTTATAGGATAAATAGATAAATGTCAATAAGAGGCCAGTGGGCAGAGGGAGCTGGTGCTTATGAATATCCAGGGCTGCTAGGCCCATGAACATAATGGAGAGGACTGGCTCAGAGTCCTGGTGATTCAGAAGGATATCTCTGAATCAGATGCACAGAACAATGTAAGGGAAACATCATTCTGTTCAGCTTCGCTGTCACTATTTTATGCTACCCTTGAATAGAACAGCATAAACCTGCTGGCAGAGTCTTGGTAAACAGCTATACAACAGTCTGCAGCTCCAAATGGAACTCTAATTCAACATTCTGCCCATAACTGTTGTGCATAAACAGCATCTGAATGATTTTTCAAAGCAATTTAAAAGGAAAATATGTGTTTTATTTTACCAAGATCAAAACAGATAAGAAACCGGTGAACTGGCTCAATCATACACAACGATTGGCCTGACTGGTCAGATGTGTGTGCACAAAACTGGTTTTACTGCTAGGTGATCGACATCCATAACTGTAGGAGAAGTACTGGACTCAAAAGGGAGTACTCCGGCAAAAAAAAGATTTTACTGGTACCAGAAAGTTATACAAACTTGTAAGTTACGACATGGAGAGAAAAGAGCTGTTATACATCACACCTACGGCTGACACTAATGCTACTCGGCTACATTTGAAAACCAACGCCAGGATGTTGGTATATAATTTGATCAAACCATATTGCCCCATGTACCACGTGCCGGTCTCCTGGTTCACATGGGTCCCAACACTATCTCCACACTTAAGTTACCTCTAGTACTTATCGGCTGCTGTATGTCCTGCAGGCAGTGGGGGATTCTTTTCAGACTGACACAGTGCTCTCTGCTGTCACCTCTGTCCGTGACAGGAACTGTCCAAAGCAGTAAAGGTTTTCTAACAGAGTTTGCTACTGCTCTGGAAAGTTCCTCTCATAGACAGAGGTGGCAGCAGAGATCATACTGAAAATACACCACTTAATGCAGAAAATGCAGCAGTATTGGAAGACTTGAGATTTAATTTACATATCTATTTGGTGGGAATAAAGTATAAAAAAAAAATAAAAATAAAAATATATAAGAGAATATATACCGGCTGCTCCCTGCTGCCTCTGCAGGGTGAAGGAGAGTCTGCAGAGACGGCGGGGAGCAGCGGGAGCAAGCGGCTAAGGAGTTTGTCAGCGGGGCGGCAGCGCAACAGCACGGGCGTGCGGCAGGCTGGCAATACGTACAGCAGGTGATCCGGGCCGGCGGGGTGCATGTGGAGAGCAGGTCAGTGCAAGGAAGGAGCGGGCGGCTATTTAAACTTGCTGCAGGGGACACCCTGTAAAGAAGTGGGGAATCCCATCATAATGAGGGGAATCCCCACTTTTTTACAGGATGTCCCCCGCATCTAAGAGGAGCAGGAGCACGGCGGCAAGTTTAAATAGCCGCCTGCTCCTGCCTCTCACTGTGCCCGAACACCTCTGTTTTTTTTTTGTTTTTTTATTTCCTGCTGGAGTACCCCTTCAAAAACATGAAACTAAAGAATTAATAAAACCCTAAATGGAAAAGGTTACTTACAATAGATTTCGTATCCTGATTGGACTGCACGCTCTCTATCACAGAGTCTGGAAGAATAAAAAAAAAAAATTTAAAAATAAAAAGAGAACAAGCAATTAATGCATTTAATCTGGAGACATTTATCCCCTGCTGAAGAGGTTGTCTGCACATTGGGTATATTTTACTAGGTTGCTGGGTTTGCATTGTAAATAAGAAAGCTGTATACTTACCTAACCCCCTCCCCAGCCCTCTTCCTTACTTCTACTGAAGGGCTGTTTTTTTTTTTTTTTTTTTAATTATTATTTCTATGTTTAGGTCTTTGTTTTTACTAAAACATTTGTTTTGTAACAATGTCACTTAAACAGACGAACAAGAAAAAAAAAACAAAAAAAAAAACAGCGCTTACTCAGTGTAGGCAGCATAGAGAATCTCTAGTAATGAAGTGGACCACACGAGAGACCGGGCTGTCAAGAATCAAAACAGCAGCAGTGGCAATACACCTTTCTTATTTTCAATACAGCACCAGCAACATAGTAATATATATGCTTGGCAGGAAAAGCTGGTTAGTGAGGACTTGGCACCATCAGTTCAGCACTGACGTAAAATGTGTCATTGGAAAACGAAGAGTTATCATTTTCAGTAACCTGCCATCCTCAGACATGTCAAAAGTTACTGTTCACACTGCATCTCACTTCCAAGACCGGTTGACATCCTGAGATAAATCCTGGTGAGATCCTTGGCCAACAGGGACATTGGACCTGTGTGCTTTATAGACTCTAATGGTGCAAACAAGTCACGTTTGATTGACAGTCAGAGAGAGACCCTGTCACACACTGGCCCCAGCTATATTTTTGGAAACTAGCAGCAAACGCTGTTTTTATGTTTAACAATGTTAAAGAGTTTTTCGTGATGTTTGCATTTTATTAACTAGGTTATAAAATAGTCCTGAAATCTTGCAGTTCCCACTTGGCTATTAGGTCTAAAGGTCCTATTACACCAAGCGATTTTTAACGATTAACGACTAACGATAGCAAACAAGATTGCTTATCGTTAACCTGAAATCGTTTACCATATCACACAGAACAATGGTGATTAGTTACAATCGTTACTATGATTGTTTACTCCTTCATTACCCAGGTCAGTCCCTTTTTTTTGTGCCAACCACTCCTTTAAACTTCTGTGTACAGGATTAATTTCATTTTTTTCCTCATTGCCTTCCAAAACCTATAACCATTATTTTTCTACATATGGAGGCCTGTTTTTTCGCAGGACTAACTGTATTTTCTCATGACTCCATACATTACTATAAAATGTACAGTGAAACTGCAAAAAATCTATGTTATGTACAATAGTGACAGGTTATCTTTTTTATTAATTATTATTATTATTTATTTTTTTTCAGATTTATTAAGCAACCAAAAAACAACAATTTTGCGGGTCAACTTTTTTTTTTTTCATTTATCAATCGGGATTAAATAATATATTTCAATAGATCAGACAATTCCGCATGCAGCAATAATAAATATGTTTATTTTGGTTTCCTTTTTTTATTTAAAAATAAAAAAAAAATAAAAAAAATAAAAAAAAGGGAAAAGTGGGAACTTTCATTATAAGAGGGTATTTTTTTTTTTTTTTTTATAGTTTCAAGTCCCCAAGGGACCTTTCATAAGCATTTATTAGATTGCTAATACTGATAGAGAATTGCATAGATCCAATATACAAAGAGAGCAAGGAAATGCCCCTAAGAGCAACAACAGGTTTTGAGGTCTATGCCCCTACCTCAGGTTACAGGACATAAGAAAAACATTAAAAAAAAGAAGAGTTTTTTTTTTTTTTACAATTCTTAAAGGTCACTTGACTGTCACATAATCTCCATCTGTATCCTATAGATAAAAACAAAGCATAATCCATAGAACACCATATACAACTTCAAAAGCATAAACAGCGTTACCTCAGACTATTACCTCATGTAGCTCATCATAAAGGACTGTTTGCTCTAACGAAAGGGTGAAGGACCTTTGCGGTAGCGCTGTGTGTCCTGGTTATGACAACGGCCCGATGCTGCAGGTCCGTCTGTATGTAGCTCTTATAATCTTATATAGACAGTAGGCTGATATATATGTGTGGTAGGTGAACATCAGGGTGCTGCGCATAGGGGGTGTCTATATTGATATAATTCTATTTAGGGTACGCACAGCCTGCTCCGGTTTACGGACTGGCAAGGATGTACGGCCTGAATAGATAATAGCAGGAGATGGCATGTAACTTTCTATTCTGGCCGTTCATCCTTGCCAGTCTGTAAACCGAGGCAGGCTGTACAAGCCCCAAATAGAATTGTATTGTTGTGGGTGGCACTCAATCCATACCGGACCGTTGTCTATCTGCTCCAAATTAAGCAATACTCGTTTATTACATGGGTCACTCAAGGTTATATAGCCGCAAAAAGAAGAACAAAGAGGGGAGTAATACTAGATAAGATGCCAGGCTATTATTTGCCATGGACAGGTTCTACATTTGCATAGTAACTCGTGATTACATTCCTCTACTTTTAGGCGTTGTCAGGATATGGAAGCCATCTTTAACAATGGAATATACAAAATTGTCTTTATTTCCACAACAGTATCAATATAGACACTCAATCAGCCTAATGTCTAAATAAGATTATTAGAGCTACATATTTATGAATGACTGTTCAGATTCCTTTCAGCCTCCGTAGATAGAAGGAACGGTGGCATCGGGCCGTTGTCATGACCAGAACACACAGCACTGGCGCGAAGGTCCTTTTTATTAGAGCAAACAGTCAGTTCAACGCAGAATGCTGCACATAAGTGTACTTACTATTATTGAATACTTGATGTGCTACATGAGGTATTGTTAATACTATTATGCTTTTGAAGTTGTATATGGTGTTCTATGGATTACGCATTATGTCTTGATATATAATGTACAGATGGAGCTTAAGTGATGGTCATGTGACCTTTTAGAAGTGTAAAATACTTTTTTTTTTTTTAACTTTTTTTTGAGGTTTAGACCTCGAAACACATTGTATTTAATGGACTACGAATAAACTTGCTTCATATGCTAGCGGAGCTTCTGGACTAAATACCAGCTGGTACACAGTGTTGCAATTGCCAGAGCTGCGGTTGTAGACCATCATACCACTAGGGCTTATTGAACAGTTTTGGTTGTGCACAATTGACCTGGGCGAGTGTGCATTTATACATCACCACCAGCTCCTGTAGCTCTGTTACGTGTCAGACAATGAGGCACAGCACTTTTTTTCCCCTATTTTCAATAGAATTGCATAGATCAATGAGATTGGTTCTCTGCTAATAGAGTCTAGCTGAGCCAGAATCCATTAGCAGAGACACATTAGCAGCGCCGGAAGGTTAAGTATGGACCTCCGGCTTTCTAGGTTTCTCATCGGATACCTGACAGGTGCGGCACACCTGTGATTCAGCTCATTCAATGCTGCTATTTCGTTACACCTGTTAAATAATTGCCATCGGCAGGATGATCATGATGTCATGTTATTAACTCCGGGGTTCTGCTACACGTAGTATTATATACCATGCACAAAAATGTAACCTTACCTGGAATAAGTATGGTATTTTGGTTTTCAGAGGAATCAGTTGAGGTAGAGCTCTGGCCTTCTTCTGTTTGCTTATCAATGCCATCATCTGTTATGGGAGTTTCCTTAGACTCTTCAAGTTTGTTGCTGGATTCATCAGAATCGGGTACTGTCTGCTCAGAAATAGTCCCCTTGCTGGCCTCTGATGGAAAATCTTCATTGGAGATTGAGGCTTTCCCTGTGTCCGATACCTGTACAGTCGTGGATCCAAGAGCAGCTTCACTACTGTCTGCAGGAACTTGCACTTCCGATTTCTCCTTTGACAAAGCTGTGTGAACCGTATTTTTGTCAAACATCAGACATGCTACATCATCAGAATGCAATGTCCTTTCATCCAAAAGGGTGCTACGGCTCTCCATCAGAGATACTTGAGACTCGACTGAAGCTCTAGCGTCCAAGTCAGATTCTTGTGCAGCATCAAGTGTTAAGGATGTACAATCAGAAAGATTAACATTCATCGATGGAGGATAAGAAATACGTTCATTTTCTGAAGCCCTAATTGATGACATTGCCGATGTGTTATTGACACTTGTAACACTGTCAAGTACTTCTTTACTAACTGAAGGCACTGTCTCTTCAACCCGCGCCTCTGCCACTACTTCTTCCTCAACCCGCGCCTCTGCCACTACTTCTTCCTCAACCCGCGCCTCTGCCACTACTTCTTCCTCAACCCGCGCCTCTGCCACTACTTCTTCCTCAACCCGCGCCTCTGCCACTACTTCTTCCTCAACCCGCGCCTCTGCCACTACTTCTTCCTCAACCCGCGCCTCTGCCACTACTTCTTCCTCAACCCGCGCCTCTGCCACTACTTCTTCCTCAACCCGCGCCTCTGCCACTACTTCTTCCTCAACCCGCGCCTCTGCCACTACTTCTTCCTCAACCCGCGCCTCTGCCACTACTTCTTCCTCAACCCGCGCCTCTGCCACTACTTCTTCCTCAACCCGCGCCTCTGCCACTACTTCTTCCTCAACCCGCGCCTCTGCCACTACTTCTTCCTCAACCCGCGCCTCTGCCACTACTTCTTCCTCAACCCGCGCCTCTGCCACTACTTCTTCCTCAACCCGCGCCTCTGCCACTACTTCTTCCTCAACCCGCGCCTCTGCCACTACTTCTTCCTCAACCCGTGCCTCTGCCACTACTTCTTCCTCAACCCGTGCCTCTGCCACTACTTCTTCCTCAACCCGTGCCTCTGCCACTACTTCTTCCTCAACCCGTGCCTCTGCCACTACTTCTTCCTCAACCCGTGCCTCTGCCACTACTTCTTCCTCAACCCGTGCCTCTGCCACTACTTCTTCCTCAACCCGTGCCTCTGCCACTACTTCTTCCTCAACCCGTGCCTCTGCCACTACTTCTTCCTCAACTCGTGCCTCTGCCACTACTTCTTCCTCAACTCGTGCCTCTGCCACTACTTCTTCCTCTGCCACTACTTCTTCCTCAACTCGTGCCTCTGCCACTACCTCCTCTTCAACTCGTGCCTCGGCCACTACCACCTCCTCCTCCTCAAGCCGTGCCTCGGCCACTACCAGCTCCTCCTCAAGCCGTGCCTCGGCCACTACCAGCTCCTCCTCAAGCCGTGCCTCGGCCACTACCTCCTCCTCCTCAAGCCGTGCCTCGGCCACTACCTCCTCCTCCTCAAGCCGTGCCTCGGCCACTACCTCCTCCTCCTCAAGCCGTGCCTCGGCCACTACCTCATCCTCCTCAAGCCGTGCCTCGGCCACTACCTCATCCTCCTCAAGCCGTGCCTCGGCCACTACCTCATCCTCCTCAATCCGTGCCTCGGCCACTACCTCATCCTCCTCAAGCCGTGCCTCGGCCACTACCTTATCCTCCTCAAGCCGTGCCTCGGCCACTACCTTAGCCTCCTCAAGCCGTGCCTCTGCCACTACCTTAGCCTCCTCAAGCCGTGCCTCTGCCACTACCGCCTCCTCAAGCCGTGCCTCTGCCACTACTTCCTCCTCAAGCCGTGCCTCTGCCACTACCTCCTCCTCAAGCCGTGCCTCTGCCACTACCTCCTCCTCAAGCCGTGCCTCTGCCATGGCCTCTTCCACAGTATCTTTCTCAACCCATGCCTCTTCCACTGTTTCTTCCTCAAGCCTTTCCTCCGCCGCTACTACTTCTTCCTCAAGCTGTGCCTCTGTTGTGGTCTTTTCCTCAACCTGTGCCTCTGCCACTAATTCCTGCTCAACAAGTGCTTTTGCAACAAATACTTCCCTAACCCACGTTTCTGAAACAGGCTCTTCCTCAACCTGTGCCCCTGCTACAGCCTCTTCCTCAACCCGAGCCTCTGCCACGACCTCTTCCTCAACCTGAGCCTCTGACACTGCTTCGCCTTCAACCAGTGACTTTGCCACAGCTTCTTCCTCAACCAGTGCTTTTGCCTCATCCTGTGCCTCTGTCTCAACCTGATCCTCTATCATTGCCTCTTCCTCAACCGGATCCTCTATCAATGCTTCTTCTTCTACCTGTGCCTCTGTTACTGTCTCTTCCTTTACCTGTTCCTCAGCCATTGTCTCAACCCGTGCCTCTACCATTCCCTCTTCCTCAATCTGTGCTTCTGTCTCAGCCTCTTCTGCAACCTGTTCTTTTACTACTGTCTCTTCCTCAACTCTTTCTACTGCCTCTTCCTCAACCCATTCCAAAGCTTTTTCCTCATTCTTTTCCACTGTTGCTGCCTCAACATTTTCCACTGTCTCTTCTTCAACCATTGGAAATGCCTCTTCTTCAACCCCAGTGTTCATGATATTTCTTGGGACTTCTGCAGTGTGTGTTAAAGTACTGGAATTCTGATCTACAGTGATTGAGAATGAAGAATCTTCACTTGCAGTTCCAGTACTTGTGACAAACCCTTCTCCCTCTTCTTCATCTTCTTTTGCTCCTGTACTTGTGATGGCACTTTCGTCATCTTCTGTAGTGACTCTAGAATCTATGCTTGCAGGTCTACTCATGATATTGCTACTTTCAGTGTTTTCTCTGGCACAGCATGCATTGTTATCTTGCTTTACACCATCATTTTCTTCAGAAATGCCTGTACTGGTGACTGCACCTTCACCTTCTTCCAACACAGGTCTAGAAGCTTCATGTTCAGTTACTACATCAACATCATCTTCAAATTGGTCATTCTCAGCAGGAGCACCTCTCGTAGGATCTTCAGGGTCCATGTTATCAGCAGATGCCTCAGATTCCTGATTTTCATTTGCATCAAGATCATTTGTGCGAGAAACCGCCACTTCTACAGGACAGTAAGCTATACTACCTGTATCAAAGATGACCATTTTATCTGCATAACTAACATGACCAAAAGCTTCAGAACTGTCACGGCTCCTGGGTGACACGCTGGCTCCTGTACTGGCACTAGTTACCACGCCATCAGTTTCTCTATCTCCGAGCTGCCTTGATACACTGCAGACATGTTTTTGTTCCTCCGAGCTTGCACTGCTAACAGCATCCTCCTTTTCATAGCTGATATTCTCTCCATCTTCAGAGTTTAGCTCAATGCACCCTGAATCATTATTTGCATCTGTTGACAGATGAACCACCACCTCTTCGGAAGTACCAGATATTGCAGTGTTACTGTGATTATCGGCAAAGCTGGATTCCACTGACATTTCTAGTGCCCCACAGCTGGTTTCATTCCCAACAGTTCCCTCTCTTTCAGCATCGTCATTCTCTCTTTCAGTGCTGGAAGAAGTTGTTGCATCATCAACAACAGGTCTATCAATGGATGCTTCCATTTGGATTTCTTGGCCCATACTGTCGATAATGCTTGAAGAACTGGCTGCTTCGTCATTTTTGCAGGGACCCCCTGCCTGTATGTCTCCCTCTAAACTACTACCCATGAAGTAATCTGATGATGTGGCATTATTGTCATTATCAAAAGATGATTCCATAGCGTTGCTTGAACTGGCAGCTGTAGCTTCACTATTAACATCACGATCTTTAGTTGCGCTAGAATCACTGTTAATGGTTGTGGATGTTGTGGAATAAGCGTTGTTGGATATGACAGCACAGGTTTTGTCATCTTCTATGCTGCTGTCCATCATATCACTGGAAGTAGCGGTCTGTTCATTTGTCTTATCAGCAAAATCACTTTCTTCATTCTCTTCAGTTCTATCTGCGGCCATTGTGCTTGATGAGGCAGGCACTTCATCATTTCTTACTGTGTCCTCTGTACATAATGTATCCAAAGCATCAGAAGACGTTGCTGTACCTGTGCCTCTATCTATGTCCATAGCATGTCTCATGCTTAAACCATCTTCTGTACTGCTGTCCATTGCGACACTTGAAGATGCTGTGGGTTGAGTATTGGGATACAAATGTAAACTGGCACTATTGCTAGATGAGTTACTTGATGAAGTTGCTGTAGTATCAGTACTATTTCCTGGGGATGATCTGTCAAATCGATTAGTACTAATATTCATTGCAATGCTTGAAGATGCTGTAGCTTCTGTGTTTTCAGAAGTCAATGCTGCTGGGTCTTCTGAAATACTCTGCCTGACAGAACTTGAAGAGGATGCTGCCTCCTCTGTAGAAGTCTGTGTAAGAACCAAAGGATCTCCGCTGCTTGAAGATGCTGTATTATCCTTTTCCTTGCCGTGCTTCTTATACATGCTGCTTTGGCCTTCTCCACTACTAGAACAACTTGAGGTGCTTCCAGAGTACAGGTGTCTGCCAATAGACACTTCAGTACTACTGTCCATGGCAAGATCTGAGGAATTTCCTGGATATTCTTTGGGGGTTCCAGAAGAAATAACGTTTGTACATGTGTCATTCATGCCATCCTGTTCTGTGCTTGACGTGGCTCCAGTATTTTTACTCTCCTCTGCATTACCAAATGTATGGTTACTTCTGCAAGTAATAGGCATACTACTCGAAGAACTTGCTGCATTGTCATTCTCTCTTTCTAAAGAGTCATCAGTCATACTGTTATCCATGAAATTGCTGGATGACGCCGCAACATGTTCACTATCTATTTCCGATGTAACGAGAGAGATTTCAAAGTTCATCCCTCTACTGCTATTGATCACGCTACTTGAAGAGGTGGCTGTGTGCCTTTCTGACATTCCAAGACCACCATCAATGTCAGCTGCAGCCACTGAAGAGGTTGCTGCTTGTGTGGTTATGTTTTCAGAATTGGCAAGCATGCAGTAACTTTCGGAAGATGTTGCAATCTGGGCCACAGCAATTTTAATCCCTTCGCTTTCGGAAGGGGCATCAGAAGACGTTGCTGTGTGGGTATCATTGTGTGATTCTCTTAAGGGAACAGAGCCTTCGGCATGATTAGATGACGAGGCTGCATTTTCCTGGTTAATTTCTCTAGACTCGCTGTTTGCACTTGATGTTGCAGCCTTAAAAATAATGATACTCACTTGTTCTGGAAGATTATGACTGGTGCTTTGTGAACATGTTTCTGAACCTTCTGTGTTGTCATGGAACATATTTCTATCAGTGCTTGAAGTAGTGGTGGCATCCTCAAAGCTATTTTCTGACAACATAGTAAAGTCGCCATCATCTTCTACAAAGTTACCATCTGCAGAAGCTGAAGAATTGTAACCTCTGCTATTATCAAGGTTTACAGCGTCTATTTCAATGCAGTTTTTATCTGTGGTAATATCTAAAGTGGTATTGGAAGAAGTGGCAGTATCTTCTCCAAGGAGCCTTACTTCATTGGTAGTTTCTAAAACAGAGCTGGAAGAAGTAGCAGCATCTTCACATTCAGTTTCTTTTACACTCTGACTATCAAAGCCAGAATGCGCAGCAATACTGCTACCGGCCTGTCCCTGACTGTCCTCCATCTTGCTACTTCCCACATTTCTTTCAGTATAAGTCACATTTACAGAACAGGCACCTCTTTCAAGAACTGCAGAGCCATCTTCAGATACATTGTATCTCTCAAAGTTTTCAATCTCCGACCCATCTATATCCATAGTGGAAGCTTCCCCTTCAACATTATTTCCAGTGACTAGATTATCATGCTCCACAGAGTCAATCTCAACTGGAATCATAACGCTGTCCTTCATAGCCTCTTTATTGCATTTTCCATCCTCTTCAGCAAGGTCACTGGTGGAAATCTCCCCATCATTGGAATCTGTAATTTCAGAGTATACTTCATCAGGAGACAAACTGGAATTGTCAATATTATTGGTATCTGATGCGGATTCACTCTGCCCCTGAGCAGAATTCTCCATCTCTCGAGGCTGCAGAGGAGCTCTACTACCAATTTCATAATCTGGATTTTTGGATTTCTTGGGATGGACCCCTCTTTCATTTTCATTCTGAATGGCTGTGGAGTTTGGTATATTTGGCATGTTCATTTTATTATGTTCACTATTGTCTACAGAGGATGCTGTTGATGTATCTGAGTCCTTACTAACATTGGTAGCCATCATTCGTGACGGTGTTACAGTATTTATAAAGGCACCACTGCCATTCTTTGAATCGCTGCTTCCATGTTTTGTCTTGGATTTAAGTGCAATAGATTTCTTTGAGGTAGTAGCTTCAGCAACAGAATGAGGACTTTCATCACCAAGGCTTGTTGCAGATTCCCCAGCTTCAGTATTGGCCTTTTCTGTGCTTTCCACATGCATTTTGCCAGGCTTTTTGTTCTCTCTAGGTCGTTCAACATCCTTTGACTCACTGGCTATGGTGACACTTGTGTCACTTTCACTTTCTAATTTTAGTCCCATCTTATTCCTGCCACCTTTTGAACTTTCACCTCTATGCTCAGATACAGATTTCTTACTTGACTTTCTATCTGTGCTGCTGGAACGGTCTAGGACTCTCTTTTCCTCTGGATACTTAGAGGATCTATCCTCCAACTTGCCACTCTCGCTCTTTCGTCTCTCATCTTTATGAACATGTTTTGATTTAGAGACTTCACCGGAATATTTCTTATCCAACTTAAATGAATCCCGATCCTTGCTATCCAGCCGAGGTCTTTCCTTTGATTTGTCACTAGAATGTTTGGACTTGTGACTTGCTTCTTTAACTACAGTGCTTGAGCTCTGACCGACAGCATTTTCCCTTCGGTCCTCTTCTTTATCTTCAAATTTAGATTTACGATACTTCTCTGTTGATCCTTCTGCTACAGTCTTCTCTCTTTCACTCTTATGGTTGGTCTCTTCCTGGTCACTCTGTTTAGGAGATTTATTGCTGCTTTTAAACTTTGCTTTGGCATGAGTCTTCTCTTCTGAAGAGCTGTGTGTTCTTCTTCTGTCTTTAATGCTGTCTTCCTGCCTCGAGTTATCAGAATTGGCGGAGTCAATTTCATTTTTATCATCAGCTGAAGACTTGTTTTTTTTCTCAGATGTACTGTGAGACCTTTTGGGCTCTCTGTGTTGTCTGGAATCACTGCCTGATCTCTTATTCCGGCTGTCAGGCCTGGGCTTGTCAGTGGACTGATGTCTCTCTCTTTTACTGCCATCCACTTTGCCTGCGTGATCCGATGATCTCTCATCTTTGCTGGAAGTAGAAGTCTTTCCATCACTTTTAAGTTTATTTTTCCTATCAGATCGTTCTTCCAAGACCGATTTACTTAGACTGTGTTTACCCAACTGGTCTTCATCTTTTGAAAGCCTCTTAAATTTTTGAGAATCCAACTCATCATTTGCCAGTCTATGTATACTCTCTGACTTGTGTCTGTGCTTGGAGGAGGAACGCTCCTCCGAGTAAGTCCTTTCACGTTCACTTTTATGAGACTTAGGTTCCTTCCTTGACATATTCTTACCATTCTGTGAATCTCCATTATTCTCTCTTTTTAAATGCTTTTCCGATCTGCCAACAGTTTTAGACTTTGGATAATCCTCAGAAGTAGAGTCTAATCTCTCTACATGTTTCCGAACATCCGAGGTTTCAGAATCTTGCAATTTTTCTAAAAAGGTTTTTTTCTTCAACTCTTTTTCTCCCCTGGAATCATTTTTACTGTACTCTGAGGATTCTAGCAATTTTCTTGATGCTTTATCAGTATCATTTCTTGCAGTGTTCGATTTGGCCTCTCTTGTGGATGAGGAAAATCTGTCCAGTGACTAGAAGAAAAAAAAAAAAACAGTTTTAATAAAAGAAATCACTCTACTAATAAAGCAAATTAAAAGTGGGGAAAAAAAACATGCACTGGTGAGACACATGATTTTTATGTGCTTTAACCTCTAAAGGACAGAGCCAATCTTCGTTTTTGCGCTTTTGGTTTTTTCCTCCTTGTGTTTAAAAGGCCACAGCACTTGCATTTTTCCACCTAGAGACCCACATGAGCCCTTATTTTTTGCGTCACCAATTGTACTTTGCAATGACAGGCTGAATTTTTGCATAAAGTATGCTGCAAAACCAGCAAAATATTCAATGTGTGGTGAAATTGAAAAAAAAACAAAAAAAAAAAAAAAAAAAAACCTTTTTTTTTTTATTTAGGTTTTTTTGTTGTTTTTATGCCATTCGCCCTGGGGTAAAACTGACTTGTTATGCATGTTCCTCAAGTCGTAAAACGATATGTAACATGTATAACTTTTATTGTATCTGATGGCCTGTAAAAAATTCAAACCATTGTTAAATATATGTTCCTTAAAATCGCTCCATTCCCAGGCTTATAGCGCTTTTATACCTTGGTCTATGGGTCTGTGTGAGGTGTAATTTTTTCGCCATGATGTTTACTTTCTATCGGTACCTTGGATGCGGGAGATGGTGCACCAAAGTCGGGCACGAGTCGAGATCAGCGCCATTTTGGCGGAGACCCCAGCCATCACCAGTCACGGAGATCGCTCCTCCAGGACAACGTCCCGGAGGAGCGATCTCCGCCACTAGACACCAGGGAAGTGCTGCATCCGGTAATCGGATGCAGCTGTCATCTTTGACAGCTGCATCTGATTACTGTATTAGCGGGCACGGCAATCGGACCGTGCCTGCTAATACCCGCGGTCCCGGGCTACAAGCTGCACCCGGGACCGCAGCGGTTCAGAGTGGGGTCGCCGCACGGCCCTGCTCTGAACACCTCTCGCGTATAGGTACGTAATGCGTCCTTAAGAGGTTAACTGTATTTGTCACAAAACTGCAAATAGTAGCAAACCGTATGTGGTCCTCAGCTGCACAGCAGCAATGCATGAGCATCCATATCAGATATCACTTTACAGGCTGATAAAGGACAACACTGCTCAGTGTTTTCCATGTAAAATTCTACTTGGGCCATTTTTTTTACATTTGGGTTATTTTTTGGCTCCCTTATTTCTTTTCTTTTTTTTTATGCATTGGCTGGTTTTGGGGCTACAGCAAAACCTGTAGCCCCCAAAAAATTACTGTTTATCTAGGAGATCTTTTTTGAAACTTTACTTTTTAAAACAAGTCTCCAAAAATGTCACATGTGCCTAATTTTATGGCTGTAACAATGAGCTGTAGAATTAATCTGTGTAAACACAAAAAACTGTTTTCCCACTGAATTTATTAGATTCATTAGATTAGATTAGATTCAGACTTATTTAGAATTGGAAAAAATAAGTAGTTCCTTAAGGCGTGGGGTGTGTACACATAGCCTAATACCCACATATCCCTCTATCTTTCCGACTACCTACCTCATTAGACTTTTGTGTATCCCTTGAATCTTCATCTTGAAGGTCACTTTTTATTTTCAGACTACTAGCAGGATCAATTCTATAGATAGGAATAAAAATGGTTATGTTATATAAAAATCAAAAAGGAGATGATACATAGGATTTTACATAAACTATTAATTTACTAAATCTGCAGTGGTGCCACTTATCTCCCAAGAGAATGTGCATAATATATAAATGCAAAGGAAACTTCTACTGTAAATCAATATCATCAATAAGTCTATAACCAAATAATGCACAAGCTGCTAGTTGCGGAACTAGGAGGAGTAAATATCTAAGCTCTAATGCTAATAATCACACTCCCTTGCATGGTGTGGGATTTAAAAAAATTATATATATTATGCATAGTATAGAGGAATCAAGACACATTTATTAAAAGTTAGAATTTTTATTATTTCTGCATAAATTTGACCCCAAACTATACCAGCTTTTTACACAAGTACTAAAAGTAGATGAAGAGAACCAAATCAAATGAATAAGTAATGTAGTTTTAGGTCAAAATGTATGCCGAAAATTCTGAAGGGTTTACAAACTTTCAGAAAGCAAAGTAATAAACAATACCTCAATTCGCTCTTCTTTTTTCTGCTCAGTGCAACTTTTTTTTCTAAAAACATCTGTTCTTTGAGAACTTCCTTCATGCTGCTAGATTTGGGCTTTAGACCTTTGGATGGTTTGTCAGGAGCGCTTGTTCCTCCTTCAAAAACAAAAAAACGAACAATGTAGCTTTGCCTACAGCTACAAGAAGAAAAAACAAACAAACAAACCACAGGTTTGGTTTATTTCATAACTAAGAGAGTCAATGACTCCAAACAAACGCATCAAGAGCTTTGAGAATTAGGCTACATTCACACGTGCGCAGTTCATTTATATTGACAAAGTGCTATGGAACAGACTTCAGAACTCCCAGCATCATCATCATCGTGTATTTATTATTTATTTTATCTACATTGTACATCTGAGGTAGTTTACCATGACTCTTCATTTTCAAGGTCTTGCTCCTCTCTAAAGCCTTCTGTTTGCGTTTCTCTTCCAGTCTCTCCCTCTTCATTTGTCTCCTTAATAGTCTTTCTTCCTTCTCCTTGGCCTACAAGAGAAACAATTTTGAGTATTTTCCTTAGAACTGTATTGTGCCGTGGTCACTCTGGTATTTAATCTGGAAAAATATAAAGAGCCAACTGGGTGTTACTAGTTAGAAGGTGTGCGGAGGGTGTCAGCCATTCGTACAATAGGCCATGCAGAGGTCACATAATAACATTAGGAACTAGATTAAAGGGGTACTCCGGTGGGGGTGGGGGGCACTTTTTTGATGGGATTGGGGAGGAGGTGGCTGAGGGAAAAGACGTCCACTCACCTCCCCGGTTCCAGCGGCGGGTCCCGCATCGCGGCGCTCTGGTCCCCGGCCGCTTCCTGGTGTCTGACGCCGCCCGAGACGCTACGTCTCAGGTCCGCTCAGCCACTCAGTGAAGGAAGCGGGATCCGTGTTAAGTCCGCTCAGATCCCGCCTCATTCACCGAGTGGCTGAGCGGACCTGAGACGTAGCGTCTTAGGCGGTGTCAGACACCACGAAGCAGCTGGGAACCGGAGCGCCGCAATGCAGGACCCGCCGCTGGAACCGGGGAGGTGAGTGAACGTCTTTTCCCTCAGCCACCTCCTCCCCGGTCCCATCAAAAAAGTGCCCCCCCGCCGGAGTAACCCTTTAATAAAATCACATTGGTGACAGTGGAAAGATAAGCAACCACAAACTCACCACAGATTGCCGGCGTTGTTCTACGGTCAGTTCATCATCTGAATCGCTGTAGTATTTAGAGTACAGGAATGGCTTATGAACATAGGCCTGCCGTGTGCCTTTGGTCTTTGTTTCATGGTGTTCACCAGACAATTTGGCTTTACTCTCTGGGTCTACTTTGTCCTCTTCGTCTAAAATAAAAAAGGTATATGTGTAATATTTCATCAATGCTATACGAAAACTAAACCATCCAGATGCTTTACTACACAATATGATCCTGTGGCATACAGCTTTGTATGCAAGCACTCCTGATTTTGACTCATCACAGATCTTGCCAATGAACTATATTTTTCCATTTTTTTTTTTTTACCACAAACAAATATTAAAGTATAGAAAATGCACTGCACTAAAGAAACAACAATCATGAAAAATACAGAATTCACACCGCACACTATGGAGCAGCAGTGATGCAAGTACGCTCTGGCCCTACTCACATAAGGACCTCTGTTCTTAAGATCACTAGGGGCACTGGCAGTAGGACCACCAGTGATCACATATTTATGATACATGTTAAATGCTGTTAGTTGGCCAACTCCTTTAAGCCTGTGTACTTATTTCCGAAAGGCGAGATAGCCATAAAGAAAAGTAAAATTAAGAAAGTTATTACCCTTAGGGTTTGTGCACACTTCGGAAAATCCGACACGGAATCCGCCCGTGCATAGAATGGAGTCTATGACACTGGCAGAGACGCGTGCGCCCGCCGCAGTCCGCGAACAGGCGCGAAAGGCGGATTCCAAAACGGATTTTCCATTTATTTTCAAAGTGTGCACATACCCTTTCAGCAGAATATCTGCTAAAAGAAATCATAAGATGTCAGCTAAGGCTTATTTCAGACTTTACCATCAGAAGTAATCTCGCCTTCTTCTGTACTTTCCGAGGGGGCATCTTCTTCATCACTGTCTTCTTCAAAAGAGGATAAGTCACTGGTGTGCACGGAGCTTACTGTCACGTCCGAAAAAGCATCCACATCAGAATCGGGTAAGGCACATTCTGTAAAATAGGGGACAATATACACACATTGAAAATTGTTTAAAACAAAACAAAAAAAAAAACAACACACGATAGAAACGAAGCTTGCTTAAATCGTACCTGTCATTAAAATAAAAAAAATGTTTGACATGTCAAAAAACATGACAAAAGTTTTGATCATTCCAGGTCTGAGTGTTCAGACCTGTACTAATTGTGAGAATGAGCCGGGAGAAGATCACGCTAAGCATACTCCTCTGCAGGCTATGGAGTCCAACTTCTGACACAGAGTGGGGAGCGGATGCTCTTAGCCCTGAACCAATCAAAAGTTTTTGCAAGTCTCTATGACATGTCAAATGTTTTTATTTTTTATAACAAGTACACTTTAAAACTGAAAGGGCAGGTCTTATCAAGGACATGTCCTTTCAGTAGATTGCTCTGGGTCCTGCTCCTTGCACCGACTGTGCTGGGTGAAGCTACTGCTACCCAAGAATTTCTACAGCAGAATCTGATACTACTTTGTGGGCAATCAGATGCCGGCAATCAATATACAATCAGTAAAGGGGTTTGTTCATATTTATTTTATTCAGGTACAAAGTGACATGAATGTGGTTGTGCTTTGTCAGGAGGAGGAGGGCAGCAGTACCAGGCACAGCCATGCTCATGTCACAAATACAGTGGACCGCTTTTCAATTATTGGAGTAGGATCCTTTCTGGCCATTTTATTGGCATGATGTCAAGATAATCCCTTTACTCGTATGATAGGAGAATATGCAAGAGCAATAACTAACCTTTTTTTTTTTTTAATGGAGGGTGACTGCCACTGTTGCCAATATCTTCAAGTAAAGGATAGAAAGGAGTTTGATACAAGCTCAAATGCTATTAGTCTACACAGAACATTTATATATCTAATAAAAAAAATACATAGTGCTTTAGGATTCCCATAGCATAACCATAAACCATAAATTGCTCATTCATTCATTCATACACAACACACAGTAGTCAGTGCATGAACAATGCAGTCAATGAAGAGTTAAATCTAAGTCTGGTTTCCCAAATAAATTGGGTCAAAAAGGCCTTCCTAACCCCATTAGTAATGGAAAGAGAAGCTTTGGCACAGCGTGACATGGGTTACTTAAAGAGAATGTGCCATCAGGTACAATGTATAGAACGGCCCCTGGGAGTTATCATGTATGGCGCCATTCTATTCACGGGTATCGGGCAGGTGGTGAAGCACTGGAGGCGGGCCAGCCCACCCCTCTATGACGTGGCTCCATTGATTCCATCATTACAACAGCACCGTATATGGGAACCGGGCTGTGGTTTAAAAAAAAAACACTGCGGCACCGGCGCCGTTCTATACATGGGTAATACTTAAAGCGAATGTTCCATCAGGTACATAAACTATAACATTGACTAGATCTCAGTTTCTTATTACTAATGAGGCTTGGAAGGCCTATTTGACCTAATTTATTTGGGAAGCCAGACTTAGTAGTCAGTGCATGAACAATGCTGTCAGTAAGGAGTTAAATCTATGTATTGAGCGTGACTGACTAGGCATGGTATAGTTCATGTTTATGCTGTGTCAAAATTATGATCTGGAATCCTATAGCACTATGTATTTTCTTTTATTAGATTAGTACATTTTATGTGGTTACAATAAAGTGGAGTATTTTATGATAAAGCCTATTCCCTTTGTGGTGTATAATCCAGTTTTATATAGGCTAATATAACCTGTGTCTGGACAGAAAGTGTTTGTTATAGTGACACAATATGATATATTATGGTCCAGTGGAACTAGGGTGTTCAATTGATCTATTACACAGCATGAGTATTATCTAAAAATAACGTACATCAGTCATCTGCGCCACAGAACATAACCTGGAAAGCAGCCGAACAGAGTATCAAAGGGTTGTACTGCCCCAGAGAGCGTTGTGACCTCTTATTTTTTTTACAGGTACAGCACAATGCATGCCATGTAAGTGAACAGGACTGAGCTACGTGTGACCAGACTTGGTAGCTGCAAAATATGCACATATACACCTAGTGTAGAACCGCTCAACTGAGTGCCACAGCTCTCTTAATTGGCCAATATAGGAAGCCAGGAATTGCCCCCCACTGACCTAATACTGAAAGACCATTTTTAATACAGTTTTTCTGTCCTTGAGTAGTATGAATTGTCAGGAAGGTTGAACTCCCTGAATAATACACCATATTGTCCTATTCTGATAATAAGGTTAAAAGGAGGAGCTGTTTTTAAACAAGTAGATTATAATTGTGCAGTACAGCATGACTTAAAAAAAACCTAAATAAAACATTAGTTTTTAGATTACAACATCCATTAAATACATGGAGCACATATGAAACTAAAACATACTGGAAGTGTGTGATTTCCCAGGATGTAAAGTAAAGCTGCTGTAGTAGTGCGTGAGTCCCTACCTTCCTTCACAGAGTCAGCAGCCTTCAGCTTGCTGCTACTCTTCTCAGCGTTACTGTGTTTAGCAGGTTCGGCGTCCCCTTCCTTCTCCTTCCCGGACTTCTCTTCCTTCTGTCTCGTGGTGTCATCGCTCCTCTTCACGTGTTCGTTTCTTTTCTCTGTCCTAATTTCTTTCTTCTCCTCCTTCCGGTCTGATTTCTCAGTGACCTCGATTTTCTTCTCCACTCTCTCCGCAGATTTGGGTCTTTGTTCGTCAATGTCATTCACGGCATCTTTGCTTTGTGTGGAGCTAATAGCTTCATTGACTGAATTTTTAATGTCCTCAGCTGGAGGTGAAATGTCATTTATATCTTCTGCCTTGGCAGGTGGCTCCACAATTTCACAGGGGACTTCAGGAGTGGGCTTGTCACTCTCCAGTGCCTCTTCCATGGTGATGTCAATGCTCTGTGGTGGAGGTGGTTTTCTGGATAACTTGTCGGTACTTTTATGGTTAGGATTGTCTGACAAGGCCCAGGCAGCCGTAGCTTCTTGATTCAAGGAACTAATGGTTTCCAAAATGGACATTGCATCATTAGCAACACTGGTGCTGGGCCCAACCATAGATGTAGAACCTTAAGTAAAAAAAGAAACAGGAATTGAGTCATAAAAGTAGTATAAGTAGTAGTATAATCTGGCTCTGGTAAAGACTTTCATAAATCTCATCAGACTTGGACTATAAACAGACAAGCAGTCATACAATTCTTTCTGTTTTCTGTCCACTCATGTAAAACGTAAGCAATTCTTTCTGAAACATTGATATTCCAATCATGTGATAATCTGAATCTCTCTATATGCAAACCTATACATAGACAACTGCCCATCACTGAGTAACATTGACGAGCACCCACTTCTTAGTCCTGAATGAGCAAAGATTTACCAGTTATTCTAGAACAGTGATGGCTAACCTTGACACTCCAGCTGTTGCAAAACTACTATTCCCATCATGCCTGAACAACCAAAGATATGGCTTTGGCTACCCATTCATGATGGGAGTTGTAGTTTTGCAACAGCTGGAGTGTGAAGGTTATCCATCACTGTTCTAGAACCTATATATCAGTCTGCTCAGCTCTTCTGGCTCTATCCCATGCTGCCTGCGGACTGGACAACTGCATTTTCAGTGTTTCATGTTCTCTTTAATAGCATTGATGTTGTAAGCTTCCTTTCACTTATTTTCTTAAATGCCAAAGGACAACAACAATAATCCTAGAGTAGCGAGGAATGGCTCCATGTAAACATGGACTTAAAATCCAGCATAACTGTCTTAAAAAAAAACAAAAAAAAAAAAAAAAAAAAAACACATGTCAAAAGTGTTGATCTATCAGGCGCTGGGTCTCAAGACCCCCACTGATTGACAAAATGAGTGGCAGAAGAGCTCTGCTGAGAAGACAGAGACAATAGAAGCAAACTCCTGCAGAGAGCACTTCTCCCTTTCCACACTGCAGGAGACAGATACTATAGAAAGTCTATGCTGTCTCTACAGCCTAGCACTACTCTGGGCTTGTTTTAGCACCCTGACAGATCCAAAATTTTAAAGTCTCTGTCACAGCAAAATCTTTTCTTTTATGAATGACAGTAATGACCTTGAACGGCCCATCCAAAATCCAATGCAGTCGTACGAAGTGGTATTTCAAATAACTGAATATGTGGTTAGTTCATTCAACAGGATATAGCCTGTATTAAAGTTAGAATAAGCCAAGCACATAGTGAATATTGAAATGCTCCCCCCCCCCCCTTTTTTTTTTTTTTTTTTACACACACAAACGCAATGGCTACAAACACCTTTGCAACAATTTAGTTTTTTTTTATTCACGAAAACTACATAAATGCAATTTAAGGCAGCTCTCTAAACAGTCTGTGTAACAAAATATCTTATGATTCAACTGGTCATGAGATAAGGATAGGGGGATAAACCGGCCAGATTTATTTGCTCTTTCACTGTTAGAAATAGCAGCAGGGAGGGGGTAACACATGAGCTAAAAGAGTGGACAGTGCTGAGAGAAATCTTAAAGGACAGCTCACACAAGCTGTAGATAGAGAAATAAGCATATACAAGGCATTAGGGCCTGTGCACACTGAGTAAAAGAGGCAGAATTTGCAAGCGGAGTCTGCGTGGCAGATTCCGCTTGCAATTCTGCCTGTCCTATTGCTTCAATGGGATTTCTAGTGCTCCTCTGCTCTCCGCTCATAAAAGGATGTTTATTCTTTGAGTGGAGTGCAAGGGTGCACAAGAAATTCTATTGAAGCAATAGGACAGGCAGAACTTTAAGCGTAATCCGCTGCGTGGATGTGCTAGTAAATTCCGCCTCTTACTCAGTGTGCACGGGCCCTTAGGAAGGAGAGAATCACATGACCTGTGTACAAGTGTAAAGTACAAAGCAAGAGACCCACTGATCAGGAAATATAGCTGGGGGGAGATTGTGGCTCATTGGCTAATTCGGACAAGTTAGGGTCCATTTAAACAGTAAGATTATCTGCCAAAGATTTGAAGCCAAAGCCAGGAATGGATTACAAACAGAGATCAGGTCATAAAGGAAAACCTGAGATTTCTCCTCTTTTCAAATCCATTCCTGGCTTTGGCTTCAAATCTTTGGCAGATAAGCTTTCTGTGTAAATGGACCCTTAGTCTATGAGGCTATAATGTCAGAATTAGTGGCTGGTCAGAGAAGTGGATCGTGCAGCTGCCATGTTCTCTCCTAGTCTGTATCTCCTGATCATAGTAGGTCTTTTGACAATGCCTTCATTGCAGCTGCATTCTCTGTAATAAAGCAGATCAAGCAATCCTCCCCGAAGGGGACTTCCGGTACAGCAATTACCAAAAGTTCCATAGGGCTCCATTATAATTCTGTTGACTGTTACTTTAGCATTGAGACGGAGATGAAGAGTCAGAGTGCGTGCTGCTGTGCCCATCTCCCTTTCATTCTAGCGATCGGCAGGGTTCTCAGCACCCATACCCCCCGACCAATACAAACTTCTCCTCACGTGTTGCTATGACATGTCAGATGTTTGTTTAAATTATAGGTACCCTTTAACAACTAATACAGGTTAAAAAATAAAAAAAAATGTGGCCAACCACTTTAATAATACAATGCCATTGAACAAACAATGTGAAACTGTTTCAGGGTTCCCCTCGGGGCACCTCTTACAGCCACATTTAACCATTATCTAAAATAGGTAAAACTAGTACCGGTGACAGGCAGAAATGCCTCAGACTTTTCTTCTGGCTGTTCATGGTTGGCGTTTGTATCTTCTTTGTTGTTTAGGGTGGCCAAAAAATCTTGAACAACTTTTTCTACTTGAGGTCTGAAAGTGTGGTTTATCTTTGGGTCCACAACCTGCGATATAATGCGGTCAATACCAGATTCGAGCATTCCAGATCTAGGAAAACAAAACAAAAAAAATGTAAACCCATTTTTCACCTACACACCACCAAAGTAGTGGTGAGCCAATCACTGTTATGTCCTGATCTGACTGGTGAAGGTCTATGTACTGAAACCCCCTGCAGGGATGAAGTACTGAGCAGAACACCATCTTGTTGGAGTAGACATTTAGGGGGAGATTTATGAAAGGGTGTAAATATACACCTGGTGTAAAAACTGCCCACAGCAACCAATCACAGCTCCTCTTATATTCTACCAGAGCTAAAAGCTGAGCTGTGATTAGTTGCTGTGGGCAGTCTACACTCTTTAAATAAATCTCCCCCTTAAAGCGACTCTGTACCCACAATCTGTCCCCCCCAAACCACTTGTACCTTCGGATAGCTGCTTTTAATCCAAGACCTGTCCTGGGGTCCGTTCAGCAGGTGATGCAGTTATTGTCCTAAAAACAACTTTTAATCCAGCAGCGCTGTGTCTAACGGCCGGGGCTTACATTTGTATATGCATTAGGCTGGCACCACCTCTCCGTCCTTCCTCCCCTCCCTCCTCATTATTAGGAATGATCTGGGAACATTTACTGCTGTTTGAGCTTTGCACAGGTGTATTAACGATCCAGCCCATGTGCCGGGCTACCACAGGTGGGGAATAGGAAGCAATCTGCCTGGAGTATTCATAAAGATGAGGAGGGTGGGGAGGAAGGACAGAGAGGGTGTGCCAGCCTAATGCATATACAAATGTAAGTCCCGGCCGCTAGACACAGCGCTGCCGGATTAAAAGTTGTTTTTATGACAATAACTGTATCCCCTGGCGAACGGACCCCAGGACAGATCTTGGATTAAAAGCAGCTATCCGAAGGTACAAATGGTTTGGGGGGGGGGGGGGGGGTCAGATTGTGGGTACGGAGTCGCTTTAATGTCTTCTTAATGAAGGCATAAAAAAAAAAATTTAAAAAATTGAAAAGGAGTCACAGAACCCAAAACTCGTCTACCACATCTTACAAGATGTTCTTACATTAATCTAGTTGTATTTTTCCACTATATTTTTGGTAAACAATTTTAATGTAATAATGTAAATGCAAAAAAAGTGAGAAAAATTGTGTTTACGGAGACTTCAAAAAAAGCATATAAACTTCTAAAGGTCAATATTAATGTGGCAATACAAAATATGTATAGTTATTTCTGTGGCATACAGGTCAGGTGCAGCACTTCTATGGCCAATCATCAGGACAGGCTATCAGGGGTGTCTTTAATAGCAGAACACGGATTTAACTCATCAATAGAAGCTCAAACCACTCCCTTTTTTCCATTCTTCAAATTAAAAATGTAAACAAAAAACAAACAAAACACCAAAACATTTGGGTTTCGACTTGTGTGGAAATGTCCAAATTATAATAAAACATTTATGCTGCAGAGTGACTGTCCTAAATGAAAACTAATATCGTACACCAGAACTGTTAAATTATGGTCATCTTACTTATCAGAGAATATAAAATAAGAAGCAATCTGAGGTAGACTTTAAAGTGTCCCTGTCGTTAAAATTTTTATTGCAGAAATCAATAGTCCAGGCGATTTTAAGAAACTTTGTAATTGGTTTTATTAGCCGAAAAATGAAGTTTTATCATGAAAAAGCAGTTTGAAGCTGTTCCCCCTGTCTTCATGGTTTTCCTATGGAGAGAGAAAGTAAAAACAGCAAAAAAAGGACAACAAAGAGTTAATTTACATTCACATTGGGGGCTCTCTCCTTTGACAGGCACCATGGACCTCTCTGACCTCTAATTAGGGCTCTGAATAGCTCCCCCACTGAGCAATCCTTTGTTCTGGGCTGCCAGCTAACCTCGCTCCTTCCCCCTCCCCTCTTCATAGACCAGACAGATCCTACTGATGAAAAAACTGTCGAGATTTCCTGATTCTGAGGAGTGGATGACAGAAAGGAGAGGAGGGGGGGGGACCTGGGAAAAGGCTTTTTACATGCAGATAATGGCAAATTTGGCTAATAAACCCAATTACAAAGTTTCTTAAAATTGCCTGGACTATTGATTTCTGCAAAATAAATTTTTACGACAGTGACACTTTAAAGGAGATTTCCCATGAAACAAAAACATGACAGGAAGGCAAGGGGGGGGGGGGGGGTGCGGGATCATAATAAAGTATACTTGGCTATCCTTGTGCCTTGTATAACCACTCCCGGATATAAATGACAGCCGCCGGCCTAGTGGGGCTCTTCCAGCTGCCACGTCACATACCCAGATGATCGACTGCCCACTCAGGCAGTTAGTGTCTGGAATGGGACACCGCCAATCAGTGGCTGAGCGGGCAATCTATCAGCAACGTTGGTCAGTCATGGCCAGTCAGAGGACTTTGAACAAAATGTTTTTTTTTTTTAGCATGCATGCTGCCACTCTAATTGCTCAGGGGACAAATGAATACTATTTTGGTCATTGGTGAGAGAACCTGTACATGTGACTGGACCTTGAAGGGAAAGAGGATTCTGCTCATTGCCCCACAAGGGCCTAAAAGGTAAACACGATTGAGAAGGAGAAAAAAATGTTTTATAAAAAAACTCAAAATCAAACATTGGCAACGTGGTGATTAAGCTAATAAACATTTTATGTTAAGAAAAGAAGAAGAAAAAGCGTTGTGTTTTTTTTTATACTCTATTAGGGCCTGTGCACTTAAGTACGGGTTTGGTATGAGTAACAAACTCAATATTCTAGTATTGCAATTTCCCTAAATAGGATTGAAGCTTCAGCTGTCCAGTCATGATTGGAATTGTAGTTTTGCAACAACTGGAGGGCCGCAAGTTTGAGACCCCTGGTCTATGGTACAATGATGGTAAAATGTGATCCGTCAGTTCTGACCTGTGAGTGGGCGATACATGCTGTTAGTGAGAGAACCACTTTAAGGGTACAAACCCACACACTGTATAAGCAGCTTATTTACTGCTGCGATACGCAGCAGATTAGATCTAAATAACTGAACACAGCATCAAATCTAAACCACCAAGTCTGCTGCAGAACTGCTACGTATCTGCTGCGTATACGGTGTGTGTGTTTGTACCCTAAGGCAAAATACCAACATCCTGATGTACAACAGGTGACTGCACCGAGGCTTTTACTCACTTGAGCACTTGCTGTCGGATGTTATTCCTCAGCTGGTTCTTGTTCAGATTAGGACTCCATGTGTGGTTCGCTAAGTGATTGGACACAAAATTGTCAACCCGTTGCCTCAGATTTTGGTATGCAGGCTGCAAGAGAGAAAGAACAACGCTCAGTCCAGGTATACAAATATACACAATTCACATATTCTGTCTCTTACAGTAAGAATGTCCAATGTTGTCAGTAGCAACAAATCACAGGTCAGCTTTAGTTTAACCAAAGCTCATTCAAGGGTTTTTCCCATCACTGACACTTTTGTTAGATGGAAATGCAAAAACAATTTTGCAAATGTATGGAATTAGTAATTGCATTCTTTAGAAGTGTGTCCCTCTTATCTTGCTGTTGTGCTGACAGCGACTGCATTGGATCCAGACCACTGCTATCATCAGCTAGTAAAGGCTGCGGGACTGGTGGTCGGGAGCTGGCAAGTATGTTTCTTTTACTTATCTTATGTCTCCCTCTGACATCCCATATTTCTAAGGGGCTTGAATTGTCCCTGAACAGGCCCGCATCTGCCATGAGGCGAAGTGAAGTCTTCGCCTCAGGCGGCAGCTCTTAGGACCCTGCAGGGGGCGGCACTGGCCGCCCCTGCACAGTGAGCGGTCATGCATATATTATATGCATGACCGCTCACTGACTACAGGAGCAGAGAGATCAGCCATAGACTGAGGTCTCTGCTCCTGTATGCGTATTCCGGGGCGTGCTACGCTAATAGCGTACCGCCCACGGAATATACGTGCAGAAGCAGGGACTCCAGTGTGATGCCGGACTCCCTGCTTCTGCACTATAGGAGCGCCCCCTGCTGTCAGCTGTGTCCTTATTAGGAGGCACACACAGCTGACAGGAGGCGCAGAGCAGGGAACTATCAGTTCTCTGCTCTGTGCCATTCACTTCTAGATGTCAGGCTGTGTTAGTGCTGCGATCTAGAAGTGATCTGGAGCAGCCAGTGATGTCTTCCTGGTCAGGCTGCTCTATGAGATCTGTGATCAGCCTGACCAGGAAGTGACCAGGAGGCCACAGGGACTGCGCAGGATCGAGTGGTGAGGTGAGGAGATGTTGGCCTGTTTTTTTGTTTTACTTTGCTGAGATGGGGGGGGGGGGGCACAGGAGACGGATGACACAGGGGGGTGATTGTGGGGAGATGGGGGGACACACAGGAGACGGATGACACAGGGGGATGATTGTGGGGAGATGGGGGGGGGGGACACAGGAGACGGATGACACAGGGGGTTGATTGTGGGGAGATGGGGGGGGGGACACAGGAGACGGATGACACAGGGGGTTGATTGTGGGGAGATGGGGGGGGGGGAACACAGGAGACGGATGACACAGGGGGTTGATTGTGGGGAGATGGGGGGGGGACACAGGAGACGGATGACACAGGAGGAGATGGGAGGATTATGGGGGGCACAGGAGGAATATGAGGAGATGGGAGGATTATGGGGGGCACAGGAGGAATATGAGGAGATGGGAGGATTATGGGGGGCACAGGAGGAATATGAGGAGATGGGAGGATTATGGGGGGCACAGGAGAATTATGAGGAGATGGGAGGATTATGGGGGGTAAAGGAGGAATATGAGGAGATGGGAGGATTATGGGGGGCACAGGAGGAATATGAGGAGATGGGAGGATTATGGGGGGCACAGGAGGAATATGAGGAGATGGGAGGATTATGGGGGGCACAGGAGGAATATGAGGAGATGGGAGGATTATGGGGGGCACAGGAGGAATATGAGGAGATGGGAGGATTATGGGGGGCACAGGAGGAATATGAGGAGATGGGAGGATTATGGGGGGCACAGGAGGAATATGAGGAGATGGGAGGATTATGGGGGGCACAGGAGGAATATGAGGAGATGGGAGGATTATGGGGGGCACAGGAGGAATATGAGGAGATGGGAGGATTATGGGGGGCACAGGAGAATTATGAGGAGATGGGAAGATTATGGGGGGTACAGGAGGAATATGAGGAGATGGGAGGATTATGGGGGGCACAGGAGGAATATGAGGAGATGGGAGGATTATGGGGGGCACAGGAGGAATATGAGGAGATGGGAGGATTATGGGGGGCACAGGAGGAATATGAGGAGAAGGTATTGATCAGTCAGTGGTGGAATTTTTCCCTTGTAGTGGCAATATTGGTAATAGTATTTAGTCCCTATGGAGTGCTGATATGCAGTCATTATGTGGTGGAATTATTTGGTTTTTATATGAAACCAAAAAAAACAAGGTCAGAGCATGTAGGACCCCTAAATAATGGTGACGGGGAGTTAATAACTGGGGATCAGGAGAAAGCTGAGTTACTTAATGGGTTTTTCAGTTCTGTATATACAAAAGAAGAGGATGGAGCTGTGGTGGGTGGGGCCAGTACTGAGGTGGGTGGGGCCAGTGCTGCTAACACATGTAATGTACTGAACTGGTTTACTATAGATATGGTCCAAGATAAATTAAATAAACTCAATGTAACCAAAGCTCCAGGGCCTGATGCATTACACCCCAGAGTTCTTAGGGAACTCAGTTCTGTAATTTCTCTACCCTTGTATGAAATATTCAGCGATTCTTTGCTTACTGGTATTGTGCCGAGGGACTGGCGTAAGGCAAATGTAGTGCCGATTTTCAAAAAGGGCTCTTGAACTTCCCCAGGTAACTACAGACCTGTAAGCTTAACGTCCATTGTGGGGAAACTATTTGAGGGGCTTATAAGGGACTACATCCAGGAATATATAGGGGTAATAGTATTATAAGTGATAACCAGCATGGTTTTACTAAGGACAGAAGCTGTCAAACCAACCTAATATGTTTCTACAAAGAGGTGAGTAGAATCGTGTACCTGGATTTTGCTAAAGCGTTTGACACAGTTCCTCATGGACGTCTGATGGGTAAGTTAAAGTCTATCGGTTTGGAAAGTTTAATGTGTAACTGGATTGAAAACTGGCTTAATAATCGTACCCAGAGAGTGGTGGTCAATGATTCCTACTCCGAATGGTCCCCGGTAATAAGTGGTGTACCCCAAGGGTCAGTACTGGGCCCTCTTCTGTTTAACTTGTTTATTAATGATCTTGAGAATGGAATTAACAGCAATGTTTTATCTTTGCAGATGACACCAAGCTTTGTAGTACAGTACAGTCTATGGAGGATGTGCAGATGTTACAGGATGACTTAGACACTCTGAGTGTTTGGGCGTCCACTTGGCAAATGAGGTTCAATGTGGATAAATGTAAAGTTATGCACCTGGGTACTAATAACCCGCATGCATCATATGTCCTGGGGGGAGTTACTCTGGGAGAGTCGCTGATGGAGAAGGATCTGGGTGTACTTGTAGATTATAGACTACAGAACAGCACACAATGTCAGTCAGCTGCTTCTAAGGCCAGCAGGATATTGTCATGCATTAAAACAGGCATGGACTCACGGGACAGGGATATAATATTACCGCTTTATAAAGCTTTGGTGCGGCCTCATCTGGAGTATGCCGTCCAGTTTTGGAACCCGATTCATAAAAAGGATGTTCTAGAGCTGGAGAGGGTACAAAGACGGGCAACTAAACTAATAAGGGGAATGGAGCATCTTAGTTATGAGGAGAGATTAAAAGAATTACATTTGTTTAGTCTGGAGAAGAGACGTTTAAGGGGAGATATGATTAACTTATTTAAATATATAAATGGCCCCTACAAGAAATATGGGGAAAGGATGTTCCAGGTAAAACCCCCTCAAAGGACAAGGGGGCACTGCCTCCGCCTGGAGAAAAAAAGGTTCAATCTCCGGAGGCGACAAGCCTTCTTTACCATGAGAACTGTGAATCTGTGGAACAGTCTACCACAGGATCTGGTCACAGCAACAACAGTAGAGGGCTTCAAAACCGGCCTAGACAAGTTCTTAGAGCAAAATAATATAAATGCATATGTATAGAACCTATCACCCCTCCCCCTTCCCTGTATTCATCCCCTCCTTGGTTGAACTTGATGGACATGTGTCTTTTTTCAACCGTATTAACTATGTAACTATGCACACCTGGTCAAGAACTACAGGAAACATCTGACCTCTCTAACTGCAAACCAAGGTTTCTGGACCAGATAGTAAGTTCTGTTTTTCTACTGTATCAAATCCTTATTTCATGCAATAAAATGCAAAATTATTATTTATAAATTAATGGGATTTTCTGGATTTTTTTTTATAGATTCTGTCTCTTACAGGTGAAGTTACCTACAATAACAATTACAGATCTATCCATTCTATGTAGGTGGGAAAACATGCAAAATCAACAGCAGTGTAACAAATACTTACTTTTCCCGCTGTACATTGCCCAGACAGCTCTATGTGTGAGGCCTATGAGGGTATGTCTACACTACGGAATCTCTGCGGATCACCTGCCACGGATTCCGCAGCTCGTATCCCCGCTGGTCCCATAGGCTTCATTCTATGGTTTGGCAGATTCTGCCCGATGAATGACCAGGATCATTGCTCCGGCAGAATCTGCCAAACCATAGAATGAAGCCTATGGGACCAGCAGGGATAGGAGCGGGGGCGAGCTGCAGAATCCGTGGCAGGTGATCCACAGAGATTCCGTAGAGTGGACATACCCTAACATAGAAATGGAGCCCTGCATAGAACCTGCTGTCCATTACATGACATGCACCTGCTTTGGCTGTCCAGGCATGATGGGAATTGTAGTTCTGCAGCAGCTGGAGGGCCAGGAGTGACACCTGTGCTGTAGTGAGTGTCCTCCTTGTCAGGTATCCCCACCAGGTGCAGTTATGTGGTCTACACCACAGGCTATTACCAGAGATGACATACAGTATATACTATATGATGTGCCCCTATACACAGGGCAGAGGAGGGGGCTGGCAGCCATGCTCAGGCTCCGGTGTTCTCACCGATACAAGCCGCAGCCATGACAGCCTCCTGGCACTGAGCTCTCACCTTGGTGTCCACATCAGCCAGGCAGTCTCTGCGGAACTGATCGAACAGTCCCTGGCTCTTCAGGTGGTTGACAATCAGCGACACCAGCTTCGGATCCCCGGGCGGCAGGTTGGCCATGACGTCCCGTATGATGTCCGTGCTGCTGCAGCGACCACCTCTCCACTCATCACCCAAAACAAACGCAACCGCTGCTCCCGACCCCTGACCCGGAAGCGCAGGGGGACGCTGGGAAAATGTCACTCCTGAGAGATAGAGAGGCCAGGCAGCGGACGGACTTTGAGCGTGGAAGACTTGCGACATCTAGTGGTGGAGCCGGCTCTAGGCGCTGGAGTATGGGCGAGCCGGGACCTCTAGTGGTGGAATACGGTTATACTGTACGCATGCCTAGTGATAAAGCAGATGCGACCTCTAGTGGTGGAATACGGTTATACTGTACGCATGCCTAGTGATAAAGCAGATGCGACCTCTAGTGGTGGAATACGGTTATACTGTACGCATGCCTAGTGATAAAGCAGATGCGATCTCTAGTGGTGAAATACCGTTATACTGTACGCATGCCTAGTGATAAAGCAGATGCGACCTCTAGTGGTAGGACTAAGATATAGCACAGCTATAGATCGCTGCCTGGTGTTCACACTCACATGCAGAAAGCTTTATGCTCCTGTCCTATATAATAATACACAATAAAGCAATAAATTAGGATAATACAGGATGAATCCGACCAAACACGCTGTTTTTCTGCAATGGTCACATTTTTTTTTTGTCATAAAAAAAAAAAACTTCCAGCAGTGTTTTCTGAATTTTGGATTTTTTTTTCCACTTGAGTGTGTACTACTATAGGCTTTTTTTAATTTGCCTTTTACTCCCTATGTTTTTAATAACAAGTCAAGTAATTATTTTATCGTGTGACTCAATAACTTTTATTAATTCTAAAAAGAATACGAAAAAGAGAAAATGTGTGATGATATGAGAAATAATGGCTGCTTTATGCAAAAGCAGGTGGTAAATAATGAATATGATTATTATCTGGGTGTCTGTAATATATTTCAGCTATTCTTCTATACAGGGCTATTTCAAGTTAGGCAAAATCTGATTTTTTTTTTTTTTTTTAATTCTAAGCCTAAGGCCGTGTTCACACACTGTAAAATAATGCCCGCCATTTGAATTTAAAATAACGGCAGCTGGTTGACACAATCTATAAAATTATTTCACTGTCTGCAGCGGACATCAAATAAATGTTTGTATCATTAATTTGCTGCCTTTATTGCACGGACAGTGGACGTTATTTTAGGTTTTTCACACCTGGTACTTTTTTCCCTGTCCTTTGTATTAAAGCAACTCTGTACCCACAATCTGCCCCCCCAAACCGCTTGTACCTTCAGATAGCTGCTTTTAATCCAAGATCTGTCCTGTGGTCCGTTCAGCCGGTGATGCAGTAATTGTCCTAAAAAACTACTTTTAAACTGGCAGCCCTGTGCCCTACGGGAGTGGCCTAGATTGTGTCTGCATTAGGCTGTCACAACCTCTCTGTCCCTCCTCCCCACCCTCTTCATCATTAGGAATGCTCCAGGCAGATTGTCTCCTATTCATCACTTGTGTCAGCACGGCACATGGGCTGGATCGTTTAAACACCTGTGCAATGTTCAGACAGGAGAAAATGTTCCAGTTGCATTCCTAATGATAAAGAAAGTGGGGAGGAGGGACGGAGGGGTGGTACAAAGTTAGGGCACAGATACTCCCGTTTGGCACGGGGCTGCCAGTTTAAAAGTACCACCTGCCAAACGGACCCCAGGACAGATTTTGGAGAAAAAGCAGCTATCCGAAGGTACAAGCGGTTTGGGGGGATCAGCTTGTGGGTACAGAGTCACAATGGACTTTTTAATTAAAGACACACCCAAAGGGCAATCACTCTAATTGAATTAGAATAATTTTCCAATGGGTGTCATTGCAATGACGGCCCTTGGAACATGCTAAACAACGCCCCTTATATTGAGTATGAAATAACCGCCGTTGAAAAACATTGTATGAACATAGCCTAATTGTGTAGTGTTTTTCCAGTGTCACATTAGTGGAGCCATAACCTTTATTGTATAAGCTTTTATTTTTATTATTATTTTTTGTTTAGCCATTTACAGTGCTGTGAGAAGGCCCCTATCCTCTGCGAAATGGCTTGGATGCTATGATCACTATCACTATCACTGTGTAAGGGGTTAAAAGACGCAGCCAGGGCAGTCTTTTTTCCTGCAACCATGTTGATCCTTTTCTTACCAGATGGATTGTTTTTTTTAGATACAACAGGAGACAGGAACTGTCCAGAGTAGGAGAGGTTTTCTATGGGGATTCCCATAGAAAACCTCTCCTAGTCTGGACAGTTCCTGCCTCGGCCAGAGATGTCAGCAGAGAGCACAGACTCCTGCAGATTTCCTGCAGGACATACAGCAGCTGATAAGTATGGGAGGCATTGGTATTTTTAAATAGAAGTAAATTACAAATCTATATAAGTTTTTGACACAGTTGATTTAAAAGAAAAAGATTTTCGCTGGATAACCCCTTTAATCTTGCCTGTGATGTAAAGCGACACGATGTTCACAGCTGGTGTAATGATGAGGGGGCCATCACATATCATAGTCGGTCACCCCTAGTAGTGATATGAGGGACACTAACAGCTCAGTGATATGTACAGGACATCCAGCACCCACATGTGTTGTCTCTTATGGCTTCTCAGGAGAACAATGCTCCCCACACACAGCAAGGGTTTACCAGGGATGTCTTCCTTGGCTGCCCGGGCACTAGATTTATCGCCATTTATAGTGAGCCAGCTTCAGGCCCAGACAGGCAATCTGATGTCCGTGAAAATGTCCACTGGGCCACCCAGATTGGCACTCGGTGGGCCTTCTGTCCTGCTGTAAAACGCTATTCACAGCGGTGTCCAGCGCTGCAAGACCTGCTCTGGCCCTTTAACTGTGAGCATTAGGCTACGTTCACAAGGTTCAAAAGGGGCGGATTATGCGAGGAAATATTTCCGCCTGAAATCAACTGACACTGAATTCCGAGCAGAATGTAAGCAGAATCCCTGGGTATTCTGTTAGGAAAGTGTTCAGCTCATAATCAGCTCTTGACAAATTCAGCGCGGAATACTCGAGGAATCCGCCCTGATTCCGCATGCATTCAGCGCTTAATCAGCGCTGAAATTCAGCGAGTAATAGAGGGGGGTGCCAACAACAATTTTGCAGACTTTGCAGACTAGACTATATGGTACCTGAATTTTTTAGAACAGATCACCTCAGAGCTGGCAGAGGAAAAGGAGCTGAGCAGAGAGAAGCTGAGCAGAAATGGCAAAACATCACCACTTTGCAATTGATGGAGATGCACTAATTTCAGAGATATGTATGTATGTATGTATGTTTTTTGGGGAAACTTTTGCTGTGGTCATATGCTGTGTGCATGCTGACATTATCATTTCTTTCTTGTGGGCCCCTGGTATCACCTCCTTTGGGTTGTCTTGGGATTCTCCCACCCTTTCCCCCCCCATTTCCGTGCTGATTCAGCGCGTAATTTCCACTTGTATTACGCGCTGACTACGCGCGTATTCTGCCCTGAAACTGAAAATCAGAGCCCCATTGATTTGTATAGGCTTCAGCTAGCGGAAGAATGAACATGTTCATTCTTCTGGCGGAAAGCGGATTAGCCGCGGAACGTTCAGCGCGGAAATTCCACTGTGTGAACTGCAGAGCAGAATTTCCATTCAACACAATGAAAATGAGCTCTGCACCTATTTTAACGGCTGAAATTTCAGCGCTGATTCAGCGCAGAAATTCAGCTGCTTTTGCTCTGTGTGAACGAGTCCTTAATGCTGCAGTATTCTGATTGACAGAGTAAGGAGGCTGTGGCTCCCCGACCTGCCAGTCACTCTCATGGCCATAGGCATTAGTATACCTCTGGCCAGGGGCTGAACTACCGCCGTAGCAGCCGTAGCGGCTGCTACGGGGCCCCTAACATCAGGGGGCCCGTGGCCTTGGCCCCCCGAAGATGACCGCTTGCAACACCTGGCGGCCGAGCGGGCCTCCTGGGTGTTCAGTGTTCTGACTGACAGCGCGAGTGCAGTGTCCCAGAACATGCAGACTACTACTCCTATTATGGCCATTTCTATTGCTGTGTCAATGCCTGTTCTGGTAAGTGTTTGCACTGCAACTGCTGCTGGTTTTCCCCTAGTATTGTCTGGTAATGTGCATTCTCATGTGTATTCTCATGTATTCCTGTGTATTATTACAGTGTACAGTAGTATGCAAGGCTGTTGATCACGTGACCTGTAACCATGGTTCCTCCAATGGCCGACTAGTTCTGGCCAGGAGCAACCATGTGACCTCCCACTTCCTCCTAACAAGTTAGTCTTCCCCCTGCTTCCAAGCAAGGAGGTTGTGTGTCGTCCCTCTCCTGCCTCAGAGGAGTTGTGGATCGAGTGCTCTGCTGTATTCAAGTCTTCGGCTGTATCTGCCTGCTCAAGTGACCGGATTCTTCTCTCTCATCTGGGTGTCATTCTGTTATCTCTCCTCATCGCTGCAAGGATTCACAGCAAGTATTATTCTCAAGCTAATCCACCCAGCAACGCTATTTCTCTCATACTCCTACTCCCATCATCCGGCACGTATTCTCACAGCCTATGCAGCACCACTCCTGCCTTATTTGTCAAAGCCTGCTATATACCCGGTTGCATCCGGACAGAACTGTTGCTACTAGTTACCTTTTCTATAATAAAACCGCTGTTACTGAACCCCGGCATTGGTGTCCACTAACTGGTGCCCTGACTAAGTGCAGCGAAGAATCGCATGCCCATCATCACCCGCAGATTCCACAGACCGGCCCTACAGCTGTGCTGCCCTCAGGCCTATACCGTGACAAGTATAACCCCTGCAGCTGCCCCGGTCATTGCCCGCTCATAACACCAGCACTGCGGAAGTGGCCCCCAGGGGCCAGGGCATCGCACGAGAAGCCATAGGCTTCCCGCCCTGTCAATCATTCTTGTGACCGCAAGCAAGAATTCTGCTTGCGATCACAAGAGTGTCCCACCCAATGAGCAGCTCTTTGGTGAAGTCCTGGCAGCGTCATCGCTGAGCACTCAGTGTGCGCCGCCGCGGCTGGGACTTCCGGTACTAAGAACACAAACCGGAAGTCCCAGCCGCCGCGGCGCACACTGAGCGCTCAGCGATGACACTGCTGGGACTTCACCAGAGGGCTGCTCATCGGGCGGAGGCAGAGAGAAGAGGAGACCAGCGACCGACGGGGGAGCGTGGGGTTAGGTGAGTTATGTGTTTGTTTTTTTAATCAGAGGGGCAACACTGCGGGCTATGTGGGGAAGGGGATGCACAATACTGGGGGCTATGTGGGAAAGGGGATGCACAATACTGGGGGCTATGTGGGGAAGGGGATGCACAATACTGGGGGCTATGTGGGGAAGGGGATGCACAACACTGCGGGCTATGTGGGGAAGGGGATGCACAATACTGGGGGCTATGTGGGAAAGGGGATGCACAATACTGGGGGCTATGTGGGGAAGGGGATGCACAATACTGGGGGCTATGTGGGGAAGGGGATGCACAATACTGGGGGCTATGTGGGGGAGGGGATGCACAATACTGGGGGCTATGTGGGGAAGGGGATGCACAATACTGGGGGCTATGTGGGGGAGGGGATGCACAATACTGGGGGCTATGTGGGGAAGGGGATGCACAATACTGGGGGCTATGTGGGGAAGGGGATGCACAATACTGGGGGCTATGTGGGGGAGGGGATGCACAATACTGGGGGCTATGTGGGGAAGGGGATGCACAATACTGGGGGCTATGTGGGGAAGGGGATGCACAATACTGGGGGCTATGTGGGGAAGGGGATGCACAATACTGGGGGCTATGTGGGGAAGGGGATGCACAATACTGGGGGCTATGTGGGGAAGGGGATGCACAATACTGGGGGCTATGTGGGGAAGGGGATGCACAATACTGGGGGCTAAGGATAGACAACACTGGGGGCTAAGGATGGACAACACTGGGGGCTACATGGGGGATGCACAATACTGGGGGCTATATGGGGGATGCACAATACTGGGGGCTATATGGGGGGATGCACAATACTGGGGGCTATATGGGGGATGCACAATACTGGGGGCTATATGGGGGGGATGCACAATACTGGGGGCTATATGGGGGATGGGAATGCACAACACTGGGGGCTACCTATATGGGGGATGGACAACACTGGGGGCTACCTATATGCAGGACGGGGATGGACAACACTGGGGGCTACCTATATGCGGGACGGGGATGGACAACACTGGGGGCTACTTTTATGGGGAATGTGGGCCATCTAAAAGGGGAACTACACAGAGGGGCCATTTATGAAGGGGACTAGGGGGCATCTATAAGGGGAACTACACTGGGGGGGGTTGACACAGAGGGGTCATCTAAGAGGACTACACAGAGGGGACCATATACTGTAGGGCAGGGATAGGGAACCTTGGCTCTCCAGCTATTGCAAAACTACAGCTTTATTTTTGACTGTCCATACATGATGGGAGTTGTAGTTTTGCAGAAGCTGGAGAGCAGAGATTCCCTACCTCTGATATAGGTGATGCACAGAGGGTGTCATCTACTATAAATGGATTACACAGAGGGGGATCTCTACTATAGTAGATGCACATGGGGTCATCTATATGGAGGACTGAACAAGGGGCAATCTATAAGCTGTCTACACAGAGCCTAATTTGTCTGTCTGGCAGATTCTGTGGATTCGTGGCTCGGAGAAGTTCTTATAATGGCCCAGGACAGATGGAGAAGAAAATGAAAAGGAAACAACTCTAATGAGAGAAGGCGTCCCCTGTGAGTCACTTAATATAACTGCAGTGTAATTTATATGGTGTATAGAACCTGTGTAGAGCTGGGTGTGTTGATGGCATAGTGGTTGGTCGAGGAGTGGGGGGGGCCCCAATCAAAAGTTTGCTGTGGGGCCCAGCCATTTCTAGTTACGCCCCTGCCTCTGGCCATGAGAGGACACTCTTTCTCCCATGTAGGTAACTATGTAAGTGTGTGTGTGTGTGTGTGTTTTTTTAATAAAATACAAAAAAATGATGGAGAAGGAGAGGGGGCTATAGTGGGATAACCTATAATGCATTGGGGAAGGGGGTAATGGTGGTCTGCAGGAGAGGGGGTTTATTGCTAACTATAGTGGGATAATCTATGGGGGTTGCTTGCAGTGTCTTACATTGGGATTACTACAAGGGGGAGGAGGAATTACTACAGTGGGATTATCTACTGGTGGGAGAGGATGAGAAGGTTACTACAGTGGGATTACCAGCAAAGTGCCCCCATATAGTATACATGATGTATGTGTCCCCTCTGTAGGTAATCCCACTATATGTAACTGCCCCATCCCATAGATTTTCCCACTATGGGGCAGGCATCCCATCACCACCCGACTCCATAGATTATCCAACAGTGACTAGCAGGTCGGGTAGTGAATGGCTCCTTGCTCGGTAACAGCACCACAGTATGTAGTATGTATGTGCATTCATCGAGCGTTCACAGTTAAAGAGCTAGAGAAGTGAATAGTGCAGCAAATGTACACAGGACAGGTGGCCCACTGAGCGTCAATCTGGGTGGCCCATTGGGCATTTGCCCGGTACACCAGGCTGCCTTTCCGGGCCTGATTGAAATCCAGTATGCTCAACCCAGATAATGTAAGGGGATTCGGACCCTAGACTAAAAATTTATATTGGTCAAGAGCCCTTACAAAATAGAATAAAGACCCATACTTAACTAGCCTTGGTCCCCTGGAGCTCCTATTTGGTTTTGTCCGGCTTGTGAGTTCTTGGAAACAGGACCTGTCCAATCAGCCAGTCACTGACTGCAGTGCTGTCCAGACTACTCATCTCGGATGCAGGAGGAAGAGAGAATATCAGGGGTTAAAATGAAGCTGGAGGTGCTGTGGAACAGCATGACTGGGACTATGTTTTTTTTATTTGTAATTATACAGGATTAAACGAACATTGCAGCTTTCTTCCGGAAACAGTGCCACACCTTTCCACAGGTTGTTTCTGGTACTCCAGCTGAACTCAACTCAACTGAAGTAAATAGGTCCAAGCTGTAATGCCACAGTACTAATTCTAGAAAACACCTTTAATTTCACCCATCTTGGTTTATACACTCCTTAATGCCCTCTATGCTACAGTAAAATATTAGATGACACAGAGTCTTATTTATCACCTAAAGTCCTAAGAAGTATGAGAATTATATAGCAATGGCCTTACCCCAGCGATCCCATATTTCCTCTTTTTCCTTCTTCTTCTCCAGCACCTTTAACACTCACAGTTATTGTATAGCCCTGAATGAAGTGGGTTTTATGTTACATCGTATCCCGGGTCTCCAATTAGTTTTATTCAACATTCACATAAGCATTCAGTTCCTTTCTGGTAGGCATTGACTTACCACAGTGAGTTAATACAGACATCTCAATGGAAATTTAGGCGTCTATATAGTTTTATTAACCGAGCAATTAAAAAGCAGCAAAACAGCCGACATTATTCTGTGTTTTTATTTCCAAAAGAAGGGAAGTAATTTTATACAAGTCAATGAGATGCAGCAACTCCTAAAGGAAGGCCATTGACTAGCTGAATAGTTGGCACCGATGAAAATGGTGACTAGACAACAGGTCCCTTACTATGAAAAGAAGCCTTTTATTCTGGCTGGCATGTAATGGTCTTAGTGCTGACACCTTTAATACTTCTCAATAAGTTTTTAAGTGATTTCTGGAACAAAACTGAAAATTACTGAGAGGTTCTTGCTTCTTGGTTCTCACACTGAAATTAAACAGAGCAATCCTTGTCACTACCGATCTGTGTCACGCCAAAGCCAGAACTTTGTGGAGCTGTAAAGTGACTGCTGAAAGAGAGAGAATTAGAGGGTTGTTTGGCGCTGACCATTCTCTGCTGATGATTAAAATCTCCAGTAAGTAATACCGCAGACTGCCCTTATCTTCTGGATATACAACACTACACTCCCTCCATGGTCCACTGCATGAGCCATTCATCGTGGATTACTGATCAAGGCTTGATTGTTCCATATTAATCTATTGGGGACAAAAGATTTACATTCTAACATTTATAATAAGGAATTATAACAATATTAGGAGTCACCTCTGAGCTCTACGACCTGCATTAAAGGGGAACTATCAGCAGGTTAGATGACCTGCTGATATGTCCCTACTGCACAGGAGATGCCGAGGAAGAAGGTATGTGTGTTACCTTCCTCCTTGGTGCTTCTCCGGTGCAATTAGTAGTTTGCTCCATGGTCCGGTAAGATCGTTAAAAGCACTGCCACCCCAATATTGCCAATCCGCCCCTAGCAGGCCCGCCCTTTTTATTATAATCAATGGTGGCCAGGGGTGGTCCGGATCAGTGCTATGGGGGCAGGTAGTGCTCCTAATGGTCTTACCGGACTGTGGAACAAACTACTCACCGAATGCCACTGAGGAGGATGGTAAGAGACATACCTCCATCCTCTGCAACTTCTGGCTATAGGGAAAAATCAGCAGGTTAGATTAGTCTAACCTGCTGATAATTCCCATTTAAAGGGATACTCCAGCGAAAAGCTTTTTCCCAGTAATTGAAACACAATACAAAGTTATAAAACTTTGTAATATGCTTCAGTCACCTATCTCCCCCCTTCCCTATCTTTTCCCCCCTCAATCCCCCACCAGGAAGTGAAGTAAACTCATTCTTATCTAATGACTGTTGACCCCAGGCTGTTCTGTGGCAGCCATTTTGTGACAATGATGTCATCAAGAGGGAGGCGGGTCTAAGCCCTGTTAGGCCAGCGACCCTTTGTCAGATGACTCAGGTTTCTCAGCTCTGATTGGCTGAGCACCATAATGAAGAAATAGGTGTTCATAAATAACATCTGATTGCCGATCAATCCTGTTGGATTCGTCGTGTTCAGCCACCCCTCATCTAGCTCTGTAATACTATAACTTATCTATGCGATTCTGTGACATATTGTACTTTAAGGGTATGTGCACACTGAGTAATTTTCACAGAAACTCCGTCGCAGAATTCTCAGCTCGCGCCTGCTCGCACACTGCGACGGGCGGGCACGTCCCCGCCCATGTCATAGACATGAACTTGATCACTCTTTGGACGGATGAAAGAATACGCCCGTGCATAGAATGGAGTCTATGACATGGGCGGAGAAGCGCGCGCCTGGCGCAGTCCATGAGCGGAGTTTTAGTCAAAATTACTCAGTGTCCACATACCCTTAATTAGTGGTGAATTTTACCTGTACAATTTTCTTGTGAAAAATGCCCTAATTTCATGAAAAAAATGACCAACTTTGCATTTTTCTAACTTGGAATTTTCTGCAGTCAGCGTGCGGGTTTATTCATGTGATAATTTTTTTGTGTCGTTTTTGTGTCATGTGGCATGTGGCACAGACGAATTCCGTCCTCCGTCCAAAGAATGAACAGGTTCATTCTTTTGACGGATGACGGAATCCACACGTGCATAGAATAGAGTCTATGACACATGTGGAGACACGCACGCCCACCACAGTCCGCGGGCGGGTGCGAGCTGCGGAATGCACAACAGGTTTTCCGTCACTATTCCATAGTGTGCATGCACCCTTAGTAAGCATTAGAGATGAGCGAGTAGTGAAATATTCGACTTTTGAGAAATTGAATCGAATAGGCACCGATATTCAACTATTCGAACGAGTATTCGATCCCATTATAGTCTATGGGAAAAAAATTCGCGGCACTTGGAAATCAAAATTCGACCACTTAGAGGTCACCAAGTCCCCCATGAAACCTCCCTAAACAATGCAAACACCTCCGGACTGACACAGGGACATTAGAGGGAGCATGCCTGGGTGCGCCCAACACCCCAAAATCGCAGTATAATGCCACTCTCTGCAGTTGCGAAGGAAAAATATTTGCGAACGCTTTACCAACATTTATGGCAATGCTCACACATTTCGTTCGTATTTCTTGCGCAGTGTTACATACATGATTCTAATGTGCGACCGCAGAGCGTCATGTTATTCATGTGTATCACGCGTAATGCTGTACGAACGTTACTGGAACAGTATGTATGACGTGCCTTTTACTGGGCTACTGAAACAGTATGTATCAGGTGCCCTTAGTGGTGTTAAACAGGGACACTATAAGTCACTTGTACACACAGGGTACTGGAATGAATACACCTGCTGATGCTGATACTGCTGTTATATCATCTATTTCTTAGCACTGAGAAGTGCTTTGGATTCAGAGATGACTTTTTTGCTGGATCTTAGCCCTGAAAAGGACTTTTGGGTTCTGTAGTAATCCTGCCTAACCAAAACGCTACTAGATCCTATCTCTCCCTGCTGCAAGATCTTTCCCTGGCTAAGTTAAAAGCTCATCTGCGGCTGAGAGGCGGGAGCCAAGTATTTAAGATTCGAGGTCATGTGGTTCAGCTATCCAATGAGGGTAGACGCCGTTTTTGCGATGCGTGCGTACTCCCAGGGTCCCTCACGGCCTCCCTGCATGGTGATTGGATTAAAAAAGCGCCAACTGCGATGGTAGGGCTTTCGAATGTTTCCCACGTATTCGACTCACTACTCGATTGAATTCGAATCTTTTGAATACCGCAATATTCGATCGAATACCTACTCGATCGAATCCTATTCGCTCATCTCTAGTAAGCATATAAAACCCTTTGACGGACTACAGATATTTGGAGGTAAAAGACACACAAAAATACAGGCTTCCTAGAGACAAAATGAACCTTAGGTACCAACAATGGTGAAAATTTAAGGCTATTGATGTCTTTAAGCAGGTAAAAATATATACAAGTGGAATATTTCTGCAGTCTATCCTGCAGGTGGCGCTGTTTCCCTTCATGCTATGTGTATATAAAATCTGCATAATATTGGATTAAATTTGCAATTAAAATGTTATTGTGCGCGAGGCGACCTGCGTAGCGCTATATGCATGGCGATTAAGTTTTCCAAAGCTGCAGAGAAAAAAAAACTTTGCTTTTTTTATCATTTTGGTTTAGCTAAAGAGATGACCTTTGTAAAAGGAATGAAGGCGAGATTTCCGACTCCTCATATCTCCGATGATCTGATTAAGGCCGGAATGTTTACACATTTACATTTCATGTTTGTTTTTCTGCAGTTTATGACTCAGAGGAGACTGGTCAGAGCTGAACGCTTCTCTTGTGTGGGGATCTAATTAGCTTTGTATGGTGCACAGGCCGCGCTGGGTCAGGGAGATTGAGAAATACTCTTTGCTTATTCCTTGAGGCTAATACTGTATTTAAATTAGATTTACTTTTTTTTTTTCAAATATACAAAGTCCACCGATTTCATGTTTCATACGTGTATTTCTTCTTTGATTAAATAGCTTATTCAGCCAGGTTTTTCAGGCTATAGTACAGGGTCTCCTGTACAAGCTTGGTGGGTGGAATAAATCCCTTTATACAATTAACATACTCATTAGAGACAACCTGTTTACAGTAGTTTTGTAGAAAAGGTCCTGTAATAATGATAAGCTGATCGCAGGGTGTCCCTCTGCTGGAAAACCAGCAATCGTCTGTTAATTAAAGGGGTTGTACAAGACTAGAAAAACATGGTTGCCTTCTTCCCAGATCAGATCCAGAGCTGTTCACAGGCTGTATGTTGTATCACAACCCAACTTCATTCAAAGCATTAGAAAAACTAAGCTGATATCTTTCAGAAACAGCGCCACTCTCGTCCTCAGGTTGCATGTGGTATTGCTGTTCCATTTCATTGAAGTGAATAGAGCTAAGTTGTAATACCACACTCAACCTGAGGGCAGGTGTGGCGGTGTTCTTAGGAAGAAAGCAGCTATGATTTTCTAATCCTGGATAACCCCTTTAGGCTATGTTCACACACAGTATTTTTGTTCAGTATTTTACAACCAAAACCAGGAGTGGATTGAAAACACAGAAAGGCTATTTTCACACACTGTTGAAATTGAGTGGATGGCCGCCATTTAATGGGAAGTAACGGCCATTGTTTTGAAATAACGGTAATTATTTGCCGTTAAATGACGGCCATCTACTCAATTTCAACAGTGTGTGAAAATAGCCTTTCTGTGTTTTCAATCCACTCCTGGTTGCAAAATACAGTACTGAGCAAAAACACTGTGTGTGAACATAGCTTTATTCTGGGTTCACACTACGTATATTTCAGTCAGTATTGTGGTCCTCATATTGCAACCAAAACCAGGAGTGGATTAAAACCACAGAAAGGATCTGTTCACACAATGTTGAAATTGAGTGGATGGCCGCCATTTAATGGCAAATATTTGCTGTAATTTTAAAACAACGGCTGTTGTATTGAAATAATGGCCGTTATTTACTGTTATATGGCGGCCATCCACTCAATTTCAACATTGTGTGAACAGATCCTTTCTGTGTTTTTAATCCACTCCTGGTTTTGGTTGCAATATGAGGACCACAATACTGACTGAAATATACGTAGTGTGAGCCCAGTTAGGCTATGTTCACACTGCGAATATGTCCGGCCGCATATTTTCGCAGCCGGACATATACGCGGTAAACTCCGGCCGGAGATTTACACTACTTGCAGCCGGCTACGTACGGACCGCGAACTTACGCCCGAAGTCCACTTACACTTCCCGAGTGCCCTACGCAGCAATCTGACAGCGGTCTTTTACTTGGAAAGCTTCGCCTAGCCCTGGACACCCCACAGAACCTTTTGGATCGTCACAAAAAGCTGAAAAAATGAAGAAATCGCCACTACGTACGGGACCGCATGTTACGCTACGGGCGTAAGTTCTGGCATTTTCGTACGCAAACAATGGTCTGGTTCATTTTTTACGCTGCTGCGTACGATCCGGGCGTAGTGTGAACTGTGCAGCCGTACTTCGTATACTTTCCATTATACGCAAACTACGTAAGTCTCCGGCCACTTATTCATGGAACGCGCTACGGCCGGAAACTTACGTAGTGTGAACATAACCTTAAAGTATATGGGGCTGAGCTGCAATTGAAAGGAGAAGTCCGGACACAGATTTTTTTCTAAAACAGCTGGGGAGGAGGTGGCTGAACACCACAACATGCACTTACCTCCCAGCTCCAGTGCTGGGGTTCAATGTCCTCTGTTCCGGTTCTTGGTCCTCGGCCGCTTCTAGGTTTGAATTTGGACAAGTCCCCGCTAAAAGGGCCAGGGCCGGGAATTTGGCAGCAAATGTTCAGGTTTTTCTGCAGTAAAAACAACAGTTAGACTGAATCTTATACTATACTATTTAGCCAACAGTGGTGTTCACCAACCTGTGGTTTTCCAGTTGCAAGACTTCAACGTCCATCATGCCATAACAGAGAATGGTACACTGCAAAGAATTCCTGATTTATTAAATTTATATGCTGTAAAGGGGCATACTGACTCTTCTAGAAAGAACTTTCAGTAATTGCATTTTGTCCTGATTTGTAAAAATGTTGATCTGAAGAAAAATGTGTTCCTTACAAGCTAGAGACGTATGACAGCATAAAAAAGAACAGTATACTAGGATTACTACACTGTATGCCAAGACACACAAATTGCCAACTCTTTCCATAAGGCCACATAATAAGGTCACAGTGCTCCACATTAACGTATCCCTACAATACTGTATGTCCAATGCTCAACAAATGCAGAAGCAAGATATTTCTGGAAAAATATGATAAAGCATGCAATATTTGATGCCCTTTGGCCTATATATTGAGTAAAGCAACATACATTTATAGAGAATAGCATTTGCATGGGATTCCAGGTTGACCCCTCTTTTTAGAACTACTGTACTACAAACCATGTGTGGTAACCCAAGGGACTGCAAAGTGTTAAACACAGGACCTAGAGATGTTGCAGTACCAGTGTGGCATTTGTCACAGGGCATGAGTGGTAGCTAGCTCTCCTTAGGTACCAACACATACTCTGCGAGCAGGTGTAAATCATGATAAATGAAGCCACGCCTTCTCCCCGCCTTATCACACACCGGCAAGCGGGGCATACAGGAGGCGTACGCCAGGGAGAAGGGGCGAATCTGCACCTTCTCCCTGGCGTATACCTCTGGCGTATGCTTCATAAATCCCCCCCAGAGAGTTCAGAGTAATTGCAGAACAATAAACTTTACTGAAAAGTTTACAACAGTTTACAGTAACGGTTCTTAATATGTGCCCTTGTTAGCAAGGTGGTTACTCTTAGGGATTAGGACTGTTAGTGTCAGTTCCCCTTTAGGAATATCGGGATATCTGAGTTTTAGAAATTCTTGAGTTTAGGCCAAACGTGAGCCTTGATTTTGATCACTGGGAAGAGGGTTTAGAGGTTAGCGACAGGGCGGACTACCTCTAGGGGCATAGCTGAAGGAAGTAATAGGTTAACTGTTTGTCTGTACCATGTGTTATGTGCTGACCACAAGGATGTGCTCTTTCTTTTCAACTTATCTTTTCCAGCCTGTCTCTACACCCTGTATAAGGAGTTAGCTCCATGTGGAAGGAAGGAAGTAAGGTCAGTTCAGACTAGCTCTTAGTGTGAACAGATGCAGCTTGAGACTAAGCGTTTTTCTCAAGTAACTACTACTTACACTATGCAGTGATAAGCTAAAGTAAGGAGGAGCAGCTACCAAGAAACATCCTAGCCCATGCCAGGAACACGTCTACAAAGTGCAGGATAGACTCCTGATACAAGAGGAGCTGATCCCAGTAGGACAAAGCTACTGTAAAGAAAAGATCTACGTATCCTACTGCACAGTGCATGTAACTGGGAAGTGGCGCACACCCAGATAACCATGGCTGGGACTCGTGCTACCCACCTAAGACAGGTTCTATGATACTAGGGGGCAGAAGGCGGTCAGACATAGTCTAAACGTGAGTACAAGTATCATTTCACTATTAAAGATATCCACTAAAGTTCTGGCAGAGTTCAAGGCTACATCGGGTATAGAGCTCCTTTGGTCAAGTCAAGCACTCAAGCGTGTGTCATGATTATTATTGTCTGTAAAATGTGTACTTTTATCCTGCCAGAGGATACAGTAAATTTTTACTATCAAAATATAGTTAAAAAATGTGAATATTAGATTAGAATATAGTTAGAAAATTAACAAGTTGAGGCCTGTTCTAAAGGACCATTTTGCATTTTTGCATGGAAAAATACATTGAAAGGGTGAACACTAGAGATGAGCGAACCTCGAGCATGTCGAGTCCATCCGAACCCGAACTTTCAGCATTTGATTAGCGGTGGCTGCTGAAGTTGGATAAAGCCCTAAGGCTATGTGGAAAACATGGATATAGTCATTGGCTGTATCCATGTGTTCCAGAGAACCTTAGAGCTTTATCCAACTTCAGCAGCCCCCGCTAATCAAATGCCGATCGTTTGGGTTCGGATGGACTAGAACCCGAACCCGGTTCGCTCATCTCTAGTGAACACCTTGGTTAAACTGTAGGCCAATCTGAAATGGCTGTCAGACAAACTTCAGTTCTAGACGGTTTATCTTCCTAAAAAAAAGGAAAGGATTGAGCAAATGAATTCCAACATACATGACCCTTTTCTCTACTGACATCATCAGTCAGTGAAGATTTAGTAGGCATCCCCCCCCCCCCAATTAGAGTCAACCATGTGTATGGGGCCGTAACACAATGGCCAAATACCTCAATGTTCATTTCTCACCATCTCCATGGTTTCGATCGCTGCTCAAGAACATTCCATGTAAGTATTTGTGCAAAATAATCAAGCTTCTTACTTCAATGCATATATTTTATTCAAGTCAATTAACCAGGAGATATAAAGCCCTATATTTCTTTTACTCTGTTAGCTCTGCATTCTGTTAGTGAACCAGCTTTAAAATTGCTTTCTGAGTGGTATATGATGAGTGATCCATAAAACATATAGAAAATCCGTAGAAAATGACCTTCAATTAATATTTCATAATGTCATCCTTTTGCGAAATTGCTATGCTTGATTACTTCAATCCCAATATGAAATAATCCACCGTACTGCTCAGGCTGTGTAATTTTTTTTTCTTAATATTAACCCAATTTAATTATATTTTGCTTAAAAAGTCAGGACTTTGACATATCATCAATTATTACTGACACGCTGTGAAGGTCATAGCTATTATGAATCAATTTTGTGGTGCTTTATTTGATTAGGACATTTAATAAACAATTATGTAAACATGTAAGTGCTCGTCTTCATCATGTACACAGGACCTTCATGGCTCTACAATAATTTATACCGAGATAGGAAAGGGAAAAAATTTTCATAGAGATAATTTATTTTTATGGAGATGTGACATGTTTGTTAGGCTGGGTTCACACTAGATTGTTTTAATCCAGTTTTGCAAAAAACGGATCAAAAAATGGAACGAAAAGCGGATGCATTTGTGTGCATCCATTTTTCTATTGACTTTATTTATAAAAAAAAAAAAAAGAACGGATCAAAACGCACCCTTTTTTAACGTACACATACGTTGTCGACCATATTTTTGTGTATATTAAAAATAACTGATGCGGTTTGATCCTTTTTTTTTTTTTTTAGAATGAAAGTCAATGGAAAAAACGATCAAATTAGATGCCCACAAATGCATCCGTATTTCCATCCATTTTCTTGCAAAAAAACGGATGAAAAAAGCCTAATTTGAACCCAGCTTTACAAAAATATAAAATACATGAATGAATGCATCATAAGGCCACCTTCAGACGCTGTAAGACGCTGTCGCAGAATGCGGCTGTGTCACAGAACGGCCCGTTGTCTGTGAAGTTCACCCCAGCCTGTACTGCAGTACCAGCTGGATGAACATTCTTTCTTTTAAATTGGAATACGTGAACATTTGGGTGTGCCTGGGTTTCAATTAACAATAGCAGACAATATAAAGTGTGGCCAGAGCCATACTTTACATTGTCTGCACAGTCAATTTTGTTGAATAGCGGTCTCACAAAATTGACATGTCAGTTTTCTGTGCGGCCGCATGAAATCCTGGCCGGAGTGTATACAGAGTGTATATACTCCGGCCTTGATTCCATAGGAAACAATGTGAATTCGCCTTTTCAATGAAAAGAGGCCAGTGTTGCAAGCTGCAACAACGGCCATTATTTATTGAAAATAAACAGTGTGAGAACGTGGCCTTAAAGGACAACTCCCACAAAATTTTTTTTTTGCTCATTTAACACACATTACAAAGTTATATAACTTTGTAATGTGGTTAAATACCTGGCCTGGCCCCCTTCCCCCACTTTCGGACCCCCGACCCCCCACCCCGGAAGTTAAGGAATGTATACATTACCTATTACGATCGTCACGGTCCTCTTCTCCGGGGCGGCATCTGGTGACGACGACGTCAGAGCCGAGGGGCGGTCCGGGTCTTCTTCCTCCTCGGCGTCTTCATGCAAAGTGAATGGGGATGAAAAGGCTGCTGGTGCACATGCGCACCAGCAGCCTTTTCATTGGCTGGAGCGCATCACATGGCTTCCAGCTTGCTCAGCCCTGATTGGCTGAGCTTGCTGGAAGCCATGTGATGCGCTCCAGCCAATGAAAAGGCTGCCGGTGCGCAAGCGCACTGGCAGCCTTTTCCATCCCCTGGACCCGGAAGTCGGAGACATCGCTGGATGGCGGACGGCGGCGACGGAGAGGCGGACGGCGGGCGAATCGAGTGGCGATCGTCACCGGAGAGATGGTGAGTATGGTGTCTGTGTGTGTCTGTGTTTTTTGTTTTTTTTTGGGGTCCCGCGGGAGTTGTCCTTTAAGGCATAAAACAATGCCTTGACATAAATGAAATACCTACACCTTCTTGATATGATTAAAATTTGACTACGTACTATAATATATAATTATATAATTTATAGGTTTATAATAAATAATATAAATAAATATATTCTTAATAATGTATTATTATATAAACTATAATTAAAGGGGTAGTGCGGCACAAAACATTTAGTCACAAAATAACACACATTACAAAGTTATACAACTTTGTAATGTGTGTTATGTATGTGAATGGCCCCCTTCCCCGTGTTCCTCCCCACCCCGGAAGTGTAGTGCATTATACTTACCGCATTCGTGTCGACCCCTGTCCGCCATCTTGGGACAATGACGTCGTCTTCGGGAGGCTGGCCGAACCGCTCCATCCGTCCCTCATGCCAGCCCCCCTATGCTGTGTCATCAGCTGCTCAGCCGCGATTGGCTGAGCATAACTGTGCTCAGCCAATCGCGTCTGAGCAGCTGGTGACGCGGTATAGGGGGGCTGGCATAAGGGACGGATGAAGTGGTTCGGCCAGCCTCCCAAATACAACATCATTGTCCCAAGATGGCGGACGGGGGTCGACACGATTGCGGTAAGTATAATGCTCCAACACTTCCGGGTCTAGCGTGGGTGGGGGGGAACACGGGGAAAGGGGCCATTCACATACATAACACACATTACAAAGTTGTATAACTTTGTAATGTGTGTTATTTTGTGACTAAATGTTTAGTGCCGCACTTCCCCTTTAATGGGGTTATCCAGAAAAAATATATATATTCAAGTATTTGCAGTGTCCAACCAACTATGATCGCCCATTATTATTTTTATCTGTTACATACATTTGGTCCAATAGATGAATAAAAAAGCAAGCAGTACTTTTCTCTGTGTTACAGTCCATTAAAGAATGACAATATGCTGGTAACCTGACAAACCCCATTAAAGTCAATAGGGTCCATAGGGCGCCATAGGTGTTCATCGTGTAGCAAATCCGCCAACTCTTTTTTTTTTCACTTTTCAGCTCAGATGGTGGAGCAGATGAACAGAAAAACAAACGAGCCTCAGACGCAGATGTGAACATAGCCTTCTCTAGAAATGTTGGCCTTGTATTAATGTAGTGATATATTAAGAAACTAATTAGCACATGAAGATGGACCTAGAAATTACTTGGCATTAAAGGGTGGGTGGACATTTACTTTAAGACATGCCACATGTTTCTGTGGGCGATATATGATCACTATAAGATTCTTTCCCTGGCAGCTGACAATATATTCCTGTCTTACATTCCATTACTTTTCCCTACAGATCCCAGCACTCCTTTGGAAACCTTTAATAAGCTTCATTGTATACTATTTGGTTGCATTTCCTGGTTAAAGGGAACCAATCACTGGAAAAAAGCATATAGAGCTTTTGAAATGTGCTGTTAGAGCACACAGCACACTTGCCACACGTGTTTACATAGCCTCCGTGCCTTCCCGGTGTAAGCCGCAAAGTAACTTTATAAAACTGGCGCCCTGTATGCTAATTACCTGAGGTAGTCACCTGGGCGGTGTTCGGCTAGCTGGTAGTCACGGTCCCCTGGGCGTTCTTCCGCTGTAATCACGCCCCTCTGGGCGTGATTCAAATGGCAGAGTAGCTGTGGCGTCACTCGGGAGCGCACCGTGCCTGAGGTCGGCGCGCTTACGCACTGATGGCGGACGCCGCCGTGCATGCGCAGTGCAGCCGCTTCCATTCTGGCCGGACTGCGCCTGTGCAGAATAGCCTCGAACTCCGGCTCACAGGCTATTCGAGGCTATTCTGCACAGGCGCAGTACAGCCGAAATGGAAGGGGCTGTACTGCGCATGCGCGGTGGCGTCCGGCATCAGAATGTCACAGCTACTCGGCCATTTGAATCACGCCCAGAGGGGCGTGATTACAGCAGAAGCACGCCCAGGGGACCGTGACTACCTGCTAGCCGCACACCGCCCAGATGACTACCTCAGGTAATTAGCATACGGGGCACCAGTTTTATAAAGTTACTTTGTGGCTTACACCGGGAAGGCACGGAGGCTATGAAAACACGTGTGGCAAGTGTGCTGTGTGCTCTAACAGCACATTTCAAAAGCTATATATGCTTTTTTCCGGTGATTGGTTCCCTTTAAGCAATTATTCAACACTGCAATTCCCAGAATGCATTGCTTTCTGTGTCTGTGCCCCAGGTCTGCAATGCCTCTCCATCCCTCCTCCCCACCCGTTTCATTATTAGTAATGCTCCTGGAAGGATTTCTCCTAATGGTCACTTGTCTGAAAACTGCACATGTGCCTTAATGATTCAGCACATGTGCAGTGTTCAGATAAGTTATAAATATGAGAAATCCTGGCTGGGGCATTCCTAATGATGAAGAGTGTGGGGAGAAGAGATGGAGGGACATCGCAGACCTAGGGCACAGACACTCTAGGCCATGCCAATTTGACACAGGGCTGCAAGTTTAAAAGTTAACTGCATCACCTGCCAAATGGACCCCAGGACAGATCTTGATTAAAAGCAGCTATCTGACGGTACAAGTGGTTTGGGGTGGTGGTGGTGGTGTGTGTGTGTGTGTGTGTGGGCGGGGGGGGGGGGGGGGGTGGCAGATTGTGGGTACAGAGTCGCTTTAAGTTTTCTCTGCATTTTTCTTCCCATTACAGGGGATGCTGCCCCAGTTGAGATGTATGGCTTTAAGGAGTTAACATACCTGAAGGATAAATAAGTAAATTGACTTCCTGCTCTGAATCCCAGTTTTATTACGAAGAATGTGCTATTAGTTTTACACCGGGCTCCTATCACATTTTCTGCTTTATTGCTGTCTGACATTTTCTGTTTTGTATTAGCCTTCTGTTTTTTTTCGCGAGCAAAATGTGTTGGAATCAATTTTTCTGAAAATGTAATTTGGGATGAGGATTGATGCAGCACTCTGCAGGGGATTGTATAATCTGTGTGACATTGCAGATATTTAAAGAAAGCCATTTATATGGCAACCTTGCCTGGTGGTAAGAAAAAAGGGCATTTCTGACAAGGAGGTTACAAATTCTTATATCTACGGGAACCAGGGGAAATATCTGGTTTCAAACCATGGAGGCCGCCGTGATCTCATTTTAATGAATTCAGATGAATATTAGGTTTCTATTGTTACATGTGATGTAAGGGATATGGCTCATTCCGTTTATTATATGTTTTACCTTGTGTCACGGCCGCGGCGGCGTCCCGTGCTCCGGGCTGCCGCCGCGACCTCCCTCTGCCCCATGCAGCCCCCGGGGTCCTTGTGCAGGGACCCCGGCGCTGCTACCTGTTCGGCCCCGGGGGGCGCCTTACCTCGCCCCACTCCTGTCTCCGCCTGTGCCGGCCAGCACGTGCGTCCCCGCCTCCTAGGGCGAGCGTGCGCCGGCTGTCTCAGATTTAAAGGGCCAGTCCGCCCCTAATTGGTTAGTTGCACCAATCACTCCCTATATATTTCAGCCCTGCCCCACTACAGGTGTTGGAGCCTCTGCATGCTTTCCATAGCGTTTGGCCCAGCTCCCTGTTGTTCCTGACCTTAGTCCTTGTCCCTTGTTCCTGTCCGCAGTCCTTGTCCCTAGTCCTTGCCCGCTGCCTTCCCATTGCTCCTGAGTCCTGTCCGTCACCTGCGATCACACCTACAGACTTCTGCCTGCACTATCTCCTGCCTACTGCTCCTGCCATGCCTCGCCTGCCGTCACTAGCAACCAAGCCAGGGGTAGCGACCTGGGGGTCGCCTGCCGCAGCAAGTACATCCCGCCTTGCGGCGGGCTCTGGTGAAAACCAGCGGCCCCTTAGACTCCGCTCCCTGAAGAGGTTAGTGCCATCGCTAGTGACGGTCGAGTGGATCCACTACTCCAGGCGTTACAGTAGGCTCCAACCATGGATCCCCGCGAGGTGTCTGATCTCCGTGACGTAGCCAGAGTGGTCGCTCAACAGGCTCAACAAATCCAGCAACAGTCGCAGCAGATCCAGCAACTGACTGCTGCCTTACAGCAGCATACTACAGCTCAGTGCTCACCACCACCTGCAGCCACCTCGAGACTTCGACTGGCCCTCCCGAGTAAATATGGAGGCGATCCCAAGTTGTGCAGGGGATTCCTGACTCAGTGCACCATGCATATTGAACTTTTAAGTAGTCAGTTTCCCACCGAGCGCTCTAAAGTGGCTTTCATCATCAGCCTATTGGAGGGTAGAGCTCTGGCCTGGGCCACGCCACTGTGGGACTGTGAGATGATCCTGTTGCTGCCAATCTCCGAACCTTCCTGGCCAAGTTTTGCTCCGTCTTTGAGGAACCTGCCCGTGCTACTTCAGCTGAGACTGCCCTCCTGAACCTCTCTCAAGGGAGCTCCTCTGTTGGTGACTACGCCATCCAGTTCCGCACTCTGGCAGCTGAATTGGACTGGAATGAGGCCGATCTATTAGCCACCTTCAAGAAGGGCCTATCCAGTTGGGTGAAAGACGTGCTCTCCGCCCGCGACCTCCCTACATCACTGAACGATCTAATCCTACTGGCTACCAGAGTCTGGCTACCAGAGTCGACAACCGAGAGGAGGTGCTCCGGCAAGAATGACGACTAAGCCTGCCCCGTCGCCATTACCGCCTAGCACCGGTGTTCCAGAATCCTGTTGCTCCTGTACCACAGTCCACTACTGAGATTCCAATGCAAGTAGAACGAGTTCGCCTGACTCCTCATGAGAGGGCTCGTCGACTAGAGCTGAATCTCTGCCTCTATTGCGGTGGCTCTGATCGCTTCCGGCAGAGATGTCCCCAACGTCCTCAGTGTCCGGGAAACGCTCGCACCTAGGTCCAGTAGGAGAGGCCTCCCTAGGTGTGAATGCCACCTCTCCAAGATTGTCTATGCCAGTTTCCATCCAGACACCCTTAGGACAAATTCTCCAAACTACTGCCTTCATCGACTCCGGGTCTGCGGGCAGTTTCATTGCAGCTACCTTGGTCCAAAGATGGCGGCTACCCGTGATCCAGCTAGCCCGACCCCTGTCTATCTCCTCGGTCACGGGCGAGACTCTTGCTGAAGCTGTGCTCTACCAGACTGCACCTCTAGTCCTCCAGGTGGGCGCTTTGCATCAGGAGAAGATCTCCTTCTACGTCTTGCGCCATTCCTCTTCCGACATCTTGCTGGGTCTACCTTGGCTGCAATTACATACCCCTAAGCTAGACTGGAGAACCGGGGAGATTCTCAGTTGGGGTCTGGACTGCCCTAACCGGTGTCTGAAGCTTCCTCAGCCCAAGAGCTCTGTGACATCACCTGACTCCGTCAAGTCTCTACCCGGCCTACCAGCAGAATACCAAGACTTGGCTGACGTCTTTTCTGCCAAAGAGGCGGACTCTCTACCCCCTCACCGGACATATGATTGTCCCATAGACCTCCTTCCTGGAACTTCTCCTCCATGAGGTCGGGTGTACCCTCTCTCCGTGCCCGAGACTGAGGCCATGTCTTCCTACATCCGGGAGAACCTACAAAAGGGTTTCATTCGCAAATCCACATCCCCTGCTGGCGCAGGATTCTTCTTTGTACGTGCTCTTCGAAGACGCATCTTGAAATGGGGTCATTCCTCTATGGTGGCCGGGCATCCGGGAGTTCTAAAGACCGGGCAACTGATCTCCCGCCACTACTGGTGGCCTAGCCTACTCCGAGATGTCAAGGACTTTGTGGCTTCCTGTTCCATCTGTGCCAGAAACAAGTCCTCCCATCAAAAACCTGCCGGCCTACTTCAGCCCTTGCCAGTTCCAGACCGCCCCTGGTGCCATATAGGCATGGACTTTGTCACACACTTGCCTCCATCTGCGGGTAACACGGTCATCTGTATTGTTACTGACCGCTTCTCCAAGATGTCCCACTTTGTGGCTCTTCCTGGACTACCATCAGCTCCTCGCCTGGCCCAGCTGTTCTTTCAGCATATCTTCCGCCTACATAGTCTTCCTCTTCATATAGTGTCTGACAGAGGCCCCCATTTCGTCTCCAGATTCTGGCGTTCTCTCTGCTCTCAACTCCAAGTGAAGCTGGACTTCTCATCGGCCTATCATCCCCAGACCAATGGGCAAGTGGAAAGGGTCAATCAGGTCCTTGGCAGTTATCTTCGACACTTCGTCTCCGCTCGCCAGGAGAACTGGTCCAGTCTGCTTCCATGGGCGGAGTTCTCCTACAACCATCTGGACTCGAGTTCCACAGGCAAGTCACCCTTCTATGTGGTCTATGGGCATCACCCTCGTCCTCCTCTGCCTCTCTCTCCATCCTCTGAGGTCCCAGCCGTGGAGGAATTGTTATCTGACCTGCAGTCGATCTGGGAACAGACTCGACAATCTTTGCTCAAGGCATCTGATCGCATGAAGGATCAGGCGGACAAGAGAAGAAGACCTGCCACAAATTTTCTCCCAGGTGACAAAGTCTGGCTCTCGGCCAAATATGTCCGACTCAAGATTCCCAGCTACAAGTTGGGTCCTCGATTCCTCGGTCCTTTCTCGGTGCTAAAACGCATCAACCCTGTCACCTACAAACTCCGTCTACCCCCTACTATGCGGATCCCGAACGCCTTCCATGTTTCCCTCTTAAAGCCAGTGGTCCTCAACCGGTTCTCCAATAAGTCTTCGTTCTCTGCTCCACAAGCCGTCTCTGATGACATCTACATCGTTAAAGACATTCTGGCCATGAAAACTGTCAGAGGGAGACGGTTCTTCCTAGTGGACTGGAAAGGATTTGGTGCTGAGGAGAGGTCCTGGGAACCCGAGGCTAACATCCTGGACCAAGATGTCATCAAGAGGTTCCTGCAGGCAAGAAAGAGGGGGAGGCCAAAGGGGGGGTGTACTGTCACAGCCGCGGCGGCGTCCCATGCTCCGGGCCGCTGCCGCGACCTCCCTCTGCCCCATGCAGCCGCCGGGGTCCTTGTGCAGGGACCCGGCGCTGCTACCTGTTCGGCCTCGGGGGGCGCCTTACCTCGCCCCGCTCCTGTCTCCGTCTGTGTCGGCCAGCGCGCGTCCCCGCCTCCTAGGGCGTGCGTGCGCCGGCTGTCTCAGATTTAAAGGGCCAGTCCGCCAATTTAAAGGGCCAGTGCACCAATCACTCCCTATATATTCCAGCCCTGCCCCACTACAGGTGTTGGAGCCTCTGCATGCTTTCCATAGCGTTTGGCCCAGCTCCCTGTTGTTCCTGACCTTAGTCCTTGTCCCTTGTTCCTGTCCGCAGTCCTTGCCCGCTGCCTTCCCATTGTTCCTGAGTCCTATCCGCCACCTGCGATCACGCCTACAGACCTCTGCCTGCACTATCTCCTGCCTACTGCTCCTGGCACGCCTCGCCTACCGTCACTAGCAGCCAAGGCAGGGGTAGCGACCTGGGGGTCGCCTGCCGCAACAAGTCCATCCCGCCTTGCGGCGGGCTCTGGTGAAAACCAGTGGCCCCTTATACTCCGCTCCCTGGTGAGGTTAGTGCCATCGCTAGTGACGGTCCAGTGGATCCACTACTCCAGGCGTTACACCTTGCATATTAAGTTGTAATATGAATATAAGACTAAACTATTAGGAATATGTGCATACATATTGGTGTATCATATATATATTTTTTATATTTTCACCAATGGTTTTTAGTAATGAGACTGGTGAAAAATACTAATCTATATAAAACATTGAGTTTTGAACTTGCAAAACAGGGTTCTTTAGTGGTTAATACAATATGAGCTAAGTCCATCTCTGGGATATGACCTTTAAGGTGAAAAAGGAGAAGAAGCCCCTAGCTAGAAGTAATATACCTATTAATGTGTCATATATCCAGGTTACTGGTGTATAGCAGTCATAAACTTTTTTATGGGGTCATGCCAACATGTAACTGCTTCTCTCCTACGTGAATGTCATCCTTCTCATCCATGCTAATAACTGCAGAAAGGAGGACAGTGCTTGACTTCATACAGTGGGACGGGCACAAAGTGTGTTGTCTACCTCAGTTCAATGTTAATAGATGAAAAGTATGTGTTAAATACCTATACTATGTCCTCTACAAGTATATCCTTATGGTCATCATCTTATTAGTTTTTATTTCTTTTTGACATTTATAGATTTATAAAGGGAGAGTGATTTGTTTTATCCTTCTTCCAATACATAATGTCTATAGACATCTGGTGGGAAAATATGGAGCAGGCTAAGGAGGTGAACATATGCCATACACAGTAGGTGCGGGCTGCTGTCTGCAGTAGACACACTCTGCCAATGACCAACATCAGAGATCAGGCAAGTGCAAGGCGTTAACAGGTCCTATTACACAGAGAAACTATCTGCTACATCAGGCACATATCTCTCCATGTAATAGAGCCACCCCTTGGCTGGGCCCTTCCCGGACGGATATCGGCTAGTCCTGCGTTTTGAGACTCTTAAATGAAGCTCCACAGGCTTGTTTTTGTATATTCATATTTCCCAGGGGGCAATGCACCTAGGATTTCACTGTATTGAGCGCTTTAACCGGCAGCCGACAGTGTCTTCTTTAGCTGGTCTCCCTCAGATCAGTGATCTGTTTCCCGTATAGCTCTACTAGACTTTGCTCCCACCTAGCTATAATCCTGGCTCTGTGTGATAGGAGATGTGTAGATGATGATTACAGGCCATATGATTATCAAGCCGTGTAATAGGCTCGGTAAGTGAGCGCCAATCTAACAGATCAGCGCTCACTTACAGCACAGGTCAGGCAGTGTAATATGGACCTAAATGTCAAAAGAGAATAACCAAGAATATGCCTCAGTGGTGGTTCCGGGTTCCAATTGGCATCCCATTAATGTAAAAGCTCAAAGCTGATTGGTTGTCCAAACATTCAAAGGCATTCTGAAGGTCTCCATAACTACCGTTAGCGATCTGCCAGTACAGCCTGCCATTGCCAGGCAGTACTGGCAGAGAGCTGACTGGGGAGGGGGGGGGGGAGGTGATTAGGGCAAGTGCAGGAAACTTGGAGAGGGGAGCTATAAACCCTTGACTGGGGTATTTAGAGCAATAAACTGAATCATTATGCCAGGAAAAAAAAGAAATCTGAGCTATGGACCTAGTAAATATAATGTATTATGTGGCCCCGGCCTACTAGTATACTAACTATATTTCCATAAATACAGTAAACTTTCAAGGTAGCACAGGCTTGTACAGATTTATCAAGGCTCTGACTGTTAGTCATTGAAGGCCTCTCTGCAAACATGTAGCACTAAAAGAAATCCAAGTTTCTAGTAAAGCAAAAATAACAATTATGCAATGCAAGAAGAGGCATAAGTACAAGCTCCTAGGCCACAATGTGAAAACTCTGTCACCTTCCTTATGACATGTATAACACAGGCACCTTCTTATGGCAGATGGTCTTTTGGGCCCCCTCAGGCAGCAGGGCCCAGGTGGGATTGCTGCCTTTGTATCCCTTAGGCAATGCCCTTGGCTTAGACAGACCTTGATCACATAGGAAGTGTTAAACATTGGTGACAATAGTCAATTAGAACGGCTCGCTCTTCATTCTACTCAGATCACTTTAAGTATCTAATGTAACGTTCAAGGGGAAGCAGGTAATCAATTAAATCTTTGCCTCTTTCCTTGGAACTCACTGATTACTTTTCATCAGGCTTCCAAACCATAAACTATACCGATAGCTGTAAAATAGGAAAATATTAAACAAGTCAGAAAAGTTAATAAACTCAATCTTTTCACATAATAGGAAATACAGTAGCGCTCTACCTTTTATTGTGTTTCATTGTAATTCCAAGAAAACCCAATTTCGACACAAGAAATGCTCAATTGTTGTGCAGAAACCAATTATTTTACCATGTAGACTCAGCGAGGTTCCTGAGGCATAGCTGGAAACTGCATCCAGTCATTTGTTCCTCTCTAAAACAATCTTTAGAAGCTCCGCTGACATATAACCAGGACCTTTAGAAACTTTCAAAGCAATAAACGCAAATTGGAATTGATGATGTGCAATCATGTAGCAGGACATCAATTGTTAACATCATACAGAACCCAAGGAGTCCCTGGTGTCAGTAAGTTGGAGACTTCATTCAATGCAAATTCTTCCTGTGAAATGATTGTTCTTGTTTCCATCAATTATTTTACCACTCGGTGGGAAATGAGATCTTTGCGTCTGGAGGATGTTTGATATAGCTTAGATTTAATGACAGTACAGACATAGCTGGGGTTTGATTGCCATCTATGCATAGTTCAAAGGCCCAGAGGGGGAGAACTCCACACTCCAAGTTACTAATGTTTTGCATCAATATATAATGTTTGCTTTTACAATTCGACTAGTAGTATAAGTAGTACTGGAGAAGAGTATATGGAAAGTCAGTTCTTCTTTTGCAAAGACAGACATTGTAGGCCTGATGCTGTTGGTGTATTCTATGCTTATGCTATACCTACTGTATGTACGCCAACATCCAGTACATGGATGGGAGTCAGTTATCTGCAATTGTGGCTACTGGGTTTGCTACTGCTTTGGACAGTTCTTGTCATGGACAGAGGTGGCAGCAGAGAGCACTGTGTCAGACTGGAAATAATACACCACTTCCTGTAGGGCATACAGCAGTTGATAAGTACTGAAATACTTGAGATTTTTAAATAGAAGTAATTAAAAATCTGTACTGTATATCTTTCTAGTACCTGGTGATTTCAAAATATTTTGTTTTCGCTGGAGTAACCCTTTAAGTATTTTACTATATCAGTAGATGACTATTATCTGTATCTTAACACCAAGCTGACCAAAGACTTAACGGGAACCTGAACCTTAGAGTCTTACAGCATCCAATTAGCATAACAGTCAAATCTTTATTGTAAAGCCAAGTATAGCATACAACATTTAGAGCCTATATAGGGTCCTTGTCAAGTATATACTGAAGTCCCCATTGACTGATATTCATCTAACTTGGAGCAGAAGAAAGTCCTCCAGAACCCTCTTCGGGAGATGTAATATATAATATATAATTTGAAAAGAACACAGCATTGGTCAAAAAGTTAGATAGCGCTGCTTTGTTACATGGGCAAATAAATGACATATATTTTTTATATATATATATATATATATATATATATATACAGTATATATATATATATATATATATATATATATATATATATATATTATATCGTGTAGAAGAAGTTTAGCTAGGCACTGCCTCTCCGTCTATGTATAGCGGGTGCTGGGTGCTTATGTTTGTGAGGCCTTAGAGCTAATCTTAACTAATAATGCTTTTATGTTTAACAATGAATGGTACCTCCAGATAACCGGCACCACGATGGGCACCCCTTTATCGTGCACATATGCTAATATATTTCTGACTGCCTTTGAAAGAGAGTACGTGTTCACACCAAAAAATCCATACATAAAGTATATAAAAACGCTCCACAGATATGTGGATGACGTCTTTATTGTGTGGATGGGTACCCCAGAGATCTATTCAGAGTTTATACAGTATCTTAATAACATCCACACTTAATACATGTTACTTACCTCCAATTACGGTGGGGATCAGCTGGAATTTTTGGACACACTAGTTAAAGTGAAGGAGGGGTACTTATTCACCGAGGGTTATAGAAAAGCTACCGCCACAAATGCCCTCCTCCACTATAAGAGCTACCACCCGGAGCATGTGAAGAGAGCAATCCCCATAGGTCAGTTCACCAGGTTAAAATGCGTCAACACCAGCCAAGAGTCATACCGACGTCAGGCAGACGAATTAAAGATCAGATTGTGTAATAGGGAATACCCTAAGGACATCATAGAAGAAGCATTCCAGAGAGTAGAAGGAGGGAATGATAGAGGCAGAACAAGAGAAGAGGAGGACAGATTCTGTTTCTCCTTCAAACACACCAGCATGGACAGTCGCATCAGAGCCGCGGTCGTGAGAACAGGTGTAGGTTCACCCAAATTAATAGAGCATGTCATCCAGAAGCACAATAGTGACCCTAGTGTATTACGGTTTGCAGGTCTAGAGATTGTCCCCCCCCCCGAAGAGAGGCGGCGACCATCAAAAATGATTGCTGCAACGGGAAGCAATGTGGATATCAAAAACTGGCGCCTTGGGCCCCGTTGGATTGAACGATCGTAATGATCTGAGTGTGTTTATATGAGTTTGGTGATAAGGTTTTTATGTACAGTATATATATTTAATTTGTTACTGTCACTTTAAATATCTCGCCATGTTTATACTTGTGAGGCATATAACCCAGACGTGCCCACGTCATTACGTACTACGAGGCCAGTGGAAGCGTGCAAACGCGAAACGATCGTGGCCTTAGTGGGACGCACAAAGCATGACTGCCTGTAACCTATTATGGTGATGAGACAATTGTCACGGCCGCGGCGGCTTCCCGCGTTCCGGGTTGCCGCCGCGACCGCCTCCTGTCCCGTGCAGCCGCCGGGGTCCTTGTGTAGGGACCCGGCGCTGCTGCTGCTTCGGCCCCTGGGGCGCCTCACCTCTCCTCCGTGCATGTCGCGGTCTGTGCCGGCCGGCGCGCGCGTCCCCGCCTCCTAGGGCGCGCGCGCGCCGGCTGTCTCAGATTTAAAGGGGCAGTGCGCTCCTAATTGGTTAGTGTCACCAATCACTCCCCTATAAATCCCAGCATGCCCTGTCCTTAGTGTTGGAGCCTCTACATGCTTCCCATAGCGTTGGCCCAGCCCCCTGTTGTTCCTGTGTCCTATTCCGCTACCTGGTCCCAAGTCCCTGTTCCTGAGTCCTGTCCGTTACCTGGTCCCTAGTCCCCGTTCCTGGTTCCTGTTCCCCAGTCACTCCACCTGTTCCCGTGTCCAGCCTGTCACGTGCTCTCTCATCTGCAGACTATTGCCTGTGCCATCTCCTGCCACGCCTCGCCTGCCGACACCAGCAACCAAGCCAGGGGTAGCGACCTGGGGGTCGCCTGCCGCAGCAAGTCCATCCCGCCTTGCGGCGGGCTCTGGTGAAAACCAGCGGCCCCTTAGACTCCGCTCCCTGGTGAGGTTTGTGCCATCGCTGGTGCCGGTCCAGTGGATCCACTACTCCGGGCGTTACAGTAGGCTCCAACCATGGATCCCGGCGAGGTGCCTGATCTCCGTGACGTCGCCAGAGTGGTCACTCAGCAGGCGCAACAAATCCAGAAACAGTCGCAGCAGATCCAGCAACTCACTACCGCCTTACAGCAGCAGACTACTGCCCAGCGCACACCACCTCCTGACGCTTCTTCTTCACTCCGACTGGCTCTCCCAAGCAAGTACTCTGGGGACTCTAAGTTGTGCAGAGGATTCTTGACTCAGTGCACCATGCACATTGAACTTTTGAGTAGTCAGTTTTCCACCGAGCGCTCTAAAGTGGCTTTCATCATCAGCCTATTGGAAGGTAGAGCCCTGGCCTGGGCCACGCCACTGTGGGACCGTGATGATCCTGTTGCTGCCAATCTCCGGGCCTTCCTATTCGAGTTTCGCTCCGTCTTTGAGGAACCTGCCCGTGCTTCTTCAGCCGAGACTGCTCTCCTCAACCTCTCTCAAGGCAGCTCCTCTGTTGGTGACTACGCCATCCAGTTCCGCACCCTGGCAGCTGAATTGGACTGGAACGAGGCCGCCCTATTGGCCACCTTCAAGAAGGGTCTGTCTAGTCGAGTGAGAGACGTGCTCGCTGCCCGAGACCTGCCTACCTCCCTGAACGAACTCATTCTACTGGCCACCCGAGTTGATACTCGTTTTTCGGAGAGGGAGGAGGAGGTTCGGCATGAACATCTACTAAGCCGTTCCCGTCGCCATCCCCAGCTGGCGCCGGTTTTCCAGAATCCTGACCTTTCGATGTCCCAGCCCTCTCCTGAGATTCCTATGCAGGTGGAACGGGCTCACCTGACGCCTGATGAAAGAGTCCGGCGCCTGGAGCAGAATCTCTGTCTCTATTGCGGTGGTTCCGATCACTTCCGGCTGGGATGTCCCCTACGTCCCCAAACATCCGGAGGATGCTCGCACCTAGGTCCGGTGGGACAGGTGTCCCTAGGTGCGAATGCCACCATTCCAAGTCTGTCTATGCCAGTTTCCATCCGGACTCCCTCAGGACAAAATCATCAGACTACTGCCTTCCTCGATTCTGGCTCAGCAGGCAGTTTTATTGCGGCAACATTGGTCCAAAGATGGCGGCTACCCGTGACCCGACTAGCCAGGCCCCTGACTATCTCCTCGGTCACGGGCGAAATTCTTACCGACCGTGTGTACTACCAGACCGCATCTTTAGTCCTCCAGGTGGGTCCTTTACATCAAGAAGAGATATCCTTCTACGTCCTGCCCCATTCTTCCCCCGCGGTCCTCCTGGGACTCCCGTGGCTACAAGAACATGCCCCTCAGCTGGACTGGAGAACCGGGGAGATTCTCAGTTGGGGTCAGGACTGTTCCCACCAGTGTCTCAAGTCACCTCAGACCAAGTGTATTATGTCATTTCCTGTCCCGGACAAGCCTCTATCCGGCCTACCGGCAGAAGACCAAGACTCGGCGGATGCCTTCTCTGCCGAGGTGTACCCTCTCCCCGTACCCAAGACTAAGGTCGTGTCCTCTCACCACCGGAAGAACTTACAGAAGGTCCTCGTCCACAGACCCACAGTCCCTTGCCACGTTTTACCGCCTGATCGCCTAGTACCAGTCGTCACCTCCACTCTTCAGAGAGTACCCCCCGGAAAGACTCATGTTCACCCTGCGCTTCGAAGAGGTATTTGGAAGTGGGGACATTCCTCGTTGGAGGCCGGGCACCCTGGAGTCCGTAAGACCGGCCAACGGATCTCTCGCCACTACTGGTGGCCCAGCCTATCCCAAGATGTCAAAGACTTTGTGGCTTCCTGTGCCATTTGCAGGCAAGAAAGAGGGGGAGGCCAAAGGGGGGGGGTACTGTCACGGCCGCGGCGGCTTCCCGCGTTCCGGGTTGCCGCCGCGACCGCCTCCTGTCCCGTGCAGCCGCCGGGGTCCTTGTGTAGGGACCCGGCGCTGCTGCTGCTTCGGCCCCTGGGGCGCCTCACCTCTCCTCCGTGCATGTCGCGGTCTGTGCCGGCCGGCGCGCGCGTCCCCGCCTCCTAGGGCGCGCGCGCGCCGGCTGTCTCAGATTTAAAGGGGCAGTGCGCTCCTAATTGGTTAGTGTCACCAATCACTCCCCTATAAATCCCAGCATGCCCTGTCCTTAGTGTTGGAGCCTCTACATGCTTCCCATAGCGTTGGCCCAGCCCCCTGTTGTTCCTGTGTCCTATTCCGCTACCTGGTCCCAAGTCCCTGTTCCTGAGTCCTGTCCGTTACCTGGTCCCTAGTCCCCGTTCCTGGTTCCTGTTCCCCAGTCACTCCACCTGTTCCCGTGTCCAGCCTGTCACGTGCTCTCTCATCTGCAGACTATTGCCTGTGCCATCTCCTGCCACGCCTCGCCTGCCGACACCAGCAACCAAGCCAGGGGTAGCGACCTGGGGGTCGCCTGCCGCAGCAAGTCCATCCCGCCTTGCGGCGGGCTCTGGTGAAAACCAGCGGCCCCTTAGACTCCGCTCCCTGGTGAGGTTTGTGCCATCGCTGGTGCCGGTCCAGTGGATCCACTACTCCGGGCGTTACAACAATAAATCCAGCACTTGTATGGTGAGTGGCTGCCTTCTCGTTATTCTGTTGCTTGCATATATATTTTATATATATATATATATATATATATATATTCCAGTTATATTCTATCTATGAAATATATTGTATATTGAATTATTGCGCCTTCCTAGGTGATATCTGTAATTAAATCCTATGAGTGGCTCAAATCCAATTTAGTACAGGACCATTTAGCATTCTATTCTTGGTTTGTAATAAAATCTAGCATATGTTAAACACTAGTCATCTTAATGAGAAATTAATGGGAAAGCATGCCTGGAAATGGAGCCTTGTATGTGTGTTAAATGCATTAAATTAGCATCAACCTATGCAAACTCCAATCATTGCCACTTGAAGGCATGATTGCGGCTGCGGATGAGCTCCTCCTCTCTGACCCTTCACTACTAAATGGTGTGATTTACTTATTTTCCTATTAATTGCCTGGCCTAGCACAGATAAAACTGCCATTCAGTATTGCAGCGGAATGAATGATGGAATTAGGATACTTATTTTGTTTGCTTAACCAATCTCATTTGGCTCACGTAGAGAACTAAGCCGTGATTTGACTTTACATAATTGCTTATCATTAGGCGCAGCGGTCCGAGTGACATATCTTTATTTATTTAAGTCCCTTTTATGATTAATGATAAGATTAGTCACTCAGAGATTGGTGATATATAATTTTTTAATGAGGGAAGAGGACGAGTGCCTTCTGGAAATCAGAAAAAAAGTGTAATACTGGGAGATGGAAATCTGAAAGAACCTGAACTCGAGTGTATAAATTCTATTTAGGAAGATTTTTAAAGGGTATTGGATTGGTATAGGCATTGGGTAAGTGAAGGATGTTCAAGTGCTGGGTGAATGTTCTACAATGTCTCTCTGAACAAAACTTTAGTGTGGCCATGCTGATAGGAAGCAGAGAATTAGGGGGAATAACAAGGATTCCCACCTCAGATCCTACCAACCTTATATGGATAGATTTCATATGCTGGAATGTCCCTTTAAAGGATTTTTTTAAGTTAGCAGGCGTATAGAAATAGTGACCATGACCAGGGCCGTATTAACAGCTGCTGCCCTAGGCACTAAACCTGATGACGCCCCACTGTGACTGGTCAACACCGCCATACCAGACCTGAACAATTCCATACCAGACCTGTCCATGAGAATTTAAAGGTGCTGAAACCATCCCTTTCTCTGAGTTTGGAACATCTGGATTGATTTTCTGGAAAGTTCTAATTTCTCGGTTGGGTACATGAAAGCCCACTAGGCCCCTACTGGCACTTATTGTTGCTCTCTGTGTAACAGTCCAGAGTATACCCCAGTCCTGACTATACCCAGGATTAAAATGGCTTAAGGCCCTATTACACGGAACGATTATCGGACGTTTTCAGCCGATAAAGGCCGCAATTGGCCGATAATCGTCCTGTGTAATAGAAGGCATCGAACAGCCGACATGAGTGATGTCGGCTGATCATTGTGGTTGTTTCCCTTTCAACATGTTGAAAAACAAATGACTGTAAGAGCAATGATCTGCTGCCGTCACCCCGTGAAATAGGAGCAGACCGTCGCTACCCTCTATGGGCCCCCCGCATCTCCCTGCGGCCTCCCCTGCACTTACCCGCTCGTTGCCGTCGCAGGTAATAGCACCGGCAGCGAGGGGGGAACGAGGAGCAAACGAGCACTGACAGTGCTTGTTTCCTCATCCAGTCACCCCGTGTAATAGGGGTATAAAGCTAGATTATTTGGCGGGGTGTATTTTGGCTGGTGTTTTTTTTCTTTATTCCATTCTAGTCTGTAATCCCTCTTTTTCTCCTACTCCACCCCTTTTAGTCTGTTTTTGATAGTATGTTCTTATACATTCCACTGCATTTCATTGACTTTATTATCATTATATACAAAAGTATTCTTTGACTTCATCCATGTATGGCAAGCACTATGTGCACTTTCTAGCCGTGTTACTGTTAACTTTTTCGTGCTGCGTTGCGATTCTTACTGTAGTTCCTCTTCCCGTTGGATCCAATGGGGATTGTGCACATTACGATCCCATCGCGTGTTGTATCCAAGGAGATCCGAAACTTCCGGTTTAACAGAGGAACCTGCCGCCAATGCGACATCGGACCAGCGTGACAAGAACACTTTAATGCAAAAAAACCTAACATGCTGCATATCATTGGTGATACTTTATCATTAGCGGGCACTCAAGACAAAGTTAACAGTCCAAAGAAAATCCAAAATGTCTGACTCAGTGTTTTTAAGGTATCAGCATCTGGAGCTACTAAATAGCCAGACATAGAAACATATTTTATTAAGGGTATGTAGTCTTTTGTGCCCTTGTCTGTCTCCATCCACAATCATAGCTTGTTTATTATTCTCACAGTTCGTTTTGGCTGCACCATATGGAGACAACTATTAAGCAATATAATTATTTACATGACACACTGTCCTTGTCTGGCAATGTGGCAGCATTATAGGGGTTTCCTCTTGAATACATATACTATAGATGATATTACAACATACAAAAAAACAGTTTGCAATAAATAGAAAAGACCAGCAGATGGCAGTATACAAGCGCACAAATAAATATATAAATTTTTAGAATTTTTTATGGTCTATAGGTTGGTGCAAAATGTACTTCCTTACTCCCTATATGCAGGCTAGTATGTATACTCTCACCGTCGTCCACACTGGGACAAATCGTACCGGCTAACTAACCTCACAATAAATTGCATACAGAGAATATATTTACCTGATTCCAATGGTGGTGCGCCGAGAGTCGGGAACCAGATACGGGCATCCTTTCGATGCGGTCTCAAGATGCGCAGTGCGCATGTCCGTGTGCGTGTCACACGATGATGTGCGTTCCAGCGCTGAGTACCGGAAGCGGAAGTGATGCGATACCCGTACGGCCCGGCGCTTGGCGCCAACGTCATCAGCGGCATCATATAAATAGTGGGATTAGACGGGGGTTAAGTCACACCCTCCTGAGGAAGCAAACCAACGCGAAACGTCGTTGAGGGGTACACGGTCGGCAGGTACATAGCGGCAGTAATGGGTAAGTGCTTAGAAGCATATGTATGCAATTTATTGTGAGGTTAGTTAGCCGGTACGATTTGTCCCAGTGTGGACGACGGTGAGAGTATACATACTAGCCTGCATATAGGGAGTAAGGAAGTACATTTTGCACCAACCTATAGACCATAAAAAAAAAAAAAAAAAAAAAATTCTAAAAATTTATATATTTATTTGTGCGCTTGTATACTGCCATCTGCTGGTCTTTTCTATTTATTGCAAACTGTTTTTTTGTATGTTGTAATTTTATAATAAAGTATGTGGTTTTAGATTGTTAAACTAGCCTCAATATGGTTCTTTATGTATAAAATAAATTATAGAGGTGTAGATGTTATAAGGTAAGCTGGATATAACCTGTGTTGAGACAGGAATATTGTGATAAATTCTTTTTATCCAGGTGGAATTAGTGGTATAATATACTATAGATGGACTCAATCATGGATAGCACTTCAGATGTTTTATGCTTTTATTCTATGGAGACTAAGGATGTCTAATTGTGCAACGCACTGGAAGATTCAGGAGTGACTGCAGTTAAAGCCCAACATCTGTGTTGCACTGATACAGGTCTAGGAAGGTGAGCTATATGGCGTCACTTAATGGGAGTCATCCATCAATGGAGCTGCTGTTGTCGTCGCTGTTCTTCTGCTCTTGAACAGATTCTATGTCATAGAAACATATCAAAAGCTTTTACTGGTAAGGGTCTAAGTCATGGGTCTCCAAACTGCGGCCCTCCAGCTGTTGCAAAACTACATTTCCCATCATGCCTGGACAGCCAGATCCAAAGCTTTAGCTGTCCAGACATGATGGGAGTTGTGGCTTCGCAACAGCTGGAGGGCCGTAGTTTGGAGACCCATGGTCTAAGTGTTCAGAAACATTCATTCTCTTCCAGTTCTGTGCCACAGTTGCATAATGTAGGTTTATGGGGCCCTCTTGCCCACACAAACACATGTCTCTTTTTGCATATTCTCCTTGCATGTTCTCCTGAGTCTGAACACTGAAAAACTTTTGACATGTCTCTCTGACTTTTCAAACATTTTTGATAGAGACGCGGCTGATGGACTGGACACTCAGCCAGTCAGTGACTGGGGCGGGACACTGCTCTACTCACTGAATGGCTGAGTGGCCAGTCCATGAGCCGGGACAGGCATTTTCCCCCAAGTTATGATGACGCCACAACTCGGGGGAAAATGACTTCCGGCAGGGGTCCGGAGGTCGGTCCAACCGCTCACCGCGGACACAGGAAAGGTAAGTTCCTAGCCGTAATCAATTTCCCCCCTGCCCCTGCAAGCTGATGGCTTCTTAGAAATTTAAAAGGGCTCTGTGCCTCCCTATAGGCAGCTGGCCAATACAAGCGCTGATAAAGTCGAATAGAGTACATGAAGAGGATAATTTACACAGCCCCAATAATTGGCCACACAAACAATCACTGGATCGTTCATGTAGCCGCACACTTTCATCGTCCCTCAGCAGCACATCCCTTGTTTAGATTGGAAGATGAACCAGCAACTAGCATTTGCCTAATAATCGCCCCACATGAAAGACACTTAAAGGGAAACTATAAGCAGGTTAGAAACTGGCCCGCCTTTCATTTAAAAAAATATTACCTTCATTTTTATCTATAGGGACACATCAGGTCTATCTGCAATTTGTCTATTTAATTTATTATTCTGCTGTTCAAAGTGACAATCTTTCAGACCAACCGTGAATGATAAGTCGTTCAAAAAATGGTCATCATGACTAATACTCGGACAGGTTTTGTTGATACTCAAGTACAAGTCTATGTATTCCTGTGAACTGCAGCTGTTCTGGTACAAAAAGCCTGTGTGCTGCCCCAGACTAGATGCTATGGAAGGCAATTATACCCCACCACATGCCATTTTGCTTCTCTTTGCAGTCTATTTGCGCTCTATATACTGTGGTGTTTTATACATAGAACGCCTTTTGAAACAACACTGATTTTTCCCTAAATTCATCCCATCAATCACCACCCGCCACCACACCAGTCATTTTGCGGGTATTGTATAATAAGCCCTAAAGTTCACTCATCTTCCTTTTCTAAAACTCGTTAAGTATTGCGAATCTGAAAACTAATTATTGCGCATTCACATCCTCCAGGACAAAATGATTATAGTTATTGTCTGGAGCTTTTTGTTTAGTAAAGAGGCCATTGATTTTTCAGACAGAAATGTACAAGTGAAAAAAAAAAAAAAAAAAGATCTCAAAAGAAGATATCTTAGTCACAATAAATCTTTCTCATCAATACCCACTCACGAGGTGCATAGAAGCCGAGATCCGATTGATGTGGGAATGGATGAAACATCATGAAACGCGGCAGCGTCTGTGATTAATGGTAACAGCGGGGTGTTGTCATCATTTTTATCATAATTATCTGTGGAAAACTCAATATTAAGCTCATATTGATATGACTGGAACTCTTGACAGGATGCCAAACAAGATGTTATTCCTTCTATCTAGTCTACATAGAAGTAATTAATGTAATACTTTAAAGGGACTTTCAAAGCACAATTCTGCTGATACGGTTCTTTTTCTAAACTTGTGTTGTCTTGCATTTTCTAGCCATATGCAGGTACCAATGCTAGGCGGCGCATGCAATCAAAACCAAAAGGGATTGTCCAGACAACCCCTTTTAGTGGAATGGCCACCGGACCACTCTTTATGTTCTCCATGGTACCCCATACCTGGTTCTGCCTGATCTCCATTACCTGGCTGTTACTTGTTCAACTACGTTTCCATCTGATTCACAGTACCTGTAGTGCCACCAGATCATTCTCACCACCAGCATTGCCAACCAGGTCCTGTACCTGCTCTCCACTGCTGCCCTGTCCACTCCTCTGCTGTACTCAATGCTGCATCCACTTCTCTCCCAATGTATGCTTACTCCTTCTGATACCTGTTGCAATGGCACCTTTGGCCACTAGTGTACAGCTAAAAGAAGAAATAATAGGATGTACCATGTCTCAAGAACCTTTAACACAATGCACCCAAAAGTTTCAGTTTCGGGGACATGTTTTGGGCGTGTTCCTTAAGCATGTCCGGATTTTTGTAATTAAAATGTTGGTATACATGGACTACAGCACAAGATGTGTAACTCAACCCGAAGCACAGTGAGAATGAGGGGTCCTTTGGCTGAATTTTGCTGACTGGTTTGTTCTTTCCCATGGTATCACATGAACCAATGATTACATTACCAGATTTGCAGGCTTGATCATATGAGCCCCTAAGATTGTAGAAAGCAATTTTGTCTTTTAACAGAAATCATTGAAACAGGTAAGTAGTTTGGTCTGTTGGAAAGGGTGTTCTAGGAGCTGACCAAATTTGTCTTTTTCTGTGTTCCAGATGGGGGGAGTGGCTGCCTCTACTTGGTTGTGCACTCCACCCATCCCACCCAGGTGGTGTAATTACTTATCGTTGGTGGGGTGGTTTACACTGTTTGCAAATGGTAATCAAGAGCCCCATTATTTTTGTGGGCTTTTAACTATTTTCATGTCTGTAGTGGGTCTGTATCTTGCCATTGCGGTGAGCTGTTGCATTTTTGTGTTTTTTGTGTGTTTGCAATTTCAGCCATAGCAACATGCTCCTGCCCAGTTTACACTGTTTGCAAATGGTAACCAAGAGCCCCATTATTTTTGTGGAAATTTTTTTAGCAGTTGGGGGGGGGGGGGCTGCTTTTAACTATTTTCATGTCTGTAGTGGGTCTGTATCTTGCGGTGAGCTGTTGCATTTTTGTGTTTTTTGTGTGATTGCAATTTCAGCTATAGCAACGTGCTCCTGCCCAGTGTGAATGGTGTTCTAGGAGAGCTGACCACATTTGTCTTTTTCTGTGTTGGAAAGGGTGGGGTGGGGAATCCGTATAGAAAACAGCAAAACCGCACTATATAAGTTTGCAGTAAATTCTCACTTCCGGGACCTCCACTCCATCCCACACATTCAACATCTCAGGAATAATAGTGAGAAAAAAATAATTATTTTTTTTCTCACTATTATTCCTGAGATGGGGTGGGGAATCACAACAAATCTATTGATGTAGCTATATGATGGCTTTTGTTTGTTAGGCTGGGTTGACACTGCGTTTCTGCAATCCGTTTTTTTTCATCCATTGTATGCAAAAAACACGGAAAAATGAATGCACACAAATGCATCAATTGATCTTCATTATAACAAAAATGGATCAAAACACATCGTTTTTTTTAACGGATGCAAAAAAGTGGTTGACCATGTTTTTTTGTGTCCACTACAAAAAAACTGATGCGTTTTGATTTTTTTTGTTATAATGGAAATATGCACATATGAACATATGCACACAAATGCATCCGTTTTTTAATTTGTTTTTACATAAAACAAATGAAGACAACGAATTGCAAAAACATAGTTTGAACCCAGCCCTACACCATTTTGGTGTACATAAAATTAATTTTTATGTTTTTTTATTTTTTTTATTTTATTCTCTGATCCCACCTGTATATTTTTAAATTATTATCTCTGATCCCACCTGTAAGAGTGAGGTGTTGGCTGTATAATACAGAAGTGGTGTTGCTATCACAGCTTGTGTGCCTGTACCATCACTATTATTTCTAAAACTAAGCACCTACTAAATAAATCTATTATCTTTTTATAAAATGTTAGGGGGGACAGAATAAAAGTAGTGGGTTTTAGGTATTTCCTAGACTATCCTACATCCACAGTAAGCTATACAATTGATGTGAAATGCTCAAATTCATAATTTAATGCTTTTTTTTGTATATTTTAGCATGTATTTCATCTGACTGTGACTAAAGAGGGTTACACGCTGTGAGGGAATTATTGCTTACTTGTCCATAGTAAATGTAACTCATGATACCATAATGAAAGTTTAATTAAATACTTGGAGTCATTCATATGAAATGAATGCATAGCTTTGTGGCACATTAGCAGCAGAAGATAAGCTGCTAGGAATATATATTATGCTTTACTAGCAAATCGCTGCTAGTCTTCTGATATTTGTTCTGCCTACAAGTTGTATGATAGTAAAAAAATCATCTATAAATGGGAATGTTAATTGGACCTCTTTAATTGGTGCAAGACCTTAAAGGGGTAATCCCATCATGCTTAGAGGACTCCCAGACCCCCTCCACCCAGAGTTTACTGGCAAAGATGACAAATAAGCTAAAAATAGCTCACAAAATTTGCAAAGTCAATGGGAGATGCACAAATTGCATAAAACTGTTGTCTTGGTAGCTTCCAGAAAGCCGCTGACAAGCAAAAGCAGGCCTGGGAGCAAGGGGGCTGGGGTGCCCTATTACAGAGATAGGAATACCCGTGTTTGGTGTTAGGTGCTAAAAAGGAAGGGTGGGAGTAAAAGAACTTCTTGTTGTATCACATGATCCATTTCAGCCAGTCAGAATCTTTAAATGATTATGTGACATACAATCCATTGCATGATCTTTTCAAAGATGATTGGCTAAGAGAAACTAATAAGCAATTAAAACAATTAAATTTAATACAAATATCCACAAGAATGCTAAAAATACAATAAGCACAATTTTTTGTTTGCTTTAAGAGATTTGTGTAAATTGGCAAATTTGCTTTGGATTCAAGGAATGATTTGGATTTAGCCCTACAATTACTGAGCCAGGTACAGAGCACCCGACCCAGGGAGTGTACGAGGTTAGGTAGCATTACAAAGCATCACTACTTGCCTCCATGGGGCATATAGAAAATAGTGATGCACATTGCACTACTGCTTATTGTAATATTACAAGGACTCCTATCAAAATGGCAGGAGTCCCTGCTTCTTTAGACTGAGCAGCTGCTCAGTTAAAGAGATTTAGGTAAATAAAGCATGGTACTGGCTCTAAAGACTTACATAAGAGATGCAGCCAACCACCGTATCCATGATAAAAAAGCAACTCCTTTTTCACTGCCACATGGTGAAGTCAATACTTGATGGGCCTAGGTGTTGTGCCTAGCTCAATGAATGTATACAATGTGCTATATGTCTCACTGCTTAGTAAATATGAATCTCTGCTCCTGTGCAAAATTGAGCCAAAGTGTGATTGTGCAGGACTTTTTCTGGTGTCTTGGAACTTAAAAAATAAAGGGGTAGATTAATTATAACTGGTGTACTCATATGCCAGTCTTTAATAAAGGCCCATCCCTTTTTCCCCAGCCGCTTTTACTAAGCGGCTCACGCCAGTAAAGCCGCCCTGCCCTGCGCCCAGCGTGGCCACTGCACAAGAAGCACGAACCAGCTCAGATCAGAAGTAGATTTTTGAGTTAAGCCCCCTCTCCGCCTTGCCAAGCCCATCCCCCTGTCCACCCATCAGGCAAGGGGCAAATCTGCGACTTCACTTTGGCATACACCACGGGCCCAACAATAATACATTTCCCACATTGTCTTTAATTTCTGGGTATTAACAGGTATTTTCACCAGAGTACCCCTTTAACAATATGTCCCAGAATTGTTATGTTATGAAGGATACAAGTAGGTACTGACAGGTCAGGCGAGGACACTGATCCTGAATGTTATATAACTATCAGTTTCAGAACCAATTTTCATCTCTTGTTGAATAAAAAAATCAATTTGTAGCTATCGATCAATCTTCAGTCTGCCTATTATCTAACTATGTATAATCCATCTACCCAATATCAATCACCTATCTTCCATTCATTTACTATAGTTTTCTATTTCTTGATTTTTATTTTTTATTTTTATTATTAATATGAAGAAATTCGATATAAGACTCTCCAGTGTATCCTAATGGGTTAACCACAAGACACTGCTAAAGTAGATACAGGATGACCTTGTCAGAAACACTCACAGACTCCTGCCCGTGATTCTCTTCTCCACCGCACGCCATCGCTAATGGAAAAGCTGTGTATGACCTCTGTAAATTATTAATATCTTCATGTTAGAAGACATTACTCCAAAAACACCAGGGGTCAACAACCCAGTAGTGTACATACTGTACAACACACTCCTGGTGAAAAATATATATATAATAGTATGGTGTATTCTATGCTATGTTCGTATTAAAACTCCTTCGACTTTACAATATTTAGTAGTCTCTTCTTGGGTTTTCACCGCTTGCAAGCTGCTTGGTTTTCCCATGGGCTGAACCATTTCAGGTTTAATTTTAGGTGTTGACTGAGATGAATGACTCGAAATTGCTTCCAACTTTTAGCCCATCTAAAATGTCAAACAAACTTTAACCACTAGGTGCCTGGGGGATACAGTGTGGTAGGCCTGAAAATGGATTATTAGATAGCTTTGATTCAGCAGAGCCCCCTATAGAGAATATGGGTCACAAAATAACATTTAAAGAGGAACAAAGACAATCAAGTCCCTGACGAAGTTACTAAGCAGCTAAAGCACTAAATCTCTTCAACCCTATAGAACATATGAAAGGTTACTCATTTTAAATCAGAAATAATTTCCTTTGTGACTTTTCCCATAAATATCATTATTCTTGGTATCTTTATTGCAGGAAAAAGCAGCAAATCGCATCAAATGAAGGTTATTTGTTCTACAATGATGGTGAATATAAGGTGTCAAATTTCTCCTTGAGGAAAGAGCCAAAAAGACCATTTATGCTCCACTAGAAATTCTGGGATGGCTCCCCAGTGCCACCTTTATGGTACTAATCAAGTGGGCACACTGCCAATCAGTCTATTTTGCCTGGAAACCTCCTTTAAATAAGCACTGTTGTTTCAAACAACCTCCCTCCATCTGATCTGAAATATATTTGTAAATCTCTTCTTTACCAACAATGTCTCCTTACCCCAAACACACAACTTCTGGGGTCTGGGGAGCTTAGCATGTGCTATGTGCAGAAGAGGAGGAAAGAGGACCAGAACAACGCTAGGCTATGTGCATTCAAGCTAGGGCTTTTCTCCATCCTCTTGAGGATCTGCATTGTCCATGAAAGCCCAATGCGGTGCGCCCCGGCACGTGTTTCGGCAAAATGCCTTTCTCCAGGGCTATACCATATACCTACACCGTGCTGCATTTTGAAAAAAAACACCATGGACCCAACAAAATTATTTGTTTTTTTTTTAATCAAGAAGATCTTTATTAAGGTTTTTTCAGTTTTAGTCAGACAACAACAGCAGGGGTGGAGAACAGACACAGAGTCCACCCCCGGAAGAGACCACATACACAAATAAACAAATAAAACAAGAACAAAGAACCGTTTGGCAATGTCCCATACAGTGCATCATAAAGTCCATCCTTTCACGAGGAAAGAACATGGTCGTAATTGGCCTCCATAACTGTGGATGCAGATTAGACTAATGCTCAGCCATCTAACAATCAACAGAGACAGTTCACCTGCCCAATGTTACTCCATCCGGAGGCGAAGGCGAGGGGGGGGGGGTCCTGCCCCTAGTAAGCGATGCGGGCGCTAGTCCTGGTGTATCAAGCCACCGCGCCCAGATCTTTTCAAATTTCTTCAGAGCTTCCCTTTATTCATAAGCATATTTCCCATTGGCTATGAGACAATTTACCTTAGCTATAAATGAGGATAGAGTTGGGGGAGTCTGGTCTAGCCAGGACTGGGCTATCAACTTCCTGGCCATATAGAGCATACGGGCTACGGCTAGTTTCTCAGAAGCTGTAAGGACAATGTCTTCGACATAGCCCAAGATACAAACCAGGGGGGATTGCTCTATCTGAATAGTGCAAAACTATTTGTTAAATGTGATAGCATATGACTGGGTCCTGGGAAATATATAAGCCTTTACAAAGGGCCAAGATACAGAGACCTTCCCACCCTGATGTTATTAGGCTGGTTATTCAAAAGAGGGGGGGGGGGGGGACACCTCACGGTGACATAGCTCTCTCACACACACAAACTACACACAAAATAAACACACCCCTCATGGTTAACGCCGAAGTGTCCCTGGAAAATTTTTTAAATCTTCATAACTATATAACTATATGTGGTATGATGTATTGTGTAGAGATCAATGTGTTATACTGTTGTGCTATGTATAGGATTGTACATTGTATGGATGTTAATAACAACCGTCTGTTTATAAAGCTACTTCAGTTAAAAGAAAAAAGTCATACAGAGCTCTCTAATCTGGCTCATAGAGTAATAGGGGTTGTCTGTAGCCTCCTCAATGACAGACTGCGCTGCTCTATACAGACTGGATATTAGAAGAAGGAGATTAATCAAGCAGTCTTATAGTATTAATGGCCTTTGTTACCCATAGCAAATTAGTAAATTATTTGAGCTTTTAGTTCACATATTTGGTAAAATTATTGTGTCTTATAATTTTAGTATTGAAATCCACATATCCTCTATCCATTACTAGACTCCTCCACATCATCACAGCACAATATGTCTTCTTTGGTTTCTACTAATAAAAATACATTTAGGTTACAAACCCACTTGGCGGGTCTGCAGCGAGTCTCCATGCTGTGTTTTTGCAGCGAGACTCGCTGCAGATCCCGGCCCTATTCTTTTAATGGCAGACAAACACGCAGCAGGGATGTACATCCCTGCTGCGAGTTTGTCTGCAGCCCTCCCCATTAACCCCCCCGGCCGCCGGAGCTGATACTTCACCTGATCCCGGCTCCGGCGGTTCCCGATGTCTTCAGCAAGCCGGAGCGGGGACCAGGTGAAGTATATGCTCCAGCCAGCCGCCCGCAGCCCCGGCCGCCCGATCGCCCCCCCGCAGCCCCGGCCGCCCCCCCCGCAGCCCCGGCCGCCCCCCGCAGCCCCGGCCGCCCGATAGCCCCCCCCGCAGCCCCGGCCGCCCCCCCCGCAGCCCCAGCCGCCCGATCGCCCCCCCCCCCCCCGCAGCACCGATCGCACGCCCCCCCGATCGAGCGGCTGGGGCTGCAGGGGGGCGTGTAAGCAATCGGTGCTGCGGGGGGGCATGCGATCTGTGCTGCGGGGGGGCGATCGGGCGGCTGGCGCTGCGGGGGGGCGATCGGGCGGCCGGGGCTGCGGGGGGCGATCGGGTGGCCGAGGCTGCGGGGTGACGGCCGGGGCTGCGGGGGGGGCAATCGGGCGGCCGGGGCTGCGGGCGGCTGGCTGGAGCATATACTTCACCTGGTCCCCGCTCCGACTTGCTGAAGACATTGGGAACCGCCGGAGGATCAGGTGAAGTATCAGCTCCGGCGGCCGGGGGGTTAATGGGGTGGGCTGCAGACAAACTCGCAGCAGGGATGTACATCCCTGCTGCGTGTTTGTCTGCCATTAAAAGCATAGATATTAGGAAGAGCCCGGCACTCACCAAGTAGATTATGCTTCTTTATTGTAGTGTAGCAAACATATGGTACAAGGACGCGTTTCGGCCAAGCATGGCCTTCATCAGCTTAGGGGTGTACACCCCTAAGCTGATGAAGGCCATGCTTGGCCGAAACGCGTCCTTGTACCATATGTTTGCTACACTACAATAAAGAAGCATAATCTACTTGGTGAGTGCCGGGCTCTTCCTAATATCTGAACATTTTTCTCACCTCGAGCACCACCGCCACGGAAGTGCCGTCTTCTACATATTTCTACATTAAAAGCATAGGGCCGGGATCTGCAGCGAGTCTCGCTGCAAAAACGCAGCATGGAGACTCGCTGCAGACCCGCCAAGTGGGTTTGTAACCTTAGGGTAGTTTCCGCAGCAGATTTCTTGCTGCAAATTTGCGAGATTAGGGCCCAATTCCACCGGACAATTATCATTCAGATAATCGTTAAATCGTTTGAATCTAAACGATAATCTTTCAGTCGAAATGCAGTTAACGATTAACGACCGAACGAGAAATCGTTGATCGCTTTATAAGACCTGGACCTATTTTTATTGTTGCTCGTTCGCAAAATGTTCGCAAATCGTTCGCATTGAATAAGACATCGTTCGGGTGTTCGCAATAGATAGGAACGCAATAGCGAAGAAATAGCGAAGAAAAAATGATCGCAAATACGATCATAAGTAACGATTATCGTTCCATGGAAATGAGCGAATGTTTTCAGGTCTTTCGCAATAGCGGTAATTTGAGATTGTTAATCGTTAACGATTATGCAAACGATAATCGTCCGGTGGAATAGGGCCCTTAGTGCCATTAACCCCCGCGGACCGGGAACATACTGTACTGCCCAACCTCATCGCAATGATTGTCTGACTGCCAGGAGACGTTGGGAGCCCCTGAAACAAGCCAAGGTGGGGACCCGATACAGTAGGTTCCCGGGCTGTGGGAGTTAAAGGATTATATAACTTTGTAATGTATGTTAATAAGCTATGTGGGGTAGGCCTGGGCTGGGAAGGGTGCCGGGAGGGTTCGCGTTAGGGGCCTGGGGCGGGCCTGGGCTGGGAAGGGTGCAGTGTGAGTTTGCTTTATGGCACTGGGCTGGGAAGGGCCCTGGGAGGGTCCGCATTAGGGGACCAGGGCGGGACTGGGCTGGGAAGGGCACCGGGAGAGTCCACATTAGGGGGATGGTGATCCAATGAGCTAAACTGGTGGGAGTAATACTCCTGGCGGGGTCACCCGTGCCAGATAGGTCATTGGGGAGAGGCCAGACTAAGCAAGGCACCCGGAAGAAAGGGCTGGTATGCTAGAAATTAAAACAAAATGTAAAGTACAATGGACATATACTATCGACAATACATCTAGCACTTTCACCACATGTATCAGTCAGCAGGACACACCATGCACATTGCTATTCTCATCTACTTTTGTTGTTGTTGACGGACAATCCTTGTAATAGGCAAGCAGGAGATGGCGGGACCCTTGCACCTAGGATTCCTTTTCACCACTAGGCTCTGTCTGCATTCCTGCTAAGTCTCACACCTTTGTTAAGCCCCCCCCCCCACCTTTGCATTAAGTCAGTACTTGAACAGTACTCATAAGGAGTCATCTCTTCCTCCAAGGTCAGATCTGCAGCAACCATAAGGAGGTTGGGCCTGCTGGGAACTAGTAGATGAACGATATGGGGCAGGCTGGATAGAGTACTCCAATCTGATGGCTGGCTCCTCTCCTTCACTGTTCTGTCTGAACAGTACAGATTCGATAACTAATGTCTTACTATGTTGTGAAGTGTGGGTAGGGTGCTGTGGAAAACCAGCCGTCAAGCTGTTCATGTAGTGGCCCACTTAGCACACTGGCCCATCTGGCATCTGCCCGACTTGCCACAGGGCAGTCAAGCCCTGAAACAGTATATATTCTGCAATTACATCACCTCAATAAGAAGACAAATACCACAAACATAGTATAAATTATATAACCTTTATTAATCACCAATTGACATGAAAATGAAAAACATGTGAAACCACAAACCATGAAGGAAGGAGGTCAAGCCTGTGGGACAATAAAATACTGGGACTTAGGAAGCTCATGAAGCGAAATGGCACTGAAGTCTTAGGTGGCAGTCATCCTGCTGGGACCTGTGGTTCCTGGGTAATGACTGTATTTAGGTTTGGGGCAATTGCCTAGTCACAGTATATTTAGGTATTAACCTTTTGTATGACCTTCAGTCAATGCTATATATGGCTATTATGGTTACATGTGATTACATGCAATCAATTTCTGTATTTTTATTCAGTGACGTTTATATTGTTTACATATACCCAGGGATGATTACTTTGATTGATTGCACTTTATAGTATTATAGTGTCCCAGTGGCTTGACCTCCTTCGAGAACAGTAGCGAAAAGTACAATTGGTCCAGCAAAAACAAGGTCTTAACTGCAGGGGAATGGCGCAAAGGATGAAAGTAAGGAGCTTACCTTCAACCTCAGTGCCAGGTGTGCAATAAGGACATATCAGCAGGTTAGATTCCTTTAACCTGATGATAGTTTCCATTTAAAATATATATATATATATATATATATATATATATATATATATATATATATATTTTTTTTTTTTTTAAAGCTAATAAATTTGAAACAACTGCTGTATATTATAAATGTATATTTGTTTTATTATATTTAGAGATTTTAAAAAGTAGTTGTTTTTTTTTAAATCCCAGGCTTTGGACTGTTGGGCCCCTCACACCCACTTAAAGGAGTACTCCAGCAGCAAATCCCCATAGAAAACTTCTTTTGCTTTGGACAGTTCCTGTCTCGGACAGAGGTGGCAGCACTGTGTCAAACTGAAAATAAAATACCACTTCCTGCAGCACATACAGCAGCTGGTAAGTATGTACGTAAATTACAAATATTTATAAACTTTTTGAAACCAGTTGATTTCAAAGAAAAAGATTTTCGCTGGAGTACCCCTTTAAATGCTATACCTGAAATTTCATAGCTAAGAATGGCTCTGTTTCTGGACATAACATACAAAGCTTATTCTCTAATGCCACACCACTATTTTAAACTATAAGTAATTGTCACATATGTTTACAAGGACAAACCACAAGAGAAGAAAATTCTATTAAACTCTTACTCTTAGTTATTTCATTATGATATCTCTGTAGAGATTAAGCTAAACTGGTTGAAGGATTGTCAGACTAGAAGGGCAGATTCTTTTCTGCTATCAAAATTCTATGCTCTCCTATAAATCAAATGTCACGTCAATCCTTTTACTCAAGGTAACCTAGAATCTTATAAAGGTGTAATTTAATGTCGCCTAATTGAATTACTTCTTAGAAAAAATAATATCACTAGGTCGCCAATGCCGCGGCTACTACCTCAAATTAAATCTCCAGAACTAATTCCTAAGAGCACGGTGGATAAAGTAAAGATTTATGTAGAACTTAGATCAGCTTCATGGATGTATTGAAATGTAATATTGAATAAAAATAGGTTATGAGGAGATCTATAAAAAGGATGGCGGCTAATAAATGTCATTTCATCTATAAAGAGGTTAGGGGTATTTTTTTCAATGTTATTAGGATAGATTGTATGTTTTGTGGGGCTATTTACCTAATGTAGAGCATCATCTTTCCCAGGTCATCTCTTCAAACCTAAGGCCAGGTTCACACTACATATAATAGCAGCACAGAAAGGCTGGTGTTACTGAAGATCATTCCGTCCAGTACTGCAGTACCAGCCATATTATCTAAATTTCTGGTGACTTCGGATGGGGGCTCACCCGTGTGCACGGCAACCCAAGTCACCGCTGCACACAGTGGAGCATGCAACTCGAGCTGCACGCTCCATTGTGTGAACTGACATGTTTTGTGCGGCCACTATTCAATGAATAGCAGCCGCAGAAAACTGACATGTCAGTTTTCCGTGCGGCTGGATGAAATCCCGGCCGGAGCGTATATTATGTGTATACGATCTGGCCAGGATTTCATTCTTTGAAATGCAACGTATGTTTTGCAGAAATCATTGCCGATGTTGCAAATTGCAACAACTTCCGTGATTTATGTAAAACATACGTTGTGTGAACATAGCCTAAGGTGTACCTATATGGGGTACAGAGGTAGTACCTGGACTGCGGTGCACAAGTGGTAGAACTTTGTTATAGATCTTGCGGTGAGATCCAAAAAGTTCAAGTTACACCTCTAGAAGGGTTAGACAAGACAAGGTATGGTTGTTAAAAACGTCCGCCTCAAACAATGTAAGTTATATCCCCTTGCTCGCCTCACAGTAATGGATGGGCTGCTGTGCCCTGTATACAGTACCTATTCTAAAATAAGAAATAAAGAAAATAATATAGTGACAGACTAGATGGGCCAGGTGTGTTTTTTTCTGCCAACAGTTGTCTATGTTTCTAAGTTTTCAGTGGGGGCATAGTGGGTGGCACAATTAAGAAGAGTTCAGTGCCCCCTATTAATAATGGGGGCTCTTCCAGCAATGTTAATAAAGCACTGCAAGCTATTAGATTCTGTGGGGCATGAGAGTCATAATGTCATGGGTTTTCTCTTCTTTGAAGCACATAGGAACCACAAAGTATCAAAGGCTTTGAAAAGGGAGGGGAAGGAGGGGGTGACACCAGTTTAAAGAGCTCAGAGGTCAGTATCATGTAAATTCCCGCTGGGCTGGCTTGTGCTTTGCATGAATTCTTAGGACGTGCATGCCTCTTACTGAATGATGAGGCAGTGATGCGACTGCCTATGCTGCTCTTTTGAAATCTGCATTAACTCCAAGCTATCAAATTTGAATAATTTCGGCATTGCAATAGGCCACTCCCCCTTTCATGTCAGCTTAAAGGACAACTCCCACGATTTTTTTTTAGCTTATTTAACACACATTACAAAGTTATATAACTTTGTAATGTGGTTAAATACCCGGTCTGGCCCCCTTCCCCCACTTTCGGACCCCCAACCCCCCCTCCCCCCCCGGAAGTTAAAGAATGTATACATTACCTATTACGATCGTCGCGGTCCTTTTCTCCCGGGCGGCATCTGGTGACGCCGGGGGGCGGTATGAGTCTTCTTCCTCCTCAGCGTCTTCATAGAGAGTGAATGGGACGGAAAAGGCTGCTGGTGCACATGCACACCAGCAGCCTTTTCATTGGCTGGAGCGCATCACATGGCTTCCAGCTTGCTCAGCCCTGATTGGCTGAGCTTGCTGGAAGCCATGTGATGCTCTCCTGCCAATGAAAAGGCTGCTGGTGCGCAAGCGCACTGGCAGCCTTTTCCATCCCCAGGACCCGGAAGTCAGAGACATCGCTGGACGGCGGACGCAGGTGACGGTGAGGCGGACGGCGGGCGAATGGAGTGGCGATCGTCACCAGAGGGATGGTGAGTATGGTGTCTGTGTGTGTCTGTGTTTTTTTTTTTTTTTTTGGGGGGGGGGTCCCGAGGGAGTTGTCCTTTAACACCAAGCTCCACCCACTTGACAGGTGTGGTTTAAAGTTTCACTGTAAGAGAGAGACATCTCAAAAGTCTAAACACAGTCCTCTCCCGGCTCTGTGTCACATGATGAGTCAGGTTTTGGCTATGTTCACACAACGTGAGCATCCGGACATTACGTGACCCCGGCCGGGTCATGGAACGGCTGGTCTCTGCCTGGATCATCGCGGTTGGTACTTAAGTATCGGCCGGATTATCTGTCAGGCCGCAGAGCTCTGATGCTGGCTCATCAGCGCGCGCCCTCATCAGAGCTTCCCCCTGCACACTATGGAGCGAGCGGCCGAAGCCGCTCGCTTCACTGTGTGAACTGACAGGGTTTCCTACGGCCGCAATTCATTGAATTGCGGCCGCAGAAAACGGACATGTCAGTTATTTGCCGGACCGCACGGGATCCCGGCCAGAGCGTATACGATGGGTATACGCTCCGTCCGGGATCCCATTGAAACTCAGGCAATGTTCCACCCCGCAAAAACTACGCCGTTGTTGCCATCGGCAACAACGGCCGTAGTTTTATGTAGTGTGGACATAGCCTTATAATAAAAGTCTGTGATCCCGACTTTTTTTACTGACTGGGAGCGGACCACACAGCAGTGCTTCTCCTCGCTCTTTCTCAGTCAGGGTCTGAACACCAATCTAAAACTTTGACATGTTTCTCTGACATAAACAGAAAAATGCTGCAGCAACCTGCAAGTGTCAGGAGCATTTGTTTGCTTTTTGTGTCACATGTGTGGTGTGTAGCTACCTCCTTTTAACCTTGCACTTCTCCCAGCTTATGTGGGTGTTTTAGACACAGTTTAGTTAGATCCTGTATGAGAGGCCATTGCTAGTACAGGGACAAACTCTCTTGGGTTCAGCCTAACGTGGTGAGTTTGTACATTTTATTTGCTCAAAAGGTTTGCTTAGGACCTCATTTTTTATTTAAAAAAAAACCCACAAGACTTTAAAACAGGTTTTTATCGTGTGTTCACTAGAGGGAGTATATGCGGTGAGTCCTGACACTTGCAGGTCGCTGCAACATTTTTCTGTTTTTGCTTGTATGTTAGCCACGGAAGCAAACGGCACAGTGTAAACAAGTGCTCGTGGAATGCTAGCTGTTTGGGCTGATATGGTTCCCTTGAGCATTGTATAAAGCACCTGGAGCGGCCTCGGCACGTACCGGCCGCAGCCGCAGCACGTGCTTTATAAAGGAGAAAATTACTTTTATTCCCCGGCTCGTTACTAGATACGAGCGGGGAAGTAGTCATGGTGGGCGGCTCCCCGCTCGTATCTAGTCACTGCGCTCTGCCTGTCAGTGTGCTAGGCGGGATGATTGACAGGCAGAGAGGCCAGTAACGGACCTCTCTGCCTGTCAATCATCCCCTCTGAGCGCGCTGACAGGCAGAGCGCAGTGACTGGATACGAGCGGGGAGCCGCCCACCCTGACTACTTCCTACTACAAGGAATAAAAGTCATTTTCTCCGTTATAAAGCACCTGCTGCGGCCGTGGCCGGTATGTGCCGGGGCCGCTCCAGGTGCTTTATACAATGCTCAAGGGAACCATATCAGCCCAAACGGGCTGATTGGTTCCCTTTAATCGATTCATGGCCAGTATTATCGAGAAGAGGCTACTTGAGGAGGAGGAGGCAGCAGTTGATTGATTCAAGGCCAGTATTATCGAGGAGAGGCTACTTGAGGAGGAGGCAGCGGTTGATCGATTCAAGGCCAGTATTATCGGGGAGAGGCTACTTGAGGAGGATGAGGCAGCAGTTGATTGATTCAAGGCCAGTATTATCCGTGATATATACCCCATAGACAGCCTTATTCAACGCGTGACTGCATGAGAGGCTTGAAATCATTTGCACACAGAAGAACCCCATCGGCATTTGCGGTGCAAGATTTCACTACTCTCATGATATCCGCAAAATACCTCAAGAACAGTTAGTACCCGCTCACAAAACGGTGAGTAGTGTTACTTGGCACGGGTGCCAGTATTAGAACCCCACAGCTATAGTCCACAAAAGGTGAAATCCACACTTTTTGAAGCATAGTCGTGGGGATTATTTTAGGGTTGTTACTGTTCTTGGGGTATGGGTTGGACGGTGCACTGGTGTGAGGCATTAATCTGGTGTGGAGATGTTAAATGGCAAACACAGCATGTGCATCAAATTTGGAAATGGGGATCTGTTTTTTCAAATGTATCCGAATTAAGTAGGGAATATTTAAGGGGATTTAAAAAAAAAAAAAAATTGGGGGTCTAAGGGGGAAACATTACTTAATAAGTTAAATTAAGGATTTTTACATTGGGCACATATTTAGGATATTAACATCAATTTCTTGGACACACAGATTGCCATGCAAGACGGGTGACTGATGACTTAGTCATTCACATCAGGCAGGGGGGGGTGGTATAATCCGATGTAATCCAGGCAAGATTCATCTTCACAAACGTCAGCATCTCCACACTGTGGCAAGAGAGCCTCGTTCTTTGCGGTATTACAATGTTACCCGCCGCACTAAATACCCTCTCTGACGCCACACTACTGGCTGGGCAGGACAGCAGAGCCAAGGCAAACTCTGCCAGTTGAGGCCAAATCTCCAGTTTTTCTGCCCAGTACTGCACAGGGTCGGTGACACTTTGGGGCAGGGGGGAACCAAGGTAGGCAGTGACCTGGTTCCTGAGCTCATGCTGGTCCACGCCATGAGTCCGGTGCTGTGTCCATTCTTCACCAGCTGGCTGCATGAAATCGCTCATGAGGGCTTGCAGGCTGTAGCGACTTCTGACGCCTCCATTAGTGGTGGTGGGAGTGGAGCGCGCTGGTTCCCCCCAGAGGATGTTGTCTGGGAACCTGGCTGGTCTCGCAGGTAAGTTGAGACCAACTGACTGGTGAGCATGTCCCTGTAGTACACCAGTTTAGTCTCCCTCTGTGATGGCGGGAAGAATTCTGCCATTTTGCGGCTGAAGCGAGGGTTCAACAGGGTGGCCAGCCAGTATTGGTCCCTCTAGCGGATGTCCACAATCCTGCTATCATTCCGCAGACACTCCCGCAGACACCTTGCCATCTGCACCAAGGAAAATGAGCGCCTCTCCTCTCTACTGTCCTCGGTATAGTTCCAGGGTCTGCTGGGGTCTTCCTCCTCTTCCTCTACCACCTCATCCTCCATCTCCAGCTGTAATGGAGAGGCAGAGAAGCTAGGTGGCGGTGTGCGGAATGGCTGGGCGTAGACATCTTCCTCCTCCTCAACCTCCATCTGCACTTCATCCAGCTCTGGGCTCAAGGCGATGTTCAGCCTTGGAGTTGTGGCCTGGAAATCCTCGCTGATGATGTTGGTCAGAGCACTTTTCAGAACATGGAGGAGTGGGATGATACAAGGTGTATGAGCCAGCCCTCCCCGCTGAACTGCAGAGACAATGTTCCTCCCGTTGTCTGCTACGACACTTCCCACCGTTAGTCGACGTGGGGTCAGCCATTCAGATATCTCCTCCCTGATGGTCCGGAGGAGCTCCTGCCCACTGTGGCTTCGTTGACCCAGGCTCACCAAATGGAGGACAGCCTGAGAGCGGCGGGCCTGACATCGGTGGTAAGACACTGGGTCAGGTTGGACTGCAGTGGTGGTGGAGGCAGAACTTGTGCTACCCGCTGCTGGCCCCCTAAAGCACCATGGAGGTGACAGTGGCAAGAATGGGCCAACTTCCTGATGGTCTCCTGGGAGGATGTTGACGCAATGGGCAGTAACGGACATGTACCCTTGTCAATAATTAGAGGACCAGACATCAGCACTCAGGTGCACGGTTGTGGACACCAAGAGTCCCAATGAGTGAGGGGACAGCTTTGGCAGAGAAGTAGTGGCGGCTGGGGACTCGCCATCTGGGGTGCGCACACGCCACAAAATCCCTGAAAGGCTGGGAATCCACAACATTAAAAGGCATGGACTCGGTCAGGGATTGCTGCCTCATTAGGGGTGTACATGGCAGTGAGACTGTGCTGCTGCTGGCAGCTGAGGCTGACGAGCCCTGAGTTCCAGTGAGAGGATGCTGCATTATGGGATCTGCAGTGTATGGTGCATCCTGACAGGAGGTGGTATTGGGGTCACGTTTTTTCCAGGCCTGTTGGTGTTGCCTTTCCATGTGCTTCCTCATGGATGTTGTCCCAAGATTATCACCCCTGCCACTACTGACCCTCTTATTGCACAGCAGGCACAGAGCGATGTGCTTATCTGTCCCCAGCCGAAAGAACACCGTGGTTTGCTGCCAGCCATGGGGGGTCTTGCTGGTTGTTCACTGCCACCGCTGCCTGAGGGTCCCCTCTCAGTTCCAAGGCTTGAAGGTAATGGACTCTGCCTGGTAGATTGTCTTCTACCCCTCCCTCTTGTGCCTCGCTTCCTTGCACCAGTGGGATGTTGCTGTCTCGGTAGCACCTCAATTTCCTCCCCTGATGACGCTGAGGATAATGGTGCTTGGGGGCGCCATGTCCGATCAGCGACATCATCATCACCACCACTGCTACTGTCCTCCAGTGGCTGGGACAGGATCTCAGATGGGGCACTGGATGCCCCTCCCTGGCTTACAGCCAACACCTCCTCTGCAGTCTCTGCACATTCCACCTGCTGCCTTTGGGGGACTACCTCCTCCTCATCATCATCACTAAAAAGTGGTAGAGAATCCAAAGGCAGATGAAGATTTGCCAACAGTTCCCTGGCAGCAGGTGCCCCAAAGGTGAGTGGCATAGTAATAACAGGGGACGGGGCAGAGGATTCTCGCTGATCGTTCCATGTAAGGGTGGTGTCGGATGATCCAGCCGACCTCGTTTGGGAGCTTTGGGCGGTGGAAGTGGAGGATTGGGTAAGCCAATTTAGAACTGCTGGCTGTGTGGTTCTTACACGCCTGTTGCCCCGGCTGCCACCAGGCCTGGTGCTGCCACTTCTCCTAGCCTCACCGCCTTTTGCAGTCTCTGCCTGTGAAGTGCTGGATGTAGGACCCTTGGACATGGTTCTTTTGTTGGGAGAAAATGAAAGAAGCTACTGGCCCCAAGGCACAAACTTTCAGTGACAATCTTGTGGGTTGGCGGCACCCAGCAAAGTTGCAATGTACAGGTAATCACAAAACACCCTTTTTTATTTTTACTTTTTTGTGTTTTTTTGTACTTTTTTAAGAACTTTTGTGGTTGCAGCCAGCTATACAGGGTTGACAGCACCCAGCAAAGCAGCAGTGTACAGGTTATCACAAACGAACAAACAAACAACCTTTTTTTTTAACTTTTTTAGTTTTTTTTTTAAAACTTTGTGGGTTGCAGCTATACAGGGTTGACAGCACCCAACAAAGCAGCAATGTACAGGTTATCCCAAACGAACAAACAACCTTTTTTTTTTTAGTTTTTTGTTTTTTTTTAACAACTTTGTGGGTTGCAGCTATACGGGGTTGACAGCACCCAACAAAGCAGCAATGTACAGGTTATCCCAAACAAACAAACAACCTTTTTTTTTAGTTTTTTTTTTTTTTTTAAACTTTGTGGGTTGCAGCTATACGGGGTTGACAGCACCCAACAAAGCAGCAATGTACAGGTTATCACAAACAAACAAACAAACAACCTTTTTTTTTTTAGTTTTTTAGGTTTTTTTTAACAACTTTGTGGGTTGCAGCTATAAGGGGTTGACAGCACCCAACAAAGCAGCAATGTACAGGTTATCCCAAACGAACAACCTTCTTTTTTTTTGTTTTTTGTTTTTTTTTAACAACTTTGTGGGTTGCAGCTATACGGGGTTGACAGCACCCAACAAAGCAGCAATGTACAGGTTATCACAAACGAACAAACAAACAACCTTTTTTTTTTTTAACTTTTTTAGGGTTTTTTTAACAACTTTGTGGGTTGCAGCTATACGGGGTTGACAGCACCCAACAAAGCAGCAATGTACAGGTTATCCCAAACAAACAAACAACCTTTTTTTTTAGTTTTTTTTTTAAAAAACTTTGTGGGTTGCAGCTATACGGGTTGACAGCACCCAACAAAGCAGCAATGTACAGGTTATCACAAACGAACAAACAAACAACCTTTTTTAAAAAACTTTTTTAGGTTTTTTTTAACAACTTTGTGGGTTGCAGCTATACGGGGTTGACAGCACCCAACAAAGCAGCAATGTACAGGTTATCACAAACGAACAAACAAACAACCTTTTTTTTAGTTTTTTAGGTTTTTTTTAACAACTTTGTGGGTTGCAGCTATACGGGGTTGACAGCACCCAACAAAGCAGCAATGTACAGGTTATCACAAACGAACAAACAAACAACCTTTTTTTTTAGTTTTTTAGGTTTTTTTTAACAACTTTGTGGGTTGCAGCTATAAGGGGTTGACAACACCCAACAAAGCAGCAATGTACAGGTTATCACAAACGAACGAACAAACAACCTTTTTTTTTTTGTTTTTTAGGTTTTTTTTTAACAACTTTGTGGGTTGCAGCTATACGGGGTTGACAGCACCCAACAAAGCAGCAATGTACAGGTTCTCCCAAACGAACAAACAACCTTTTTTTTTTTAGTTTTTTGTTTTTTTTTAACAACTTTGTGGGTTGCAGCTATACGGGGTTGACAGCACCCAACAAAGCAGCAATGTACAGGTTAGCACAAAAGAACAAACAAAAAACCTTTTTTTTTTAGTTTTTTTAGGTTTTTTTTTTAACAACTTTGTGGGTTGCAGCTATACGGGGTTGACAGGACCCAACAAAGCAGCAATGTACAGGGTATCACAATCAAACAAACAAACTTTTTTTTTTTTTTTTGAGTTTTTTGGCGTTTTTCTTTTTTTTATGAAGTTTTTTGGTTGCAGCTATATGGGGGTTGACGGCACCCACCACAGCAGCAACAACTAGCGTCTCCTCTCAGTCACAGAACGGAAGCTGGTTCTGACTCTTCTCACTTTTCTCTGTCTTTTTTTTATCTCCCTATCTCTGCCTGGATATCACAAGTTATTTACTTCCTATCTCTGCCTATCTCTCCCTCTCTCTACCTCCCTGTACCTATCTACTTTTTTGCCTATCTATCTATGTGCTTTCCCTCCTCTCTCTCTGCAGTCTAGACATACAATGAGAAAGAGCATGGACGCTCAGGCACTTCCTGTTCCTGTAGTAACGTCACACGCCTTGATATTCACATAATAACAGGATAAAAGGGATTATGAACTGGAGAGAATGGAACGGCTGCACATCCCATCTATGGCTGATACTCATGCCGCTAGGCCTATATTAAAAATCAACACCAGAGTGTCTGTATATGAATTGATCAAGCCATATTGCCCCGTGTACCACCGCGCAGGTCCTCTGGTCCACACGGGTCCCTACGCTAACTCCACACCGTGTCGGTCAGTGACCACCGCCCCCACAAAGCGTGCACATGCAGGGAAGGGAGGCCATGGAACGGCCCTGCAACCCCAATGTCACAGGACCAGACCTAAAAAGCCCCACCAAAACCCAGCCAGCACCACCGGCGGGGAAGGCTGCCCCCAAACGACACAAGTATGGATATGATATTACTCTTACCATTGCTGCTCTCACAGAATGGGGAAGACATAAGGTCCATACATGTGAGCACAGGCATATCCTGCTAATTTTGGGATTAAAAGGGATTATACCTCTTCCATTCTGTGAAAACAATACAGTTTTGCGACGCCGTTGCGGTTTTAACGAACTTCGTAACGAACTTTTTGAAAGTTCGGTTCAGTACCGAACCAAACTTATTGCAAAGTTCGTAACGGTTCGGTTCGGTCATTCCTAGTTTTCAGGTTACTTTTGAAGGATGTGATGTTGGATGTTGATGTTGGACTTGATGTTGATGTCAAAAGTATTTTATGATGACATTGACACTTTAAACTTGAGACCTCGTATTTTTCTGCAAAATTGGGGTGTGTGCAAAAAATTTGTGATCACTGATGGTTTGTGCCTGACAGATGTTGATATGTCCCCAATGCAATGTCACTTTGTGTGTGTGAAGATAGATAAAATCCACAAGATGTTTTTAAAGGAAACCGACAATAGAAACTGCTATCTATTGTTTCTGCTGCCTGGTGATTTGGTAAGCTGTATACTGCACTGATGGATCCCTGTGTATTTTATGCATTAGCTTCATCACTGCCGTTCAGTAACTTTACTATAAAGTGCTCATTGGTTAAAGGGGTTTTGCAATCCTGGACACTAGTTCACTATCCATGGAATAGGGCAGTTTTCTTCTGACGCACTATTCAGCTGATTTTGTAGCAGGATTGAATGTGGAGAGAATTACATTAGACGGTACATATTCCTATCGCTGCCTCAGACTGCTGAGTAATACACTTTAGATGTCCTGCTGAGAAAAATAAGGAAAAGGATCAGTGAGCTGAGCTTGAAAACTAGTTGCCTTACTCTATACAAATTTCTGTCTTTTAGGATTTTGTCATATTGTTAATAAAGTTAGGCTGGGTTCACACTGCGTTTTTACATTTAACGAATCCATTTTCAAAAGGTTACTTTTAATGTACACAAAAACGTGGTCAACCATGTTTTTCTTTCGTAAAATGTATACCTTAAACAGGCTTCAAAAACGCAATGTGAACCCAGCCTTAGAGGGATATTCTGCTGTTCAAACATAATTATATCACATGTGCTGATGAAAAATAAAATGATACTTATCTCCCCCCGCCACTCGTATCACCGATTCAGCAACTTTTAGTCCCTTAATGCTCCTCTCTTCTGCCTGCTTCTGAGATGAAAGGAGGAGGGCTTGTGAGCAGGTGTTTTCCTGTGATTGGCCAGAGAAGTCTACGTAAGAGTACTGTTGGCAAACACCCAGCTCTCGCCCCACCTCTTAAAACTGAAAGAATCACTATTTAAATCACAATTTAAAGTTATCTCCATCCATCTTGCTTTGGTTTACAATGTTTTTATTGAGTTTAGATTTCGTAATTGACAAAATCAAATAACAAACATCAAAAACACTTGAGAATTAGACCAAACATTTAGGCCTACAAAATTTGCATAAAGAAAGTTAAGTATTAACATGCATATGCATACAGATGGCATATCAAAAGGCACCTACACATCCTAGCCACAGTATACACCTTCCCAGTAGGCATCACCCTTCTACAACTGAACCAGTATAAACAATCATATCCACTGAACTGAACACACAATAATATCCCATATAGACAGTATACAAGAACCTTCAGAAAAAAAGGAAGAGGGAAAAGAAGAAGGAGAAAAATGGGAGGGGAAGATAAACTTTGCATCCATCTTGCTCTGGGTCTCCTGTTTTGTTAGGGCACATATTGGGGTGGTGATGCGCATAGACAGCTAAAAGGAATCCATTTTGCTGATACTGATTTCAGGCATACAGTCAGTATTAAGCTGATTAAGTTGGGTTAGTGATTGGGTTAGTCGACAGTGGGGGCTTTATATGCTGGTATTCTTTACGGCCCACTACTCTAATATAACTGGGCTGAAGACTTAAAGCAGAATTAGGTTTGTATAGTTGAGGATGGATGTACCTTTGGCTGATTTAACAGGAACTGGCTATACTTTTCCCAGACTGAAACCATCTTGTATACATTATCAAGTCAGGGAGTAGATTGTAAATTGGTTACCAGGTTATAACTCCCTCGGCTTAGTCAGCTGCGGTAGCTCAATGTGCTGGCGGCCTAATCACTTCTCAGTTATCAAGCAGATTTAGTAGCATGAACACTATTGTTGAAAGATTTAAGATCCTCCATCCACATGTGCTTGGGATTGAATCAGAGGATGACTTGTTTCAAGCTGCAATGTAATTTTAGGGAATGTTATCAGTATTATATATCTTCAGATTTTCATGGGCATCTGTTTAGTTTTCACAACACACATCAGGGGCAGATCTACAGTTGGCTCGCCTACTTATAATAGACAATGCAGCTTTGTCATCTATAAATTTACATGTATGAAGAGCATTGTTAATTTTTTCTCATTAACAGTTATGAATATAACTTCTGCATTCTGACAGAGGGAGACCACTCTTTTCCCTGGTGCTTCAGTGCACAAATGACTGGTGACAATCTACTGGGGGCCTACCTGTACACAGCGGCCTAACTACTATACAGATGCACAGCTAGGGCTGAACTACCACATGAGGGTATAGAGGGGCTTTATACAATATGGGGATACAAGGAGGCTTCACTTCTATATAGGGACACAAAAGGGGCCTAACTTCTTTAAGGAAGCACAGAATGGGCTAACTACTAACTTGAGGCATGGGGACCTAACTACTATATTTGGGGGCACATAGGACACCTGACTACTACATGGATGCATTAGCATAAGGGGCTTTACTACTATAGGAGGACACATAAGCCCATAAATACAATATGGGGGCATAGAGGGTACCTAACTAATATATGAGGCACAGTGGGACCTAACTACTATATGGGGGCACATAGGAGACCTAACACTATATGGAGACACTGAAGAGACCTAACTATTATATGGGGGTACAGAGGTGGTCTAATACTATGCATGCTGAAACAAAAAACAAAATATTTCCCTGCCATATTCTGCAGAGAAGAGTTGTGGCCCAGGTCATATAAAAATGACTCCAATCAGAGAAGACATTACCTGTGAATCACCGGATATAAGATAACGTCGGTAACCTTTGACGTGCAGTACTGCCGGTCCCATGGGGGGGGGGGGTCAGCCATCTACTGACCTTCCACAGGAACTGGAAAAGGTGGAGACTGGAGAAGGATAGCCCAACGAACAGCACCTGTTTCTCCTAATTCTTCTATTGAAGTGCACCTCTACTCCTGTGTTATCTATAAAATAGTTCAAGCTTTACTAGACAATATTTAGGCAACACAAAAAAACAGTCCTTACAAATCATTAAAAACAAACAAACCATCCATGAAAACAATGCAATACACGCTGTCCCTAGAATATGCCCCACAATGTAATAAGTAGGGTCAGCAGCAACTGTAAAGCAAGAAGAAAATCAGTCACCCCGGGTATTATGTAATGGGGAATAACAGTTCCAAAAAATGGTCCAAAATACATTAGCAGATGACGCCTTTCATTGAAACATGATGTTTGTTAGATTTGATCAGTGGCAACAAATAATTTGCATTGCAGTTGGATTTGTTTGCTTTCTGGTTAGAAGTATGACTGGCATGGATTTTCAAATCAATTTCTGGAAGGAAAGAAAACACAGTATCTTACATCTAACAGCTATTATACTGCCATTGCCATCTTTTCAATTGTAGGTGACTCACTGAGACAGCAGACTAGATTGATTATGCTTTTTATGGGGAAACTTTGTTTCTGAATACTATGAAGCATTTTATTTTGGGTAACAATAAAGAAATGAAATATCTACAGCTTCTTATAAATATTGTACTGCTATTCATTACCACTTTTACAAATTGTGGGGTGAGTTGAAGATAGAAAAAGTGTAAAAGGGAGCATAATGTATATGAGGGCCAGGTCCACAGTTTGCTCTGGGGTCCATAGGACTGTAGTAATGCTACTGGACTGTAAACTGTTAAAGGGGTTATCTGGGGATAAAGAAACGTTCACACATGGCTGGGGTGGAGTTAAAAACAAAAAGATATGAAGCTATAAAAAAAATAGCTATACTCACCTACTGTACCTCAATCCCCTTCAGCTGCCACACTGATGCTTATGTTCCCCATCTATCACTGCTACCTGGTTCCTGGTACCAGTGAATGGCTGTGTAGGCAGTTCTTTTGGGAAGAGGGCATCACTAGGAACCAGGAAGTAGCGGTGAGGATTAGGGACTGAGATGGTGTGGCCGCTGTGGGGTATTAGGGTAGGAAAGTATAACTTTTTTTTTTGTATTTGTACATCACTCCCAGCCACATGTAAAATATTTTTTTAGGGTAGCCTCCTATGTGTAGTATCACAGCAGATTTCACGCTGTGAGTTCCGCAGTGAAATCCACTGTGATACTCTGTAGTGTAATTTCCTATGTATCTACACTCTCACAGTGAATTTTCATTCCGCTGCGAGTGTGTAGTCCCTGCCCACTTAACCCACCTCCCACCAGAATAATATATTACCTGTCCGCACTTCTGTCTGCTTCTCCGGCTCCCTGACATCCCACTCCCAATATTAGTTCCCATGGTTTTTGGCTGCTCCCTTACCAAGCAGGAAGGGGAAACCTTTGGATCTCCAGCTGTTGCAAAACTACAATTTCCATCATGCCTGGACAGCCAAAACTTTAGCATTAGTGAACAAGTAGGATGCCAAGTCCCCCTGGCTGTATTTTGGGATGGTAGCCAATCAGTGTGCTGTCCCACCGCAGCCACTGATTGGCTGAGTAAGGCACCAGGGAACCAAGAGCCAGAGAAGCAGATGGGACCATGGACAGGTAATGTATTAGCCCTGCAGCGGTTAAGTGGGCAGGGGCTACATTCTGGCAGCTGAATAGAAATCGGGTGCGAGAATGTAGATTCATAGTAAATGACACTACAGAGTATCGCAGTGTATTTTACTGCGGAACTCATAGTTTGAAATCAGCTATGATGCAGTACGCCTGAAACTGGCCTTAAAAGACAGCTTCAACATTTTAAGCAGCCTAAAGAAAAAAAAACTGCAGAAAGATCTGAAACTCACATTCTATGTGAATAAGTTGGAGAGGTCAAGTGATTGTAAGTGACATGTTCGTAAATGTTCAAATGTTCGTACGAACATGACGCTAATTGTTCGTGTTTGGCAATTACAAACGATTTGTTCGATGATCGAAATGTGAATGTAGCCATGTTCACTATTGGCATTACTGTGATTGACATTAGCGATTAGCATCATTCCGTACATGCTATAAAAACACAACGTTGAGGCGAATTTTCTTACAGTCTTTCCTGATTCTTGTGCCATTCCGTAGGGAAAGTGAAACGAGCAGGGACAGCATCTGAATTGAGTTAGGCAGCAATGTTCATAGTGGTAGTTAGTCAGTGTAGGGAGGGAGAGCTGACCGAGTAGGGCTTAGAACGTTAGGTGACAGAATCCAGTGTTTTAGCACTATAAGAATTAATTTCTTAACCCTGTGGTGACCAGGCGTCCTCTGTGAAAAAAACTTAAGAACCCAACAGTCCTTTTTAGGGCTAATTTTCCCATTAATCTTTTTGTCTGGCTCTGCTGCTGTGCCAGTATATACGCGTGGGAGAATAAAAGATACGCTAATGAACCTCGTAATTGCTCCACTATTATGTATTTAACAATTTGCACACATGTGCGTAGACTGAAACATGAACTTCTACATTACATTTGTTATTTGTGTGTAAATGTTCGCCGAACACGAACCGTTCACAATCATTTTTTTTATGTTCGTGTTTGAAATCTGAATCGAACATCTGGATGTTCGCTTATCACTTATTGTCAAAGTCAAAATCTGGCTATTTGTTAAAATGAGAATTTTTTTTTTTTCTTTTAGTCAAGCAGAAAGCAAATGTTGGATGTATTATCATCTATAAAGGCAGAATACGTCTCTGCAGTTGAAGCAGTTAGGAAGCGATTCGGTTGAACTATTCGGGGAGTGGTAAACCACTAACTCAGCCAACTGTGATTTATGAAGACAACCATGAATGTATTAAACTTTCCAGCAGTGAAAAGATCAATGCAGGGACTAAGCACATTGACGTAAAACATCACTACCTGCATGATTCAGTGGAACACATTATAATTGAGGCTGCCTATGGTGAGACTGACAAGATGATAGCTGATGCTACAACAAATCCACTCTCAAGATGGAGAAATTCAGGACTATGTTGAGTCAAACAGAATATGTAGTTGCTGCAATGGGGTATGGCAAATGCCAGTACTGCACTGTGACACATAGACACCCAGACAGGTCAAACGCTTTGATTACTAATGGTCTCAGGGATGAGACCCCCACCAACCTTTAGATATAGATAGAGATGCGCTTCACTCTCCAGCTCAACACCTGATCCTACTTTGAGCTTTTTTTTTTTTTTTAGCTATCTCTAACTGTTGCATGGACCTGGGACGGGGACCAGGACCAAAGTAAACTTTGGAGATATCTGTGTGACATTCAGGGAATAGGGTCAGAAACATGTGATTCCATGCACTGTGCAGGAGTGGTGACACATAACCACAGCTCCCTTAACGACAGCTGAGCTACACTAACCAACTCCGGCCACTGCACGGTGACCATAACCAACTGCTTGTGTCCTTGTGCTGAATGGCGAGGGTGCTAAGGTATCCTGTGGACAGGCCATCAAGCTGTTTTCCACTTCCTGTCTTGTAATAGACTTTGTTCTGCTGTACACTCTAGCTGGGAATACAGCTAACTCAAAGAAGAAACCATTATTATAAATGTTACATGTTACAGACTATGCATTTAGGCCCAGAAGCTTTATGTTAAAACTATGGCTACATGCCAATATTTGGCTACAGTATGAATGTAGCATTACCAAAGCCTCTAGTTTCTCTATTACCAACTACTTTTTGTAATAAATGCAAATTCCCCCTCATTTTGCTTCATAGTAGTGGCACAGCATTACTGTTATCCATGTAGACATAGCCTAAGTCAACAGAGAATAAAAGAAGAAAGAACTACAAATGAAGTGTGCACAGCTCTATAACCCTACTAGTACAAGTAAATCAAGAAATGTATACCATGACTGATTTAATAATAATAGGAATTAGCCTCAAAGGTATGTGATAAATGCAAGTATTACGGACGATATTTCCTCCCTACAAGCAAAATATATCTACCGTCCTCCGAGAGTGCTGAATTATTTATGAAACTGATTATTTAGTAATTGAAATTAAGACTTAGAATGTTTTGCAAACCTGAAATGAGGCATTAATCAGGCAGACTATTCAATTTTTAATCAACACGCTGTGGCTAGCGTAGATATCAATGCAAATGAGACCTACTCTTTCAATTCTATTTTCCTGGCTTTATTCTAATGCACACTCCACCATCTCAAATTGTAATTGATTTTCTTATTTTTAGTAGATAAGTGCGGATGACTTTATGCACATTCTACAAAAAAAAGGCTCAACTCAGCAATTTGCTTTCTTTTCGAGTTTTTGTGTAATTTCATGGTCAACATAAAACTTATTTGAGCTCGCTATATATGAGAAACAAATTGTTAATTTTTATTACCTGCCCTCTAGGAGCTGGCACATAGTTACAATTTAGAAACCAGTTAAATTATAGTGAACAAGGCTATGAATAATAAAAAATAAAACTGCCTACATTAAACACTTTGGGTAAAAGTACCTTCAAAACCCTTAAAACCAATGTACCACTTGGTACATCGCTTTTTCTTTTTACATAAACAGACGGGAAATGCCGATTCCGTGGTTCTTTTTTTGAAATGCCACCATGTTCTCGCGCACGGTACTGGTCTATTACCAAGCACTGGCTGGGTATGAAGTACTGGAGGCGGGCCCCCAGTGTGGCAAAACCCCCTCCCCTCTGTGATGCAGCTCCATTAGAATCAATGGAGCCACGTCACCGAGGGGAGGGGAGATTGTCACACTGGGCAGCAGGCCTGCCCCTAGTGCTTCATACCCAGCTGGTGCTTGGTAATAGACCGGCACTGTGCACTGGAACCAGGCGCTGATTCAAAAAGAGAACCACAGCTCCGGCATCTGTGAAGCAGGGCTGGTCTGTTCATGTAAAAAAAAAAAAAAAAAGCAATGTACCTAGTGGTACATTCGTGTTACATCCTTAATAACTGATGCTTGAACAATTGTTTAGCCATCAGCTATCTCTCCTGTCTGGCCTCTGACCTCCCCATACAAAGGAACGTTCGACATGGCCACAGGCAGAGAGCTCTGGCATAGGCTTATCTCCCCCAGAACAAATCAAAGTGATTTCTCATCATGCCTGACCCCATCTGTTTGTGGTTTGTCAGAAGAGCCCCATTCACCTTATACCAACAGCTGAATATGGCGCAAGTGGCAAGTTACAAAAGTATAATGTGTATGGAGACCTTTAAAGAGTCTGCATTCGGAGGGTCACAACCTTCAAGTGCACATTACTATAGATGTAACATACATCACTGTTGAGGTCAATGATTGGATGCAGCAAATGATGCACAGAAGTATTGAGGGGGGACCAAATAGCATTTGCTAGGTATATTGCGGAATTTTAGCCTACATGAATGCATATTTTAATTTCTTCACACAGGCAGCAGAAAAACAACTTAGAAAAGCCTAACAATTTTAGGCATACTACATGTGTATCTTATGATTATTGGAGCCCCTTATCTCTCACCGCTCACTACTCACCTCTCCCCATTAAAAGTATTCCGAGCCGATTAAACATGATATGGGGAGGTGGGGTCAGGAGGAGCAGTTATCATCCGAATGAGGAGAATGTATATTGGCACAATGTATGTCTACTCTATAAACCAATGTATCCACCGATGCAGAGTGATGCTTGATAAAAGGTAAGATAAAAGTATCTCTGCGTTGGATAAAAACTCAAACCTGACATTGAGGAGAGACATGTAGAGATAGAATATAGGGAGTATTGTAGCATCTCAGCACTCATATAAAGGGTTTGTCTGAGGACAACAGTTGCTGACTCTATGCCCTGTAAAGGCCATGCCAGAATGGAGCACCGCTCTGTAAAAGCATCTTTCACTCCGATGAACATGGCATTTCCATGCAATAAATGAACATCCATTCATTCGACTGCTAAAGGAGAAATGCAAGTCTAGATGTGGCTCCCCCCTGTGATAACATCATTGTCAGACCGCCCCTTTAAATCGGTTTAGGCCCCCTCGCAGACTCTATCAGTTCTTTCCAGTCTTTTTCTGACAGCGATGTAATATTTTTGATGCAACAAGAATGAAAAACCACAAGGACATCTAATGGCTGCTCCACATAAGAATGTTCTTTGAGGAATATATTCCTATTTGTCATGATACTTGAGGCATGTAAATGCCTGAGTATTTTATCTACAGGAGAAGACTCAGGTCTGACAGATAACAAAGGCTTCAGGAAAATGTAATCAAGTTCATAGATCAACTCAACCTGTCACCAAGAGAACATTCAGTGCTCTCAAAAGACAGTCTCGCCTTCATCTTAAAGAGAAGAGCCTAATGCTTAGGAGGAAACAACAACAAGAGTCCATTATATCATGGATGAAATATGAGCACGTCTGACAATCCTTGACTACAAATGTTGTTTATGATGTTGCTTGAAGGAAATATGAAGTTTACAATGACCTTATTACTATATATAGAATGTTATTATTATCATTTTCTAACCATCCATTAGTTATACAGCCGCCCATGTGGTCCATCACACTGGGGACAATTTCTTAGGCGCCCAAGTAGCCTATCAGGATTAGAGATGGACGAATCTCTGAACATTTTCTTTGCATGAATTTTTTCAATTAAAGGAGAATTCTGGCAAAAAGTATTATATTGCCCCCCCAAAAGTTATATAAATCACCAATCAATATACACTTATTATGGGAAATGCACATAGGGGACATTTATGAAACGTTCACCTGAGGCATACGCCAGGCCCCTTCTCCCTGGTATATGCCTGCCGTATGGCATGGTCTCCTCTCGCGCTTCATTTACTGTATCATGATTTACGCCTGTAGATTTAGTACGCCGGGCACAGGCGTGCGCCTCTTAGTGAACCCTGTCGGGAAAAAGGGGCAGGACCTAATATAATAATCTTCATGAATCCCCCCCCCCCAAAGTGTATTTTTCCCTGCACTTACTACTGCATCAAGGCTTCACTTCCTGGATAAAATGGTGATGTCCCGACCCGACACCCAGAGCTGTGCGGGCTGTGGCTGCTGGAGAGAATGATAGCAGGGGGACACTGAGGGACACATGGCACTGGAGGGACACTGAGCATCCCTCTGGGAGTGGGGGGCTTTGTACAACTTTTGGGGGGCAATGCAATACTTAAATTCATTTTTTTTGCTGGACTTCTCCTTTAACAAGTAAGTAAAGTAAAAAAAAAAAAAAGGTGTAGGAAAATATTCTAAATGGTCCATAGGTCTGGCATATCAGCCTATGGGGCAACAGATGGGATGTTGGATGCAAAAGATACAGGTAGTGGCCTCCGGTGTCCTCATCTATTCCTATCAGTGACGGTGCCAGATCACTAGACATGTGTGAACTTAGAACCTTACAGCATAGTATTTTTTCCATATATATGACAATGGAAGCTAAGAAAGCAATCAGTGATAAGGGGTTATCCAAGGTGTTAAAATGACCAGTCCCTTCTCATGCTAGGCCATCAATATTAGAACAACAGGAAGGAAATTTAACTGCAAAAAGCCAGATAAATTAATTCCAACTTTTCTCCAGTGAAGAAATTTTATAAAAGTTGAGGCAAACCTGATGTCAGGAAGTCTTGGGGTCCTGGAAGACGGCAGTCCCTTCTCTCGACCCCTGTCCTTGCCTACTTGCCCCCCTAGGCTAACCCTAGGGCAGCAACTGGGCGACAGTCCCCAGCCTAACTAGGGACACAGGGTGGAAGAAAGAACACCCAGACAGGTATATACAAACAGGTCAGGCAGTCCAAGTCGGCAACAGAAGGTAACGTCAAAATCCAAGGTCCAAGGTCAAGCACAAGAGGTAACTCACAGTGGATGAGGCAGAGGCCAAGTCCAAGAGTAAAATAACAAGTAGTACAATAGGATAATGCTGGTGTAGCTGGAGACCAAACATACACTGGCAACTACAGGGTATAAACTAACAGCTTAAATGCTACCAAAACTCCTGATAGGAGCAAGGAGTCTGATAATAGCATTAGACACCAATAGCAGCCAGTGAGCCCTCCCCTGTACTCAGAATGGAGCAAGCCTCAGTAGCAATTGCTATACCTGAAGGCTTAAGGCCCTATTCCACGGAACGATTATCGTCCGTATTCGCACAGCAGCCTGCAGAGGCCACACAACAGATCATGAACATTACTACTCTATTGCAAAGGGTAAACCTAGCCTAACACACTGTCAGTGAGGGTATTGGAATTACCTCTGAATTCCTACATGCTGTGGTTAAAAAAGACCACAGCATCTAGTTGGCTAGACTATGGGGTTACATTGGGGCTGTTCCTGTTATAACAATACAAATTCTCTCTTTTGTATGTTACTATGCTACTATACTAGGATTTGTTCATTAATAGCATGGTGATATTTATTCTTTGTACAGTCGTAATATTTAGTAGCTGTCTTATTTAGAGGTATAGAGATATACAGTATCATCACTCATAAAGATGTCTCAGATTCGTCAGTCTTTAAGGCTACATTCACACGTCCGTTTGTTTTCAAGGATGAAAATCTGGATCCTCTTATTTTTATCTGGAAAAAAAGTCCGTATTGCATCCACAGTGTCTTCCGCACAAAACATCAGATCAGCCGATAAAAATTATATCTATCTATCTATCTATCTATCTATCTATCTATCTATCTATCTATCTATCTATCTAGGGGTGGGATCAGGGGGTAAAAATTGGTTTGTAAATAGCATAAAAGCAGACAGAGGCTTAAAAATGGCAGAAAAAAATGATAAAAATTTTAGCTGATTTTGTATGGTAAACTGATTTTTTGAGGCTGAAAATACAGACCAAAATACTGAGTGTGGACATAACATAAAGGGAATCAGTCAACTGTAATTCACAATCTGATCTGCTGACACTGTTAGATACACATGGTACCTTTTATTCTCTAGTGCAAAGTGTCAAAGAGGCTCTCCTAGGATCCAGATCTGCTGCAAGCTTTAATGTTTCCTCGCCCCCTTCCCCCCCACTCCCATCCCTATTCCTGCTTGACGGACAGTGAGCTGGAGGCAAAACCCTGTTTACGAATTCCACATCTGAATGAGATTTAGACAGGTCTTGGCATTGGAAGCTAAGCCCTTACTACCAATTAAGCAGAGACAGAGACTGAAGGGCGAGCTAGGAGGCATTACAGCACTCAGCACATCAGGAGGTTGGGAAAACCTCTTTGACTCTTGATACCAAAGAATAAAAGCATTTTTCTACATTATGGAAGCACAGCTGGATATATGAAAGGTACCATGTCCTAATAAATCTAACAGGATCAGCAATTTTGGAACATGAATTGCAGCTGACAGATTAACCTTAAAGCGAATGTACCAGCGATATATCAATTTTCTGTTTCTACCACAAATAGACTGGTGCAGGAATAAGGATGCAGTCCTTTTTTTGAACCATGTCCCGGTTCCCATGCACAATGCTGATCTATTACCGAGCACCGACACGGCCTAAGGCTCTGAAGGCTGGCTGGCCCGCCCCCGTTGGGTGGAACCCCCCCTCCCCCTATGACGCAGCTCCATTGAAATACATAGAGCCGGTTCAAAAAAATGGACTGGCACCAGTGTCGGTAAAAACAGAAAAGCAATGTACCACTGTTACATTCGCTTTAACAGTGGTTCTTACAGCAGTACTCAACTCGACTTTATGCAATTCCCCACTTATCTCCCCAGTTTTCCTCCCATTGTATCAAAGATTCTGCCATATGCTTTGTCCTTACTAACATGTCGCATAAGTGAATACGTCACCATGTTCCACAAGATCACATACACTCCTCTGTCATTATTGCCATGGTATAACCCCTAACCACTTACAAAATGGAACATATAGAGCATATAGAAGAGAATAAGTTAAATATCTGACCAGAAATTTCTCAAATGTTCTCTAAGGCTGAGAAAACAAATTCAAACAAATTCAAAATTAAAAAATAGGGGAAAAAACACAGCACAGCATAAAACAAGTTTTCATCTTCTACTGCTAATACACATCATAAATACCAGGTCCTGCATGGCATTTGCCATTTCTATCTCTTTAGAACTGAAATAGTAAAGAAATTATGGAAAAATAAATAAACCAACCAACACTTTGTATCTGTGCTATTAATATCTGATCCCATCAGCAATCCACAAATCATAAATTGTTCTTCCATCTGTTCACGATTTGTCCTTGCTGTGCTGCTGTCAGCATAATAAAGTAAAACTGGAGGTGACGGAGTAATTTAATGCTGCTTATGTTCCTTTAGATTTGCTGTGTCAATAAATTTGTAGATAAAGCAAACAAAACAATCAAGGGGAAAAAAAAAACATTAAACTTTTCTTCCAAAGTGCCGCTGGTTTTCGTCTAGTTTTATGGCGGGTAGTGTTTTATATACATTCTCTGGGCTCTCAGTGATGCGAAAGAAAGGTTTTGACTTCTTTTTGTGCTTGATGATTTATTAAAACATGACCAGGCTGGGACTAGAAAGCGTTATTTGCAAGAAAACCAGAGGCGGCCTCGGTGGTATAATTATCTCGACATTAATGCTAATGCAGTCCTATGAGCTAGTACACTTACCTGCAAATGTTTTATTATAGGTAAAACTATAAACTTTCTTACCTAGGGGTATGATGTATGCAACAAGCTGGTTGAGTAACACAGTACTCAATGTATGGACATCTGTATCTTACTAAATCCTATCGCCATCTTTGAAGCAAACAGGCCAAGAAGCTAATATAACATTTACTGTAGTTGAGGCCACAGCCTCTTTGTTTTAAGGGTAAATGTAGGTCCTAGTCTCTCACAATCAGAATGTAGCAGACAGCGTGTGTGGACCTTGTGTTACTTAACCTGATTGACTTTGGGCCACACCAGGGGTTGGAAGGAGCCCTTTAGGTCTTCACCCTTTGTCTGCTCCAGGATGCGGAAGCTGTACTTCTGCAGCTAGTGGACGTCAGGTTGGTCTACAATTGTGGTCCTGGTGTGAGCAGTAGCTGGTCCCCAAGGCTAATACAGAGTCGGTGCTAGGCATTGGGAAACAGGACGAGTACACATGGCAGCAGGCTGGGTCATTAGCAGGAGAATCAGTGCTGTCCTATAAATGAGATATAGTAGTCAGACAGGTGAAGGATCAGGGCAGGCAGCTTTAAACAGGTCAGGCATTCTGTGTTGGCAGTGGGAGAAGAAAATGGTACAGACAGGGATCAAGCAGAAAGCGTAAAAAACAGGCATGGGTCATAGATGCAAGGAAAATTAGCAGAATTGCAGAAAAGCACCTTCACTTGGAATGGAGCAATGCAACAACACTCAGGCACGGAGGAACAGGTAGAGTTAGTTTAAATAGGTGCAGGTGACTCTGGATTGTCAAAAACACAGTAGCAGTTGGAGACACGCTGTCCCTTTAAATACAGAGAAGGTAGCCACCTGGTCCTAGTGGCCAGAGATGTAATTGCAGAAGCTAGTAGGTGGAAGAAATTTACATCTAAGCTAAGACTAAATTTGCAGCTAGATTGGCAAACCAATAATCTTTGCAGGTTTTTTAGGCATCCATGGTTTTGAGTGCCGCAAAAAAAAAAAAAAAAAATAGAAATGGATTAAATGTAATCACTTTAAACATAAACATGGGGGGGGGGGGGAGTCAAGCATGATCAGTTGTTCGATGCCTGAGCTACGCAATTAACAGATTTCTATTTACTGTGTAGTTGTGGCCATGTGTAAGATTAGCTCCTGTCCAGGTGCAGGTCTGGCCACTGTACAGTGAATGGAGCCAGCTGCTCCCAGCCCTTTCAATGTGTAACATGGGTGACAAACAGCTATCGGTTTATATGTGAATATATCCTCAGACACAGTCAAGCCCATTATGCTGTAAAACTAGTTGTTGAACATTTGCTCTATGAGAAAGATATTGAAACTATTTTGATTTGGACATTTTAACTCTTCTCATGCACTGTATACTACTACTACTACTACTATGAATCCCTAATCCTCTCCCCCTTGGCTACAATACACACATTTTAACCTTTTGCAGATGCAAGTAAATTGCAGGTTTTAGCGATGGTGTTACAAGGTTATAGAAGATAAAATAAGTAAGATTACTGTGATAGTCAGGTCAGTTTCCGCTCATAGCCTCGTAGAACATATTGGTATTGCATGGTTAATTATTCTTCCAGTGACCTAAATCAGTCTGATAATCTGCAAGCTATACAGAGGTAACAGATAAATATACTCAGGGTGATGATGGATGTAGGGAACATTCTACAGACCAAAATTGGAATATGAATTTTATTTCCTGAACTCAATTGAAGGGTGGGGATAAGAGATGAGCAAACCTGGAGCATGCTTGAGTCGATCCGAACCTGAACTTTCGGCATTTGATTAGCGGTGGCTGCTGAAGTTGGATAAAGCCCTAAGGCTATGTGGAAATCATGGATATAGTTATTGGCTGTATCCATGTTTTCCAGACAACCTTAGAGCTTTATACAACTTCAGCAGCCCCAGCTAATCAAATACCGAACGTTCGGGTTCGGATCGACTCGAACCCGAACCCGGTTTGCTCATCTCTAATGGGGATCCATCCTTAGGCTATGTTCACATGGCATGAGAGACCGGCCATTCCATGACCCTGGCCGGGTCACAGAACGGCCGGTCTCTGCCCGGATCATCGCGGCCTGTACTTAAGTAGCGGCCGGATCATCTGTCTGGCTGCAGAGCTCTGATGCGGGCGCATCAGCGCACGCCCGCATCAGAGCTTTCCCCTGCACACAATGAAGCAAGCGGCGGGAGCCGCTCGCTTCATAGTGTGAACTGACAGGGTTTCCTACAGCCACAATTCATTGAATTGCGGCCGCAGAAAACTGACATGTCAGTTATTTCCGGCCCTGTACAGGATCCTGTCCGGAGCGTATATGATGTGCATATGCTCCGGCCGGGATACCATTAAAAGTAAGGCATCGTTGCTGCCATCTGCAACAATGGCCGTACTTTTATGTAGTGTGAACATAGCCTAACTCTGGTATTGAGTCGCATTGTGGTTAGAACCCTGTCTTTTTTTTCTTTATGACCAGAGCCCCACATTTTTATTTTTTTGCTTTTGTTCCATCACTGTGAAATGGTTTAGAGTTTTGGGTTCTTATTTCACACACCAATTCAGATCTCCTGAAAAACATAATAAGGCACGATTACTTTGAAGTATTCCCATTGTTAATAGCTTTATTAGTATTTTATGTCATGAGTACATAATTCCACCAAAAAGTCCTTATATAACACAGCATTATTAAATAATAATAATAATAATAATAATAATAATAATAATAATAATAATAATACATAACACTGTACTATAAATTATATATATAATGAAACAATATAAATATAACTATATAAATAATAGTGTACTATAAAGTCAAATAATTCCAAAAAGTCCATACTAAACCCACACTTAAATTCTTAACTTGTTCTAAATGTCAAAAATCAAGTTAGTTCAGTATACAGCATGACATAATTACACAACTATACTAACATTAGGCAACCAAGAGGAAAATAACTATAGCCAGAGAATAAATGCCTCCATTCCTGCATACATAAGAGATTTAGCAGATGCAGATGCTCTTAAAATTCCTTTTGTCTTTATAAATAATTCACAGAAGACCACATAGCGGGTGATTATTTACATATCTAGCGTTCTTCCGCCTTTGTAATAAAGACTTGTACACTTTTAACTTATAAATCTCACGCAGGGTTTACAGTGTTTCTGAACTTGTGAATGTATAATGCATGGACTATAGCTGACGGTGCTGGTAACACAAAGACTCATCACAATATACTACTTTCCATAGTCACACACTATAAATACATACTCATGCTGTACTTAAATGTCCTTAAGTACTAAGTAAATAAATGCATAGTGCAATGCTGACACTAGCCAGTGGTTGTCCAATAGTATGTTTTCAGTTTGTTTCAAAGATCATTTGGGGTGTATACAGGTAGCTAAATAACATATTGTCATGGTCTGTAAACCATTACATTTTCAAATGGTTGTCTATGTAATCTCCGCCTTCTGATCTGCTAAAGTGGGCACTGCTCTTAGGGCCCTATTACACAGGGGCGATAATCTGCTAAATTAGGCCGTTTTGGCACATCATCGCTCTGTGTAATAAAGACAACGATCAGCTGATGTAAATCGGGTCATCGGGTGATTGTGGCCGCCAATCGTGCACATTGTTATGTGTAATAGTGATGCATGGCCGACGGCTGATGAATCTGTAAATAAAATAATAAAGTACATACATTACCTCTCTGTGCTCCCCGGTGTATGAACTTCACTAAAGTAAGGGCTGCACCAACATCACTAATGATATATATACAGCCTTTGCTGCACGATAATCGAGCCATGTAATAGGCTCAGTAAATGAGCACCGGTCTAGCAGATTGGCACTTTTTTACTATAGTGATGGGGCCATGTATATATCCCTTAAAGCGAGGCTCTCTGTTCTAGTACCTCATTCTTCCTAATACCCCTGGTGGTGGGTACTGAGATAATAATGGGTAGGCGTTGTGCTAGCAGTTTTATGGGCTAGCAAGAAGCTCCACCTAAGTATTGGATATTGTACATAGCTCCACATCTAAGCCAAAAAGAAAAAAATAAATGGAGACAATGGTTTCAAAATATTATTTAAATAAAACCCCTTTTTGTGAATCTGGTTTTATGTTTTTTTACATGGATAGAACGGCGCTGATGCAGGGAAGCTGCATCACAGAGGGGCAGGGATTTTCTTCCACTGGGGGCAGGCCGGCCCCCCTTCAGTGTCTCAGCCCCAGCCAGTGCCCGGGAATAGTACGGCGCTGTACGAGAGAACCGGGTCACGGTTTAAAAAATGACTCCGGCCCCGGCTTCCCCGTGCAGGCGCCACTCTATACATGTGGAAATCTTAAAGCAAATGTACTGCTGGTACATTCGCTTCAAGTATTACTTTGTAGACTGTAAGCCCCTGTGGGCAGGGTCCTCTGTCTATATGTACCAGTCTGTTAACCCCCTTCTATGTTTATATGTTTATATGATTATATGTTAACCCCCTTATCATATGTAAAGCACTCTGAAATCATGAGCACTTTAAAAAATAAATAGTAATAATAATAATAGTAATAATACTTGGTAAGCGCTGGCTTACTGTGTCCAGGGGAATCCATTACTCCCATCAGATGCTCTGGCACCTCTGACCATTACATCTGTGCTCCCTATAGCTATGTGGTGGTGGGGAATATAGACAGGATGTCAGAGTATAGTGCTATACTTGTTAGATTTGGGGTCTGTGCAGACTAATGTTTTTGCAACATTTTTATATTGCCAGAATAATATGATAGATAAAAAAGATGATAGATAAAAAAAATCAACTAATAACACCTATAGGACAACAAATATCTTGAGGGGAAAGTAAAAACTTACTGGATTTCTGGGGAACAAAAAGCACATTAAGGACCTGTGCCTTGAGCTGTCAATGGTTCATGTAGGGAATTGTTAGAGGCTGATGTTTTTGAGGTGTGCCCTGGGCAATACAGGTCAGAATCAACAATCTGATTCTGGTTCATGGTTAAAGAAAGCATAGTTGCAAATCTGGGTTCAAGTGTAGATGAACAGAACACAGCCATCACTGAACTCAGGAAGATCAATGAAAAAAATTCAATAAAGTACTCACTCAAGAGTCTCCATTGATATATTGCCCCCTACAAATTTAAATATGAAAAAAAGGCCCATAGAGCCTCGGTTGCCCATCTCAAAACATGGAAATAGCCAGATATATCTAGCCTGTTGCCAAGGGGTGCCTTCAGATGAGGAGGTCACCAAACCACCCTGGTTTAACCCTTTCCCGCACGAGGACGTAACTGTACGTCCTCGTGCGGGTGGGGGCGTTCGGAGCGGGGCCGCGCGGCGACCCCGCTCTGAACCGCCATGGTCCTGGGTGCCGCATGTAGCCCGGGGCCATGGCTTTTAGTGGGCACGGTCCGATCGACGTGCCCGTTAATTAAATCTTTAGATGCAGCTGTCAAAGTTGACAGGTGCATCTGAAGACTTCAGAGCAGCTTATCCCTGGTGTCTAGTGGGGAGATTGCTTCCTCGTGATGTGCAAAATTGCGCATTTTTGGTCGCATCAAATCCAGAAAAATTGTAATAAAAAGCGATCAAAAAGTTGCATATGCGCAATCAAGGTACTGATAGAAAGAACACATCATGGAGCAAAAAATGACACCTCACGCAGCCCCATAGACCAAAGGATAAAAGCGCTATAAGCCTGGGAATGGAGCAATTTTAAGGAACATATATTTGGTAACAATGGTTTGAATTTTTTACAGGCCGCCATCAGGTACAATAAAAGTTATATATGTTACATATCGTTGTAATCGTAAAGACTTGAGGAACATACATAACGTCAGTTTTTCCATAGGGCACACAGCGTAAAAACGAAGCCCCCCAAAGAAAAAGAATTGTGGTTTTTTTTTTCAATTTCAACGTGCATATAATTTTTTTCTGGTTTCACAGCATATTTTATACAAAAATTCAGCCTGTCATTGCAAAGTACAATTAGTGACGCAAAAAATAAGGGCTCATGTGGGTCTGTAGGTGTAAAAATGCCAGTGCTATGTGGTGATACGGTTCTGGGTTGGGCATGGATTTCTAAATGAGATCATATGAACCAACTTAATTTCTCTACTTAAAGAGGACCTGTCAGCCCCGGTGACGGGGTGACAGGCTCCTGACCCCCCGTTAACCCCTTAGCGACCCATGACGTATCTGATACGTCATGGTGCCGCAGGGGGTGTTCAGAGCAGGGTCCCGCCGGGACCCCGCTCTGAACGGCACTGATCCCGGCTGAAATCTGCAGCCGGGCAGTGCCTCTATTAGCCGGCGTGGGTCCCGTTGCCGCGCCGGCTAATTAAGCCCTTCAATGCAGCTGTCAAACCTGACAGCTGCATTGAAGTGCTTTCCTCCGTGAATCCCTGGTGGCACAGATCTCCCCCCCGCGATGCGATCGCGGGGGGGAGATCCGTTCTTCTGCCTGTGTCGGGCCTCAGCGTCGGAATGACGCTGATTCCCGGCTCGGCAATAGATTGCTATGGCCTGCAGCAGGCCATAGCAATCTATGACCGATCTAATGGATCTTTGCTGTGTATATACACAGCATTGATCTCTATGAGAGATCAGTGCTATGTATATACAAGCCCCCCAGGGGGGCTTCTAGTGTATGTAAAAAAAAAAGTAAAAAAGTGTTTTTATTAATAAAAAATCCCCTCCCCTAATAAAAGTCCAAATCACCCCCCTTTTCCCATTTTATAAATATAAATTAATAAATAAATAAATTAATTAACATATTTAGTATCACCGCACACGTAATCGCCCGAACTATTAATTAATCACATTACTGATCTCACACGGTAAACGGCGTAAGCGCAAAAAAATCCCAAAGTGCAAAATTGCGCATTTTTGGTCGCATCAAATCCAGAAAAAATGTAATAAAAAGCGATCAAAAAGTCGTATATGCGCAATCAAGGTACCGGTAGAAAGAACGCATCATGGCGCAAAAACTGACATCTCACACAGCCCCATAGACCAAAGGATAAAAGCGCTATAAGCCTGGGAATGGAGCGATTTTAAGTGACATATATTTGTTAACAATGGTTTGAATTTTTTACAGGCCATCCGATACAATATAAGTTATACATGTTATATATCATAGTAATCGTAACGACTTGAGGAACATGCATAACAAGTCAGTTTTACCATAGGGCGAACGGCGTAAATGCAAAACTCCCCGAAATCAAAACAAATTCGTTTTTTTTTCAATTTGACAGCGCAAATGATTTTTTTCCGGTTTCACAATATATTTTATGGAAAAATGATGCCTGTAATTGCAAAGTACAATTGGTTTCGCAAAAAATAAGCACTCATATAAGTCTCTAGGTGAAAAAATGCAAGCGCTATGGACTTTTAAACATAAAATGGAAAAAGCAAAAGCGCAAAAACGAAAATTGGCTTTGACCTTAAGGGGTTAAAGCACCCTATTAATAATATCCGCTAAAAATTTACATACATAAACTACTCACAATACAATAGCAACAAAACAGCTCCGCAAGGGTAGCAGTAGACACATATATGCCAAGCAATGGTTGGTAAGCTAGGGCGATCCCTGATGTGTGTACCCCAAAAACGTGTATGTGTGGGTCCGGGCGTCAGGAAGGGGCTCGGGTCCAGGATAAGGGGCAGGACCTAATACACCCTATACTCCTTACTCCCACTATACCCTGTCCTATGCGGAGTGTACGCCCTGATAAGGACGGCCCCGCTCAGGAACCTAACCTATCCTCCTGCGTATCCCTATACTGATATATGAGCTAGGCTGTCTCACTAAGATATTGGCTGTCTAAGCTGATGTGTACTAGTGATACAGACCATACCTACTCAAAGAAAAAAGGGAAGGGGTGTGATCTCACCAAGTATGGGTGGTAGAGATCAGGGAAGAAGGTAGGATCACACATAAACACACAGGTAATGTAGTGTAACCATCTAAGGTAATGTGTCACCAGCCAGATATAAACTCTGGATACCCCAGGGGATGTGGATCACCTGTCTCCTAGATACAGGGGTAAGTGTGTTTTTAACCATATAGAACCAGACAAAACACAACTGGTATGGATTCCAAAAATAAGAAGCCGTACCCTCCAAATGATCAGGAGTCGGGGCACACTCAATCCATACACCACACGAGCACTTAGATATTGCTCAAACAGAAACCCTAACTAGAACTACAACGACATGGCAAGCTGCCACATTACCAGGCCGTACGGTCCAGGTGCACATAGATGGTGCCGATAAATTTATTAGTGGTGTGGATTGACACCGAAGGTTCTGCACACACACAGTCGCCCCTTGAGACTAGGTACATTCGTTGTGTCTCATTGATAAACACCCACATCTCTCAGGATACAATAGCATAGCTTAGGAGACATCATTCCTAACCATCCAGCATAAAGGCATAACCATATGTCCTTGATAAACAAAATGATAAAAAATCACTGATACATCTGGGTCAAATAGGGTGGCCAACAAAGGCTCTGTATACTCATCATTCCCCCAGATGCCGGTCTCTACGCGTTTCAATCCTAAATCGTCAGGAGACCCGATAATAGGAAGTTGATAGTCGTCCGCAGTCAGAGATCACCGCAAGGACACGATAGACGCAGGGTGATGATGATGCGTCTACTTCCTGACGCCCGGACCCACACATACACGCTTTTGGGGTACACACATCAGGGATCGCCCTAGCTTACCAACCATTGCTTGGCATATATGTGTCTACTGCTACCCTTGCGGAGCAGTTTTGTTGCTATTGTATTGTGAGTAGTTTATGTATGTAAATTTTTAGCGGATATTATTAAAAGGTATATTTTAGAATTCCCTTCTTTTGGTAGTTTTTCAGTCGGGGAAAGAGTAGTATCTATTTTGGCAGTGAGTTAAAGCACCCTATACTCACGTGATCCCGCTGGGCGCGCACGCTCCTCAGATGAGTCCAACACTCATAGAGAATGACAGGAGAGTCCAGCGCTCCGTCATTCTCTATGAGCGTTGGACTCATCTGAGGAACGCGTACGCCGGGCTGCAGCGGCTGATATCTCCGTGACCCGACCATCTCCAGAAGCGGGACCCGGCGGAATCATGTGAGTATAGGGTGCTCTAACGGGGGGTCGGGAGCCTGTCACCCCGACACGGGGGGGGGGGGGGGGGGGGGGGGGGACAGGTTCCCTTTAACTTTTTTGTTTCTATAGGTTCCATAGGTGAGTCTAGTGGCTTGCTAGGCAATCTGACACATCGTGACCTACCCCCTCTCCACTTCACACCACACTGACCTGGTGGCCTTTTATCCATGTTTATGACATTGATGGCCTATTCACAGGATAGGCCATCAATGTTTGATGAGCAGAATGCTGATATCTAATCCTGATTCTAACCCTGGCCTTGTTCCTGAAATACGTTGGAGACCGTGACCTGGGAAGCCAACTGGGAAACTTTATACTTCTTGGGAAAGAGTGAATAATGTTTCATTAGGCGCAGAGAGCGGAGAGAAACCACTGCAGGGAGAGTCGCAACACTTGGGTTCCCTTATCTATTAAAGATTGGAGCTAAATTCCATCCAAAATAATAAAAGATATGGAAAAATCCATTTATATTATTGGGCAGCAGAAAAGAATAAAAAGAAAGAAAAAACTTCACTTAATGTTTATAAATCCCGCTGGCTTTTTGGAAGATTAAAGTCTTGAGCTGAGGGGATAAAGTTAATCTTAAATGTGAGGCGAGTCATTTTTCTTGTACTGATTTCTCTTTTAGTAACAATAAAAAATTTCCTCTCCTACAGTTTTCAAAATTGACTCTAAGGACAAATGTTATTCTTATTTGTATTTCTGGGGGCTTTGGAGATTTTGTGCAGCTATCAGTCATGCTGCTAGGTAAAAGAAATCATAGGATTTAGTGATGTTCCGAGCAGGAGTTTTTTGAAAGGACTGAATAATAAAGTAGTCTCTTTTTTTCTAAGTAAACTTTCTTTATACATAGATAATATATGAGTATTTATTAATTTGAATACATGAATTAAACACCAGCACTCTGTTTTTGGGACCACAAAATCTGCTTCTGCAGTCCCTCTGGAACTTTCTTCTGAGCCTATATATGGCAGGATCAAAGATCATCTTTGATTTATGCAGCTTCAATATTAAAACATGACATGAGGGCTTTCTCAAGGTTATCTCGCACTCTTTGCAGTCACAGCAATATAAGAACCACTTTTAGGTCCCTATTACACGAAGCGATTATCGGACGGATTTGGCCAATATCAGCCGCTACGGCCGATAATTGCTTAGTGTAATAGAAGACAACGATCAGCTGACATGCACGATGTCAGCTGATCGTTGTCTTTCAACATGTTGAAACTAGAGATGAGCGGAACTTTCGGACTTTCGGTCCGAAAGCCGCTGGGCTGGGATCTTCCAGGGAATTCAAGATACATTCCCTGGAAAGCATGTTACTACTTTTATCCTCCCCCTCCCTAGCAATCTGCCAAAAATAGCCCCAGCTCAGAGTTCAACTTCAAAGAATAATAGCCATGCATTAGAAAATCAGTGGTCTTTGCTAATAAGAATAATTTCACAGTTTGTTAGAAAATGTTCTAACATAGCCCTAATCTGTCTTCTATTCTCAGAGGGCTTTTCAATTCCCTTCCTTGAAATAAAAATTAAGGAGAAGTGAAGGTGATCACATGGTTACCCTTGTATTATGGCATGCTAGCTAGGGAATTGCACAAGGATAGCTGGCACAGTACTGTAGGTGCCTGGGGGCAAAATAGCCATGGAGATCTAACTCCACAGCTAGGTACAGCTACTGGGAATGGGAATTGAAGGGGGCAGTGGAATATTTCATGGATAATGCTGGAACACCGAGCAAGAGAGGAAGCAAATGAAGAAGAAGGGACAGAGTAAGTCCAAAGTAAGTTTGCGGCACTGCTAGGGATCCCGGCTGGAGCGTATACTATGTGTATATGCTCCAGCGGGGATCCCATAGCAATGGCACGTATATTTTCATAATAATCACGGCCGTTGTACGAAACGTTGGTTTTACGAAAATATACGTTGTGTGAACATAACCTAATACTGGAGTAATGCCAAAATGATAATTTATCCACAGTATACGTGATAACTAACTGATCAGTAGGGGTTGGACTGCTGGGTCCCCATGATCATGAAAATAGAGACCCCTTGTCCTATGGGTGAATAGAGTATCTGAGTGCGTACTATGCTTTCATTAACCTTCTGGAGACTGGAGATTGTGGAAAGAAACCTTTATAGTAGTCAGACCGATATATGCCATTAGGTAGGGACTGAGCAAAGTGTAGAAAACATAGATGTACAATGTTTTTATCCTCTTTAAAAGCTCCATAGTGATGTGTTCTTTTTTAAAACAGAGTTTATTTTTGTCGCTGTGTCGCTGTGATGTCTATGTGTTTGTCATCATTGTTAACATTTTAAAATGATTTCTAAAGACATTTTGATATGGAATCAGTGCCTCAGATCCCTGTGAGCAATCTATTTTTCTTTTTATTCTTTATTTTGGAATTCAGAGGAAAGAGGAGCAGCAACAACGCCTTCACTCCCCCATATAATAAACATATGCATATACAAATATAATGAGAGAAACGATGGCACGCAAAAACAGAAATAAATTATAGCAAACTTCCTCAAATAGAGACTACATTGGAATGCATAGAGGGTTCAAGGGGCATCACTGACCCCTCCCCGGTACCCTCTACTTTTCCAGGATATAAGGCCCCTTAGGTGGGAGCCTTAATAAAGACAGAGAAGACGTATTCAGAAGATTAAGGATATACGGAGAACGGAAAGTAGAATAAAGACTAAAGCCCCTATTACATGGGGCGATAAGAGGTAGCAAGTGAGCGCCGACCTGTCAGGCGCTATAACATGCGTCGGCAGCGAGCAGGTAAGAGCTGGGGGGGGGGGGACAAGCTGTAAGGGGGACGCCCGAGTGAATGCTAGATTGTCCGGGAAGCCCACAGAGGATAGCGGCAGTCTGCTGCCGCCGCTCCTGTTCCCAGGGTGACGGCAGCAGATCAATGCTATCTGCATCGTTGTTCTTTTAACATGTTGAAAGACAACGATCAGCTGACATTGTGCATGTCGACCGATCATTATCTTCAATTACACAAAACGATTATCGGCCGTAACATACGATTATTGCTTTGTATAATAGGGCCTTAAGAGGGAGAGAAATTAAAAAATAAAAGGTTGGGGTGGGAGAAAGGATGGAAAGAAAGGAAGGAGGGCAGTGAATGGCCTCTGTCCGGACATAGCCCACCCTGTAAGCAATTCTGCTTCCAAGGCATTTGGTGAGCAGTAAAAATCTTTGTATTTTGTCTTATCTTTTATTTACTTACAGAACTGGAACTCTGTCATTGTGAGGCTCAAGGTGGATCCATACAGCATTTCCAGTGTAGTATAGACTAGTACTGGCTGTCTGGTGATCCTGCAAATCCCTGGGTGGAATATATGGGCTGCGAACAAAACCTCAGACTCCTTGCAGAAACACTAATACAGCTCTAAACCTCAGCAATAATACAGAGACTATGTAGTGCACACACCTTTTCCCATGTGTATCAATAAGCCTTTAGGCAGGAACTAAGCACTACATACCGTGAACATCTTACAAGACCACCGGTTTTTAAGATACCTAAACCCAACCATCTAGCTTTACAAATGTGTTTCTTCTCATCATTGCTTAAATCCTTACATATCCCCTTTAAGGCTATGTTCACACTACGTAAAACTACAGCCGTTGCTGCCGATAGTTTTTGTGGAGTGGAGCAATGCCTTAGTTTCAACGGAATCCCGGCCGGAGCGTATACACATCGTATACGCTCAGGCCGGGATCCCGTGCGGCCCCGCAAATAACTGACATGTCAGTTTTCTGCGGCCGCAATTCAATGAATTGCGGCCATAGGAAACCCTGTCAGTTCACACAGTGAAGCGAGCGGCTCTGGACGCTTGCTTCATTGTGTGCAGGGGGAAGCTCTGATGCGGGCGTGCTCTGATGCGCCCACATCAGAGCTCTGCGGCCGGACAGATCATCCGGCCGGTACCTACGGGTCATGGAACGGCCGGTCTCAATAAGTTGTGTGAACATAGCCTAAAGCAAATTTGTATTCAGTAAACACCCCCCACCGACGACCAGTACTGTTCTGTAGCATGCTTGGTCCTAAGGAATGTTTGGCTTTTGGTGCCATATTCAGGGAAAAACATTTTTTATTTTGCGCAGGGTCAAAGAGGTGGGTCCGATAGCCTACTGTATGTGCCAAGGCTTGAGATTTCATGTTTTGAGACTCGCAACCGAGGCTTCACGGACTTTTGTTTTGCACATTAAAATTTGGGGGGGCATCAGTGGAGACTCTTGATTGAGTACTTCACTGGAATTTTTTCACGGATCTCCATGAGCTCAGTGATTACTGTGTTTTGTTGGTTGATTTATCATTGCCCCTGGTAGCCAGAATCCTGCTCCACACTGACGAGGGGCAAATACCCTGAAACAGCTGTCTGTGGATGGATGCCTGCCTTTGCAAGCCCTTGTCATGTCCCAATACTCGCACCTTGAGTTAGACTTTGACACAAAAGGGGCCACCCTGTTGTTTCCCTACTTATGCCCCAATACTAACAACTAAGTGGGACTTAAGGGGTTATCTATCAGGGTGGTGTGGTACTCTCCCCCTCTTGGAGGCACCCCATGACAACAGACTAGAGATATCTGGCTGTCCCGTGTTTTGAGACTCGTAACCAAGGCTCTACGGACTCTTGTTTTGCACAGATGTTCTAGGACCCACCTCTTTGTCCCCACGCCACCAGAAAAAAAGATTCTTTCTTCTTTCGGTATACCGGCACTAGGGATGCACGATGCACCGAAATATCGATACTACTATCGATATTTCGGGCAAAAAAACCGTTCGATACCAGGATTTCCTGGTATCGAAACTTTAAGTTAAGCAGAGAACACGGTGGGCGGCTAGCTGAGCGCCGGCCGTGTTCTCTATGTGCCTCCCCCTGCCCCCTGCAGTCTCCTCCTCTGCTCTCCCTCTCTCCGCTCCCATTGGCGCCAATTTCAAATAGCCGGCACTTAGCTATTGCTAGTGCCGGCTATTTAAGTATATAGATGCCGCTGTCACACTGACAGCGGCATCTGACCCCTCCTGAGCCCGCTCCATATACAGCAGGGGTCGGCTACTGTGTGTAACAGACCCCCGCTGCTGGTGTCTCTCTGATAACAGAGTCCGGCTCCGCCAGACTCTGTTATCAGAGAGATGATTTATGCCGAGGAGTCGGAGCTGCACGGAGGAGAGCGGCTGGAGAGGAGGACGGAGGAGAGGAGGACGGAGGAGAAGGCTGGAGGGAGAGCGGGAGGTCCGGGAGAGAGGACGGAGGAGAAGGCTGGAGGGAGAGCGGGAGGTCCGGGAGAGGAGCCGGAGCTGCACAGAAGAGAGCGGCTGGAGAGGGAGAGCGGGAGGTCACGGAGAGAGGAGGACGGAGAAGGCTGGAGGTGGGGAGGATGAAGAGGGAGAGCGGGGGTCTGTGAGATCCGGGAGAAGTGCAGCACATGTGAGGATCCAGCCGGCTGGCAGGTGGGGGAGGTGGCCGGGGCTGAGAGGAGCAGATAAGATCGGCTGTAGTGTGTGGGATCCTGTGTAACCTCCTCTTCTCTTCCTCCGCAATCTTGGTAACTGGTGCAGCAGAGCTGTCTTAGTGGTGGTTGGTGCAGGAGAGCTGTCTTAGTGATAGCTGATGTAGCAGAGCTGTCTTAGTGATAGCTGATGTAGCAGAGCTGTCTTAGTGATAGCTGATGTAGCAGAGTTGTCTTAGTGGTGGTTGGTGCAGGAGAGCTGTCTTAGTGATAGCTGATGCAGCAGAGCTGTCTTAGTGATAGCTGATGCAGCAGAGCTGTCTTAGTGATATCGGATGCAGCAGAGCTGTCTTAGTGATAGCTGATGCAGCAGAGCTGTCTTAGTGATAGCTGATGTAGCAGAGCTGTCTTAGTGATAGCTGATGTAGCAGAGCTGTCTTAGTGATAGCTGATGTAGCAGAGCTGTCTTAGTGATATCGGATGTAGCAGAGCTGTCTTAGTGATATCGGATGCAGCAGAGCTGTCTTAGTGATAGCTGATGCAGCAGAGCTGTCTTAGTGATAGCTGATGTAGCAGAGCTGTCTTAGTGATAGCTGATGTAGCAGAGCTGTCTTAGTGATAGCTGATGTAGCAGAGCTGTCTTAGTGATAGCTGATGTAGCAGAGCTGTCTTAGTGATAGCTGATGTAGCAGAGCTGTCTTAGTGATAGCTGATGTAGCAGGGCTGTCTTAGTGATAGCTGATGTAGCAGAGCTGTCTTAGTGATATCGGATGTAGCAGAGCTGTCTTAGTGATAGCTGATGTAGCAGAGCTGTCTTAGTGATAGCTGATGTAGCAGAGTTGTCTTAGTGATATCGGATGTAGCAGAGCTGTCTTAGTGATAGCTGATGTAGCAGAGCTGTCTTAGTGATAGCTGATGTAGCAGAGCTGTCTTAGTGATAGCTGATGCAGCAGAGCTGTCTTAGTGGTGGTTGGTGCAGGAGAGCTGTCTTAGTGATAGTGATGTAGCAGAGCTGTCTTAGTGATAGCTGATGTAGCAGAGCTGTCTTAGTGATATCGGATGCAGCAGAGCTGTCTTAGTGATAGCTGATGCAGCAGAGCTGTCTTAGTGATAGCTGATGTAGCAGAGCTGTCTTAGTGATAGCTGATGTAGCAGAGCTGTCTTAGTGATAGCTGATGTAGCAGAGCTGTCTTAGTGATAGCTGATGTAGCAGAGCTGTCTTAGTGATAGCTGATGTAGCAGAGCTGTCTTAGTGATATCGGATGTAGCAGAGCTGTCTTAGTGATAGCTGATGTAGCAGAGCTTTCTTAGTGATAGCTGATGTAGCAGAGCTGTCTTAGTGATAGCTGATGCAGCAGAGCTGTCTTAGTGATAGCTGATGCAGCAGAGCTGTCTTAGTGATAGCTGATGTAGCAGAGCTGTCTTAGTGATAGCTGATGCAGCAGAGCTGTCTTAGTGATAGCTGATGCAGCAGAGCTGTCTTAGTGATAGCTGATGCAGCAGAGCTGTCTTAGTGATAGCTGATGCAGCAGAGCTGTCTTAGTGATAGCTGATGCAGCAGAGCTGTCTTAGTGATAGCTGATGCAGCAGAGCTGTCTTAGTGATAGCTGATGCAGCAGAGCTGTCTTAGTGATAGCGGATGTAGCAGAGCTGTCTTAGTGTTATCTGATGTAGCAGAGCTGTCTTAGTGATAGCTGATGCTGCAGAGCTGTCTTAGTGATAGCTGATGCTGCAGAGCTGTCTTAGTGATAGCTGATGCAGCAGAGTTGTCTTAGTGATAGCTGATGTAGCAGAGCTGTCTTCGTGATAGCTGATGTAGCAGAGCTGTCTTAGTGATATCGGATGTAGCAGAGCTGTCTTAGTGATAGCTGATGTAGCAGAGCTGTCTTAGTGATATCGGATGTAGCAGAGCTGTCTTAGTGATAGCTGATGCAGCAGAGCTGTCTTAGTGATAGCTGATGCAGCAGAGCTGTCTTAGTGATAGCTGATGCAGCAGAGCTGTCTTAGTGATAGCTGATGCAGCAGAGCTGTCTTAGTGATATCGGATGTAGCAGAGCTGTCTTAGTGATAGCTGATGCAGCAGAGCTGTCTTAGTGATAGCTGATGCAGCAGAGCTGTCTTAGTGATAGCTGATGCAGCAGAGCTGTCTTAGTGATAGCTGATGTAGCAGAGCTGTCTTAGTGATAGCTGATGTAGCAGAGCTGTCTTAGTGATAGCTGATGTAGCAGAGTTGTCTTAGTGATAGCTGATGCAGCAGAGCTGTCTTAGTGATAGCTGATGCAGCAGAGCTGTCTTAGTGATAGCTGATGTAGCAGAGCTGTCTTAGTGATAGCTGATGTAGCAGAGCTGTCTTAGTGATAGCTGATGTAGCAGAGCTGTCTTAGTGATAGCTGATGTAGCAGGGCTGTCTTAGTGATAGCTGATGTAGCAGAGCTGTCTTAGTGATATCGGATGTAGCAGAGCTGTCTTAGTGATAGCTGATGTAGCAGAGCTGTCTTAGTGATAGCTGATGTAGCAGAGTTGTCTTAGTGATATCGGATGTAGCAGAGCTGTCTTAGTGATAGCTGATGTAGCAGAGCTGTCTTAGTGATAGCTGATGTAGCAGAGCTGTCTTAGTGATAGCTGATGCAGCAGAGCTGTCTTAGTGGTGGTTGGTGCAGGAGAGCTGTCTTAGTGATAGTGATGTAGCAGAGCTGTCTTAGTGATAGCTGATGTAGCAGAGCTGTCTTAGTGATATCGGATGCAGCAGAGCTGTCTTAGTGATAGCTGATGCAGCAGAGCTGTCTTAGTGATAGCTGATGTAGCAGAGCTGTCTTAGTGATAGCTGATGTAGCAGAGCTGTCTTAGTGATAGCTGATGTAGCAGAGCTGTCTTAGTGATAGCTGATGTAGCAGAGCTGTCTTAGTGATAGCTGATGTAGCAGAGCTGTCTTAGTGATAGCGGATGTAGCAGAGCTGTCTTAGTGATAGCTGATGTAGCAGAGCTTTCTTAGTGATAGCTGATGTAGCAGAGCTGTCTTAGTGATAGCTGATGCAGCAGAGCTGTCTTAGTGATAGCTGATGCAGCAGAGCTGTCTTAGTGATAGCTGATGTAGCAGAGCTGTCTTAGTGATAGCTGATGCAGCAGAGCTGTCTTAGTGATAGCTGATGCAGCAGAGCTGTCTTAGTGATAGCTGATGCAGCAGAGCTGTCTTAGTGATAGCTGATGCAGCAGAGCTGTCTTAGTGATAGCTGATGCAGCAGAGCTGTCTTAGTGATAGCTGATGCAGCAGAGCTGTCTTAGTGATAGCTGATGCAGCAGAGCTGTCTTAGTGATATCGGATGTAGCAGAGCTGTCTTAGTGTTATCTGATGTAGCAGAGCTGTCTTAGTGATAGCTGATGCTGCAGAGCTGTCTTAGTGATAGCTGATGCTGCAGAGCTGTCTTAGTGATAGCTGATGCAGCAGAGTTGTCTTAGTGATAGCTGATGTAGCAGAGCTGTCTTCGTGATAGCTGATGTAGCAGAGCTGTCTTAGTGATATCGGATGTAGCAGAGCTGTCTTAGTGATAGCTGATGTAGCAGAGCTGTCTTAGTGATATCGGATGTAGCAGAGCTGTCTTAGTGATAGCTGATGCAGCAGAGCTGTCTTAGTGATAGCTGATGCAGCAGAGCTGTCTTAGTGATAGCTGATGCAGCAGAGCTGTCTTAGTGATAGCTGATGCAGCAGAGCTGTCTTAGTGATATCGGATGTAGCAGAGCTGTCTTAGTGATAGCTGATGCAGCAGAGCTGTCTTAGTGATAGCTGATGCAGCAGAGCTGTCTTAGTGATAGCTGATGCAGCAGAGCTGTCTTAGTGATAGCTGATGTAGCAGAGCTGTCTTAGTGATAGCTGATGTAGCAGAGCTGTCTTAGTGATAGCTGATGTAGCAGAGTTGTCTTAGTGATAGCTGATGCAGCAGAGCTGTCTTAGTGATAGCTGATGCAGCAGAGCTGTCTTAGTGATAGCTGATGCAGCAGAGCTGTCTTAGTGATAGCTGATGCAGCAGAGCTGTCTTAGACAGATATCACTAACTTTATTTTTAACACAATAAAATAAAAATAGTCCAAAAATTGGTATCACTGTAATAGTGCAGGGGTATTATATTTCTACCATTTTTTTTTTTTCTTTTATACTTTACTAAGTATCGAACTGGTATTGAGTATCGAAATAAAAAAGTTAGTATCGGTATCGAACTCAAAATTCTGGTATCGTGACATCACTAACCGGCACCAGAAGACAAATGGACCCAGGACCAAGAATGCAATCAGAAAGACTACTGGCGTTTTTTTTTGGAGGGGGAAGGGTACAGGAGGATACAGATTCACTCTAACTTCAAGAACTCTTGCTGCATAGAATATCCCAGCCCTTGACAGGTAACACGATAACCAACGTCATTTACGTCACCTGTCAGTAGTTTTAATGTTATGGGTAATCTGTGTATATGTATTATAATAGATATTTATATATATATTCATGTTTCCGAAGAAAAGCAATTTGCTGTGTTTTATTATAACAGTGTGTCATTCCTTGTTTTCTAAATGTCAACTCAGGCTCTCTTCTCCATTCCATTTCCGTCACCCAACACAAGGATGATGATGTGATATATACCGTTGTTATTCGCATGCAATGTAACCAGCGGAATGATAGTTACTTGGCAACTGCAATCTTCTAAAGCTGTTCCAGCCAGACCTTTGCTGCACGATCCCTTGATTATGTTGCTATGTAGCGTCAGCATGATTGATGAGCTACACAATGCTTTATCTGCCATCATCTTGTAATCATCTTAAGAAATATTGCCGTATTTACATCTAGATTATCTTTTCAAGGACAATGTATGCCGTATTTATATAATGGATGTCAGGTACAACACATTATATGTTATACACAATGGACAGGAGAGTTTCAAACAAAGTTTCAGATTGTAATATTAGAAAATGAAATGTAGCAATAAATCCATTGTTATGATCTAGTAAGGGGATCCTGTAAATTGCAATCCAGCTGGTGCTGGCTAGAGAGGGGTACAGAATCTAAGGGATGCCCTGGTTTTCCGCCTTTAACCTTTTTAGAGATGATGACCTAGCTATAGATAATCCCAAGGGAACAATGTTCCAAGTAGTGTCAGTAGGACAGTAGCAGAAGCAGTGACGTGGTCTGGCTACTACTGGCAAATACACTTACAAGTACTAGACAGGAGCAAAGCAAGGAACAAGGCTGAGGTCAGGAACCAGGAAGGTATTACAAATGCAAGAGGTAACCAGGAACGAGATAAGGAAAAGAGCCAGGTAACAAGAGAGCATGACAAGTACCAGACAAAGTATCCAAGGAGGTGACTAGGAATGAGGTGTTAAAGGGGTTATCCAGCGTTAAAACAAAAAGGTTCTTTTCTTCCAGAGACAGCACCACTCTTATCTCCAGTTTGGGTGCAAGTTTTGAAACTCAGTTCCATTGAAGTGAATGGAGCTTAATTGCAAACCACACCTGAACTCGAGAGTGGTCCTGTCTCTGGAAGAAAGTAGCCATATTTTTCTAATGCTGGATAACCACTTTAACATGAATAAATATGAATCAGGGAAAGTAAATTGATCATCGAAAACACAAGCTGTTGTAAAGTGACCTGGAAGCACTGATCTCCATGGCAATGTGACAATGTGGCAAGGCCGAAAACCAGAGATGTGGCTCCTTTGCTTAAGCGGGGAGTAACATTCAGCATGCACATGAAATACTTCCCACCAGTCTACATTATAAGCCATCTCCAACTTGCTTTATATGCTACAATTTCTATCTATTCTATCTATTCCTTTTAGAAATCAGTCTGTAGGTAGTACCTCTGGTGCTACCATGTCCCATAATGCAGTGCCTGAGACCTCACACAGGAAAGTGTGGGTGTGGTGAATTTTATGCTACAGTACACAGCCGGTGATGGTGGTTGTCGTGTTGGTACCTGCTTTGTGTATGGACGGTTTGTACTATTCCCCAAAATGGTCGGTGACCTGCCGGGCTGTGATGGGTCCCTTGAGCCCCTGTCATGGTAGTCCTAAATGGCAATTGACCCACTCGGACTATCGATACCGCCACCCACAGAAAGGGGAAAAATGACCCAAGGTGTGCGGCGGATGTGTATAGGTGCTGGTGCGGAGTAAAGCATGACTGAACTTAATAGCTACAGCAGGGATGTCTGCTCTGTGTTTTCTCTTCCAATGAGAATCTTTGTAGAACTGAAGCTACACTTTCTCCCACCAAGTGACTTCTTCCTACAGGGATGTGTAAGAGCCCCTGTGAGTGGTGGAAAGGAATGTGTGCAAAGAGAAAGAGAGTGATAGGTTTAGAAGAAAAAGAAGCACCTCCATTGGACAACAAAAGTACATATTACATAGAAAACAGTAACCACTTCGGTAGCTTCAGCTGTGCAGCTAAAAAGAGCTCATACAGAAAACACTGACATCTAGTGGTGAAATTACAAACTACCTTCATCACCACTTAGGGTCAAGTGTGAAACACCAAAAACCCATGGTGGGACAATACATGGGCAGGTCACATCTAACAGAAGCTGCAGTTTTAAAAATCATTCCAAATTGTGAATAAAATGCTGGAAAAACACAGCTATATGTAAAAGGCACAGAAGAGGCTACAGGGTGTGTCGTTCACAGCATCACGCAGCGTGTCACAGGCAGTGTGTAAACTTCTTTTACTACAGATGAGGGCAACTCAAGCCCGATAGTTTGACATTTGATTATCGGTGGCTGAAAAAGTTGGATGAAGGCATTGAGTTGGATGATAAATTTTATGGTAATCCCCAAAAAATTGAGAATAAAGCAGAAATCAGGACAAAAAGAAGGTAAATGACATGATACTTACTTGCGCCAAAAAAGATGCAAAACTAGCCCAAAAAATTGTGTAAACACAAAGATTAATCTAGACCATTGACTGCTGTAGGTATAGACTTGTCTCATCTCTTACCATACAATTTATCACAATTAGAGATTGGTTATGCAAATGTTTTGCTTAGCAGACTACACAGCAATGCATTTGAGTGTATGTGTTTTATAGGGTCACTCCATCTGGTGCATTTATGTGGCAATGTTGAAGCAGTAACTACTCTGTGGGTACTTTATATTGCTGTCACTCCTCAGTGAATGGTACATTTTATGGGTAACTCTGTGCATTGGTGTGGGGCATTCTGTACTGATGTTATTACTGTTTGAGCACCAGTATTCTGTCTGCACTGCTATATTCACTTCCAAAGAAAATAATGCACCAAGAAAATGTTGTTGAAATCGAAGGATACATGCTATGTTTGAATGTATATTTACATTATTAGGCTGTGTTCACACTATGTAAGCTACGTAATAATCACAGCCCGCTTACGTAGTGCTGCCTTCTATGATATCCTGGCCGGAGTGTTTTCACATAGTATACGCTCTGGCCGGGATCATTGAATAGCGGCTGCAGAGAACCTGTCAGCGCACACAATGGAGCGTGCAGTGGGGAATTCAGATGCGGGCGCACATTAATTCGCCCGCATATAAATTCAGAGGCATTGAAGATCATCCGGCTGTTACTGCAGTAGCGGCTGGATGATCTTCACTGCCGCTGAATTCGGATCTTCTCTGACACCTGACACCGGCCGTTCCGTGACCCGGCCGGGTCACGGAATGGTCAGTGTCTTACAAAGTGGGAACATGGCCTTAGAGCGAAAACATACATTTATTAGTGAAACTAAACAACAGAATGCAGACTCCAATAACTTGTTGGGCACCTTTAGCACTGAAGCGAAATGAGATACGGTTGCACATTGAGGACATGGGTTCCCTATGGCATTCTGCAGAACATTTTCTCACAAATGCTGCAGCTCGGCCTATAGATCCTGCCCATCCTCCACAGATCATCACACCAGCAGGGGGCAGCGTGTCCCCCAAAAGCAAAGGAAGGATTAAAGCGCTGACCACAAGGCCTTGTACTCGAACCTGAATATTGTCAGTTCCCAAACACAACCTTAATTTGTTGCTGAATCTGCAGAACTGTTATGCAAAACACCACCGCAAGTGAATGTTACGGTGAATGAAGTCAACAGCGGGAAATATAATAGACATTGTGACATCACATTGGTCTAGGCAGAGATAGATGTGTGTAATGAAGGCATCTGATTGTCATGTGTGTGTCCTTGTGTAACTAATGGTCCCAACACTTCCTAACATCTTTGTCACCATTGGGTACTCTACACAAAAGTAGCCTCTGAGAGCATTATTACAGGAAAGCAGGAGAAGCACTTTGGCACAACCAACGATTTACTCTACGTATCTTCATGTAAAGTTTTACAGAATCTGGGTGAGTGTATATGTAAGGTGCATCCACTATCTAAGTAACAACTTGAATGGGCAAAATCCAGAACCATGAATATTATTTTCCCCATTTTATAGGATTTTTAATAAGCATACCTCAAGGTTTCCCAACTTCTAACAGAAGGAGTGACTGTAGCATCAGAGAAATAGTGTCAGTAACAGCCTATGACATGAGCAACAATGTCTACCATCAATATGTATGACATGAAGATTCACTGATGTTTTTTGCTGCATCTGCTCCTATCTAGTTCCCTTTGTCTTTTGCAAATTGCATTGCCATCCCGATACTCAGTAGTAGAGAGCACATGCATAGGATATTCTGGCTTATATCATTAATATGCAAAGATTGTCTGTGATAGGAATCTTACAGTACATCTGTTATGCAAATTTATGCAAATTCACATCATACTGACAGCTGAATTGGATTCATCTCCAAATATGATCTTTTTCCATTTGAAAGTTTGCAGTCTGCTTCCAGAACTGCTAATGCAACAATTTAGTCAGATGATAAAACGGAAAATTATGTTTTCACCAAAATAGAGAACGATGTTTCCTAAACAGAACCTGTTTCTTCGTCTTATTTATTGGGTATCTGACTTCACCATGTACACGTGCTGACTACAATGCTGCTCACATTCAAAGTTCTATCAACTATCCCAAAGAAAATAAACCCATGTACGGACTTAAGCTATGTTCACACAACGTATGAGACCGACCGTTCCGTGACCCCGGCCGGGTCATGAAACGGCCGGTCTCTGCCTGGATCATCCCGGACGGTACTTAAGTACCGGCTGGTTGATCTTTCCAGCCGCAAAGCTCTGATGTGTGCACATCAGCGCGTGCCCGCATCAGAGCTTCCCATAGCATACAGTGAAGCGAGCGGCCGGAACCTGATTGTACATTCGCTTTAACATTTATAGACATTGGGACTTTTGCCTATTCTTCAATGCACATCTGCTGCAATCCCTACAGGTTAGATGGGTTGCTTTGGTGGATAAAAGTCTACAAGTCTAGTCACAGATTTTCAGTTGGACATGTAAGGCCCATCTATAATCAATTTATCAACTGCTGACACTGTTAGATGCTGTTAGGTCAACAAAACACATGGTACCTTTCATATATCCAGCTGTGCTTCCAAAATATGAAAAATATGCTTTTATTCTCCTGTGCAACATATCACAGAGGCTTTTCCATACTCTTTAACTGCTGCAGACAGGAATGCCCCTTTGCTCCCTCTTCCATCCCTATCATTGCCTGTGACTCTCAATCATACAAGGATAGGGATGGTAGGTGAAGCAAGGAGGCCTTCCAGCCTGACTCTTAACACAGAACAATAATGAAAGGCACCATGTGTCTCCTTGTCCTATTAGCTATATAATAATGTCAGCGGTTTGGAACCTGAAATATAGATGGCAGATTTACTTTAAAGAGGACCTGTCACCCCCCGTGCCGGGGTGACAGGCTCCCGACCCCCTGTTAGACCCCCCTATACTTACGTGATCCCGCCGGGTCCCGCTTCCTGAGCCGGCCGGGTCCCGGAGATATCAGCTCCCGAAGCCTGGCGTGCGCGCTGAGAGATGAGTCCGATGCATTTAGAGAATGACGGAGCATCGGACCGAACATTTCATATCTGGATTGGGAGACAGATTTTTCTTCAAAACAAATTGTAGCAATTTTGAAGGGATTAGTTTTCTAGTTTGGGCCAAGCATCACCATTACATGATTCTACCTCCACTCTTCTTTATTGGGTGAAAGGTGTTCCTGGGGGGATGAGAAGTTTTGGGTTTGCTCCTATGAAGGCCAATAAGTTTATTGTTTGTCTTTGGGCAGTGGTTTTTTTTCTGGCCACTCCTCCATTAATGCCGCACTCTGTGGCATGTCCGGCCTTCAATCGACATGGAGAAGAGCGTGACATGAACACGTTTGGGATTTGAAAAGCACTATAGGCACAAAATAAAGCCGCGCCACGGGACACCAATCATTGCATTATTGCTGGTGAGTATACGCACCAGTGTGCAGTGGGGGGGACAGATAAAAATTTTTACCGGAATGCTTCTTTAACACTCCAACCAGTAGTTCCTACTAGAGGTAGAAAGTTCGGGTTTGCACAAATCAGAATGATGGGCTGCCTGTAGAAGGTATCTGTTTTCCAGGTAGTCCTTAACCTGCATCCACCTTCCATCTCCACCAGGCAACAGGATTCAAATGCTGATTGTTCACTCATCCCCAGTCCCTATGTTATATTAAATGGCACATATATCCACATGACATTATGGCATATTAATGGAAGACTTATGCCACTGTATAGATCTATTGGCTCCCATGTTTAAAAAAAAAATAAATTTCGGTATATTTTTGTGGGGGTCATCTACTCTTCTGTACAAAATAAACAACATCCTATATTGGAAAGAATAGAGCAAATAGGGTTGTGTCAGTGCAGATCGCTCATAACGCTTTGTCATGTGCCCCCTACCAGGGTTCCAATATTAGGTTCCTGTGGATGTGTTCCTAGATAAAATTAGGACAGAGCTAATAGAAAACAGACAATGATGATTGTGCTAAAGGGATGAAATATTATGACACAACTAATCCAATGCTCCCTGACATCTGCTACTTCCGGGCAAGCTGCCATGTTCCGAACATTTCATATCTGAATTGGGAGACAGATTTTTCTTCAAAACAAATTGTAGCAATTTTAAAGGGAATAATTCGCCTGCTGATAGTGGAAATGCAATTATATCCAATATGATACAGTAAAATGTTACTTGCTGAGAGTAGTCTGTTACAGGGAATGATATGCTGGACTGACTATGTATGTCATCTAATTTACCAAAATAGTAAGCTTTAGAATCCAATTCCAATTTTTATTTAAGGCACACCAGGTATATATATATATATATATATATATATATATATATATACCTGTACTGGGGGGAGGGGGCAGGGGCATGGTCTCCATAGTGGGGTGTACAGCACTGTACTCTGACCTTGGAAGTCTCCCTCACCTTTCAAATCATAGCAGATCCACTTCAGGCTGGGGGGTACATCAGGGGACAGGACTGTGGAGGTAATCTCTTCATAGCTGTAACCCTTCTCTTCCCAGACAGAGAATGTTGCATGTATGTGCCGCTCATTCCTTCATGCTCCCTGCAGTCTGTCAGCCCTTGTGTTTCCCATCCTCTTCATTCCTACTACAATGTGCCTGCACTTGCACTCAGCTATACACACTGCTGCTATAATGTGCCTGCATTTGCACTCAGCTATACACACTGCTGCTATAATGTGCCTGCACTTACACTCAGCTGTACACACTGCTCTTATAATGTGCCTGCACTCACTAAAATATTCACACTACTGTATAGAAAAGTTTCTATCCCTGTCCTCCTGCACAGCTCTGTGATTCTCACTTCCTGATTGGTCCATGCTGAACACACCCCTTCCCCATTGCTGTCATGTGACCACACAGACCTCTGACAGCAGCCCAGCTTCTCTATTCTAGCCTGATGTACTACGCTACTGCATTATGGGCATCTGCAGTTCCATCCTGTATCTACAAACGTCAGCTGTTTTCCATTCTTATGCACTTACTATACATTATCCTCCACATGCTGCTTGGCAATACTCCACAATAACTTATAATATGACATATCCAGCTTTCTAAATGTTTGTTTTACCTGTTATTCAGAATAAAAAATCATTATTTTTGGGGTGAGGAACCATTTTTTCTGCATATCAATGATATCTTATGGGAAAATTTGCTTTGGTTTAAGATTGATTTGGATTACAACCATGGTCCCGGAACGAATTAAGCTCGTAATCCAAGGTATATATATATTGGACATTTACCTAAAATCACCCCTTTGAAGGTGTGGACTTTAAAAGTCAGAAAGTAATCCAGGCCAATGAGAAATACCAATCAAAATAATAATTTGCTACCTAGCAAGAACATTGTTCCAGAGCGCTGTACATATGATAAGAGGTTAATATACAAATCGCAAGTAAAATCAAGTACAAACTACAAGCATAAAGTAAATGACAGACTGGTGCATAGAGAAAGAAAACCATGCCCACGAGGGCATACAATCTACAGGGTGAGGGAAGGGAAACAGTTCACAGTGCGGTTAAGTTATTTTAGGTTATAGCTAGAGATGAGCGAACCGGGTTCGGATTCGAGTTGATCCGAACCCGAACGTTCGGTATTTGATTAGCTGGGGCTGCTGAACTTGGATAAAGCTCTAAGGTTGTCTGGAAAACATGGATAAAGCCAATGACTATATCCATGATTTCCACATAGCCTTAGGGCTTTATCCAAGTTCAGCAGCCACCGCTAATCAAATGCCGAAAGTTTGGGTTCGGATGGACTCGAGCATGCTCCAGGTTCGCTCATCTCTAGTTGTAGCCTATTCTGAAGAGGTTGGTTTTCAGTTGCATTTGAAAGCCTTGATAGTGGGTGAGAGGTGAATGTGTCGGGGTAGTAAAATCTAGAGAATGGGGGAAGCTTGGGAGAAATCTTGGAGGCAGTTGTGTGGGGAGCAGGTAAGGGAAGAGCATAGAAACAGGTCTTGTGAGGATCGGAAATTGCATGAGAAGCAGCAGGAGGAGATTAGGTCAGAGTTGTATGGAGAGGACAGGTTGTGGATGCCCTTGTATGTCAGTGGTAAAAGTATAAACTGAATTAGCTGGACAACAGGTGGATTAGACAGGGCCCATATAGAGGCCCCAGGATGGAGCTTTGGGGGACACCAGCAGTGAGGGGTCCGTGTGTGATTGAAAGATGCTAAATGTGTGGTTAAGATCCAGGAGAGGGCCAAGCCTGTGATGTCAAGGAGTTTGTAGGAGCAGGGAATGGTCAAGATTACTGCAAATCATCCTGGCGGTTTACAAAGAATAAACCAAACCTGGTCATGAATGTTAGATAGTTGTCTAACATGCACGCTGAAAAACAAAGCTATAATAGAGCTGCATGCATGAGTCCTAAAGGTAAGAATCCTCAAGTATACTTCATTTCTCAGCTAAATGCAAAAGTTCTAAACAGGATGACGATACCCATTAGGAGTAACCCAGCGTTGCATGAGAACCTATCCAAATCTGAATATCCAGCTCCGAAGAAAGGAAGAATAACCTAGCATGAACCATTACTATGATATGGTCCATAACTTCTCAATGTTTTCTCCTCTGTGTCCTGCATAGAAGCCCGGCTCAGCTCATTGGTGTGTTACCTCTAAAATGAGCCTGAGCGTCTCCCCTGATGTGACTCACTAATGGTAACAAAGCATGGAGTGGATGCTGGAGAAGACAGATTATGATGAAAAATATCATGGAAATGATACTAAATGTTCAGTGCTTCAGTGGACATACTTGGTGAAGTTGAACTTTTTAAAGGCTTATATTGTTTTGGATCAAAGTTAAGAGTAAAATAAATATCAGAACCAATAAAAGTGCTGTATAACTCATAATGGTAGCTTTGGAATGCAGCTTTCGGCTTTTTCTGGTAAAAATAAATGGAGCTATGGTACACGTTATTCTGTGGGCATTTTGGGTTCCTCGTTCTCAAGATCGCAGGAACCCTAGTGACCAGAAACCCCATCCCTCCACTTTGCGATCTCTTAGGGTCCTATTACACGGGCCGACTACGGACAGATCATAATAGTAAAAGAGCGCCAATCTGCTAGATTGGTGCTCGTTTACTGGACCTATTAGATGGCCCAATAATTGGGCAGCAAGGGCTGCATGGACATTGTTAGCGATGTCCATGCAGCCCTTGCCTAAAGACCTGATACCTTACCTTACCTCTCCCCGCTCCTGGTCTTCTCTGCTGCTGACGCCAGGACCAGGAAGATTGGGAGCAGGGAGAGATATCAGGTGTTAGGGCAATCGTCAGCTGTTGGCCGCGCTTTGCTATTACATCTTGCAATGCCTGGTCGGCGCCAGATGATTTTCGGCACAAACCTAAACCAACAATCAGCCGATGATCGTTTCATTGGCTGATCGTTGTTTCGATTCAGTCAATTATCGCTCTGTGTAATAGGGCTCTTAGTTATGCCCTATCCTGTGCCTACTCTGGATTGGGAATAACTTGCCCAGATGGGAAAACCCCTTAAAGGGTTACTCCTGATGAAAAAAAATGTTTTTAAATTAACTGGTTCTAGAAAGTTATACAGATTCGTCTTCCAGTACTAGACAGCTGTATGCCTGCAGGAAGTTCTGTGTCACATGACTGAGATGGACATCTAATATAAATCAATGGGACTGCCTTGGTAGTGTGGACAGAGAGCAGGGAGAGAACTGCTTAGCCAAACTCTTCTATCCTAGTTTGTTCTAGCGATCAGTAGTGATCTCAACCAGGGCCGGCTCCAGCTTTTTGTGGGCCCTTGGGGGACAGAGAATCGGCGGGCCCCTTTGAGGAGCAAATCATGGAGAGACAGGCGAGAAAAGATTTGCAGCAAAAGAAACATGCGGCTGTTGCATATCTTTCTCCTCCTGATCTCTGTGGTAGTCAGGACTCTGGAGGAGTCAGACCCAGTCACAGGATTTTATATATATATATATATATATATATATATATATATATATATCATGCTGGTGCTGCTAGTTCTCCTGTATGCAGCTCCTGCTCTGTGTGTGTGTGTGTGTGTGTGTGTGTATATACACACACACACACACAGAGCAGGAGCTGCATACAGGAGAACTAGCAGCACCAGCATGACATATATATATATATATATATATATATATATATATATATATATTATGAACATGGTAAGACCTCTAGTTCTCCTATATACAGGTCCTGCAGTGATATACAGTGTATATGTATATATATATATATATATATATATATATATATATATATATTTATATATACACACACACACACACACACACACTGTATATCACTGCAGGACCTGTATATAGGAGAACTAGAGGTCTTACCATGTTCATATGATAGATAGATAGATAGATAGATAGATAGATAGATAGATAGATAGATAGATAGGAGATAGATAGATAGATAGACAGATAGATAGGAGATAGATAGATAGATAGATAGATAGATAGATAGATAGATAGATAGGAGAGAGATAGATAGATAAATAAATAAATAGATAGGAGATAGATAGATAGATAGATAGATAGATAGATAGACAGATAGATAGGAGATAGATAGATAGATAGATAGATAGATAGATAGATAGGAGACAGATAGATAGATAGATAGATAGATAGATAGATAGATAAATAAATAGATAGATAGATAGAGTTAGATAGATAGGAGATAGATAGGAGATAGATAGATAGATAGATAGATAGATAGATAGATAGATAGATAGATAGATAGATAGGAGAGAGATAGATAGATAGATAGATAAATAAATAAATAGATAGGAGATAGATAGATAGATAGATAGATAGAGAGAGAGAGAGAGAGAGAGAGAGATAGGAGATAGATAGATAGATAGATAGATAGATAGATAGATAGATAGATAGATAGATAGATAGATACTCTCAACATTCAGACCTTGAACGATCAAAACTTTTGACATGCCTCTATGGCCTGTCATTTTTTTTTTTAAAGTGACGGATACACTTTAAAACCAGTTACTGGTTGTTGGAAGTGAAAGGTTAACCCCTTGGTGTGTAGAGTACTGAAGAGTTTGAAATTACCCCCTGTCATTCTGCTGCTCTGAAGGTAGCTATGAACGGAGCCATGCAGTACTAAACATTGTGTGTTCCTATGCATCTGTATAAGGTTTGTTTGCTGCCTTGGTATGGTGCTAAATTCTTTCCTAAAAGCAATGTACATTACGGGCTATGGGTACCCTATCATGGATCTGGATGACCAATAATTTGGCTGTGACAAAGATCACAAAGGTCCCACCAGCCCATCATATGGTGCTTAGCGAGCACTTCTTCCATGAAAAATAGAATCATTTAAAGTGTCCTAGCCTAGAAGATGGGTCAGGATATGTTTTTATCAGCTTTCTGGTACTGGACTTAGAACTTTATACTTAATATGGGGGAAATGTCTTGTTCTGTACATTTCTGGTAGATCAAAGGAAAGATTCTAATTATTAATGTGTTTCTCTTGAACATCCGCGCTTTTTGTTCTGTTCTTGAGATCAAAGTTGCGCTTTACTCTCTTTTACTCACTTTATATAAAGTTTCCCAAATAGCTCCACTTCAAGTCACTTCCAGCCTCGGCAGCTGGGGAAATATAATATTACGGGGGCATGGAGTACAAAAGTGATCTCGTAATGATGTAGCCTCATGACTGGGTGAAGAAAGAAGACCCTGGCACTGTTCTTTATACAGGGCTCCTTCTTCTCATAGAAACTAAGGAAGGAAGTTGGGATTGGATGTCACAGTTGATAGAGACATGTAAATGATGGACTAGGGCAAGCATCCAAAATACAACAATAAAGAATCCCTCTAAGGTCAAGGTTTTCCATTAAACATTGAGGAAGTCTACATCTTTAATGTAGAAACGGTCATCTGTGAGAATGGCTATGTAAATTAAGTTTGCAGTATTCATTTAAAGGGAAACGAACAGTAGGTTAGAAGTCTCTAACCTACTGTTATGTTTCCATAGTGCATGAGATGTTGACAATGAAGCTTATTTCACACATGGCAGTATTTATTTTTTTAAACTGCCACAGCAGTTTTTAAGCCAAAGCTAAAAGTGGATCCAGCAGGTAGGAGACTTATAAGATCTTCCTTTATTTTACCCATTACTTTCAATCCACTTCTTCTTTTGGCTCTAAATTGCAATGGCAGTTTTTCAAAAAACTACTATGTGTGAAACCAGCATGAAGGTGGTTTTCTTGCCTTCATCCTCACTAAGGCTGTATGAACACGTCTGTTAAATTTATCTTAATTTCTTATAAGGAATTTCAAATAAACTTCTGGACCCATAGGCTTCTATTGTGCACAGACACCCTTGATTTTTTTCCCCTCAAGGGTGTCTATTCCAGTAAATAGGTCAGGAAATTGTAGATCCTGTCCTATTTGTGTCCGACATTCCGGCATAGATGACTCCAAAGAAGTCTATAGGAGCATCTGGAATTACAGACAGCTCCAGCTGAAATTCTAGATGCGTTGCTTGGCACTTCGGTTCTGCCAGTACCGCCAGGTGCTGCGTCTGGCCATTTAACTGATCAGTGCATACAGTTTAATGCGGCACTGTGATTGGCAGGGAGATCGGCTCCCCGCCCTGTCAATTTCTTTTGAGGCTGGAGGTAGCATTATGCCTCCGGTCACAAGACGCCGCTCTCGCCCCAGCGCTGTAGTGCATGAATGATATCACTCATGTGTGCACAGAGCTGGGAGGGAGAAGAGAAGCTGGAGGAGAGCAGAGCTGCATCCATGCAGCAGGTAAGTATGGCTTTTTCTTTTCAGTTTTTACTGTCAGGAGCTTCTGATGGTTTCCTGAAGCCTCCTGAAGCACTCCTTTTTCAGTATTTGCTGACAGTAAAAACTGACATCAATGTGTGCATTCAGCCTAATGCTGCATTTACACGAAATGATTATCGTGCGAATTTGCGCGATAATGGTCGAATTCTAACGATAATCGTACGTGTAAACGCAGCAAACGACCGAACGACGAACGAGAAATAGTTCATTTTGATCTTTGAACATGTTCTTAAATCGTCGTTGATCGTTCGCAAAAAATTGGCAGATCATTCCGTGTAAACAGTCGTCGCGAAAGTCTGCCCGCCCGCAGCCCGGCCCCCCGCTCATCCGCAGCCCGGCCCCCCGCTCATCCGCAGCCCCGCCACACATCCTACAGCCCCCTGCGCCAGCTCAATCGCCACCCCCGCCGCCCTGATCGCCACCTCTGCCGCCCCGATCGCCACCTCCGCCGCTCCGATAGCCCCGCCACCCCGGCCACGAGCATACCTTACCTGCTCGGCGTAGCGGGTGTTCGAAATTCCCGGCTCTCCTCTTCAGCCAATCAATGCACTGAAGAGGGGAGCCGGGAATTTCAAACACCTGCTACACCGAGCAGGTAAGGTATGCTCATGGCGGCGGGGGCAATCGGAGCGGCGGGGGTGGCGATCGGAGTGGCGGGGGTGGCGATCGAGCCGGCGGGGGCTGTAGGATTTGTGGCTGGGCTGCGGAGGAGGGGGGGCCGGTCTGCGGGCAGGCCGGTCTGCGGGCGGGCGATCTTAAAACGATTGCAAAGCGATTTTTCCGGACGATATATCGTTCCGTCTAAACGCTCATCGTTATGAAAAAAAAATCATTACTCCGACATCATTAATCATACGATCGGGCGAATTATCGTTCAGTGTAAACATAGCTTAAATCATCACTTTAATCAATATGTAATTTAGGCTGTTTGGTTCACAGTTCCGTCCTTCTCTTCAATATTTATCCGGCTCTCTGCAGAGTAGAGTGCCAGAGGGAAGTCACTTTAGTATGGAAAGGAATAACTGCAAAGTGAGCTTTAATGGCACAAATAAGCCCCAATAACTAACATTTAAAAAATAAAAAATAAATTAACTCTTTGCTCAATAATAATCCTGTCCATATCTGAGGGCTGGCGCAGAGGGAAGCACAGAAGGGCACACCTAAAAACATCATATTAAGAAGACAACTAGAACTTTCAATTCTATTACCTTGACAAAACTAGTCATCTTCCTTCATGTACCACTAGGTCCATTAAGAGGCGAGCACCGGCGCAGGGATGCCGGTGGCGCGTTTTGTTTTTGAAACGCCACCCAGTTCCCGAGTGTGGCGCTAGTCTATTCCCAAGCACCATCCGGGCATTAAGAACTGGGGGCGGGCTCACCGGCCCCCAGTGTGATGATCTCCCCTTTGTGACACAGCTCCCTTGATTCTAAAAGGAGCCGCCTCACAGAGGGGAGGGTGCTTCGTCACACCCGACCTCAATGCCGGTGCTCAGGTGTAGACCAGCCCCATGTGTGGGAATCGGGCAGTGGTTCAAAAAAAATACCTCGCCACTGGCATTTCTGTGTCAGTACCAGTCTGTTAATGTAAAAAGTCCATAGCTGTCATGGCCGCGGCGGCGGCCCGTGTTCCGGGCCACCGCCTCGACCTCCTCCTGCCCCATGCAGCCGCCGGCGTCCTTGTGCAGGGACCCGGCGCTGCTGCTAGTTCGCCCCTGGGGGCGCCTCACCTCTCCTCCGCTCCTGTCTCCGTCTGTGCCGGCCGGCGCGCGCGTCCCCGCCTCCTAGGGCGCGCGCGCGCCGGCTGTCTCAGATTTAAAGGGCCAGTCCACCCTTAATTGGTTAATTGCACCTATCACTCCCTATAAATCCCAGCATGCCCTGTCCCTTGTGTTGGAGCCTCTACATGCTTCCCATAGCGTTTGGCCCAGCTCCCTGTTGTCTCCTGATTCCTGTCCACTACCTGGTCCCTAGTCCTTGTTCCTGATCCCTGTCCGCTACCTGGTCCCCACTCCTTGTTCCTGATTCCTGCTTCCCTGTTACTCCTTAGTTCCTGTGTTCAGCCCGTCACGTGCGGTCTCACCTACAGACCATTGCCAGTATCATCTCCTGCCTACGGCTCCTGCCACGCCTCGCCTGCCGTCACCAGCAACCAAGCCAGGGGTAGCGACCTGGGGGTCGCCTGCCGCAGCAAGTCCATCCCGCCTTGCGGCGGGCTCTGGTGAAAACCAGCGGCCCCTTAGACTCCGCTCCCTGGTGAGGTTAGTGCCATCGCTGGTGACGGTCCAGTGGATCCACTAGTCCAGGCGTTACAGTAGGCTCCAACCATGGATCCCGGCGAGGTGCCTGATATCCGCGACATAGCCCGAGTGGTCGCCCAACAGGCTCAACAAATCCAGCAACAGTCGCAGCAGATCCAGCAACTCACTGCCGCCTTACAGCAGCATACCACAGCCCAGCACACACCACCTCCTGCTGCTTTTTCTACACTTCGACTGGCTCTCCCAAGCAAATACGCTGGTGACTCCAAGTTGTGTAGAGGATTCCTGACTCAGTGCACCATGCATATTGAACTTTTAAGTAGTCAGTTTGCCACCGAGCGCTCTAAAGTGGCTTTCATTATCAGCCTATTGGAAGGAAGAGCTCTGGCCTGGGCCACACCACTGTGGGACCTTGATGATCCTGTGGCTGCTAATCTCCGAATTTTCCTGGCCGAGTTCCGCTCTGTCTTTGAGGAACCTGCCCGTGCCTCTTCAGCTGAAACTGCTCTCCTCAACCTCTCTCAAGGGAGCTCCTCTGTTGGTGACTACGCCATCCAGTTCCGCACCCTTGCGGCAGAATTAGACTGGAATGAGGCCGCTCTAATAGCCACCTTCAAGAGGGGTCTGTCCAGTCGGGTGAGAGACGTGCTTTCCGCCCGAGACCTACCTACCTCCCTGAACGAACTCATCCTACTGGCCACCAGGGTCGATACTCGTTTTTCTGAGAGGGAGGAGGAGGTCTGGCATGAACGGCGACTAGGGCTGTCCCGTCGCCATCACCAGCTGGCGCCGGTCTTCCAGTATCCTGACGTTCCGGAGTCCCAGTCGACTCCTGAGATTCCTATGCAGGTGGAACGGGCTCACCTGACGCCTGATGAAAGACTTCGTCGTCTGGAGCTGAATCTCTGCCTCTACTATCATCTCCTGCCTACGGCTCCTGCCACGCCTCGCCTGCCGTCACCAGCAACCAAGCCAGGGGTAGCGACCTGGGGGTCGCCTGCCGCAGCAAGTCCATCCCGCCTTGCGGTGGGCTCTGGTGAAAACCAGCGGCCCCTTAGACTCCGCTCCCTGGTAAGGTTAGTGCCATCGCTGGTGACGGTCCAGTGGATCCACTAGTCCAGGCGTTACAATAGCGATGTATCTAGTGGTACATTCACAGATTTAGTTCAGTTACAAATGATAAATGGTGATGATGTGGGGCTCACTCTTCACTCACATAACTGCACTAAGGAAATAAGAAAACATTGCGAGTAAGTAACAGACTTTTTAGTTGGCGAGAAAAAGGATTTCAGTTTTGATAGATGAGTCTGCAATGCTTTTAAGAGCGTCTCTTTCCATCATTTATATGAAAAGCCATCTTGGAGACAGCCAAGAAATCATTTTTTATTTTGGATTTGGTTTCTTTGGAAAAACAATGGGCAGAAACAGTTATTGATGGGGAAAAAGCTTGTACATTTTACACCTGATGGAGCCAGAGTCATGGGTCGGAAACAAATCTGGAGTTGCAGTAATTTTAAAAGAGAAGCTGGATGGGAATTCTATCATAATTTTGCATTGTTATTTCATAGATTTAGGGGGCAGAGATTGCATGTTGGAGAATGCATGGCGACAAACTATGAAAACAATAAAAAATCCTGAAAATCTCCCAAATTGCACCTGGAAGTTATTGGTTGTTGTGGGAGAAATCTTTCCCGCATCTGACTTGCTTCTCACAATTTAAGTGCTGCCTTCTCTGTTGGACTAGGCGCTCACATGTGTCCTGAGACCGCAAAAAGCTGAGTGATGGCCTGACTCTGCCCAGAACATCTGATGCTCCAGGGCACTTGGCACAGTGCAAGACAGAGCCCCCATGGACTCTGCTAACAAATGTAGAGACTGTTTCACATATCCCATGGTGCAGTTCCTATGAACTAAATGGAGAACACTGGAGCAGATGATACAGCTGTTGGAGGGCTGGAGATATTACCTTCACGTCCACCCAATCCCTTACTTCCATGAACTTCAGGCAACTTTGGTTCAAGGTGAGTACGTTATGGATATCCATAATTCTGTATTTAGCTTGCCATTTTTACTTAAATGCTGGACCAAAGGGCATTGCTAAAGGTATGTGTACACTTCTTCAGTTATAGGCATCTGACAACTGGCGGCACAGATATAAACATATCTGTGTATCTGTGCTGTCACTTTCCATTTTATTAATACAGTGGTGCCTTGGATTACGAGCATAATTTGTTCCAGGACCATGCTTGTAATCCAAATCCACTCTTAAACCAAAGCAACATTTCCATAAGAATTCACTGATATGCAGACAATTGGTTCCACACCCCAAAAATAATATATACTGTATATATATATATATATATATATATATATATATATATATTTATTTATTTATTTATTTTAATTCTCAATAACATGTACAACTAATGAAACAAACATTTAGAAACATCTGAATATGTGATATTATAAATTACTGTACAGTATAGCAATCAGCATGTGGAGTATAATGTATACTAAGTGTATAAACCTGAAGAAACAACAGTAGCAGTTTGTAGATACAGGATGGAACTGCAGATCCCCAAAATGCATTAACGTAGTACAACAGGCTAGAATAGAGAAGCAGGGCTTCTGTCAGAGGGCTGTGTGGTCACATGACAGCGATGAGGAAGGGGTGTGTGTGTTCAGCATGGACTAATCAGGAAGTAAGAATCACAGAGCTGTGCAGGAGAACAGAGACAGAAACTTTTCTATACAGCAGTGTGAATGGCGTAAGTGTAAGTGCAGACACATTATAGCAGCAGTGTGTAGAGCGAGTGTGAGTGCATGCACATTATACCAGGAAAGGATAGGATTGGAAACACAAGGGCTGACTTAGACTGCAGGAGGCATGAAGGAATGAGCAGGGCAGATGTGGGCACATACATGCAGCACTCTCTATCTGGGAACAGAGGGGTTACAGCTATGAAGAGATTACCTCCACAGTCCTGTCCCCTGATACAAGCCCCAGCCTGAAGTGGATGTGCTATGATTTGGAAGGAGAGGGAGACTTCCTAGGTCAGAGTTAAGTGCTGTAGACCCCGCTATGATGACCATGCCCCTCTCCCACTCCGCCTCCCACCCAGTACAGTGAGCTCTTAAACCAAAGCAATGCTCTTAAACCAAGTTACAATTTTGAAAAACTGTAAGCGTTTTTTGCAAAACGCTCTTAATCCAAATTACTCTTAAACCAAGGTAGCCCTGTATATACCTTTATTTTGTGCTGTTAGCCGAACCCTAGCAACATATAAAAAAAAATTGTAATAGGGGATGTAATGGAAGTAAAGTGTTGCACAACTGATCCAGCTGTCATTCTTGTGGTCCTAACCCCACGATAGTCAGGCCATTGTGGTCTGCCCGTATAATACCATTCTAAGGGCCTAGAGTTGTTAAAGGACAAATTTCTCCTCCTTTCTTCTCTAGACTCTTTCCTCTGTCATCAATCTTCTTCTACACCTCCCTCTCAAATCCACCTTCAAATTTATTTCCTTTCCAAATAGTTTTTCCTTTATCCTTTCTATTCTTTTAAATTTTTTTAATTTCTAATTTGACAGAATGGCCTAGATTTATCACAGTGTGTAACATGGAGACTCTTGCAAACTGGCCATAATAACCAATCACAGCTCAGCTTACAGCTCTGGTAATCTGATAAAATGAAAGCTGGGCTGTGATTGGTGGGTATGGGCAGTTTGTACCAGTTTCTAGCTCACACACTTCGATAAATCTTTGATAAATCTCTTTTTTTCTTTTATCAATTTTCTTTTCCCCATTTTTTTTTTTACAATTTTATTCTCTCCCTTCTCCTGACTCTTCCCTCAAATATCAATTTGTTTTTGGGGACTTCTTACAATCCTCCTCCAAAATCTTTCCTTCTTTATATGTAAAATAGCTGCCCTGGCACCATGCCCTGTAATGACATGGCCTATAATTTATGGCATGAACACAAAGCCCATGTTATCTATATACCGGTGCTGAGAGGTTACATACTCATAGTTACCAAATAGTTGTCACTTATCCATGCTGTGCTATTATACAGTAGTATGTGTTTTACACATACACATAGAGGTAGATATGGCTGCAGTATCCCCCTTTTCTCTGTCTTATGTTTACAGTATTAGGCCATGTTCACTCAACGCATGTTTTACATAAATCACGGCCGTTGTTGCAAATTGCAACAATGGCCGTGATTTATGCAAAACACACATTGCATTTGAATGAATAGAATCCCGGCCGGAGCGTATACACATAGTATATGCTCCGGCCAAGATTCCAAGATGCTAAGATGTATTACAAGCTTCGGCTATGTTCACACTGCGTATTATTCCGTCCGTAGTTCGTACGCCGCCGTACATGTGCGGCTGAAACTAAGGGCGTGGGAAAAATCGACATGCGTCCGGATGCGTACGAACCACGAACATACGCGCGTAGTACAGTTATGCTTCCCTAGCTTGTTTCGAAGCGATCTGAGGCAGGTCATTTACTTGGAAATCTTTGCCCAGCCCCGTAAACCACACAGAACCTTTTGGATCGAAAAATCAAGTTCAATTTGGCTGAAATAAGTACTCCGTACGGGACCGCATGGAAATCCACAGCCGTGAGTTTCAACATTTCCGTCCTCAAACAATGGTCTTGTTCATTTTTCACGGCGCCGCATACGATCCGGCCGTAAACTCATACGTAGTGTGCACTGTGCGGGCGTATATCGTATACTTTCAAGTGAACGCATCAACCTCAAAACTACGTGCGTATATTCGCACTACGGACGGATTCATACACAGTGTGAACATAGCCTTCAAATGGTTACATAGGGGGAGATTTAAACTGGTGTAAAGAAGAACTGGCTCAGTTGCCCCTAGCAACCAATCAGATTCCACCTTTAATTTTCCAAAGAGTCTGTGAGGAATAAAAGGTGGAATCTGATTGGTAAATTAAAATGCAAAAATACTGGTTTAATATCTAGTATAACATGTAGTTTTGTTATACTTTTTCTTTTTGGATGACAGAAGTCGGCCTCGGGATTACATCATGAATGTGTCCCCCATATGCGGGCTCCTGTGGCATTTTATTTGCATTCATTAATATTGTATTTCAGGCAGAATAAATGACATAGCCCACAGTTCTGCACCGGAGGGAGCAAAGATGTATCTGTGTATCCCACATGTAGTATCATGTATGTAACAACAGAGGGAAAATGGACTATTCTTGAGGCAGCATATGGGATGTCATCGAAACTATAGGAATGTTTAATAACCTGACATATTTGTGTTAAAAGATAACATTTTAGCGCAACTTCACGTGAGTCCTTGGAGATCTCCAACAGGTCAGGCTTTCTGTCTAAGCAATTTATATGCTAATTAGATTCACACTCTACCCATTAACATCCTCTTAGGCAGGAGAGAACAGAAGTAATGTACACCCGCCACAACGCTCAAGGACGGAGGTGGAGATCATGCCAGAAAGTGACACATTTCGCTTTAGTTACTTGGGATGTCTATGATTATGTTATTGATAGCATAATGCCATTACTATCCCAGGAATCTGCTATGCATTATATATATATATATATATATATATATATATATATATATATATATATATACTTATACACCAACACATTATCCGCTGGCTATTTATATATATAATACAAATGTAAACACACTTAAGTGCAGCGGCGCTCTGTAAATGCAAGATATATGTGAACAACCTCAACCCATGTGATTTTTTTTTGTAAAAAAAGAAAAAAAACTATAAAGTTATGACCACTTTCTTGCAAACTGCTGTTCAGTGCCTGTTGTCTGTCTCTAGTAACAAAGAGATCGGGACAAAATATAAGAGTTGGATGCAGGTTTAGAACATATGCTATTTGCAGAAGTTCAGTCAGTCTGCCTGCTAAAGATGATCCACACTGTTCCAGAAAGGTAAATCATGGCTTCTCTCTCTTCTCAGCTCAGGGTAGCTGTGCCTTGTTTAGGTTACAGTGTATTTACTGCTGTATGTTCAGAGTGCTGCAATTTAAGCTCCCATTAGCTTCCTTTTAACTTGCCAGTAACAGCAAGACAGTCTTTGGTGTAACCACTTGCATGCTGTCCTGCTGCTGCTTCCAAAACCAGTGCATCAGTAACCCATTCTCTTTTATTATTCCTCAGTACAGTGCCAGCCTGTTTAATGCACTTTCACCACCATTATGTCATGGTATAGCAGAGAGGAGTACTGTATGTGATGTGCTGGGATTGGCTAGAGAAATAAGGGAAAAGAAAGTCCTGTGTGTATTCTACTGGCAAAGAACTCAAACTCACTCCCTGAAGTGGGGAGGATGAAAAATATCTGTGCACAATGCAAGGAACTGTCATTGTCTCAATAAAAGCAGTGAAGGCACTCAAATAACTTTGTCACCACTCTGAAGGGTTAATATAACAAAAAAAATTTTCAAAAATAATTTTTTTTAAAATATTTTGAAGCATCAGGCGCACTTTAAATGGGAACTGTCAATACCAATAAATAATGTTAAAACAGCAAGAGAGGTAATATACTATATACCTCTTTGCAACCTACTCCATTTTTATTTCTATATTAAATAAAATGCTATAGGTGTCTCACTTACTGGAAAACTGCAGCTGAGAGCCCATCAGAAATGCCATTTGGTCTATAGTAGAGATGAGCGAAACTCAAAAATGTTCGAGTCATCGTTCAGCATTTGGATACCGTTGGCTAAAAAAGTTGGATACATCCCTTGGGAGTCTAGGAAAACATAGGCAAAGCCTATGGCCTATGGATGGTTTGTAAATTGCAAAATTAACATTCTGCTGTTTATGGTGTTTATTAACCTTTTAAGGACGCATGACGTACCGGTAAGTCATGCGCCCGTAAGAGGTGTGCAGAGCGGGGCTGCGCGGCGACCTTGCTCTGAACCGCCGTGGATCTGGGTGCCGCTTGTAGCCCGGGACCGCGGGTATTAGCGGGCACGGTCCGATCGCCCTTCTCACTAATACAGTAATCAGATGCAGCTGTCAAACATGACAGCTGCATCTGATTACCGGATGCAGCACTTCCTTGGTGTCTAGTGGCGGAGATCGCTCCTCCGGGACGTTGTCCCAAAGAAGTGATCTCCGTTACTGCTGCCGGCCGGGGACCGCTCTGAGATGGCGCTGATCCCGGCTCGGCACTCGTTTGTTTTCGGCTGCATCAGCGAAAGCAAACGAGTGCCGATCTCATTGATCTTTGCTGTATATCTATACAGCAAAGATCTCAATGAGAGATCAGAGTGTATATACTAGAAGTCCCCCAGGGGGAATAACCCTAACCCCAGGGGGGAATAACCCTAACCCAGGGGGGCTTCTAGTATATGTGTAAAAAAAAAAAAAAGTATTGTTATTAGTAAAAAAAACTCTCCCCTAATAAAAGTCTGAATCACCCCCCTTTTCCCAGGTTTTAAATAAAAGTAAATAAATAAATAAACATGTTCACTATTGCCGCGTGTGTAATCGCCCGAACTATTAATTAATCACATTCCTGATCTCGTACGGTCAACAGCACAAAAAAATCCTAAAGTGCAAAATTGCGCATTTTTGGTCGCATCAAATCCAGAAATTTTTTTATAAAAAGCAAACAAAAAATCGTATATGCGCAATCAAGGTACCGATAGAAAGAACACATCATGTTGCAAAAAATGACACCTGACACAGCCCCATAGGCCAAAGGATAAAAGCGCTATAAGGCTATGTTCACACTGAGTATGAGTCCGGCCGTAGTTCGTACATGTGCGGCTGAAACTACGGGCGTGGGAAAAGTAGACATGCGGCCTGATGACGAACATACACCCTCAGTACAGTTATTCTTCCCTAGCTTGTTTCGAAGCGATCTGAAACAGGTCATTTACTTGAAAATCTTCGCCCAGCCCAATAAAACTCACAGAACCTTTTGGATCGAAAAATCAAGTTCAATTTGGCTGAAATAAGTACTCCGTACGGGACCGCATGGAAATCCACGGCCGTGAGTTTCAACATTTCAGTCCTCAAACAATGGTCTTGTTCCTTTTTCACGGCCCCGTATACGATCCGGCCGTAAGCTCATACATAGTGTGCATTGTGCGGGCGTACAGTATATCATATACTTTCAAGCGAACGCATCAACCTCAAAACTACGTGCATATATTCGCGGTTCGCGCTACGAACGGAAACATACGCAGTGTGAACGTAGCCTAAGCCTTGGAATAGAGCGATTTTAAGGAACGTATATTTGTTAACAATGGTTTGAATTTTTTACAGGCCATCAGATACAAGAAAAGTTATACATGTTATATATCGTTTTAATCGTAACGACTTGAGGAACATATATAACAAGACAGTTTTACCCCAGGGCAAATGGCATACAAACAAATACCCCCCAAATAAAAGAAATGCATTTTTTTTTTTCAATTTCACCACACTTTGAATTTTTTTCTGGTTTACCAGTGTACTTTATGCAAAAATTCAGTCTGTCATTGCAAAGTACAATTAGTGACGGAAAAAATAAGGGCTCATGTGGGTTTCTAGGTGGAAAAATGCAACTACTATGGCCTTTTAAAGGGAACCAATCACCCAGAAAATCAATGTAAAGACAAGGATATGTGCTGATAGATCACCCAGCACACTTCCCAAATATGCCCCTGTAACCTCTGTGCCCCCCTCAATTAGACAGTAATCTTACTTTGTTCAGGTCACGCGCTGTATGTAAATTTTTGCTAAGTAGTCCTGGTGGGCGTATGTAGTCCTGGTGGGCGTATGCAGTCACGGTCCGGGGGCGTATCTAGTCACGGTCCGGGGGCGTATGTAGTCACGGTCTGGGGCTGTAATCACGCCCAGAGGGGCGTGATTCGGAGGCTTGCGGTCCAGTGACGTCATCCGGCGGCTTGCGTTCCGCGTCGCGGCCACGCTGACGTGTTCGGGAACCTGCGCATGCGCAGTACGTCAGCGTCGTCTCCCGCCTTATCAGCTGCTGTATATCCTGCAGGAAGTGGCGTATTCTCTCCAGTCTGGCATGGTGCTCTCTGCTTCCACCTCTTCATACCAGAAACTGTCCAGAGCAGTAGCAAATCTCCACAGAAAACCTTTCATGCTTTCCAGACAAGAAACAATATCACTTCCTGCAGGACATACAGCAGCTAATAACTACTGGAACATTTGATATTTTTTTAATAAAAGTAAATTACAAATCTCTCACATTTTCTGGCTTAATTTGAAAGAAAAAAAGAATTGGTGAACAACCCCTTTAACATTTAGGAGTAGTGATGAGCAAACTTGCAAAACATTCAGCAAATCTCGAAATCTCGAAAACATAGTGTGTGATGGTTTCCATAGAAATATGTAGGAAGGGGGAATATGATTCCATCATACTATATATCTAGAGGGGGTGGGTTGGGGACAACTCATTAGAATAGTGGGCCAGCTCACTCTACATCTATTAGTACAGGTTAATTGGGTAGGAGCGGGGTGACTCCCATGACTACGAACATTCCTAAAGTGACCCAATACTATAGCTAATTTAGGGGATAGATCTTTAGTTTGGGTGGAATTAATCATTAGAACTGACTAATATACCAACATCCATCCAACATCCTACATATACAATATAAATGAATACAAACAAGCCCACGGACGGCTTCCCGCAGCACTGTATCACTTTGCTCTTTTAAGTGGGCAATATCATTACATATTCTGCTTTAATTCGTGACACAAAGGAGACATTAGCCAGAAGAGCAATGTGAACAAGTTCATGGCATATCTAAAGTACGTAATAGAACAAAAGTGCATACATTATAAATCTGCAAAAAAAAGGTCACTTGTTTTTTTGGTCTTTTTTTGTGAAATTTAAATTATCCTCTGTGCAGATGAGTCATGAATTGAGCAGCATAAATGAATTTCCAGGCAAAGTTAATTGTTAGTAGTTGCTACGATACAACAATATGAAACTCTCTAGAGAAGAAATATCAGAGGGTGGTTCTACAGCTTTGCATATAAATGACGGAGAAATCAAGATGTAGCAGGCTTCAGATGTGTAGAAAATTCTATTATCTCCTGGCTACAATTAAAAAGCGGAAGGAATAAGTCCCTGTGTCAGTCTTTACTCCGATCCCTTTTGTTTCCCGCACTTGGCTCCGTTACTTCATGGATTTATTCCGCAATCTAATTTGTCAGAGAACCTGGATGTGTTTCCTTGATGAGCTCATAAGCTGGAAACGTGAATCAAAATGACAAATAGACGAGAAAACAACGGAATAAAAACATGCCAAAATATTTATAGGTAGAATAAAGTGCTAGCTTACGCTTTCTATTTATATTGACGTACAATATCTCATCCATGGGTTCAAAGATCTAATGGTCTGGAATATGTGTCTTGAAATAATGTGATTTAAAGTGTTACTGTCAAATGTTATCTGACATGTCAAAGTTAAAGATCGCACCGGAGCTCACTTCTGCGACCTGCTGAGATCACATGATACTCCCTCTCACTCCCTCACTATCAATCAAATCAGATCAGATATTGGGGCTGGCCAAGAGAGAAGTGAGCTGACATGTGCTTCACCTTATATCTCTTGATCCTAGTGGGTCTCTGGAGTGAGAACTAGTGTGATCTTTAACTTGTGACATGTCAGACATATCAAAAATAAATTTGGGATACAAGTATTTATCCGGGGAGCATCTTTAGCATCAACCATTGATGCTTGATCAGTGGGCATCTCCAAGATCAGTAGAGTCGAAAGTCCATGGAAATAGCTTTTACCATTCATTGTTTACATAAAGACTATGAAAATCATCAGAACAATCCTCTGTACAGGTACCGTAGGTCAGTCCTATTTAAGTCCTTTCTGGGTCCTCCACTAATGGATCCAAGCTATCTATGGCAACATCCTGGGAAAAAAAATTAAAGGGGTTATCCAGGATTAGCAAAAGCACAGGTACTTTCCTGTAAAAACAGCACCACCCCTGTCCCCAGGTTGTGTGTGGTATTACATTTCAGCTTCATTCACGTTAATTAAACTAACCGGCTAAACCTGCACCCAAACTGAGGACGAGAGTGGAATTGTTTCTGGAAGATGTGGCCATGTTTTTCCAAGCCTGGATATCCCATTTAAAGGGGGCTTCCTAAAATCTATGTGTATCCCTTATCTACAGGATTGTTGATATATTTATGATTGGTGGAGCTCTGATCTCTGGGACCCCCATTGATCGCAATAACATTCACCTATTTTTAGTGGTCCCATAAGCTTTAAATGGAGTGTCAATGTGCATAATGGATCATGTAGTAATGTGACCTAATTTCATCCAGAAAAAAGCTATCACTGATCAAGTGTAAGGACAGTCCCCCAATGGCAATATCCATATGTATCTTTTAGCCACAAGGTACGCGGTATGTGTCTAATTGATGAAACTCCGACTACTGGGAGGCCCATAATAAAACAGCTTCACATGCCCCCTCCCCAAAGTTGAATGCAAAGGTAATTGAACAACCATTTTTCCATTTTATTCAGACTCAATGTGATTACTAGATATAGTCAAGTACAGCAGAGTGGTCCTTACAAACAGCAGTAAGTGAATGTAAACCTTCCTGAGATAAATATATCTATCTATCCTAAGATCAAAATAAAGGAAATAATCCTAAGCAGTCAAGATGGACTAGGTGGTCTTTTTCTGCCAGCAGTCTTCTATGTTCTTCTAAAGTTGCTGCCAAAGAGGATAGCTGCCATTGGGAGAGAAGGTGAAGGGGTTCAGTACTGCTATCAATGGGAAGCGAGGTCGGAATGGATCAAATCTGCCAGGGGAGAGGGGTCAAAATGGGTACAGGACTGCTGAATTGTGATGTTAGTTTACTACAGGTAGAGCAGTATGTATTTCGGTACTGAATTGTTAAGTTATACAGGTGGAGTAGTATGTGATTTTGGGTTACTACAGGTAAAGCAGAATGTATTTCTGCACTGTGGTGTTGGTTTACTACAGGTGGAGCAGTATTTATTACGTACTGCAGTGTTAGCCTACTACAGGTGTGGCAGTATGTGTTTCTGCACTATGATTTTGGGTTCCGTCTAGTGGAGCATAATGTATTTCTACACAGTAATGTTGAATTTCCACAAATAGAGCAGTATATATAGTTGCACTGTGGTACTAGTGTTTACAGCGGATGGAGCAGTATATATTTCTTCACTGTGGTACTGGTTTATTGCTGGTAGACATGTACTTACTGTATTGCTGCATAGTGGTGGTTTGGTACTAGTAGAGGATATTATGTGGCAGTAGTATGTGTTTGTTAGTGAGGCCCCAGCATCCATTTGCATTGCCTGGTGAGGTGCGGGTACAAAAAGTTTGAGAAGTTCCGTCGTAAATTACTATAAAAAGTACTGTTGTAATGCTTTGCCATCTTGCAGATAGCATCTGTTGGTTTTTTACAGTTTCCTCTCTTGGGAATGGAAGACATAACTAATTCATCAGTGATGCCATTTGGCGCTCTACAAAAGAATACACAAGCAGAAATGGCGTAAACCAAGCCTTAATGATTATTTGTGATGGATAATAGTAATACCCGTTTCAATGTAGCTATCGCTAAACTTTCGGTAATGTCTACCCAGAGGTTTACACTAAATATTTTACCACAACAAACATAAAGTTTGCATCTAAATGAAAGCGTCATTATTTAACAATAAAAACAGTATTTAGTAGTAACAATGACACTGATGATGCAGAGAATAGCAAAGCCGCTATTGTATCCAAAATGATTGCCTCCATTTAGTAGGGAATAAGGCTATACATGGAGAAGGTAATAAGAAATTACAATGCACAACATTTACTGTTCAGGAAGATTTATGTAAAAGAAAATCAAAGGCAGTCGGAAAGAGAGCAGAGCTTATCAAATGCCATCACTCCGCAACAATACCATTAATTGTTACAATGCCTTCTTAATCTGATTGCATGTCTCAGTGTGCAGGCAGTTTACATAATGTTCATCCTTTTAGAAGGTCACAATATCCCAGCCAATGTCAAAACAGCCACTAAATATAGCACATGATGCAAGAGTCTTCACAAAATGAGCCGAAAAACAGTTTTATATATTCAGACTCCATCGTATGAAGGCAGCAAATAAGAATAATGTTACCTGTAAAGTTCTCTTAAAGTGTACCGGTCACAATTTTTTGGTGATTACAAGCAGTTATGCAATAAACTCACTTTATTTTTATTTATTTATTGTTTTAAGTTTGAATGAACTTTATACATATGGCCACTAGGTGTCTCCCTTCCTATCAGGCTGCCGCTCATACTCCCTCTGTGCCGATATTTAGTCTTTTCTCTGTTCAAAAAAAGAGACCAAACCCAGGAAGTCCCAGTCCTTTGCACGCTCACGTAAGGTTGTATATGAACTTAAGACAATTAAAGGGGTTCTCCAGCGTTAGAAAAACATGGCCACTTTCTTCTAGAGATAGCACCTCTCTTGTCTCCAGTTCAGGTGTGGTTTGCAATTAAAGGGGAACTCTGGCAAACATATTTTTCTTTCAGAACAACTGGTTTCAGAAAGTTATATAGATTTGTATTTTACTTCTATTGAAAAACCTACAGTCTTCCCAAACTTATCAGCTGCTGTATGTCCTGCAGGAAGTAGTGTATTCTTTCTAGTCTGACACAGTCCTCCCTGCTGCCACCTCTGTCTATGTCAGGAAATAAATGTCCAGAGTAGTAGCAAATCCCCATAGAAAACATCTCCTGCTCAGGACAGTTCCTGACACGGACAGAGGTGGCATCAGAGAGCACTGTGTCAGACTAAAAAGAAAACTCTACTTCCTGCAGGACATACAGCAGCTGATAAGAATGGAAAGACTGGAGATTTTTAAATAGAAGTAAACTACAAATCTATATAACTTTCTGAAACCAGTTGATTTGAAAGAAAAAGATTTTTGCTGGAGTACCCCTTTAAGCTCCATTCAGTTCAATGGAACTAAGTTGCAAAATCTACACATAAGGGTTCTGCTGGGTGAGGCAAGGGTTGTGCTGTCTCTTCAAGAAAATGGCCATGTTTTTGTAACCCCGGATAACCCCTTAAACTTAGGCTTATTATATAGTATATCAGTATGGAGGGAGCATTGACCGCAGTTTGACAGGAAGGGAGACACCTACTGGCCATATGTATAACATCATTAAACATTGAAAACTTTATGTTGCAAAACCGCTGGGGAAGATGCAGCATGTAGCTGGAATGTACTCTAATCCGTATCCATTCCCCCTCTAACCTGAAGTGGCCGTCATCTACCGACCACCAGGCTCCGCAACCACCTTCCTTGGCCAATTCAACACTTGGCTATTGCACTTCCTCTCAACAGATATCCCCACCATCATCATGGGTGACTTCAACATCCCTATCGACACAAAACAGCCGCCTCTCAACTCCTATCGCTAGCCTTCTCCTTCGGTCTCACACAGTGGTCCTCTATGGCAACTGACAAAAAGGGTCACACACTGGACCTTATCTTTTTCCGCCTCTGCCCCATATCTGACCTCACCACCACACCGCTCCACATCTCTGACCACAACCTCCTAACATACTATTCTCTCTTCTCCTCATCTGCCCCCCAGTCCAGAACCTTTCCCACACTCGCAGGTACCTTAGAAACCTTAACATTCAAACAATGTCTGACTCCCTTGTGCCAGTCTCCACCATACACTCTCTGAACAACACTAACACAGCCGCAACCTTCTACAATTCCACAATTACCTTAGCCCTTGACTCCCCTTGTGGCCCCTCTCACGAAAAAGAGAACATGACACATCAACAGACAGCCCTGGCACACAGACCTAACCAAACAACTAAGGCGAGTGTCCAAAGCTGCTGAGCGGCGCTGGAAGAAAACCCACTCGAAGGAAGACTTCCAGACATACAAGCGAGAACTCCTTATCTCACAACCCTAGACAACTGTTTAACACCTTCAACTCCCTTCTCTGCCCCCCACTGCAACCCCGCCTCCCCACACACACACACACATCTCTTATCTCTGCTGAGGACTTTGCCAAATTCTTCAAGCAGAAAATTGATGACATCAGAGAAATCTTCACACTCCCTTCACCCCCCCATGCCTGTTCAGTGCTCTTCCCCACTAACTTACCTCTCCACCATCACTGAAGAATATCTCTCCAAACAACTCTCCACATCACACCTCACCACCTACGCACTTGACCCAATCCCATCCCACCTTATCCCCAGCCTCTCCTCAGCACTTGTCCCAGCGCTAACACATCTCTTTAATCTATCAGTAACTTCTGGAGTCTTCCCATCTCCATCCAAACATGCAACCATAACACCCATCCTTAAAAAGCCATCCCTTGACCCTACCTCCTTATCCAGCTACTGCTCTCACTTCTCCCCTTTGCCTCAAAACTCCTGGAACAACATGTCTACCAAGAACTATCCTCCCCCTTTCATCCAACTTGTTTTTTGACTCCCTGCAATCTGGCTCCCCACCACCACCACCACTCCACAGAAACTGCCTTAACCAAAGTGGTTAATGACCTGCTAACTGCCAAAGCCTCACACCAATTCTCTGTGCTCCTTCTCCTTGACCTATCTTCTGCCTTCTACTCAGCTTGGTGTCACTTGCTCAGCTCTCTCCTGGATCTCCTCTTACCTCTCCAACCGCACTTTTAATGTTTCCCACTCCCACAACACCTCCTCTCCTCGTCCCCTCACTGTTGGTGTTCCCCAAGGCTCTGTACTTGGGCCTCTTCTCTTCTCCATCTATACCTCTGGCCTGGGAGATATCATAGAATTCCACGGCTTTAGGTACCACCTCTACGCCAATGACACTCAGATCTACTTCTCTGGTCTGGATGTCACCTCTTTGCTATCCAGGATTCCAGAGTGTCTAGCGGCCATATCCTACTTCTTCTCCTCCTGCTTTCTAAAACTGAACATGGACAAAACAGAACTTATCATCTTTCCCCATCTCGCTCCACCCTGCCGTCTTATCTGTCAATCACTATCAATGGCTGCACTCTGTCCCCTGTCCCCCAAGTCCACTGCCTTGGGGTCACCTTTGATTCGGCCCTGTCTTTGAAACCACATATTCAGGCCCTGACCACCTCCTGCCGCCTTCACCTCAAAAACATTTCCAGAGTCCGATCTTTCCTCACCCCTGACTCCACCAAACTGCTGGTACATGCTCTCATTATTTCCCGCTTGGACTATTGTAACATCCTCCTCTCTGGCCTTCCATCTAACCCCCTTGCTTCCCACTGTCTATCCTTAACTCTGCTGCCTGACTAATCAACCTTTCCCCTCGCTTCGCCTCTGCCTCTCCCCTCTGCCAGTCCCTTCACTGGCTGCCCATTACACAACATATTCACTTTAAATTGTTGACCATGACATACAAGGCCATCCACAACCTGTCCCCTCCGTACATCTCTGACCTGATATCCCGCTACCGTCCCTTACGCAACCTTCGATCCTCCACTGACCTCCGTCTGCGCTCCCCCCTTGTTCGTACCTCGCACAACCGCCTCCAAGACTTTGCCCGAGCCTCCCCCATACTCTGGAACTCACTACCCCGACACATCCGGCTCTCATCCACCATCAAGTCCTTCAAAAGTAACCTGAAAACCCATCTCTTCAAACTAGGCTACAACCTACAATAATTCTGCATCACACTGTGACTGGCTGCACTTTACCTCCTGTCTCTCTCCCAGTACCTTATAGATTGTATAAGGTACTGGTCCTCTTCCCCCATGTACCAGTCTTCCATTTGCCTTCATGTAGTGTGTTTTTAATCTTATAATGTTCCTGTTTTTTACCCCCTATGTCTTGTATAGCACTCTGAAATTAAGGGTGCTCTATAAATAAATATTAATAATAAAAATAGAGCTAGATGAAACTAGTAGTTCCCCAAGCGGCTCTCCATTTTAGAGATGGTTCCTGAGATGGTTTTAGAGATGGTTCCTGAGATGGAGACTTAGCTGTATGAAGTCTATATGCTCAAATGAGGCATGTGGACAGGATGCACACTGATGGCTTATTCGTGGGACATGAACCTACATAAAGTAAAATGGCTGCATTGTCCTATGTACATTGGCACCAGTTACATTAGTAATCTGACTTATCTGCATAGAATAAAATAACCAAACTATACGGGTGACTTCTATGAATGGCGACAGAATCACAAGCAAAATGTTCTACAATGGCAATGTTCACAGCTGCCTCATTGTCGCAAAGAAGCAGGTTTCACTTGTCAGATTAGTCTTGGAATACTGTGCGGAGGGAAGAGCCCGATACCATCTGTCTAAAAGCCCTGCATCTGCTGAGGGATCCCTGCCATCCCAGGTACAGAGATAGCGTCCCCTCTCACAGAAAGACTGGGTTACTAAGACTATGGAATGGCTGTCAGTAAAAACCACTCCATATTCCAGAAAGGACCAGATGCATGGCATTTCCTCAACTCATTTTACAGCCGATTGAAGGGTCAGACTTTTCAAAAAATGGAGGAGGAAACGCTACGTGGCTATTAATAAATGTACAGCTTCCAGGGCTCTCGTAGCTGTGATCTCGGCTGTCTCTATGCTCTTGGTTAGATCGGCTGCGGAACAAAAGTTTACAATAAAGCAGAAAAAGAACCTTTTATGTTTTGTCAGATGTTTCCTCGGTTCATTTATAGAACGGTCATATTGTTCATTTATTTTAGTCTAAAAACTTTCTCTTAGAAAATAGTAAGGTGTTTAAAAAGTATATGGCACCCTACTTACATGGGTTTGGGGATGTTGATTTCCTTTTGACACACAAAATGTCACTTTTCAGAGCAGCAGTATGTGCTTCGGAGCTGCTCTTACTACTATTTGTTGTGACAGTTAGCGACTAGCCATGTGCTGACTTTTGTGGTCAGCAAAGCTTCTTCCTACTGTCTTCCCCAACCTTTCCAAACCTCATCTCGCATGTTTACCTGAATTTCGAAAAGGCTGAAATGAGCTATACGGAGAGCCAAAATGTAGGTGATGGTGTAGTGTACCACTACCTGTTTCTTCTTCTTTCTTACACCTAGGCAAAAGTGTTTCTCTGCCGGAAACAAGGGAGCCTCACCCCTTGCCACGCCATGGATTTTTCTAACTTCAGTGCAGTCAACCAACTAAAGAAAGGAGAGGACCATAAAGGCTGTACCGCAGTAGAGCACAGTGAAAGTGTAGCCGCTCTCTACTGACTTACGCTTGGCTGAACAGGATGGGTACTACTAGTTAGCTCCACCCAGTGACAGGAGCGACCTGGGACTCATACTAGCCTATTAGGAAGGAAACCTAACAATGAAGGGCAGAAGGTGGTCATCTATGCAGAGATCATATATATGTAAGTATGAGGATTATTACAGAACACTATATAGACACTTTACCACATTCCTGCAGAGTGTTTACTAACTAGGCAAGAGGCCCTGCTATCCGTTCCCTGACACCTTCTACTGTTATCTTCTTCTATCAACTCCCTTATTGACAAGTTCCTACTACTGTTATTGATTTATTTTTGCACTAAGTACTTGAGCACTGTTTGATACTATTTTTGCACTAAAGATACCTTTCCTAAGTAAAAGTTAACATTGCTTAAAGTGAGACTCTGTCTTCTCTAGCGCTGCTCCTGCACCCACACTTTGGACTTCACATTAGTCCTAACCAAGGTCCGATTGCCGTGTGTCCGGGGGTGGGTGTTACCACTCCTGGCCACTGTGATGAGTACCCCCCAAAACACCAGAACCCACCTGCAGGCCCAACACCAGTTCCAGCAGCCCAGGCCATGGAAATGGTATTGGTTTCCACCTATGGCAGTAGCTAGTATGTTGGGTGTGGTGGAAATGCCAGTGCCCCTTGGTGTTAGGGGGCAGGACATGCCAGGCACAGAGGGTAAGAATAACAGAGTCTCTTTCTTTACTCTATTCAGCTAATAAAGCTAATACACAGTTCTCCTGTACTGATCAGGAGAACGAGCCGGGAGAAGACCACGCTACTCCCCGGTTTCCATAAATAGTCCATTTAGTCTCGTTCCAGTTTGCCAAATAGTGTACAAAGCACAAATGGCAATAAATATGACTTCTAACAATTGCCAACAAGTGCCTATGTGAGTCATTGTGAACATCATCATTCTGAAGCTCTAAAACCTTAAATAAACTTTCGTAACAACAAATCCAATTTCTACAGAAAAAATGATTTGGTGTATGAACATTTCCCATTATGAAACAATGAAATGCCCAAAAATATCCCAGATTTATTAGTGGTGATTGAGTCGAAAGTTTTGCTTCTGTAAACTTTAATGACTTTTTCTCCTTTTTTTGCGCCCCGTCAAGTTGCACATTCACTTCCTATCTATAATTAGGGAAGCGACATCTTTAAGATGGGATGTCTTTCAAGCAGATATAGTACTTACATGTCCCTACAGTAATGTATTAGAACAACTCATGCAGATGAAACGGGACTGTAGATTATAGTGACAAGCGAAAAGATGGAGACGTTGTAGAATGTGGTTAGTTTTTGTCTTATAAAGCAGCGTGTAATGGGATCTGAGCTGGAATAGGGATATTAGGCTGTCACATCTAACGCAAGTAATTAGCGCTGGCCAAACATCATTATTTTATTCTTTTCCCTGATTGTCAGTAGGTAGAGTTTATGTAAAGCTTCTGTCAGGCGATTCTACCAATTACCTCGGCAGACATGGTAGATAAATGCCACGAACAACACTGAGAGGTTGAAAGCCAAGGAATCCACAGCATCGAAATGGAAAACTGCAATTCTATCACGCTACTGCAAACACGTTCTTTAATTGAAACATCAGTTACCACTTAGAGGAAGCGCAAAGTGACAAAAGTGCTGATAGCAAATCCAGCGCTCTGAAGACAAAAAAAAAATCCCACATTAATATGAAAATTAGGCAGCGACAGGGCACTAGATAAGGATTGCCATGTCATATTACAATTCTGGGTAGAGGAGACATTTTTTTTTTTTATAAAAGGGTCACAAGGTACCAGAGATAAAATATATCTAAAATGTTTAAAAGTTAAACTTTAAAAAAAAAGGCTTAAAGGGGTACTCAATCTTTTTCTTTCAAATCAACTTGTTTCAGAGTTATACAGATTTGAAATTTTGAACAAATCTCAAGTTTTCCCATACTTGCCAGCTTCTGTATGTCCTGCAGGAAGTGGTGTATTCTTTTCAGTCTGACACAGTGCTCTCTGCTGAAATCTTTGTCCAAGACAGGAACTGTCCAGAGCAGGAGAGGTTTTCTATGGGGATTTGCTACTGCTCTAGGCAGTTCCTTTAATGTCAGCAGAGAGCACTGTGTCGGAGTGGAAGGAAACCACTTTCTGTAGGACATACAGCAGCTGATAAGTATGGGCAGTCCTAATATTTTTTTTAAACAGAAGTATATTATAAATCTATATATATTTTTCTGAAACCAGTTGATTTGAAAGAAAAATATTTTCGTTGGATACCCCCTTTAATGGGGTTCCCTATTTTAGCCAATCTCTTCAGATAGTTTCCCCTTGCTGGGACCTCCAGTGATCAGCTTTCAGCGTTTAATTTCTCTGCAGCACCCCTAAAGGGGAAAATAGGTATCACACAGTTCTGATTTAAATGGGCATTGTCATTTTAAAAAACTTTTGATAAGTCAGGGTGGGGGTGTTCAAGCCGAGACTGATCAGGAGAAAAGGCTAGGAAGGAGTCTACGCACAGCACCTTCCCTCTCTGCTGTGTCATGTGACCTAGATGGTCTCCTAGTCTTTGTGGCCATCTAGATCTCATCTAGACACAGAGAGAGAACAAGAGGATGAGGCAAAGCAAGCGGTCTCACCGATAAAAACTTTTGATATGTCTCTGACATCAAAAGTTTTTATTATTGCCAGGTACCCTTTAAATAAGTGGGTTCTCTGTGTAATGCAAGATAGGAGATTGGATGGTATTAGTACATTTCCCCTAATGTTGTTAGTGCACAGCAATATCCAATCTGAACAAAGGTCCTTGGAGGGGGGGGGGGGGTCTGGAAATTGGACTTATGCCCATTACACACTGATAACCTATTATAATTGAAGTTTTTTAAAGGGATACTTCAACAAAAAAATGTTTCTTTCATATCAACTGGTGCCAGAAAGTGCCAAAGATTTGTAATTTACTTCTATTTAAAAATCTCAAGTCTTCCAGTACTTATCAGGTGCTGAATATCCTGCAGGAAGTGGTGTATTCTTTCCAGTCTGGAGAGCAGGAGAGTTTTTTTTAAATGAGGATTTGCTACTGCTCTGGACAGTTCCTGTGAAAGGACAGAGGTGGCAGCAGAGAGCACTGTGTCAGACTAAAAGGAACACACCATTTCCTGCAGGACATACAGCAGCTAAAAAGTACTGGAAAACGTGAGATTTTTAAATAGAAGTAATTCCCAAATCTATATAACTTTCTGACACCAGTTAATTAAAAAAAAAATCTCTGGAGTCCCCCTTTAAATAAATAGCTAGATGTGCTAGGACTGTTCATTCTCTCCATATTTTCCAGTTGCGCTCAAATAGAAACTTCTGAAACATACAAAGTGTGACTAAGCTGCAGTGATTATTATAGATAGTAAAAGGAACAACGTTCGTATATACAACGTTCTGCCAGATGTCTAAGACAGCAAGAACGAGCCACGTGTGACGTTCGGCTAAGTGCTATATGAAGTATGTGGCGTCTCCTGCTGATGTTAAGTACAAACTATAAACTTCGGAACATTTTATTCTATTTGCAAGACATATTCTGACATTAGCGAAACATTAAGCATCCGGCACTCGCAATAAGAAGGAAGTCATTCCTCTATTTCCAAAGTGAAGGATCAGAAATGGGTTTAGTAGCTGAGAAGTGACTCATTCTTCTCCTGATTCCACCGCATGCTGTTATTAGGCACATAGCCTGCAGCTCTATGAATGGAAGGAGCTGAGAACACTGCCCAAGTTTCTGTAGGTGACAGGATGATGAGATTCAATCAAGATAAAGTGAACACAACATCAATAGATAACCGCTTTCTTTACACTGTCCTTTCTGGAGGCTGCGGCACACAATAAATGTATTGTCAAAGGGCAGAGTGTGTCCAGGTAGCGCAGGTTTCCATTCTTTCTGTTTCACCAACTGGGCAGTCTGAGGATGTGAACGTCTCTGTTGTATAAAGATTCTCTAGCTGTAGCTGCCTATCTCATCTCAGACCTATTTTAATCATATGTCACAAAGCTTCCAACCAGACTTCTCTTGTGCTGCACATAACTTTGTAAAACTCAATAAGTCACAATTCTACTAATGATATATCCCTGCATTTACAATGTACACCACAGATGGCAGATGGTGGTAGTATGCGTCAGTGCTCGTCTGTTATATGTGATATAATACTGATATAGCAAAGTTAATAAGGTCAAGGAGCGGTATCCTGATATCACGTCGCACCATGCAGTTAGAGAAGCTTACTTTTCTGGTAGTAACCCACAAAAATTGAAGAACCCACAAAGAAACAGGGCTCTCCTTAAAGGAGAAGTCCGGCCAAAATTTATTTTTTATGTTATTACTTATGGAAAGTTATACAATTTTCTAATGTACATTAATTATGGGAAATGCTCATATACTGCTATTTCCCTTAATTTAGTGTATCAGGAAGTGTTGGAATTCTCTCAGAAGCAGTGACGTCACGACGAATGGTGTAATTCCTATGGAGTGTCCAGCCGGGGGCGCTCTATATATAGAAGTCAATGAGTACCATTGACTTCTATATATAGTGCGCCCCTGCTGGACACTCCATTGTAATTACAATGGATGTATGTATGTAATATAATGTTATGTACTGTACTTTGCGATTGAATACATTTATGGAATACTTTGGGGAGCAAGCCGGCTGACGCGGCCGGCCTGCAGGAGCAGAGAGCGGCGGGCGTCCGGATAGTGTGAGGAGCTGCACAGGCGGCAGGGAGTCAGCGGCGCGGGCGGCGGGCCGCGTCAGCCCTCACCCACCCCGGGCGGGAGCACGGTGCTCCCGGTGCTTCCTGGTGTCCCAGGCCGGCGTGGGTGAGGGCTGACGTGGCCGGCCTGCAGGAGCAGAGAGCGGCGGGCGGCCGAATAGTGTTAGGAGCGGCGCAGGCGGCGGGGAGTCAGCGGGGCCATAGTGTTTGAAGCCGGGAGGAGGAGGGGGAGCAGAGGAGGAGGGGGCATGAAGAGCAGCACTTCTGTGAGCGGCGGCGCGGGCGGCGATAGATAGCACAGGTACTACTCCCCCATTATCTGCAGATAATGGGGGAGTAGTACTTTGTATATGTGCCCAGCACCGAGCAGGGAGGGGGGAGGTAGATGGCACTTCTCTCCCTCCCCGCTCGGTGCCCTGCAAATGTATTTATTGAATACAATCGCAAAGTACAGTACATAACATTACATTACATACACACATCCATTGTAATTCCAATTGAGTGTCCAGCAGGGGCGCATTATATATAGAAGTCAATGGTACTCATTGACTTCTATATATAGAGTGCCCCCTGCTGGACACTCCATAGGAATTACACCATTCGTCGTGACGTCACTGCTGCTGAGAGAATTCCAACACTTCCTGATACACTAAATTAGGGTATATAGCAGTATATGAGCATTTCCCATAATTAATGTACATTAGAAAATTGTATAACTTTCCATAAGTAATAACATATAAAAAATAAATTTTGGCCGGACTTCTCCTTTAAGAAAAGTCACTTCCCCTTTGAACCACGTCGGTAGACCTTTTAATAGCCAGCCAACACCATGCTCTGCACTGATGAGGGGCAAAAACACCAAAACAGCTGTCTGCAGATGGGAAATCTTTCCTTTTGGAGAGAATGTTTGGTTTGGCATAAAATCCCCAGTCAATGTTTTAAGGCTCCTTGGCTGAGCGAGACTTGACTTGAAGGGACATCTCTTTGCTCAAGAGGTGTGAGAGCTATTTTGCATATCCTTTCTTCCCAGAATTCTTAGTGGAGCAGCAATGGTCTGTAAGTCTCCACACGTCTTTATGACGGGCTCTCCTTAAGGAGAGTCACTACCCCTTTACCTTCATTTAACCCAGAAACTGTGATTGTTATAGAGAGACAGTCATGTCCTTGATGCTTTGTTAACCCTACCCCATTACCTTAAACTATGACTACATGCCACTGCTGCCACCGCAGCTCTAAGGTACTGGAGGAGGGACTTAAAGTGGCACTCCAGCAAAAAAAAAAAATCTTTCAAATTGACTGATGTTAGAAAGTTGTGTCCATTTGTAATTTACTTCTATTTTCCATGACTTATCAGCTGCTGTATGTCCAGCAGGAAGTGGTGTATTCTTTCCAGTCTGACAGTGATACCTCTGTCAATGTCAGGAACTGTCCAGAGCAGTAGCAAATCCCTATAGTAAATCTCTTCTGCATTAGACAGTTCCTGTCACACACAGAGGTGGCAGCAGAGAGTACTGGGTCAGACTGGAAAGAAAACACCACTTCCTACAGCAGCAGATAAATACTGGACTTCAGATTTTTAAATAGAAATAAACTACAAATCTTTACAACTGTCTAACACCAGTTGTTTTGAAAGAAATAAAATAGCCGAATTACCCCTTTAACCCCTTGCCGCAAAATGACGTTTGGGGAACCTCATGTAAAACAAGTAGTTCCTGCAACATGATGTTCCCCAAACGTCATGTTTCCCTGCCTCCCCCCGCTGTCCCTAACGGTGATCGGGAAGCGGGAGGAGGCTATGTCACACAGCATCCTCCCGCTGCCTCTGCCCGGAGGGGAGCCACGCTCCCCGCGGGCAGTTAACCCCATAAACGCTGCGGTCAATGCGATTGCACCGCAGTGCATCTGAACTGAAAATGCTAATTGGTGCTCCCTTCCTTCTGAGCCCTCCTGTGTGGCCATACAGTGGTTTATGCCCACATATGGGGTACCGTTGTACTCAGGAGAACCTGCATTACAAATTTTGGGGTGCGGATTCTCTCATGTTCCTTGTAGAATTGAGAAATTTCAAACTAAACGAACATATTATTGGAAAAATTCAAGTTTTTCATTTTTACTGTCTAATTTTAAATACTTTCCTCTAATACCTGTGGGGTCAAAATGGTCACCACACCCCAAGATGAATTCTTTGAGGGGTGTACTTTCCAAAATGGGGTGACTTTTGGGGGGTTTCTCTTCTGCGGACACTACAGGGGCGCTGCAAACGCACCTGGAGCTCAGAAACTTCTTCAGCAAAATCTGCATTAAAAAAGCTAATTGGCGCTCCCTTCCTTCTGAGCCCGGCTGTGTGCCCATACAGTGGTTTATGGCCACATATGGGGTACCCTTGTATTCAGGAGAACCTGCGTTACAAATTTTGGGGTACATTTTTTCTCTTGTTCTTCGTGAAATTGAGAAATTTCAAACTAAACAAACATATTATTGGAAAAATTCCTGTTTTTCATTTTTACTGTCTAATTTTGAATACTTTCCTCTAATGCATGTGGGGTCAAAATGCTCATCCTACTCAAAGATGAATTCTTTGAGGGGTGTACTTTTGAAAATGGGGTGACTTTTGGGGGGAATCTATTCTGCGGACACTACAGGGGCTCTGCAAACGCACCTGGCGCTCAAACTTCTTCAGCAAAATCTGTATTAAAAAAGCTAATTGGCGCTCCTTCCCTTTTGAGCCCGGCTGTGTGCCCATACAGTGGTTTACGCCCACATATGGGGTACCGTTGGTCATTAAGGTCAAAACAGGCTTTAGAGGCAAGGGGCTAACATAGCACCAGGAACATAATCGGTTCCCTTTAACACAAACCTCTTGCCCTGGCAAGGTACCAGAAAGTTAATGAGATTCTTGTACAGCTTATTTTCAATGTCTTAGACATAACTAAATAAAAGGAAATAAAAAGAAGACAAAAGGCGGTGCCTCTTGTCATACCATATATACAGTAGAGCAGGTGAACAGATTAAGTGCTCACCTTTTTGCCTCTTGGGCTTTGTGCATATCACCCCAATGTACGGGATACAGGTGATCCTGGGTATGGTGTCTCCAACCGGTGATGTGTCTCCAACCATAATGCACACAGGTATTATGTGTTTGGGGAACACTTTCCCTTCCTCAGATACAGTGTGATACAGTGGGGGCACTGCTGGCAACTTTGAGTGTCAGCAATTGGCATTTTTTCCTTAGACCTACTGTAACTACACAGCCAGAGGGAATTGAAAACGTGATATCCCTTTAAGACTGTGGGTAATTCAATCGGATGATTAGATTTTTTGCTGGAGTCCAAAAGTTATGAGGTCTCGACAAAGATTAAAGGTTCCCATATATCTTACACTTTAGTGGACATTGGGTAGTGAGTCTAAGGTGTATGGTGCTCTCTCGACCATCCACTGGCAGATGATGGTGGAGACAGGGGTCTGGCGTGATAGAAAATCACCACCTGTCCCCTTTGTTTCAGGAGAGATAAGCCACAACAAAATTGTTCTCACTGTGGCTCACTCCTCCCCAGAGAGAATACAGGAATGCTCAGCTGTGCCAAACGTTCCCGTGTTTGGGGAGTATTGGCATGGGATTGTTTGGCCATCAATTTTTGAAAGTCTATGGGGACCTTAAGACTTGGTCATGGAGGAGAGGAGACAGAGCCCTTCTTACTATTCTTCACTCTACTTTAGACTGCACATGGCTAAAATTGCCGGGTGCTCACCGTGCATCGCTACATGTAGTTGCGATGCACGCCGACAGCTGCCGATTCCCCAAAAACCTGACACCTTACCTCTCCCCGCTCCTGCGGCAGTCTCGGCCTGTGATTGTCAGGTGTTTGGGCAAGGGCTACATGGATATCACTAAGGATGACCATGCAGCCCTTACTGCCCGATTATTAGGCTGTTTAAGGGCCCAATTACACCAACAGATTATCTGACAGATTTTTTTGAGCCAAAGCCAGGAATGGACTATAAACAGAGATAAGGTCATAAAGGAAAGACTGAGCTTTCTCTTCCTTTAAAATCCATTTCTGGCTTTGGCTCAAAAAAATCTGTCAGATAATCTGTTGGGGTAATAGGGCCATAATAAGACGTTTACTAAAAAGATCGGGCCTAGTCGGCCCGTCTAATAGTGCACTAACCTAATAACGCTATCAGATAGACTCCCTATCCTCCCCTTCTTTAACCCCTTAAGGACGGGGCCCATTTTCGTTTTTGCATTTTCGGTTTTTCCTCCTTGTGTTTAAAAGGCCATAGCACTTGCATTTTTCCACCTAGAAACCAACATGAGCCCTTATTTTTTGCATCACTAATTGTACTTTGCAACTGCAGACTGAATTTTTGCATTAAGTATACTACGAAACCAGAAAAAAATTCAAAGTGTGGTGAAATTGAAAAAAAAAACGCATTTCTTTTATTTGGGGGAACTGTGTTTTTACGCCATTCGCCCTGGGGTAAAACTGACTTGTTATGCATGTTCCTCAAGTCGTTACGATTAAAACGATATATAACATGTATAACTTATATTGTATCTGATGGCCTATAAAAAATTCAAACCATTGTTAACAAATATACGTTCCTTAAAATCGCTCCATTCCCATGCTTATAACGCTTTTATCCTTTGGTCTATGGGGCTGTGTCAGGTGTCATTTTTTGCGCCATGATGTGTTCTTTCTATAGGTACCTTGATTGCGCATATACGACTTTTTGATCGCTTTTTATTAAATTTTTGGGATTTGATGCGACCAAAAATGCGCAATTTTGCACTTTGGGATTTTTTTGCGCTGACGCCGTTTACCGTGCGAAATCAGGAATGTGATTAATCAATAGTTCGGGCGATTACGCACGTGGCGATAGCAAACATGTTTATTTATTTACTTTTATTTATAACCTGGGAAAAGGGGGGTGATTCAGACTTTTATTAGGGGAGGGGGCTTTTTACTATAAACAACACTTTTTTTTTTTTTTTTTACACATATACTAGAAGCCCCCCTGGGGGACTTCTAGTATATACACTTTGATCTCTCATTGAGATCTCTGCAGCATAGATATGCCGCAGAGATCAATGAGATAGGCACTCGTTTACTTCCAGCTGCTGCAGCCGGAAGTAAGCGAGTGCCGAGTCGGGGACGGCGCCATCTGGGACGAGTCCCCGGCCGGCATCAGTAACGGAGATCGCTCCTCCGGGACAACGTCCCGGAGGAGCGATCTCCCCCACTAGACACCAGGGAAAGGTTGCCTCCAATTAGCTAATAGCGGCGGTCCCGGGCTACACGCGGCACCCGGGACCGCGGCGCTTCAAAGCTTTGAAGTGCTAATGAGGACATATGACGTACCGGTATGTCATATGTCCTTAAGAGGTTAATGGTCAGACGGGCTTAGCTTACAACGCTATCAAGGAGGTAGCGGGTGGGGACTTTTAGGACAGAGGTGCTGAGGGCCTAGGGCACAGCAGAACCTAAGTCTCTAGGACACTACAATGGTCCTTTAAGGTCTTTTGTTTGCTAGAGGTATTATATTTACACTTGCGTTACAATGTATGTAACACTCTTATTAGTTCATAAGCGATTTTTGGGGTGACAGGTTCCTTATGTGACAATACTGCAATGTGACAACCAACAATGTGAACAGGATCCTATTCCACAACTGGGTTAAACACGTGTGTTCATTAAGGCCGCTCCTCAGCCCGTAATTTAGTCCACATCCCAAAAAAAGGAACACACACACCAATTTCTTTTTAAACTGCTCAAAACTTCATTATCTTTTTTTCTTTTCTGCATAGAAACATATACATGTTTATCATACAGTTTTCGTGCATAAGTCACCCAGTGTGTTGTAGCGGCAAAGTCTTTTTCCAAAGCGTCCTATTTCAGCTTATAGCCATCCGGACGTTGTTCACGGCAGGGGAAAGAAATCCAACATATCCATGAAAGAGATTGCAGTGTTTCAAGAGAGCATGCTCCCTTTGTCAAGCCTTTGGGATGTGAATACTGAAATGTGTGCAGAAGTTACCAAACTCCTGGCATCATGGAGAAAAAATTGAGAGCAAGATTTATCAAACATGGGGTAAAGTGAAACTGGCTCAACCTAGCAACCAATCAGATTCCACCTTTCATTCCTCACAGACTCTTTAGAAAATGAAAGGTGGAATCTGATTGGTTGCCGGGGGCAACTGAGAAAGTTTCACTTTACACCATGTTTGATAAATCTCCCCCTGAGTTTCTAAAAACATTATAGATGTATAAAACTGAATTCTAATATACTAGGCCCTAGACCACCATCATTACCCTTTACCCGGGACTATTTTTATTAATCCCCAACCCTTATCCATCCTACTACACATGACCATTCACCATTACCCCTTCATTAATCTACACTACTAAACATACTGTAATAATCACAAAACCTTTGAATGTTACAGGAATGATATTACTAATATAAATGTGTGATATAAGGAACGTAGAAGGTCGGCAAAGTGAGTATAATCGAGGAGGCCTTTGTTTCTTCGCCATGGGCAGCCATACACTCTGACCCCCTCCTCCTTTCCCATTAAAAATCCACGACACGGCATAATGCTGTTCCATTTTCACCAGTATTGTACAGATCTGGCAATAGCCCATGGACATTCTCTAAAAGCAACACCTCCACTCTAGGTATAAATTGCTTTTCCACTTTCTTATTGCTGAATACATTAGCCAAGGGAGAAAAAAAAATGCAAAGTCATGTCTGCAGCGGTAAGGCCGCATTAATACAGCATACATCAACATATCATAAATTCATCTTCCTTCAATTACTTGGCTGCCAGAGGAACATATGAAATGGGCCACAAGCTAAAAAGAAATACAATTACGGAACATGAAGTCATTACAATGCACATATTGTTAGACAAGATGGGTAATGATAGGCGTCATTGGGAGAGTTGGCAGCGCGTCGACACGTTTTGTGGGGCATATAATTTGCCCTGTATGTTTGTTTTTGTGTTTTTTGCTTTTTTTTTCTCGGTTGCATGAAAATAAATCAATTTTACTCAGTGTCGGCCGCCTCTTTACAGTTCTGTAACAAGGTGTACTTTTGTACGATTTTAATCTGCATACGTTCAAGACAGCAAAGCTTTTCAAAATCATCTTTTAATGGCATTGCAATTTATAGACAGTAACTAATTTCAAACTTCATAGCACTTGGCTTTTATGATTATTTCAAATCATTTAAATGCAAATGAATTTCCATAGAGAGAAAACATCAATGCCCTTGAGTGGCAACTTGTAATAGACCTGCAAGCTAAAATCACAGCCAGAATTTGAAACAGTCTGATAAGGTTTGACAGGAGGTCTATATAAAAATGTTTGCCCAAATCCAATTTACATTTCATTTCGCCTAGCATTCTATTTGCCCATTTTGTCACTTCGATATATCTTATTTATTTAATCATATGCTGAAATCCAATCTTCAATCACGAATACATATGGATTTCAGGCGGATATAAAAAAAAAATCACATGTGTAATAGTTTCACGACAAAGGGAGTATTAATGTCTTGGGAAGCGGAGAGAGACTGTAATTTATAGCGGCCTTTAATTACATAAGTGTGCTGGATTTCCAATTAATGGATCCACGGCAATGCGATATGTTTTCCCATAGAGTTTTATTTATGGGCTGTTGTTACTCATGATTTCGCTCAAAGAAACAGATAAATTATTAATTGACTAAAATGAAGCAACAGAATAGGGAAAGGGTATAGATTGTACAGGAAATCGGTAAAGGAGAGAGGTAATGGGTTCATTGGTGGGGGGGGGGGGGGGGGGGGGTAGCCCTTGTGGACCCCTAAAGCACAGGTGTCAAACTCGTTGACCTCCAGCTGTTGGAAAACTACAATTCCCATCATGCCTGGACAGCCAAAGCTAAAGCTCAGAATTGTAGGCATTGCAGTGGGAGGGCCAAATGTTTGATGCCTGTGTTTTGGAGACTCCCAGTCAAGGATTCCTGGGACCCAACAGTGGAAAATGTTTTGATGGTACAGAATAAACTGATAAGAAACAGACAGAAGGGGCAAGTAATGGGCTCCAAATAGGATTCCAGATACATTTTCAGAGCCTTAGTCCACCGGTTAGATTTAGCAGGGTTTGTCCTGCTATTTAGTCTGTTTTTGTCTATTACATCCTTTAGGGGAATAGCAATTCAACTGCCTCAAGGAAGATCAATTAGGTGGATCAGCTGATCATGATGGAGGCTGGTTTTCAGAAGGAGTTTCCCATGAAATATCCGTGACATTTACAGTGTTCTGCAGATTAAAGCATATGCCCAGTATTCAGTAGCGGATCATAACAGGTCCATTTTGGGCGGTAGCCCGGGACCCTGAGCTCCTTGGGGGCCCATGGCCACCTAAAAAAAAACTTATACTGTTAGTGGTGTACTGTCTCCTGGCTACAGTTTTGCCATGAAAAAATACTGCTTTTTTACTGTTATTTGGCACAAATCAGGGAATCATGACATTATATATCCTGTTCTATGAACACCACGCTAGTGCTGCCATAGTTACAGTGGGGTGGGGGGCCCAGGCTTGGTGAACAGCCCGGGGCCTATGGTAAAGTTAATCCGCCCCTGCCAGTATTCTTCCTATTTCTCTAATACCATTGTAGTTTCCCACTGGGTCTACTATGAAAAGACTGGTTAGGAAGTTTTTGTGCCTCATATTTGAAGTTTTATGTTAAATAGTTAATATTTTGCCTTTATATCATACACATACAAATGCTAAGGCTAAGAAAGGGGTAGAGTGACGTACACAGAAACTGTGGAAGCCTTCTGGAAGGAAGATGGAGCTTAGGCCTGCTCCAGCTTTCTTCTTGGAGGAAGCTAATCAGGAACTTTATCTTATATTGTGTGCAGGAGGGAATAGGAGTGTCTGTCTATGGGGGCTGTACAAGGACCCAATAGCCCTAGAATAGGTCATAGAATTCTGACATGGCATAGCACACTCGCAACTTAGATGTCACATTTAAAATCTGAAAACCTGCAGCTAAGAACTCCAGTACCCGCAGCTTATGCATCACACATATTTTGATGATCAGCGCCCTGCAACTGGGAATTGCTGTATCCTAAGGTTAGTGTACCCCACAGCCACTGCACTAGCAAGGGTAAAAGAAAAAAAGTTGAGAGACAAGCAATTGTATTTCTGCACTAGAGGAAGCTGATACTGGAAAGGCTAGAGAAAGAAAGAGACAACTAAAGAAAGAAATATAATCAGATTTACTGGGAAAACTTGCTCCAGCCTCAGTAAAGCCAGTCTGTTACCTTGTTGAAGACCGTGACTCCATTTTGAAGTGGAAGTGTTCTGCTATTTTCCAATTAAAGAGAATTTTGTTCATGTTCAGAAAAAAACACAGGCCAGAATGTGTTAAAGTTTTGCCATCACATCTTTGTTGTACTTTCCTCCTGAACCTCCCAATCTCCTATAGGCACTCTGCTACACTATGTACAATGACTGTAACATCGGCAAATAAAGCACTTGTTGTCTCTTGTGTCACCCCCAGTCATCCTAGTCTGTACGATCTTGCAAGCAGGTCTCTAACTCTGTCTGTTTAGTTATTTATTTTAATTTATTTAATATATAATGTAATACAAATATAACCTGTATTGTACATATATTTTTTTTTAAAGTGCTGCAAAATGTGTTGGCGCTATACAACTAAATATTATTATTATTAATAATATTATGTTTCCAATGCAGAAACAAGAACAATATACATGTATCAGATGGATTTTCTACTTTTTCTGTGATATAGATAGCAGCAGCTCATACTGTGGGTAGAAGGTAGAGAATACATTGAGGACAGCTCACACAGGTTGTAGATATGGAGGAACCCACACCAAAGGCAGAAAGTCAGTATAAAATGTAGATAAAGTAGCTGCTGTGTATCACTCCCTACCCTCCCTGCTGTTATGTCTAATACTGAGACAGCAAAAAATCCACCTCAGGGTTTTACCTTATCTTTCTCTGAGCAGCTGTTAAATGGTGGGAAATTTTTATTAGACTGTTAATACAGTTCATTTTGCATTCAGGAAATTAGTTAAAGAGGACCTGTCGCCCCCCGCGCAGGGGTGACAGGCTCTCGACCCCCAGCTAGATCCCCTTATAGTTACCTCATGTCGCCGAGTCCCGCTGCTGGAGCCGGTCCCGGGACGGAGATATCCCGGTGAGAAGCCGGCGCGCGCGCTGTGGAGATGGGTCCAGCACCCATAGAGAATGAATGGAGCCGGACTCATCTCTGCTGCGCACGCACGGCTCCATTCATTCTCTATGGACGCCGAACCCATCTCCACAGCGCGCGCAGGCTTCTCACGGGGATATCTCCGTCCCGGGACCGGCTCCGGCAGCAGGACTCGGCGACATGAGGTAACTATAAGGGGATCTCTCTGGGGGTCGGGAGCCTGTCACTCCGGTGCAGGGGGGTGACAGGTCTCCTTTAATGATTAAAAAAACTTGTGTGCATTAGAGCAGTGCTTCTTAGTTCCAGTCCTCATGGCCACCAACAGGTCATGTTTTCCTTATTATTTCACAGGTGATATAATTATACTCATCAGGTGTTATCCCAGGTGTTCTTTGTATGGGATATCCTAAAAAGATTTGAGCTGCTGGTGACTCTACAAACAGAACAGGAAGTCTCAGCTTAAGGCCCTATTACACGGAACCGGTATCGTCTCTGTGTAATAGAAAGCAACGATCAGCCAACAGGAACAATGTCAGCTGATTGTTGCAGTCGTTTGTTTTTTAACATGTTGAAAGACAAACGACTCATATAGCAACGATCTGCTCCCGTCACTTCGTGGAACAGGAGCGGTGGCAGCAGACCGCTGGTATATGCTATGGGCTGCCCAGATGATCAAGCGATCACCCAGGCAGCCCCCCCTCCCTGCGCCCCCCCCCCTCCTGGACTCACCCGCTTGCTGCCGCCGTGTGTAATAGCTGACATTGCTCGTTTGCTCCTCCAGTCGCCCTGTGGAATACAGCCTTTAGTTTCACTCGGAGTTGTGAGAATGAAAACTGCAAGATCTCAGAAATATTTTATAATATAGATAAAAAAGAGGAAAATTCAAAAAAAAAATCACCAAAAATTCGATACAAATATGTTTAACATAAAAACATTATTTAAACAATAAGTCATTTTCTGGTGAAACATTCCCTTTAAGTCCTTTTTTCAACAAAAACTAAAAACACACATGTACACTTCTATTCCTTCAGGTCCCTGGCAGACACTGTGTTTACTATTGTCCTCTCCAAAGAGAACAATTAATATGACTGCGGCACCATTTGGAGGTCCATGAATATGTCAGCAGGTGACAAATGTGACACCTGACTGCCGACCCCTCAAATCCGCAGTCACTGGACTGCAGCCTCAGCTCAGCAGGTCTGACTCCATTGATTGGCCTGGACGGTAGCAGAGTTCAGGCTGTGACTATGGGGTTGTGAGGCTCAATGTATTGATACCATTAATACACAAATGGCATGGATTTTACTTGAAGATGTGGGATAAAACAATTTCCTATGTGGCCGCCCTGATATATTGTACATCACGAGGGATAGTAATTACGGCAATTAGCGGTAGAGCCAACTCTCTAATTGATCCCAGCTGTGATGTTCACCGGCTAAAAATACTGCAGAGTATTGTTCCTGACATTTCATGTGACATTTATAGTCGCTGACAGCAAAGGTTATGTGCAACACTGCAACAATGCAGAAGCGCAGCGTAGATTTTATACATGAACACGGCAATTTGTTTCCTGCACACGCATAGGTGCATGCCGGGATTCAACTCTAGGGAAAAGGGCTTTGGCGTTCATCTACTTTTCTGTAATGGGAATATATCAATACAGTCCTCGAGAGATGATACTGGTAAATAGCTCATGTCAGCATTCTACACCTGTCTATTTCAGCAAATAATTGTATCCTCATTGATATAACCATTCTGGAGCATCTTTCCTTTCAGCTTTTCTTTGTGCCGTCCCTCTGTTATTCTTCCTGGAAATGTATAAATACATTGGCAACTTGTGATTGGTCCCAAATCTTCTGTATTGACCAGAAAATGTTTCATTTTTTTCTCACTTAGTTCTCATAGAAAAAAACCTACTAATGCCAAAGTAAGAGTCCACATGTTCTCTAATTCAGGCAATTCCTACTTGTTCAAAGGTTATTTTGAGCAGATCACAAAATGGGACCCCCAGTGATCAGCTACAACTTGTGAGGAAACCACAAGGAGGTGTTCAGTGCCACCTCAGTGCCTGCAGTGCCACCAATAGACAAATTAAAGGCGAACTCCAGCTAAGAAAGATTGATTCCTTTTTTAAACCCCACCCATAATTTAGTTTATTTAGGATAGGTTTCTGTTACATGAATTGGGCCATTTGTCTGCAGCACATCCTGACATCCTGAAGCTGCAGAAAATCCTCACTTTCTGGTCCACACTGTCTCCACTCCTCTGTTGAGAAGAGTCGAGGAGTTTAGAGAAGTTCAGAGGAGTTTGTCGGGAGAGCCCCAACTCAATGTAGTAATGTGCTCTGCTGGAACTTGAGAGAAGAGTACTGAAGAGAAGAAGATTTGAGAAGCGAATATTTGTGCCCGTATTTTGACTTTACTGTCGCTATACCACCTTCTGCCCTACAGTGTCGGGTTACCTGTCTTACGAGGGTGACACAAGCCCCAGACTATGTTATCTTGGTGAAGTGTCTGAATGTGTCCCGGTTTCACCTGTGCTGTGAGATAGAGTACATAGACCTTGGTTACAATTGCTTTGCTCTATCAGGGTCAGTTCCTCTGTCCTAGGATACCGCCCTGCACTTTTAAAAAAAGGTTCTTAGTGTGGGCTCTGACTCTGGGCTCGGCTCTGACTTGTCCTCCTTTAGAGGCTTAACACGGCATAGTGTCTGGAGTTATAGCTTGTAGAAAGAAAGTCACTGTGTTCTCCATACACGTGTGTCTGTCCACTACCACACTAACACACTCTGGACTAGACTAGACTGGACCCTAGGGGTTGTGTGTGTGTATCTATAGAGTGCAGAGATAGGTAGGAAAGGAAGAGCATCTCCCATTGGCTGGCACAGACCATGTGGTACAAAAACAGTAACCCTATAGTGACTACAGCTGTGCAACATATAACAAAGCTTAAACATAACTCTGGCACCTAGTGGTGAAACTAAAGAATGCACCTTCATCACACACTTAACTGTAGGACACCACATCTGCACCTGTATTTCCTATTACTTTCTGCACTTCCTATTTTCTACTGTTAGATGTTACTGTATTGTATGCACAGCTGAAGGAGATTGTTCACAAAGGGTTAACTGTCCAACTGCCACTGTAGTATGGGGTGATACCCTTGACCAATCAATGAGCTGGGTACCTCACCAATCACTGGCCAGCGTTAAGATCTTCCAGTTATTTTCTGCCCAATCAGGGAGTAGTTTTTCCCTTAGGGTAGCTTCACACATACCGTATCGCTGCGTTTTTATCGCTGCGTTTTCAACGCTGCGTTTTTGGTGCAATTTTTACATGCAAGTTTTGATTTTCATATGAAAATCATGTGACAATCAAAACGTGCATGTAAAAAACGCAGCAAAAACGCAGCGTTAAAAACGCAGCGATACGGTACGTGTGAAGGCACCCTTAGTGAGATCTTGTTAGTTGCTGTGAGGATTTTATGTGAGGGAGCTTCTGCTATGGCTCCCCTGTACAAGACCCCAAACCAAGGATGTCTTCATTATTTCTTTTCAAGCAACCCCATCTTGGCCATGTCTGGCTAAAAGTACATAAAGGAGACTGAGGTCAACAGGGACTAAAGGGAACAACTCTACCTACTCTAGGTGGCGGCTCTCTATTTATCCTGAGAACCAAGACAGGATCTCAAGTCAGTGGCTAGGTAAGGGGATAAAGTCCAAAAGACTTCCCTGCGATTGCAAGGTTCCCTTAGGGGTCCCTCCGACGGCTAGCTCCACGCACAAAGTTGGGGCCTACGTTCCTGTTTTATGTCACTCCGTGCCCATAGACAGTAAAATAGGTGGAAGTTCATACCTTAGGGTCTAGGTAGGGCCCCTCAATAACCCTGACGTAGCCCTCAGTCCACTCCTCTCTTCCTAAAGCAAGTCTATCTAACAAAGTCAAGCTACAGTACCCAAAGACTTTTCAAGTAAATAGATTTCTATTTCTCCAGCGAGAAGCTGAGATTTGATCCGAGCCAAGGGATTGAGTTTCCTTTATGTATTGTACCTTTACTGGAAAAAGAGAACTGTAAACTCTACATGCATTTAAGGATCCACAGTAAATTGGTTCCTGATCAAGTTCAACAAAGATTTCTAGTGATTTCTTCACACTACACCAATACAAGAAAAGTGTGTGTTGGTATATCCAGGGGTGGGCACATACCGCTTCTGGCCAACGTGGCAAGTGCCTCAGGGGTACACCACCATCTTGCCCAGCTATACAACACCACCTAGCAACCCCTAGTCACCACAGTAACACCTCATCTATAACCCCGTCCACCACTGATATCACACAGTGACCACCTGGTCAATGGCGGGGAAACAACAGCTTCTCCTGAGTAGCCTTTCCTGTTGTTTTATCCCTCTCTCTCTCTCTCTTTCTATAATCTATGTAGATTAATAGTTATCTAAATATAGAGATCAATACTTTGTTTACTGTGCTAAGCAGAAGCAGATCAAGCCAGTGGTAGCCAGATACTACATAACAGGAAAAAAAGGAAAAAACTGGTCAGCTCTCCTAGAACACTGTTCACACTAGGCAGGAGCACGTTGCCATGGCTGAAATTGCAAACACACAAAAACACAGAAAAATGCAACAGCTCACTGCAACAGCAAGATACAGACCCACCATAAACATGAAAATAATTAAAAGCAGCCCCCCCAACTGCCCAAAAAATTCCCACAAAAATAATGAGTCTCTTGGTTACTATTTGCAAACAGCGTAAACTGCCTCACCACGATAAGGTGGACTCATATCGGGGCAGACCCTACACTGTATGTACACTATGGCCTCTCCATGGCGTATAACACGCCTATGCTCTGGGCATGCAAGATCCGTCTAATACCTGCAAAAATAATTGCATCACCTGGGTGAGACAGGTGGAGTGCACGACCAAATAGAGGCAGCCACTCTACAGTTTACGCTGTTTGCAAATAGTAACCAAGAGACTCATTATTTTTGTGGGAATTTTTTGGGCAGTTGGGGGGGCTGCTTTTAATTATTTTCATGTCTATGGTGGGTCTGTATCTTGCTGTTGCGGTGAGCTGTTGCATTTTTCTGTGTTTTTGTGTGTTTCCAATTTCAGCCATGGCAACGTGCTCCTGCCTAGTGTGAACAGTGTTCTAGGAGAGCTGACCAATTTTTTCCTTTTTTTTCTGTGTTCCAGTTGGGGGAGTGGCTGCCTCTATTTGGTCGTGCACTCCACCTGTCTCACCCAGGTGATGCAATTATTTTTGCAGGTATTAGACGGATCTTGCATGCCCAGAGCATAGGCGTATTATACGCCATGGAGAGGCCATAGTGTACATACAGTGTAGGGTCTGCCTCGATATGAGTCCACCTTATCGTGGTGAGGCAGTTTACACTGTTTGCAAATAGTAACCAAGAGACTCATTATTTTTGTGGGAATTATTTGGGCAGTTGGGGGGGCTGCTTTTAATTATTTTCATGTTTATGGTGGGTCTGTATCTTGCTGTTGCGGTGAGCTGTTGCATTTTTCTGTGTTTTTGTGTGACTACATAACAGGGGCGGGTACCCAGCAGTTGGCTCTGAGATGCAATGCATGCTGGGATACGTAGTTTCTTGGCTGGGTGCAATGATGTAAAACTGAAATAATTTGTAAAAGTGGGGCGTAGACAAGTGGGAAAGGTGTCAAACAATTGGTGGGGGATAGTTGAGTGCACCTATATTGGATTGCTGGAATTTCCCTTTAAGTTTTACACAGTGCCCATTCACATAGGGTTGTCTGTGTAATACAGGAGAGATCCTCTAGACGGAGAACTGCGTGTATATATATATATATATATATATATATATATATATATATATATATATATATATATATATACTGCGGGATCTGTTGGCACTATACAAATAAATATTATTATTATAGAACTACCTGCTGTATCAGCTCTTCTGAAGACCCTTCTCTAGAAAGTGTATAACTGGATAATCTCTTTCACTATCATCCAAGAAAATCCATTTAGGATAATGCAAATGAATTGCTCTATGTCATATACTGCATTTGATGTACTTACACATAATAGGATATAATAGAATGGCCCCACTTTCTATCACTGATTGTTAATCCAAAATGTTACTTTTCATTATGTGCTATAAGGTGTTAGCACATGCTATCACTAAGTCATTGGTATATGAATTAAATCAGTATTTCCAGAATATTTGCTGAACAGCCTATTATAATGCAGGTATTACAGGAAAATATCTGTGCTGTTACCATTGCTCTGGTATACAATCTGCCACCTGGTGGAAGGAATAGGAATGACAGTTCAAATAAACTGGTGAACCTAGCAATCATTAGAATTCTTTTTTTAAAGAAATGAATCTTTACAATGAAAGGGGTTGTCCAGCTAAAATCTTTTTCTTTCCAATCAAAAAGTTATATAGATTTATAATTTACTTCTATTAAAAAAATCTCCAGTCCTCCAGTACTTATCAGCTGCTGCATGTCCTGCATGCAGTGGTGTTTTCTTTTCAGTCAGACACAGTGCTCTCTGCTGCCACCTCTGTCTGTGACAGAAACTGTCCAGAGCAGTAGCAAATCTCTGGGCAGTTCCTGACATGGACAGAGGTGGCAGCAGAGAGCACTGTGTCTGACTGAAAAGAAAACACCACTGCATGCAGGACATGCAGCAGCTGATAAGTATGGTGCCTTGGTGAGAGTAAAAAATTATCTTTTAATCTAAAGCAACTGAGTCAATAAGGCGTGGCCTAGAATGTCTGTGCCCTATGCCACGCCTCTTTGACTCCACTGATGCAGATTGAAAGATAATTTTAAAATTTTAAAAGACATGACCGGGAAGGTCTTACTGTCATCAAACAGATGGTATTAGTGATTTGTGTGTGTGTGTGTGTACGGGTGGATACAGTATCACTTTTACTTTCTTATTGATACTTTTATGTAAAGAGCAATGTTCTTATATTATGCAAACCTAGAGAAAAAGAAATGGCTGCCCCTCACACCTATGGCTGACACTAATGACTGTCGGCTACATTTTAAAAACAACGCAAGAATTTTGGTATATAATTTGATCAAACCAACCCCGCAAAGCAAGCGACATCAGGGGAGGGGGGCCTCAGAATAGCCCTGCAACCCCACTGTCACAGGACCAAACCCACTGGGCCCCCCAAACCCTGCAGGCCGCCAAGCAACTGGAGCGTGAACAAGGTCTTATCACTCACCAATGCACCAGCAGGTAGAATGGGAGAAAGAGGAGGTACTTACCATATATGCACAGGTGCTACCTGCTAATTGGGGTCACATGGGTCTTACACGGAGGAGTGCTAGCCACAAAGAGAAAAGAGAACATAAAATGCAAACCTAGAGAAAAAAAAATGGCCGCACCTCACACCTATGGCTGACACTAATGACTGTCGGCTACATTTTAAAAACAACGCAAGAATTTTGGTATATAATTTGATCAAACCAACCCCGCAAAGCAAGCGACATCAGGGGAGGGGGGCCTCAGAATAGCCCTGCAACCCCACTGTCACAGGACCAAACCCACTGGGCCCCCCAAACCCTGCAGGCCGCCAAGCAACTGGAGCGTGAACAAGGTCTTATCACTCACCAATGCACCAGCAGGTAGAATGGGAGAAAGAGGAGGTACTTACCATATATGCACAGGTGCTACCTGCTAATTGGGGTCACATGGGTCTTACACGGAGGAGTGCTAGCCACAAAGAGAAAAGAGAACATAAAATGCAAACCTAGAGAAAAAAAAATGGCCGCACCTCACACCTATGGCTGACACTAATGTCTCTCGGCTTCATTTAAAAACCAAAGCCAGAATGTTAGTATATAATTTGATCAAACCATATTGCCTCATGTACCATGTGCAGGTCTTCTGGAGGGCCCATGGGGTTTGGACCTGTGACAGTGGGGTTGCAGGGCCATTCTATGGCCTCCCTTCCCTGCTTACGCTCGCTTTGCGAGTTTAGCGTTCGCTGACCGGCAAATGTGTATCAGAGACCTGGACTCAGTACATGAGGCAATATGGTTTGATCAAATTATATACTAACTTCTGATGTTGGTATTTATGTAGCTGAACAAGCTTTCGTATCACCCATGGGTGCGATGTGCAGCCATTTCTGTCCTCCAGGCTTGAAGGTTCTTATATCAGGTACTCAAATGTTTTATACTTTTTTCAAATTCGTTATTAGAAAAAAAGATGGCTATACAGCACTAAAGAGTTGTACCACCTATTTCCCATTACTTATTCAAGCAGAAAATGGCCACACTTGGTAATTTTAAAACATTCAGAATAAAGCTGAGGGCGCTGTTGCATTAAAGCTTATGGAAAGTGCTTTCCAACAGCAGTGGTTAAAAATGGTACTGCACGTTATAAATACAACATCAGCTGCAATGCAGCAAAAATGGCAGAGGTCTACAATGTACTGAATAAGGAGATACCTGTAACCAAATCACTCCATATTCACCACATAAAAGAATAGTTAATATAAGATGGAATATCTTTTCCCTCTAATGTTTGCAAAAGATCAATGTAGTCAACTTGGGAGCTTGATGAAGCATACAGTGTAAGCTGTCGGGAGCCAGGGACATGATCGGAGTGGCAGATGTGCCATCTTCTCTCCAAGATTCAGCTAAATGAAATCAGATACGTTTTAATCATCTATGAGATGCAAATGTGGTCAGCTATCACGTACTTAAGCCCATTGTCTTGCTCAGTGAAGAAAAAGGAAAATGTCAATTGCTGATTATTCTCGCTTTGATACTTTAGGTGTTCAGCTCGTATGGAATTGGAAATATTCAAATTTTGCTTGTAATTATTTTAGAATTGTAAGATGTTGGAAATCAAATGAAGATCTGGCGTTCTGGCGCTTACACAAAGGAAGGTAATTGATTGTATATTAGGAATAAAACCAATTATGTCAACAAATAATTGTCGGCAATATGTGAATGTTCATTTGAAATGCGGAGAGATGTGAGATCAGAATGCTGCGGGGAGTGAATAGAGCTGTGAAGATACTGTGATAGTGAATATGGCAACATATATATAGACACAAGAAGGTACTGCAATAGTGTACTGCAACATACATACATCCAAGGTGTTGTCATTGAGCATAGGACATAAATGTATGCAATCACAAACTGCAAAAGTATATATTCTGGCATGCCTGAAGACACTGTAACAGTGTATAGAGTGACTTACATATTCATGCAAGAAGATACTGTCAGGATATGTTCCCATTTTGGGAACATATTGGGCATAGGAGGCCGTCTCTTTACATGTATGGCCGCTAATAATGATCATAATCTTCATTAGCGTCTGTCTATACAGGTACATTGAGATGGACGCATTTTCCCAATATATTTCTGAAGTAGAAACATAGCCTTGAACCATGTTCCCACTATGTAAGTTTCGCAGTAATCACGGCCGTTGTAACAACGGCCGTGATTACAATGGTACTCACATAGTGGTACCTTCTAAGGAATCCCAGCCGGAGTGTATACACATAGGGGGAGATTTATCAAACATGGTGTAAAGTGAAACTGGCTCAGTTGCCCCCGGCAACCAATCAGATTCCACCTTTCATTTTTTTAAAAGTTTGTGAGGAATGAAAGGTGGAATCTGATTGGTTGCTAGGGGCAACTGAGCCAGATTCACTTTCCACCAGTTTGATAAATTTCCCCTATATAGTATACCCTCTGGCTGGGATCCCTAGCAGCACGGCAAGAAAATGACCTCAGTTTTCGGTGGCCGCTATTTACTTGATAGCGGCCACAGAAAACTCTGTCAATTCAAAGGGCCGCACGCTCCATTATGAGCAGCAGGCAATTTGGATGCGGGGGGATGCGCCTGCATCCGAATTCAGAGGCAGTAAAGATCATCTTTTCAGATGATCTTTTCTGACACCAGCCGTTCCGTGACCCGGCCGGTCTCTTACACCATGGAAACATGGCCTTATAGTGCATACAACATACATGTAGATACAAGAGGAAACTGCCGTGTATACAGCAACATACCGTCAGATACAAGAAGATACTAAAATAGTGTTTACAGTGACATACCTATAGATACAAGACGATACTGTAAAAGTGTGTACAGCAACATACATATACATACAAGAAGATACTCTCATACAGAGCCGTTTTAATACATTTTTGGGCCCAGTGCACAGCCCTCAAGAGTGAGCCCCCCTCTTCCCTTTCGGCACATGGTATAATGTACTAAATTTACCCCCACACTGTATCAAGAGCCCCAATACATACAGTAGTTACCTTATAACACTATTTCCACCATACAGTGATTACATATTACATAAAAACTGCACTGAACAAAACAGAAAGATATCACCAATGATACCATTACATAATACCGCCACATCATGACCCCTAACACTACAACCCTATAACAGTGCAGTTACATCCAGTGACTCACCGGGGGCGTCTTCTCCGATCAGAGTCTGTCACCTTTTCTTTTTCTCTCCATCCAGCCTGGGCCACCTTGAAGTCTTCTCCTGGCTGTGAATCTTCTCTCCAGAATCTGCCAGACAAATATTTTAGGCTCCAACACATACAGTAGTTTAGGTCCCTTGTACCCCTATACAGTAGTTACACCCCTCTGTACCCCTACATAGTTACACCCCTCTGTGCCGCCATAGTTTTAAGGTGTCCCTGTAGTATATAGCCCCTCATGTGCTCCTCCAGTTATATACAGCCCTCCTGTGCGCTCCCCCATTAGTATATAGCCCCCCTGTGCACTCTTCCCAGTAGTATATAGCCCCCCCTGTGCTCTCCCACAATAGTATATAGCCCCCCTGTGCTCTCCCACAATAGTATATAGCCCCCCTGTGCTCTCCCCCAATAGTATATAGCCCCCCTGTGCTCTCCAATAGTATATAGACCCCTATGCTCTCCCACAATAGTATATAGCCCCCCTGTGCTCTCCCCAATAGTATATAGCCCCCCTGTGCTCCCCCCAATAGTATAGAGCCCCCTGTGCTCTCCCCAATAGTATATAGCCCCCCTGTTCTCTCCATAATATATAGCCCCACTGTGCTCTCCCCCATAGTATATAGACCCCTGTGCTCTCCCACAATAGTATATAGCCCCCCTGTGCTCTCCCCCAATAGTATATAGCCCCCTGTGCTCTCCAATAGTATATAGACCCCTATGCTCTCCCACAATAGTATATAGCCCCCCTGAGCTCTCCCCCAATAGTATATAGCCCCCCCCTGTGCTCCCCCCCCCAATAGTATATAGCCCCCTGTGCTCTCCACAATAGTATATAGCCCCCCTGTGCTCTCCATAATATATAGCCCCCCCTGTGCTCTCCCCCATAGTATATAGACCCCTGTGCTCCTCAATAGTATATAGCTCCCTGTGCTCCCCAATAGTATATAGCTCCCCTGTGCTCCCCAATAGTATATAGCCCCCTGTGCTCCCCAATAGTATATAGCCCCCTGTGCTCCCCCATAGTATATAGCCCCCTGTGCTCCCCCATAGTATATAGCTCCCCTGTGCTCCCCCATAGTATATAGCCCCCTGTGCTCCCCCATAGTATTTAGCTCCCCTGTGCTCCCCCATAGTATATAGCTCCCCTGTGCTCCCCCATAGTATATAGCTCCCCTGTGCTCCCCCATAGTATATAGACCCCTGTGCTCCCCCATAGTATATAGCTCCCTGTGCTCCCCAGTAGTATATAGCCCCCTGTGCTCCCCAGTAGTATATAGCCCCCTGTGCTCCCCAGTAGTATATAGCTCCCCTGTGCTCCCCAGTAGTATATAGCTCCCTTGTGCTCCCCAGTAGTATATAGCTCCCCTGTGCTCCCCCATAGTATATAGCTTCCCTGTGCTCCCCATAGTATATAGACCCCTGTGCTCCCCAGTAGTATATAGTCCGCTGTGCTCCCCCATAGTATATAGCTCCCCTGTGCTCCCCCATAGTATATAGCTCCCCTGTTCTCCCCATAGTATATAGACCCCTGTGCTCCCCATAGTATATAGACCCCTGTGCTCCCCAGTAGTATATAGTCCCCTGTGCTCCCCCATAGTATATAGCTCCCCTGTGCTCCCCCATAGTATATAGCCCCCTGTGCTCCCCATCGTATATAACTCCCCTGTGCTCCCCCATAGTATATAGCTCCCCTGTGCTCCCCCATAGTATATAGCTCCTCTGTGCTCCCCCATAGTATATAGCCTCCTGTACTCCCCAATAGTATATAGCCCCCTGTGCTCCCCCATAGTATATAGCCCCCCTGTGCTCCCCCATAGTATATAGCTCCCCTGTGCTCCCCCATAGTATATAGCCCCCTGTGCTCCCCCATTGTATATAGCTCCCTGTGCTCCCCAGTAGTATATAGCCCCCTGTGCTCCCCAGTAGTATATAGCTCCCCTGTGCTCCCCCATAGTATATATCTCCCCTGTGCTCCCCCATAGTATATAGCTCCTCTGTGCTCCCCAGTAGTATATAGCCCCCTGTGCTCCCCAGTAGTATATATCCCCCTGTGCTCCCCCATAGTATATAGCCCCCTGTGCTCCCCCATAGTATATAGCTCCCCTGTGCTCCCCAGTAGTATATGGCCCCCTGTGCCCCCCCATAGTATATAGCCCCCTGTGCTCCCCAATAGCATATGCGCTCCCCCTCCCATATAACATTGAAAAAAACAAACACTGTTACTCACCTAGGTCCACGCGTTCCTCTTCTCTTCCCTCTTGTGGCCGCACTTCCTGCGGTCACAAGAGGCTGCACTCCCCTTACCCTCGCGCCGACGCTCCAGTGACGTCGGCCGCTAGAGGGAGAGTGCGGCCTCTTGTGACTGCAGGAAGTGCGGCCACAAGAGGGACTGACAGGGAGGGAGTCAATGGCTCTCTCTCTGTCAGTGTCGCTGCTGCTGCAGCGCTGAAGCGCCGCAGCAGCAGTGGGCGGGGGCAGCGGCGACAGGCTGGTGGCCGGAGCCCTGTGCGACCGCATTTGTCGCAAATAGCAACGGCCGGCCTGCTCGGTGGGGCCCCTTTAACCAGTGGGCCCGGTGGACGTGCACCATGTGCCCTCCGGTTAAAGCGGCCCTGCTCTCATAGTGTGTACGACAACATACGTGTAAATACAAGAGGACACTGCAAAAGTGTATACAGCAGCATACCTGTAGATACAAGAAGATGCCATAATTGTGTACTTGGAGACATATCCATAGATACAAGAAGATGTCATAATAGTATACATGGAGACATAGCTATAGATGTAATAAGACACCATAATAGTATACATGGAGACATAGCTATAGATGTAATAAGACACCATAATAGTATACATGGAGACATACCTGTAGATGTAATAAGATACCATGATAGTATACATGGAGACATACCTGTAGCTACAAGAAGATACTATAGTAGTATTTATGGAGACATACCTGTAGAAGTAATAAAATTGTATAATAGTGTTTATGGAGACATATCTATACATATAATAAAATGCCATAACAGTATATATAAAGACATACCTGTAGATACAAGAAGATGCTACAGTATAATAGTTTATATGGAGACATACCTGCAGAGACAGGAGATTCTGCACATGCTGTGTATCCTACACCCAGGATTGTGGTGTGGGGTAGGACAACATACGGTAGATGGACCTCTCTAGTCTCCATTTCAGTTACACTAACGGCTCGTCCATACATCGATTTGGTCGTGGAACCAGTCATATGTCCATCTCTCTGAGATGTCCCAAAAGACAACATCAGGCCCCATGAGGTGAGCAGCCATGCTACCATGGCCCACAGCGTCTCCTGCCTTCTCTCTCATTCGAGCACATCTGGTAAACTATTGGTTGGAAATTGCAAAGGGAGCTGCCTGCAGCGGATTAAAAATATTGCCAAATTTTGTGTAGTAATAGAGTATATGATGACATACATGAAAATCATGTAGGAGTGAACTGAAAACACATAAAGGCTATGTTCACACACTGTTGAAATTTAGTGGATGGCCGTCATTTAACGGCAAATTATTGCTTAACTTTTCTGTTCTTGCATGGAGATATACATGGCCGTTCATACTACTATGAGGAAATGGTTTTATTGGTTTTATTTTAGTACACTTAAGACTTTGTAACTAGACTAAAAAAATCACCCTCAGAATATAGTTCAGCATTTGTCTTGTCTTGCCTTTTTAGCATCTTGATGGACATTGAGGGTTTTCATAAGGTTTCAAAATGGAATTAAATTTTGTAAGCGGAAAAGGGGCTGATGCTGCAGGTTACTAATATAGTTGGAAGCTGCAACACAGCAAAAAAAAATGACGGAAATGTTACAATTTATCACGCAAGATGGTCTCTAAATTATTCTACCTGATATGACTGACTAAAAGACTATAAGCAGGAATAAAATAAGAACAAAAAATACCACTATGCTATCATGTAGAGGCTTCAACTTAAAAAATCCTAATAGTGTACACCGAAGAAAGGGGTCCCATCACTGGCGGAACTACCGCCGTAGCAGCCGTAGCGGCTGCTACGGGGCCCCGCCGCATCAGGGGCCCGTGACGCGGGCCCCTGGAGCTGACATATCCTGCAGCACCCGGCGGCTGAGCATGCCTCCCGGGTGCTGTAGCCGGGGGCCGGTCCCGTGCTCCTCCCGACCCGGAGACTCCTTTCCCCAACCATAGGGAAAAGGAGTCACTGGGCCAGGAGGAGCACGGGACCGGTCCACAGCGCTCCTGTCACCCCCTGTCTGATGCGCGGCTGCCGTCTGATGCCGCGTCCTAGCCCCGGCAGCGCGCGTATCATAGAGTTCTGTGTGGGCTTGTGCTGCGGCCCCAACTTCCGGCACAGAGACGTGTGCCGGAAGTCGCGGCTACAGGCCCACACAGAACTCTATGATACGCGCGCTGCCGGGGCTAGGACGCGGCATCAGACGGCAGCCGCGTATCAGACAGGGGGTGACAGGAAGAAGGCTCGACGGGGGAGCGTGTTGTTAGGTGAGTTTTTTTTTCTTTTTTTTAAACTTGCTTTTCTCGGGGGGGGGAGAAGGGGGCATCTATAAGGGGGGGGGGGAGAAGGGGGCATCTATAAGGAAGGGGGGAGGAGAGAAGGGGGCATCTATAAGGGGGGGGGGGGGAAGGGGGCATCTATAAGGAAGGGGGGAGGAGAGAAGGGGGCATCTATAAGGGGGGGGGAGAAGGGGGCATCTATAAGGAAGGGGGGAGGGGAGAAGAGAAGGGGGCATCTATAAGGGGGGGAGAAGGGGGCATCTATAAGGGGGGGGAGAAGGGGGCATCTATAAGGGGGGGGAGAAGGGGGCATCTATAAGGAAGGGGGGAGGGGAGAAGAGAAGGGGGCATCTATAAGGGGGGGAGAAGGGGGCATCTATAAGGGGGGGGAGAAGGGGGCATCTATAAGGAAGGGGGGAGGAGAGAAGGGGGTATCTATAAGGAAGGGGGGAGGGGAGAAGAGAAGGGGGCATCTATAAGGGGGGGGGGAGAAGGGGGCATCTATAAGGAAGGGGGGAGGGGAGAAGAGAAGGGGGCATCTATAAGGGGGGGGGAGAAGGGGGCATCTATAAGGAAGGGGAGAGGGGAGAAGAGAAGGGGGCATCTATAAGGGGGGGAGAAGGGGGCATCTATAAGGGGGGGGAGAAGGGGGCATCTATAAGGAAGGGGGGAGGAGAGAAGGGGGCATCTATAAGGAAGGGGGGAGGAGAGAAGGGGGCATCTATAAGGAAGGGGGGGGAGAAGAGGAGGGGGCATCTATAAGGAAGGGGGAGGGGAGAAGAGAAGGGGGCATGGGCATCTATAAGGAAGGGGGGGAGAAGAGGAGGGGGCATCTATAAGGAAGGGGGGAGAAGAGAAGGGGGCATCTATAAGGGGGGGGGAGAAGGGGGCATCTATAAGGAAGGGGGGAGGAGAGAAGGGGGCATCTATAAGGAAGGGGGGAGAAGAGAAGGGGGCATCTATAAGGGGGGGAGAAGGGGGCATCTATAAGGAAGGGGGGAGAAGAGGGCATCTATAAGGAAGGGGGGAGAAGAGGAGGGGGCATCTATAAGGAAGGGGGGAGGGGAGAAGAGAAGGGGGCATGGGCATCTATAAGGAAGGGGGGAGGAGAGAAGGGGGCATCTATAAGGAAGGGGGGGGAGAAGAGGAGGGGGCATCTATAAGGAAGGGGGGGAGAAGAGGAGGGGGCATCTATAAGGAAGGGGGGAGAAGAGGAGGGGGCATCTATAAGGAAGGGGGGAGAAGAGAAGGGGGCATCTATAAGGAAGGGGGTGAGAAGAGGAGGGGGAATCTATAAGGAAGGGGGGGGGAGAAGAGAAGGGGGAATCTATAAGGAAGGGGGGAGAAGAGGAGGGGGCATCTATAAGGAAGGGGGGAGAAGAGAAGGGGGTATCTATAAGGAAGGGGGGGAGAGGAGAAGGGGGCATCTATAAGGAAGGGGGGGAGAGGGGGGCATCTATAAGGAAGGGGGGAGAGGGGGGCATCTATAAGGAAAGGGGGGAGAGGGGGGCATCTATAAGGAAGGGGGGGAGAGGGGGGCATCTATAAGGGAGGGGGGAGAGAGAGACCATCTATAAGGAAGGGGGGGAGGGGGACATCTGTAAGGAAGGGGGGGGGGAGGGGGGCATCTATAAGGAAGGGGGGGAGAGGGCCATCTATAAGGGGGGGACACCATAGGGGGAGAGCAGGCCATCTATAAGGGGAGAACATAGGGGGAGAGGGGGACAACATAGGGGGAGAGGGGGATATAAACGTACAACATTGGGGGAGAGGGGAACATCTATAAGAGGACAATAAAGGGGGAAAGGGGGCCATCTATAAGGGGACAATATAGGGGAAGAGGGGGCCATCTATAGGGGGGGCAACATAGGGGACCATCTATAAGGAGACAACATGGGGGGGCATCTATAAGGGGGACAGCGGAGGGGGGCAACATAAGGAAGCTATCTATAAGGAGGGGCGACAGAGAGGAGGGCCATATACTAAAATGGGATCACATAGAGTCAGCCTACCCACTAAATGTGGGTGTAAAGGGGCCAATACAGATGTGCAGTTGGTAGAGATGAGGATGGTGACAGAGTGTGGAGCCTAATATGTCTGTCTGGCAGATTCTGTGGATTCGTGGCCCGGAGAAGTTCTCATAATGGCCCAGGGCAGATGGAAAAGAAAATGAAAAGGGAAGAACTCCGATCAGAGAAGACGTCTCCTGTAAGTCACCTGATGTAACTGTACTGTAATTTATATGGTGTACAGGACCTGTGTAGAGCTGAGTGTGTTGATGGCATAGTGGTCGATCGAGCGGGGGGGGGGGGGGGGGGGGGGGGGCCCCAATCAAAAGTTTGCTATGGGGCCCAGCCATTTCTAGTTACGCCCCTGGGTCCCATAACAAGGATCAAACAGGGGCCCCATTATTGTCTTGTCTTTTTTTAGAAGTACCTTATATTTGGGGAAATGGATCGTGGAAATGTTGAGGCTGGGGCATATGTGGATACATAGGGCGAATGGGGGGGGGGCTACCCAACTACTGGGGGGACTAAAGAAGTTTACAGATCTGTAAAATTTTGTGGCACCCATTGATTTGAAAAAAATAAATAAATCAATGGAATACACCTTTAAATGGTGTCAAGAAATTATACACATTCATAAATTACTTACTGTAGTTATATTTCCAGTACTTAACAGCTGCTGTATGTCCTGCAGGAAGGTATGCAATTGTTTTTAATTTGCCACAGGGCTCTCTGCTGTCACCTCTGTCCATATCAAGAACTGTACAGGTCAGGGTGGTTTCCTGCTCTGGAGAGTTTCTGACAGAGGTGGCAGCAGAGATCACTGTGTCAGATTAGAAAGAAATTCCCAACTTCCTCCAAGGCATGCAGCAGCTAATAAATACTGGAAAGCTTCCATTATATTAAAAAAAAAATAGAAAGAAACCACACATTGTTATAATGTCCTGCTACCAGATGACTTGAAAATATTTTTTCCCTCTGGAGTACAAACTGTCCGTAGAATCTACAATTATTTATTTTGTGAACTAAGACAATGAACTCGTGATAAGACAAACCACTAACCCTGTGGGAAATATGAATACACCAAGAACTGTGTGGGTCAGCAATGTGACTATATTCCCTAGAGAACATGCTTCATTCTTATGAATAATATTTCACAAAAAGGCTGTGTCAGCTGTTTTCTGGTGTAGTTCCTACCAACAACCTGCAGGGGTCAGTCTTAAACCTTTCTGAAGAGGTCTAGCCTATGACTAGCCACCTCCCTGATCCATAATTATAATAATAATAATAAGCTGTAGGCAATGAACACAATAACATGACTCCAGCTGGGTGCACAGTAGTGACTTGCAGAACAGTAAACACTTTGTACTTGTAATCATGTGGAAGGGTTCAGTACATCAGGAAAATAGTAAAAGCTTATTACTATTACTATATCTTCAGACTAGTATGGCTTATGGCAGGGTTTCTCCATTCCAATCCTCATGGCTGACCAACAGGTCATGTTTTGAGGATTTCCAATGTGTTTTCTGCATTTTATTTTATTTTTTTTTTTGTTACAAAGATTCCAGGAAAAATAAACTAACCACAGAGTGACGTGCTACTGGAAGCCTCAGAGATCAGCTGTAATCTGCTGAACAACCTGGCAGCAAGTGTTCAGCTCCCTGCAAGTGTTCAGCTCCCTGCAGTGACCCCAGAGGGAGTATAAAGAACTACATGGCACCTACAGGAATAAGGGGCTTGGATACAAAGACGTGCATTGTAGTCATTCTTTGCTCAAGGGATTTTAAAGAACTAACTTTCATTCATTTCGTTGGGTTCCATTGTGAAGGTTGGTTTCCCACTCTCATTAGAAATATAGACTGAAACATTTATAATCCAGTAAACAGACATTGGAGTAAACAAAATAACATGAAATGTGAGAAGCCTTTACATATGCCAACCGTCGAGAATTCAAAGCCGCATTAACAATGGCTCTATTGTTTGGGTCGTTATTTACTTCCTTTATTGTTTGACAGCAAGTCTCCTGTTTTTATGGTGCGTGCTGCCAACAAGAGAAGATTTTGGGGCTGGCGTAAAAGATGTCATCAGCTGCAGAGTGTTTTCTCATTTTTCGGATGATTACAGGGCCTTTAAATGTTCTGCTCTCTGGCCGGATAGAACCAACCCGTGTAAAAGGACCCGTAGGGTGATTTGTGGTGTCACTTCTGGTGGGCTCGATCTATTGTTCTCTATTGTATCGTACAGGAATGCAATCGTTATCCTGATGTAAAGCAGCACCGTTCTGTGTAACCACTATGTTCAGTGTGAGAGGGATGATTTCATTGGGAACATAAGGTTGCTTATGATATCTAACCAGGTGAAGAGCTTGTCTGGAGACAGCTAGAATCAGATGGTCAGCAATGGGCCTGTTATCTACTGCATATGGTTTATTGAATTCATTGATTTCATTCTACACACAGTATATTTCAGGCAGTATTTGGTCCTAATGTCAGATCCTCATAGCAACCAAAACCAGGAGTGGATTGAAAACACAGAAAGGCTCTGTTCACACAATGATGAAATTGAGTGGATGGCCGCCATATAACAGTAAATAACTGCCATTATTTCAATACAACGGCCGTTGTTTTAAAATAACAGCAAATATTTGCCATTAAATGTCGGCCATCCACTCAATTACAACATTATGTGAACAGAGCATTTCTGTGTTTTCATTCCACTCCTGGTTTTGGTTGCTATGAGGATCTGACATTAGGCCCAAATACTGCCTGAAATATACTGTGTGTGAACCCAGCCGTAAGGCTGCATTCAGACATTCCGTGCTCACGGACAAATTTATAGCCCATTGCTTTGTATTGAGCTATTTAGATCTTCTGTGTTTTCAGGGATCCCCAATCAGTTCTGTGAAAAAATAAGACATGTCATAACTCAGAGAGCAATCACGGCACGGATTTCTGCATAGAATTCAAAGAGATCTGTGTTTTTCATGGATGTGACATCCATTTACATCCATAATGCGTGAAAAACACGAATTTAAACTAGTACACTACAATTTTAACTAGGCAGTGAAAAACACAGACAAAGATGCAAAACTGATGTAAACGCCAACAGTTTTGTACGGATCACGAATGTAGCTAGCAGACTTTATCTGCGTACCAAGAAAAAGGCTGAACATGTGAGCAGCCTAAAGTCGCCCACCTGGAAGAGCTGGTAGAGACACCAGTATCATCTGAGATATTTTACTATATAAAGTTCTATCATCATATGTAGATGAAATCAAAATTTAACCACTTGAAATTCTAAAAATTCTGCCCAAATGATAATCTCCAGTGTAAAGTTTTTTATATGGGGACATAAGCCGAATGAAACCTCATATTAACTTTATCATTCCGTCCCTCTCTTTAAACCTCTTATCTAGAACAATGTAGGATGTTAGATTCTCACTCATATTCCTGAGACATCTCAAGTCACTGATAGCTTCTGCTGCAAGATAAGGCCACAGAACATCACTTAATTCAGTAGATCAGTGCACGGCACACTGCGGATGACAGCCTTTCTGCTTTAGCTGATGTAGTTGGGGTCACCGAGGGCTGAAAAGAACTAATATTCTTTGGCTCATTTGATCTTAGTTAGCAGAAGTCTACAATAGCCAAGGGATCAGAAGAGACAGGGAAGTCATCAAGTTTTCCACTTCCAGGCATATTTTGTGATGACTTTCAATCTGCGTTATAATCTGGTAGAGAACCAGGGTCTTGACACATCTCATCTCATTACAGCAGGCAGGATTTTTCACACACTGTCTCAGCCGGGGGTTTCGGTAGCTTCAAGCTGTTATAAGGAAGAACTTTATTCATGTGTGCCCTTCAGCAGACTGAAATCTATAGGACTGTCAGGGAAACAAATGGGACCCAATGACCTATATTTCACTCCAACTGAATTGGCGCGATCAGCACCCGATTTATTAAAAGAAACATGCCAAAAATTTGCCAGCAATTTGACCTTAAAAATTTGAGCAAACGTAGATCTGTGTCAAATATTTTACACCTACCATATCCACTTTTTCAGGACTTTTAGAACTCAACAAGAACAATTTAAAGTTTCACAAGTTTAAATGAATGTAATACTAGTTACAGGAGACGGATGCAAGATGGATTTTAACCAATGGAGGAGAAGGTTTCACCATTTTACAACTGATGAAGCCTCAGTAGAAAAAGTGGAAATCCCAGAAAGTAGCATCAGTCATGTTTAATATTCATGAGTTTGATTCTCCAATGGGCAAAAGAGGCCTGTGCCTAAAAGCCCTACTATATGAAGCCATTTTTGACCGTATTTGGCCAATAAACGAACCATTATGGCCGATAATCGCTTTGCAGCAATCAGTCATCGTGCACGATGTCGTATGATTCTTGTCTTTCAACATGTTGAAACACAAACGATTGGTATAACAATGGTCAGGATTGGTGGCAGCAGACCGCCGCTATCCCCTATGAGAGAAACAGATCGCTGATATCATTGAGACCAGAAAAACGATAACACTGCCAGCTGCTAGTGAAAGCGCTCTATGCAGTGAAATCTTAGGTGCATTGCCCCCTGGGAAACATGAATATGCAAAAGAAAAACCAGTGGAGCCTCTGAAGAGTCTTGAAACACAGGACTAGCCAGATATCCCTCCTGGAAGGACCCGGCCAAGGGGTGGCTCCTGTAAGGAAACAACCAAATGACAAGGGAAAAACCAAGGCCAGGTATCCATCTACATACAGCTGTTTTGGGGTGTTGCCCCTCATCAGTGTGGAGCAGGACTCTGGCTAGGTGGCTGGTTTTTCCCTTGTCATTACATTGACTTATAGGGCCGCTTAATATGGTGGTTCTGGGGGTTTCCTTACAGGAGCCACCCCTTGGCTGGGTCCTTCCCAGAGGAATATCTGGCTAATCCTGTGTTTCTTCTTTTGCTATCTGCTATGGGTTCCACGGACTGGGACCCCCCCCCAGGGACTTACTCATTCGCTGTCAGTGCGTGAAATATTATGGGCTTAAGGGTCCTCTTACATTTGATATTCGACCACCAATCAGGCCTGCCTGCTTGCAGTCCCTATATTGTTTGTGCGGCAATTAACAAGCGTTGTTATATCTCCTGTTTACACAGAGAGATGAGATGTCCATGACAATAATCTTTTGTAGCGCACAAAAAATCAAATCAGCTGAAGAGCGGGCCTGCTCACCGATCTCTGAAACTTTTACAAGGGATGATTATCGTCTAAATGAGTTACCGATTATCGACTCCAGCTGAGTGACAGCTGATGCAGTGGTTATTAATACTGTAGTCTCCATTTACTTATATACACACAATAGAGGTCTGTGCTGGAAGAACAATAGTTAGTTGTACTGCATTTGACCGTTTCGGGTACAACTTTGGGTGTCCTTGGAGAGCTGACCCTGTCTCTGCTACTTTTTACACTGGTTGATCACATTCTTATCAGAGTTAGGAAGTTGTGCCTACAGGCGCCTGACATGTACATCTGATACAGAAGAATTGAGAATGAATAAAAAAAGGAAAGTTAACAAAGTCAGTAGTATACAACCAGACATTGTATGGCAAATCTAAATTGGAAAAGGATATATTTTGTGTGTGTGTATATATAAATCACAACAAATTATGTCCAATAATTTGCAATTAACATTTGAAAATTATATTTATATAAAATCGCTAGTATTTAAAGAGATTTTCCAGGAGAAAACAATTCATAGACTACCCACATAGCAGAACAAACCAATGCGTTTCATCTCAAGGAGGCTTAGGCTAGGTTCACATCACAATTTTGCAATCCGTCTGACTGTGTCTGTTTTCGAAAACATAGAGAAAAATGTGTTTTGTACAAAATGTAAATTTTTTATTTTTCTTTTAAATCCTATTTTTATAATGTAAATCAATGGAAAACGTATCAAAATGTATAGCATACAACAGCATCCGTTTTTACCATCCATTTTTGCATAAGTTTTTTTTTTTCATTGAACGGATACATTAAATAGGATAGCAAAATTGTAATGTGAACCTAGCCTTACTTATTGCTATAAAACCTCGTATCCTGATATTTTCATCCCACCCCATTAATATGGAAAATACTAAAATCGTATCAACATTTGTTTTAGCTCTTAGTCTTAAATGGGCACTGTCACCCAAAACGTTGATATTTCATAGAGATTCAGGAGATCAGGAGGACAAGCCAGGAGAAGTGCATGCTTAGTGCATTCTCTGCTGCCTTTGTGATACGTGATCGAGGTGGCTGAATGATGTAAGTCTATGGGGCAGTCTCGCTCACAAAGACATAGGGCCGTATTACACGGCCCAATCACTAGATCTGCACTGGTATACTGAGCCTATTTATTACACAGCTCAATTATCATGCAGCAAGGGCTACACAGACATCATTAACGATGTAACGATGTCCATGCAGCCCTTGCTTTAAAAGTATAAAATAATAAAGTTCATACATTACTTACCTGGCCCCCACCAGTGATTGGCTGATTTGGCAGACTATTATCCCGTGAAATAAGGCTATAAAATGAGTAATCACAATCTGACTATGACCAATAAAAACGTTCGACATGGCTGCCTGAGATGCCAAAAGCATTTTAAAATGTGCTGAAATTTTGGCATGCCCTCACTTTTATTTATCCCCCCATTGTGTTCTATTCCTGATCTCTTTTGGCCTTATGCTGCACCCTCTAAAAACATTGTCTATACTGCTCGGCTCTTAGTGTTGCCGAGCTTTACCTGCAATACAAATGTAAGCTTAGTTCTAGCTGTGTTTCCATCTTTTTCAATTACACCTTTGGGCTATGTTCACACTACGTAAAACTATGGCAGTTGTTGCCGATGGCAACAACTGCCGTAGTTTTTGTGGGTTGGAACAATGCCTTAGTTTCAATGGGATCCCGGCCGGAGCATATACAAATCGTATGAGCTCCGACCGGGATCTCGTGCGGCCCCGCAAATAACTGACATGTCAGTTTTCTGCGGCCGCAATTCAATGAATTGCTGCCGTAGGAAACCCTGTCAGTTCACACTATGAAGCGAGCGGCTCTGGCCGCTTGCTTCATAGTGTGCAGGGGGAAGCTCTGATGCGGGCGCGCGGTGATGCGCCCACATCAGAGCTCTGCGGCCGGACAGATCATCTGGCCGGTACTTAAGTACCGGCCGTGATGATCCGGGCAAAGACCGGCCGGGTCACGGAATGGCCGGATGTTAACATTGTGTGAACATAGTCTTAGGCTATGTTCACACTATGTAAAAGTACGGCCGTTGTTGCCATCTGCAACAACGGCCATACTTTTTGCGGGGTGGAACAATGCCTTATTTTCAATGGGATCCCAGCCAGAGCGTATACATATCGTACACGCTCCGACCGGGATCCCGTGCGGTGCCGCAAATAACTGACATGCCAGTTTTCTGCGGCCGCAATTCAATGAATTGCGGCCGTAGGAAACCCTGTCAATTCACACAGTGAAGCGAGCGGCTCCGGCCGCTTGCTTCATTGTGCGCTATGGGGAGTTCTGATGCGGGCGCGCGCGGGACCGGTCATTCCGGGGACGGCCGTTCCCTTACGTTGTGTGTACATAGCCTTAAAATGGAAATACCACTTTAACTTTTTAACAATATAGCTTAGTATTTTGGCCAATTTCCTCTATTGTCCACATTTGAGCCCTAGGCTATCTGAACCTGTTTGTTGTCTACCATTATTATACTTTTTGGTTACTTTTACCACTTTGAACCTCAGTGATAACAAGTATTATAATTGTCCCAAGTTTCCTTCATTGATTCCTAATGACTGCTCTTCAGAACAGCAGACAGATTTGTGAGCAGCGTGCCAGGATTCTACTGGGTTGTTTATTGGACTCAGGAGATAATGCCAAACACTTTGTTAGCCAGGTTTTTCAAACAATAGGAAGAAAAATTCCGCTTGTTTCCATGGAAACCCTTTATACTTGTAGAGGTGGTACAGGTTTATTTGCTCTTGCTTTGTAGCTGAACAGAATATTATATTTGCTGCATACATCCTCAGAATACAAATTGACATCTGTATGTTAGTCTATTGATTATTATAGCGGTCTATGTAACAACATAAGCTTTATTAAAAAAATGTCAGCGTCTTGACATAGTAAATCCAGGCTTTATATTCTCTACCGTTATACTGAGCAAATTCTTCCAGCAATATATTTTGGGCAACATGATTGGGAAATCTAGATGAAAAATGAGAAAAGTTCTAAAAAGTTTTTCACTATAATGATAAGCCTTGGTTTACTATTGCCAGAGCCAGTATTTGGATTATTGGAAAAACCTATTGGGCACATTAACTTAAGAACCTAGGAGACCTTGCTTCATCCCCTTCTTGTAACCATTTGGTGAAGCCATTCAGTCGAGGAAAGGTAGCCATCTGTGCACATGACTCCTATAACTTAAAGAAATGGGCCATGTTCTTATGTTGTTATCACATGGCATATAAACATTGGCAAACGGTCAAAATAGCTGACATGGACAACCATGGACTACATTCATTTTAATGGCCTGAACATCATGAATTAGGGGAACATTTATTAAGACTGGCGTACTCGTATGGCGGTCTTTAATTAGGCCCTGTTCCCTGTCTCTCTGAGCCAGGTCAGTACATTATCACAGCCACAAAGTGGCCTGGTGCAGCTTCCCATGTGAATTATGGCAGCTATGCAATGGCAGATCATGTGACAACTATGAGGTCCATATCTAAAGATGGGCCCATTTCTCATTGGTTGCTCCAGTATCTAATGGTTAGTTGTAACCTAAAGAAGGTACCCAGGAATGACTATGTAAGGAAACTGATATAGATATAGATATGCAATAGTGGGTCCCTGTATAACATTTAGTGACCCACTTGTATTATGCTATGGGGCCCCCTCTAGTCCACATATAATATAAAAATTGGCATAACAATAAACTTTTTGAGGTCTGAAGATATCCACTGAATTTGGGGTCATCTTCCCACATAGGCATCAGTCCCCCAGACTGTCTTGTCATGTTTCTAAGGATCCAATCTTTGGGCGTCGTGGCCCTACACGAGCACTGATCAGCAAGATCAGCACTTGTTTGCAATGCCTTTTTACACAGCATAATCAATGGAGTGGCCGGGCCACACAAATGCTCCCTATATCGTTTGCGTGGCCATTTAAATTCATTGCTATTGGTTGCACATCTGTTTACGCAGGAAGATGTGTGGCCGATATATTATGATTTATTTATTTTTTATTTATTTATTTTTTTTTAACTCAGTTTTATCAAAGTGTACAAAGTGGTATACACAGAGAAACGCATACCAAAAGGTAAAACAAATCAGACAGCTATCCAAGTCATACAGCATTATACATCAAAAGATAGGTAACACTTTTCACAGATAGGTTAGGCAAACACAAAAAAGGAGCGAGTTCATAGGTCAATATTATGATTTATTAGGGCTGCTCAAAAGAAGAGATCAGCTGCCATTTTCCAGCTCCTCGGCTTATCGCTGACATGTTTACTTGGGTCGATTATGAGCCGAATAAGCGTTTCTCATTCTCTCGTTGCAGATAATAGGCCTGTGGAAAAGGGCCCTAAGTTGCATTGTACTATTACATTCTGCGCCTGTGTTATTTGAAATAGAATTGTTTCATTAATACTTTTTATAAAAGTATAAAATTTTCTTTTATGGTCTGTAATAAAGTGTTCTACCACCGTAATGCACATATTACTGATAATTAGCAACACATATTGATTTTACTGATGTGAAGTACTCTGGCAGTAACATGAATCCTTTCATCATTCTGTACCACTCGTACAGAGAATTCGAGCTGCACATGAAGCTCTTAACACAAGGAATCCAACTAAAATAAAGTGACATGACACAAGTTAGTAGACCCTATTAGTAACTCCTATGTGTATGGTTACAGGGAGCCTCAGCAATTGTCCATATCTGACAACACATTTCTTGAAGTTACAATATTCTAGAGGCTTGTGGCCACTTTTCCATCCAACAGCAAAGTCACCTTCACCCAACCAATGGGCTGCTTATTTTCCTGATACATGATAGAACATGTTTAGTTTTATTATATGCATTTTGAAGATTAGTGGGGTCCCAGCAATTGGAAGTCCCCCCTAGTAAGTAAGTGATGCCATAACCTTACAATATACCATCATTTACTACTAAGGATTACTCGCAAGAAAAATATTCTTTGTATTGTCTTCAAGAGTTGACCTTGTAGTAAATATTCTAATAGTCTGATGTAAAACCTCTGAGAAACATTGCAATGTCACAAGGAGTTGTGCCAAAGGCAAGCTCAGCCTTACTAAATCTGGTAGAGAAATGACACAGATCTCAGCCATGAGTCATCCCGTTCTAGTCTACAAAGCATGCTAATGCTGTTGATATCTCTAAAAAGGGAAATCTTGTGACGTTTCTGTAGCCCAGTTAACTCCTCTATAACCTGTATTTATCGGAGGCAATGGGTAGACCCTTGATTGCCTTAATACAGGGATGGGGGAACCTTCAGCCCTCTAGCAGTTGCAAAACTACAATTCCCATCATGCCTGGATAGCCAAAGGTAAAGCTTTGGCTGTCCAGACATGATGGCAATTGTAGTTTTGCAACAGCTGGAGGGCCGAAGGTTTCCTATCCCTGCCTTAATACAACTTCAAGACCTGATGGCCACACAATAGTTCAGACGTCACTTATCTTTCCCGACCAGCTCCTGCCTCCTCATAGACAGAAACATTCGGAGTGGTCAAGCAATATTGTGTTCTCTATGGGGAGGAAAGGGTTAAGCCACAGTCAGACTGCTCTGACTGCAGCTTATTTCTTCCAGAACAAAGCGGTCGGGAAGTGATTATGATGCCCAACCCTTATCTCCACTGACATCATCTGTTGGTGGACAGATGGTCGGGAAAGCCCCATACACCCTATTCCAATGGCCGAACCCACAACAAACCTAAATTCTAAGGTGTATTGAGACCTTTAATCTAACTTGGGGTCCTTGCCTGCACTCTCATCACCCATAGAGAGGTATGGTTTTTGCTGAAGGACACTTTGTAGGTCACATTTTTCAGGATAGTTTTCAAATGGTGACTCTACTTGTTCACTACCTTATGGTTAGTCTACAAATGGACATAAAATTATAAGACCTTTTATTACCACCTATGCAGACTGTAAACTTTTTCTTTGCTATGTGGATCAAGCAACACTCTGATGTATCATGGATCATACTAAATAACAATATAATTAGAATAGCAAAAAACCTGAAGCTGAAGCTCTTCTTAGCTGTATGAGAAAAAGGACACTTTCTTGGATCAATTAAGGGAACCAATAACCACGTTTTTGGGTGTTCACCTACAAATACTGCATAATAATGGTGCACAATTCAGTCTGTCCTAACTTATTTAATACGTTTGACACGTCCAGCTAATCCCTGAAAACATACTTTTATTATATACATATATTATTGCACATATATATATATATATATATATATATATATATATATGTTAAGACAGACTGAATTGAGCTTTTATTGAGCACCATTTGTAGGTGAACACCCAAAAATGTTCTTTTTGGTTCTCTTTAAAGAAGCAGTCCAAAAAATTTTTTGTCTATATGTTACAGCATAGGCTGTTATAAGATAATAATGTATATGCTCCTGTATATACCTATTTGAGTTAGTGTGCCATGCATGGGTTGTGTTGTTGATTCCTACTCCTCTTGTGATATAATTTATTTTTTATGCACCCTACAATTTACATGATGACTCTGGCTTCATAGAGGCTCATCACTGCACACGCTCAGAGGCCTAAGTGCAGCAACTGACAAAGAACGTAAATCAGCGGTGACAAAGAACGTAAATCCTTTAACAAATAGTATAAATTACTATATAAGATACAGTCTATGTCCTTTTCTTCTCACTTTGAGGCTGGGTTCACACTACGTATATTTCAGTCAGTATTGTGGTTCTCATATTGCAACCAAAACTAGGAGTGGATTAAAAACACAGAAAGAATCTGTTCACACAATGTTGAAATTGAGTGGATGGCCGCCATATAACAGTAAATAACGGCCATTATTTCAATATAACAGCCGTTGTTTTAAAATAACAGCAAATATTTGCCATCAAATGGCGGCCATTCACTCAATTTCAACATTGTGTGAACAGAGCCTTTCTGTGTTTTTAATCCACTCCTGGTTTTGGTTGCAATATGAGGACCACAATAGTGACTGAAATATACGTAGTGTGAACCCAGCCTTAGCTATTACATACAGAAGAGTAGATATCAGGCTACATCCTCTAGGACAAATATGCACAAAGAAAAGACGTGTAGGGTGAGTGGTATACCTCTGCAGCTGATCATTGTATAGACTCACCTACTACATCACTGCTCTCCTGGTCTCTTAGAGAGGGTAGATAATTTTTTACCTACAGAAGCACACTAAACATGTAGGGACATACAGAAGAATAATAAGGGAGGAGCACGGTAGGGTGGGTGTAAGCTGAGCCGCCAGAAAGGATCTTATGATGTGGTTCACAGAAATTTAGTCAACCAAAAGATTTTTCTGTGTACACATTATGAGCGTGTAATCTTCTGGTTTCCTTCTGGATAACTATAATGCTGAATATAATTAGACATAAAAAAATTAAAATTTTAATCAGCTGTACTAAATATGTAATGTCTTAAGATGTAAAGGGGTTGTCTCTGTATATGTTCTAATAGAGCATTTGGGATCTTGGTTGCCCAGCTAGTTTTAGTTTTGATTCATCCCACGTTCACAGTCCCCTGGCATGGCAAGTAAAGAGGCACATTGAAGTAGAAAAATTATCCCAAAAAATTCTATTGCAAGAATGTCATGGCTTTGGGACTTGTGGTCTTCCATTCCATGTAGGCCTGTTTAGATGTTTGTCAAGCATTGTCCAGTCACATACTGTGTTCCCATAATACAACTAAGAGAAGGGAAAGGATGTGGTTTGATCTCTGATCTTTTGATCTGTGACTCATAAAGACCAAAGGCCTTTGTTCACAAATGACTTTTTGGGCCTGTTCTATTTTCAGATAATCTTCACTCCGAGTCTAAGCATTAAGGAACAGCTGGGGGAGGTGTTTTATGAAACGGGGTGCGGCCACAGAAAGGGTTTCTTATGCACAGTAGACGCTGGGAATCCAAGGAGTATTCCATGAACTTGCTGAGCAGTTTAATGAATGTTACACGGTTCCTTGTGAGCTGTAATAACTTTTACACAGACTTTAACAAGTTTCATTAAACTATCCTAGTGCTGTGGTAAATAAATCTGACATTTCCGATGACACCCTTGCCATTTGGTAACTTATCATTATAACTACCAAGTACTTCACAACTATTTGTGTGATTCATGATTTTATATTTTCCCATATGGTGGTTAGGCTCCATGGTTTAGGCTTTACCACTCATTAAAGAAGAGCCGTCCCCTCCAGTACAGCAGATTTCCCAGCACCGTTGCACCTTACCTATAATAATTTGTACAACCTTAATTCCCTGCACTGGCCAACTGCACCATCAAGTTGGAACCATGGAGGCTTCCATCCCATTCATTCCATTCCATTCCCAAACCACCTTTTTCTATCCGGTTATGAAAGCCAGTATTGGGGAAAAAACAGTTATCCGGAGGATGCAAAAGAGTTTTTATTCCAAGTATAATCTTGCTTATATTCAGCCATGCCGGAAGCTATAGTTTCATACAGTGCAAACCATGAGGAGCCCTTGGACAAGTTTGCATTTGTTCTAGTTCTAGTGATAACTATTTGTAGTATATGGGTATTGAATACATTTGCCCACTGGGGCAAACACCTCAAAAAAGTGTGGGTCACCTAATTCAACAATTCGACCAAGGGAAGAAGGGATGTAGATGGTCATACATGAATATATGGGAGTTGGTAGCCTAGATGTCCCTGTAGCCTAGATGTCCCTGTAAGGCTAGGTTCACACTGCGTTTTCAGCATCCATTTAACGGATCCGTTTTTTTTAACGTCCAGAAAAATAGGGTCAGCAACGTTTTTTGGTCCGCCAAAAAAAACGGATCCGTTTTTTTTATAATGGAAGTCAATGGAAAAACGGATGCACACAAATGAATCCGTTTTTTGCAATCCGTTTTTCATGCGTTTTTTGCAAAAAAACGGATGCGTTAAACGGATGCTGAAAACGCAGTGTGAACCTAGCCTAACCTAGATGTTCCTGTATTTCCTACATGCTTCAGGGGAGAAGCTATGGGGCTAAAGGTCCTATTACACAGGATGATTGTCATGCAAATTTTCATTATATCATTCAAATTTAGATGATAATCGTTTCATGTAAATGCAGGAAACAATCAAACAACTAACAAGAAATCGTTTTTCGTTCATTTGGTGCTGACTCCAAAATCATTGTTAATTGTTGGCTAATCGTTCGCTGTAATTCCACATTCGTTCACTAATCGTTCACTTGCAATTCAGTGTTATTCCACATCATTCCTTCATTTGCTGAGATCAGAAGGCGTAAACGAACATAGTAACAATCGTAACTAAGGACTATCATTCTGTGTAATATGGTGAACGATTTAAGGTTAACGAAAAACAATCTCGTTTAGGGTATATTCACACGGGCGGGCTCGCAGCGAGATTCTCGCTGCGAGCCCGGCAGGTCCTGGCAGTTCCCATACACTACATACTTGCTGCGGTCTAAACGACCGCAGCGAGTATGTAATTATACCGCCCTTAACCCCTTCTGCTCCTGCCCGGCTCCCCCGCTGTAAGCATACTTTACCTGTCCTTGCTGCACGGGTCCGGCGTCCTGCTCTCGCGTCCGGCCAATCAGTGGCTGCGGCTGGGCAACACACTAATTGGCCGGACAGGAGAGCAGGACGCCGGACCCGTGCTGCGAGGAGAGGTAATATATGCTTACAGCGGGGGAGCCGGGCAGGAGCAGAAGGGGTTAAGGGCGGCAGAATTACATACTCGCTGCGGTCGTTTAGACCGCAGCAAGTATGTAGTGTATGGGAACTGCCAGGACCTGCCGGGCTCGCAGCGAGAATCTCGCTGCGAGCCCGCCCGTGTGAAAATACCATTAAGGTGGTTCTTTGTTAATTGTTAACAATCACTTCGTCTAATAGGACCCTTAGATTTCCTTTTGCCCAGGGACCTTGACCAAACCTAATCCCATCGGATTTCTTTTTTAATATCGATGTGAACTTAGGCAAGAACTTTGACGGATTCTACTGTCACCATACAGTGTCAAAAGAGAAAAGAGAGGTCTCAGTGGCTGAAAGATGGGGATGAAAGCAGTAGAAGTCATGTGTGAAGGTGGGAATAGAAAAGATATATAGGGGAGTGGATGGAGGACGATGCCCTAGGGGGCTGTAGTTGCAGTGTTGCTGTGAATGTTAAAAAAACATTACTAGCTTTGGTCACCAGGTTTTTTTTTTTTATTATGGGATGTGGTTGGTGAATGGCTATAAATCAGGTGAGGCTATGTGTATTAATCTATAATTGATGCATTTAACAGGCAGGAGTGTAACATCCTACTTCTCCTGTACTCAGTCCAGCAAGATCCTATTCATCCGCCACCACCTTCTTGTCTGAACTCACTCTGCTGGTTGTGGGTATCTTTAAGGTCTGGTTCATACTTGTGCCACTAGTTATGGTGTACTCACTTTTATAACTCACAGTACAAACAAGTCCAATATATCAGAGAAATGAAAGGATGGCACTCACCGAATTGTTAGTGCAGCTCCTCTTTCATTGATGTGCTTCAGAACATTAGTACATAGCAAGTAAGGGAGAGCAATGCATCATACAAGCAGTGACGGCCCTTTTCACACCTCTTTGGCGCTTCGTCTGGCTACATCCGGAGAGGCGTGAAACGGGCCGTCACTGCTTGTACGATGCATTGCTCTCCTGTACTTGCTATGCACTAATGTTCTGAAGCACATCAATAAAAGAAGAACCGCACAAGAAAATTTGGTGAGTGCCGCTCTTTCATTTCTTTTGTATATCCTACTTCTCCTGTACAATGCTATCCTTAAACATCACAGACTGGTAATGATAGTAGCATAGTAGTCCTTCTATCTATAACTCCATAATCCATCAATGATTGCACAACAGATATGATAATAAATTAGCCCTCCATGTTGGATTTCTGTAGCATGCTACTTGGTTGTACTGTAACTTGAAGTTTATGGTGTGAATGATGTCATTAAGTTATATTTACACTCATCACTCAATGTTATATTCATCTGAAAAGGGCTGTTTCGGCATTGGATGCATACATTTCAAACCATATTCAAATAAATGGGCAAGGCACAGAAATTTCTAAAACAAATCTTCAGCATAATAATACACTCTATGAGTATTGTTCTTTTCAGAACTTTTTGTTCTGGTTTAAGGAGTGGTATAAGACAATGGCGTAGTTGTATCAGTGACCGGTCATACACTTGTCTGCATAGTTCAATCTAATCTCTATGTCTTGCATAATATTAAAGTAACAATGTCCTCAGGTTCCATATTGGCTGCAGTTACGGTACATAGCTGGTAAAGGCAGGACACCAATAATTCTTACCTGCATAACCCAGATTAAACATCTGCCCTTCTTTTCAGTGTACGGATTTGTACCATTGTAAACTATTTCACTTTTTGAAAAGTGAAAACTTGTAAGGGTTATTGTTTGCTGCTCCTATTAATAATACTAAACAGTAATAGATTTTTTTTCTTACTATGATCAAAACGTATAATGTTTTTGGAAAATATAAATAGGATGGGAACGACTGACCATATAATGCAGGGATATGGAACTTTGTAGTTTTGCAACAGCTGGAGGGCCAAGCTTCCCCATCCCTGAAATAATATTAGGAAGTTTTCTCTGTTTGTATTTATCTGTGTATTTTCTTCAGTTATGTGACTTCCATTTTTTCATACTTTTTCAAAATTCTTTTAATAGTTTGTATATGTGCTTCACAATACTTTGTTTAGTGATACTAAAGTTTTCTTTTTGCTATGCCTTTCTGATACCATTCAGCTGTGGATATATGTATTGATTTTTGGAAAGCTATTTTGGTACTTTTTTGTAACAGCACTTAGCACTCAATGTACTTTTCTATAAGTATGCAATAGAGGATGCAGTCCCCTATATCTTGCTGTGAATTCTCCTGTTTATAACTTTTCTAAGATTTTTGTCATAGTAATTTTGATGTTACATTTCCATTGCCTCTGTGTGTGTGTGTGTGTGTGTGTGTGTGTACAATATTCAATTATTTTCCTTTCTTTTTTAGATTTTGTAAGAATACATTTTTTTTTATGATAAATGATAATTTTATCACCATAGATTTATTCTAATCACATATGTGATTCACATATGGATAGTTTTACTGGAACACAGAGATCTGTATTATAGCCAAACCCAACCTCCTAACACACAAAAATACACAGGTCCATTGAACGGACAAACCCAACACCCTAACACACAAACGTACACAGGTCCATTGAACAGACAAACCCAACCCCCTAACACACAAACAAAAATAGGTCAATTAAACGGACAAACCCAATACCCTAACACACAAACATACACAGGTCCATTGAACAGACAAACCCAACCCCCTAACACACAAACATACACAGGTCCATTGAACGGACAAACTCAACCCCCTAACACACAAAAATACACAGGTCCATTGAACGGACAAACCCAACCCCCTAACACACAAACATACACAGGTCCATTGAACAGACAAACACAACCCCCTGACACACAAACATACACAGGTCCATTAACCCATAGCTGCACCAGGACGTTATTGAACGTCCTCGTGCCGCTATGGGAGTTCAGAGGGGGGTCGCGCGGCGACCACCCTCTGAACTGCCGCGATCCCGGGTGCCGCGTGTAGCCCGGGCTCGCGGCTATTAGCAGGCACGGTCCGATCGCCGTGCCCGCTAATTAAGTACTTAGAAGCAGCTGTCAAAGTTGACAGCTGCTTCTAAATACTTGCTTTTATTCATACCTGGTGGTCTAGTGGGGGGATCGCCCCCCTGCGGCGCGATTGCGGGGGGGCGATCCCTGCATCCATCCCGGGCCGGGGTCTGCTCCGTAATGGCGCTGATCCCGGCTCGGCATTCTATTGCTTTTGGCTGCAGCAGCCAAAAGTAATAGAACACCGATCTCATGGATTCATGCAGTATAACTATACTGCATGGATCTCTATGAGAGATCAGAGTACATATACTAGAAGTCCCCCAGGGGGGCTTCTAGTATATGTGTAAAGTAAAAGAAAAATGTATTTTTAATAACACAAAACCCCCTCCCCTAATAAAAGTCTGAATCACCCCCCTTTCCCCATTTTATAAATAAAAATAAATTAATTAATTAATAAACAAACATGTTTGCTATCGCCGCGTACGTAATCGCCCAAACTATTAATTAATCACATTCCTGATCTCACACGGTAAACGGCGTCAGCGCAAAAAAATCCCAAAGTGCAAAATTGCGCAATTTCTGTCGCATCAAATCCAGAATAATTGTAATAAAAAGCGATCAAAAAGTCATATATGCGCAATCAAGGTACCGATAGAAAGATCACATCATGGCGCAAAAAATGACACCTCACACAGACCCATAGACCAAAGGATAAAAGCGCTATAAGCCTGGGAATGGAGCCATTTTAAGTGACGTATATTTGTTAACAACGGTTTGAATTTTTTACAGGCCATCAGATACAATATAAGTTATACATGTTACATATCGTTTTAATCGTAACAACTTGAGGAACATGCATAACAAGTCAGTTTTACCCCAGGGTGAATGGCGTAAAAACACATTTCCCCCAAATAAAAGAAATGCGTTTTTTTTTTCAATTTCACCACACTTTGAATTTTTTTCTGGTTTCCCGGCACATTTTAGGCAAAAATTACATCTGCCATAGCAAAGTACAATTAGTTGCGCAAAAAATAAGGGCTCACTTGGGTCTCTAGGTGGAAAAATGCAGGCGCTATGGCCTTATATACACGAGGAGGGAAAAACGAAAACGCAAAAATGAAAACTGGCTGTGTCCCCTAAGGGTTAAACAGACAAACCCAACCCCCTGACACATAAACATACACAGGTCCCTTGAACCTAAAATACTATAGGGTTAGACCCTGGTCTAAACTCAATTCTGTAGACCCTCAGTTGTAAATGTTATAAATGTGGCTGTATTGTGGCATTGTGAAACCAGCCATACATTCTAGGCAAACCTGTGCTTGGAGTCTACGAAGCCATCAATCGCTTTTGTTCTATACTTGTGATGGCAAACCTTCAGCCCACCAGCTGTTTGAAAGCTACAACTCCCATCATGCTTGGACAACCAAAGGTATGACTACAGCTGCCCAGGTATGATGAGAGTTGTAGTTTGCAACAGCTAGAGGGCCAAAGTTTCTCCATCACTGGTCAATACTGTGTCTGTTACTATATCCACTAGACTGGTGAAGGCTATAAAGCACCCATGTGCATGAGCTTTGAAACCGTTTGCCCAACAGCATACACAACTCCATAGCAGCAGAATATGAGACATACCCATCCCACACCTCAGCATCTCCCTCTTCTCTTTTAGTGCTGGGGACAGTGCAGACAGAATAATGAAGTGCTATTTGTCCCTCTCAGGATAGAATAGAGGAGCAGAGAACAGATATCTCACATCTCATTCATAAGTGTCAGGCTTGTACAAACAAACAGCGGCAATGTCCAGCTAATAATACCTCTAAGGTTCTTCACGATTAACTAGAACAATCCGCTGATAGGAGAGAATTATCTATGCACAACACATACTCACTTACTCTATCTACTCCCAAACAAAGGTTAACAGTGAATCACCAAGCGTGAAGTCACTAAATGAGTATGTTGGAGTAGATGTCAGCGAGATCGGGACCAATAATTACCTACAAGGTAACCTAGGAAAGCCAATATATATATATAATATATAGAAATGATTGGGTTGAACGGCACTGTGCAGACTTAAAGTCAAATGGCTTCCAGCCGATGGGTGCACGTCCTTGGCAGTCGACCCCCGACTCCACAGATAATGAAGTAAAATGAAGAAGGTAGACGGCACTCCAATAAAGTAAATAAGTGCAGGTTTATTCACCCGTATACGTACAGCTGTACGTATACGGGTGAATAAACCTGCACTTATTTACTTTATTGGAGTGCCGTCTACCTTCTTCATTTTACTATATATAATATATAGATAGATAGATAGATAGATAGATAGATAGATAGATAGATAGATAGATAGATAGATAGACCCATAATATGGAGAAATTAGGGGTCACTCATTTTTATCTAATTTTCTTGGGGGTGGTGCAGGTTTTATGGGAAGAAGTCGTTGCATGAAGAATGTTAGAATTTTGGTAAGCTATACATTTTCTATAAATTACTGGAGTGGTCTCCCACTCAGAAGTTCAAGCTTCCAGCATTGCAAACTAAGATTGCCATTCCGGTGGGCGAGCTGACATGAGCAAAGAGAAATTGTTTTATTAGGAAGAGAATCTAGCATATGATTGATTAAAGGCTATAGGTTATTTAGATGTTTCAAAAGAGCAAGAAAGAAGTGTCCACTAGAGGTCGCTGTGCTGTGTTACTTTCGGTCATGCGCAGTAGCACAGAAGCAAAGATTCCTACATTTGTTACCACATAAAGTGAGAATTATAGTTCGGTCTGTCCGATTGTATCCAAGTGTTTACCGGTACTTTTTCAGGACCCAGATTTGGAATACATATTAATCTGGATCGTGTTTAGGACCCCTACCCCATGGTGTAATGTGACAATAGTGGGTCTTGATGCTGTAGGTATGACATCACTCACTGCTAATGATGTCATCACAGATAGGAGTTGGTGGCTTCCATGCAGTGCATGTTATATTCTCATACAGGTCACAAAAGTATAATGCATTGCCAGTGACACTGCCTGGATGGTGGTATTGTCACCAATGGAGGTGTGCTGGACCCAGTAGCTGAGCACCAGCAATGACAGCTATTAGTCAGACTGGTTGCATGCTTTTAGAGTAGGCCATCAATGGTAGAGTACTAGAGATCCTCTCTAGCATCTTGAATGTGCACTATGTTAACTGCCATCATCTTGACATTTGTGCATGACTTGTCACATTGCACAGAGGCAGAAAGGTGACATCAGGGTATTATCAGAGATCATATTGTGCGAGCATTCTTCACCATTTATCCTCATTGTCTAGTAATAACAATAGGGTGATTGTGAATGAAACAATTTCCATGCCAATCAAAGGTGAAACAAACCTATGGGCGAGATCTACATTCAACCTGGAGCGCTCACACTGACTGAAGAGCACATAATAGATGTTCCTATCTCACATAATGATATAGACATATTTGCATTTTAATTGGAGCTTTATAGCAGCGTGAATGTGTACCAGGACTTCCAGGGCTGCCACATTCTGATGGCCAATGACATGCAGCTAAACCAGTTTGACTTCAATGTGTGCAATGTATACACAGTTATTAAACTATTAATATTATGGCAGAGTGACAAGCCGCTCATGAATCTGTGTCATACATAGGAACCTGCTTAACTGGATCTGGAGATGATCTGAAGCTGGCAGAGGGTTGAAGAGGGCAAGCAGAAGGCACTGAATTAATAATTAACCGTTTCCTCATTCTTTTTTGCTTAAATATCCAAATTGAGGTCATGCTTAATGGTGGCACTGTTACTTGCATAAGGTCATATCCCTATGGAGACAGTATCCTCCTTAAAGGGGTTGCTTTACTTTGTACAATTCCTTTTTTATAAGTGAGGTAATTACTAGATATTTCATAGTCTGCAAATAAGTGCCAGTAAGCTTGGCAGCAGGCGTTTCATGTTCTTGTAGCACTACAGGTAAAATAATGCTTTACTTGATGTCTGTTGTAATTAATGGGCTGTCTGTACAAAGTGATGGTCTGCTGGGTCCTTTACTACTATGTTTCCCCAAAAATAAGGCATTGCCTTATATATTTTTTTCCTACCAAAGAGGCACTATATCTTATTTTTGGGGGATGCAAAAAGACGCTGGTTGACCTCAGGGAGATCAACCAAAACTCTGCAGAGACACCCTCACGTGTCTGAACGTCAGTGAATCTAGGAACATTGAGTTAGCCAGACCTTCCCCCGGGAAGGAACAACCAAGTCAAGGAATGTCTCCAGTCAAGGAAACCACCCAAGCAAGGTATCCATCCACAGACAGCTGTTTCGGGGTGTTTACCCCTCATCATTGTGGAGTAGGATTCTGGCTAGTGGGAGCAACGCCTAGTAAGTGCATGCAAAAGGACGCTGGTTGATCTCAGGAAGATCAACCAAAAAACTGCAGAGACACCATCATGTGTCTCAACATCAGTGTATCTAGGGCATTGCCCCCTGGGAAATCAAGTATGCAAAAACACTGCAGAGACACATAACGTGTCTCAATGTCAGTGAGCTAGCCAGACCTTCCTCTGGGAAGGAACAACCAAGCCAAGGAATGTCTCCAGTCAAGGAAATCATCAAGCAAGGTATCCATCCTCAGACAGCTGTTTCGGGGTTTACCCCCCATCTATGTGGAGCAGGATTCTGGCTAGTGGGAGCAACGCCTAGTAAGTGCAAGCAAAAGGTCTGGCTAGCTCACTGATGTTAAGACATGTGATGGTGTTTCTGCAGTGTTTTTGCATAATTTTTTGGGGGGATATCTTATTTCTTCCCCCCAGCCTCCCCCTTGGCTCTCCCCCACCCCCTGGCCTCCCCCCTTGGCTCTCTTCCCCTTGGAAGCCCTCCCCTCTGGCATACTCACCAATGTCCTGTAGGACCACAAGACCAGGAGCCTGCAGTGGGACGTCAGGACGTGCGGCAGTACGTCAAGATATGCTTTGGGATGTCGGAATGTGCAGCAGTACGTCAGGACATGCTTTGGGATGTCGGGGTGTGCGGATGGATGTGGGGATTAGGTGAGCGGGGGGGTCAGGGGGGGGTCGTATGGCTGGTTGGGGGCCTTACTTTTGGGGGATGCCTTACTTTCAGGGAGTGCCTTATTTATAGATGGGGGTGCCTTATTTTAGGCTAGTCGGTAGGTTAGCTGGGGTGTCTTATTTTAGGAGGATGTCTTATTTTCGGTGGAACATGGTATCTAATATTCACTCCAATTAAAGGGCTATACTCTTCTGATAAGGTAATAGCAACATGGTGGCTCCATGGTTAGTACTGGGGTCCTGGGTTCTTAGGTTTCCTCCCACACTCAAAAACATACAGATAAATTTGGAATTTCCATTGTGAGCTCTAATAGGGACAGGGATTAATTTGAGGGGTGACAAGCTTTGTTAAGTGCTGTTGAATAATTTGGTGCTATACAAACAAATTACTATTATTGTCTGTAGTTTCAAAAGATTAAAAAAGTCATGGTTTTGTTTAGAGATGAGCCATAGGCTGCATCCATATTTTCAAGGCAGCCCTTGGACTGCATCCATCTTCTTTAGCCATCAGGAGTCAATTGCCGAGCATTTGGGGTTTCGCGAATCTGAACTTGGTGATGTTAGCACCCTTACTGCCATTACTAAGCCCCTGAGAGCCAGAGCCTGTTCCTTAGTACAAATCTATTTATTTCCATTTCGGGGGTCAGGACCAAAGCTCTTTCACTTGTCTGGCCAGTCACAGCACAGCACCACAGCTACATAGTAGTCACGACATAGTACTAATGAAAATGCACTGGACTAAACAGGCTTCAGTGATTTACAGTACACTATTAGAGATGGAATGTGGAGGGAGAAGGGGTTACTGATGCACTGGCTTTGCAAGGTGCTATGGGAGAAGAAAATAAGAAAACCGCAGCAACACAATAAAGAAGGGATTATAACAAATACTTAACTTCTGCTGTTGGTAAGATGAAAAGGAAGCCTTGATTTACCTTTCAGTGTGGATCTTTTTATGGACAGTACAGGCTCAGCTGGTATTCACACAACTCAGGTTCTTTCTCCTGCACATAGTAGTTTATGGACACATACTAGACCTAATAAAAAGAAGTGAATAGCAGATTTGGAATTGAGACCCCTTTTTGGGGGGTAAGGAATTATCTTTGATTATTGGTTGATTTTCATATTAGTTACAGATCATATAGGTTATGTTATGGTTGGAAGTTGATTGAAATGACAGTGACTATAAAATAATAACTGGGGGTCTGACTTCTGGGACACCACTGACCTTACGAAAAAAGAGAGAGCTATTCTAAGATGAGTGATTCACATTTCAATGGACCCAATGTGTCTGTAGAGAAGATAATTTGTCAGTTCTCTCTTGCATGTAAATCCATATGTATGGTGCTATATTGCATCATTTGTACGTTTGTTGTGTTTTATTTTGGGTGCTACAAAAATTGTTGCCACCCTGCTGGACTGCAGTTGTTCACACTGCATATACAAGCCTCCTGGACTGCTAACTAGTAAACTTTTATGCCTCATCTAAGATTTTGTAACAAGACTGCAGTGCCACTGTATGTGAAAAAAAGCAACACGTTTCCCTTCACTTGTCTTCATCTAAAGGGAATCACTCATAAGTATAACAGCCACACCCCAAACGACACAGCCATCCATAATGGTGGCCATTCATTTTAATGGACAGCCTGTAATACAACAGTACATTGTAATGAATTGGGTGGTGTGGAACTGTGTGGCTTTCCATGGCTCCCACACATCAGTATTATCTGAGTGCTACCAAACTTCATTTTAAAAAAGGTTGCGAGGGTAGTAGCCTAAGTTCTTGAGAACTGACAACTATTTTTTTCTCTAATTTGCATGGCCAAGAAAAAAACAGTTAAATATTATACTAGATTTTCCAGTAAAGTGTATATTCTTTAAAGGAATGTACATGGCAAAAACATTCCCTATGGTTGGAGACGCAGTAAAAATAACAAGCTACAGTAAAAACAACAAGCTGTCGGCTTCTTCTTGCCTCTTGTGACATCATAACAATATAGGAGCTGCCTCACTCATCTAATTGGTACCCCACCTCAGTCAGTCATTGACCAAGCGGGGCTGTGCCCGTATAATCACAATTTCACAGGAACCAGGAAGATATTTTCCTCTGGACAACCCCTTTATGTTATTCTTCTGAGCAGATCCACTGTGCTCACTGAGGTTTTTAGATTCCATAGATATTAATCTTTTCTAAACTATAATTTATGAGAAACAGATCACTGATCTCATGGAGACCAGCCAACGAAAACACTGTTGGCTGCTTGTTAAAGAGTTCAACACAGTGAAATCCTAGGTGCATTGCTCCCTGGAAAATAGAAATATGCAAAAAGGAAAGGACGCAGCCAAGGGGTGGCTCCTGTAGGAAAACCACCAACTTAAGTGACCCTATAAGTCACTGTAATAACAAGGGAAAAACCAAGGCCAGGTATCCATCCACAGACAGCTGTTTCAGAGTGTTTCCCCTCATCAGCGCGGAGCAGGATTCTGGCTATAATTTAGTTTGCCATATCATATGTAGATACATATGATATAACACCATATAGCCCCCTACATGCCCAATATATGAATATTTCCTCCATTGGTCAAACAAATCTTGTCCACTTGGGGACAGGGAAGACCAACAAGGACTTTTCATTGGTTTAGCCTTTTTTACACTCTAGTATTTTAAAAAATACATGGTAAAGCGTAGTTTGGAGCAATGGATGTGCATGGGTAGACGAGATTGGGAACCACTGACACTAAGCTCTGACTGGTAGCACAGGGCCTCTCACCATAACATTCATTCGACTTAACAAGGAATTGATTGGACTGCAGAATCCAGGCAGAGCTTTAGAGGTGTGGAACGTGTGACAGTCACATCCTGGAATGTAAATAGGGCTGGACAAACAGAGCACTGACAGTAAAACAAAGAATTCATTTGGCACTCGTCCCTTCCATCTTTCAACACATGAAAAACACATGACTGTACGCGAGCCAGCAGAAGCCTGTGAACCTGAAAATGCTGTTATCTTACACATAAAAAAGCCAAATGACAAGAAAAAAAAACATTCACTAGACAATGGGTGCCATAGATTACGTGGCCTATACTTAACTCTTCATTAAAGTTAATGATGTGATCGGTAATCAGCTCTTAATTACTTTATAAAAGCTGTAGGCTCATGACTTTCTTATCTTCTTTTACATAAATAATGGATCCTTTTTATGATAAGGATTTTTACATATATTTATTCTCTATGAGGTCTACATGACTTCTTAGGTCTTGTGATGCCTGGCTTAATATGGGTGTGACATTCGTGCTTTTCTACACGTAGACGTCTATGGAAATGTTCCATTACATGACTTAATTTTAAGTGAATTCTCATGGAGAGTGACTATAGTTGGCTGTATACATTAGATTAAGGTCAGCCGAACCCGCTTATTTTGGTAGGGTCATCTAAAGTGTATGGGCCCTTCTAGATATAAGGGAGGAGAACAGTTGGACATATTGGGGGACATTTATGAATGCTGCACTCCTGGCATATGCCAGGGAGATGGAGCAGATTCGCCCCTTCTCCATGGCATATGCCAGCTGCATCCTCCACTTGCCCAATGGGCGGGCAGGGAGGGGCCATGGCTTCCTCCTGCGCCTGATTTACCATGATTTATGCCTGCTCGCAGGCTCAGGAGCAGGTGTAAATTTAAGCACCCACCCTACGGCAGGCACAGGTCAGGCCGGTATCATTGAGAGGCGGGGAAATAAATGCCCCCCATTGACTTTTAACATCCTCTATGCCTTTGTTCTTGGGGCGAAAAGCTGCTGCCAGAGGTGTGTGGCGGCAGCTTTCTTCCTCATTCTTGTTTAGACTACATGTGTGCTTAAACAAGCCAAGTGTACAGGTGTATGGGGGGGATCAAGAGAACTATAAACAACTATATAAAATGTATGGCCAGCTTATTGATGTTCTATATCAGACTGGATTGCAACCAAAGTAATAACTATTTCTCAATTTCTTTACACCCACCACTTCCCACCCCTATATCATTTGCCATCTATAATACTGCTGTCTTCTCATGTCGCAAAGAGACCTAAGGGCCCCATCAGGCACCATACGTATTAATTTATGGTTGAAGTAAACCTTCAATTTACAGATGGATCTTGTTAAAGGCTATGGTGTTGTACAGGGGCCTTAGCTTATCATGAAGTACAGTTAAAGTTTTTTGAGATTTCAGGGCCGCGACTCATAAGTTGAAGTTGAATGTAGGGAAAAGACACAGTGTGAGCCTAAATGTCCACATACACTTTATAGTAATTATACTAAGTATAAGGCATATGCACAGTTTCTGTGTTTCTAACCCATTGCGGGTTTTGGTTGAAAAAATACTGACCAAAAGACTGACGGAAATACTATGGGGGGCATTTATGAAGTCCGGCGTTTTTCTTACGCTGGGCTTACAAATGTCCCCGCAACTCCAGAGCTCAGGGGATTTGTGATTTATGTAGAGGCGCATTTCCTCTACATAAATCCCGATCGCACGGAGCCTGTTCTTGCGAAAATTTTAGAGCTCAGAGCTGGCGTAGGTTTCTGCCGGAAAAATTATAAATGCGGCACACGCAGAGGCCGCGCCTACTCTGCGTGCTGCTGCAACCCCCGTAGCACCACCTTTCCACCCCACTGGCAAAGGTGGTGCAGATGGGGCAGATGCGAAAAAAATTCGCAGAAATACCATTTCGGAATATTTTTACACCGATTTGCCCCATCTGCACCTATAAAGGCATTTACGCCTTTTCATACATGTCCGCCTATGTGTGCACCCAGCCTTAGGCTTTATACACACGTCCCGTAAAGTTGTCCGTAATTGTGGATCCATAATCACGGTTCAACTTAAAGCACATTCATTTATATTGGGCTTTTCACACAGAAAATGTTAATTTTGATCCGTAATCCGTTGCGTAAAAATAAAGGACATTTCCAAGTGTGGATTGTGATAGAAGTCTATGGGAGCCATATTTTTAACGGATGTCACGGATGTCACATGTATGACATCCGCAAAAAACACAGAAGAAATCTATGCAAACTAGTACTATTCACATTTTACGGAATTGGATATGGAAACAGATGCAATTACAGATGCAAATACGGATAATTTTTCACGGATTAGGTTTAGTGGCCCAGAAAAATCATTGAACGTGTGAATGAGGCCTTGGGGTAAAGACTTGAGTAAGAACACCAGAACTAAGGTGCACACCTGACATTGTTTAGGTAAACAGGTGCAATTTATAGGGGTACCAAGTCGCTCGGTATAGGACTAAAAATAAAAATGCAATACACAAGTGGAAACTAGAAGGGTGCTGCCAATTGTGGATCGTAGTATCCTTGAGGATTACTTGAGATACTCACTTGAGGATTATAATGCCCAAAAGTATTCAGTACGTTCCTGAAATGCATTGTGTGGAATAATCCTATTTTTCTCTATATTTTGTCTATCCTGGCCTCTATCAAGCACACATAAGAAACAGGTGAAACTAAGGCCAACCAAAAAAATCTTCTTCTAAGCTTAAAGATTTACATAACTTGTTATTAAGTGTACAGATTGAGCGCAGAGATGCTGTTTTGACGTGATTTTTTGGTAATACTATCGCTCCCCTTCCTCGGATGATTCATTTTAATATGACAAATAACAAGGAAATGCAATCTCTTATTTTTGTAGGTTAGACGTAATGTTTATCCAGCGCAATGCTGAGCGCAGATAGACAGATGCACATTCCAGATAGTGTAATCGGAGCTATATTCCTGTTGCAAACAAATGATAACACAATACCTAATGGCCACAGAACAACTTGTGCTTCCAACGTGACTCACATTTCAGGTTTCTCTAGCGTTGAATGTGGCAGAGGAGCTTGAAAGCAGGACACATGCTATGCAATATGCTAAACTTGAAGTTGTTTATAAACAGATGGAAATTAACATCAAAGTGACAAACACCATCTGCTTCAAATTGAAACATTGTGAATTAGTTCAAAAGCAGGACATTCTCGGCATAATCTAATTTCTGCGTTTTTTCCCGTAGCCAAAATCACTACTTAAAGGGCTCATCACAACCCCTTTAATATGGGAGCAGCTGAAGCCTCCAGCTGGTTGCCACAGGTTTGACCACCAAAATTCCTGGAAAAGTGTTGATTTTGTAACTATCACAGGAGAAATCGAGCATTACATGAATAGAAGTAATACATGGACATCCTCAATAGCTTGCAGTGTTGCCATTTACCTCTGGGTTGAACATGTTAATTATATTGATTCACCCAATAAAAAAGAGTAAGAAAAAAAAAAACTGAAAGAAAATCAGATTTTGCTGTAATTTCCTGCAAAAAAAAATTGTAAAATTTTAATTTGTGGCAAATCAATTCTCTCATCTATAGGGAGTAAGACTGCAGCATTAGAAACTCTATATATATATATATATATATATATATATTTATATATATATATATATGCTGAGAGGAAGCCCACGGAGGTGCGGGAAATGGACCGTTGTCCTTGCTCTATCCACATCCCACGTCCTTTGATGGAATAAAGCATTTATATGAAGATGTTAAGTGCCACAAGTCAATTTTTCTCTTCGATTGTATGAATTGGCCGCTATGAATTCTGAATCATTGCAGAGTACCATCATATCATCATGATCCTAAGGTGTCATGCATCAGTGGTAGTTCCGAGGAGTCAGATTTGAGAGCACATACATGCACGGATAGTGCCGGGATGACTACTTGCCCTGATTGAACAGTGACTTACATATATAAGTATCGTACTGGCAGTTCCGTGTTAGGGAAGACTTCAGAAGAGAAGGGTTTAGGGGTAGTGATTTCTAAAAGCCTTAAAACAAGTCTTAGCTTTCCCTAGAGCAGCCAGGCATACTGGGCTGTATACTTAGAGATATAACCAATAACTGAATGTAAACCTGCCTGGGATATATATCTATCTTACGGTAATGAGAAAGTAAATACTAAAAGGGCAGAATAGATGGATCAGGTGGTCTTTTCCTGTCAATAATTCTCTATGTTTTGGTATGAATAGCTGTTACAGTTGTGCTATATATGCAATGGCTCTATTATTCTCTGTTCTCTGCTTCTTCTCTATGATCGTTTAGTATTTTTAAATGACCTTGCTGGTTTACAGAATATTGTCTGGGTAATCTCAGGATTTTAAAGCTCTTCTGAGATGTGTACGTACCTTGTCCTTGAATTTTGCATTGATTGTTACATTCTCATTAGACAAAACTTGGCTAAGGGCCGTATTACATAGCCCAATATTCCTGGATAAGCAAGCTCCGATCTGGCAGGCGCTAGAATAATACCTGGAAGCGTGGACAGGTTTGCATAAAGTTTATTTTTTCAAACATTGATCAGCTGATGATTTTTCGACATGTTGAAAGACAATGATGAGCCAATGATCACAGAACAATAATCTGCGGAATCGGCCTGATTGGGCAGATTATTGGTCTCTGTAATGGGGCCTTAAAACAGGCAATTTTAGTTGGATAAGCCAAAAATCTATTTGTTCCCCTAGGGTCATTTGCATTGGCCTATTCCTATCTTACTAATGAAAAAAAACATGCATGAGTTGGGAGCATCCATATTGGGCCAAATATTGCTAAATGCCCCTTTTTACAGCTGTCTATCACAAATAAAAAAAATCCATTGGGGGCACAGAAGCACAACATGTACTTGTTTTCAGCATGTTCCTTATGTTATTATTACTAATATGTATGGCTCTCCAACAGTCCAGTGGTTTTCCCATTACTTTAGGGCCCTATGGTTCTATTCTATTCTACATTCATGTGTAGTATTTATTTCTACATATTATTTATGACCTCCTTCTGCACTGCAAAATTATATATTTATCTGCGTCATAGATGTGGATTATGTAGGCTCATTGTCATTCTCCCAATGTAACAGTGAGGAAACATGGAGGAATAGGATACACTGATAATTCCGCTGTTTTACCATATGATGAGATAACCAATACATTCTAATCTCATACTTCTTATCTCCTCCTTCTCCAGCAATCCATACGCTTTTTGGTGTTAATTCCATCATTAATCTAAAAGCCTAGCCACATAGGGGGTCATTTATCAAGACTTGCGTATATTCTATATTACCTTACCAATCAGGGAGTATAAATACTTTTCTGTTTTGTCAAAAGTGTGAAAATTGTCCTATGGATGTCATGATTTTTTATTTGATAAGTTATTGTATGTTGTAGATTGACTATATTTATCTTTTATAGCTAATGGGGGGGGTGCAAACTTAAGTTTTGCTAACAATAATGTTGTTATAATTAATGAAAATCCATAACGTTACTGTACGTTCTGTGTTTATTTCAGTTAATGTTGTTATTTACACGTAACATTTTGGTCAGTACTTTGTTTCATCAGTATTTTTAGCCCAAAGCAGGAGTGGGTCCAAAACACAGAAAAAGTAAAAAATCTTCCCAATATAGTTTTTTTTTCAATATTGGTTCAACTCCTAATTTTGGCTAAAAATACTAACTGAATACTGGCTGTGATAGAGGACTAACAGTAATACTTTTCTCCAAAGGCAATATGGGGAAAGCAGTAATCTAAGATGTTGCTGAGATCTGTGGTATGACCAGTATCTTTCTGCCCGCTCCATTCTGAAGTTATTCTTTTAACCCCCTATAGTGCATAGTGTACCCCACAAGGGGTGAATAATGACTTTCCAATTAAAAGACAGTTAAAGAGGCTTTCTGGGGATAAAAACCTGTCCATGGCTGGGTGGTGTTTATAAAATAGTTACTTCCTACATAATAGTATCATCTTGTCCCTGTAAGAAGTATCCGCTAAGCCAAACACCTCTGTGGCCAGTGGTTGATTGAACAGGGCAGATCCTGTGGGGCTGATGTATCGGGCACATGTTTTACTGCATCAGCACATGTTTTACTGCAGTTGTTGTGCTGTTCTAGCAACATGGCAATGGGAAAATCTACCCCAGGCACCCCTAACAAACCTGACCACCAACATCATCTGTCATCCAATGACCATGGGTTCGGTCGACTTTAGTATAAGGTATATGGGCCCCTTAAAGGAAACTATCAGCAGGTTAGATGAATCTAACCTGCTGACAGCTCCCTGGTAGGCACAGTGGCATGAGGATGAAGGTATGTCTTTTACTTTCATCCTCAGCACCGTTACTGTGATTAGTTGTGCCTGGTAAGCCATTAGGAGCACTGAGGGTGTGGCTACTGCCCCTCCGAGCACCGATCCGGCAGGCTGGAGCAATAGCCCCACTGCCTGCATGTCGATTCAACCCCAGCCGCCACCCTCCATGGCATAGGAGAGACATTAAGGCTAGGAGACTCCTGGTGCAGGAGAGGATCCTCAGTGACATCAATGTGAGTAGCGCTGGTACACTGACTACAAAGTATTGTACCCAGGTTTCTGAAGACCCACCAACAGGCAACTGTTATATTAGACACTTAGTGAGATCCATCACGCTCCGCAGTACCTGTGCAGGAGAGGTTTTTTTCATGGGGATTGGCTAACTGCTCTGGACAGTTCCTGACATGGACAGAGGTGGCAGCAGAGAGCACTGTGTCAGACTTGAAAGAATACACCACTTCCTGCAGGACATACAGCAGCTGATAAGTACCTACATTCTTGAGATTTTTTTAATAGAAGTAATTTACAAGATTCAGAAAATTAAAAATTTAAGAACAATGTTTTTGTTTTTTTTTGTTTTTTTTTAGCATCCCATTAACCCTTAGACGACCTAGGACGTACCGGTACGCCCTGGAAGTCTGTGCCCCGGTACGTCCTGGGCTAGGAATCGCGCTCCGGAGCTAAACCCGATTCATAAAAGGTGGGGGCCGGCTGCAGCGAGCAGCCGGCGCCTCACTGTTAATGACAGGCTGCAGCGTGTTATTAACTTCTTAAAAGTCGCAGCCGCGGCGTTTAAGTGACAGGGGGAGTCCCCTGTCACTTACCGATCGGGCCCCCTGCAGTGTGACATGCGGGGGTCCCGATCGTTAAAACGGACCGCCGGAGGTCTCTCACCTGCCACCATGTGGTCCGATCAGCAATCTGCTCACTGAGCCTGCACAGGCAGGCTCAATGAGCAGATCGCCTATCACACTGATCAATATCAATAGGCATAGCAGTAATCAGTGTGAATAATCACACAAGTGTATGTAAAAGTCCCCCAAAGGGACTTAAAATGTGTAAAAAAAAAAAAAAAAAAGGTTAAAAAAAAACATTATTACACTACCCCAAAGCCCCTCCAGCAATAAAAGTTCAAATCACCCCCCTTTCCCATTATATAAATAAAACCTATAAAAATAAATAAATAAATACGCATATAATATACCATAGCGTGCGTTATTGTCCGATCTATTAGAATATAACAAGCGTCATTGCGTTTGGTGAACGGCGCAGACGAAAAGAGGGAAAAAAGTGCGCGGATTACCGATTTTATGTTACATTATATATTTTAAAAAAAATTATAAAAAGTGATCAAAACGTACGATCTTCACAAATATGGTATTAATACAAACTAGAGATCATGGTGGAAAAATTTACATCTCATACAGCCCCGTAGGTGAAAAAATAAAACTGTTGTAGGCCCATTTGGCTCCCTAAGTAATTCCCCTGCCCACAGGGGAATTTGACTGGATATCTGGGGATCAATATTACTAGTGACCTCAATGACCTATTTGGAGTCAACTTCCCCCTACTCCTGAAGTCTATTGAGACAGACCTGCGAGCTTGGACTTCTCTCACCCTGTCATGGTTCGGCAAGATGTCAGCCCTGAAAATTGACATCTTGCCTAAGATCCTTTATCTCAGACTCTGTCCTGCCCCGTCTCGGGGACATATCTGGCTAAACTTAGGACCTTGACGTGCCGCTTCCTGTGGCATCCTGGCAACTCGCGCATTTCCCATAGAGTCCTGATCAGATTCAGGGAGAGGGGGGGGTCGTTCTCCCAGACTTTAAATTTTATTACCAGGCTGCTATATGCACCCGTGTCCTGGATATATGTCATCATTGAGCTACCAAGAGATGGGCTCTCTCCCAGGCCCACCCTACTGCCCTCCCGTGGATCACGCCCCCTGATTGTCCTGCGGCTGCCACTATCCCTTACATAACGAGAGTGCTTCTCCCACTCTGGGACAGCGTTTTCCAAAAGACGGGCCTCTCCTCCAGACCAGGCCCCCTCACTCCCTTATTTAGCAACCCCCGGTTCCCCATGAGTCGGATGCGCACCACATCCTAGACATACCACTTCATAACAGACCACGTCTACGGCAGGTGCTCTAGGAAGGACGGGTGCGCTCTCTTCCCGATGATCCACCGCCTCATCCAGGGGCCTGGCTCCTGCAGGGGCACCTGGTTCATTACCTGAATTCCCTCTCACCTCAAACCCAGATACACAGGGATCTTACCTTCTTTGAATCGCTATGCACGCAATCTGACCCCCCTGCTCACACGATTTCCTCAGTCTACGCGGCACTTAGAGTCACACTTGAGGAGGAGGACACCAAACCTGGGTTTATTCTCTCCTGGGAACAGGATTTAAATTGCTGTTTCTCAGAGGACGAGTTGTCTAAGATCTTTCTGTTAATCCATAAGGCTTCCATCTCTTCTAGAATTTAGGAACTGAACTTTTAACTACTCAGCAGATTGTACAGATGCCCTGACCGATTGCACTCTATGTTCCCATCCGTGTCCTCCACGTGCTGGAGATGTGGAGGAGCGGTTGGTTTCCACCTCCATATTTGGTGGAGCTGCCCCAAAATTGCTCCGTTTTGGGCCTCTGTATTTCAGCTATTTAATAAGGTCAGTTCCTCCTCTATTACCCCAAGCCCTAAGATATGACTCCTCTCTTTGCTACCTGGACCCTCCCGCCTGGTAAAGAAGGGCCTGCTCCCACACTTTATGGGCGCTGCCAGAGCAGTCGTCCCACGCCTCTGGAGACAAACCCGCCCACCCTCTAGGATGGAATTTGTAGAAACTCTAAATAAGGTCCGCAGAATGGAGGAGATGGTTTCTGATTATACCGATAAACAGGTTCCATTTAGGCAGACCTGGCTACAGTGGGACATCTCATCCTGCCCTGTATGTATCCCAGTCTTTGCCTTCCCCCCATTCATCTTTCTTTCTCTTCTGATTCTGGATTTCAATGCTTTCCCTCTTGGATACCTATATAAGTTAAAACAGAGGTTCCTATTGTTTTGGCAAACGTTTATTTGACGTCCCTCTGAGGTGTGATGGCAAGGACACCGTTAGTCCTACTTACCCTACCCTGGGATTTCTCGTTGACTATGGAAGTACAGCACCTTCGCGGTTGGACTCCTGCATTTTCACCATTCTGTTCAATGCTCATTAGTCCATTGCCTACATTATCACTCTGCACTTACGTACGCCAATTTATGCAGTCATGTTGTAACCTCGGATCCTTGTTACCTGATGTGCCTTATGTGTAAATGCCATTTGTGTTTTGTACTTTGTCTTGATACCTGGTTCAATAAAAAAGATTTAACCATAATTAATTGCCAAAAAAAGGATTTAATTAAAAAAATAACAATAAAGAATCTGTGTAAACCTGCATATGGTTGTGTTCGGGCTGACCTATAGAATAATAGTATCATGTCGCTGTTACCATATAGTGCATTACGTAGACACAGAAACCCCCCAAAAGTTACCATATTGCATTCTTTTTTACAATTTCACCTATTTATATCTTCGTAAAGAATAACTTTGGGGTTCCATCATACATGTTATGATAAAATGAAAAATGCCATTACAAAGTACAACTATTCCTGTAAAAAAACAAGCCCTCACATGGCCCTGTAGATAGAAAACTGAAAGTGCTAGAGCTCTTAGAAGGGGAGGAGGGAAAAACGAAAGTGCAAAGATCAAAATTTGCGCTGTCCACTGGGTCATTTTGGGCCTGGTCCTCAAAGGGTTAAAAGGGGTTACAAAAATATGGACACTTTTCCTCCTACTTTTGTCTCCAGTTCAGGTGCGGTTTGCAATTAAGCTCCATATACTTCAATGGATCTGAGTTTCAAAACCCCACCCAAACTGGAGACAAGAGTAGTGCAAAAGTGGCCATGTTTTTGTAGCGCTGGATAACCCATTGGCACCTCTTACACACCTCTGCACTGAACTATAAGTAACTATGAGTAACTTTATTAATACAATCTCTTTTACTCATGCATTCTGCTTTTTTTTTCCTATTGCAAAAATCATAATTTGTGCCGCGACCCATATGCCGTACCCACTGCAGGAGATGATTCATCTTGCACTCTTATTCCTATTTAAAATGTATAAGAATGAGTCATAGAAACCATTAAAGCATCTAAATATTACCATTGCTCATTGTTTTCTTCGTCACTCCCTGTATTTATCCATCCACACAAACCTGCATTATGTGCTTTCATTTGCATAATAATGATGTGATATTGTGCGCTTATTATGTTCATGTGGAGCTTTACAAATGATAAACTTCCAGAAACTAGAAATCTCCTTGAAGTATTAATACAATTTACATCAGCCATTCGACTCCAGACAGTCGTCCATTGCATCCCGACTGGCTCGTCAATATTTACAATCCAACCATTACCAGAAATTGGAGATAAAGCTTCTGTAAAGCACAGAATGAGTCAAGGAAGCATTATCTACTCAGCCATATATAATGCCTATGTACAGATGACGGCTGGCAGCTCATCATCATCCGCACTGGCATCTCTGATCAAATTAGAAAATATTTACATGAAAGAAGAAAATTAGTCATGCCCTGTCAGACACACTACCCCTACATCAGCCCGAGAAATGCCACCCTAATCCTCACTCATAAATGTATAATTCATTTTGTATGGGGTGGGGAGAGAAGAACCCAATGGATAAGGTATGCAAAGCGTACTAAGATCCCCCTCATATCATTATAGATGATAGATCAGTCATGAATAGGACTTGAAGAGGTTGTCTAAAATTAGAAAAGGTCTATATACAGAAAAAGCACCACTCCATGGGATGCAAAGGGTTGCCACGCTACCAGTTTCTTAATGCTGTGGTTGCAGTGGCGTAGCTACCATAGAGCAGCGTGGTCTGCCGCCATGGTAACAGCTATAGCAGCTATAGGTAGTCGGTCACGCTAAGGCCTGTTTGTCATGTTGATAGAGCGCCGCCCGCCCTGACCTCAGCCCATTTAACACTTTCTGTCTGTTCCTATGGTAACACACTTGGGCACATCACTTAAAAGTGATAGCCAGGGACACCTTAGACCTATGGTGTGTTTAAACAGATTTAGTGCCAAATCTAAACCAACCCAGTAAATGTATTACTCCTGCTAGTTAGGCCTCATGTTATTGCTATTGCAGATCAGTCCCATTCCCTTAAAATGAGCCATGTCCAATCACATGATGCAGGAGTCTGCTATCACAGGGAGCACTGACTAGGTGCAGTGAGCACATTCAGACATTTGCTGCAGAGAGCAAGTAATGGGTTACTACCTAATGTTAAGATTAGAAAGACTTGACATAACCCATGGACGGTGCCATAACTACCATAAATGCAGACCATGCGGCTGCATGCAGTGATAGGGTGCCCTGCAGTAAGCTGCTTCCTGACGCAGTCTGCAGCATCCACAAGGGGCAGCTCACTTTTTTCAATACTTCATAATCATAATACATTGTAAATCCAGAATTGTGCAATGGGAAGGTGAGAATTTTGGACTTTACATGTGAAAAACACATGAATGTGCATGAAAACACAGTTCTGACCCCTATAGACCCTATAGCAAAGCTTTAGCTGTCCAGGAATGAGGACAATTGTAGTTTTGCAACAGTTGGAGGGCCGAAGGGTCCCCTATCCCTGCTGTAAAGCAAGGGAAGATGTTTGAATGTTTAAAGTTTTACAATACATACCAGCCTATCTACTACAGGGCCACATCTGTAGGTTTTAGGGATACAATTATTTTTTGTTAAAATAAAACTTATGGGGTTACTCTGGAAAAATGAAATCATATTTTAAATTTATTTCATAAAGTTACATACCTTCGTAATATAATTAAAGTTTATTAAAGAAAATCTAATTTTTTATCTTTTTTTTTTTCCTTGAATGGGTTATCAAGGATTAAAAAAATAATAATACTGATGCTTTCTTGCAAAAACAGCAAGAACTGGAAGAAAGCGGCCATGTTTTTCTAAGCCTGGATAGTCCCTTTAAGTAAGCCCCATTACTGTAAAAGTACCTTATAATATGCCACTATTGTGCGAGAGGCACCATGGGGGCCCTTTGGTTTGGCAAGAGTGGCACTGTTTGTGGAAGTGGACATGTTTTTCTAAGCTTGGATAGCCCCTTTAATTTTATTGACTGGTAGCAGTAAGGGGCGACATGACAGTGGCTGTGTCAGGAACTGCAGGGCTTCAGAAGCTCTGGTCCCGACACAGTTACATATCACTAACACTGGAGCTATCCCTGCTGGTTCTGCTGCACTATGCCATGGCTGCAGGGCTCTTGACACAGACAGCTTCCCCAGCTGTAATGTTTATTTTAATGCCTACATGCATTAGAATAGAATTTAGGGGAGGCTCAGTATTGCTAACATTGCATGCAACAGCATTAGCGATATAGAACTGTGCTGGGACCAGGGCTTCTGAAGCCCTGCAGTTTCTGACACAGCCACTGTCCGTGCCGTCCCTTACTGCTGCCAGTCAATGAACATAAATAAAATTAATAAATACATTTTTAAAAATAGAAAGTTATATATCACTTTATAAATTTCTCCAGAATACCCCTTTAACTTTGTGTTTTCTAATAGGTTATATAAAAATAGGTTATCTAGGTGACATCCCCTTTAATAATGAATAGGTAAGGTTTCCCCTTAATACTGTTCTCTATCTTTTCCCAGCACGGTGTCTCTCAGGGCTCGCTGCATTGATTCCTCTGGAACAATTAATGATAAATCTTTTATACGAGGCACCAGCCTGTCATTACATAACAAAGACAAAGGGGCACGGCTAAATATATCTGGAGCTTGTCGAGGCTCCAAATTAATAAACCACAAGCTTTCATCACTAAGATACGGATGGTAGCTTATAGGGAGATGACTTATTGGGGTAAAATGTTATTTATTGGATGTAATGAAGGTCAAAGCATCTTGAGGTAAAAGCAGCTGGAGATGCAGTGGTCCCAGAGGGTCAGTGACCTATTCCCATGGAAATCTTACACTATATCCAATCTGGGTATTGCACTGAATGCAATGAGCTCAGGTCAGATGTTTAACAGGATGTTCTTTTACAATGCAGTTCACCTGGTGATCCGTTACACATAGATAACTGGTTAGTTAATTCATTCATCAGATCTCTGTGCAGAAAAGTTATGAATAACCATATTATGGAATTAAATGGCAGTGTATGAAATATAACTCTGCTTTGTAATTCTGCTATTTTTTTTATTTATGTATTTATTTATATATGTATGGCCATAAATATCTGATTGGAGGGGTGTGACACCACCTATCTGCTGTTTGCCAGAGCCATGGCGCTACCAACACACAGTGACAGACGAAAAAGCAGACTTTTAGCATGCCCTTTATATGTTTTATATGACCTTTATATGCTTTATACAGTGATCAGGTAATTGAAGCAGCTACCATAGAAAATAAATGGAGTGGCAGTGTACATGCGTGACCACCACTCAATTTGACAGGGGACTTTGGTTGTCAAGATCATAGGGTGTCCAAGGAGAATAGCATGATCATATACTTATCCCCCATCCTGTGGATTGTGGATGTCTTAAAATGGTTTGCAAATTGATAAAAGATGGCTCCCTAGTAGAGATGGGTGCAACTCGAGCATGCTTGAGTCCTTTCATTCGTAATTTGAATACCGGTGGCTGAAGTTGGACGCAGCCCTAGGGAGTCCGTGAAAACATGGATACAGCCTATGGCTGTATCCATGTTTTCCCTGCAGTCTAAGGGCTGCGGTATATGCTGAATGATCAGACTTGAAAGGTTGAGCTGCAAGGTGGCGCTCAGTAGCAGAAACGCAGCATCAAAAATGTGCAATAAAAGATTACCCGATGGTATAATTTTTTTTCCCCCTTTATTAATGGGAGTAAAAAAACAGACATAAGCAGCAGTATAGACAAGCAGCTACATTTTGGGGGGTACATATGTTTGAATATATTAAGGGTTTAGGTACATGGCCATGTAACACAGTCTCCCAGCCATACAGAGCCATAATTCAGCACCCTTCCTGATGATTGGGTATAACTATACCTCCATATGCCTCCAATTTCATATTGTTCTATGTCTGATTGAATTCTATACTGTATGTACATACATATTCTCCCCAAAAGCATTGCTTCTAGGAGTGAAGGCCTCGGTACATATTTTGCCCTTATAGCAATAGCCAAAATGTTTACAAATATGTTGCAATCAACATGGCTGCTACAAAAAAACTGAAACGATATTTTGATGCCAATATTTGTGCAACTGATTTACTAAAATGGGCCCATTTTATGAATGGTCCACATTCCTGTAAAACATGTATTTAGAATATTTTACATCATGGCACTATTGTAGGACATCAATAAATGTATGACTTTAAAATTGCAGGATCTTAATGTTCATATAAAGATTTGTGGGGGGGGGGGGGGGGGGGTTTAGACCATGTAAGTTTTAGTCTATCCTACAGAATAATATGTATGGTTTTATGCATTGATATGGATAGCACTACTGTTTCTACTGGGAGGTACCGTATTTTCCTGTACACAGTATTTTTATGAGCCTCCCTGTTTAGTTATCATGGTGCATAGATCAATGACTTCTGTGGCTGTTGATGTGAGTCTAATGGAATAGAGACAAGCACTCATTTAGATTCCACTCCATCACGAGAGAGTCTTAACCTTGGAGGACAAATGACCTCTTTCCTTTTATTAAAAAGACGCCTCTTGTGTAGATCACATGATCTCCAAGCCCATGAGAACAATATACATTGATAGACACAGGAAAAATTACATTCAAAGCACTAAACGAATATACTACAAATAGAATTAACTAATTCATTCTAAGACCTAACTATATATATATATATATATATATATATATATATATATATATGCAAAACAAGAGTCCGTGGAGCCTCAGTTACGAGTCTCAAAACACGGGATAACCAGAGTACTTCATTGGAATTTTTTTTTCGCTGTTCTCCTTGAGTTCAGTGATTACTGTGTTTTGTTGGTTTATATATATATGTAACCATCCAGTCGTATAACTGATAACCGATTTTAAATCTGGCATGACATACATTTTCTGGCCATGTTAACACAACGTGTGAGATCGGCCGTTTTGTGATCCAGCCGGGTCACCGAACGGCCGGTTTCTAAAAAGTACGGCCGATACTGCTGATCTTTCACGCTGCAGAGTTCTAATGCGGGCGCATCCGTGCGCACCTGCATCAGAACTTCCCACTGCACACTATTGAGCGTACGGCCGGAGCCGTTCGCTCAATAGTGTCCACTGACATGGTTTTCTGCGGCCGCTATTCACTGAATAGCGGCCGCAGAAAACTGACATGTCAGTTCTTGCGGCGCTGCAAGGGATCCCGGCCAGAGCGTATACTATGTGTATACGATCCGGCCGGGATCCCATAGAAGACTATGCAACGTACCTCTTCGTAAAAAGTACGGCCGTTGTTGCCGATGGCACTTTTAAGAAAAGATACGTTGTGTGAACATAGCCTGTAACATGTCTGTATCAACCATTTTTCAACCCCCTTGCAAACCAGATTTTAACAATAGGTCTTGCCTGAGTTTTAGGGTCCCTTTAGACATACAAATAAATTTCTTAAGTCCTCCTTTAGCGAACAGCAGTCGATGATTCTTTCTTTTTGATAGACACTTAGATGAGAAAATAAATCAGTATGAAAAATTGTTAATGCTATTGTAATTGCGTTCGTAGCTATATACTGTGAATAATGCGTATTTACACAGAAAGACTTGAGAACGATTAGGGATGATTTTGAGGTCAGCTCAAAAGATGCAATCAGTGACATACAAATGAATTTTACTTCGTCATTTGATTGTTGTCGCGTTTACACCAGAAGATTATTGTTTGAATTCAAACAATTTAATATTTTGTGCAAGATAATCACTAGTGTAAAATGTTATTTAAGGGCATATTAAACGGCCTGATCAATAATGTAAACAAGCGCCGATCTGCTAGATCGGCGCTTGCTCACTGAGCTTATTACTTGGGTCAACTAATGTGTATCAAGAGCTGCATAAATATGGTAAGTGATGTCTGTGCAGCCCTTGCCTTAAGTGTAAATTTATAAAGTTCATACATACCTGACCATGCTCCCCAGTGCCTCTGCCCGCTCTCCAGTATCCTCCTAGCTTCTGCCCGCTCCTGCAGCTGCTGCCAAGAGAACTGCAAAGCTAGCCTCTGAAGTGACAGGCCAGAGACTGTTTCTTAAGTTCAAGACTGGGCAGAAGCCAGAAAGATACCGGGGACCTTTATACAGTCATCAGCCGTCAGCCGTGCATCGCTATTACACGTAGCTATGCGCCTTTAGTGGCCGATGATTTTAGGTCAGGACCTAAAGACACGTCTTGTCTTGATTCAGCAGATTATCACTCTGTGTAATAGGGCCCTTAGACTTTAGTTCATTTTAGCTGTCCCTGTATTTTTCTAGAAGCAATGCTTATATAGCAGAATACTTCCATAATACAATATATAATGGAGCAAGCCACAATTATTTCTGGATGACCACTATGACCTTATATACTCAGGCCACTATACTAAGGATCTGTGGTACATGGGTCTGTAATAAGGTCATATGAGGCCAATAGCTGTATTCACACACAACGTCTTTCTCTCGTTTTTCATAAAAATGACAGGAACAATCATTTACTGATTTGCAAAACAAGTACAGCCTGAAATGGTCTTAAATTGTGCAATACATTTTCTTAGTTGGATAATAAATACACAAATGAAGAAATAATTTCTGGTCCTGTTCATGGTATTTTGGCTCTAAATTGGTTCTACTGCTTTGAAAATATTGATTATATTATGGGGGTGAAACAGGAAGAAGTAGTATGTAGTGGTCAGAATCTGCAGGGCTTTATGGTGTCACAGCTGTCATGGTTTAGGCTTGAGGGCTCCAAGGTTTATCTCATACTCCATCAACTGGTCCAATGAGCGAAGAGGCTGCACTGATGGTAGAGATTCCACCAGAGCACTCCCACATGTGGTTCCAAGCAGGATTGGAAATGGGGAGCCTTGCTGGTTAGAAAGAACACAGTGCTAGAATTAAATTCTCAGTTTCATTATTTTGGCCAACAAAAGCATACCGCACAGAAGGGGAGCACCCTTAGGGGTATATGCAGTGGAAATATGGGGTTCTAGTATCCTGGTTTGCTCAACTCCTTCCTAGGTTTAGAATACAGTACATAGCTGATAGATCTGTCCTAGTTAAGGGATGTTCGCACTAGGTGGCTCCCAATGGGTAAGGTAGTCACAATTTATCCTCTGTAATGCCCTCTGTGAGGTGAAGGCAATACAGGGTGCAGTTCAACAGCCACAGGCATGCTAAAATCAGCTTGACATCCTTTGGAGTCCTAGGAGGTCCTTGTGTGGTGTCCCACCACGGACGATTCCAATACCACTCCTGTCGCAAAAGCCATTTTACTTCAAGCTAAGTGGTAAAGGTACTTTATTATTTCTCCACTAGATGTCAATGTTTTGTGTGTAAGCTTTTCTATTGCGGTTTCGGTCCGTTTGTGTTCAGTATGGGTTACTTACCAACTTTTATAATACCAGTGCAAAAGAAAGATACCTATTTTATATATTTATTTATATTGCTTATGAGATATTTATATTATTTTGTGTATGCATAATTTTCCTTTTTCCTTTTTCTTTTTCTTTTTCTTTCTTTCTTCTTTCTTCTCCTCTTTTTTGTGTTTTCCAGTCATACTATCTTGTTATTATTTTTATATATTTTGTAGATTTGATATTATTTGATTAGCACCAGCACTTTTGCGCACGTTTTGCACTCACACTTGGCACTTGCACTTTATTTTTGGCATGCTCACTTTATACGATAAAATGTTGTGTATATACATATATTTGTTTATATCTTAGCACTTCCTCACTTTAATGTGATAATCATGTGATGCAGTTATTGTATTTGCCATTTCCATCCTTATTTTTGGTCTTTATATACATTGGTATCTTCAGCCCACCTGTTTGCCCTCATTTAAGATGGCGTCCGCATCGGGCGCGACCTAATGCGCATGTCCGGCCGGCTGCTTGATCACGTGATCAGTACCGGATCTGACGTAGGGCACACGTGCCTTGCGTCACTTCCGGCTCATCGCGCGGTCCGTGGCTGGCACTGGCGTCCGCACAAATGGCCGCCATGTAATTCGGTGCAGGTGTAAGTATTACAGCCATCCAATTGGGCAACAGGGCGGACTATATAGCATCCCTGTGGTCTCCCCCTCATCACTCCCTGAGGAAGCAAATAGCGAAACGGCGTTGGAGGAGTGTGAGGTGGGAGTCCTGAGGGGCTGGGAATGATATCCCTGGGTAATGTTGTTTATGTGCATCTGCCTATACTTTATCAGATTTAGCTATGCAGCTTGTGTTTTTGGTCATGTTTGAGCACTTGCACTTTATAATATACGTATAACCAGGCTGTATACTGAAAATCCATGAGTATTGCACATATGCACTTGCACTTTATTTTGTAAACATATACCTCCCCTCATGTTTGGTCTCCCACCTCCCAGGTCTTTATTTGTTTTTATATTCAAATTTTGTCTTTAGTTCTTATTGATTTTTGCGATATTTCTCAATAAAAAATTGTTCTGATTAATTCAATTGATATATTTTGATTATTTGAATATCGGATGGGTTTCATAGGTGTTTAGTTTTTTTTTTCTATTGCACAGCTGTAGAAAGCAAAGGGGTTACTGTTCTATATTTATTATGATTTTATTGTCCAATGGAGGTACTCTTCTTATCTAGCCAATCACTTTCATTCTCTTCTTGCACACATTACTTTCCACCACTTCCAGGGGCTTTCACATATCCCTGTAGAAAGTAGTCACTTGGTGGGAGGAAGTGTCTTGCTCAGATTCTCGTGGGAGGAGGACACACAGAGCAGACGTCCCTGCTGTAGTCAAGCCAGGGCCAAGTCTTAGCCTATCTTACTCACATGTATGAGACGGCCAGAGACACTCAGTTTCTCCAGCCTACCTATATCTACTATGCAGTGCTAGACACTACAAGGAAGACAAGTCGGGGATCATCCCAGCCCATGCCGAGAACCATTCTACACAGTGCAGGGCAGTATCCTAGTACAGAGGAGCTAGCCTAGATAGAACAACCGTAATGAAGGTCTACATATTCTACCTCGCAGTGCAGGTGACACCGGGGAACCTCGGACACTTAGCTTCGCCCAGGTAACCACCACTGAGGTTTGTGTCATCCTATTAGGATGGGTAACTCAACACTGTAGGGCAGAAGGTGGTCAAGCACAACAGTCTAAACACAGGCACAAGTAAATTTCTTACTGTCAAGTATCTCTCAAGTATTCTTCTCAAGTTCCGGCACAACACAGTACTACTGTGGGTTGGGACTCCCTTGACATACTCCTCTCCTCTACACTGCTCCACTCTACTCTAAAAGCTCTACAAGCACAGCTATATCTACTTCTACTATATTCAGCTCTTACAAGTATCTCTCAGCACAGATCCACTGAAGCACTAAAGTCAGTATCAAGATTGCCTATCTACTGTCAAAGTGTCTATATTGTCCAGAGACTATACAGTAAAGTTGTTCTATTTATTTCACTGGGACTCAGTCATCTCTTCTTCTGCACCAGCACCTATACACATGCGCTATACACCTTGGGTCATTTTTTCCCTTTCTGTGGGTGGCATTACTGATAGTCCGGGTGGGTCGATTGGCACTCTGGACTACCGTGACAGGAGCTCAAGGGACCCACTACAACCCCGCAGGTCACCAACCATTTTGGGGAACAGTACAGCCAGCCTCTATGAAAAGCAGGTATCACCATCACACCTGTGTGTTGGACTAGCACTGGCCTCACAACATTACCATCACTGGTTGAGCTGTAACACTACACCGACCAACCACCACAGAACTGGCGTCACTAGTAACATCACAGCACATCACCAGTCGAGTAGTAGTGTAATACCACACTTGCACTACTTCTCCCCTAATCTTGGAAATCTTTCTCTTTAGGCTTTCTTCATCATGCCCCTAGACATAGCCAAAGCTTCCACAGGGGTATATTCCTTACAGCCTAGCGGCATTGAGCTTCACCTCAGTTTTCGAGAACTACTCTCAGGAATGAAAAGAGTTTGAGTGCTCCTCTCACCTCCTCACTCTACTTTTAACCTCCACTATACTAAGATTCTTCCCTCAGGAGAAAGAGGTCATACTTGAGCAGGGACCACCCACCTTCCATAAAGCTCCCCATGTTGGTCTATGGGCAAGGGAACACCAGGAGATGGCACTATAGCACAATAGGCAAATAGCATAAAACACATTAAGATGCCAAAAAAGGTGAGTTGTGTCCAACAAGGATTAACCAACAACACAGTATTACTTGCAGTATGACACTGCATATGCTGCCCCCTTGCTGTAAAAGTGATTGAATCCTTATCTGCTGTGTGAGTAACAAGCTATCTTCACACCGCCATTAAGGAGTCTGGTTGGAGTCTCCATCAGGCATTTTTATAGTGAAAGAACCTATTCTCTTACACAGCACAAAAATCTGGGGTAAACGAGTACTGACCTGTCAGTTCAGAACTTGCTTTTCCCTATTATCCTCTCCTTGTCTGTGCTCTTACATGCATAGACAGTGAGTGGGAGCAGAGGGAGGGGCCGCGGACAGCGATGGGAGGGGTGGGCCAGACAATCCTTAGATTGTTTGGGCTGCCCATTAAAGTCAGCAGCGGTCTAATGGTGCCGCTACTCCTATTACGCGGTGCGACAAGCAGTTGACTGTCACTGACATGATCGGGCCCATTCAACATGTGTTTTAACATATCCTATTACACCAAACAATTATACAGCAAGTCTGATAATTGTTTTGTCCAATAGAGCCTTAAAGAGATTGTCCAGGAAAAAAAACACTTAAACCCCTATCCACAAGATAGGGGAAAAGTAGGAGGTAGCGGGGGTCCAACCTCTGTATCCCCCGCCGTTCCCTGTATCAACCCCTGACGGCTCTGTTCCAGTGTATTCGGCTCTTTCCGTTGCTCCATAGGAATGAATCATAGCATAAGAGAGCCAGCGGGGTCCAATACGGAGATTGGCTGAGGGTACAGAGGTCGGAACCCCCACAAACCTCCTACTTTTGAATTTTTTTTCCTGGACAACCTCTTTAAGTGCTCATGCAAGTGGCCAGATTACTTTTCCTTAGAACCTATGATTTGCACAGAGCCTTCCCATGACACCCACAGTCTATATGCATGTTCAGGCACACTGCATCAGATGCTGTAATATGAAGTTAAACTTTAATGGCAGTACTGGCTCTAGAGGAGGATAATCCAGTAAAAAGTAAAATACAGAGCACCTACAGCTCTTGTATCACAAGACTTGTCTGACAGTCATTCACCCTTCACCAGTGACAGATTATCATTAGAGATGAGCGAACCTCGGGCATGCTCAAGTCCATCCAAACCCGAACGTTCGGCATTTGATTAGCTGGGGCTGCTGAAGTTGGATAAAACCCTAAGGTTGTCTGGAAAACATGGATACAGCCAATGACTATATCCATGATTTCCACCTAGCCTTAGGGCTTTATCCAACTTCAGCAGCCACTGCTAATCAAATGCCGAACGATTGGGTTTGAATGGACTCAAGCATGCTCCAGGTTTGCTCATCTCTAAATGTCATGAAGGCAGTTTGGGCGGCTGCCCAGGCCCAAGGCGCCTGAGGGGGCACAAAGCTGTATGGAAGTGTAGAGGATAGCGAGAAGATGTGTATAGAGTGTGAAACACAGTTTGATACAGTTAGGCAATACACAACAACATAGCTGAACCTTATACATAAACTGCAGTTGCGCACAGGGGGAGTGAGACACTTAGAGGCTGGAGTGGAAATCACAGTTCCAGTATTTGGTGTGACACCTGAGAGAGTGATTTTACCTGGGTGTGTAAAGACAGAAACATAACACCCGTAGTGGGACACTACACTCCCATCAGAGGAGTGATCTGGTGGTCTAACTGCAGCACCGTCCCGCATTTGTGTGCACCTTTAAGAAGTGGGACTGTGTGGGACTTCTGGCACAGACACTGTCTGTAACACACTATGCCTGTGCTGGCAGACAGAGGAAGAGAGTGTGCACTGGCAGACCTGCAGCAATGGGGGAGCGTATGGGAGGTGAGTTTGTTTTTTTATTTTCATTTAATCTACTTATCATGGAGGCTATCTCATATAGAGAGCAGCAGCACAGGGAGCTATGTACTGAAGGGTGCAGCAGCATACAGTATGTAGCCATCTACTATAGGGGGCAGCAGCACAGGGAGCCATGTACTGAAGGGTGCAGCAGCACATGGGGCCATCTACTATAGGGGGCAGCAGCACAGGGAGCCATGTACTGTAGGGAGCAGCAGCACATGGGGCCATAATAATGATAAGAATAATTTTTATAAAGTTCCAACAGATTCGCAGCACTTTCCAATTCTGGGTGTACAAACATCAGACATTACAAAGATACATATTATTTTCCATACATCGAGAGTGGGGGCCCTGCTTGCAAGAGCTTTCAGACTATTGGGAGGGGCCTTGAGACAAAAAGGCAGAGGGGCAAAGTGCTTCATTGTTACAACGGTCCAAATGTCTATCTATTTTGGGGGCAGCAGCACAGGGGGCCATCAGTTAGAGGGATCAGCAGCACAGGGAGCCATCTATTATAGGAGGCAGCAGTACAGGTGGCCATCTACTATAGAGGGACTACTCACATGCGGCCATGTACTGTAGGGGGCTACTCACAGGGGGCCATCTTCTCTAGGGTCCGGGGGGGGGGGGGGGATTGCACATTAAGGGTGCGTTCACACGCACAGGATCTGCAGCAGATCTCCAGCAGATTTGATGGCCCAGAGTTGCTTTGCATTGAATCTTCATCTTAAATCTGCGCCATCAAATCTACTGCAGATCCTGTACGCGTGAACGCACCCTGTGGCTATGTTCTGGCCGTAGTGCGAACCACGAATATACGCCCGTAGTTTTGAGGTTGATGAGTTCGCTTGAAAGTATACGATATACGCCCGCACAATGCACACTACATATGAGCTTTTGGCCGGATCGTATACGGCGCCGTGAAAAATGAACACGACCATTGTTTGAGGACGGAGATGTTCCAACTCACGGCCGTGGATTTCCATGCGGTCCCGTACGAAGTACTTATTTCAGCCAAATTGAACTTGATTTTTCGATCCAAAAGGTTCTGTGAGTTTTATTGGGCTGGGCGAAGATTTCCAAGTAAATGACCTGCCTCAGATCGCTTCGAAACAAGCTAGGGAAGCATAACTGTACTACGCACGTATGTTCGCGGTTCGAACGCATTCGGCCGCATGTCGATTTTTCCCACGCCCGTAGTTTCAGCCGCACATGTACGGCGGCGTACGAAATGCGGCCGGACTCATACGCAGTGTGAACATAGCCGGGGCTGGGTTCACACTATGTATATTTCAGGCAGTATTTGGTCCTCATGTCAGGTCCTCATAGCAACCAAAACCAGGAGTGGATTGAAAACACAGAAAGGATCTGTTCACACAATGTTGAAATTGAGTGGATGGCCGCCATATAACAGTAAATAACGGCCATTATTTCAATACCACAGCCGTTGTTTTAAAATAACAGCAAATATTTGCCATTAAATGATGGCCATCCACTCAATTACAACATTATGTGAACAGAGCCTTTCTGTGTTTTCAATCCACTCCTGGTTTTGGTTGCTATACAGCCTCACAAATACAGCCTCAAATATACATAGTGTGAACCCAGCTTGATCAGGGTGCGTTTACACATACAGGATCTGCAGCAGATTTGATGGTGCAGATTTGAATCTGCAGCAGATCCACAGCAGATTTGATGGCCTAGAATTGATTTGCTTTGAATCTGCAGCTTCAAATCTGCTCCATCAAATCTCCTGCAGATCCTGTACGTGTGAACGCACCCTTAATCTGCCACTGCCCTTCAACAAAGGTGTCAATGTGAACTTCACTAAAGGTTACTTTCCCTTTCTCTACTGCCACTTAAGTGCAAAGAGGGCAAATGCCACCCTGCCCCTGGCCCAGCTTGTCCCTCCCAATTCACCTTTGAGCAGATTAACATCAGACAGGAGTTGCTACGGATGCACTACTTAACAGCCATCATCTTTTAAATAGGGTTGTTATGGAACAGATTACTTAGGGTTGTGGTCTCATTAAAAATGAAGGCATTACTGAGGGCAGAGAAGGGACAAGAATGGTCAGCAGAACTTAATGTCTTGTTCGGTTACTTACAGTCGCAATAACCTTACTCTGGAGACATATATTCCGGATGAGAACCTCTTCACCTGATCTGTCAGCTGACTGTTACCATATGTGTATGGAAGGCTTACGCCGGAATGAATAATATATTATCTCATCAAATGTGCGAGTGTGGAAAAATACAGGGTATCGGATGTCTTTTCATACATGCTACTCCTATCTTATAGGGGATCTATACATTTAAAATGAAGCAATGTTGTACATTGAAACAGCACCATATCTCCTTTTATTTTCTTCCCCTGGTGGCCATAATACTTAGATGGAGATTTGTTAGTGATGGATAGCCAGTAGGATGCTTTGGCCAAGAACATTACTAAAATTATGAACTGGAGAGAAGGGAACGGCCGCACATCCCATCTATGGCTGATACTAATGCCGCTTGGCCTATATTAAAAATCAACACCAGAGTGTCTGTATATGAATTGATCAAGCCATATTGCCCCGTGTACCACCGCACAGGTCCTCTGGTCCACACGGGCCCCTACGCAAACTCCACACCGTGTCGGTCAGCGACCGCCAACCCCGCAAAGAGTGCACATGCAGGGAAGGGAGGCCATGGAACGGCCCTGCAACCCTAATGTCACAGGACCAGACCCAAAAAGCCCCACCAAAACCCAGCCAGCACCACCGGCGGGGAAGGCTGCCCCCAAACGACACAAGTATGGATATGGTATTACACTTACCATTGCTGCTCTCACAGAATGGGGAAGACATAAGGTCCAGACATGTGAGCACAGGCATATCCTGCTAAATTTGGTCATGTGGGTCTTATAAAGGAGTGCGAGCTGTTCAGAGAGGGAGAATTGTGAAATACGAACTGGAGAGAATGGAACGGCTGCACATCTATGGCTGATACTAATGCCGCTAGGCCTATATTAAAAATCAACACCAGAGTGTCTGTTTATGAATTGATCAAGCCATATTGCCCCGTGTACCACCACGCAGGTCCTCTGGTCCACACGGGTCCCTACGCTAACTCCACACCGTGTCGGTGTGGCATGGGGGTCGCAGGGCCGTCCCATGGCCCCCGTTCCCTGACTGTGGACGCCTGCGGGGTTGGTGGCCACTGACTGGCACGGTGTGGACTTAGTGTAGGGACCCATGTGTATCAGATACCTGCACGATAGTACATGGGGCAGTATGGCTTGATCAATTCATACACAAAATTCTGATGTGTTTTTTATTTAGCTTAGGGGCACTAGTATCAGCCATAGGTGTGAGGTGCAGCGCTCTTTTTTCTTCCCTGAACCGCATTTTGTTTCTCTCTTTTCTCCGTGTTTTGCACTCCTCCTGGTGAGACCCACATGACCGCAATTAGCAGGAGACACCTGAGTGCACATGGTTTTAATCCCTCCTGTCTTTTCCCATTCTGTTTGCAGCAGCTATGGTGAGCGCAATACCTCATCCAGACTTGTGATGTTTGGGGGCGACCTTCTCCGCCGGCAGTGCTGGCCGGGTTCTGGTGTGGTGTTTTTGGGTCTGGTCCTGTGGCATGGGGGTCGCAGGGCCGTCCCATGGCCCCCGTTCCCTGACTGTGCACGCCTGCGGGGTTGGTGGCCACTGACTGGCACGGTGTGGACTTAGTGTAGGGACCCATGTGTATCAGATACCTGCACGATGGTACATGGGGCAGTATGGCTTGATCAATTCATACACAAAATTCTGATGTGTTTTTTATTTAGCCTAGGGGCACTAGTATCAGCCATAGGTGTGAAGTGCAGCACTCTTTTTTCTTCCCTGAACCGCATTACTAAAATTATACTATGGCTCTCATTGCGAGATACAAAATAAACCATCCCGGAGGAAGTTCCATATGAGATCAGTTGCAAAAAAGCTGTGACATAATAGAGATGAAGTGAAACATCCAACATAAATGCTGGCCATAAATGTTCATGGCAACTGAACCTGGTGAATTTGGTGGGACCAGCCAACCATGTAATGTGTATAGGGGTCTCCTGGCAGTCCAATAACATCAGCGGCCACCTAAGGCGTCAGCAAGAATCATGCATGCATGGCCAAGCGTACATATGTATGAGGCACAGGCCTAACATAAAACTGCTGGGCCCTCAATTATAATGCTTCATTATAAGTTCTTGCCTTTTTATATGGGGAAAAAAGAGACCTCATAGGCCCCTTCTGCCCCCGCACCCTCTGCACACCCTATAGCTATGCCTCTGGTGTGGGGATCAGAAGAGATAGCTATTAGCTGAATGAGCCTTATCTAATGTGTATGGCCAGTCTACGTAATGCCTATAGGTTATGTTCAGGATATCTAGTCCAAAGTATGAAGCCCCAATAAATGCAATGGTATACCATATAGTAGCATATGTCAGTCATACACCTCATTAAAAAAAAATATATATATATATATATATACATACACACACACACACACACACACACATGTTTACATGTTTCTCGTGGCCAACTATATAAGAAAGTGTAGTATGCTGCAGTATCCAATACAATTAGAGCAATAGTCTCACAGCTGCCAAGCTGTGTGAGTTCTATAGGGGTCTATAAGAACCCATATACACTGGATAGATCATTCAGATGACAGCTATCTCACCCAGTTTCAGCATATACATCGACTGTGTTCTGAATGGAGAGAGGAAGGATAAGCCACTGCCAGACTCCTCTGGAGGTGGCTTATATCTCCAAGAACATAGTAAAAGAACATTAAAAGAAGATCCTATAGGAATGTAAGTTTGATTCATGGTGGGGTCTGGGTACAGTGACTGTAATATGGAATATGCTAAAATGGGGTTCTGGTCTACTATTCTTTATCAAATACTAAAATGACTGCTATAAATGCTGAACAGTATACAGTAGTGTTATAATTCCTTGCTCATTGCCAGTACTGTATTGTAAGTCCTCCAACTGTACAACCACATACTGTAGCGGTGTGACATTAGCATATCATTAGCATGAAGTGTCTACTTGTGACTTTGGATGGAGACATCTGACCTAACAAAACTGAGGAAAATCCAGGCTCCTACATAATAGTCTCTCCATTGTCCCAATGTCCTTGAAAGACGGAGATTATTGGTGAGTGAATTATTCTTTTCACCATGTCTTTAATAATATGCATTCAGTCACATTGTCCCAACCTTCACACCTGTTTAATATTGCATATTCAGCGGTGAAAAAAAAAAAAAAGAAGTTAATTTTGTTCTTTAGATTTTGTCACCATCTGTTGACGCAGTCCCTGTGTGTTTATATGTCCATCTGTGACATTGAAAAAGTAACATACTCCAAAAAGCTGCTGATTCACTTTAAGGACACAGCAAAAAAAAAAAAAAAAAACACTACTTAGCAAATAAACCTATCACTGCCATCGGGGGCTGTGCCAAATGTTATCAATGCTTAGACACCCCTCCACCACACCCCAACCCCCCTCGGCTCTGACTTGTATGTTGTAATCACACTAACAATTGCATTCATAAAGGCAACAGCTGCACAGCCAGGACTAGCCCCACCATACATGGCTAACAATGTGTAACCCCACACTAGATCCGAATCTGCATGATTTATTTATGGATACAATATCTGTTTCGCAGCCCTGTCTAGCGCAGACTTCCAGAAATGCAAGGAAATTGAAATTGTACGCTCCCAAAGGTTGAAGGTTAGCACTCCGAATTTACTGCACAATTAGAAAAACAATTAGAAACTGCAAAATAACATATGCTACCACCCCATAAAAGCCTAAGTATATTCTATACACTATATACTCTATCCTATGGTAAATCATTGTCATCTATTCTATTAATAACGCGCTAACAAATTTCATTCCAAAGGGAGAATTGATCAAACTCATCCTCCCATTGGCCGGGCCATCGAAAACAATGGTGAAATCAATTTATTGACGCCAACACATTAAAACAATTCACCCATGTATATTAATGGTGGGCGGGTAACAAGTCAATTTGTGAATCGACAGTAGTCAGAGGCAGATTGATTGGCCTATGTTTCATCCATCTCTGTATTAATATTTTAGTGCAAGTCCTAGCACCTGCCCCACTTTACTCTTGTGTGCTGTTAAATACTCTCATCGCATTAGCAGAGTGTTATGTGGGGGTGGCTGACAGCTGCGTATATAGATGTAGCCGTGATAAGCTTGTTATGCTTTATAACTTAGAAAAATTTTACAATATGTCTCCCCTTACTATGGAGCCAATGGATTGATAGATTTATGTACAGAACAGACGCGGGCCACGCTGTGTGGGGTATCCCAATGCTTCTAGTCAACGTCTCCATAAGGGTAGATTCACATGTAGGATATTTTGCAGTGGGGCTATGTGTACACATGGGGAGGGGGTATTTACAACTCTCCATATAATTAAGGCCTTCCAATGCCACAAAAAATACAGCTCACACAATGCAGTCAGAAATTCAGACAATAGTAAATCGGGGCCACCATATTATGAGCCTTTTTTGTTCTTGTTTTCGTCAGTGTTTTTACCAAAAACAGATGTGGGTCCAAAGCACCAAAAAGGTGCAAATCTTTCCGTGAGTTTTTCTTTGTTCCAATTTGGTAAAAATACAGAGAAAAACAAGGATCAATACAGGCTTGTTCTGATAAATAGTGATAATGTTCAGACATAGACATTTCTTCATGAAAAATGCGTGAATCCACCCTAAGGCCTAGTGCACATGGCACAGTTGTGTGTACAGAGCCAGGAAATCCCTGTGGCACCATAGTTATCAGCACTCCATGTGCCGACATATGGTGACTCCCAATGGCCCTATATTATGGTGATGTTATCCCCAAGAAGCAATGCTTGGAGGAGTATGGCATCTGAGGAAACGGGTGAAATCTGAGCCCCACACCAGTACAGTAGAAATCTGTGGGAGCTATAGGATACTCAGTGCATGACCTGTAATATGGAGATACCATTAGGCAGCTCTGAAAATCAAGCTGCAGGGGCTCTACATGGTAAAGGTATCGGCTTGCTATCACCCACATTTTTTGTTTTCACATATTAAAAACTGCACCAAATCCACATTGTGTGAACCCGACCTTTTGTTGGAACAGTATATATATAGTATCAGACAAAAAAAAAAAAAAAAAAATTATATATATATATATATATATATATATATATATATATATATATATACCATTGAAGTCCATGAGATAAAACGATTATAAAACATCAGGGATAGAACGAGCACAAAAGAAAGAAACCTAGCAGGGGCTCAGAATTACATGGCGTGCTTGTGTCCTGTGTGAATGGGGCTTTCTAGCTCCCCGCTGTTCTCCATGTAACATCTTGATGATGGTAGTTTAAATGTAAGACAACCCACCAGACAAATGGCACGCAGTATGGATGAGGCCTAAGTGTGCTGATGCTGCTTCACAGCAGTGATATGCGGGGGTCACTGAGAGCTGGATATATTATATAGATATATGCCCATGCAATAACAACAATGCTTTGTGTGAATGCTGCAGCTGTCATAAGGAGGACAAGAGATTGTAAATTTACTATATCTTAGATCCATGTTAAGCTATGAAGGATTGCCCATTGACTGTTATGAGTCTATACTGTATATTGGTGTGCCTCAGTTTTATACAGAGGTTTTTTTTTTATAATTCTGTGGCGCAAATTGTAGCATGTTGCATAAGCTGCCTTATTACAAAGTTACTCTGCTCCTAGATAAGGTGCTACTAATATCTCCATGCACACCTGAGTCCAGTAGAGCCTGTCCTGCAGTATATTAAAGGGGTTATCCAGCGCTACAAAAACATGCCTACTTTTCCCACTCTCTTGTCTCCAGGTCAGGTGTGGTTTGCAATTAAGCTCCATTTACTTCAATGGAACTGAGTTCCAAACCCCACCCAATCTGGAGACAAGAGAGAGGAAAAGTGGCCATGTTTTTGTAGCGCCTTTAAGCTTGTATACAGGCTTCTTTCATGCACAAGGCCCTGCACCTATGCAGAACCCTAGATACAGAACAGATCCCCCTTCTTAGGGTACTATTATACGGAACGATTCGGCTGATTATCGTTCCATGTAATAAATACAACGATCAGCCGATGACAACGATCATCGGCTGATCGTTCATATAGGTTCTAACCTATTTTCGTCGGGCGCCGACCACGCACCGCTACGTGTAATAGCGGTGGATAGGTAATGTATGTAGTTTAAACAAGGGCTGCAAGGACATTGGTAACGATGTAATTGCAGACTTTGTTAAACGATTATCGGGCCGTGTAATAGGTCCAGTAAACGAGCAACGATTTATCAGATCGCTGCTCGTTTACAGGTATTATCAGGCCCCCATTGGCCTGTGTAATACCACCCTTACATTATTTGTCCAGTAATCAGCATGGTCTACCCCCATAGGGTACAAAAATTTCCCATATGACAAATTCAATGCAAATGTATTCCGTTGGAAAGATATTTCATTGAACATGCTGTAAAAAAAAGTTAATTACCCAGGGACATAAGGACATAAGGGGGAAAAGGCTATAAAGTTTAAGGCTGGGTTCACACACAGTATATTTCAGGCAGTATTTGGTCCTCATGTCAGGTCCTCATTGCAACCAAAACCAGGAGTGGATTGAAAACACAGAAAGGCTCTGTTCACACAATGGTGAAATTGAGTGGATGGCCGCTATATAACAGTAAATAACGGCCATTATTTCAATACAACAGCCGTTGTTTTAAAATAACAGCAAATATTTGCCAATAAATGGCGGCCATCCACTCAATTGCAACATTATGTGAACAGAGCCTTTCTGTGTTTTTAATCCACTCCTGGTTTTGGTTGCAATGAGGACCTGACATGAGGACCAAATACTGCCTGAAATACACTGTGTGTGAACCCAGCCTAAATGGGTAATCTAGCAAATTTTTCTTTAAAATCAACTGGTGTCAGAAAGCTTTAGAGAGTTGTAAATGACTTCTATTATAAAATCTCATGTTTTTCAGTACTTATCAGCTGCTGTATGTCCTGCTGGAAGTGGTGTATTCTTTCCAGTCTGACACAAATCTCTCTGCTGACATCTCTGTCAGTGTCAAGAACTGTCCAAAGCAGTAATAAGTCCCCAAAGAAAACCTCTCCTGTTCTGGACAGTTCCTGACATAGACAGAGGTGGCAGCAAAGAGCACTGTGTCAGACTGGAGAGAATACACTACTTCCTGCAGCACATACAGCAGTTTTTAAGTATTGGAAAACTTCATATTTATATATAAAATAGAAGTAAATTACAATTCTCTTTCATTTCCTGACACCAATTGATTTGAAAGAAAATAAAAATCACTGGAGTTCCCCTTTAAGGAAAATAAGGTGCTGGTTGCAAACAGGTTTAAGCAGGTTACTAACAAATAAACTATATGGCTATAAAACATTGTTTATGTTCAGTATATTCACCCCAACATGAATTCTGCTGATGGGACTGATCAGTAATAGTTATTACATATTGTGTGTTCCATGGCATTGCTAGGGTCTTAAAATATTAGGAGCACAAGAGGCAAAGCATATGTCTCCCCCACCTAAAACCTACATATACACCAGCACAGTGGTGCAATGTCTCTATAACATCAATTACTGAGTCATTACTAATAGGTAATTACTCGGAAAATACTTTTCTAGGGCCTGAAACATGTAATTTGCTGTGTCATAAAAACCAATCTGTCCAAGCACAACATCAATGCCTCCCCTCTGTGCCAACACTGTACTGATAGCCCATTCCCTATAGAATACAATGGGAACTCCTCATTATTACCCACAAAGCTCTGCACAACATTGCACCTCCCTCCTCTCTGTCTACCACCTACCCGGATTCTATTCCTATATAATTTGTTACTATGTAATATCTGATGTCATTTGCACATTTAGCATTAGGATTGTAAAGAGCTACAGTATATATTTTTGCTATATAACAGTGCCCCGCTTGGTGTGATTCACATACTAGCCTTGCCTCCTTTGAGTAAAAGTGCCCACTTAATGACCTCAATGAAACAAAAGTGCCTCTCACACAGTAAGGGCCCTATTACATGGGACAATTATCGTGCAAAAAATCGTTATATCGTTCGAATTTAAACAATAATCGTTCTGTGTAATTGCAGGCACCGATCGAAAAATCGTTCGTATGTCGTTGATTATTGATTTAGATCTGAGCCTAAAATTATTGTTAATCGTTCACTAATCGTTCGCTGTAATTCCACATTTTTTAACTAATCGTTCAGTGTAATAGCACATTGCCCATTGTTTTCCTTAGATCAGAAGGAATAAACGATCGCAATAACGATCGTATCTAACGACCATTGTTCTGTGTAATATGGTGAACAATCTTGTTTGCGATCGTTTATCGTTAGTCGTTAAAAATCACTCAGTGTAATAGGACCCTAATAGCGGCATATTACTATCTGGGCATTAATAGGACACTTTTACAGTAATGGGGCTTACTTAAAGAGATTATTCAGGCCAGGGCCAGCGTCAGAACAGGGCTTACCTAGGCAAGTACCAGGGCCCCAGCGCCTCCAGGGGCCCAGAGAGGGAGAGGGGCCCGGTGTTCTGATGTTTAGCCTGCTCACTGTAGTGCAGGGTGAGTGCTGAACATCAGAAGACACAGGAGAAAGAGCAGGACCTGCCATCGTCCTGCAGAGAGAGAGGGATAAAGGACCTGATCACATGATTGGAAGGTCCTCAACCTAATTATACAGTGTGGAGACCAGCCTGGCAAAGAGGAAGAGGGAGAAGACTTAGCTGTAATTACTGTGTGTGTATGTTTCAGTCAGTCAGCAATACCCCTCGCACTCACCTGCTCGCAGCGGACATGTGTAATAGCGGCAGCAGCGAGTGGGGAATGAGCAAGCTGACAGTGCTCATTTGCTTCTCCAGTCACCCCATGTAAAAGGGGCTTTAGTTTGGGTGTGGTTTTGCAGTTCAGTTCTAATAAAGTGAATGGAGATGAATTGCAATACCACACACAACCCGGAGACTGGGGTGGTGCTCATTTTACAAGTAGCTTTTTCTAACTTTTTTTTTTTTTTTAAATCTATCAGCTCTATTTACTACTCAGAGCTGCAGACACTGTTGGATAGTTGTTAGGGTATAAAAGCAAACAGCACCTTTCCTGGAGCTCATGGTGGTCACTAAACTGCCTTGGTCAAGTGTCAAGTAGGTGGTGCTCAAGAGCCACAGCCTGGCACTCCTCCTCTGTCGCCCTGGCCTTCCAGAACTTGCAAGGCTCTGTATGTCAATCAACAAGAGTCTGGGAGGTGAATGAATATGAAGAGGCGTGTCAGCCATGGCACTTGAGCAACTTGGCTCAACCTCCTTGACACTTGGATGAGAAATTAATAGGCAGGCATGAATAATATAAAGGTGCTGCAGCTTTTGCTTGGCTCCAAAGAGTAAAGCTTACCAGATGCACTAAGTGCCCATTTGCTTTTAAGTGAATATCATACATTATACATACAAAAAAAAAAAAACTGTTTTTCCAGACTTGATATATTAAAATGACTGTTCACTGCTCACCCCTTAGACCATATTTCATAAATAGCCTTACATTGTCATCTCCTTCCATGCTAAGCTTTTCCGAAATTGCTTCTGTATTTTTAGATATTCATAAATGATATCAGCACAGCCAGTTTTCTGGGAATCTGTTGGCATTGGATTACAAAATAAAGCATAAACCACATATCTTATTTGGCCTCCACTTTGTGATATTGATTCCCTTAATGCGCTTTGTGTAAGCACATCTTTTGATATAATCATCGTGTAATGGAGGAAATGCTTCGGAAAGCCAAAGACAAAATATTGGAGAAATATTTCACAACTGTTCAAGCAAGAAACATATTTTTTTCCCTCACTGGTAATATAAAAGTTTTATTAAAGTAGTTTATTTAAAGGGTATATAAATAATAGAAAGAAAAAATATTCGGAATGTAAATAAAAATGATAAATACACGTTTGCATTTTTTTTTCTTTTTAGCACAAAAAATAATTCAGAATTTTTGACACCTTGTTGTGTTAGAAGCGGGGAACCTTTAGCCCTCCAGCCTTTGCCTGTCCAGGCATGATGGGAATTGTAGTTTTGCAACAGCTGGAGGGCCAAAGGTTCCCCATCCCTGTGTTAAAGGGTGGCGATGAATTTATTCTCCTAGAGGACAAAAAGCAAAGATCTAGCCAGGTTTCTATTAGAATTTCATTCTCATTGATATATTTAAAGGGGTTGGTTATTCAGTGATCAGACTGGGATAAAAAGAAAAATGTACTTACCTTGTTTGATCCTCCCATTTTTGCCGATCAAATGGTGTATGGTTCACATTGCTCACTACTTCCTGGTCTTCTCTAAACACAAAGGAAAAACCATTAAGCTATGGCTGGAAGAGGCAGATAGCTGCTGTCAGGGATTTGTTGAGTGGGCACTTCCTTGTGTCAAGAGCAGACTAGGAAACAAGGACAGCAGGGTCCATACACCATTGGGCATCACATGTTGGTATGTTTTTATCTGCATATGATAATCATGATAGAATTCTCCCCATCCCGCCCTCCCCAAAGATGACAATAAAGGTCCTTGTACACCTTATACTGCGTTCAGCCAGCTGTATAAGGTGTATGGGGCTCTCCCAACAGACTACAGACAGATTATGTAGGTTCAGATAGGGGTCAGGTGTGATGGAAAATCACCGCCCCACCCCTTTGTTTTAAGAGAGATAAGCCACAGCCAGAGCTCTCTAAGAGAACAAAGGAACTCTCACCCTTCTTGAACATTCCTGTGTAGGACAGGGGCCGGACAGGACAAACGATCATTCAGCTGCCAATTATTAAAGGTGTATGGCTACCTTAAGGTGGAAGTGTAGTATTAACCTGGTTAGTCACCTTATAGCCCAGTGTGCCAATTGTGGTGTCCCACCACGGATGTTTCTTGTTTTTACACCTCTCATAAAAGCCTGGACTTCAAAATAGCAGTGGTAATGAAGTAGTACCTAAATTTTACCACTAGATGTCGCTTGTATGGATATTGTATGCTTAAAGCAACTGTAGGCGACTAAGGGGTTATTGTTCTGTGATTTGAGCATCAATGAGAGCTCTTTCTCTTATCTACCTTTTTCTATCCTTCTCTTTCTCTTACACTCTTTTCTCACCCACTCACAGCACATATTACATACAGTATGTTGTAGGAAGTTGTCACATGAGGAGAGGAAGTGTAGACACACACTTAGTGAGTCTTACTCTGGTATCTGTAGAGAAAGGACGCAAGCCAGGTCCCCTGCTAGAGGAAAAGTCGAGTCTTAGCCTAGACATTGAACAGAGCAGTAACACTCTTTTCTTGAAAGCAGCACTTGCACACACTATGCAGCGCTAAGTACTCTCAGAGAGGACAAGTCAGGAATCATCCCAGCCCACGCCTTGAACAAGTCTAAAGGTACAGGGCGGTATCCTGAAGAAAAAGGAACTGATCCGGATACAGCAAAGTTGCTAGAAGTCTAAGTACTCTATCTCGCAGCGCAGGTGTAATCAGAGAACTCTGACCACTCTGCTCAAACCAGGTAACAAGGTCTGGGGCTTGTGTCACCCTCTAGGATGGGTCACCCGACAAGGGCACAAGTATTCTATCTACTCTCAAGTATTCTACTTCTAAAGTTCCGGCAGAGCACAGTACTACATTGGGTTGGGACTCTCTCGACATCCTCCTCTCTACTTCTCTGAACCTCTTCTACCTCTCAGCATGCAACTCAGCAAGCATGGCTGCACTACTCTATAAGCTCTCAGCACAGATCCTGTCACTAAAGTTTAAAGTATATTGTCAAGTCAGAGGTCCGCTGTATATGACTGTATCAAGTATTTATAAAAGTAAAGAAGAAGTTATTTATTTAACTGGACTCAGTGGTTATTCTCTAAGCACCTACACAGCCATTGCATCTTCCTTGGGTCACCTCCCCTTTCTGTGGGTGGTGGTACCGATAGTCTGGGTGAGTTACAACTCCACTCCGGACTGCCGTGATAAGCGCCCAAGGGACCCCCAAACAGCCCAGCAGGGGAAACCACAGGGGAAAGGGTATAGCCAGCCTACCTAAAATAAAAGCAAGTGTGCCCTCATACCTGTGTACCGCACTGGCGTCACAACAACATAACACCTGGCTGAGCTATTCCCCGACCAACCACTACTACAGTGGAGTCACACTTCACCATCTGGCAAGTGACCAGTCGTCCACCACACCAGTGGAGCACCACACAATCAACCTGAAAATCTCACATATATAGATTTAATATTTCTAGTGATAAAGGGCTCTTGATATTGCACAAGGAAAGTTTCCAAAATGACGTGCAATGATATAAACAGTTTCTTTCCTTATAGAAAATCACAGTGAATTCTTACTGGATAGGTATAAGACATAAGGTCAGTTGTCTTAATGCCTATCTAGCTGTCTTAATGCCCAGGGGCGTAACTACCACTATAGCAGCCATAGCGGCTGCTATGGGGCCCGCCGCATCAGGGGGCCCCATGGCCTGCTCCTGCAATACACTGGGCCCCCTTAGCCGTCATCATTTGCAGCACCGGGTGGCCCTGCTGGTCTCCTGGGTTTTGCAAATGTCCCTTTAACTGCAAGCACTCCTGACCAGAGCTGCAGTTATGTAGTTATGACTTCACTTGACCGTTTAGTGGTCAGTCGGGGGGGCCCATGCAAAAGTTTGCTATGGGGCCCAGCCATTTCTAGTTACGCCCCTGTTAATGCCTATCTAACTGAGTATGAACCCGACCTTAGTGTAATAGCGCATGTTGAAAGGCAACGATTAGCCAACATGCTGCGCGTTGCTCCATGCAATTGGAGCGGCAGCAACAGCTCGCCGCTGACGTCAATGGTCCATCCGGATGACTTGAGGATGATACAAGCGGCTCCTTCCGCTGTTCCCCGCTCGCTGTTTGTCCATGCTGCACAGGCAGTAAGCGGGGAATGTGAGGGAAGCATGCGCTGAACTGACAGATACGCTCGTTTCCCCTGAATATCGTGCTGTGTAATACCGCCTTAAGTTCTCTTCTAACATCTAGCTAAAAGCTTATGTGAAGGCGAAACCTCACGATCATTAACCAGTCTGTTTAGTGGAGTCAATTTACTTCTTGCTATTGATCTATTGGTACTCTGGGGATGAAATCTAGAATATATGAAATTAAGAATAATCAATGGGATTGGTGAAAATGTCACAGGAAAGTCTGAGGAGTCAAATAGCTTCCAGCTACGCCTGTGGTAATAGGTTAGATGTACATTGTGGAGTAAGGAGCGCTAAGTTATTACGCAAAATACTATTCATCTATACATCTATTTACACACAAGGTTTGAGATAAGGGGAACGGGGTAATCTAACAACCTAGGCTGCAGTACCACCCTGCACCACCAGATGTCACCTTATCAAAAACAACCCACACTATATTTTATACAAACGAACACTGGGATTAATTTATAAAAAATATATATAATTTTTATTATGTATACATTGGTACCAAATACATACTACATTTCATTGAAGTAAAATTTAAAAATGACCACAAAAAATTAAAAAAACATTATTAAAAACTGGTGTCAGCAGGTATAAATCACCATGGAAAGTGCAGTTATGATAATGTCTTATATCTTAGCCTCTGCCTTAATATGTTGCACAGGGATATATGTGTATCAGAGAACTAAGAAGTCTCCTAATGTCCCATATGCTTACATTCAATTTTAAAGGGGTCTAAAATCAGCTACTATTATCATCTAATTCTATTGCACTCACCCATGCTGCCAGAACGCCATAAAGAGCCGTCCCTACGTACGTTTCGTTATCTTCCCCAGGGAACTGCCCCCTTCTGTTCCCTACCCCCTATATATGTCTAAATCCCAATTAACTTACCCTCATTTCCGGGATTGCGGCGCGCCGAGCCGGAAACGGAGGCCGCGTCATATCGGGGCAGGCAGCTCACTCCTAGTGCGCATGACCGCAACATGACGTCACGGACATGCGCACATCGGAAATGCGAATGTGAATGTTGCTCTTGAAACGTCGCGTACTTCTCATGGAAGTTGGACTTCTACTCCCGTTCGTGAACTGCGTCCTGATGGCTACAAGCGGAATAAGGACGTATGCTAAAGGAGTCTGCTACAATTTACCACTGGGTCATGTAACGTTTGATTGACTTTATTAATGTGAGACATCCATATGTTCTTGAAAAATAAAAATGAAGTCACAAGCAAGTGAAAATAAGAAACTGTTGTCAAGCGTGTTCATTTCTTCTTTGTGCATGGGACTTCTCCAATGAACCAGGTACATTTGCTTTAAGTGTTGCACATGAATAGAACGGCACTGGTGCGGGGAAGCCAGTTCCGCAGTCCTTTTTTTGAACTGTGGCCCGGTTCCTGTGCACTGTCTATTACCGAGCACCAGCCCGGGCTGAAGCACTGCAGGCAGTGTACCCATTGTCCCTTCATATACCTTTATAAAAGACAAAGAAGGCATTTTAATGCAGACAGCTATCCCCTTCTTTTTCTCTGAATATGAGATTATTAGATCTGAATATGAGATGTTAGAATTCCTCTTATCCACGAGAGAGAATATCTTGAAGGCTGAAGTGCTGTGGGCTGTTAGCCATGGGAACGCATGGTTCTGTGGAGTCTGATGAAGCCGAGGAAGATGTCAGCTTGGTGGGCAATAATGGAAATTAGTATATTGTGAGGCCTAAACATGAGTAAGGGTTACAGCTGAGTCTAAGAGGGGGTGCATGGGGTTTTATACAAGCAAAAGGCTGGCTGCCACAAGCTTTGGAATATGACCTGCTTAGGAACATGGCTGGGTATAGAAGTAACACTCTTCCTGTTCTGTTTACAAAAATTGGGATCTCCACCAATCATTTGAATAGAGGTCAATTGTGCCTCAAAGAGGCAGCTTGGTCACCATTCCATTTAATATCTATGGGACTTCTGGACACAGCTGAATTCAGCACTTGTCAATATTCAGAAGTCCCATAAAGAATGAATAGACCAATAGTTGAACATACACATTGCTGCTCCATTCACTTGGGGGACAGTTGACCTACATTCTCACGATTGTTGGGGGTCACAGTGACCAGACTCCCCATCAATTAGCTCACCCTTTATTGTGGATGGGGATCACTTTGAACCTTTTTAAGTATGTTGTGCTATCGCTGTCTGAGAAAAGAATTTTTTTTTTCTAATACCGTGTCTCTGAAAAGGAAACGTTTGACAGCCACATCACATTTTTATATGCCTATGAACATGTATTAATTTTTTTTAAGTTGCATTAAAATTATGTGTAACTATTGGCAGACAATGGGTTAATATGGAAGCCTTATTTGAATATTTGGAATGAGATCGGCAGCATATGTTACATTAAGTGTTACAAACAATGAATTATTGCCGCACGTGTTACAGTAACAGACTGCGCTAGTAACAGTACTAAGAGATGCTGCACAGCTTATTAGATTTACCCAATGTTATGGCTTATTAGGCCTGGCTGCTACTAAAGGCATGGTATGTTAGTGATAATAAATGGCCCCCATCCCCCTCCAGCAGAGAACAGTGTGACTGGCAGCTGGTTGTCTGCTCCATTATCTGAGTCCAGTCTAATTACAGCCACTGATTACTTAGCACTGAGCAGCAATCACCTGCCACAATCTGACAGCATGGTGCCATCTGTGCCACATGGCCTGGGTACACAGAGCTGGTGTGAGGTCACATGACAAAGCAAGCAGCTGTTTGTGATGTCACTGGATCTACATCTACAGCTGAGAGACCTCATTTAAAAATGACATCATGGAAAAAAATGTGGTCTATGTATCTGGAATGTGGACGCTTTAGAGGAGACCCCAATGTGGAATGTATAAAGAAATGGAGGCGTAAAAGTCATCCCATATCCAACAATACTATTACATTTCATAATCTAACGCTATATTGCCTATTAACATATGAACATTAATATTAATAGAGATAAGCAACAGTAAGATTTGCCAAACCTGAATCCAGCAAATTGACCATTGATTCATTTATTCAGATTCCCTGGAGAAGTCGAAACGAGTCAATGGCAGATTCATTAGGTTTGGGTTTATTGAAGCCTACTGTAGATTCCTTCAACTTTAATAGTAATAATCATAATAATAATACAGAATTACATGTCCAATAATAATAAAATAAAATATAAATATTAACCCTTTTCAATTTTTGCATTTTTGTTTTTTTCCTCCTTGGGCTTAAAAGGCCATAGCACTTGCAATTTTTCACCTAGAAACCCACATGAGCCCTTTTTTTTGCGCCACTAATTGTACTTTGCAATGGCAGGCTGAATTTTTTTCATAAAGTACACTGCAAAACCAGAAAAAAATGTAAATGTGTGGTGAAATTAAAAAAAAAAAGTCTTTTTTTTTTATTTTTTTTTTATGCAGTTCGCCCTGCAGTAAAACTGTCTTGTTATATATGTTCCTCAAGTCGTTACAACCATGTGTAACATGCGTAACTTTTATTTTATTTGATGGCTTTTAAAAAATTCAAACCATTGTTAACAAATATATGTTCCTTAAAATCTTTCTATTCCCATACTTATAACGCTTTTATCCTTTGTTCTATGGGGCTGTGTGAGTTATCAATTTTTCTGGATTTGATGCGTTTACCGTGCGAGATCAGGAATGGGATAAATTTATATTTTAGGCGATTACGCACGCGGCAATATAAAAGATGTTTATTTATTTATTTTTATTTATAACATGGGAAAAGGAGGGTGATTCAAACTTTTATTAGGGGAGGGGGCTTTTTATTACTAATAACAGTTTTTTGGGGGTTTTTTTACACTTATACTAGAAGTCCCCCTGGGGGACTTCTAATATAAGTACACTGATCTCTCATTGAGATCTATGCAGTATGGTTATACTGCATAGATCAATGAGATAGGCACTGGATGGCTTTTGTGCTGCTGCAGCCGAAAACAATAGATTGCCGAGCAGGGATCAGCGCCATTACAGCGCAAAACCTGGCCAGGTCAGAAGTAGGGATCGCTCCTCCGCGATTGCGTTGCGGGGGGGCGATCCACCTCATTATAGCGAAACTTTAAGCGATAATCGCTACATGTAATGTGGCCTTTACATCCCGAGGTTTTGTTTCCACCATGCAAAAATAAGGGCAAATAACGGCCGCAATAACGGGAACATAGCCTGAGAGTAATTCTTTTATTCTCCTTTAGAAGCATTACTTCTTCAGGTGATGGTGGAATCCCATAGCTGCACCATGAATACATACATAAAGAATAGAAAGACCTGAAGGGGGTTTGCATGCTATTTTGCATACTCTGTTCACAAGGAGCCTAAGGTCATAGTCACAGAGAAAATGTGGAATGATTTAAACTGTTTTTAGAGTTTTTAAAATAGAAAAAAACATAAAACTTTGCAACCAAGATGTGCACATTACCACTTCACACTGTATGTATGGTTGCACATAAATGCTGTGTCCACTTCTTGCCTATCCATCAGATGATACAAATTTATGCAGCGTGTCCTCCATTAATGACATGTAAGCACATCAATAATATATACATAGCAATCATCACGGCGCCCGCAGCCGTTCTCATCCATATGGATCATGCTTTTGTTTTTTTCTAATACATTAATGAAGCGAGTCAATAGGAAAATCATCACTAGCAGAAAGGCCATCAATATAACACATTGCATAATCATTACAAGAGGGCTCATTGGCTGAATTACGCAATATAAGTTATTCCATATTGATCACTGGTCAAAGAAGCTTCCATCCATTCCCCTCCATTCCCAGCCATGCAGCATTACTACAGCAACAGCATTAAAAAGCTTAAAAAAAAATGTTTTATTCTTTATCTCCTCAATAGGCCAGCACTGCTCCAATAGACATGATTTTTGGCAGGCCCAAAAATTATTGGAAACAGGACATATTCAACTGACAATGATAAAAATTAAACGCTGCAAAAATGACCTTGTGATTGCTCATGCAACCATGCCCACACAATAACTGAGCCATGGCTCCTTAAAGAGGATGTACCACCAGGTACGTCCTCTTTAACCTGACACAGGGATAGAACGGTGCCGTCACTGGGAAGCCGTTTTTCGAACCACGGCCCGGTTGCCCTGTATGGCGCCATTCATTTCCACGGTTACCGGCCGGTGCTCAAGCACTGGAGGTAGGCCGGCCCGCCCCCAGTGGGAGGGAATTCCCTCCCCTCTATGACGCGGCTCCTTTGATTCTAACGGAGCCGCGTCATACAAGGGAGGAAATGCCCTCCCACTGGGGGCTGCCATCTCCCCTGCTCCTGTCACCGGCTCCCATCTCCCCCGCTCCTGTCACCAGCTCCCATCTCCCCAGCTCCGGTGACTGGTTTCCATCTCCCCTGCTCCTGTCACCAGCTCCCATCTCCCCAGCTCCGGTGACTGGTTTCCATCTCCCCTGCTCCTGTCACCAGCTCCCATCTCCTCCACTCCTGTCACCAACTCCTATGTCCTCCCCTCCTGTCACGGGCTCCCATCTCCCCCGCTCCTGTCACAGGCTCCCATCTCTCCCGCTCCTGTCACCGGCTCCCATCTCCCCTGCTCCTGTCACGGGCTCCCATCTCCCCCGCTCCTGCCACCTGCTCCCATCTCCCTCCCTCCTGTCACCTGCTCCCATCTCCCTCGCTCCTGTCACCACTCGTGTCTCTCCCCGCTCCTGTCACCTCTCCTGTCTCTCCCCGTTCCTATATCCCCCCCGCACACACACACTCCTGTAAGCCCCCCACTCCACCCCCGGACAACACCAGCACCTCCTAATCCACAACTGTTTTTCACAGATCACGGAGCAGACCTTGAAAGACACTGGGCATGTGAATGAGGCCTAAGGCTAAGGTCACATGCACATGTCTATATAATGTTTATAATGAATACAGGCTTTGGGTTGTATGGAGCTGTAGCAGTCTATGGGGCCATTTAGAACCTCATACAGACGACCATGTATTAAAATAAATAATACAAATTATTATAAAGACTAAATGACACCCAAAAATCATAATAATTAAACCACACAATGCCACCATTTGGGGGGGGGGTGAAGATGGCCAACACTTTCTTATATATGATGTCTCTCTATAGAAAATAAAGTTATTTTGCTGTATACATAAATGAAAAATGGGGAAAATCCATTATATTTACAATATTGTTTACTTATCAAACATGATAAGGATCCGCAAGGAACTCTATAGCCAATAAATGAAAATACAATATGTGCCCAATAAGATGAATGAGATGATATTAAGGATCCCTATCACCTTCTCGTTCATCATTGTAATCAATCATAAAAGCCATCCATTGTTTCCAAGCACAGGAAGAAGAAGAAGCCTCTAGAAATCAGTGATTTATTAGAGATTAAAGCCTAGTATTAGCGTTTGTACTTATTTTTTTTATTGTACTTATTTGTAATTATTTAAACTAAGGAAATACTTAATGAATAAGGATTTCACTCTCACAAAGGGTTACAGTCACGAGAACAGTTTTTACCAAATTTTAGTAGCCTAAGAATGTGTATCACAGAACAGTCTATAAGTCAACAGGGCTGTATGTACAGCTGGTGCTGCTGTAGGTACTGAGACTGAATACACCCTATTAGGGCGATTCCATAAGCGGACACATTTCTCCATGCAAATGTCCGATTTTTTTGCAGATTCACCATGGATATCACTGCAATTTCAAATCAGTTCTGATGCATGTGGGTCCAACCAAAGGAAGAAACTTCTGCCATGGTGGGATTACAGTTGCAGCCATTCATTGTTCGAAATGCAACCCTATCAACTTGAAAGAGTGATCAAATTATATAACCAGGTCACATGACCTGGAATCACCATGTAGCCCCTGCCTAAAGGGGTATAACTTTAAAATTTAAAAGTGCCCAGGGTGCCAGGTTAAAGGTGCTGCCTTCGACAATGTTGGTGGGTAGAAGGGTCAGACATGTTAGATTGATGTCCAGTCCTATTGTTCTGGCCAACACCAGAACTGTGGACTGTTTGTCCATGCTGTTCCATCTTCGTTGGTTCCTGCTTGGAGCACTTCCTCTCCTTCTTCTCGACATGCAGGATATGCCAGCTCAGCCCCAATAAGTGTACAAGACAGGTCACATCTGATATTTTTCCATTATAATCCATATATAAACTACATACACTATTTTAAACACAAGTTAAAGGGAAACTCCAGATAGGGAAAATACATTGAAAATTATATAGATGTCTCTATATAATGTATGTCTCCGTCAGTGCAGTTCTGCTACACTGGTAGTTGATTGACATCCAGGAAGTGAAGAAAACTGGCCTGTGTGCAATCCACTTCTTCTGATCATGTGACCACTTACTCACATTCAGTTTCTTTGTTGAGCACAGAAGATGGCGAAATTCCCTCTGTAAATGGATGATCATCCCATATATACAATATTATAAGCTGTAATACTATTGTAGTATCAGAATCTACTTACATGTGCAAATTATCAGCCTCCTATTTTAGGTGATGGATCAGGTCAGTCTAGTTCGGATAAAGCTGAGAACGAGGGGCTCTGTATGGTGAAGATGACGGACCGTGGTACTAATCTAAGAATATGGGTAATGCTTTCCTGTCCCTAACAGTAGGACCATTTGCAAATACAAATGGCAATACAGTGCCCGAGATGGCATGGGAATTAGGTTCAGTGCTGGTGTATAGCGATGGCTCTTGCTTTAGTTAGTTCTCTCTAAAATTGGATGCCAAAAGTGGCCAGTCCCTTGTAAGCACTGGATCACAGGAAAATCTCAATACAAACAACTTGATCTGTAGACAAAAGTCTAATATATAATGGGCTTTATAGGCCGAAACTGAAGCACTTGGCAGGATGACCATGAACATACCCATATCTACTGAGCATCTGACTATTTACTGAGGGGGCAGGGTTGTCTGGGCAATGGTGTCCTTTGATGCAAGTGGCTCTGCTGATGTGACCTGTAATTGTAGTTTGTGATCACAGTCAATGGCCTCAGGCTGTATAGTCAGGAAATGAAGCTGTCTATTCATGCATCCCTGCACTGACCCAACCCACTAACCTGGTGCTAAACCCAAATAAAACATTCTCCTATCTAGTAGAAGAATCTTAACTCCGGTCTCCATCTATGTTCAGACATTTCCTACTTTGCGAATCCTTTAATTCAGATTTTTCTATACACATGACAATGCCTTAGTACTATATAAAATGTATACATAAATAAGATCTTTGAAGCCAAAGCCAGGAAGAGACTATGAACAGAGAACAGGTCATAAAGGAAAGATTGAGATTTCTCCTCTTTTTAAATCTATTCCTGTCTTTGGCTTCAAAAATCTGTCAGATAAATCTCTGGCTATGTTCTCACAACGTCAAAATTTGATGTCAATGATTTTGATATTTAAAAAAACATCCATTATTGCAGCGATTTACTGACTGCAATGGCAATGCATTGAAGTCAATGGAAAGACGGACGTCCAATGCACACAATGTATTGATTAATGGACGTTATTACCGCGGACGTCAAAATAATGAACATGATCATTATTTTCGGACCTCTTTTGCAAACAGCGAACGTTTTTTATTAGTAGTTCACACACAATTTTTCTTTTGTCACCGTTCTTTCTCTGTTTTTACTATTAAATTCAATGGATTTATCAATTAAGCCACACCCAAAGGGGAATTAGTAACCCAAACTAGAATAATGTACCAACAGCCGCCATTGCACTAAGGGAAGGCCAGACTGCCAAATAACGTCCGATATTTTAGACTCAAAATGATGTCATTTTAAACGGAGCTGAAAAAATGTTGTGTGAACAAAGCCTCTCTGTGTAAACACACCATAAGGCTATGTTCCCACAGCTTATCTTTTCGTAAAAGTACGGTCGTTGTTGCAATAGGCATCAACGGCCATACTTTCTATAAAAAGAAACGCTGCATGTTCTTCTATGGGATCCCGGCTGGAGTGTAGACACATAGTATACGCTCCGGCCGGGATCCCAAGCGGCACTGCAGACAACTGCTATGTCAGTTTTCAGCTGCCGCTATTTAGTGAATAGCGACCGTGGAAAACCATGTTAGTGCACACTGAGAGGTTGCGGCCGCTTGCTTCACAGTGTGCCCGCATCAGAACTCTACGGCCATAAAGATCATCCGGCCGGTACTGCAGGGATCCTTGCAGAGACCGGCCGTTCCATAACCCGGCCGGGTCACGGAACGGGCGGTACAATACGCTGTGTAAACATGGCCTAATGGTGTGAGAGTGTGTCAGGTGAAAGGAAAACTAAAGGGTCCTTAACACAGGCCGATTATCATGCAAAAAACAAAAATCGTTTGAATTCTAGCGTTAATCTGGTGTGAATGCGGCAATGGTCAAACGATGAATGTGAATTCATTTGAATGTTGTTGATGGCCTCTTCTTAGCTGACCTTAGAATCAATGTTAATTGTTTGCAAGTCTTTCAGTGTAAATATTCGACGTTCACTGTAGTACATATTACGAATGCAATTATGATCGTAAAAACAACTTAAAATGACCAAATGTGTCATCAAAAAATTATCTATTGTTTAAATCAAGTTTTTTTTGTTAGACATATGCCTTTACCATTTTTGACGATGTTTGCCCCAATGTCCGTGCAGCCCTTGCTTAAAAGTGATAAAATAATAAAGATATTCTATACTTACCTGTCCACACTCCCCCGGTGTCCTCCTTCCTGTTCTCCGCTCACCACAGCCGCCACTAACACTTCTGAGCCCGTCTCTGAATTGACAGCCAATCAGTCATTGGCTGAACGGCTTGTCACTTCAGAGACGGGCTCAGAAGTGTGAGTGGCAGCTGCGGGGAACACAGGAACAAGGCAGCAGGACATCGGGGAGCATGGAGAGGTAAGTATAATCTTTATTATTTTTTTTACTCTTTCATCAGCTGTCAGCAGCCGATCATTATTAAACTTGCTCAAAGATAGCGATCAGCCCAGCTGATCTTTGTCTTTATAACATGAGGAGATATCTGCTCAATCCTGCTTGATTAGGCAAATAATAGGCTGTGTAATAGGACCGTAACGCTTTCTGTTCTGTTGAGGTCACTCACATAGCAGTTCTCTACCTATCATAAAAGACAGGGTTACAGTGAAAGGTAACATCTTTTACAATAGCTTAAAGTTTAAAAGTTTAAAAACTTCAATTGGGGTCAGGCTGCTGAGAACCCTGCTGATCATTCCTTATTGCATTCACTTTATTTCCATTTTAAGGGATTCCATACATAGGTCCTAAAGAAATTTCTGAGATCAAGGAAAAAATTTTTTGAAGGAGATGCTATAAAATATAATAATTAAAAAACCAAAACCCTACTTTGTGTGGTCCCTGTCGGTGTTGGTTTAGGATATGTTCGCGGGCCGTTGAAATGACAGACGTTTTTATTAGTCGGCTGTCATTTAACGGTAAGTAATGGCTGTTATTTTATAACAACAGCCATCATTACAAAAACAACGGCCAATAAAAATGGCCGTCATTTTAACGGTGTGTGAACCTAGCCTTACTGTGCTGCAGCAATGATATGCTCATATATCCACATGTTTGCTGTAGTCCATTACTATCGATCTCATGAGGCCAGTGATTGACTACAGCTGTCATCGGGGTATAGGCAATGCAAAACAGATAAACGAAAATGCTGACCATATCAGAGGCGCTGCCTTCACAGAAATTTTCTGAATGCAGAGCATTATAAAAAGCCATTTATTTAGCAAAAGGTGCGTACAAGATTGTATGCATCCTGTGTGCACCTTTTGCTAAATAGTTTTCTATAATACTTGTGCCTCTCATATGATCAGCATGTTTATTTAGTATTGTCTGTATGGATCGTTGACCCACCGAGACCTGCGGTACCCCAACATTTGGGATGATACGTATAAAGCTCAAGGGGTTTAAGGTGAGAATCCATATTCTGTTCTCTACTCTCACTGTCCTTAGACGTTATCACACAAGGCGCTGGCCTCCGTCTTTATGCTTTTTTCTCTTTCATAGGGGTATAGGGGCACATTATGACCACAAATACACAACAGGGAGATTTATCAAACTGGTGTAAAGTATTTTGTCTTAGTTGCCCCTAGCAACCAATCAGATTTCACTTTTCATTCCTCACAGATTCTTTAAAAAATGAAAGGTGGAATCTGATTGGTTGCTAGGGGCAACTGAGCCAGTTCTACTTTACACCAGTTTGATAAATCTCCCCCAACGTCCTCATTTAGACATACATCATTTCGCACCCATGATGGCCGTTATTTCAAAACAATGGCCGTTATTCCACAAATAGCAGCTGCTGTTTTGAAATAACTGCTGTGAAATGACAGACGTCCAAAGCAACAGCCATCAAACCCCCCAAAAGACGTTGTGTGGTTGTGGCCTAGTACATGAATTACCCCCCCCCCCCGCTTGGAAAACCCCTTGAATATTATATACATAGAATCTTCAAGCCATCAGCCCTACAGTACAGCCTGGCTGCATACTGATGCTCTTGCTGCTTGTTACTGTCCCTCCTCTTTTATATTATTATTGCTAGTATTATTATTACTATAACTGCATAGCACTCCTCGCTTTATTACCGGATCATCTATCTTCTCCACTCAAAATATTCCCCTCTCTCACTTATTCAAGGAAATGGCTTTTCATAATGGATCTGGCCTGAGCAGAATAGCTTCAGTTACCTCATATAATCACTATCTATGGAAAGCTGCACAGATAACACCATTTCCACCGCACAGTTTCATTTTCCATTAGAAATAATGACATTCTATGCATTTGCCCTGAATGGGGAAGTAAAAAATACACGTAAACAGAGGCCGGATCTCCGAGACGTCTTGTCCAGCAATATCCAGATTGGCAGTGAGCGGCAATGACCTTAGACATGACTGTCATATTTTAAATCTCTCATTTTAACCCAAATGATTCCTTAACAGCACATTTATCTGGATGTCCCTGGAAATGTAACCTTGGCGGCTCAGAACGTGTCATAGCAACAATAAAGCCGGAGTGAGGATGACACATTTAATCATACTATTATCACAGGACGCAAGGTCATTTCAACTCTTAAAATAATTGCTTTCTGTGATCGAAAATGGGTGGTGTCACCGGCTGTGTGTGATGCTGATATTATGAAGGGCGGTTCATAGCTGGAAGTTCATTATTATCCCAAAAATACTTCTTTTTTTTAGCAGTCCAAACCCCATAATGGAGAAAAAGGCGAATAAAAGAAAAAATCTTATAAAACAATCATTTAAAGGGGTACTCCAGCAAAAAAAAAAAAAAAACATGTATCAGTTACCTCTTCAGCAGTGGTAAGTGTTACATTATTGGAAGTCCAACTACAGTGGTACCTAGGTTCTCAAACTGCTTGGAACTCCAACTATATTCTCAAGGAAAGTTTGCTTTGGTTCTCAAACACTTTTCGGGTACCCAGTCTTGAAGTATTCGGTATCTGAACGTTTTTGCTAGCTTGGACGGTGGGTTATAACTGGGGAGTTTAGCACTGGTGAGGCTTCACATACAGTACAGCACTGTATAAGATTGCTGGAGTGCATATGCAGTGCAGTAGTAGTACAGGCAGTGCATCACCATCTCCCATCCTGTACAGTACTGTATAAGGGTATATTCACACGGACGGGCTCGCAGCGAGATTCTCGCTGCGAGCCCGGCAGGTCCTGGCAGTTCCCATACACCACATACTTGCTGCGGTCTAAACGACCGCAGCGAGTATGTAATTATACCGTCCTTAACCCCTTCTGCTCCCGCCCGGCTCCCCCACTGTAAGCATACTTTACCTGTCCTTGCTGCACGGGTCCGGCGTCCTGCTCTCCCGCCCGGGCCAATCAATGGCTGCGGCTGGGCAACACACTAATTGGCCGGACGGGAGAGCAGGACGCCGGACCCGTGCAGCAAGGACAGGTAATGTATGCTGCTTACAGCGGGGGAGCCGGGCGGGAGCAGAAGGGGTTAAGGGCGGCAGAATTACATACTCGCTGCGGTCGTTTAGACCACAGCAAGTATGTAGTGTATGGGAACTGCCAGGACCTGCCGGGCTCGCAGCAAGAATCTCGCTGCCAGCCCCTCCGTGTGAATATATCCTAAGACTGCTGGAGTGCATATACTGTACAGTAGTAGTACAGTCAGTGCACCACCATCTCCCATCCTGTACAGTATTATATAAGACTGCTGGAATGCATATACAGTACAGTAGTAGTACAGTCAGTGCACCACCATCTCCCATCTGTTACAGTGCTGGGATGGGCTCTATACAGTAAAGGATGAGTGAGGAGTTGGTGACTACTGTACTATAATTGCTGGTTTTGTTGAATGTTTCTTGTGTATAATGTCCTGTACAGTATAGTGCTGCCCTGTAATGTACTGTACAGTATATAGTGCTGTTCTGTAATGTCCTGTACAGTATAATGCGATTCTGTAATGTCCTGTACAGTATATAGTGCTGTTCTGTAATGTCCTGTACAGTATAGTGCTGTTCTGTAATGTCCTGTACAGTATAGTGCTGCTCTGTAATGTCCTGTACAGTATAGTGCTGCCCTGTAATGTACTGTACAGTATATAGTGCTGTTCTGTAATGTCCTGTACAGTATAGTGCGATTCTGTAATGTCCTGTACAGTATATAGTGCTGTTCTGTAATGTCCTGTACAGTATATAGTGCTGTTCTGTAATGTACTGTATAGTATATAGTGCTGTTCTGTTCTGTACAGTATATAGTGCTGTTCTGTAATGTACTGTATAGTATATAGTGCTGTTCTGTAATGTACTGTATAGTATATAGTGCTGTTCTGTTCTGTACAGTATATAGTGCTGTTCTGTAATGATCTGTACAGTATATAGTGCTGTTCTGTAATGTGCTGTACAGTATAGTGCTGTTCTATAATGTCCTGTACAGTATATAGTGCTGCTCTGTAATGTACTGTATAGTATACTGCTGTTCTGTAATGTGCTGTACAGTATAGTGCTGTTCTGTAATGTCATGTACAGTATATAGTGCTGTTCTGTAATGTCCTGTACAGTATATAGTGCTGTTCTGTAATGTCCTGTACAGTATAGTGCTGTTCTGTAATGTTCTGTACAGTATATAGTGCTGCTCTGTAATGTCCTGTACAGTATATAGTGCTGTTCTGTAATGTCCTGTACAGTATAGTGCTGTTCTGTAATGTCCTGTACAGTATAGTGCTGCTCTGTAATGTAGTGTACAGTATATAGTGCTGCTCTGTAATGTGCTGTACAGTATAGTGCTGTTCAGTAATGTACTGTAGAGATTAAACTGGGCACTATTACTATACAATGAAATATATGGGTACTGTAGGTAATTATTGGTGGGTGATGGAACCAATTAAACACATTTACATAATTTCCTATGGGAAGACACTGCTAGGTTCTCAAACTGCCTTCTGGAACCAATTAAAGAAGCAGTTCACTTTTTATTTTTTTCGCCCCCCCGGGTAGCCGCTGTCATATATACTTACAGAAGATGATCGGTGTCCTGTTCCCGTCGGTCAGTTCCGTCCCGCGGTGCCGTTCACATCGGGCGCGCGCTCACTTCCGCCGGCTGCTGCGAGTCCTCTTCTCTGCCCAGTGATTATACGCCGGAAGTCACTCGCTTCCATGCATTCTCTATGGAAGCGCGTGACTTCCGGCGTTCAAATGACAAGGGAGAGAAGAGGAGTCACAGCGCCGGCGGAAGTGAGCGCGCGCCCGATGTGAACGGCACCGTGGGACGGAACTGACCGACGGGAACGGGACACCGATCATCTTTTGTAAGTATACTTGACAGCGGCTACCCGGGGGGGCGAAAAAAATAAAAAGTGAACTGCTTCTTTAAGTTCGAGTACCGAGGTACCACTGTACTGGGAAATTTGCTGTTTGATACAACAGGGGACTTTCACCATGAGTAGGAGGAAAGGGTTATATATAACTAGAAGATATATTTGTCAAGTATGATATATTTTTACTTCCTGATACATGTGCCAATCAATATTAGGGGCACTTTCTATGGCCCTGTTGGAATGATGTCGGTGAAAAAGGTGAATATTCACTGTAAATAAGGACTATTGAGTAAAAGGTTCCTTCTTGCATCTTCGGCTACAAGGTCTCAAAGTTCATCACAGCCACTAAGACTCCTTCCAATGGGGCTTGTCCCCAAACGCACTGCAATAGAAATGGTCTTCTATGCTTTACGTATGGAAACATTTCTATTCACAACTAATGGCTAAGAGACCCTGGCTGTGAACAAGCGCAAATGAGCAAGATTGGCCCTTAATGCAGTGCCTTTACAAGACACTACTAATCGGGGCGGGCCGCACGAACAATCACTGTATCGTTTGTGCAGTCATTTAAATCCATTATTATCAGCCACATGTCTCCTGCAGGGGCATAACTACCACCATAGCAGCCATAGCGGCTATGGGACCCACCGCATCAGTGGGCCCATTCCTGCAATACACTGGACCTCCTGTGCTGTCATCATACTATCAAGGGAGATGCTTACTGTACCATGGAGGACACAGGTATATGATAGATTTAACCACCACACAAAACATGCGATCAGCTGATGAGCAGGCGTTTTCCTGCTCCTCCGCTGATCACTTTTATACGGGCTGATTATCGGCCAGATGATAATCAACTAGTGTAAACTTTGTTCTCGCCGCAGAACTACGGCCGTAGTTTTGTGGGGTGGAACATAGCCTTATTTTCAATGGGATCACGGCCAGAGCGTACATGCGGCGCCAGAAAAAACTGACATGTCAGTTTTCTGCGGCCGGAATTCAGTGAATTCTGACCGCAGAAAGACCTGTCAGTTCACACAGTGAAGCGAGCGGCTGCGGCCGCTTGCTTCACTGTGGGCTATGGGAAGCTCTGATGCGGGCGCACGCTGATGCGCCCGCATCAGAGCTCCACGGCCAGAAAGATCACCCGGCCGGTACTTAAGTACCGGCCCATATGATCCGGCCAGAGACCGACCGTTCCGTGACCCGGCCGGGGTCACGGAACAACCGGTCTCTTGCGTTGTGTGAACATAGCCTTATATGTTTATGACCTTCACTTCTGATTATTTTTTATAGCTTTTTTTTTTGGGGGGGGGGGGGGGTCTGTAATGATAACTAGTATTAGGGCTATAGTGAATGCAAAGAATCATCAGGTAACATGTCAGGCAATCATACAAACCTTATAGTCTGCACATTTTTGAAAGGAAACATTATGGCCATTCCAGCAAAATGCAAATGAAGAAGAAGGCCTAATAAATCATAGCAGGCAAACATAATGTAATATCCCTGAGAATTCCTAAAGTGGCGGGAACATCAGTCCTTATGAGGCTTGGATTGTTCCATCTTCTAAGGAAAAGTATACAATTTATCATAAAATAGAACCAATGATGAGATAATCCAAAAGCTCTCTGATCCCTGAATACACACCTGACTGCTATTTACATGCACGGATTCCGCCCCCTCGGGCTATTGAATGACTTCATTTTCCAATATGTTGGCAATTTATTTGACTATTTTAAGTCAATGATAAACCTTTATTGTAATCATATGGTGACCATATTCTTGTAGTCTGCTGTCCAATTACTGTAATAAATATGTGTAGGTCTAACTTACGGAACCGACAGAATGACCAATCAAGCTTTAACATTTTGACATCAATTTCTTTAAATTGTTAATTTTGGAATGTTCTTATGTGTGTTCTACTGTGTTATCTGTTCAAACTTATATTGCAACAGTCATAGGCATAGGATGTGAATGCTCTTAGGGCCCTAGTACATAGGGAAATGATCAGCTAAACTGGTAAACATTATTTAAAGGGGAACTAACAGCAGGTTATACAAATCTAACCTGCTGATATCCCCCTAATGCTCACAGGGCAGATGGGGAAGGTATGTCCTTACCTTTCTTCTCTGCGCCATTCCTGTGCAGTTAGTAGTTGAATTTACGGCTCGGAGCACCGTTAGGAGCAGTGACATTTGAAGGAGCAGTACGCCCTTAATTGGTTGTTGGACTAATGCACTTCTCTATAAATGCCTATCTCTTTCCTGACCCTCTGTTGGAGCCCCTGCGTTGCTACCCCTAGCACTGTGGTCCCAGCTCTCCTGCATGTGATTCCTGCTGTGTACGTGTCTCCAGGTGCACCTCGTCCGCCACCACTAGCAAGCTAAGCCAGAGGTAGTGACCTGGGGGTCACCTGCTTCAGTAAATCCAACCCACCTTGCGGCGTGATCTGGTAAAGACCAGCGGCTCCTTAGACCTTACCACCCAGCTTTTTGGATAGCCAAAGAGGGACAACTGCGGACAGGATTACAAATGTTTTTCAGTAACTGTCCACATTTGAAGGGATTCACTGTTAAATAGGTGACACAGACGCACAATGGCTAAATCTTTTTTTTTTCCAGCACGGATTATGATCCCAAAACAGATCCGTAACACCTAGAGATATGTGTTTGGGGCCATAGAAATGAAATGAGTCTGCACGTGTGAAAGGGGCCATAAAGTCTCTTGATTCATCTGAATATGATAGAATAATGTGAATGTTTGGGTCTATTATAAAGTATGAAACCAGACACTTTCTAGAGCAACATAGAATGTTTATTAACCCCTAGGCAACCCTGGACGTACCTGTACTTCCAGGGCCACCTCCATGTGTTCAGAGCGGGGCTGCGCGGCGGCCGCGCTCTGAACCGCTGTGGTCCCGGGTGCCGCTCATAGCCCAGGGCCGCGGCTATTAGCAGGCACGGTCCGATCGCCGTGCCCGCTAATAAAGTAATTGGATGCAGCTGTCAAAGTTGACAGCTGCATTCGATTACTTGATGCAGCCGTTCCCTGGTGTCTAGTGGGGTGGATTGCTCCTCCTCTTACTCGTTCCGGGGTCAGCGCCGTAATGGCACTGATCCCAGCTCGGCACTCGATCACTTCCAGCTGCAGCAGCCGGAAGCAATCAATGTGCCTATCTCATCGATCTATGCTGCATATCTATACAGCATAGATCTGTATGAGAGATCAGAGTGCTTATACTAGAAGTCCCCCAGGGGGGCTTCTAGTATAAGTGTAAAAGAAAAAAAAAAAGGGTTGTTATTAATAAAAAGCCCCCTCCCCTAATAAAAGTTTAAATCACCCCCCTTTTCCCATGTTATAAATAAAAATAAATAAACATGTTTGGTATTGACACGTGCGTAATTGCCCAAACTATTAATTAATCACATTCCTGATCTCGCACAGTAAATAGCATAAGCAAATTTGCACATTTTTGCACATTTTCCAGAAAAATTGTAATAAAAAGCGATCAAAAGGTCGCATATGCACAATCTAGGTACCGACAGAAAGAACACATCATGGCGCAAAAAATTATACCTCACACAGCCCCATAGACCAAAGGATAAAAGCGCTATAAGCCTGGGAATGGAGAAATTTTAAGGAACATATATTTGTGAACAATGGTTTGAATTTTTTACAGGCCATCAGATACAATGAAAGTTATACATGTTATATATCGTTGTCATCATAACAACTTGAGGAACATATATAACAAGTCAGTTTTACCCCAGGGCGTACGGCGTAAAAACGAAAAAAAAAAACACAAATAAAATAAATGCTTTTTTTTTTTTTTTTTCAATTTCACCACACATTGAATTTTTTTCTGGTTTTACAGTGTACTTTATGAAAAAATTCAGCCCGTCAGTGCAAAGTACAATTAGTGACACAAAAAATAAGGGCTCATGTGGGTTTCTAGGTGGAAAAATGTAAGTGCTATGGCCTTTTAAGCACAAGGAGGGAAAGACGAAAACGCAAAAATTTAAATTGGCCCGGTCCTCTAAGGGTTAATGCCAATCTCAATTCTAGGTCAAAAAGAGGGACATGTAAGGGGTAAAGAGGGACAGAGGGACATGGGTCAAAGTAGGGACTGTCCCTCCAAAAGAGGGACACTTTGGAGGTATGCTTTAGACTCCGCTCCCTGGTGCGGAATATACAATCGTTAGCAGTGGTTCAGTGGATCCACAACTCCAGTCCTTACAACGGTCACATAAAAAGGAAGAGGTTCCCTCCCAAATTCTGAAGCTACATTGCAGATAGAACCTAAGAGAAGGTTAGCGTGAGGGACATACCTTCTGGAGCAGCAGTGGTGAGAATGAAGTGCTGGACTTTCACAGACTTAGGAGTGAAAGTAAAATTGCTGTGAGTTAGTGACTTTTGGTCCGACGGCATCGGCGTTCTCTCGTCATGCCTGTGATCCCAGCCACATAGTTGCGATCCTGTGACTATGCGGCCAGGATATTCCAGGGATTTCAACATCGATTCCCTGGAATAACCTGGCCGCATATTCCCGGGAGCGCAACTATGCAGCCGGGATCGCAGGCATAATGAGAGAGTGAACTGCTTTCGGACCAAAAGTGCGAACAGTTCGCTCATCTCTATTGCTGCATAGGCCATGAACTATAGATGCCATGCAGTTCCATCTGGTCAGAAGACCTTTGGGGCAGAGGTAAGTGTGTGAATGTCTCTTGTAAGTGTTCTGACCTTACAGACAGATTGGGGGAGATTTATGAAACTGGTGTAAAGTAGAATTGTCTCAGTTGCCCCTAGCAACCAATCAGATTCCACCTTTCATTCCTCACAGATTCTTTGAAAAATGAAAGGTGGAATCTGATTGGTTGCTAGTGGCAACTGAGACAATTCTACTTTACACCAGTTTCATCAATCTCCCCAATTGTGTCTGTGCATTTTTTTACTCCTTTAGCAAAACCGTCAGCATAAGGCTCCTTGCTTTACCATCACATCTATAGGGGTTAAGAAATCAGCTTAATACACATCAGGTGCTATTATTTTGTTCAACTTTCTATGAAGCTAAACTGCATTTAACTAATATAACTATAGGGGGCACAACAACCATTGCAGCCATGCTATCATAGAGGGATAAAGGGGAGGGATGTTGGGTAACTAATAATTTTCATCTGTTTAAGTTTGTTTTTCCTTTGTTTCACAGCACCATATATTGCTATCAACGATATTGTCACAGGCCAGAGGAGAAAGATCTAGAGGAGGTTGTTGTCCATATTCCAGGTAATAATTACTATATCATAGGGGTAAAGGATGTGTCTGAAGATCTTGAACTAACTGGTGACCATACACTTATATTATAAGGAATATTATAACAAATAAATGTCATTTCCTCATATCCTCTTCCTTTTGGATGAGGATGTAGCGATGTCGTGATAGAGCAGAGCAACTCAGAGTTCCCCACTTTAGCCCTTTAAATTAGTTAGTGGAGTATTGGGTGCTGTTTATGGCGTCCTGTATTCTGCCTAAGGAGAAGGCTTGATTCTAACGGAGCCAAGTCACAGAGGGGTGGGCAGAACGTCACACTGGGGGCAGGCCCCCCTCCCGTGCTTCAGGGTGTGTCAGTGACCGTGAATAGACCAGACTCATGCACAGGAACCGGGACACAGTTCAAAAGAAGGACCATGACACCGGCATCCCTGCGCCAGCTTTTTCATGTAAAAATCTTAAAGCGATGTGCCTGATGGTACATTTACTTTAAGTGATATCATTTGATGATGTTAAGGTATATGGAAACAACATTATTGGCATAGTTTCAATCTAAATCTAAAAAAGGTTATGTTTTCAGGCCCAAGCCACAGGGTATTGGACAGGTGTGTGCAACACCAAAAGGAAGCAGAGATGAGAAGAAGTGCCCACACCACCTAGGACCTGCTTAATCCACTTACTTTAATAAGGGCCAGTTTAAAAGCTGGGTGATCAAATAACAAGGATGAAGTTTTCGTATATTCAACAGGGAAGAGGGATCAGAGCTATAGGAGAAAGATCTGCTTTTAAATTTAGGGCCCGTAGGGAAACTAGTCAACAGTATGTAGACAAAGAGGCATGTTTTATGTATTTTATCATAAGTGACCAGGTCTTCAATGGGAAAATAGGCAAATAATTAAAGGTGAACAACTCAGAAGGGTTCGAGGAGGATTGGATTGCCATATTTGCCAATAGAAAGGAAAAAACCTGGGATAAATGTGATACTTACGAAGCTGGGAGTGAAACATCCCTCTAACTTTTCAATATTCGCTTTAAGCTAACTCATATCTCTCAAATTCCCCAAAAAGGGGACAGGGAAAGAGAGCTGTGAGGCCTGAGACCCCAATAAAGTTCCCTGTATGTCCTGATTATTCCTCTGGGCAACTGCCAGAGGTCTCATTACTAGGGTGTACAACAAGGGAGATATGTGACACCCCTGCCTGTTCCCATTATGTATTCCAAGAGAGGGAGACAGAATGTCATTTACTTCCATGTGGGCACCATACAGGGCCATGACGCTGTGACAGAGGCGAGGGCCCACACCAAGCAGGTAGGGACATTCCATGACCGTACGTCTGAGAATGAGAGGAGAGTTTTTTTCCTAGTGTTTTTCCTGGCTATTTGAACAATAGGTCATGTCCCTTGAATTGTTTTCCTTGATGTTATCACATAAATACCAATATAAAGAACATACACGAAGGAATCAATGTGACCTATTGATCTGCTGTAGAGTTTTCTGAAGGTGAACACAGGACAGTAAGGCAAATGCTTCCCTTCTAGTAGGAGGAGAGGAGATGGCAGTTCCTATTAGAGGCTCATATTATTAATTCCCTAGGCCGTTGGCTGTTTTAGGCGGAATGTTCATAACTCTTCTCTGAGGATGACAAATTAACACCACTTAGAGGGGAAAATTACACCCTTATTTCCTGTTCCAAATCATTATGTTTGCAAGAAGTTAGAAAGTTCTCATTCATCACGTTTTACAGTCTCTATAAGTACTTTCTCAGCACAGCTCATATTGATATTGTGTACACTGCTCTTTGATTTGCTAACTCCATTCCAGAGGCTCTGACGGTGTTATACATCAGCGCGTTTGTAGATTTTGTTAGCTTTTTGTAAGGCAGCATTTCTTAAAAGAGGGTTCCTGTCTGGATATTGATGGCTTAACCAAAAGATTAAAAAATTCAAGGGGGGTTGGTAATTTAAGGAGTTACAAAAACAACTTCATTAACTTTAACTATGAAAATTACTCCAAGCAGCCCCTTGTGGCTTTTTCTAGGCTGGGGGCCCAAGAGTAAAGTGGTTCCTATATCCTTCAGACAGTTATGGCGAATCTTGTATTTAGATGGGAATACTGGTTTAGTCTATGTTAACAAGCTTTACAAACAACGTCCATTCTGCTGTGAATGGCCGTTGTTTAATACTACCTACGGCCAGAATTAATGATCATGAACATTAAATTCTGGCAGTTTTTTTTACAATAATGGCTGTTGCTAGCGCTTATCAATACGTAGTGGGAACATAGCCTTAAAGCGAATGTACTATCAAGTATATCACAGTGCTTTTTTATACCTTAATCTATCAGCGCCGACACAGAGATTCCGAGTCTAGCTACCTACCACCTATTACCAGTGACAGGAAATGGAAAATAGTAATACTACAAAATTTGTATGGAACCCAGCTGCTCCCTCCCTCGTATGACAACGCAGCATCGTCTGATGTCACAGGAGGCTTGGAGGGTTCTTGTCTCTGAGCTCTAGTCTCACTCCTCTGAGTGATTTACTGTCTCTGACCAGCCCCTCCAGCCTACGTTTGAACAGGCAAGGAGTTAAAAAAGTCTGCAGTGAAATTGCAGACTTGTTTTGCAACAGCTCTAGGTTGGAAACTGGAGTGCTGTGGGAGGGGAGTAGGCAGGGTGAGAGGGCTGTGATGGAGAGGTGAGGGAAGGCAATGCATTCTGGGCAGTTCTAAGCAACTTCTCAACCAGGAAGTACAACCATAAAATACAGAACTACCACAAAACACACACACACACACACACACACACACACAGACTCAAATGGATTTTTGTTGGTTTCAGAATTGAGGTAGACAGATAAGCAATGCTCAATGCTTCTGCAGCATGTTTATTGTTTTACCTTATGTCTGAGTACCCGTTTAAAAACAGTCTGAGTACCCGTTTAAAAACAGTATGGGCTTCCCCCATAATAATGTACGGACAAAAAAAAAAAAAAACAGATTAGAAACAAACAACATGTATTTTTCTTTAATCAGTAAAAAAAATCTATGCAATACCACTCAGAAAAGACAGCGCATAGATTATGTATTATGAATATTGATTCTCTACAGCAGTGCTTCTCAAACTGTGAGGCGGGCCTCACCAGTGAGGCTCCCCCTAGTTGTTGGTGAGGCCCAGCTGGGGAGCCAAGTTTTACCAAAGTAACTATAATCTGCACAGTCCTTTTGCTGTTTGCAAAAATCTCCATTTTAGCAACGTTATTCATTTATTTAGTACTTGCTTTATTAGTATATAGAGCTTGGGAGACGGGTCAAAGCTAGTCCTAGCATTATTTTCAGCTTTTAAATGGACTTTCACCACATATGGTGAGGCCCAGGTATCCTCTTGGTCAGTCTGGTGAGGCCCAGGCATTGCCTTGGTCTGTTGGGTGAGGCTCCAGTAGAAAAAGTTTGAGAAGCACTGCTCTACAGTATATAACAGAACAGAAACAAAAGGATCATATCATAGCAAACATTTTTTAGAACTGTTGTCCCTTTTAGCATTTGAAAGACCTAAGGGGTCATGCATGACACAGGTATTCAAAGAAGACCAAAGTAGGAATCCCTGCGGCATGTGCCATCCCCTCCGGCCCTGCACTAGAAATTACATAGTCCATCAGTTTTGCCTGAAGTCTTCCTATAAATATTTAAAATACAATGTGGTGCTGACTATTGTCTAATCTGCACATGATGAATAATAAGGTAGAATTGTCACCGGTGGCACAGTATACTATCTGCAGTGTAGTTTTCTTAAGGTAAATTGCCCAAGTTAAAAAGTAGTTTTGTACACTCAGTGTATGTGCCACATCTATTACAGTCTTTTTGTCTGTATACAGTCTGCGCATAGCTATTTGTTCCATTTTACCTGCACCCTCCTTTATTTGGATCAGAAGGCTGGGGAAATAACATAGAAGGAAGCGGATAGCTCTCAGGATTAGGCTGGGTTCACACTACGTTTTTGCAATCCGTTTGCACACAAATGCATCAGTTTTTGTCATCCGTTTTTTGCGGATGATAAAAACTGACACGTTTGTGTGCATCCGTTTTCCTTATAAAATAAACGGATCAAAACTGATCCATATTTTTAACATACACAATAACGTAGTTAACCTATATTTTGTGCCTGTTAAAAAAACGGATCAGTTTTTATCCATTTTTTTTACTGGAGGTCAATGGAAAAACGGATCAAAACAGATGCACACAAATGCTTCCCTTTTTTCATCTGTTTTTTTAAAAAAACGGATTGCTAAAATGTAGTGTGAACCCAGCCTTACCATTCGCATGTGCTGGGTGATAAATGCAGGGTGTGTGCATAGCAGGAAGCCTGTTGAGGTATAACTTCCGCCAATAACTGAGGAACAGGAAGTCTGTGGGTGGTGCTACTCAAGGCAATAGCTGCATAGCAGAATGTTTGTGGGGGAAAAGGGTATAACACTAACCAATAGCTGCAGAGCAGGTGGTTTGTGGGGGGAAAGGGTTTCAGCGCTACCCAATAGCTGCAGAGCAGGAAGTCTGTGGGGGAATGGGGTGTAACGCTACCCAATAGCTGCAGAGGAGGAAGTCTGTGGGGGAATAGGGTTCAACGCTACCCAATAGCTGCAGAGGAGGAAGTCTGTGGGGGAATGGGGTTCAACGCTACCCAATAGCTGCAGAGCAGGAAGTCTGTGGGGGAATGGGGTGTAATGCTACCCAATAGCTGCAGAGGAGGAAGTCTGTGGGGGAATGGGGTGTAACGCTACCAAATAACTGCAGAGGAGGAAGTCTGTAGGGGAATGGGGTATAACGCTACCCAATAGCTGCAGAGGAGGAAGTCTGTGGGGAAATGGGGTGTAACGCTACCCAATAGCTGCAGAGGAGGAAGTCTGTAGGGGAATGGGGTGTAACGCTACCCAATCGCTGCAGAGGAGGAAGTCTGTGGGGGAATGGGGTGTAACGCTACCCAATAGCTGCAGAGGAGGAAGTCTGTGGGGGAATGGGGTGTAACGCTACCCAATAGCTGCAGAGCAGAATGTTTGTGGGGGAAAAGGGTGTAACACTAACCAATAGCTGCAGAGCAGGTGGTTTATGGGGGAATGGGGTGTAACGCTACCCAATAGCTGCAGAGGAGGAAGTCTGTGGGGAAATGGGGTGTAACGCTACCCAATAGCTGCAGAGCAGGAAGTCTGTTGGGGAATGAGGTGTAACGCTACCCAATAGCTGCAGAGGAGGAAGTCTGTGGTGAAATGGGGTGTAACGCTACCCAATAGCTGCAGAGGAGGAAGTCTGTGGGGGAATGGGGTGTAACGCTACCCAATAGCTGCAGAGCAGGAAGTCTGTTGAGGAATGGGGTGTAACGCTACCCAATAGCTGCAGAGGAGGAAGTCTGTGGGGAAATGGGGTGTAACGCTACCCAATAGCTGCAGAGCAGGAACTCTGTGGGGGAATGGGGTGTAACGCTACCAAATAGCTGCAGAGAAGAAGTCTGTGGGGGATTGGGGTGTAACGCTACCCAATAGCTGCAGAGGAGGAAGTCTGTGGGGAAATGGGGTGTAACGCTACCCAATAGCTGCAGAGCAGGAAGTCTGTTGGGGAATGAGGTGTAACGCTACCCAATAGCTGCAGAGGAGGAAGTCTGTGGGGAAATGGGGTGTAACGCTACCCAATAGCTGCAGAGGAGGAAGTCTGTGGGGGAATGGGGTGTAACGCTACCCAATAGCTGCAGAGCAGGAAGTCTGTTGGGGAATGGGGTGTAACGCTACCCAATAGCTGCAGAGGAGGAAGTCTGTGGGGAAATGGGGTGTAACGCTACCCAATAGCTGCAGAGCAGGAACTCTGTGGGGGAATGGGGTGTAACGCTACCAAATAGCTGCAGAGAAGAAGTCTGTGGGGGATTGGGGTGTAACGCTACCCAATAGCTGCAGAGGAGGAAGTCTGTGGGGAAATGGGGTGTAACGCTACCCAATAGCTGCAGAGCAGAATGTTTGTGGGGGAAAAGGGTGTAACACTAACCAATAGCTGCAGAGCAGGTGGTTTATGGGGGAATGGGGTGTAACGCTACCCAATAGCTGCAGAGGAGGAAGTCTGTGGGGAAATGGGGTGTAACGCTACCCAATAGCTGCAGAGCAGGAAGTCTGTTGGGGAATGGGGTGTAACGCTACCCAATAGCTGCAGAGGAGGAAGTCTGTGGGGAAATGGGGTGTAACGCTACCCAATAGCTGCAGAGCAGGAAGTCTGTTGGGGAATGGGGTGTAACGCTACCCAATAGCTGCAGAGGAGGAAGTCTGTGGGGGAATGGGGTTCAACACTACCCAATAGCTGCAGAGCAGGAAGTCTGTGGGGGAATGGGGTGTAACGCTACCCAATAGCTGCAGAGGAGGAAGTCTGTAGGGGAATGGGGTGTAACGCTACCCAATAGCTGCAGAGGAGGAAGTCTGTGGGGGAATGGGGTGTAACGCTACCCAATCGCTGCAGAGCAGGAAGTCTGTGGGGGAATGGGGTGTAACGCTACCCAATAGCTGCAGAAGAGGAAGTCTGTAGGGGAATGGGGTGTAACGCTACCCAATCGCTGCAGAGCAGGAAGTCTGTGGGGGAATGGGGTGTAATGCTACCCAATAGCTGCAGAGGAGGAAGTCTGTGGGGGAATGGGGTGTAACGCTACCCAATCGCTGCAGAGCAGGAAGTCTGTGGGGGAATGGGGTGTAAGGCTACCCAATAGCTGCAGAGGAGGAAGTCTGTGGGGGAATGGGGTGTAAGGCTACCCAATAGCTGCAGAGGAGGAAGTCTGTGGGGGAATGGGGTGTAACGTTACCCAATAGCTGCAGAGGAGGAAGTCTGTTGGGGAATGGGGTGTAACGCTACCCAATCGCTGCAGAGCAGGAAGTCTGTGGGGGAATGGGGTGTAAGGCTACCCAACAGCTGCAGAGGAGGAAGTCTGTGGGGGATTGGGGTGTAAGGCTACCCAATAGCTGCAGAGGAGGAAGTCTGTGGGGGAATGGGGTGTAACGCTACCCAATAGCTGCAGAGGAGGAATTTTGTGAGTTATAACTTCACCCAATAGCTGCAGAACAGAAAAATTGTGTGGTGTAACTCCAGCCAATATGCAAACTTGTATCCTTTTCCTGATATACCATTTTTTTTTCCCATCTCATTGTTGACAGCTTGTTGTCAAGGTTAAAATTAGTTATTAAAATTCAGCTCCATTTACTTCAATTAAACTTACCTACAAAACCATCCCCACACCGAGGAAAGGAGATGTGCTTTTTCTGGAAGATAGCAGCCATGTATTTATATGTCAAGTAAGATGGAAATAACCCTTTAAATAATATCAGATGTAAGGGAAATGCACTGAATTGTATTTATGCTCATTTGTTTCCAGAAGTGCTATAAAGTCTCCATGTCCTTTACATTTTGGGAGACTGTAGTATAAATCATGTCACATGGATTCTTGGTTTTCTCTTTTTAATAATAAAATGTATTTAATTTATTTAAAAAATATGGTGTCACAAGGCAAAGAAGGTATGATCAGATGTGTACCACATACATATATGTAAAAGGGAACAAATGTGCTGTTTTTAGTAAAGAAGCTGATATCACTGTGACCCTGCAGTTGCCATGCACCAGTTCAGACACTTTCCCATAATCCCCCTTGCTTACATGGAAAGCAGTGGTGGATTATAATGTTGGCGGTTTGGGCGGCCGCACGGGGCCCGAGGCTCCAGGGGGCCCATGCCGCGCTGCCCACATTAGGATGTTACAGAGCAGCAGCAGACCCTGAGTGATGTTCTGCTGTGGCGCGCTGTCCCTGGAGTCCCGGCCCACAACGCTCCAGTCAACCCCGTCTGATGTGCGGCTGCCGGGGGTGTCCCGTGCTATCCCCATCAGCGCACGCATCCCTGTGGCCGTAACTTCCGGTACAGAGAGCGTCCCTGTGCCGGAAGTCCCAGCCCCGGCATACAGGGAGCTCTATGATGCACGAGCGGCCGGGGATAGCACGGAACACCCCCGGCAGCCGCACATCAGAGCCTGGAGGGGAAGAAGAGAGGATTGGCGGGGGAGCGGGTTGTTAAGTGAGTTTTTTAAAAAATTTTATCTGCTTTGCACGGGGAGGAGGATACGAGAGAAGGGGCCATGCCATCTATAACGGAGGGAGGGGGGAGAAGAGAAAAGGGGCCATCTATAAGGGAGGGGGGAGAATAAAGAGGGGGACATCTATAAGGGAGGGGGGAGAATAAAGAGGGGGACATCTATAAGGGAGGGGGGAGAAGGGGCCATCTATAAGGGAGGGGGGAGAAGAGAGGGGGCCATCTATAAGGGAGGGGGAGAAGAGAGAGGGGGCCATCTATAAGGGAGGGGGGAGAAGAGAGAGGGATCCATCTATAAGGGGGGAGAGAGAGTACCATCTATAAGGGGGGGAGAGGGGGACATCTATAAGGGAGGGGAGAGAGGGGGCCATCTATAAGGGGGGAGGAGAGGGGGCCATCTATAAGGGAGGGGGGAGAAGAGAGAAGGGGCCATCTATAAGGGAGGAGGGAGAAGAGAGAGGGGGCCATCTATAAGGGGGGGAAGGGGCCATCTATAAGGGGGGTGAGAAGGGGCCATCTATAAGGGAGGGTGGGAGAGAGAGGGGGCCATCTATAAGGGGGAAGAGAAGGGTCCATCTATAAGGGGGGAGAGAAGGGGCCATCTATAAGGGAGGGTGGGAGATAGAGGGGGCCATCTATAAGGGGGGTAGAGAAGGGGCCATCTATAAGGGGGGAGAGAAGGGGCCACCTATAAGGAGGGGGAGAAGGGGCCATCTATAAGTCGGGGGACAACATAGGGGGAGAGGGGGACCATCTATAAGGGGGCTACATAGAGGGATGCATATACTATAAGGGGCATCACAGAGTCAGCTTACCTACTAAACGAGGGTGTAAAGGGGCCAATACAGATGTGCAGTTTGTAGAGAGATGAGGATGGTGCCAGTATAAGGTGCCCTAATATGTCTGTCTGGCAGATTCTGTGGATTCGTGGCTCGGAGAAGTTTTCATGATGGCCCAGGGCAGATGAAGACGAAGATGAAAAGGGAAGAACTCGGATCAGAAAAGACGTCCCCTGTGAGTCACCTGATATAACTTCGCTGTAATGTATATGGTGTACAGAACCTGTGTGGAGCTGGGTACCTCTATATGACTTTATGAGGTGATAGTAATCTGTGTACAATGGATGTTATTCAGTAGCAGCGGCGGCATTAGTCACTATTAGTGGTGACATTAGTCATAATGTGGTGGTATTAGTCAGTATGCGGTGGTGTTAGTCAGTATGTGGTGACATTAGTCAGTATGCGGTGACATTAGTCAGTATGCGGTGGTATTAGTCAGTATGCAGTGGTGTTAGTCAGTATGCGGTGGTGTTAGTCAGTATGCAGTGATATTAGTCAGTATGCGGTGGTATTAGTCAGTATGTGGTGGTATTAGTCAGTATGCGGTGGTATTAGTCAGTATGCGGTGGTATTAGTCAGTATGCAGTGACATTAGTCAGTATGCAAAGGTTTTAGTCAGTAGGTGGTGGTATTAGTCAGTATGCGGTGGTATTAGTCAGTATATGGTGCTGGTGTTAAACTCGGTGACCAGACAGTGACCAGACGGGGCCAGAAGCAATCTGTCTCTGTACACTGTGTAGTGGTGATGACCTGTAACTGCAGCTCAGCTACACAGTACAGAGACAGAAGCTTCTGACCCCATTTATTCTGTTATTATCTGTAATTCCAGTCATGGCCGTGATGATACAACATGTAGCCATGCTGCACTCACAACATCCTCTCATAACTTTTCACCGCACGGCGAGTGGGCCTGTGTGCTCTGAAATGCCAGGGCTGATTTTCAGTCCCAGTCCGGCCCTGCTAACATGTAAGCAGTGTGTGTCGGCCCTGGGGTGCTAAGACTGGAACATGGACCGTTGGGGGCTGGGGGGGGGCTGCCTGGCAGTGGGACCGGACAATAAAAATTGGTGCAAGCTGCATAGGGGGGCCAAATGGCCATATGTTAAGGGCAACAACAGAAAACCAGGTGGCAAGATGTTAATTGGGATGGGGAGGCACAGCAGAGGACCAGATGAGGTGGCAAGATGTTTATGGGGGGGGGCAGGTTGGGTGGACAGCCCGGGGCCCATGGTACATTTAATTCGCCACTGATGGGAAGTGAAAAGCAACTGCCAGAACTAATGGGACAGATTATGTGACTGCATTTGAACTGAGCATGAGTGACCCGAGGTATTGGATGCCTGCGGGCCTTAACCAAGGGCAACAGGTTATCAAACAAAGCAGGTACATGGGGGAATCGATAGTCTATATATCTCAAATTATACATTTAAAGAAATACTTGTAAATTTGAAATATATTACTTTTAACATATTTCATCAGTATAGACCTAGTTTTCTTCATGACACAACCGCTTTAAGTAGTTTATTATTTCAGTTCTTTTTCATTTTATTAAAATTATTAAACCTCATAAATGGATATTAGATAGTAAAATGCACAATAATGTACTTGCACACATATATATATATATATATATATATATATATATATATATATATATAGTAAATGCAATGAATATTAGCCTGAATATTGTTAAGTACATAAATATCCTCTTACATCAGACGTCCCAGCGGGTGGGTATGTACACCCTCAGTTTTTAAGTATTTTCAGCCTCACATAAATGTATGCATGTACTGTTTGTGAACGTCGATGAATCCTGGACTGTCTAACCATAGAAGTAATGGGTATAAATGACACCACAGGGAATCCTCCAATCTTGTAAGACACAATCAGCTAGGGCACAGTAGATGGGTCAATATGATCAGAATACTCTAGTAATATGGCACAGGTCCCTAAGGGTTCAGTTACACTTGTGGGATTATATTTAGCCCAATACCTCATAGGAACCTGTTGAAAATGCAGTCAAAGCTTTAGATATCATATTATAGAGCAAGAAGAGCTGAGTAGATTAATATATAATTTTATTAGAAGAGGTTCAACAGAACTTAAATTTTACTCATATTCTACTTAGAAGTCTATTAGGCCATCCTTAAAGGGACTCTGCCACCTCCAAAGTACCCACTAAACTAAAGCCCCTACTCCACAACCCGACTCTGAGGAGCAAACGAGCGCTGTCAGTGCTTGTTTGCTCCTTGTTCCCCGCTCACTGCCACCGCTATTACACAAGCGAGTGAGTGCGGGAGGGGCCGCGGGGAGCTGCAAGGGGGCTGCCCGGGTGATCGCTAGATTGTCCGGGAAGCCCATAGAGGATAGTGGCGGTCTGCTGCCGCTGCTCCTATTCCACGGATCGACAGCAGCATATCGCTGCTATCACAGTCGCTTGTTTCTCAACATGTTTGAAAAACATACAACTGCAAAGATCAGCCGACATGAACGATGTTCTATTCCACAGGACGATAATCATTCCGTGGAGTAGGGTCTTTAGGTTATCAGTAGATTATACATCAGTAGAGTATACAATACTTATCTTTCTTGCCTTCCTTTGCTATTAGTTTAGGATTTTGTGGAGGGTGGGTTGGAGGTAACAGAGTCCCTTTAAAACTATCTGTCAGTGATTAGGACCGCCCCCTGGACCCCAAGCCCAAAATGAGGTTTAGATTATTAAATTACTAGATACACTAAATCTGTTCCTTTATATATGTATATCAATCTCCTCCTGTTCTATAACATTAGGCCTACAGATTAGACTGCATTTTTAATCAGATGGGTTCCCTTTAAAATGGTTGTTTGGGATTAGATTGTCGATGTCTGGTATTGCAGTCCAGCTAGTGAATAATGCTAACCTGCCATTACAAAGAACAAAGGTGGGGCTGTTTTGAGAACAATATTAGGCCTTTTTGATTCACTCCTATTGGTGGGTTGGTGAGTATGAGCTGATCTACATGTAAATGAAATACATTTACCCTTTCATACGCCAACCCTTCCTTAGCTCACCAGTTGCCAATTTCACTGAAATCTTGGAGTTTATTCATAAGAAACAATAATAAAAACCAGTTGGCTTTGGATAAAGATTTTACCAGCATGTTGGAAAACATAGTTTGAGAGAAAAGAGAGAATTCAATTTGTGCATGTAAATAGCAGCTGGCAGAGCCGGGGAAGCAATCCTTTCACTTAGCAGCTGCAGACACAGTAAAGTTATGAATTAAAGTCATATCTTTCTAAAATTTGGCTTTCTGGAAAACCACATGTTCAACAATTGGCCAAGTTGGAAGAAAAAGATAAATGTGTGTAGTTAGCGATTTCAGAAAAAACTTCCAAATTCATTTAGACTTTAAACACAGGCCCATGAAATAATGATAAAAAAAAAGTCTTATTGGAGCTCATAGTAGATGGATGCTTTAGTTTAAAGCCGCCTTTGGCCATGTGTACATTGTAGATCCTTCTCATTGAACCTACATACTGAGAATTAGAGCAATATACAGTCAAGTCAAATCACACTATTATTAATACTGCCTAATATCCAGAGTAATCACTGTGTGGAGTGACTATATAAGGTCCAGGTTGGTGTCTGTAGCCATGCTGACTGTAAAAGATCCCAGGGTGCAGGGGAGAGCATCCATAAAGCAAAAACTGGTTCCCCAAATGCTCAATTGGGTTCAAGTCTGGAAAATAATGGGCAAGGGTAGTGCTTGGAAATCTTGTTCATGCTTTTCACATGCCATCCATATGGATGAGTGGCTCAGAGAGTGGCACAAAAGCATTGCCCAGACCATAAGGTTTCCACCACCAGCTTGTGTTCTTTCAGAAATGGTTGCAGGTTGTTTTTTCTCTGACATGCCAATGTCCATCCATCGCTCTTTGACAATTGGCAGAGGTCAAATTCCGATATTGCCATGAAAATTGAGGCCTTTTCTGATGTTGCAACTTTTTTAGAAGAGGTGCAGTGACCATCCATCTGCTTTGGAGCTCCATACACAGTAGGGTTCACTGAACAGGTGTTTTAGAGCTGTTCCACTGAAACGTGTAGGCCCACACCTTCATAGGCGACATTTACCTCTCAATGGCATGTATAAGAAACATAGAAAATTGTCAGCAGAAAAAAACATATTGTCCATCAGTCATGGTGAATAAATGTCATTTTCTCTATTTTATTGAATTGCAGAGGGCTTAGGAGAACTGTGTCAGAGCGATGTTCTCCAGACCTGTCAGGTGCCAGGGCCAGTGTGAGGCTCCGGGGACCTGACAGATGTCTCTCCTGATATTTTTTATGCTCCAGACTATCCACCATTTTTGTAACCTGTCTTTGCACCTGTTTTATTTTATCAATATCTTTTGGTAGGTGAGGTCTGAGAACTGGGCACAGTATTCCAGATGTGGTCTCACTAGAGCTCCACTGGTGTAGCTACCATTATAGCAGACCATGCAGCTGCAACCGGGCCCGGGTGGTAAGGGTGCCCAGGACCCAGCAAAGCATGGTCTGCCATCATGGTATGCAACTCTCAGAGCCCTTCCCCCCCCCCCCCCCCCCATCGCAGCAGCACCAACACCCTGGGAGGTAACAACACCCCCCATCACCCCCCATTATTCTACATTTGGAGGCATTGAACGCCAGTTTCAATTGTTTTGACCACTGACTTAGTAAAGTTATACAATTTTTTTTTTCTCTAGATGTTCTCTATCTTGCGTTCTTTTCAATTTAAGTGTCTCTCTAGTTCTACAGATCCAACCTGATAAATGTGGCCTACCAGAAGCAGACAATGTTCTGCCAGCCGAGGCAGGACTGGACAGTGGCCCAAAATAGTTAATGGCTCACTTTTCTTATTAATATCTCTCAGAGACATGCTGGAAAGGACTGACCTATGATAATGTGAATTGAACTCTATTTTAAACTGGAACATAAATATAAAATGCAAAGTTCAATTAATTATAAATTTATTTAGTCCGTGTTTGCTATTCCTGGTAACTGCTGACATGGTTACTTTTAGCAGCATGTCTTAATGGAGATCAAATGTTACAGGTGGAATATTAGAGGATTCTACTTTAAAAGTAACCCAATTAAAAAAGGATTCTCCTTTTCGGACATTCCCTTTAATTTTAGAGGGTTCCCCCAATAGTAAGTCCTTCTTTCGGAACCCTTAGTGATAAGTGTTCAATATTTCTGCAGTGCTACCACAAGGGATATAGAAACACAGGACTAGCCAGATATCCCTCCGGAAAGGGCCCAGCCAAGGGGTGGCTCCTGTAGGGAAACCACCATATTAAGTGGCCAAGTCAATGTAATGACAAGGGAAAAACGAAGGCCTTGTATCCATCCACAGACAGCTGTTTCAGGGTGTTGCCCCTCATCAGTGTGGAGTAGGATTCTGGCTAGGTGGGAGCTATGCCTAGTGACAGTGTAATCTTTGGCTGGCCTCCCTGAGATCAGTGATCTGTTTCTCTTATGGCTTTACTAGTCATTGCTCCCACCTAGCCAGAATCCTGCTCCACACTCATGAGGAGCAACACCCTGAAACAGCTGTCTGTGGATGGATACCTGGCTTCATTTTTCCCTTGTCATTAAATTGACTTAAAGGGCCTCTAAATATAGTGATTTTGTTGGTTTCCCTACAGGAGCCACCCCTTGGCCAGGCCATTCCCGAAGAGATATCCGGCTAGTTCTTTGTTTTGAGACCCTTTAAAATGAGGCTCCACCTAGGATGTCACTGTATTGAGCGTTTTATCCAGAAGCCAACAGTGTTTTCTTTGGCTGGTCTCCCTGAGATCAGTGATCTGTTTCCCGTGTACCACAAGGGATATAAAGCATTACACAATGTCCACTAAAAATAATGCATTGTCCATGTAACACGGAGTCCTCCAGAGTGAGAGCTACTCTTTACTGTTCTCTCCACCCTGGACGAGGGTTTTTAATAGAGAACGCCCAGCTATCATGTCAGAATTCCATAATAGTATTTGATAATAGGTTCTCTAAATTAGACAACTCCTTTAATTGTATCCATGTACTCATTAGAATGTGGCTGCAAGCATTGTTGACAATATGGCATGCTAACATAAGGATATGGTGAAGATTTTTAGCCAAGGAAGTGAAGTTCTTTCATTTTTGGTTTCGCTGCCAAAGTAAATAAGCTTCACTGTAATTGGGATGGCTCACTGCCTAGAAGATGGGGGGATATCTTATGCCAGGGTGGGCAGTGTGTTTCTAGGTGGGGGGATATGTACAGCCAAAGAGGAGGATATCTAGTCTACTAAAACAGGCAAGTTGTAGTTTTTAGATGCCTTTATGATGTTCTGGGCCAGATGGAGAAGTCACATGAGAGTATTTGGATTTAATTTTTGGCTATTGAACCTATTGAAATTGAATATTTTATTACTCTGATTCCAAAATATATTATGAAAATTGCTCCATGTGCAATCTATTGAACTGGTCCACAAAAGGGACAGGGCTTATATAAAGCCCACCCAACAGTAACGATGAATGGTTCTTTCTGGTCATTTTGGGATGTTAGCAGGTGGTCTTAGGCTTAAATGTAGCAGTTTTGGCTTTCAATATGTTGGTAATAGACATAAGTGAACCTTGAGCATGGTCGGTTCATCCATTTGATTAACGTGGATAAAGAAGATGGTTGCAGCCCTAGGGAGTTCTGGAAAACATCGATTAAGCCTATAACCTTAGGGCTGCATCCAACTTCTTCAGCCACTGGTAATCAAATGCGGAGCATTCAGGTTCGGACGAATCTGGGCACGCTAGAGGTTCGCTCATCTCTAGTTGTTAACTAATGGAAGTGTCAACAAAGGAAGTCAACTTAGTGTTAACTACTTCCTGTTGTACTTTTGTAAAATTTCTGAAAATGCTAATATATAGTTAATGAGAACTTCATCAAACTTTGGCGTCTGCTGTTCTAAATAGCCATTTGCTACTATCTGTCCATTTTTACATTCTAAGTGGAAATTTAGGTAAAATTTGTAGCTGCCATTGCAGGTAATTTTTCAGGATACAATATCATGTGTGTGCATGAAAAGCAGCAGCACTATTTATGGCCATTATATAATTCTGCCATTTTTCATTACATTTCTACTCTACAGCCTTTATCATTTTTAGTTGATTCTAAAGATCCTGGGGATCCTGGGATTCTATCTTATTATTTACACCCTCAGAAGCAGCAGCAGCATGGTGGACATTATAGAGAGCGCTGGGGTAAGATCTAATACGTAAAATAAACTTGTGTACTTTGTTCCCAGTCTCTTCTTGTGGCTATCTCCAGTAATTTCACCTCTTATCTTCCTCTTCACCTTTCACCCCCTCACCATAGATGTAAAGAGGCTGCATGTAATGTTATCCCTCTGTGAGCTTCTGCTCACCTTGTAAACACAGGATGGAACTGAGCTGTTTTCCAGAGTGAATAAAAGTTTTAATGGGTTTGAGCAGGAAGGGGATACAAAGATATATCAGGAAGTGTTGCTTGTACTGTTATTCCGATTTTGCTAAAAAGACAGTGACAATTTGAAAGGGACTTTCATCTTCTTAAAAGGGAAGCTAAAACAGCTAAGAAGAATCTAACAGGCTGTTATGTCCCCATAGGGCCAGTGACGCTGAGAACAGAAGCTGACATATCACTTATGCAGCCTGTTCAGCTGCACAGGGGCCCAGGCCAATAGAGGGGCGGTATCAGCACCCCTGCTCCTGTGGGTCCTCTTAGTGACTGAACGCTGTGCCCGCTAGGGCTGGTTCTCCTCTCTCCTCCTTTCCTCCTGCATGCTGCTGCTGAAAGCCCCTCCCCCTCCTGTACTCCACTGTCCGGCATACCTTGTGTAAGAAGGAGAGGAGAGAAAGCGTGTGATGACCGGGGCTGGAGGGATCCTGCAGGGTTATGGCTGCCAGGGATGTGACTGTGAAGAGCAGAAACAGCAGCAGCTCTGACAGTGAGTGATTATTGTCAGTGTGTCTGTCAGACTGCTGGAAGTTGTAAGACAGAGGGTGGACTGTGTAAGAGAAAGCAAAGAGCCCCCCCCCCCCCCCCACACACACACACACACACCCTCAGATGTTTGATTATAAGTTTATATCTTTTTTGCCAATAACTGTGCCCCCCTTCCACCTGCAGCATGGTTATTTTTCTCTTTCATCTCCCCCCTGAGCAGGGCCATATTTACCACTAGGCACCCGTGGTCCGGTGCCTAGGGCAGCACCTTGCAGGGGGGCAGCACCAGGGAGCAGGGGGAAAGAAAGAACTATTTTTTTTTGTTTTTATTTTTGTAGTTTTCCTCCTCCCGTTCAGACTTGCCAGTAAATCTGGTGTCTTTTCCAGGGGGGTGGGGGGTATGGTGGTATTGGTCAGGTCTGGTATCGCCAATAGGTGCGTGAAGATGGGGCGTCTTCAGGTTTAGTGCCTAGGGCAGCAGCAGCTGGCAATACTGCCCTGCCCCTGAGCAGCCACATACAGTACATGTATCCCACCTGTGCAGCCACATACAGTACATGTATACCCCCTGTGCAGCCACATACAGTACATGTCTCCCACCTGTGCAGCCACATACAGTACATGTATTCCACCTGTGTAGCCACATACAGTACATGTATCCCACCTGTGCAGCCACATACAGTACATGTATTCCACCTGTGCAGCCACATACTGTACATGTATCCCACCTGTGCAGCCACATACAGTACATGTATTCCACCTGTGTAGCCACATACAGTACATGTATCCCACCTGTGCCCCAGCAGTGATTAAGGGCCCACCTGTTCTATACCCTATTAGTGCTGTTCTGGGGTCACTTCCACACTCTGAGCTATGTACTCTCATCCCCCACACAGCATCCAGTGTATAATGCACCCAGGACCCTCCAAATACAACAGCTGCAAACACTACAACTCCAAGCATTTACTGCAGTCTGCAGCCCTCAGGATATGCTCGGATTTAAGTAAAAATGAGCAGACAACTCAAGGGGTTGTCCTCTCGGAAACTACAACTCCCAGCATTCTCTGAGAGCTTCATAAGTGTAAGGCATTATGAGAGTTGTAGTTATTGTTCTGATGGGTTCTTTATTTGGGTGCCCCCCATGATCATTTCTATTGGTGGCTACAGGTACCTAAGTCCCACACTGGGGCCTACACAGTCTACAGTACAGTAATTTAGTGGGCCCTGGCATCTGTGCTGTAGGGCTCTCCCGAGAAACCAGGACACGTACACGATACCCGGGCGTACATATGTGTGCACCTAAGTAGAAAGGTGGAAAAATGAATAGGTTATGGGGGCCCAAACAGATTTTTTGCACAGGGGCCCTTTGCAGTCTGTGTCCGCCCTTGGCTGGGAAGGAAGGTTGTTTTCTTTTGTTCATCCTCTGTGCTGTTTTAATAAAATCCTCCATTTTTAAAAAAATATGTCAATTAGTTGGTTTGTTGCACGGGGGGCGGTACTACAATCATCGGTGCACTGATTTGCCCGCTGGCCTCTTCGTCATCATGATAGTTCATACAGTGGTCTGTAATAGTAAACAGCTGGAGTTTAGTCACTGCAGATCAACGCCTTATTATTCATAGAGAGGGCAGATTGGTGCACTGATGGCTGTAGCGCAGATGCCGGTGTACTACTAAGGATTTAATTTAAAAAAAACTTCCTTCTTGACGTGACCATGCCTAATAAACCCTTAGTTTTGAGCTCTGGCCGCCAGTTATGGCAATTGCGGCAGAAGTTACGTTTTCACTAGTGTGAACATGGTTTGTTTCTGCTTTGGCTTAATTGATACAGGTTATGGTGCGTTTACACAGACAGATTTATCTGACAGATTTTTGAAGCCAAAGCCAGGAACAGACCATAAACAGGGAACGGGTCATAAAGGAAAGACTGAGATTTCTCCTTTTTTCAAATCCATTCCTGGTTTTGGCTTCCAAAATCTGTCAGATAAATCTGCCTGTGTAAACGCACCATTACTCCTATTCATTCTCTGGGAAGATTTCATTCAGCAAATATATAGTTAACATCGTAAGAAAAAAATGCATACACCATAATTATGCTGAAATATAGTGGCGGCTTGAAAGACACTCTACCTTGTCCATATTTTTCGTGTTGGGACAAAAATTGCAGAAGGAACTTAACCTCTATGATCGGGACCTTGTATCATTTAAAACTCTGCCATTTCCTGTGCCTGACGCAATCTATAGGATTTCACTTGTGTGCCTATGTTCGCTTTGTACTTTGTGCTAGCTATCTGTTCCCATTGGTTTGCTGACTTTTGCTTGTGCCGCTGACTATGTGTTTTGCTTATTGATTTGGTCTGTTATTTTGGTCCTCTGGTTTTTTTTTTTACTCTGGTTTGTCTCATTGACTCTGTTATTGCTTAGCGACTTTGTATCAGTATCTGACTCTCCTGGTTTTGACCCTAGCTTGCTGACCACCCACCATTGTGTATTTTTGTTGTCTCGTATTGTCTTGTGTTTGTCTTGTGTCCTGTATCACCTGTTTCAGCTCAGGGAATGACGTTGTCCCATGTCACTTAGGATACATTGAGGCAAGTAGGCAGGGACAGTGGGCATGGGACAGCATCAGGACTGCATTTGTCTCCATATCTTCTGTGTTTACCCTCACCAGTCCTGACACTTCTTCCTCAGCATTAGAGATGAGCAAAGTGAATCCAGCGAAACTGCTCTGGGTGAAGTTAATCCATTGGTATCCCAGTGTGTGAGTGCTGTGAAGCCAGTGTCCAGTGAAGCCAGTCTGTGGGTGCTGTGGGTAAAGTGAACCGAGTGTTACTGCTAAGTGGAGTTTCTACTGTACTGTAAGAAACACAAAAACACATTCAAGTCCCCATCAAACCCATCCAACCACTGTATAATAAAGTATTCAACCTTTCCATTCCCAGTGACCACCTAAGAAAAAAAACACCAATATGTCCAAGAGTAGGGATGGTCCGAACCGAGTTTGGATCGGGTTCGTACGAACCCGAACCCTCGGTAATGATTCCCGCTGTCTGCCCGCTCCGTGCAGCGGGCGGATCCAGCGGGAGGACTGCCTGGAAAAATGGTATACAGCCATAGCCATAGGCTGTATCCCATTTTTCCAGGCGGTCTTACCGCTGGATCCGCCCGCTGCACGGAGCGGGCAGACAGCGGGAATCCGATGCCAAGCGTTCGGGTTCAGCCGAACCCGAACCTCGGTGGGTTCGGACCATCCCTATCCAAGAGTGCTAAAAAATCTGGCCCAATTCAGGGTATGGCCAGTGCCAGTGGCCAAGGTGGCAGACAAGGTGGTCTAACTGGAACACAGGCTCATGGAAATGGTGATACCAACTGGATTGAAGGAAAGTTTCAGCTTCCTATTACACCTAGTGGGCAGGTGAATACCAGCCAGCCTGGGATTGTTGACTGGATCCTTAAAAGTTCCAGCTCCATGGTAGGCAGTAGTCAATTTCGGAGACAGCAGTCATCTGAAGGATCACCCCAGAGTAGTGCCACCACCAATCCATGTCAAGAGCAGGATGTTTCTAGCTAAAGTCCAGTCTCGTATCGCATGTCTATTGACAATGTCAGCTTAGTAGAAGAAACATTTGTCCTGAACTATGATGATGATCCTCAGCATCATCATCAGGGGATAAAGCTGTACATCTTCCAGTGACCCAGTGTCAGGTCATGGGTCCAGAGGAAAAGGGGTAGGCATAAAGCTTCAGCCAGTAGACATTGTCAAGGCCCAGGCACTCAACAGGTACCCCAAGGCAGTAGCAGCACTCCACAAGAGCCAAAGAACCACCCACTGCGATCAGTGGTCTGGCAGTTCTTCTGTGTCAGTGGTGGCAAAGACCATGCAACCACCTGCAGCATCTGTGCCCAGAAAGTGGGTTGGGGTTTTTGTTCAAACCAAGGCGCCATGAGTCAGCATATGGAGCACCACCATCACACTGCCTGGAAGAACACGGGACCCCCACACCACTTCCTGATAGGAAAAACCAATGGCTGCAGCTACCACCATGCACCCCATCATTGTGAGCCAGGGTTTGTGTTCTCTTTAAAAGCAGTCAGTCCCTGACTTTTACCTCTGCCTCCTCCGTAGGGCACAGTGACGAAACACCGCCACTGTTGAGGCAGCAGTCACTGTCTGAAGCCATCACCAGGAGACAGCAATATTCTAACAAATGCACACCTGGCTAAGCTTTTTGCTCTGCAGTCTCTTCCATTCCAGTTAGTGGAAAAAAAGCCATTTAGGGACCTGATGGCTTGTGCACCACCGAGATGGAGAGTGCCAAGCCACCATTTCTTATTCAACAAGGCTATTCCATCTATACACACATACCTGCAAAAGAACGTTGGCAACTCTTTGGGGCTCTCTGTCTCTCATTGGATGCACCTAAGTGCAGGCATCTGGAGTTCGCTCTATGGCCAGAGACAGAATTTGTCCGTGACTGCCCACTTGATAAATGGCCTTTCAGGAGAGCTGCAGCGGCAAGAAGAAACAACGGAGGTCACACCACTATCTCCTCTGAGATTTAAAACGACTCTGTACCCACAATCAGCCCCCCAAACCGCTTTTAAATAGCTGCTTTTATTCCAAGATCTGTCCTGGGGTCCATTCGGCAGGGGATGCAGTTATTGTCCTAAAAAACAACTTTTAAACTTGCAGCTCAATGTCAATTGGGCATGGCCTAGAGTACCTGTGCCTTAGGCCTGCACCCCCTCTCTGTCCCTCCTACCCGCTCTCTTCACTATTAGGAATTTCCCAGGCAGAATTTCTACTATTCATCACTTGTCTGAGCATGTGTGTTGGATCGTGCCTTGTAAAGCTAAACCACCGACGTCCAATGCTGTCCATGGATAAAAGGTAAGTATACACTGCTGATCCATCATCGTCCTCTGCTCTCCTAGGTAAAAACTTGACTTGATGAGGCAGGTCCACCAAAGACCACTGGTGTCCTGGGAGAAAGCATCATTTTACACCACTGATTCACCAACATCCACTGGTGTCCAAGGAAAAAAACTTGATTTGATGTGGCTGGTCCACCAATGTCCACTGCTGTTCTGGGAGAAAGCATCATCTTACACCGCTCATGCACCAATGTCCACTGCTGTTCTCTGAGAAAATTGATTTTACACTGCTTATCTACCAAAGTCCACTGCTGTGTAGGGGGAAAAATGAAGGATTGACTGGCTGATTGACATTTTTGGAAAATTTGACATTTTCCAATTCTTGACACTGTTACAATAGCAAATGAACAAAACATTACTCTGTAATAGAGATGAGCGAACTAGGTTCGGGTTTGAGTCAAATTGAAGCCGAACGTTCGGTATTTGATTAGCTAGGGCTGCTGAACTTGGATAAAGCTGTAAGGTTGTCTGGAAAACATGGATATAGCCAATGACTATATCCATGATTTCCACCTAGCCTTAGGGCTTTATCCAACTTCAGCAGCCACCGCTAATCAAATGTCGAAAGTTCAGGTTCGGATCGACTCAAGCATTCTGGAGGTTTGCTCATCTCTACTCTGTAATAGTCCAATTATTGAGGCTACAATAGTTTGGCTGTTTTATTGAGATTTGTTTGCATGAGATGCAAATCTGACCAAATATTTGAGAATCTCGCAAAACAAGTTTTTGACTGATTCGCTCATCTCTACTCAGCATCCTGAGTCCTATAAAAATATACTCCTTTAACCTGCTGTTAGTTTCCCTTTAAAAAAGCAGAATAGATTGCTGGGTAAAGAAGCAGTAAATCAGTCACAAATGTCAATTTCCTGCAAAACAGCTGGTGACACATATAGTAAAATTATTCTTACCTACTCCTCCCTGCCATAGATTTTCCATATCCATCGTCTCTCCTCACTCCATTAATAGGACACAGTCTGTGCATATATCAATGTTCTTGTCTCTTTCCATCTGCAATTCTTCCATTACCATTGTCTCGGCTATTGTCGTCAGTGGTGGTGACGGTTTTTGCCTCGCAGCAGTTTTGGAGCATTACACCTTTTATTAGGTTGACTTTACTTACAAATAAGCACAAACAATCAATTCTATTTTCCACAGTGTCTGTTATGAAGAGGAACCCAATGTCATAGTTTCAACATCATAAAAAGTTGAGTAAAATTTTGCTCTACTGTTTTTGTATAGATTTAACACATTTCACCACTAGCCAACCTAGGACTAGAACTTACGATGAGGTCAACTGTTAGTGGCCGCATCATGACATACGTCTTCTTTTCTTTTAAGTGATGCAAGGGCTTATTGTGTCAAAAAAACAATACTGATTGCTTTTAGACTAGACTAGACACTGCTTCACTCCTGGCAAGGTGAGTAGTGTGGAGGCAGCTAGATTGGCGGTTTTCAGTATCTACATGGCACGTAAGTATAATGGTCCTCACATAGAGGCACCGTATCTGGTTACAGCAGTTATACAGACTTGTAGTTGCAGCACCGTTTTTGCCATCATGAACAAATCCCCTATTCACAGTGTATGATCATGAAGGGTTCTGACTACCGGGCCTCCCATAATCTCAAAATTGTCCCATGTCAGTGATCAGCTGACTAGCAGGCGAGCACTCGATCCTCAGCTAAATGCATTTTTTTGAGCCTGCTTTAAAATTTATCATTATCAGCCAAACATCATCCTAGATAAACAGGGGATGTGCGGCCTATAGGAAAGGGAAGCGGACAGCAGGGATATGCATAAGCGGTGCATACATACCTTCTGTGCTAATGTGTAATCTAGCCTCACAATCACAGGTTCTCTTGTCCAGCTCCAGTGGTTGTTGTATCTTTACGTCGCCACCTCCTTTAGAATGATTGACGGAGGAGGCAGGGCAGCCTGAAGATACAGTAGCAGGACAGGAGAGCTGGAGAAGGCAAGGACAGGTAACCCTGGAATAAGCTATGTATGCACTGCTTATGTCATCTGGAAACTGAAAGCACAGATATGTGCATATCTGCGCTGTCAGTTACCATGGCTGCACAAAGGAAACAAGGATCGTTTGTGCGGCCGGGTCACTTGATTAAAGGGTTAGTTCACCCCAAAAAAAATTTCTTTCAAATCAACTAATGCCAGTAAGTGCCAGTAAAAGTTTTATAATTTACATCTATTAAAAACTCCCTATGTCTTTCAGTACTTATCAGTAGGGATGAGCTTAATTACTATGCCTGCGATGCCTGCGATCCCGGGTGCATAGTTGCGATCCCGGGAATCTATGAGCAGGATCTTTCAGGTAATTCAAGATACATTCCCTGGATTTCCAGGGAATGTATCTTGAATTCCCTGGAAGATCCCAGCCGCAGATTCCCGGGAGCGCAACTATGCACCCGGGATTGCAGGCATCGCACTGGAGTGAGCGGCTTTCGGACCGAAAGTCCGAAAGTTCCGCTCATCTCTACTTATCAGCTGCTGTATGTCCTGCATGAAGTAGTATATTCTTTCCAGTCTGAAAGAGGGCTCTCTGCTGACACCTCTGTCCGTGTCAGGAACTGTTCAGAACAGCAGCACATCCCCATAGAAAACCTCTCTCCAGACTGAAAAGAATACCACTTCTTGCAGAAAATACAGGAGCTGATAAGTGTAAGAAGACTTGAGATTTTTTAATAGAAGTACATTACAAATATCTGGCACTTTGTGGCACCAGCTGATTTGAAAAAAAAATAAAAAATTGTGAACTACCCCTTTAATCATCGCCGATCAGTAGTTTATGTCCTTGCAAGGCCCCACATCAGCCTGTGTAAAAGGACCCTTAAACAATTAAAAAAAAAAAATATTTTTTTTTTCAATGTTTTTTGCAAAAAAATGTATCATTTACACACAAATTGAAGACCTAAAACTTTTAGAAACCTCAGTTTTGATTATAAGTCTAATCAACTGCTGGGACTCCTACCAGTCAAGATAAGGAGGTCAGAGTGAGGTTTAAAAAACTGCCATTAGGACCACTGTTCTTCGACTCCTGGGACCCTCACTGATCGATGATTGGATCTGTTTTTCCTGAAAACCCCATTTAATGGTTCAGTTTATGCAGCTTTGCTGTCTGCATGTGGCCTACATCTCTACGATCCATAATGATGTCTTTTTTCATAATCCCTGGTCAGGCTACATTTTTCTCTACAGAAGTAAATGACTACAGTATCCAATTGTTACAATGTAGTTCATGATATTTTAGGAAACTCCTCTTACTGGTTTAGCCCTAAGCTGAATCTGTTAGTGGCCCAGAGTGACTTGTTACACTAATAATACTACTACCAGATTAATAAACAGGTCTGCCCACACCCAACATGATCAATACATCTTTAAACTGCAATGATACACTAAGCCGGTATTGCAAGTTTCATATTAGTTTGTAAAACGATGTAATTCCTGCAAATGATATTTGCTGCATAACCCGTCATGCGTATTAATGAGAATCCGGCTTTCTTTATGGTAATCAGGAGCGGTATCACTATAGCCAGCACATGTCACATCCTGTGACACACCATCATGTAATGAAAATTAAGTAAGAAAAACATTTCGTGCAGCGTAACTCACAGTGAGTTATCTAGTTCATCCATCATAACATTTCAATTATATTACAATTACAGCCTGGTATAGCGGCATACTGGATGGAGAAAACACAAGCTGTTTATCCAGGCAGGAGAAGGCAGCTAAGGTATCAGATCTACAAATTATTTTCCGAGTCACTGTAAAATGAAGATTAATGACACCGACCCCTGTTTAATTTTCTAAAATAGCTATTTTTTTTATTATTTTTTTTGCATGTGAATATTTCTAGGCTGAAATATTAGCGGAAAACAAGATGGTATTTTCAGGGTTGTTGTTGTTATGACATAAGGTTATAAATGGGAAAAACGTATTTTATTTTTGATGCTTAGGGGCATGGCAAAAGAGGTGGGGCGAGGGATGTGCCCCTAGGAGCTAGGACAGGTGCCAGTAAGGGTATTAAGATTAGGTGGGCTATAGCACCACACCAAATCTTTGCCCTGGGTAATGGAAAATCTGGCTACAACTAGGATAGGATTCTACATGTCAGTTGCTTCTATGTAATGGAATCCCAGCTTCCCAAATTCTACAGTGAGAGGATCTTGATCAAACTGTTCACATATCGTGGATCATGAGGATGAAGGGGGATATTGGAATTAGGGTTACTTGCAGTCACACCTAAAGGATTATTCACATTCTGAAAAGTTATTCCCTATCCACAGTATCTATGGTATAAACCAGGGATGGGGAACCTTTGGCCCTCCAGTTGTTGCAAAACTACAATCAAAGTACACATTAAATTCAGCAATGTCTCGGCATGCTATAACAGAGCCGCCAGCTGTCTTAATTTTTGGAAGGATATCCAGGCCAGAGAATGCAAATAACAGATCTACAAATTATTCTCCAAGACACCATAAAATGAAGATTAATGACACAGTCCTCTCGATAATTTGCTAGGTATGAGGGTTGCACAACTGACAGAGGCTTGACAAAAAGAGGATGTTAGTGTTGATGTGGCCGGGTCTTTTTTATTTGTATATCAGTTTTCTGGATAATAAATATACAATGCGAACCACAGATATATTCCATAACTTATAGAACCAGTGCAACGACATAACCTACTATGGTCTGACTTCAGTGTTTAGCCACAATAAAAGGGCAGGTTCAGTGAAAAAAATATAAAAAAAAGGCTGCTTTTTTCCAGGAATGGTGCCACCCATGGGTTGTGTTTAGTATTGGCGCTCAACCATATACTGCATCACTTGTGACAAAACTCACCAGAAATATTGAACTTGAAAAAAAGAAACTGTTTTAAATGTGTATGGAACCTGTTTATTCCTTATGGATGAGTTATTGACTTTCCTAGTTAAATCCCCAGGTGATGGCCTTAGATGGTTGGAACACATGGGCTCACTGCTACCATCTACCTAGAGATGTACAAAAATGTCTACATGTATGACCCCTCCGACCAGGTGACATCACGGATACCTTCACAGATATCGATGGCGTCCCTAGTAATCTACCAGGCCCCGGCTCCGTGACACCGGTGGGGGGTTCGTCCTGTGCTGCAATTATTAATGTTTGACTGGCAGGTCTCTCAGCCTGTCAGTTTGTTCTTATCTAAGGTCCAATCATGTTGTGGACCGGGCCCCTGACCTCCTATATTATGTTCCTCTGATCTCCTTGTCATTGCTGGCTATTAGTCTCACTGAGCTTGATAAGCATATATTCTGTATAACCTTTTTATTCCTATACCTGGCTTATCTGACCTTGGCACTTGTTTTTCTGACTTCTCTTTGGATTCTGACTTTGTAGCACGTTTTCCGTTTGGGTGGGCGAGTTCAAGGCCCACTGTCCATGTCTACCTTGTCCTCATTCTGGTCGTTCTGTGACAGCCTACCTGACATCAGAAGCACTTGCTTAAGATTGTTAAGATTCATAATCTGTAAGGCCTTACGTCCCGTAATCTACGGATCTGTATTTCGGTATTCGAGTAAGTGCATATTGTTGTCTATTGGGCTATTCACACGATCAGTAGATTACAAGGACGCAAAATAATGCTGGAAACAAAAAGGACACGTCCTAGTTAGAGATGAGCGAACCGGGTTCGGGTTCGAGTCCATCCGAACTCGAACGTTCGGTATTTGATTAGCTGGGGCTGCTGAAGTTGGATAAAGCTCTAAGGTTGTCTGGAAAACATGGATACAGCCAATGACTATATCCATGTTTTCCACATAGCCTTAGGGCTTTATCCAAGTTCAGCAGCCACCGCTAATCAAATGCTGAAAGTTCGGGTTCGGATATACTCAAGCATGCTCGAGGTTCGCTCATCTCTAGTCCTAGTGCGGACCTAGATTTTTTTTTAAGGATCCTCTCATAGAAATCAATGGGATCCGCTATTTTTTTACAGATTGTTACCTGTTTGTCATTCGTATTTCCGTAAAAAAATACGGATGAGTTATATTTGACATGTTGGGGAAAAAAAGTATTTACAGAAATACGGATGCACTACATATGCCCAATCCGTAATTTTTTGTAGATTGTGCGTGTGGAAAGCGGATACTGAATATATGTATAAGGCCTAAGATTCTATTCAATTTAATAGTCAAGTCATACTTATACAGAAACAGTAACACCTGTTAAAAGAGAGGAGTCCCTGCACCTTTACGCCAAGCCCTACTACTCAGTCCAGCCCGACAGACGTGAACTATGTGTATAGAAGCTGGGATTTCCACCCTTGATAGGAGTCCTTGCTCTTGTCCAAATTTCATCCTAAACGAATCCCAAAAAATTTGGATTTGGACAAATCCACCTTTTTTGGGAAATTCACAGTAAAATCGATTTGTGCCGAGCAGATTGAATCGTCGTAAAGTTACAAGTAGCGGTGTTACAACTACTGGTCAGTGGGCTTTATAGGCTCAGGGGCCTGGCTGCAACTGCTACCTCCAAACTTCCTATAGCTATGACCCTTTGTAATGTCTTATACAACTAGAATAAGGGCTGCTAAATTAGAAGACCGTAGCAGACCGTGTTAACTAATACGCAGCTAATATTCTGTGACTCTTTCTACAATAAGAGTATATTGTGGATAATAAGTCCAATAGAATATCTAGTCAATAGTCCCTACCGAGTATTTAACAGTAATCAGTGCATCCATGGTAACAAAACAATAGTTTTGAAACAATGGAAATGTAGTTGGTTAGATAGAAACAATTGCTGCTACCATGGATACATAGAATAATTATACCAATGTCTGGTGTTAGTGCAAAACAATTTCTTCCTTCACGATGCGGCCTACCATTATTAATATGATATGTTTATTATGTGTGTCTATCAATTAGTATGTGATGGTCGTATCATATCCTGGATGGATTAATGGTTTTCCTCTTTTCTTGGCATCCCCGTAGCTATCATGACAGGCCACCCACCTGCTCACAATGCCCTGGTTCATGTGGGAATTCTCTCTGTACAGCAGGTGAAGCAGTGTCAGTTTATAGAAGTCATTGTGAATATAGTAATTACAGGATTAGCATGAGGGTGTGGGTTACACATACAAAGAGCATTGCTCGGATGAAACCATTATGATATATATATATATGTTTTAGCAGCCAGCATCATGGTATGCTATTAAATATGCTAATATCCAGAACAATAGTACTGCCCAATTATATAAGGGGCTTATTTACACTGGAGAGGATTTAGTCTGTCCAATTGTTTCTGGAAAACTATGGTGTAAAATATGAATTACAGTAAAATCAAGATATTCTGGATTATGGGATGTATAGAACAAGTACAAATAAGTGAAAAATTCTTAAAGTGGAAAAAAAAATATATATATGTATATATATACTTTTTTTTTTTTTAAGCGTCACTGTCACTTCAGCGTCACTTGAAATGTCATAGCATGTCTATCGCCTGAACGGTACAGGTCTGAACACTCAGACCCGGACCGATCAAAACTTTTGACATGTCTCTATGACATGTCAAAAGTTTTCTGAAGTCACAGTGACGCTTTAAGAATTGTAAATTATGGGGGAAGCCATCTTACCAAAGCTTCTTTTAACAGTCCATTAGCCCACAATAGTGTGGAGAAAAAAAAAGTTACGAAAAAAAGTTTTTAGGCATGCTCTGTGACCGATGCAGAGGTCATACTTGGTTTGGCTGTCAGTATAAAGTGTATGGAGCTCTCCGGGTCGGCCACTGCCAGGTGATGTTGGTGAAATTAGAGGACATTTGAGGATTATTTTAACAATATAGATAGACATATAGACATCTGATTATGTAACTCTGAATAACTGGATTACAAAACAATATATATATATATATATATATATATATATATATATATATATATGATAGGAGAATTATCAAACTGGCATACTCGTGCACTAAATAAATTCCGTCCCCCGTGCACTGCGCTGGATTTAGTGCGGCACTTAGTAAATCCGAACAAGCATAGATTTTCTCAATGTTTTCCACCTGCTAGCAGGGGTAAATCATGAAAAATGAGGCACAGGAGGAGGCTATACCTCCTCCCCACCTTGCCATACCCCCTGCCCTGCCCTTTAGGCAAAGAGGGCTGCACTTGGAAAATACTGTAAAATAATCACAGAGTTTTGTGCAGAGAGGCTGCTCTACGTAAATATTTGTAATTATTTTTAAGTATCCGTCAGACGCAGGGATGATAAATCTCCCCCATGGTGTATAACTGAACTATGCCAAGTGCTATTCTCCCTATTCCTAGATGGCAGCAGACATAAAGATGGAAGGTATTCTGGCCAGGTCTTAGAGCAGCACATTCTGTAAGCTGGAAGCGGTTTGGTAGTATATAGTTGGGGCAGGTTAATCTTAGGTGCAGAGTCTGAGATACCTGCCATTGTTACCTATAATCCCCACAAGGAGGTATGGACTTTACAACTTGCATAAACATATTAGAGCCCCCAACCCAACTGGAGTCAGTACACACTGAAGTAAGGTCAAAAAAGTAAAACAGTAATCCAAACAGGAAAATAAACAGGACCTCACGAGAAGGTTCAGAAGATGGGATATCACTGGGTTTTGATCCAAGAGTGGAACCTCCTAAGTGGAGAAAAGCTTTGGCGTCAAACCATGGCACTGAACAAAACAACACCCACTGAGCAAAAAAAACACCATGGCTGTCCCAAACCTAACCCCACCTGCTTCAGCACCAATCAGTGCACCTCCCGCATGGCAACAAAGATGGGAGTTGGTTGCCCAGGCTGCTAGGCCTGCTGACATGGTGACCAGGCAGGAAATAAGGAACTAAGGGAGTGTGTCTGTGGCCCCAGCATCATTACCAGAGATGCAGGAGTGCTGGGCCTATTACAAGTGCTCTATTTCTGGCACTGACGTGACCTGCTGGTATTGACCCTTACTTAGTTTTGGTATCCGCTTGTCTGTCTTTTTTGTTATTGTTGCGCTCTCCTGGTTTCTGACTTGGATTGTTGACTTCACTACCCTTAATGTCTCCTGAACCTAGTGAGAGTAGGGAACGTCTAATGCCTAGGTCAGATTGTCCAAGTAGGCAGGGACAGTGGGCTGGGTTCAGGGCTCACCATTTCCCTATAGACATTATATTGGCAGTTCAACTTCCTGGTAGAGCTTGGCAGCATTATACAGCATGAGTCTGGTCCACCAGTGAGCGATCGAGACTCTGAAGCATATATTGACCATAATACTAAAGCAGAAGACAACCCCATGTTAAAATAACTATGTAAACAATCAGTATTTTTATAGGAAAAATCAGACAACCTAAGGAAACGTGTTGTGTCCAAAGACATAAAAATGATGATCCCATATGATGCAGTCTGGCCTGGCCACTGTCAACTATGTGTCTTCAGGATGCAGACTAAGATGAAAGCCATCCCTATGTGGAGAGCCATCAGCTATCTGCTTTGTCACCTGACTTGTAGACTGCAGGTTGCATAGGCCTCCCGCCTATAAGTGATCCAGAGCAACTGAGGATGCCTGGCGGGAAGGACATGACTATATCATACATATGTATGATACGTATACGTATGCTGTATGTATCTGAGCCTCAGGCAGAGAGAGTGACTTGGCAGGGAAACTATAGGGATCGGTGAGTTCCATTTTTTGAAAATTAATGTTTGCCTAAAGAGTATGGGGGCACAAAAGAAGATTTTAAGGAGAAGTCCGCCAATATGAGAGAGAGAGGGCAGAGAGAACTTCACAGGGGCAGGGAAAACATAATAAAGAATCATTACTTACCTCTCCCCGTGCCTCTCCAGTGCTGTCCTGCCACTCTGGGCTATCTTGCAGCTCAAACATCACAACTCGGTTGATGGGCTGCCCGCTCAGCCAGTCAGTGACTGGAGTGGGACCCGAGTCGTGACGACATCAGAAATCAAGGGAAAATGCCTTCCGGCGGTGGTCCCGGAGCCTGTGAACCGGCACTTCTGGGGCATGGGGAGAGGTAAGTAGTGATTGTTTATTATGTTACCCCCTGCCCCACCGGCTGTCATTTTTGTTTTCTGAAATCACCAAACTTCTCCTTTATAAAAAATATGGGGGCAAGGGAGGATTAATGATAGTGTGGGGGCAAAAGAGGGATTTAAAAAAGAGTATGTGGGCATGGGGAGGATTACAAAGAGTATGGGGGTAAAATGGAGGCATAATAATAGTATGGGGCCAGGATGCATTTTGAAGAGTATAGGACTTAATCAGAATATGGGGGTATAATGTGGGTTAAAAAAGGGTATGGGGGCACAAGGGGGATTAAAAAAAGTATGGGGCACAAGAGGGGATAAAAATAGTATAGGGTTTTATGAGAGATTGAAAAGAGTATGGGGCGCAAGGGGAGTTAAATAGAGTATGGGGACGCAAGAAGTGAATAAAAATAGTATAAGGGCATAAAAAGACAAAGGCTTGAATTGATAATAGGTGAAATGTTTATGTCTCCAGCTCCCTGTGACTTTGCTGCACTGCCATGAACAATCGCTGTGCTCCTTATTTCAATCACAATGGGCTGCATGAAGATTGACATCACTCATCATTATCTGGGGACAGCAGCTCGGCTTCAGCAATCACCAGTATTTAAGATAATTAGGAAGGAGCATTATTCTTGATCTTCATGGATAGATTCTCACTCCTTGCTAGGGGTCAGTCAATTTCTCAAGGTGACTTGAGGCAAACAATTAAATTTGGAGATGGCTTTATGAAGAGGTTACTTTGAGGATGTGAAGTGCTTCTAATCTTGTTTCAAAGAATCAACTAATCTATACAATGCACAGTCATTCTACATGATTTTTCTAATAAAGCCAAAATATTTTTTCAATTATAACATTAGTGCTGAAACATTTGAAGTGAACCAGTCGCTTTAACCATTAAAAAGGATAGCATACTCACCTTCCCCTGCCTCTGCCATTGCTGCTCTCCACTGCCCCCCGCTTCCTCTGCTGTGTTGACCCTTTTTTGTCAGTTTGGAAAATCTTTGTGCATGGTGACATTCTAGATAGGACTTGTATGTTCTGAAGGATGTACTGTAAATGTGTGCGCACCCACCTCTTGTCAAACGCTGCTGTCTTCTTCCTGCTTCCGAGATGAGAGCTCAAAGCAGGACCTGCTCAATCAGTCAATCAATGGGCAACATGGGACAAGACTGTTGTTGGCAGATTTTGCTGTGAGCTCTCGTCTCGGAAGCAGGCAGAAAACAGAAGGGGTGGACCTGCGAGGGACCAGGGGTAGGTAAGTATAGCTTTTTTTCTGCTATGGACCAGACTCAGCAACATGTAATTTTTTTTCTTTAAATGTCAGAGTACCACTTCAAGTCATCTGTACAATCTTAAAGTAATCCTTAAAGAGTACCTGTCATTATAAATAACTTAAAAGTAAAAAGTAATTGATTGCTTTGATGAGGTGATGTAGCTGGGGAGACAGCAGCAGTACAATCTACTCCCTCGCTTATTCCAGTAGTTTAGCCTCATAATAGTCTATGCAGCTAAACTGTCGGAATTAGAGAAGGGCCTGGGAGTGGATCGCACTGCTGCTGTGCTCTTTCCCCAGCTATATCTCCTGATTACAGTGGTTCTCAGCAGTGAGACCCACAACCATCAATAACTTTTGGCATGCCTGATGACAAGTCAAAAGTTATTTAGAATGACAGTGACTCATTAATTCATGCTGTTTAGGGGCTTCTTATATATTAGAATTGAGAAACAATTATGCAAGAAAGCAATCTGACAGCCATATGTGTACAGGAAGGAAAATCAATACGTCTTTTAGATGTAAACTCAATGGTTTGTATGTTTGTACTCTCTGAAGCTCACAATACACATAAACAGTGTCAGTATGGTATCTTTGCAGAGCATTATGCGCCCCTCAGCTCGTGCTGTGCGGCCGAGAAGGCGCTGAAATTCTTGTATTCTGTTTGTTTTTTTGTTCGCAGTGTGTGAACACTGGTTTATATGCTGACTTTTGTTGGGAGACACACCCGAATTCACCTGCTGAATTCTGTCTGGCCATGTCATGGTTAATCTGTGTTTTGGTTCTGCTGTGACTGACAGGTCTTCCTGCCAGTGGATCTGTTCTGTTCTCAGCTGTCTGTGCTTGGAGATCAGGGGGATGGTCCAATTACGTTCTGGACCAGAGCCCTGGCCTCCTATATAACTAACCCCAGTCTGTGGACTTATGGCTGGTTATTGACTTAGTCTCTGCCTCCTAGTGGTTCTGCTATTATCTGTCTTTCTCTGACCCTTCTGCCTTGTGTTCTGACTATCCTTGCTAGCCGCCTGCCCCTGACCATATTGCTTGTTTTTTGACTCTGCTATTGGATTGTGATTTTGTACTGTGCTGCCCTATTTTTGTGACCCGGACTGTCGACTATTCTTCATTGTGTTTTGTCTGTTTGTCTTGTCTTTGTGTCCCACCTAGCCAGTGCAGGGACTGCCGCCCAGTTGCTCGCCGCCATCTTAGGGCGGATTGTGGCAAGTAGGTAGAGGACAGTGGGTGGGGCTGAGCTTAGGGCTCACTGTCTTGTCTTGTCCTGCTTTAAGGTTCCTAACAAACAGCTTAAAAATCTATTAGACCAACCTAAAAGATTATTTCCTATTTACAACTCTATAGGAAGCATAAAAATTGCAACATACTACATTTTTCCCATACACACTTTGCTGCCCAAATGTCAATAAACATTGTCCACATGAAAACATGGAAATTGCTTTTCTTATTTACTTTTTATTCGATTTCTCAGCAATTTTAGTACATCATTTTTCTACATGAAGGAATCGAGTGTGTGTGTGTGTGTGTGTGTGTGTGTGTGTGTGTGTGTGTGTGTGGCCACCCAGAAAACTATAGGAATAAGTTTCACTTATGTTTTTTTTTATTTTTGTGACATGGATTTTAGAAATTGCATGAACAATACTGTGTGAACACAACCTAACGTGTTTCCCCGAAAGTAAGACATCCTCCTAAAATAAGACACCCCAACTAGCCTAAAGTAAGGCATTCCCCCAAAAAATAAGGCACCTCCACCCTAAACTAAGGCACCCCCCCAAAAGAAAGGCGATGTTTGAATCCTGGTGGCTGGAGAAGATGGATGCAGCACTGCGGCTGCCTGGAAAAAATGGATCCCAGAATTCAAATACCGAGTGTTCGAGTTCATACAAACTCGAACTTACTGTACGTTTGCTCATCTCTAGTAAAAACCATACAAAATACAAACATCGTAGTGGGCACTCTGCAGTGGGGCTGCTAATTTTTTTGTTGTTATAGTTATAAATGGAGGAAGAGGGTGCAGCTGCATCCATGTCCTGGAGCCTGGGGGGGCCTAAAGGACTTTTTTCCATGTATTAAAACACGGGTATTACAAATGACACTCACTAGATGTGGGGCCCAGTTACAGATTTTGCATTTGCTTATTCTTCTGTATCCTTTCATAAACATTTTTGTGATTTTTCGCATTAGGCAGACCTGTTTAGGTTGGGCAACATTCCCCAAACCCCAACACTCAGCATTTGATTTGATCAGCATCCAACTTCTGCAGCCGTGGGGAATCAAATGCAAAGAGTTCGGGTTCAGAAAACGTTGCCAAACCCGAACAGTTTGACATGTCCGCTCAACACTACTGATTTCAGATTCTCAATTCCAAGTTGTATGATGGCATTCTAAAGAAAGCCTTCATCTATATATATGTGCGAAGGTTGAAAAAGTAAAAAAGTAAACTGCAATCTTTAGTGACCCGCATGAATGAACCTATTATCTGTTATGGGTAAAAACAACCAAGAGGGTATGACATGGTTTATATTTGTTGCAAATTACCCATAGAAAAACATACAGGCTGCCATGTAATCTCCCATAATGTAGGAGAGGTGTGTGCAGCGTACATGAAAGTGAAGCACCTGTGTACACATAAACACACGCTCACTACAAATGGCAGATGGATAAAATCATCAGCTTTACATTACAACTCGGCCTATTGTTCCCCTCACAAGAGAGAACAAAACCCCCTCTCAGGCCTTTGTTTCCTATTACTCCTAGACATGAGGACATGTTGCCGTACAAACAGCGTTGTGTTTTGGACACAGTCAGTTTTGTCACATCAGAAAATTAGATCAGAAGAACGGATCGTTGTATCTACATCACCGACCGCTTGGGTTATCAGGACGCAGAAGAATCATTATTATAGACTTTTCACTTAACATCTTGTACTTAATTAAGCTTGGTCGTTTTTTTCAGAATTATCGATCCGTCCTGCCCCGGTGGTTTTCAATATCAATTTTTAAAAGTCATAATTGAGTTTACGGAAAATTTCAGAGAAGATGAAAAGCATAAAAATGACTTCTCGGAGGATGAGCTGACCATTTCACAATTTTGCGATGTCACTATGGCTTGGACAATACCACATCTTACTCAAAGAACATGGTGGATACCTTAGTCCGTGCAGCCCTTGCTTTATATAGAAAATAATTAAGCTATACTTACCTTTCCAGCCTCCCCTGGTGTCCTTCTGCCTTTTCCCTTCATCCCCCACTCACCGGAGCTGCTGCTGGAGCTTCTGAGGCCGTCTCTGAAGTGACAGCCAATCATTGCCCGAGACAGGAGCGCAGCAGGGACATAGACACAATAGTCTGGCCAAGACCATATTCACTAGAATTGGAATGTTTTCTGGGCATGCTGTGGGACCTGTACAGATGTCATTCTACATGAAAGGGGAGGCTGAGCTATGAGCTACAGCTATTGTGTACGGTGGAAAGTGACCCATATAGAACAGGGCGTCTTAACTTAGTTTTAGCAGTGATGTTAGTGCAAAGTTTTTAGGATTTTTTTTTTTTTAGATATAGATAGAAAAGTGGAAAAAAAACACCAACAAATCCCAAAAAAATCGTTAACAATAAAATTTGATTTAAATAACAATTTATTTTCTGATGACACATTCCCTTCATCTGTGAAGCAAGTCGGTCCTGAGGAGACACGTCAAGCCTGTGCAGCTCCTCAACCTGCTTTTGCCAAACTTTGTTTGCTGCTAAGAACAAATATGGATGTGTTTGCTTTTAGCTTTTCAGTTGCCTTCTCAAATATATATATTTGCAAGTAACATACCCATGAGCATATCATGAAGAGGAACAGGCCTCCATCCTCAGTAGCTGTAGATTTTTCTCCTTCTATCTGAATGTGAATAGTATATGAGACTTTATTGTTTTTAAATCCATAGAAAGTCAGTTTCTCATACAAACACATCCCATATTCGTGTGACTTTAGTTAGGATGTTAAAATCCGCCATGAATATTTGTGGATTTTGCTGTGGATTACCTGCAGATTCACTGCAAAGTCCCTATCCAGATAGTAAAACAATAGATTAGGCTCACAGCTCAGCCTTCCCCTCCCTGTGTAATGACCTTTGCACAGGTCACAGAGGTTACAAAGCATGCTTACAAAAAATAGGGTCTGGAGACACTCACTGTGTCTGTGTCTATAGGGCTTGCCGTAAAGCATGTCACTAAACGCTGTTAATAGCAGCTCAGGCAAAATGGCTGCCACCAAAATTACGTACTAACAATAAAATTACAGTCAGAAAATAAGAACAGATTAGAAAAAAGAACATGTTCCAGTATCTCATCGGACCACCCTGGAAATGTGCACGCTTGGGTTGGCTTAGTGCACATGTTTATTTCAAAAGGAATAAAATAAGAATAATAAATTGCTGCCAGACACCTCAGGCACAATCTTATAACCAATGGAGATGGATACGCTATTACAATTATGGTGCACATAGGGAGTTAATTCTCCAGAATATTCAATCAAAATAGCAATAGAGCACAGTAGGAGAGCAGCCATTTGCACAATAGGCTGTTATTATGGATGAGGTCAATCCTAGATCATGCACCCTGTCCAATCTCTGTCTTCCCTGATGGGGAAAATTCATGGGAAAGCCTGCCAACCATTATATTGTTGGCAGATCCTGCTTAAATAAATGAGATCCACCCAAAACACTGCGGCTTTATATATGAAGAGAGATGTAAGTATAAAGCTAGTCCATCATATCTGACAGGAAGAATATCTCAGCATATAGCATTATCTTTTCCATGGAATGAACAGAAAATTCAATGTTAGTCAATGGGGTGTGTTGGTTGCCATTACTGTCCATCATGCAGCAGATCTGACAATGCAGAAGTGGAAGCCACAATATAAATTTGAACAAAGGGTCCATGATCTTAAGGTGTCCAAAAGGGTCCCAGTACTATAATGCATGATAGTTGGGATGTATTCACAAATGCCGAAATTAAGTGAATCTTGCGACAAGCAAAGTAGTGTCGGTGAGAAAGATGCGTCCCTTAGTCAACTGGTGCCAGAAAGTGCCAGAGATTTGTAATTTACTTTTATTAAAAAATCTGGAGTCTTCCAGTACTTATCAGCTGCTTTATGTCCTGCAAGAAGTGGTGTATTTTTTCCAGTCTGTCGCAGTGCTCTCTGCTGCCACCTCTGTCCATATCAGGAACTGTCCTGAGCAGAAGCACATCCCCATAGAAAACCCATAGAAAACCATAAAAGATTTCCTGCAGAACATAAAGCAACTGTTAATTACTGGAGGACTTGAGATTTTTTAATAGAAGTAAATTAAAAAATCTCTGGCACTTTCTAGCACCAGTTGATTTAAAAGATTTTTTTTGTGAACTACCCCTTTAAAGGTGAACACCTTAGCAAATAGATACCTGAAGAGTGGAACTTTCTCTTAACTGGGTGGCCCCTGGCTCATGAATGAAATCTATTATATAGGACTTGGAAAGGAAGGAAGGCTCTTTTACCCTAAACGCTTGTACTCATATCCTAACTATATTATTTCCTTTATCCCTCTGCATATCCAAGTGCTGGTTACAAGGGTCAATGTGTTCACATTTCAGGGATAAGTAAGGGACTGTTGATGCTGTGTAGGGTCAGCATATGCTTTCCTATGCAGCCAGGTACCAATATTCAGTCAACATTTTTTAAATCTATGGGTCAAGTATATACCTATATGTATATGCCATAGACCTGGCCTATATCTGCGGTATGGACATCACAGGTTCTTAACACCAAATGTAAACAGACTGACCCAGGAGTCATAAGGGCGGTTTCTGACAGATTCTGTCCACTCCACCTACCTTGATTGATAGATCTGTCACTGTTTGGGTACAAGGAGAGAACTATCAATCAAGTCTGGCCGGGCAGGAAGAAGTAACCAGGACCACCCCAATGACTTGTGGTTCGGGCAGCAATAAAGTGATGTCAGGTTCTCTTTAAATCAAAAATCAAGAAAAAAAATCGACAAAAAGTGCCCGTTTACAATGCACATTGTATGAGTAACCACCCAAAGGAAAACATGATGAAGAACAGTAAGTGCAACAACCCACATGCCAGCTCATTCAGCATGGAGTCTATTCACTTATTTACTGGCTATAGCCTTGAAATCACTTCTATAAAAGAAAGCAGATGCAGGATGGGAGCAGGAAGGACGCCAGGTGCGTATGTTCGGCCGTGTGTTACTTGTCAAAGATAATTGTCCGTGCCATGGATTAATAGAAGATGCAAAGAGCAGAGTTCACCCTGTGCTGCAGAGAGTCTACTATACATTATTATGAAGGTAAGAAATGGGTGGGAGACCCCAGATAACATATATATATATATATATATATATATATATATATATATATATATATCAATGATTGTATTATTGAGCTAGTCAAGTTTTAGCAGATTTTCAAGACCCAAAAACCCGTATGTCCCTATATCAATGGGTGAATTACAGAATCCATGCAGATTATCAAATACAGGGAATAAAAATGGTGGCTTACACTTTACATAAAAATGAGAATAAATCTGAAGAACTGCAAAAAAAAAAAAAACACAGGAAAAACTTATAGCAGTTTTTTTGGACATTTGTGTGGTGTTCTAAAGCAACAAAAACACTGTTTTGGCTACAAGTACTGAGCAAAATACTGGCAGTAATACTGACCAATCTACTGACAAAAATACTGACCAGAATACTGGCAGAAATGCTGATAAAAAATACTGACCAGAATACTGGCAAAAATACTGACTAAAATACTGATAAAAAAAAATACTGGCCAGAATATTGGCAGAAATATTGACCAAAATACTGGCAGAAATACTGACCAAAATCCTGTGTATACATGGTTGGGGGGTAGATTAAAAATAGAAAAAACAGCCTATACTCACACGACCCCACCCCTTCCCCCACAGCTACTGCGTCAACATTACTTTCATTACACATTAGTTGATTGGTAATCTGCAGAAGGATTTAACCTATTAAGTTCATTTTTTAGCATTAAGGATTTTAATTTTTTAAGCTACAACCAATAGTCCCACATGGATTGGCAGAATTTTTGGTTTTGTGTTGCTACATTTTGAAAGTTCTTAAAGGGGAATCTAACCTGCTCATAGCTCCCAGGTGCACACAGGGTGCTGAGGATGAAGCTATGTCTCTTACCTTCATCCTCAACACCATTTCCATGCTGTTTTTGTACAATGCTCTGCCAATTGAGTCCGTTAGAAGCCAAGCCCTGGCGGGGGGAGGGGGGCTAGTTCCCCTTTAACTAGTGTTGAGCGGACTTGCCAAATTATTTTGGTTCATCAACATTCTCTAAACCTGAATGCTCTATATTTGACTCCCACCATCTGGAGAAGTTGGATGCCATCCTAGGGAGCCCTGGAAAACATGGATACAGCCATAGGGTGGCATCCAACTTCTCCAGATGGCGGGGGTCAAATACAGAGAGTTCGGGTTTGGAAAACATTGCTAAATCCAAGTAGTTTGGTAAGTCTGCTCAACAGTCCATTGACATAGCTGTATGTGGGAATCTTTCTAACACTCACTGTCCCAGTAGGTCTTTTACCTACTCAGTCTCTGTGTAGTCATAGTCCAATGTGATGCAGGTAATGCCCTCTCTATGCTGTGCTATCATGGAAAAGATTAATGCCAAGTGTTAGGATCAATGTAAGTAATGCACTCTGTCTACAACAAAAAGGTGTCAACCTAGCAGAGTATGTATTGTATATTAGAACAGGACTTGTAAAGCCGCCATGTATTAAAGGGGATTTGGCATAGCCACAGTTTGGCTTTTTATAACGCCATAGACTTAAATAGAGGGAGTCATGCACACGTATGGCCACCTCTCCATCTGTGTACGGCTGTCACGCCTGTCAGAACTGGGATCAAGGGACCCATCAAACATTCATGCTATATCCTGTGGGTTGTCAGGGGAATGGATTATGTGCATCTCCAGTGTAAGAATTATTGTGCATGCAATCCTGAGACCTATGTAACAATCACATTACATAGCCATCTTGTCATTTACAGGGGGTAAGAAGACTTTTTACCCCATTCATCTGTTTAGCTTGGCAGCAACGCTAATAAAACAGATGCAAATGACATAGTACGTCCACTACAGTGGGTGGTGATGCGACATCTTTTATCTTTTATTAGCTTGATTTAGTGGCAAGATGGAAGCACAACCTGTACAAAGGTTCTTCAGATGTCATCCAGACATGACAGAAAGCTGTGACTCCCATCTGTACATAGCATTACCTCAATACCTATATGTAACAAGTGTTCTGTATCAGCTTTAGAGGTGATTGGTAGGTGTCCAGGATTGGGTTATAGTCCTAGTAACAGAGAGGATGATCAGGAGAAAAAGACGCCCTGTTCCATCTAGTTATTTATTTCCTTATTATATTAGGATAGATATATGTTTATCCCAGGCAGGTTTGCGTTCATTTACTGTAGATTTACCAACCACATCTGCTGGAAGCATCTACTACTCTTGTATATTGCAGTTTCATCAAATTGAGTTGTAATACCATACAAAATTTGAGAGCACATGTGGCACTGTTTAAAAAAAATAAATAAATCAGCCAGGTTTTTCTAATCATATTCAACCACTTTATTGACAGTCACAATGCAACTAAAATTATGTGCTGCAATGCTGATGTACAACATCATGATCATGATCATTATTTACGGCCGTTCTTATGAAATAATGGTCAATATTATAAACAAATATTATTAACTTTAAAAATGACCAGTGGGAGCGTCATCAATAATAAGAGCGGAGGCCTTACAGCCACCCTGTCTATGGGAGTTATAACCATTGTTAAGCATTGAGCTTGGGAATGCTCAGAAATCAATGAATTGAGCTGAAACCAATTGGACAAGTCATCCCTTTCCCTATAACTTTGAATCTTGGGATAACCCCTTTAAGTGTCAGGCTTCACTGCTGTTCTAGCATTCTGTTCATCATCCACAAGGCTCAGGCTAAACAATACTATATGTTGCACTAATATAGAGCAAAATAGGGTAAAAATTATTATAAAAAAAATTATTTTTTTCTAGCGTATAAAACGTGTTTATGATCTGTGGCTGCAATCTATGGGGCCCTCTGAAATCCAATCTATGGGGTCTTCTGAAATAGCTCTTCAGAATGTGCATATGTTTCATATACATCAAGACAATGTACAGAATCAATGCGATACTAAACAGAACTATGCCAAAGAACCAAGAACTGACTCATTATAGAAAACACGCCAGCAATTAGGTCGGATCATGGATGAAGAAATATTGGTTCCTGACAAATGCACCTGCTAAAGCGGGGAAAGCCCTTAATCTTCTATAATTTACGGTTATTAGGAAGAGTTACTAAGAATAGTATGACGGGTGGGTGTCTGCACTTGCTCCTTCCAGATTACTCTACCAGTAATTGTCTTCTGTAGATCACAATAAATGGATATCTGGTGGAGGTGGCGACAATGACAATGTAGGCGTGCAGCTAAGCAAGGGCAAGTTAGGAAAAAGGAAAAAGATCTACGTTCACTCTTCATGTTTATTTTTATACTTATATTTTAGTTTCTAAAGAAATAAAAATCCAGGGATACATTCACCACTGAAGTTGGGGGTGTGCAGGGTGTGTGGGGTGTATATGGCTTGTGTGGCAATCTTTTTATGTTGTCACACCCTCAGCCTCCTCTATAATGGGCTATTGCTCTACAGATACTCCTACAAATAAAACATACGGCATGTACAGAAGAGAGACACATACACACCTTACATACACACCTCACATGTCACTGTGCAGTATGTACAGGGCGCAAATAACTAATCCATACTGGGCTCATATAAAAGAGATAATGCCTATGTGTATGACTGTATGTTGTTTGCTGGGCATGGCGGTATTATTACATGGTCTTGGTTACATGCCAGTGTTATTTAGCTATATGTTGGCTATGTAAGCTAGATGAATAAGAGGGTCCAGGTCTCAGCTTTGCTCTTGGTTCCTAGATCTTTAGTTACTTTTATTTCCGGAGTTGTTCCTTGTAGCTGCTCTCACGGAGGAGGCTTCCTAGAAGAGAACCCACTCAGTGCAAATAAATAATAATACAGAATTACTCAATGTATTGTGTTAGATGGTATATGCCTGAAACGCATTCTGTGTAACTGGTATAAGAGTTTTTATTCTTCCCTGGACGCTGGATTACTACATAGTTATATAGTGTGTAAGGCTGAAAAAAAACATCCATTAGAGATGAGCGAACCTCGAGCATGATCGAGTCGATCCGAACCCAAACATTCGGCATTTGATTAGTGGTGGCTGCGGAACTTTAATAAAGCCATAAGGCTATCTGGAAAACATGGATATAGTCATTGGCTGTATCCATGTTTTTCAGACAACCTTAGAGCTTTATCCAAGCTCTGCAGCCACCGCTAATCAAATGCCGAACGTTCGGGTTCGGATCGTCTCGAACCCGAACTCGGTTCGCTCATCTCTAACATCCATCCAACCATCCAGTTCAGCCTGTTACTCTATAGCAGGGATGAGGAACCTTCGGCCCTCCAGCTGTTACAAAACTACAATTCTTGTCATGCCTGAACAGCTTTGCTGTAGTTTTGCAACAGCTGGAGGGCCGAAGGTTCCCCATCCCTGATCTATAGTGTTGAGCCAAAGGATACACAGACTACTTCTTTTCTCAGTAATCCAGTGGTCATCTATGTACTCTCTGTAACACATGGCTGATGTTTGAGAAGATATCAACGATTCAGTTCATCTATACTTTCCTATGCTTTATACCGAAACTACAACAGCGTGTCAGGAGAGTATGTCTAGAATATTAGAAGACATCCTATAAAGCTGCCCATATACATCAGATTTTTGTTTCAATCGTTTTTTTTTTTTTTATTGAATTTTTGTCAAAAAGTAAAAAGAAAACAAGCTTACATGACAAGTAGGGATGGTCCGATAAAGCGGGAAGACCACCTGGAAAACTGGGATACAGCCTATGGCTGTGGCTGTATCCCGGTTTTCCAGGCGGTCCTCCCGCTGTATCCACCCTCTGCACTGAGATTTAAGACAGCGGGAATCATTGCAGAGGGTCCAGGTTCGTACGAACCCAAACCTCGGCAGGTTCGGACCATCCCTAATGACAAGTATACACATGAATTAGGCAAACTACGTTCATATGCAAGGTCTGATGTGAAGCTGACAATCTTAAAGGCACAGAGCTTGCAGGCCATGAAGCACTATGTCAGCTACTAGATGAGGCCACTAGTCGTTGTATATAAATGCAAGAAACCAAACCAGTTTAGCCGACATGTATGGCAAGAACAAAAAAAAAAAACAGAACAGAAATAGAACCATAAACAAAACCAAGGGCACATTGTTTTATAGTCCATAGCTTTGTATTAAACTGAAAACAAAAGCACCTGAACAACATGGCATTAGGTTATATATCCAACCATAGAAAACGCATTCCAAAGTCTTAAAGGGGTTATCCAGCGCTACAAAAACATGGCCACTTTCCCCCCTCTCTTGTCTCCAGGTCAGGTGTGGTTTGCAATTAAGCTTCATTTACTGCAATGGAACTGAGTTTCAAACCCCACCCAATCTGGAGAGAAGAGAGGGGGAAAAGTGGCCATGTTTTTGTCTCACTGGATAACCCCTTTCATAAGAAACTAGGCGGGCATTGCGAAGGTCTAAATTGGCAACTAGAGAATGGGGCACATAAGTCGAGAGAGAGCAGTGGAGCAATGACTTGACTTGATTCAAACGTCCCAATCTAACTAAAATTTGGAGAGATTAAAGGAACCTAACACTATAATTTTTTCTGGCATATAGGTGTTATTCAGGTGTTGCTCTGCAGGCAAAATGTATAATCTTCAGTTGTCCCTAAGCTAGTGGGATGTCTCATAATGGCAATCCTGCTACCATATATGTCTATAGCACACTGAGTAACCTGAGACAAACTGGTTGCAAGCGATGCAAAAGGCTCCGACCTACTAAGTAGTTAAAGCTAACAGCTGCTCTGCAATAGCATATAAGACAGTATTTAGAAATACTTTGGTAGAGTCAACCAAATAAAATTCAGGAGCCAGTCGGATTTTTCTTACTTTGAAACTAGAACATGATCATAAATACAAGCAGCGGCATGAAGCTGTGCTATGAGCTCCGGCCTAGACTCATAGGAGCAGTGCTGCGTCTTTGTAATGGGTGCCAAAACACCATGTTCCACCACTGTAATTATTGCATTGGTAGAGTTGGAAACAATTGGTAGCTATGTAATAACAAATGAATGCTTTGTGCACATGTACTGTCTAAATACATTACTGTTCCAAACCATCTTAATTAGCTTGTCATTCCAGACATGTTAATGTGAGAACAGCCATCCTGAACACTTTCCAAAATAAGCCGTTTTTGGAGAACGTCCACCTACTTCTTTATAGGGCTGAACATTTTAACTGAACCAAGTTTTTCGATGCCCTTTTTCTTCTGCTTAAAGTGGTTGTTTAAAGATGGGGTGCCTAGGTGTTGAGTCCCTGTTTTGACAGGAGATGAAATATAGGGGTAGGGGGGGTTGCACAGTATATGAAGAGACAGTTAGAATTTTTAAAAATGGTGGGATTTTTATTATAGCCTTTAGTCTTTTGTGATATTGTATTTTTTCTATTCTGTTTAGAAAATAATAAAATTATTTGAATATGGAAAAAGATAGGGTACCTCTGTGACAGACCCGATCTTCCCTTGCATTACATCAATAGTAATTTTTATGCATGGCTGTCATGTGATATCACATTTTCTTTGACTGTTAGCCAGTCCCTTTGTCTGATCACTAAAGCTTAAAGGGAATATCAAGATTTAGGAAAAAGAATGGTCACTTTCTTCCAGAAACAGCACAACTCTTCTCAGATTAGGTGTAGGTTTTGCAGCTCAGTTCTATTAAAGCGAATGGAGCTGAATTGTAATACCAAGCACAACCTGAGGACTAGGGTTGGGCTGTTTTTGCAAGAAAGTAGCCATGTTTTTTTTTATTTCCTAAGATTGAATAACCCTCTTAAGGTTGCTACTTTAAAAAGTGGTTATATAAAAAAAAAACACTTTAAGGTACCCATACATGTAAGGATAGTTATAAAAAAAAAAAAGGGGGTTTCATAAGGAGTCCGTCATCCATCAATTTGCTGATTTCTCCAGGAAAAGGGAAAATGCCATAATCAATACGTGGGGCTTTGGATGACTTAGTGTCTATGCCCTAGGCCTGCACCGCCCCTCTGTCCCTCCTCCCTGTCCTCTTCACCATAAGAAATGCCCCAGGCAAGATTTCTCTATCACTTTTCTAAACACTGCACATGTGTAAGATCGTTAAGGCACCTGTGCAGAGTTCAGACAGGTGATGAATAGGAGAAATGCTGCCCAGGGGCGGTCCTAATGGTGAAGAGGTGGGGAGGAGGGACGGAGAGGCGGTGCAATCCTAGGGCATAGACACTCTAGGCCACGCCAATTTGACACAGGGCTGCAAGTTTTAAAGTTGTTTTTTAGGTAAATAACTGCATCACCTGCTGAACGGATCCTAGGACAGATCTTGGATTGAAAGCAGATATCTGACTGTACAAGCGGTTTGGGGGGAACAAATTGTGGGTACAGAATTGCTTTAAACAAATTTTCCCATAAGAAATCACTGATATGCAGACAATTGGTTTCACATCCCAAAAATAATGATTTTTTTTATTATTCTGAATAACACGTAAAACAGATGAAGCAAACAATGAGAAACAGCTGAATATGTCATATTATAAGTTACTGTACAGTATAGCAATAAGCATGTGGAGTATAGGGAATAGTAAGTGCATAAACCTAAAAAAACATGAGCAGTTTGTAGATACAGAATGAAGATGCAGATCCCCATAATGCAGTAGCATAGTACAACAGACTAGAATAGAGAAGCAAGGGTGCAGAGGTCTGTGTGGTCACATGACAGCAATGGGGAAGGGTGTGTGTGTCCAGCATGGACCAATCAGGAAATGAGAATCACAGAGCTGTGCAGGAGGACAGTGACAGAAACCTCTGTATACAGCAGTTTGAATGGCTGAGTGTAAGTGCAGGCACATTATAGCAGCAGTCTGTATAGCTCAGTGTAAGTGCAGGCACATTATAGCAGCAGTCTGTATGGCTGAGTGTAGGTGCAGGCACATTATAGCAGCAGTCTGTATAGCTGAGTGTAAGTGCAGGCACATTATAGCAGCAGTGTGTATAGCTGAGTGTAAGTGCAGGCACATTATAGCAGCAGTCTGTATAGCTCAGTGTGAGTGCAGGCACATTATAGCAGCAGTGTGTATAGCTGAGTGTAGGTGCAGGAACATTACAGCAGTAATGGAGAGGATGGGAAACACAAGGACTGACAGACTGCAGGGAGCATGAAGGAATGAGCAGGACAGATGTGGACACATACATGCAGCACTCTGTCCGGGTAGAGAGTGGTTACAGCTATGGAGAGATTACCTCCACGGTCCTGTCCCCTGATGTGAGCCCCAGCTGAAATGGATCTGCTATGATTTAGAAGGTGAGGGAAACTTCCTGGGTCAGAGTACAAGGCTGTAGACCCCGCTATGCAGACCATGCCCCTCCTCCACTCCCTCTCCCACCCAGTACAGGAAGCTCCTAAACCAAAGCAATGCTCTTAAACCAAGTTACAATTTTGAAAAACTGTGAGCTCTTCTTGCAAAACACTCTTAATCCAAGTTACTTTTAAACCAAGGTACCACTGTACTCACCTGTCCCAATTATCTTTCTTTGTCTGTCCTGACAGTACCAGGTCCCAGTCGAGCAGCACTTCCTGCTTTTGTTACGACAAACAAAGCCTAAGCCCTTTACAGAAAATAAATGGACCAGCTCACCACTACAGAAGAAAAGTATCCCAGGGGAAAACAGATGTATCTCTGATGTATCTCTGAAGCACAAGGGACGCCAGTCTGGCCAATTCCAGATGCAGAACACTGCAGTGAAAATGTAGGTCTCCAGATACATAAACATTCTAATGTTACTCAAACATAAAGCCTGCACAAGTCTCCTGATAGAAAAACGTAAAGAAAACACCAACATATTTCAAACTATAACACTTCTTACTCATGGCTGTGTATCGGAATTATTGTGGATACAATATCTGTCACTTTACCCAATGGTGAAAAACCTCAGATCACTTCTTGTGTCAAGCAACAATCTATTGTGTATGACCAGCCTGAATTATAAATAAAAAGATGATTCTAAGTGAAAGTGGAAATCTGTTCCTAACACACCCCGGACAGGTCTGCTTGCCTAACAATGCATTCACATAGCTGCTGCTTCATTGTGGTGCAAGAAGACAGGCTAAGGTCAGGCAGGGTTCATAGATGGGAAGTGACAAGAAAAAGAGAGTGGATGGTCAGCTGTGGTCAGACGAGGGTTCATGACATCATCACCAGTCTCAGCAGAAGGCAGGGGAATTGTCATTCAAATCATGGGAACCTTCAATGGCCAAATAGTCAGAAGTACGAAGAATTATAGAGGTCTCGTCCAGAGTCAGTATATCACCGGAGCCATCGTAGTCTGCTATTACTACCTCCTAACCAAGTGTTCTGTCCATCAGTCTGTTCACAGCATCAATAACATGAGTATGATGATATTGCTACATAACAACGCACATAAGGAAGGAAGCTAAGTTTATACAAGGGATGAAGTGATAAAGGCTATGTCTGTCTTTTGTAGTAAAATAACAGCTATTGAAAACTGTTGTGTGAACATAGCCTTGGTGACTAAGATTATTAGGACCTCATGATCCCAGCGATCAGCATTCATCAGCTGATCACTAGGTCTATTCAGGCTTATAATGGTTCCATGTAAAAGGTTCTATTTACTCTGCATATCACAGTGTCTATCAGAGATTCCTACTGGTAGAAGACGGCACTCTGTAGGTCAGATGGTGCATGTGGTAGGAGTATTCCCAGAATAGTAGAATAAAAGAATCTCGGCACTCACCAAATGAAGAAGTGATTATTTTTTGATGCAAACAAAGTGGGTAAATGGAGGATGCGTTTCGGCTAACATAGCCTTCATCAGTTCCATAAGCTGATGAAGGCTATGTTAACTGAAATGCGTCCTCCATGTACCCGCTTGATTTGCACCAATAAATAAGAATTTATTCATTTGGTGAGTGCCGGGATTCTTCCATTCAATCCATCATACATAGGCTCCCAAAAAATAGAGCAAATAAATGTGTACACAAAAACCAAAATAAGACCCATTTTGCCTCCATCTGGCAGTAGGAGTCTAAGGCTATGTTCACAAGTGTTTATACTTTGCATATTCAGTTTATTACCCTGAAGAGAAAATAGAATATATATATATATATATATATATATATATATATATATATATATAAAAGCTTTTTATGGTGCAAACGCTGGCTTCTTTTCTATCATTTCCCCCCTCTGTTTAGTATACTATAGTGGTCTGCACCTTTGTGTCCAGAAAAAAAGGACTAATATCTTGCATTGTGTTAAAATTTACAATGTATTCGAATATGAAATGGACTCTGCTATGTACATTTCCATCCTTTTTAAGAGTAGAAAAATATATGTGTTATACGTAAACTAAACCACAGTGTGAGTCCAGCCTGAGGATACTTCTACCATATGCCGTATCCCTGCTCACAAAGCTGATGGGTTTGTTAGTGTTGCAGTTTAGGCAATATTCTAGGAGCGACACAAAGCAGTAGCGTCCATATCTAGACTCTCCTATGACAAATCTCCCATTGAAATTAATTGGACTGTAATGAGCATACTCAAAGACCCCTACCAATGATATATTCGGTGAGATGTCAGATTATTATATTATAGGATTTTTCTCAATAGGAAAAATTGTTACAGGCCTTTCCTCATTCTCCTAGATAAACAGATGCACATTGGCCTTTTTATCATTAACTAGTGATGTGGTCACCGTGCCTGTGAAGCCCACCATAAACACCATGTGTATCAGTCTTTAGACCAGTCTCAACCATCTGCCATGTGCAGACTCATTACAGCTACCTGATAAGGGATATCTGGGTCCCTCAGTATCTAAAGAAACAAGACAGCTTGGTGGCATATACATAACAATGCCAGGACTTACTTAATGCTAATGGGCCTTATTAAAGGAAATCCCCTTTTTATGACAAGTGGCCGCCATACATTGGGACTGACTAATCTTCGTATATGATAGAAAAAAAATAATGGATAACAAAGAGCTGAAAGCATAAAATGACGTAAATATATATAAACTATAGCTAAAAAGGCATACTAAAGCAATACTTTATGACAATACCACTTGTTTATTTAGTGCCAGCTAAATAGTATGTTGTTAAATAAGATAGCACTATATGAAAACTCCATTGAAGAGAAGGAATAGGGGGTCGTCTCCAGAGGTGTTTTGGTATGGCAGGGGAAGATTTTTTTATGTAGCTTATTGTTATGCTATGTGATTTCTCTATATTCTCCAGTGCTCCAATGGCCTTACCGCACAGAGAACTACATTAAAACTGCACAGGAACGATACCCAGTAAGCGGCACAGGTTAAACCCGGCCAATACTGCATGAACTTCATTTCTTTTTAATTGGGATGCCAGCGAATTTGGGTGTGCCCGTGTTCCAATAAACCATAGCTTACAATGTAAAGTGCGACCACAACTGCACTTTACATTGTCTGCACTGTCAGTTTTCTGCACCCACTATTCAATGAATAGTGGCTGCACAAAACTGACATGCCAGTTTTTTGTGTGGCCGCATGGAATCCCGTCCGGAGTGTATACAGAGTGTATGCACTCCGGCCAGGATTCCATAGCAGTTAAAGCGATCGGCAAATTAATTAAATAATTGCCGAGGTTGCAAACCTGCAACTACGGCTGTTGTTTAATTAATTTATACGTTGTGTGAACTTAGCCTTAAACTCATATCTCCACAGAACATTTCTTGAAAGAAAAGAACAACGCTGTTCATGTATATTTTGTAATATAAAGGAAAATTGTCACAGCATGCAACGCTCAGTGCTAAGCAAATGAAGAGGAGGGTGGGGTTGTGTTTAATATTATTACATAGAAAATGTTTTTAAAAGTCTGTGTAGGTTTGCATATGTAGTTTTAGGTCAAATCACACGTTATTCCTATCCTTGTTTGACCTAGCTAATGCTGTGGGTGCTGCTGCTATGTTTTCTTGGTGGAAGCTATACATAGCTTAAAGGGGTAGTCCACCCAAAAAAAATTTCTTTCAAATCAACTGCTGCCATGAAGTGCCAGAGATTTGTAATTTACTTCTATTAAAAAATCTCAAGCCTTCCAGTACTTATCAGCTGCTGTATGCCCAACAGGAAGTTGTATTCTTTCCAGTCTAGAGAGCAGGAGAGGTTTTCTATGGGGATTTGCTACTGCTCTGGACAGTTCCTGACATGGACAGAGGTGGCAGCAGAGAGCACTGTGTCAGACTGGAAAGAAAACACCACTTCCTGCTGGACACACAGCAGCTGATAAGTACTGGAAGACTTAAGATTTTTTAATAGAAGTGAATTACAAATCTTTGGCACTTTATGGCACCAGTTGATTTGAAAGAAATTTTTTTTTGGTGGACTACCCCTTTAAGATTTATACCACAGGATAAAAACCTTATCCGTGATACTACACAGATGCACAGCTCAATATGTTGGAAATATCAATCATTAATTGTCCACTCAATTCATCTAAGCTCCCAGCCAAGGAAGGGACAAGGGGTAGACAGGGTAAGCATCTGCAGTTGTCCTTGAACCCCAGCTGGTGAACGCCATTTTTTAACTGCAACTATCTACCACTAGGGAGGATGGGGGCACCTCTTTTCCTTCAAGGAAAAGGGGCACCTATCCAAACTGGGAGTAAACTGTGTACCTCCTTAGTGGCACTTAACTGTAATGGAAAGTACCTATCTATCTACTTTGGGAACACATCTACCTACTAGGGGCACCTTTCTACCTACTGGTGGACCTTATCTGCTTTCTTGAGAGGAACTACCTTCTGGAGGTATGTATCTACCTATTGGAGACACCTTTCTACTTAGAGGGGAGCAACTACTTATTGGGGGTGAACTAACTACCTACTGGGAAGCAAATATCTACCTTTTGGGGGCAACTACCTACTGGGTGACACCTATATACCTACTGGGGAGTACCTGCCTACTGAATGACACTTATCTACCTCCTGCGGTAACTGCCCAGAGGGAGTGGCCCTTATGTACCAAGAGGGGCAATATTACTATTTGAGGCACTAAGGATGGTGAAAAAGCAAGGATAGTCCTGGATAAGTGTGCAGACTAAGATACTTTTCAGACAGATTCTGGGTATACAAGTCAGTGATTGGAGAGGTAGTCATGGTAGTCAGGGCCGCATGGGAAAGAAATGACAGTAATACTTATGGTGATAAGGGGGGGGGGGGGTCTGCTTTTAGAGATTTTCATATCTGGGCAAAACTGACAATATTTCATAATCACATGAAAAACTATCTTGAACTTGAACTTGATGGACATGTGTCTTTTTTCAACCGTATTAACTATGTAACTACGTATATATACTGTGTTAAGACTGAGCTATTGCACAATAGCCAGAATATAACCTTTATTCATTGAACGCTGGGATATCATGAGTATCGAAATACCCAGCAAGCATTATCAGGTTTGTCCAAGACTGTATTATCTGACAAACGTACGGCAGTATTATACCATATTTATTACCATATGGCAGTATTATGTGTGCACAGCATGAGACTATTGTTTGGTGACTGTGTGGCTGCATTGTTTGGACACTGAATGGCAACAATATGTGTGCAGTGTCTTACAGTATAGTATCTACTATTAGTGAAACACTGTATGGTCATATTATGTGTACACAGTGTGGAGGTATTACTATGAAAGCATTATGTAAGCACTGAATACTACTTTCATTTTATTTACGTTATGTGGACACTGTATGGCGGTATTATAAGCGCAGTATTTTTCCAGCATTACATGCTGTATGTGGGGAATGTATATGGTTATTTGGGTTTGGTATGTCACTATTTCAGTATTCCCCCTTTGGGTATACCAAGTCAAACAGGATTCTATATGGGGACTCTAACACAACTTTAGGCTATGTTCACACAACGTGAGAGACTGGCCGTTCCGTGAAGGGCCGGATAATCTTTTGGCCGTAGTGTTCTGGTGCGCCTGCATCAGAACTCCCCATAGGACTCAATGAAGCAAGCGGCCAGAGCCGCTCGCTTCATTGTGTGAACTGACAGGGTTTCCTATGGCCGCAATTCATTGAATTGCGGCCGCAGAAAACTGACATGTCAGTTATTTGCGGCCCCGTACGGGATCCCGGACGGAGAGTATACGATGTGTATACTTGGTAACTAGGGGCAACTGAGCCAGTTTCACTTTACACCAGTTTGATAACTCTCCCCCCTTATGTTTTTACAATAAGCTGTAAACCCTTAGAGGGTAATTGCTATTTTTACTTTGTACATTGAATTCTTTATCCTTATCCCATATGAGCTCTATTTCTAAAACATAAAAATGCATTGTTCTAGAATGAGATTAAAAATTTGCTACTGCCAGAGTAGCAAGAGAGCGGAGTACAAGCAGTGCACTAGTGTCGGGGTGATGTGTGCCGGATTCATCAACAGGGCCCAATGACAGGCCATAGAGATCAATCATACATGGAAGAGAACAATAGATTGTATTCAGCAACACAACTAATTAGATCTGATTGACTCTATGCTAAAACACTGCAACATATAAATATTTGCATAAAATAAAAACAATAAAAGAAAAAGTATGATGAGAGGTGTCTTGCTAAATATGACGTTTTACGTACAACAGTGTAATATACTGCCATACAGACTGAGTAATAAATATCACACACACACAAAATATACAAGAACCCTATAGTATATATTACACAGCGTACTACGCTGCACATAACATACTAGGATGTGGGAACAAGGGGAAAGGGAAGGCCAGCTAACTAAATGTAACAAGCAATGTGCGTCCCAAAACATTGATACAATGTGCTATAAACCAGAGCACAACACATCAGCAAGCTCAGGGATTTTACACAGAGGCAGGAAACGTAGTCCTGTTCTGCGTCTATTACATAATGTTCCAGACAAAAGATGTGAATCTCAGCTGTTTGCTGTAAACTTGGCATGGCGCAGTGTCACCTGACCTCTGCACCAATTTTCACACCTTGCTGTCCTCATTTTCTGCATTACCCAGAATCCTACTGGAAGCCAGCCAAGCCTTCCCTGCTCCTTTCAGCAATCACGGCTCGGCATGTAGATTGCAGGCATATTCCTTAGATGTTTAAGCTCCATTTAAGCATTAACCTGGAACTAACTCAAGATGAATTAAGTCGCACATGCATAGAGATGGAAGAATATATAATTATCTGTGGTGTCGGATTCTGAGGATGAGTAAACAATAGGAAACAACAAGGAGAAAACAAGGAATTCAAATACACACATCACGGGACATTCTCATATTTTAACAGGGATTTTTGGTTTACAGCACCCATTGTCAAAAAAAAAAACATTGCCTGAGCTGGAAGCAGTTTCAACAAATGCCCCTCGTTTTGGAGGACCCAACATCCATACCGAATACATATTTCATGTAATGTGTAAACAGGAGAAAATGATCGAGCACTCACCAGGAGATGTCTTCAGCAGTTTATTTCATGGATTCCATAGCAGGGAGGGGGAAGGTGGAAAGGTGTAGGTGCAGGTGCATATTCCATGTAATACTTTGCTTATCCTGCAATTGGTAATTTGCAGCCAAATCCTCCTCAAGTGATCACTGAGGGTTTTAGTACTTTGTAATCTCTGCCTATGATCAACTGATTGTTCTAACACCAATAGGTTATGCCAGTACACTAGCACCAATAGGTTATCCCAGTATATTAACACTAATAGGTTATGCCAGTATACTAACACCAATAGGTTGTCCCAGTATAATAACACCAATAGGTTATGCCAGTATACTAACACCAATAGGTTATGCCAGTATACTAACACCAATAGGTTATGCCAGTATACTAACACCAATAGGTTATCCCAGTATACTAACACCAATAGATTATCCCAGTATACTAACACTAATAGGTTATCCCAGTATACTAACACCAATAGGTTATCCAAGTATACTAACACCAAAAGGTTATCCCAGTATACAAGTATACTAACACCAATAGGTTGTCCAAGTATACTAACACCAATAGCTTGTCCATGTATACTAACACCAATAGGTTATGCCAGTATACTAACACCAATAGGTTATGCCAGTATACTAACACCAATAGGTTATGCCAGTATACTAACACCAATAGGGTATCCCAGTATACTAACACCAATAGGTTATCCCAGTATATTAACACCAATAGGTTATAGCAGTATACTAACACCAATAGGTTATCCAACTATACTAACACCAATAGGTTATCCAACTATACTAACACCAATAGGTTATCCCAGTATACTAACACCAATAGGTTATCCCAGTATACTAACACTAATAGGTTATCCCAGTATACTAACACCGATAGGTTATGCCAGTATACTAACACCAATAGGTTATCCCAGTATACTAACACCAATAGGTTAACCCAGTATACTAACACCAATAGGTTATCCCTGTATAATAACACCAATAGATTATCCCAGTATACTGACACCAATAGGTTATCCCAGTATACTAACACCAATAGGTTAACCCTGTATACTAACACCAATAGATTATCCCAGCATACTAACACTAATAGGTTATCCAAGTATACTAATACCAATAGGTTATGCCAGTATACTAACACCAATAGGTTATCCAAGTATACTAACACCAATAGGTTATCCCAGTATACTAACACCGATAGGTTATCCCAGTATACTAACACCAATAGGTTATCCCAGTATACTAACACTAAAAGGTTATCCAAGTATACTAACACCAATAGGTTATCCCAGTATACTGACACCAATAGGTTATCCCTGTATACTGACACCAATAGGTTATCCCTGTATACTAACACCAATAGATTATCCCAGTATACTAACACCAATAGGTTATCCCAGTATACTAACACCAATAGGTTATCCCAGTATACAGGTATACTACACCAGTAGGTTATCCCAGTATACTAACACTAATAGGTTATCCCTGTATACTAACACCAATAGATTATCCCAGCATACTAACACTAATAGGTTATCCAAGTATACTAACACCAATAGGTTATCCCAGCATACTAACACTAATAGGTTATCCCTGTATACTAACACTAATAGGTTATCCAAGTATACTAACACCAACAGGTTATCCCTGTATACTAACACCAATAGGTTATCCCTGTATACTAACACCAATAGATTATCCCAGTATACTAACACCAATAGGTTATCCCTGTATACTAACACCAATAGGTTATCCCAGTATACTAACACCAATAGGTTATCCCAGTATACAAGTATACTAACACCAATAGGTTGTCCAAGTATACTAACACTAATAGGTTATCCCTGTATACTAACACTAATAGGTTATCCCAGTATACTAACACCAATAGGTTGTCCAAGTATACTAACACCAAAAGATTATCCCAGCATACTAACACTAATAGGTTATCCAAGTATACTAACACTAATAGGTTATCCAAGTATACTAACACCAATAGGTTATCCCAGTATACTGACACCAATAGGTTATCCCTGTATACTAACACCAATAGGTTATCCCTGTATAATAACACCAATAGATTATCCCAGTATACTGACACCAATAGGTTATCCCAGTATACTAACACCAATAGGTTAACCCTGTATACTAACACCAATAGATTATCCCAGCATACTAACACTAATAGGTTATCCAAGTATACTAATACCAATAGGTTATGCCAGTATACTAACACCAATAGGTTATCCAAGTATACTAACACCAATAGGTTATCCCAGTATACTAACACCGATAGGTTATCCCAGTATACTAACACCAATAGGTTATCCCAGTATACTAACACTAAAAGGTTATCCAAGTATACTAACACCAATAGGTTATCCCAGTATACTGACACCAATAGGTTATCCCTGTATACTAACACCAATAGGTTATCCCTGTATACAAGTATACTAACACCAATAGGTTATCCAAGTATACTAACACTAATAGGTTATCCCTGTATACTAACACCAATAGGTTATCCCAGTATACTGACACCAATAGGTTATCCCTGTATACTAACACCAATAGGTTATCCCTGTATAATAACACCAATAGATTATCCCAGTATACTGACACCAATAGGTTATCCCAGTATACTAACACCAATAGGTTAACCCTGTATACTAACACCAATAGATTATCCCAGCATACTAACACTAATAGGTTATCCAAGTATACTAATACCAATAGGTTATGCCAGTATACTAACACCAATAGGTTATCCAAGTATACTAACACCAATAGGTTATCCCAGTATACTAACACCGATAGGTTATCCCAGTATACTAACACCAATAGGTTATCCCAGTATACTAACACTAAAAGGTTATCCAAGTATACTAACACCAATAGGTTATCCCAGTATACTGACACCAATAGGTTATCCCTGTATACTAACACCAATAGGTTATCCCTGTATACTAACACCAATAGATTATCCCAGTATACTAACACCAATAGGTTATCCCAGTATACTAACACCAATAGGTTATCCCAGTATACAGGTATACTACACCAGTAGGTTATCCCAGTATACTAACACTAATAGGTTATCCCTGTATACTAACACCAATAGATTATCCCAGCATACTAACACTAATAGGTTATCCAAGTATACTAACACCAATAGGTTATCCCTGTATACTAACACCAATAGGTTATCCAAGTATACTAACACCAATAGGTTATCCCAGTATACTAACACCAATAGGTTATCCCAGTATGCTAACACCAATAGGTTATCCCAGTATACTAACACCAATAGGTTATCCAAATATACTAACACCATTAGGTTATCCCAGTATACTAACACCAATAGGTTATCTAAGTATACTAACACCAATAGGTTATCCCAGTATACTAACACCAATAGGTTATCCCAGTTTATACGTATACTAACACCAATAGGTTATCCCAGTATACTAACACCAATAGGTTATCCCAGTATACTAACACCAATAGATTATCCCAGCATACTAACACCAATAGATTATCCCAGCATACTAACACCAATAGATTATCCCAGCATACTAACACCAATAGGTTATCCCAGTATACTAACACCAATAGGTTATCCCAGTATACTAACACCAAAAGGTTATCCCAGTATACAAGTATACTGTATGCTTTAGCACTCAGTGTACAGGAGCATGGACTCCTACCTTCTGTATGTATTTATTATGGTACCCTACACCAATAACTAGGAGCAGGGACTCCTTTCAGGCAGGAGTTCCTGCTCCTGTACACTAAGCAGCCTAGAGGTAAGTGGTGATGCACTTTACAATGTTAGGGTCCTATTACATGGAGCGATTTTAACCCCTTAAATACAGAGCAATTTCGATTTTTGAGTTTTCATTTTTTCCTCCTTGTGCTTAAAAGGCCATAGCACTTGCATTTTTCCACCTAGAAACCCACATGAGCCCTTATTTTTTGAGCCACTAATTGTACTTTGCAATGACAGGCTGAATTTTTTCATAAAGTACACTGCGAAACCAGAAAAAAAATAAATGTGTGGTGAAATTGGAAAAAAAACCCTCATTTTGTTTATTTGGGGGGTATTTGTTTTTACGCCATTTGCCCTAGGGTAAAACTGACTTGTATAACTTTTCTTGTATCTGATGGCCTGTGAAAAAATTCAAACCATTGTTAACAAATATATGTTCCTTAAAGTCGCTCTATTCCCATGATTATAACGCTTTTATCCTTTGGTCTATGGGGCTGTGTCAGGTGTCATTTTTTGCATTATGATGTTTACTTTTTATCGGTTCCTTGATCGCTTTTTATTACAATTTTTCTGGATTTGATGTGACCAAAAACACGCAATTTTGCACTTTGGGATTTTTTTGCGCTTCCGCCGTTTACCTTGCAAAATCAGGAATGTGATTAATTAATAGTTTGGGCGATTACGCACGTGGCGATAGCAAACATGTTTATTTATTTATTTATGTTTTAATTTTTATTTATAACCTGAGAAAAGGGGGGTGATTCAGACTTTTATTAGGGGAGGGGGCTTTTTATTGACAACAACACTTTATTTTTATTTTTTTACACATATACTAGAAGCCCCCCTGGGGGACTTCTAGTATATATACTCTGATCTCTCATTGAGATCTTTGCTGTATAGATATACAGCAAAGATCAATGAGATCGGCACTCGTTTGCTTTCGGCTGCTGCAGCCGAAAACAAACTAGTGCCAAGCTGGGGACGGCGCCATCTTGGAGCGGTCTCCGGCCGGCATCAGGAGGTGCGATCTCGACCACTAGACACCAAAGAAGTGCTGCAGCCGGTAATCGGATTACCTGATTACCGATTACCTGATTAGCGGGCACGGCGATCGGACCGTGTCCGCTAATAGCCGCGGTCCCGGGCTACATGTGGCACCCTGGATCGCGGCGGGGGTTCAGAGCGGGGGCCTTAACGCCCTTTGTCGTTGAGGGGTTAAAAAATTTACGACTAACTATAAATGATTGCAAACAAAATTGTTTATTGTTAACCTCAAATCGTTCACTATATTACACAGACCCATAGTTGTTAGTTACGATTGTTACTATGATTGTTACCATGATCATTTACTCCACCTGATCTCAGCAAAAGAAGGAACGATGTGCAATTACACTGAACGATAAGCGAATGATTAACAATGAATTTTGGGTCAGATCTAAATCAGTGATCAATGACACATGAACGATTGTTCAATCATTGCCTGCAATTACACAGGACAATTATTGTTTAAACTTGAACAATATAACGATTTTTTGCAGGATAATCATCCCATATAATAAGGCCCCTTTTTATACTCACCAGAACATTCACTGCACCAAGCACTCAGCCAGTAGTGGACATATCACTTGTGCAGCCTGTTCAGCTGCACAGGGGCCCATGCCAACATAGGGGCCCACAGGGCTCGGACTCAGGCTAGCGGGCCCCTCCGCTGCCCCGGGACCCGCCACATAGGTGATATGTGTTGTCCTGCCACCCTCGGCCTGCCAGTGCCGAGATGTTAGCAGCCGTGGCCCGCCCCACGTACCACACTCGTCTATTGGATACGTGAGCCACGTCCGGCCGCAGTGGCGTCACGCTCTTTTGATATATAGTATGACACACACATATTACATGTAATCTGTCATCAGTGTATGTATATATACTATTGCCACCAGATACCCGCAAGCCCTCATCAAAATATAGAAGCCCATAAACTGCAGAGTATAATAATAGGAGCATGTAAGCTCCAAATAGATAAAAATGCTGCCATTAATGTATCCAGCGGAATTGGGGGGACCCCACCTCAGACCTCAATGTACGTTTCGCCCCACCGGCTTCCTCGGGAGGTCTGCAATTACACAGGACAATTATCATTTAAATTTGAACAATATAACGATTTTTCACACGATAATCATCCCATATAATAGGGCCCTTAATTATACTCACCAAGCCATTCACTGCACCAGGCACTGAGCTATACCGCATATATACTCAGTGTACTGTACAGGATCAAGGGGCATGTTCAAATCTCATTTAGAATCCGAATGAAATCTGACAGACGATTCGAGTGATTCAGACCTGAAATTCATTTATCCACATAAAACCCAATCAATGACAGACGTCAGAGGATATGTTGCTTCTGTGACTGTGGTAAATGAGAAAACAGGCAGCGAGTCAGGAGCTTCTGCCTGACATCTATGGTCAGTGCCAAGCACCTGGAATTGGGAGACCTTAGACATATAACTAGGCTTTAAATGCTAGATACATAGATGGATAGATAGATAGATAGATAGATAGATAGATAGATAGATAGATGATTAAAAAAGTTCTGATCCATTGAGCATTCTATCACGTGTTGGTTGGAGTTCTTTCTATGCCAAGACTGTGCGCAGCCCTAGGTGGTAAGATAGGAGGTCTAACTATAGATAGAAAAAAGTCAAGAGGAGAGTGACATACTGTAAAGGTCCCCTTACACGTTTGCTCTCATATAATGACAAAGGAAGCAAACAAAAGAGGGGAGGACAGAGAAAGCATGTGCAGGCCAGAGGCAAGCTGGATAACAGTGGGAATATAGGAGCGTTGATAGATGAGGATCAAGGCACAAGGGAAACAAGGATTCCTGTTAACAGCAATCTGGTAAACTGATGACTATTGGGAACATAATGAACATTTTACATTATTTTTACAGTTCAAGGTCCTCTGGGTTACTTACTGTCAGAAAGCAGACTGTGAGCAACCTCAATCCTAAAGAAGTGATTACCAAAAACAACTACTTTTATTATAGTGATTGTATGTTATTATAGCTATGTTTTCTAGAAACAAAATACAGTTATACAGTATACCCACATAACAGGCTAGATCTCCAGATATAGAAGCTGGATGCCTGTTACATATGGCCCAGGCACCTATTGTGCTTCTTTCTGAATGACAAATCTCCCTAGCAGTTATATACTGTAGCTATACATGGGCTGAAGAAGCATGATTATATAAGGAGACACTGACCAGCAGGAGTCTGGTTGACTATCATTGTTGTGGGAGCCAAAGAAGCATCCCTGTCTGGTACCATGCACCTTCATTCACCTTGTAATATCATGTCTGTGACACCTGCAGACCCTGCTAGAAGGATCAGCAGATCATTGGGCATTTTGACAGCTAAACCTGATGTGATAAGCTGATCACTGGCCAGAGGGCTTTTTTCTTTTTTTAAAGGAAAACCTGTCCTGTGTGCTATAGGTAGTCCTAAGCTAGTCTCATATATATTAGAGATATGGTTAAGAGAATAAGGTGAATATATACTAGCTATAGAGTGATAAAGATACTATTATAGTCCTAGGTCTACTAGCAATATAATATTAAAGATACTGCTCATAATGTAAAATAGGTACTACTATATAGTCTTATATGTACTAGAAATATTGTGATAAAGGTACTATTATATGTAGTGGTAGAGGTGGTTGCACTGTAGGGATATAAGTAATATTATTTTTATGACTAAATACAGCTCTCTCTCTCTCTCTCTCTCTCTATATATATATACTGTATACAGTGGTATCTTGCAAGAAGAGCTCACGGTTTTTCAAATTTGTGACTTGGTGTAAGAGCATTGCTTTGGTTTAAGAGCTCCCTGTACTGGGTGGGAGGGGCATGGTCTGCATAGCGGGGTCTACAGCACTGTACTCTGATCCAGGACATCTTCCACACCTTCCAAATCACCACTTCAGGCTGAGGCTTGCATCAGGGGACAGGACTGTGGAGGTAATCTCTCCATAGCTGTAACCCCTATCTCTCCGGACAGAGAGTGCTGCACTTATGTGCCTACACCTGCCCTACTCATTCCTTCATACTCTCTGCAGTCTCTGTCCACCCTTGTGTTTCCCATCCTCTCCATTCCTGCTATAATCTGCCTGCACTCACACTTAGCCACTAACACTGCTGTGTAGAAAAGTTTCTGTCACTGTTCTCTTGCACAGCTCTTTGATTCTTACTTCCTGTGTTTTCAGGGTTATGCACTTACTATACATTATACTCCACATGCTGATTGCTATACTGTACAGTAACGTATAATATCACATGTTCAGCTGTTTCTCATTGTTTGTTCTGTCTGTTCTACATGTTAGAATTAAAAAAAAAAAAATCAAGGGGCATGTTCAAATCTCATTTAGAATCCGAATGAAATCTGACAGACGATTCAAGTGATTCAGACCTGAAATTCATTTATCCACATAAAACCCAATCAATGACAGACGTCAGAGGATATGTTGCTTCTGTGACTGTGGTAAATGGGAAAACAGGCAGCGAGTCAGGAGCTTCTGCCTGACATCTATGGTCAGTGCCAAGCACCTGGAATTGGGAGACCTTAGACATATAACTAGGCTTTAAATGCTAGATACATAGATGGATAGATAGATAGATAGATAGATAGATAGATAGATAGATAGAGAGATGGATGGATGGATGGATAGAAAGACAGGAGAGACAGCTGCCAAGACTGTGCGCAGCCCTAGGTGGTAAGATAGGAGGTCTAACTATAGATAGAAAAAAGGCAAGAGGAGAGTGACATACTGTAAAGGTCCCCTTACACGTTTGCTCTCATATAATGACAAAGGAAGCAAACAAAAGAGGGGAGGACAGAGAAAGCATGTGCAGGCCAGAGGCAAGCTGGATAACAGTGGGAATATAGGAGCGTTGATAGATGAGGATCAAGGCACAAGGGAAACAAGGATTCCTGTTAACAGCAATCTGGTAAACTGATGACTATTGGGAACATAATGAACATTTTACATTATTTTTACAGTTCAAGGTCCTCTGGGTTACTTACTGTCAGAAAGCAGACTGTGAGCAACCTCAATCCTAAAGAAGTGATTACCAAAAACAACTACTTTTATTATAGTGATTGTATGTTATTATAGCTATGTTTTCTAGAAACAAAATACAGTTATACAGTATACCCACATAACAGGCTAGATCTCCAGATATAGAAGCTGGATGCCTGTTACATATGGCCCAGGGACCTATTGTGCTTCTTTCTGAATGACAAATCTCCCTAGCAGTTATATACTGTAGCTATACATGGGCTGAAGAAGCATGATTATATAAGGAGACACTGACCAGCAGGAGTCTGGTTGACTATCATTGTTGTGGGAGCCAAAGAAGCATCCCTGTCTGGTACCATGCACCTTCATTCACCTTGTAATATCATGTCTGTGACACCTGCAGACCCTGCTAGAAGGATCAGCAGATCATTGGGCATTTTGACAGCTAAACCTGATGTGATAAGCTGATCACTGGCCAGAGGGCTTTTTTCTTTTTTTAAAGGAAAACCTGTCCTGTGTGCTATAGGTAGTCCTAAGCTAGTCTCATATATATTAGAGATATGGTTAAGAGAATAAGGTGAATATATACTAGCTATAGAGTGATAAAGATACTATTATAGTCCTAGGTCTACTAGCAATATAATATTAAAGATACTGCTCATAATGTAAAATAGGTACTACTATATAGTCTTATATGTACTAGAAATATTGTGATAAAGGTACTATTATATGTAGTGGTAGAGGTGGTTGCACTGTAGGGATATAAGTAATATTATTTTTATGACTAAATACAGCTCTATATATATATATATATATATATATATATATATATATATTGTATACAGTGGTATCTTGCAAGAAGAGCTCACAGTTTTTCAAATTTGTGACTTGGTGTAAGAGTATTGCTTTGGTTTAAGAGCTCCCTGTACTGGGTGGGAGGGACATGGTCTGCATAGCGGGGTCTACAGCACTGTACTCTGATCCAGGACATCTTCCACACCTTCCAAATCACCACTTCAGGCTGAGGCTTGCATCAGGGGACAGGACTGTGGAGATAATCTCTCCATAGCTGTAACCTCTCTCTCCCCGGACAGAGAGTGCTGCACTTATGTGCCTACACCTGCCCTGCTCATTCCTTCATGCTCCCTGCAGTCTCTGTCCACCCTTGTGTTTCCCATCCTCTCCATTCCTGCTATAATCTGCCTGCACTCACACTTAGCCACTAACACTGCTGTGTAGAAAAGTTTCTGTCACTGTTCTCTTGCACAGCTCTTTGATTCTTACTTCCTGTGTTTTCAGGGTTATGCACTTACTATACATTATACTCCACATGCTGATTGCTATACTGTACAGTAACATATAATATCACATGTTCAGCTGTTTCTCATTGTTTGTTCTGTCTGTTCTACATGTTATTCAGAATTTTTTAAAAAAATCATTATTTTTGGGGTGTGGAAACCAATTGTCGGCATTTCAGTGATTTCTTTGCTTTGGTTTATGAGTGTATTTGGATTACAAGCACGGTCCCAGAACAAATTATGCTCGTAATCCAAGGCACCACTGTGTGTGTATATATATATATATATATATATATATATATATATATATATATATATATACTATTATAAGTACTAATATTATAGGGATATAGGTAGTACAGATATAGTTATATTTATATTACTAATATAGTAATACAGGTGATACTAATATAATGACATCGGTACTACTGATATAGTAATATAACTACTAAATAGGTAGTAGTCATATAATTATATAATTGTATAGGCACTAACAATCTAATGTTACAGGTCCCATCAATATAGTGACATAGCTATGACTAATACAGTGATATTGTCATTGTAATATGGTTTTAGTAATACAGTAGATACTACTAATATATATAGTGACATACTGTAGATACTACTACTAATATGGTGACATACTATAGGTATTATTAGTATAGTGGCATAGATACTACTAATATGGGTACATACTGTCTGTATTATTAGTATACTGATATACTCTCGGTATTATTAGTATAGTGGCATTGATACTACTAAAATGGTGGCTGTAGGTATTATTAATATCACCCTACTAACATGGTAACAATCTTTTCATTGATAATAGTCCTGATGGAGCCTAATGGGGAGGAGACTGGGTTCATGACTCCATAGACCCCATGTATTCACCATTTCGGCCTTGGTTTGAGTAATTCTGACATTTGTATCTATTCTCCTCATCTCATTCATGACCGTTCTCAGAGAACACTGGATCAGCCCGCTCTCTCTTCTTATCTACCAGGTACACATTTCATGGTTTCTTTTCAACTTCCAAAAGGACTATCAGCAATCAACCCGAGCGAAAACGCTGGCTCTCACTTCCTTGAAGGTGTTGATGGTTTTCGGAAAGATAATGCTTGCGTAGCTCGCTTGGCTTTTCCAGAATTTCCTATTGTGTTCTTGGCCTGATGTTAGGAAAACTATTTCATGAGAGCAGGTTTCATGGATACAAAGCACATTCACACCCCAAACAGGCTCGACTTGTCCAATCTCTTCAGGTTCGGTGCATTCTTAATGAGCAGACATGCAATGCTGAATCTAGGACAAGCTGGGACATGTCCGAGGCCAAAACTCTTCTTGTTTTCAGAAATTTCTATCCATTTCCTCCAAACATACAATCTTTCACTTCTGATGAACTTGTGCCTGATGCAGCCTTGACCCATTCCATCAATACACTAGAATAGAACCTGCTAAGGTAATAGTCTGACTGCCATGTCTGCCGGTGTCGTGGAGCTACAGATAGCAGCATGTCTATATACCCAGAGGTCAGAGGGCCCATTAGTGCCTCAGAGTTTGTTGGGAATATTCTCTTGTATACCAGCTAGGGTCCAATTGCCTGAAATTTAAATAATAACATTAATTTTTTATGAAGACACAACCTGTATGTGCCATGGTATATACTATATATATGTATCTTGTCTTTATAGGAAACAGCACAGGTGAAGGTCATTCCAGTGCATGTCCTACTCACATGACCTAACCCTTACCAAGGAGAGAGATCCAAAAATAAGTATGTTAGGCAACTGCTGTTAAGCAATATATTAATATATAAATTATAGGGAGAACAGTATTGCACTAAATAATATTCTTAGCAGGATTATCTAGGACTTAGAGAATTGGGTCCAACTCATGGAACCCCAATGGTTCAGCAGGGCAAAAGATATTCTTGCATTCGTTTATTCCAGGGAGATTTATGTGAATGGGCTAAGCTGCAATACCTGAAATATCCACATTAGTGTGTATGGCGCTGTGCTTGGATAATTAATAAAGAATCGTCTTCATTCTGATTATTGATAGGGGTCCCAAGGGTCAGACCACCACCTTCCATACCTTATCTTAAAGTACTGCAAAACCCATTTATGTACAAGCTGTATTGTGGCAAACAGTTTCTACAATTCTGTATATATCTATCTGCTATAGAGAGTGTATGCCATCATATATTACCTTTACATAGTCCTTTATTCTCCCCTATTCTCTCTATATAAAATTGAATACACACCGTCTATGAGTACAACACGGATGTGTGATATGGTAGAATACCCACTGTTATATCATCTCAGGATGTGTTTCCTTATGTTAAGAAATCAATCATATAATGTAGAAATGCAGTGAGGATAGCCAATACAATAGGCAGCTATAAAGGCAAAAGTATTAGTATTGGGAAGGGGGGGGGGTATGTTAACTCTCTACAAGCCATTGATAAGGACTTAAATATTATATAAACGATATGAATTATAAAACGATATAAAACTAATTGAATCCCATGATATTTCCCTCCCAACCCTTCTCCCCACTGCACATGTATGTATAAAGGATACACTGCATGTACATTTAAGTCAATAGGTGGACTTGATGGACCTACTAATTCCTTTTGCCCTTTCTTGTACATTTTATGCATACGTGTTCAATGTGCTGGTCTAATAGACGTCTTTTCCATAAACTAGTGGATATAAGCTAAGGGAACCCTGACGATCTCGACTCTCAGCTGCTCCTGTGTTGACACAGTCAAGTCTAAGCACCATTGCCCAAGTACAATGGCTCCTCTATGATAGGGCCCCAGAGCACTGCATTCATAGAGCATTGCACTCGGATTCTAGCTTTTTTGTAGCTCTTAAGGTACTTTTATTTAAAGTCTTCACAAGCTACCTTATAGAAGGCCCCTCTCTGCCGGCCGATGGGACAAGGTGCCTCTATGTGATCGCTTTCTGTTACTTTTTTGGTAATCTCTACTTTTGTGGAGCAGATGACTGTAGAGGACTATTTCCCATCTCCATCCATTTGGCCACATTTCCAAGTCAAAAGCCAAATAATGGCCATTATTACTTGGACAACATGTCCCATCATGCCCTGTGTACTTACTATACAGAAAATACAATGATAACTTTTAAAGGGGTTGGCCACCTTAAAGTAAAATTGCTCAGTGTACAGTATAAGTAACTGTACTCACTGCCCTTACTGACAGCAGCTCCCTGTGTACCCCATAAAGCTAATATCAGCTAATATCAGACTCCCCTCCTCCAGGCTGTGCTGCCCTGCTCTGTGGTGAGTCTGTCCATAAGATGGCTGATATGGAGGAGCATGTGACCATGCCCCGCCCCCTAGTGTCCACCACTGAGCCTGTATATGTCTATGATGGACAGTGGTGGTCACGTGCTCCTCCTTGTCGGCCATCTTATGGACAGACTCACCACAAAGCACAGCACAGGCTGGAGGAGGGGAGTCTGGTTTTAGCTCTATGAGGTACACAGGGAGCTGCTGTCAGTATATACAGTGAGTACACTTACTAATACTGTACACTGAGAAATTTTACTAGAAAGTGGCCAAAAGAATGCTACTAGTACCTGCAGGAAACAAAAGTATAAAGAACAGACTAACCATTACTACCTGTCATATCCAGCACATATGTTCCTGTGGTTCCCATTAGTTTTTTTTTTTTTTACTTTTCCCCTATCACATAGATCCTAATGACCGCTGCACAAAATCAGTAGTGCTGTGATGTGCATGCCACCATCACCACCACGGCTAGTGGACATCCTCACTGCACTTGTCGTAAAGACAGACTGGCAGGGACAGCTAGAACATTTGAGCTGACCCCCCGATGAAGCTAGAGTGAAGGTGGCGATACATGTGGGGTTCAGGTTAATACTGGAGCACTTTGATACATTATAAACAGGTTTTTGTTAAGGTGCGTTTACACGTAACGATTATCGTGCAAATTTGTGCGATAACGATCGAATTCGAACAATAATCGTACGTGTAAACGCAGCAAACGATCAAACGACGAACGAGAAATCGTTCATTTTGATCTTTCAACATGTTATCAAATCGTCGTTCGTAAAAAATTCGCAGATCGTTCCGTGTGAACAGTCGTTCGCCGATTTAACCAATTGTGAGATAGGCTTAAGCGATCGCATAACGATTTTCCATACGATATATCGTACCGTCTTAACGCTGATCGTTAGGAAAAAAAATCGTTACTCCGACATCGTTAATCGATTGGGCCAATTATCGTTTCGTGTAAACGCACCTTTACGCATTCTGAGTCTTGTCTAGTGGGTATCTTGATCCTTGTCTAGTGGGTGTCTTAATCCTTGTTAGGGATATTGGTGTAGTTTTTTTTTATGTTTTGTAACGTTCTTTATATACTTATCGATATGATATTGATTGGACCTCATAGTTGGTTATGAATAAAGTTGTGCATATTTCTGCCACTCGGATGAGTGTTATTCTTTGGAAGGTCCGGTTTTTAATGCATGATTGCTTTTCTGCTTTTGCATATATCACTGCTGGATTTATTAAGTAAATAATGGTTGATTGGTTTGTTATTTGATATTACATTTTCTGCAGGTTTATATGGTTAATCACTGTGCAGCATTCATACGTCAAATAGCCTGAGGACATGGTATATAGCCCCCTCAGCCAGGTTATATAGTTATCGGGTGGGGGCAGGGCTAGAGGGGATGTGGTTAGCAGGGGACCCACCATTTCTGAACGGGCCCATTGTAGCCCTAATCCGCCCCTGAGAACAAGGTATATCTGTCATGACATGAAGCAAGCTCCCGCATAGTGGAACCAACAATAATAGCATCTTGATGTTGTTGGTATCCTGGACACCCGGTCCTACACGTTACAATAGGAGAGCTTTGTAGCTGTTTTCATAGTAACATGCTGTGTAGCAGAGGCGTCCTCACATGTGCGGCATCTATTCATGTACAGCTGTCATATGCACAACACCAGAGTGAATTATTGATTCAGAGAAACCATTCATAAGATAATCTGTATTGTCTACTGTATCCAGATCATTGCAGTGGTAGAGCTGTATATGTATGTACTAACCTGAACACCTTATCGCAGTTTAGCACAATATTAATCCAGACATCGTGTAGTTTTTATTTAACATTCATGCAGAAAAATCTCAGTGTGAATAGAGCATTACAAGGTCACGGGTGGTTGATTGCAATGCAAGTTTACTCAGGGGGGACAATCTTTGAGGACCCCCTAGGAAACAGGATATAGATAGAACTTGCTTTGGGGCATGTTGGTGGAGAGGGGTGGTTGGGAACGGTTTTGGTCTCTTCTCGTCAGGTCAATTACCATTGGCCTCTTCAGGTCATCAGATCCAGGATGAAGTACAGAGCAATCAGCATCCTGGTCTGGTCCACCACACAAGCAACAGAAGAAGTCACTAATAGAGATGAGCGAACCTCAAGCACGCTCGTCCAATCCCAAGCGTTCAGAATTTGATTACCGGTGGTGGAAAAAGTTGGATACATCCCTAAGGCTGTCTGGAAAACATGGATACAACCATGGGCTACATACTGCACGCTTGAGATTGGACGAGTGAGAGCGTGCTTGAGGTTTAATCGTGTCTAGTTATTTCCATCACATCAGGAATCTGACATCTTCAGCTGGTCCCAACCATTTTCCGGTGGAGTAGGCAGACAATGGCTTTCTGTTTCACCACAGGCAGAGCAGCCATCAGTCGACATGGAAGTGGCAGAAGTGGGTCTAAATCTTTTTTTTTTTTTTTTTGTTAATGTAAATATGGCATTTTGAATAAGAAGAAACTGGTCAACTAGCAAGTGGGGGGCATATAGCTACATAGAGACGTAATTGGGGTGTGATACTATAGTGGGAGCACAATTGGGCCTTATTGCTGTATGGTGGCACAATTAGGGGGTAATATTACTAAGTAGCATTATTACTGCTTTGGGCACTATGGAAAGGGTGGAGAGGGTGCTGGAAAGTTGAGCGGGCCCAAGATTTTGTTCAGCAAACTCCACAGAAACATGTTGTGACTAGAAGTCTTCATGGCAGTCTGGGCCGGACGGAGAAGAAAAAGTTAATCAGGGAAGACATCACTTATACAGCCTGCAGAGCCTGTGTACTGGTATCAAGCACCTTATGGTCAAGGTATACTGTAGGTGATATATATATATATATATATATATATATATATATATATATATATATATATAGTTTTTGGACCCTAGTTGCACCCCTGTCACCCAGAACATGGCTTGCTATACCCCACATTTCTCACCTGCTACAATGTATCAATCTGTAGACTGCCTAGATGGGATACACCATAACAAACTGTGTAATAAAACTGGGGGAGACATATAATCTGTAATAGTTTTCAGATTCTGGATGTAACCAAGAGTTTCCATTTCCTGACAGAAAGCGCAGATCTTCAAAAAGGTGAATGAATCATTATAGAGATTTATCAAGAGAAAATTGGAGGAGTTACCTAGGACAACCAATCCCAGCTCCATATTGTCATACTATATCAGATACATGTCCCTCTATGCATGTGATATAAATCATGCGGTGCTCTGTTCTCCGACCTGTGGCTCTCCAGCTGTTGCAAAACTACAACCCCCAGCATGCCTTTATCACCTGTATGCTGCGAGTTGTAGTTGGAAATCAATGATATACTGCATGATAATAAAAAAGTAAAAAAAAAAAAAAATTAGTAGACAATTTATTCTTTCCGTGTCCATTAACCATTACTATTGCCGTCATTTCTTGTGTTGTCTGATCCCATAAAGATAATGCATAGCTGATTCCTATCTGTAACACACAACCACAAGATTACCTAAGGCCTAATCTGCGTTACACCCTTCTCCCCCAGAAGGCCAGAGAAGCCGCAGATGGATTAGTTATTTGCTTTGGGCCCAGACAGCTCTGTGCTCTCACTAGGGAAAAATCCCATGTCTCAGCAAGTCTTTGAAAGTAGCACTTTCTCCCATTACTGCCTGCTCTAGCCTCCCATAGCTGTAGGCATCTTCCATAGTAGAAAACACATGTCATAAAACCCCAGGATAACCATAACAGGGGGGAATCCTGGAAGTCGAAGGGGAGAATACCATGCTGGATGGCTTGCAGCATTTAACTCTTTGCACGCTGTAAATAACAATGGCCGTAGGTAAATGGTGCATAAATAACACCAGAGGAGGAGAACTACACAGTCAGCCTGGTGGCCATTACACAGCATAAGTCCCCAGCCAGAGCTGCAGAGCCCAATGCATTTACTGTCCCTATTGAAGCATATGGACATCATAGAGGGGGGCACTGTGTGCTCAGGATTCCCCCTACCGCTATTAGCCAGAATGATAGGTTTGCTCTCTGGAGGACTCGGTGTGACCATGTATTACATGATCCCCCACTGCCTTCAAACATGGACGCACAGACAGCTGGTGGCAGGGGATTCCTGCAGAAAGACCACTGCAACAAGATTACTGCTGGGGCAGCTGTCTCAGGAAAGGGGGTTTCTAAAGGTTTCCTGAAGCATGTAGGTGCTTTACAGAAAATATTAGAAATCCATAAAAAGAACACTTTACAATTACAGAATTTTTTTTATTATTATAGTTTCGGGCCCTGTTCACACACTGTATTTTTTTTGTTACTAAATAACGGTCGTTCTTGTAGTTTGCAACACCGACTGCTATTTATTGAAAGTGTCAAATAACATATACACACTGTATACACTCTGGCTGGGATTCCATGCGGCTGCATTGAAAACTGACATGTCTATTTTGTGCGTCCGCTATTCATTGACTGTGCAGACAAAGTAAAGTGCGGCTCCGGCCAGGTGAAATCCTCTATAAATCCCTGCAATATCTGCATGCTATGCGCCTGCACCTACCTTTAGGGGTTGTTGGGGGATGCAGTAAAAGACGTCTTTGTGCTATTTTATTTTATTGAAGTGAGCTAAAAAATTTTTATTAAATTATCAACAGGTAAGACGAATCTAATCCCTATAGGGCCGGGGACACTGAGGAGGAAGGTACATGTCTTACCTTCCTCCTCAGCGCCAGTCCCACGCTGTTGAGTAATCTTCGCTCCGGTGCACTGTTAAGAGCACTGCCGCATCATCCAGCCCACCCTTTCTAATGATAATCAATGAGGCCGGTGGGCCGGATGAATCAGCAGTACTCCTAACAGTTACTACAACTAACAGCGCAGGATCGGCGCTGAAGAGGATGGTAAGACACATTCCTCCTTAGTGTCCCCGGCGCTTTAGGGGGCTATCAGGATGTTATATTCCTCTAACTTGCTGATAGTTCCCCTTTAAATTCAATTATATAGAAATAAGCAAAACTGATAAAACTGCTGATGCTTTTCTATTATTCTTTCAGCCCCAGGTCACTTGCTTACACGCCAGATGGTCGCCTATGTCCAGTTAAGCTGCCAGCATAAGTGGTCAGATTAGGAATGCATCCTGTCACTTTCTTGGATTGGCCGCTTATCCTGGGAGGCCCAGGGATTTCTCCAGCGCAATGTCTGCATCAGATCGCTTGTGTCATCCAATATGGATTTTGTGATCTGGTTTCCCAAAGTTTATTTTTTCCCAATATTGGTCAGTTTACAATGAGGCTATTGTCTTGCTATGAAAGTGGACTTTTATGACACTGCAGTGCAGGTCTATATAGTGTGAATGCGTCACAAGCACACAGTTGTTGTAATGCAATTCTGTAGGATGTGTGGTCTCTACTGCCTTGCATTATTCTGGATTTGATCATATTAGAGATCTGGCTGTAAGAAAAATAAATGCTGGGATCTGAAAATCCCAACAATGTTGACATCCCATATCTTTGCTGATGCATATGTGCCACAGATGGCAGAAATGTAATGTGAACAAGCCCTTATAGATGTATAGTGAGACCTTACATACAGGTGTTACATGCCCATAAATATACTGTATAATGACTATAGTCTGTGGCTCTGTGCTACTTATTCTTTACTGGGGGAAAAAAAATTGTAATTTCTCTTGACCTTTAACCTCAGGCGTGTGCCGTGTAACTTGTAACATGCCCTTTCAATAAAATGACCACACGTACAGGTGCTCGCCTGAACCCATTACCCAATGGCAGGAGCTGAGAGTCCTAAATCAGAGGGTGACGGGCTCTGTTATTGAAGGAGGGTGCTGAGCATAACTGATTCCCTGTGTTATAGCTGGGGCAGGGTCTATGGGGGCAGGGCATGACACCAGGGGGGATTTGTGTCACTGACCCCAGCCTGTGGTTCTCCAGCTGTTACAAAACTCTATGGACATCCTTTGGCATGTCAGGGCCTGCTGAGACTTGTAGTTTTGCAACCACTGGAGAGCCAGGGGTTGGACATCACTCCACTATATGATCATATAACACGTGTATACAATTGACACAACAGGGGCATGCTGAGAGTTGTAGTTTTGCACAGATTGGAGGTCACTGCACTGTATCTCTGTATCTTGCACCGTCCTCTCAGCCCCTGCCTAGGAATAAGCTTTACCTGGAGTATACCTTTAAATGACGCTTCCCTCCTCCACGACTGCAATACCAATACACATTTACAGCCTGTGATGGGTTACGTAGAATTAAAAGTAAATGTTTTGACTGCGGATTTTATAATGGTTGTTTTAGGAGATAACAAAGGGGCGGCTATTATAGAGTCAAGACAAAGGAGACAAGGTCGCTGTGACTGAGGACCCTGCCATAACGTTTAACCCATTGCTGTCTAACAATTAATTAGTGACTACATAGGATACATAGAGACATTACACACTACAGATTTTCTAGTTCACATCCAGTCCCATGACAAACGTGAGCAATCGGGACAGTCATGTAACAGAGAAAAAATCATGACCTTAATTATGCAATGGTTCCACCATGTGATATCAGTCATGTGACCTTTGCCAGTGACATCACAGTGTATATGTAGTAAGTTCTGCATGTCCTTAAAGGGATAGTCCCATCTCAAGTAATGTCTCAGGTGTCTTCTCCTATGCTGCTCTTTCCTTCCCATTGTTAACAGCTAGTTGTCTAGGTTACCGACCACCATCCTGCTCTAAAAGCAGTGGTCTGACTGGTGGATAGATGTATATACTGTATAATATTCATACATATATTACTACATCTATTTATATACCAACCAGACCACTGCTTTTAGAGCAGAGCTATGGTCTGTTACCTAGACGAGCTGTCAAAAATGGTAGGAAAAGAGCAGCATATCAGGAGAAGGAGGCATGTTTGCTAAATGAATGTATCTGGATGGAGTCCTATGTTAGTGTGTTCACACGTTCAGGTTTTTAATTGCTAATTATTATTTACAAGGCCAGGAAGCATCTGAATAAAGTCTTTCCTTGTTCTTCCGTCTTTGTGGCTTTGAATTGAATATTGCATCTAAAACCAAAAATGTATGAACACACCCTAAGGTTGTGTTCACACTATGTATAAACAATGGCCGTTGTTCCCGCTTCGTTCACACAATGTGTGGCCGTTCGTAGACACCCGTTTAAATTAAAATAAAATAATATTCCTGCGGCCAATATGGTAATATCGGCTGCAGGAACATATCAAACAGCAGCTTATACATAGTTTATACATAGTGCGAACATAGCCTAAAGCTTCCTAGGTATTGTATTCTTATAAAAGCCCACATCTGGATAAACTATTGTTATATATAACAACTAATAAATATTTCAGCATCCAGCACAACACAGGATAAGGGATACTACTACACACAGGTACACAGAAGAGCCAGAGATCTCCAGTCTGTGCTTATATAACAGGATAAGCAGCCAGCAGCTTCTCTCCAGCAGTGAAGGGGTTACTGCGGAGCTCCCTGCCTGCGTTTTCCCACGGCTGCCTTACGGCTCCGCCCACACTCTGCATTGTGACGTCACTGAGCTGGAGTAAGGCAGCCCAGAGCCTGACAGGACGGGCTCCAGTACGCATGCGCAGGCTAATCAGCGCTGCAGCAATTGTTGGGACCACGTCAAGCTGTAGTGCTGCAGTGGAATAAAGACTGGAGGCTGAGCTCTGCAGTGTGTGATGTGTATAGCCTGTGCTGTGTGATACAAGGAGGCTGAGCTCTGCAGTGTGTGATGTGTATAGCCTGTGCTGTGTGATACAGTGAGGCTGAGCTCTGCAGTGTGTGATGTGTATAGCCTGTGCTGTGTGATACAAGGAGGCTGAGCTCTGCAGTGTGATGTGTATAGCCTGTGCTGTGTGATACAAGGAGGCTGAGCTCTGCAGTGTGATGTGTATAGCCTGTGCTGTGTGATGTGTATAGCCTGTGCTGTGTGATGTGTATAGCCTGTGCTGTGTGATGTGTATAGCCTGTGCTGTGTGATACAAGGAGGCTGAGCTCTGCAGTGTGTGATGTGTATAGCCTGTGCTGTGTGATGTGTATAGCCTGTGCTGTGTGATGTGTATAGCCTGTGCTGTGTGATACATGGAGGCTGACCTCTGCAGTGTGTGATGTGTATAGCCTGTGCTGTGTGTGATGTGTATAGCCTGTGCTGTGTGATACATGGAGGCTGAGCTCTGCAGTGTGTGATGTGTATAGCCTGTGCTGTGTATAGCCTGTGCTGTGTGATACAAGGAGGCTGAGCTCTGCAGTGTGTGATGTGTATAGCCTGTGCTGTGTGATGTGTATAGCCTGTACTGTGTGTGATGTGTATAGCCTGTGCTGTGTGATACATGGAGGCTGAGCTCTGCAGTGTGTGATGTGTATAGCCTGTGCTGTGTATAGCCTGTGCTGTGTGATACAAGGAGGCTGAGCTCTGCAGTGTGTGATGTGTATAGCCTGTGCTGTGTGATGTGTATAGCCTGTACTGTGTGTGATGTGTATAGCCTGTGCTGTGTGATACATGGAGGCTGAGCTCTGCAGTGTGTGATGTGTATAGCCTGTGCTGTGTGATACAAGGAGGCTGAGCTCTGCAGTGTGTGATGTGTATAGCCTGTGCTGTGTGATGTGTATAGCCTGTGCTGTGTGATGTGTATAGCCTGTACTGTGTTATGTGTATAGCCTGAGCTGTGTAATACAAGGAGGCTGAGCTCTGCAGTGTGTGATGTGTATAGCCTGTGCTGTGTGATACATGGAGGCTGAGCTCTGCAGTGTGTGATGTGTATAGCCTGTGATGTGTATAGCCTTTGCTGTGTGATGTGTATAGCCTGTGCTGTGTGATGTGTATAGCCTGTGCTGTGTGATACATGGAGGCTGAGCTCTGCAGTGTGTGATGTGTATAGCCTGTGCTGTGTGATGTGTATAGCCAGTGCTGTGTGATACAAGGAGGCTGAGCTCTGCAGTGTGTGATGTGTATAGCCTGTGCTGTGTGATGTGTATAGCCTGTGCTGTGTGATACAAGGAGGCTGAGCTCTGCAGTGTGTGATGTGTATAGCCTGTGCTGTGTGATGTGTATAGCCTGTGCTGTGTGATACAAGGAGGCTGAGCTCTGCAGTGTGTGATGTGTATAGCCTATGCTGTGTGATGTGTATAGCCTGTGCTGTGTGATGTGTATAGCCTGTGCTGTGTGATACATGGAGGCTGACCTCTGCAGTGCGTGATGTGTATAGCCTGTGCTGTGTGATACATGGAGGCTGAGCTCTGCAGTGTGTGATGTGTATAGCCTGTGCTGTGTATAGCCTGTGCTGTGTGATACAAGGAGGCTGAGCTCTGCAGTGTGTGATGTGTATAGCCTGTGCTGTGTGATGTGTATAGCCTGTGCTGTGTGATGTGTATAGCCTGTGCTGTGTGATACAAGGAGGCTGAGCTCTGCAGTGTGTGATGTGTATAGCCTGTGCTGTGTGATACATGGAGGCTGAGCTCTGCAGTGTGTGATCTGTATAGCCTGTGCTGTGTGATGTGTATAGCCTTTGCTGTGTGATGTGTATAGCCTGTGCTGTGTGATGTGTGATACATGGAGGCTGAGCTCTGCAGTGTGTGATGTGTATAGCCTGTGCTGTGTGATGTGTACAGCCTGTGCTGTGTGATACAAGGAGGCTGAGCTCTGCAGTGTGTGATGTGTATAGCCTGTGCTGTGTGATGTGTATAGCCTGTGCTGTGTGATACAAGGAGGCTGAGCTCTGCAGTGTGTGATGTGTATAGCCTGTGCTGTGTGATGTGTATAGCCTGTACTGTGTGATGTGTATAGCCTGTGCTGTGTATAGCCTGTGCTGTGTGATACAAGGAGGCTGAGCTCTGCAGTGTGTGATGTGTATAGCCTGTGCTGTGTGATGTGTATAGCCTGTGCTGTGTGATACATGGAGGCTGAGCTCTGCAGTGTGTGATGTGTATAGCCTGTGCTGTGTGATGTGTATAGCCTTTGCTGTGTGATGTGTATAGCCTGTGCTGTGTGATGTGTATAGCCTGTGCTGTGTGATACATGGAGGCTGAGCTCTGCAGTGTGTGATGTGTATAGCCTGTGCTGTGTGATGTGTATAGCCTGTGCTGTGTGATACAAGGAGGCTGAGCTCTGCAGTGTGTGATGTGTATAGCCTGTGCTGTGTGATGTGTATAGCCTGTGCTGTGTGATACATGAAGGCTGAGCTCTGCAGTGTGTGATGTGTATAGCCTGTGCTGTGTGATGTGTATAGCCTGTACTGTGTGATGTGTATAGCCTGTGCTGTGTGATGTGTATAGCGTATAGCGTGTACTGTGTGAAGTGTATAGCCTGTGCTGTGTGATACATGGAGGCTATGCTCTGCAGTGTGTGATGTGTATAGCCTGTGCTGTGTGATACAAGGAGGCTGAGCTCTGCAGTGTGTGATGTGTATAGCCTGTGCTGTGTGATGTGTATAGCCTGTACTGTGTGATGTGTATACCCTGTGCTGTGTGATACAAGGAGGCTGAGCTCTGCAGTGTGTGATGTGTATAGCCTGTGCTGTGTGATGTGTATAGCCTGTGCTGTGTGATACAAGGAGGCTGAGCTCTGCAGTGTGTGATGTGTATAGCCTGTGCTGTGTGATGTGTATAGCCTGTGCTGTGTGATACAAGGAGGCTGAGCTCTGCAGTGTGTGATGTGTATAGCCTGTGCTGTGTGATGTGTATAGCCTGTGCTGTGTGATACATGGAGGCTGAGCTCTGCAGTGTGTGATGTGTATAGCCTGTGCTGTGTGATGTGTATAGCCTGTGCTGTGTGATACAAGGAGGCTGAGCTCTGCAGTGTGTGATGTGTATAGCCTGCGCTGTGTGATGTGTATAGCCTGTACTGTGTGATGTGTATAGCGTGTACTGTGTGATACATGGAGGCTATGCTCTGCAGTGTGTGATGTGTATAGCCTGTGCTGTGTGATACAAGGAGGCTGAGCTCTGCAGTGTGTGATGTGTATAGCCTGTGCTGTGTGATGTGTATAGCCTGTGCTGTGTGATGTGTATAGCCTGTGCTGTGTGATACAAGGAGGCTGAGCTCTGCAGTGTGTGATGTGTATAGCCTGTGCTGTGTGATGTGTATAGCCCGTGCTGTGTGATACATGGAGGCTGAGCTCTGCAGTGTGTGATGTGTATAGCCTGTGCTGTGTGATGTGTATAGCCTGTGCTGTGTGATGTGTATAGCCTGTGCTGTGTGATACATGGAGGCTGAGCTCTGCAGTGTGTGATGTGTATAGCCTGTGCTGTGTGATGTGTATAGCCTGTGCTGTGTGATGTGTATAGCCTGTACTGTGTGAAGTGTATAGCCTGTGCTGTGTGATACATGGAGGCTATGCTCTGCAGTGTGTGATGTGTATAGCCTGTACTGTGTGATGTGTATAGCCTGTGCTGTGTGATACAAGGAGGCTGAATGCATACTGAGTGCACACATGACATGATAGACTGTATGTGTATGTTATAAGTGGGGTGAAGCATGCACCATGGTAGCATTGTGCTATTATACCCAATACAATAAGCAACCAATCAGATTCCACCTTTCATTTTCCAAAGAGTCTGTGAGGAATGAAAGGTGGAATCTGATTGGTTGCTAGGGGCAACTGAGCCAGTTTCACTTTACACCATGTTTGATGAATCTCCCCCACAGTGTATTAGGCCCCGTTCACACGTAGCAAAACTAGGGGAATTCCGGAATGCCATTAGCCTCCCTCTCATAATGGGAGTCTATGGGAGGCGCGGGCTGCTGTTCTCACAGCGTCTCTCCGCGCTGAAGAATGAACATGGGGAGAGCAGCAACGCGCGCCTCCCATAGCATCCCATTATGAGAGGGAGGCAAACGGCATTCCGAAGTGGACAAGTCCACCGCGGAATGCCGCTAGTTTTGCTACATGTGAACGTAGCCTTATAAGTCTGCCTGATGCTTTTCTAGATGGCAGATGACATTTTCATACGAAATAATGCCCCTTTGTGCCTATAAAACAGCTTTAACCCATTGAGGCCTGGACTCCATGAAGCTTATGAAGGTGTCCTGTGGTATCTGGCACCCAGACAGTGGCAGCAGATGCTTTATGGGTGTGGTCTACTTCAGAGTTAAATGTGGCCAAAAAAATAAAAAATACTTACCTGCCCCAATCCCTCTCAGCTCCGTCAGTTCCTTGTTATGCTACACAGCACTTCCTGGCCTCAGCCCTGACACAAGCAAGTGCCTGCTCATCCAATCAGTAGATGAGGAGAATCACTGATTGACCACTGATTGGCTGAGCAGGCACTTCCTTGTGTCAGGGCTCCACTCATTCACATTATAGGTCCTGAACACTGGCACGCTTAGTGCCCCATACAGTATGAATGGAGGGATGGCTCCATGTGTTCTCCCACTCCTTCTTTCTCAGGATCAGCCGGGGCCTTGGCAGTCAGACCCCCCCTAATCTGCTGGCTATCCCCCCTGTCTGCGGCACAGAGGATCAGTTTGGATGTTGAGATTAAGAGCCTTTTAGAGCTGCGTCCCAATAGTTTTATTGATCTGGAGTATTTTTTATGTCTGTCTTATTGTTACATAGATGATATAATATCCGGTACATTTCCTATATACACAGTGGTACCTTGGTGTAAGAGTAACTTGGTTTAAGAGCGTTTTGGTTTAAGAGCTCACAGTTTTTCAGAATTGTGACTTGGTTTAAGAGCATTGCTTTGGTTTAAGAGCTCCCTGTACTGGGTGGGAGGGGGAGTGGAGGAGGGGCATGGTCTGCATAGCGGGGTCTATAGCACTGTACTCTGACCCAGGAAGTCTCCCTCACCTTCCAAACCATAGCAGATCCACTTCAGGCTGGGGCTTACATCAGGGGACAGGACTGTGGAGGTAATCTCTCCATAGCTGTAACCCCTCTCTCCCCGGACAGAGAGTGCTGCATGTATGTGCCCACATCTGCCCTGCTCATTCCTTCATGCTCCCTGCAGTCTGTCAGTCCTTGTGTTTCCCATCCTCTCCATTACTGTACAGTAACTTATAGTATCACATATTCTGCTGTTTCTGAATGTTTGTTTCATCTGTTTTACATGTTATTCAGAATAATAAATCATTATTTTTGGGGTGTGGAACCGATTGTCTGCAAATCAGTGATTTCTAATGGGAAAATTTGCTTTGGTTTAAGAGTGGATTTGGATTACAAGCACGGTGCCGGAACGAATTATGCTCGTAATCCAAGGCACCACTGTGTATGATACTATCTAGTACATTGTCATATATTGGTATGTAATTATTACTATGCAGTACATCTATATAATTGCTATATATGATACTATCCTATATATGATACTATCCTCGGCCGAGACGCTGACCACGGCAGTGGCGCCATTTGCACGCTTTCTCAACAGAGATGTCGTGTAAGAGCTTATTGGCTTCATGGTAATTTCATGTTGAATACACATTCCCTACCTATCCTATCCAGACCAAGATACCATGAATAAGAACCAGTTTGGTTTGAAACGCGTCGGTGATTTTATGAATATATATATATATATATATATATATATATATATATATATATATATATATATACACTATCCACTACCTCCTTATATTTAGCTACATATATATATTCCCTACTTCCTTATCTCTGGTTATTTCTATGCTCCTATCTCCCTTATCCAGCATATAGGATAGTGTGTGTCCTGCAGGTGTCCTGCCCCTCCTCCCAGTAACCCCTTCCCCGCCGCCCTGCCCCCAGCCCCGGCAGTGAGTCTCCCGGCGGCGGTGGCAGCAGGAGGTCCCCGGTGGCGGCCGTCACGCTGACGTCTCTTCCTGCCTTTATAAGGCGGCGCTGCAGTCCGGGAGCCGGCATAAGGAGGAGAGGAGGGGGGAGGTAAAGGACACACATAGGGCAACAACCACCACCGGGAGGCTGCAGCAGCTACATGTGCCCCCCAGCCCGAGGAGAGTAACATAAGCCCCGCGCCTCCCGCCGCTCCATGTAACACAGCTCCCGTTATCACACCGTGCTCACACATCCTCCCCGTACACCGCTCGCCGCTCCCCGCACTCACGTGTCAATGGGGGACTACGGGTTCGGGTTACTGCAGACGGCCGGGAGCGGCGCTGCCAGCGGCGGGGGCACCACCGGCTTGTTCGGTGGGGGAGCGTTCCGGAGCAGCCAGCAGTTCCCGGCAGCGGGCAGCGCCCTGTTCCTGCCCGGGTACCCGCAGGTGATGCAGGATGAGCTGCTGCTGGGGGTGAGCTGTGCCCCCGGGAAGGCCGGCAAGGGCAGCGGGCATCCTCAGCAGGTGTCTCCGCCCGCTCTGCTGCTGCAGCACGGCGCCCCGGACAAACACAAGAGGAAGGACTTCAGCCCCCAGGAGACGGCAGCCGCGTACAGGGAGGAGCTGAAGAAGCCCGGGGAGACAAGCCACCGCCAGGGATCTCCTAAATGCGAGGAGCTGGGTGTGGAGGCGCCTGACAAGCTGCTGCCAGCCTCCCCGTCCTCCTCTTCCTCCTCCAGCAGCTCTTGTTGTGCAGAGGAGGTGGCTGCTGCCAGTGCTGCAGGGGACCCCCATGTGGCAGCATCCCCCCCGTCTCTGGGTGGTCACCAGCTGCCAACCAAGAACAAGCTGCAGATGGACGGACAGGGTGGGCACCTCCTGAGCGGGGGCAGCAACCTGTTCCCCGGATCCCCGGAGCTGGGCAGCGGCAGCAGCAGCACTCACAGCCCCGGAGGCTCCAGCTCTTCTCCCTCCCTGCCCGGCTTCGGGACCCCCTGGTCTGTGGCCACCTCGTCCCCTCCACCAGCCGCCCCATCCCAGCTGCCCCAGCAGCAGCAGCCCAGTGCGCCCCACCCTGCTGCCGGCCACAACCTGAACGCCCTGCACAGCCCGGAGCCTGACAGCTTCTACCCCGGCATCCCTTCCTCCATCAACCCGGCCTTCTTCCACAGCTTCTCCCCGGTGTCTGCCAACCCTTGCCCTGGCATCAACGTCCCTGGATTCAGCAGCCCTTTCTCTGCCCAGATCAACCTCCCCCAGCAGCAGCAGCAGAGCAGGAGGTCTCCAGTCAGCCCCCAGATGAACCCCCAGCACCACCAGGCTGCTGCCTTCCTACAGCAGAGGAACAACTACAACCACCATCAGGTAACCCCCCATTGGTAGCATTGTGGCCATCGCTGGCATTAGAACAATCACTCTCATCAGATATTGTGTTATAGAGGTGCCCATAGCCGTCCCCTATAATTCTCTTCCTATCAGTTATATCTATCCCATACCAAGGACATTGTTATTGGGGGCATCGCTGGCATTAGAACAATCACTCTCATCAGGTATTGTGTTATAGAGGTGCCTATAGCCGTCCCCGATAATTGTCTCTTCCTATATATTATATCTATCCCATACCAAGGACATTGTTATTGGGGGCATCGCTGGCATTAGAACAATCACTCAATCAGATCAGATCCCGTCTTATTGTGTTATAGAGGTGCCCATAGCCGTCCCTTATAATTGCCACTTCCTATCAATTATATCTATCCCATATCAAGGACATTGTTATGACCGGAGCCTTAATGGGGGCATCGATGGCATTAGAACAATCACTCTCATCAGATCAGAACCCGTCTTATTGTGTTATAGAGGTGCCCATAGCCGTCCCTTATAATTGCCGCTTCCTATCAATTATATCTATCCCATACCAAGGACATTGTTATGATTGGAGACTTAATGGGGGCATCGATGGCATTAGAACAATCACTCTCATCAGATAAGAACCCATCTCATTGTATTATATAAGTGCCCATATCTGTCCCCCATAATTGCCGCTTCCTATCTATTATATCTATCCCATACCAAGGACAGCATAGGAACCCCCCATTATGATCAGAGCTTTAATGGGGGTATTGGTGGCATTAGAACAATCACTCTCATTAGATAAGAACCCGTCTTATTGTCTTGTTGTATTATAGAGGTGCCCATATCTGTCCCCTATAATTACCGCTTCCTATCTATTATATCTATCCCATAAAAAGGTTTATCATTGTATATGGAGACATTATTAGGCCTAGGCAGCTTGATAGGTACCCCCATTGTTATGATCGGGACATTGGTGGCCTTAGAACAATCACTCTCATTAGATAAGAATGCATCTTATTGTATTATACAAGTGGCCATATCTGTTCCCAATAATTGCCACTTATCAGTCAATCGCCTATCCTGTTATTGTATAGGGTGAGGTTGTAAGCATATGCTAGGTCCCCGCCATTGTTAGACAGCCCCCTATAGCAGAGGCCTAGTGACCCAGGCCCTGTCACCGTGTAGTGACAGCCATTGTGTGACTGTAGATCCTGAGTTCTTATCTGCAGTGTGACATCTGCCTGTCTTAGATTACCCAGGATCACAAGCATCTTAATATTTCCTTCTTTAACCCCTGTGCTGGATAGATGTAGCAGAGCCGCGTCTATATTACATAGGACTGCAGGTGCACTCGGTGCAGGAACAATGACACGTTGAGCTCTGCTACATAGTTGAGCCATATGTGAGCAGAATAGGCTGTCATGTAGATGGATCACACTGGCCGGGGTGATGTATGGCTTATTGAGCCGTGCTAGGCCGGGATTACAATGCAGGACAATGACTATAAATAGTAATAGTAGCCCAGCCCTGCCATATAAGCATTATAGATCTCCATACACCACCATTGTAGATACATAGTAGTATCACCCTCCATTCCCCTGGCTGTGGGCTGGCAATATAATGCATGAATGTCATTTTTCCTCCCACCCCGGGCACTGCTGCTTTGTGGCCTTTCCAGCTGCCATCTTGTGTGTGCTCGGTGTATATACTACTTTGTATATGGAAATGCCGCCTCTAGTAAATAGGATGCTTGTTTGCCTGGTACAGGATGTGGCTTGTAGCCGCTGTGTGTTCTGCATGATAAATCCGTCATATTGTCTCCCTGACCGGTCTAGGTACCCTGGGATCCGGTATATGTGTGTCTGTCCTGTATGGTTGTAATAATTCATTATAATATATAGGACCTGGAAAATACACATCCCTAATGGCCGTCTCTATTTTTGCCGGGTCATAGATACCCCCAGTAAGATTCTAAAACTGTGGTATAGACAGGCGTAGGGAAAGCTGGGATTGTCATCTGGCAGGGCTCAGTACAAACAGGGGAATGACAGCTCTGCTACATCTGTCACATCTCTTAGAGGGGCTGCACAGAGCCGCCATGACATTCCTAGGTCAGGACGATGACCGTTCACACCCCACCATGGTCTGCCACCTGTCTCTCATATAGGGTGGCCGCTCATATCGTAGGCCTCAATGGTGGCAGACCCATCCTGCTGGACCCATCCTACTGGACCCAGGGCTCAGAAATACATAGAATGATACTGGATTATTGAGATTGATTTAGGATATTAAGTAGGTGTATATATGTGTGTATGTATATATATATATATATATATATATATATATATATATATGTGTGTGTGTGTATATATATATGAATAGATCAGTGTTATATATATGACATGGATGCTCGATAAATCTGCGATAAATTGATATGTGAAACAGATCGATACTAGATATATAGATATTATATAGAATACATATATACTGTAGTTCGTGAGATGGATGGATAGATACAGTACATGTGGAAGGCTGATATTAGATAGATATAGATACATAGATAACATAAATAAATGGGATGGATAGGTATGTACATACATATAGATGTACAGTGATTCCTTGTACGAGACAAGCACCCAAAATTGCATTGAAAAGTGGTCTTCAAGGGGGAAGGTCCTCACAATGAAGATGGACAGTATGTGTTCTATGTGAAGGAACTGGAAGCCTGTCACAGGGAGTCTGGTGTGGAGAAGGGGTCTTATCAAAGAGGATTCACAGTAGATTAGATGTATAGAAGGTAGATATTAGATGTATGAGATGGATACATACATTAAACTACATAGATATATATATGATCGAGATACATAATAGGTTACAGTATATGGAATAGAAACTGGATGCATATGAAATAGGAAATGGATATTAGACAGCAAATCATGAAAAAATGATCGATTAGAGACAGACAGATTTGAGATAATAGGTATGATAGGTACTGTAGGTAGATGATAGCTATAAGAGACAGATATATTATGATATGATAGATGTAAGATCATAAGTAGTTATACTGTCAGTTGATAACGTAGGTATAGATATTAAATTATAGATTTGACGATAGATTGATAGGTATTAGGTGATCGGTAGATAATTTAGGTAAATGGTTATTAGATAATAGATGAGATATGATTAGATATATAGATACTATAGGTGTACATATTAGATGATAGATACTATAGATGTATATATTAGATGATAGGTGCTATAGGTGTATATATTAGATGATAGATGCTATAGGTGTACATATTAGATGATAGATACTATAGGTGTATATATTAGATGATAGATGCTATAGGTGTATATATTAGATGATAGATGCTATAGGTGTACATATTAGATGATAGATGCTATAGGTGTATATATTAGATGATAGATGATATAGGTGTATATATTAGATGATAGATGCTATAGGTGTACATATTAGATGATAGATACTATAGGTGTACATATTACATGATAGATACTATAGGTGTACATATTAGATGATAGATACTATAGGTGTACATATTACATGATAGATACTATAGGTGTACATATTAGATAATAGATACTATAGGCGTATATATTAGATGATATATAGATACTATAGGTGTACATATTAGATGATAGATGCTATAGGTGTACATATTAGATGATATATAGATACTATAGGTGTACATATTACATGATAGATACTATAGATGTACTTGTTAGATGATTGATACTATGGGTGTACATATTAGATGACAGATGCTATAGGTGTACATATTAGATGATTGATGCTATAGGTAGATAGCTATGAGATGATGTATAGATACTATAGGTGTACATATTAGATGATAGATACTATAGGTGTACATATTAGATGATTGATGCTATAGGTGTACATATTAGATGATTGATGCTATAGGTGTACATATTAGATGATAGATACTATAGGTAGATAGCTAATGGATGATAGATATATAGATAGTATAGGTGTACATATTGATGATAGATACTATAGGTAGATAGCTAATGGATGATAGATATATAGATAGTATAGGTGTACATATTGATGATAGATAGATACTATAGGTAGATAGCTGTTAGATGATTGTATTGTTGCCTGCTCCTGGTGTTTCCAGTACTTTCATTGTACAGTAAGCCGCCTCTGGGTGAGAACCATCCTCCCAATTGTTCTTTTCAGGGTCATTTTGGCGGTGTGGGATGGCGTCCCTCACATCAGCAGCGTGGTGCCCGTCGTCCTTTTGTCTTTGATTCATTTATTAATAGCTGTGCCCAGCTTTGATACGCTGGGGGGATTTTGCAGGACATCACAGAGCCCTGGATGTAGTCCTCTCCGTCAGCACAGGGATTAAATGGCATTCACCATCTGAAACTGAACAAGGGAGGCTAAAGCCTTTAATACCCCAATTGTTTTCCTATTTTTTTCTCCCCATGTTTTGCTGAGGTATATCTTACCGGATAGAAACCCCCACGTCATGATCTGCTGATGTACACACACACAATTATAGCCTTGGAAATGTCAGCTTGTTTACTGAGGCTTGTGTGTGTGTGGTGGCAGCGGAAGCCTCCCATAGTCCCGTATAGGACCAGGACACATTATTTATAAAGTTCCTGGTCACCGTCTGAGGCACAGCCTTTCACTCTTGATAAACAGATGTAGCAGAGCTGTATTAGTCATTTGGTAATTTGGGACACTGTTACAGCATTAAGTATATAAATGGGATACATATATAGGGATTCTCAGAGACCAGTTGTATATTCAGGGCCATGTTCACACTGGAGTCCTGGCTTTTGTTTCCTGAAAAATCCCATTGACTTTAAGGGAGTCTGTTAATTTGGCTAGAATAGCGCTGTATGCTATGTTATTCTGTCTATCAAAGCGCAATGGATGCTGATGGGGACCACATAAGCCAAATGTAACTATAGATCAATTCTGCTTTATATACTCAATATATAGAATATAGACTTTTCAGCCTATAATAGTTTTTCAACCTGTACCCATGAAGTCATTATGGGTCCCTATAATGGACATGTAGCCACACTGTGCGGCAATGTATACATGGGGGGTAAAAAAAACTGTTGTGACCCATAGTGATCTATGAATATGGGACGGATGTGTCTTTATAGATCCGTACAATATAGATCTGTAATTCAGCCATGTATATAGAGAGAGAGTAGAGAGTAGATACTATTTGAGTGCACGCTTTATGAATTCTCTAACAACAATCAATCCATGTAGATGACCCTAATAACCTTTTTCCAGTTTACGGTCATTGCCGCTAATGAAATGATGCAAACGTGTAACCATACAGGCCTTATTATAGTGGAAGGATGTGGTTGCCACCCAGAACATAAAGGGTTACTTTACATTTGACCGGGTATAGAGACAGAATAGAGTTCTGGGTCAGATCCAGTCTTACACCCCCATTGTAATGTAGTTATTGCCATATGCCAATGATAAATCGAAGCACAATCCTGCATCTGGTTGGCGGTATAACCCCCCATGTCCTGGTGGGCGGTGGATGTGTACATGCTGGGATCTTGTCATGTTTCATTCCTCCTTGCACTGCAGATGTATAGGGTAACAGAGGACACATTTATTGCAGATTCTTCATCGGATTTACCGCTGGGTTATTGGACCTAATAATATGTCCGGTATAGACAGCGCAAAGAGCCTGTAATGTATGCAGCAGTAACTGCTATTATTGGAGACAAAAATTACTAGGACTCTATACACAAAGGAAGATAGTCAAGTATATATACTATATTACCTGAAACGACACCAGAAGAGATGGAGCGAGAACCTTTGGGAGGGGAGGGGGGTCCCCAAAGACTATCAGAGTCTGCATTGGGCCAGCTCCTTTCCGTGTACATTGCTACAGCCATGTAAGAGGCATTACAGCCCCACTCCCACTGCTGGTCTCTAATCTGACAGCCATCCAAGATGTATGCTTGTGTCGTGGGATGGTAAGGAGTTAAAGGAATTTTTTGGCATATTTACTTGATCAGCAGAAATGTTGATGTATTCTGAATAGAAAGCTGTTTAGTCTTCGAGAATGAATGCGATCTGATGTCTGTAGGCTGACATGGGGTGTGTACTGTATATTACAGCAGATGGTGGGGGCACTCATGTACAGATCCTGCCCCAGTCATCTCCATCCGCTAAGATTTATAGTCGCCTGTAGTTGGGCTCATTTGGTTTGCAGATGTTAGTATTATACGTGTGCTTTTTACTAGATGAGAGTATATAGAAGTATAAAGGTGAATGCATGTCCAGATCTCAGACACCAGCTACAAGAACCCTCTCCCTCAATGGCTCTTAATGAATGGACGGCCTAGCCGCCCCCTCCTGACTATTGGCACTGCCCACCAGTCTGCCACTCCTGTGGTTGGCAGATTATTTTAAGGTCTGTGATCCTGTGCACCTTCAGATGTTCTCCGGGGCTATTAATGGCCGCTGTTAATAGACGTGACGACTTCAGCTCTTTAATATATCCGTTTGGCCCAGCTAATTCTTTACAGCCAGCAAAAATGATCCTGGTGCAACTGGGTGGCTGTGAAAAAAAAACTGATGATCCCTTAATCCTCCGTATTAATTTTAGTCACTGTTGCAAACTAATCGACCCCCCCCTTCCCCTCACCGGTGTCAGACGCGGAGCAGCGTTCACTTGGGCTCCGGTTCAAATATGTCCTGGGCAAAGAGGTTTAGTTTTCTGCAAATCTTATTCTTTGGCAGGGCCTGCACGCTGGATCCTAGCCTGTTCTCTTCAAGGAAAGGTTGAGCCATTTAGAAATAATTTTTTAATAAAGGAAAATTGGTTAAAAAAAATTTTTTATATATAAAATAAAAATAATTAAATATAAATTTACCTTTATATCAGGCTATATGATGGTAATACTGATTATATTTGCCATTATAGAGGCAAGGAGTGGGTCTGGCTTCTTTTACCCCACTAGTACAGTTGGGGGTAAGAGTAGGACCCTTACCTAGTCTGACTGTATAATGGATGAGAATTCTCATCCCTTTAATGCATGGAGGCATCAGGCCCCTCCACCTCTAATAGGTCCCCAGGACAGGGGTCGTCATGCTGACACCATCTCTACCTAATAATTTAGATTCTCTCTGATCAGTGTTCCATGTACTGACTTTACAATGAGCTTGTATTGAATTTATGCTTGTACACAGCAACCTGCAGGAACAGATGGAGCTGCAGTATAAAGCATGGGGGAGGAAAGCATCAGCCTGAGGCAGGAGGTGATTTATAGACTAAGATAAGGTCACAGTGGACCAGGGAAGCAGCAATGGGCTATGTTCACATTAAGTAAAAAGAAAAAGAGAAAAGGCGGACAGTTTTTCCTTTTAAAATGACGTCCGTTCGTTACCACCTTTTAAAATGGCCTCAATAGAATGCATTAAAGTCAATGAAATGATAACCGTCCAGTGCACACAGCTTGTAAAATGACTGACGTTGTTTGTGTGGATGTCAAATTAATCATCATGTCAATTATTTTTGGATGTCTTTTTCAAACAATCGACGTTATTTCTTAGTAGTAGTCTTTTTTTTTCACCGTCCTTTCACCGTCTTTACTACTAAATTCAGTGGCCTTTTCTATTAAAGACACACCTGAAGGGCAATCAGTCCACCAGAATAATGTACCAACAGCCAACATTGTTATGACAGGCGCCCAAAACGCAAAATGACTTAATTTTAAAAACTAAAACCAGAAAGGAAAAAAACGCAATGCGAACATAGCCATGCTCTATAGAAATTGTATTGCAATGTTTGGTGAGAATTTTTGCCAACTCCTATCTACTTTACACCACATATTGTGGAACACATCAGATGGTATCGGTGAGCCAAGCATATGGCATTGAATGGCCATAGTGTAACAGGCCTAGTTTATTTTTTTTTTGTGTGTGTGTGAGTATATATATATATATATATATATATATATATATATATATATATATATAATGAACATACACATCTATATAGGGAGAAGCTTCATTCTACATCTCCTGGACACCACCAGCCCTGCTGCCATCTGCCATCTTAGTAAGGTCGCTAGTTCACCCTGAAATGATATCCTGAGTGAATTTTGGCTCTGTAAATAAGATGTCTGTCTCCGCCATGTAGGTGACAAGTTGCAGTATAAAGATAGAAGGCCTGGAATACAGCACAGAGCGCTCACTATACCCCACTACTGATGGCCACAGAAACGTACCATTTTCCTAGAAAGCAGTGTTCTTCATAGCGGTGGATTATAACGTATACAATCCCACCTTTGTGGAGGAAACATGATGACAGAACGGGGCATCTGTGTGTATGTGAAGGGCAGAGCGCTGTGTGTAGTTCACACTGGGGACATTTATTTTGTACTTTATGCTGATTGTGCGGTTGTCTTTTCCTCTCTGGTTCAATAAAAATATCTAGCGGGTGTCATATAATGATTCTAGTGCTTATAATATGAGCAAAGATCCCGCAATGTCACCTTTATCCTCACATTGCCGGTGACTCGTGTTCAGATTCAGAGCTGTTAAAATACAATCATCCATGTTACGATGGAGTTTGTAGGATGGGTCACCTTCCAGAAACAGCGCCACTCTTGTCTCCAGTTTAGGTGTGGTTTTACAGCTCGGTTCCATTGATGTGAATGAGATTAAATGGTCATATCCACTTTAATTTATTACATGTGTAATAATCCCTTTAATTTGTTTACTTCACAGGGGGGGGGGCTGTTCTTTCTATTTGTGTGCTGAAAAATATGGGAAAGGTTTGGTTGCCTAGAGTTTCATATGAGGCATAGAGATTTACACATCAGTCAGACTAACAAATTATAGTATACTTCATCTGTTACAGTTTTAAGAAGTGCTATATGGCAGCACACAGTGCCTATGGCTACATAGTTCAGAGCGGAATTTACCTCATACTCCTCCGTAGACACATTTCCATATACATGAGGCCTTATACTACCTTGCTTGATCCTCTGTGCTTCCTTCCCTCCGCCACTCCTCCTTGGAATCACTATACTCTGTATGACTCTTTACTAAGCTCCTCTGTGGCAGGTATAAGGCCCTATTCACATTAGGGTCGGGGTGTATGACAGCATATGGGTAGAAAGGTTAATGTATACCGCAGGGTACTTACAATGTGCTTATTGGGTTTAGTGGATCTAAAATGGTCTACTAGTGACTACTTTTGGTCCATTTCCCGAACGTGTACTTTTTTTGTCCAGGACCTAAATAGGGGTTTGGGTGCTGTACAAAAAAACTGGAAATGGGCCGCAGTTATGTTCTGTCCATGAATGTGCATATATTATTGCTGATGTTCACATGTATACACTGAACATATAGCCCAAACGTGATGTGACTGAGACCTGAGAAGCAGTAGATACTGTACAGCAAGAACTGTCGCTATAAAGAAGCCATTTGGGTCAGCTTACCACACGTACAGTGCTATGCTGAAGCACGGAAGGAAGCGGGCCTACTCCCGGTGATACAAGGTAATGCAATGGGTAAAGGATATCCTCCAAAAAATAGTAAAATCCAAAGTCTTTATTCAAAACATGTTAAAAATACATTCTAAAAAACATTGATGCTTACAAGAAAAATTGCCGACACGTTTCGGACAAAGCATCCTTACTCAGGGCGCCATGTCTGAAGCGTGTCGGCAATTTTTCTTGTAAACATCAATGTTTTTTAGAATGTATTTTTAACATGTTTTGAATAAAGACTTTGGATTTTACTATTTTTCTGAGCCGGAGGATATCCTTTATCAATTTCACAGCAAGAATTGTGCTATTCACAGTAGGGATAAGGAAGGTCAGGAACCAGGAGGAGCAGAAGTAATTTGAAAAGATGTATACTGAAGAAATGAAGATTGCACTAGTCTTCATGTCTCCTGCTTCGTGTGAGGAGTTGGGACTATAGCGGTTGTTCTTCTCTAACCTTTTGTCCTAATAACAGCCACGTTTTCCTGCAGTAGACAGCTAAGAGTCGTAAGGAAGTCACATGCCCTGTACACACTAGCCCTTTTTCTTGAAATATTCCCATGCTGGGGAACATGGCATCTGGGGGTTAGCAGACTTGCTGCGTGAGGAGGTTGTGTCCTTAAAGTGGTCCTGTCACCATTAAAATGCTAAGTCACCTATCAGCACCAAGCATAAGGGGAGTAGTACAGATGGAAGGCACCTCTTGTGTTATTATGGTATATTAGTAGTGTATGACTTAGAGTGACTTTGGTAGCTACATCAGGTGATGTTTTGTAGGTTTTCCAGGTGGTAGTCCAGAGGGCCAATGGGCTAGCATATTGTACAGTACTATGCAGTTGCCATAGTGTATGGATTATGTATAATATTACCAATCACATTTCAGAACCAGTTGTCAGATCAGAGTGCTGAAAGTTGGCACCTCTTGCTGTGTGAGTCCTTCCACATCCTGAACAGTCTTGTCGTTGAAGGTACAACCCCATGGTATTTAGTTTAACCTTGTTGATATGCATGGGTACTTTAGTGTCTTTTGTACTATTATTAGGCGTTGGGTGACGTACTGCCATAACAATTGTAGGGATTAAGCACCCTCTATAATCCTGACAGACATGTAGTTATTTTATGTATATATAGCATGACTGAGGCACATGACATCATTGCTGATATATGTTGTCTGTATGGAGTTGGCATTGTGACGTCACAGTATTCAGGAGCTACATTTCGCTTGTCATTCCCAGATTCTTTCATATCTATACCGTGTAGTATAACACCCATCATACACCCTCATATATTACACATTGACTCTGCAGAGACCTGTCTCCCTGCCAAGTGGTGAGTCTCCTGTGTGGTAATATTCTCTATTTATGGCACTCTGATACACCCATCACATGCTTGACACCACCTTGCCATGTTTCTATATACATCCGCCACCTAAGTGTTACACAATGTGTTATATGACGGTGTACCCTACATTGACGTGAGCTGTACACTTGCCAAGGAATTATTAGAGAAGGGTTCCCCTTAAGCAGTGTTCCCCAACCTGTGGCTCTACCATCATATTGGAGTTGTGGTTTTGCAACAGTTGGGGAGCCACGGGTTAAGAAACACTGCCCTAGAGAGTCCTCGTCTATTACCCATATTATGCTAGTCTATTAGAGTGTCTGCCTCTCGGGAGGACCTGGCATGTCCATGTTTTACATGGATGGCACATTAGTTTCAATAAGAAGGGGGATCCTAACAACCGACTACCCTGTGAATTATCTATTTTTGCGATATCCCTTCTTAAACAAATTATTAAAAATGGACAACCCCTTTAAGTGGCTGGGTAAATGCGCTCCTGCATGCTAAGTAAGACTTCATGCGCCACTGTGGATTGAGTATGTGTAAATGTACCATAATTGTAGGGGATCACCACAGAAGAACTCAAAAGAGAAGCAGCATAACTATGGGCATGGGTTACAAGAGGGCCTAAAAGACCACCCTATCCCATATAGGTTATATAACATGTGCAGCAGTGCCCAAGAACTCCAAATTTGTTCTTCAAATCATTGTGCTGATCTTAAATGGGTTCTCCACTTTGCAGTCTATTGTTATAAAGATTTATTTGTCCAAAGTGTCATTGCCCCTCTGCTGGGATCCCCAGTGATCTGCCTTAAATTTGGCAATACGTCTTCAATTTCTCTGCAGCGCCACCACAGGAGTATGCGAGCATTACACAGTTCATATTATGATCAACGGGATAGGTCAGGTCCTCCAGTGTGAGAGACGCTCCTTGTAACCATTGTTCACTGTGACACAGAGAGTAGGAACCTGATCCGAGGTTCCTACTCAAAAAAATAGTTTTTTTTAAAACCGGAGATCCCCTCTAATTTTAAAAATCGGTTGTTGTTGCTTATAGAAGCCATTGAGACTCCAGGGTAATTAGGCATAGTCCTGGGTGACTACCCCAGAAGAGGACAACTAAATTCTTTGACTGCCTATGGTAGGAAAAAAAGGGCAAGACCAACACGACTATATAGCTAGGTGCGACTTGCTTGTAAACGCACTCAATGGAGGGAGCTTTGTAGTAGTTGCTGTCAGTAAATTCTGCCGTTCTGGACGTGTGTGTCCCACCCAGTCACCTGAAACACAACCCTTTATTGACAGCCCCATTATACCTAATGAGTGTTTATAGGCGCTGTCTGTCCCTGAGATAGTCGCGTGCCCTCTCATTGTCTCCGTACATTGTCATTAGCCCATCCCGCTTGGTTCATCCGGTTCGGTCACATTGTTGCAGTTGTTCGTGTTTGTGTCTTTGTCATCTTGTGTTGGGTGGTGAGCGAAGTCTTGGTAGCTGGAAAACACTTTCTTGCTGGTGTTTCCCTACAGAAATTCTCTACTGGTGACCATGACAGGTAGCGTGTCCTTGTATCAGGGTGACGTACACAAACAGGCTGCTCTCTGGAATAGCAACGGTTAATATGGGTTACTTACTGAGCTGATATGGTTGGACATGGTCTCCCTTCAATGTCGAATGAGGTCCCTCTTCTCTTATATTGGATACCTATTAAATTTTAGGTACGTTATATTTGTACGTTTGCTGTGTTTGTAGCCCTTTTTAAGCAAAATGTATAGGCCCCAAAAATGATTAATATCAGCCATATTTTAGTCTGGATAATATGAATAAAAAATGCTCCTAAGCAGATGAAAAAGGACTTTACATGTGGGGTCAAAGGGCTGTTTTACTGTTGAGTTTGAAAGAACTTAGTAGGTAAAGGAGTTACCAAGACTGGGGAAAAAAAGAGTTGCTTTTTCTCATAAACAGCACCACTCTTTTTCTCAGTTTGTTAGTGGTATTGCAGTTCAGTGCTATTTAAATGAATGGAGATCAGTTGTGATACCAAGACTGGGAAAAAAAAGAGTTGCTTTTTCTCATAAACAGTGCCACTCTTTTTCTCAGTTTGTTAGTGGTATTGCAGTTCAGTGCCATTAAAATAAATGGAGATCAGTTGTGATACCATACTCCTGGAAAGTTGCATATAACCCATAGGTACTACAGAGGGTAAAAAAAAACAGAACTGCAAATATAGCAGTTTCTATATATATATATATATAATATATATCTGTTATGATGGCGAGAAAGCAGAACCCTCCTAGCTTCCTAAACATCCTAAACCGTGACCAGGCTGCCATACATTATGGCCTATATCACTGCCAGTAATGGTGTATTGGGGGATTTCTATATACAGTACTAGTGCTACCTTGTGCTGCTGATAGATATATCTCTGTCTGTCATCCCAGGTAATAGGTTGGGTGGAACCCGTTTGGCTTCGGTTACTACACCCATAATTTTCCGGTTTTCTGTATTACGGGTATGGCCGCAGTGGTTCAGCCTTGTAACAGGCACACATCAGGTTCTCTGTACCTATAAATAGAGTAACGCCATGCTTTGGGTGGTGCTTAGGGCTTATATACAGTCTGCTCTTTCACAGTTCTCTTCTGTAAATTCCCACTCGCTTGACGGAAATTCCAATTGCATTCCTGAGTGATTTTTTTTCTTTTAATATATAATGTATGTATAATATAATGTATAGGGCGGGCACACCTGGGCTATGCGGGACCCATGGTAGTCCAGGTAAACATGTTTACAGCAAATGAAGGGGCTCACGCTGACTACCCAGTGGGTACTGTTATGTTCAGGCTATCCAGGATTAAAAATAACACAACTGCTTTTTTGCAAAAACAGCACCACCCATGTTCTCAGGTTGTATGTGGTATTACAATTTCACTTTATTTACTTTAATGGAGCTGAGCTGTAAACCCACACCCAAACTGAGGACAGGAGTGGTGCTGCCTGTTTTTAAACAACAGATGCAAGTTGTCAGTTCACCATTAACCCATTGTTGCAAGACCATCCACTGTAAAGCAAGGAACAAGCAGCCGGGCCAACTCCCAATAGATACAGGATGCAAGAGCAGAAGATGGTGTCCCACTCCAAAATATTGAAACTTCCGTCTTTATTTAATGGCCAGTTCACATGGAGTAAAATGCCTGGATGTACCAGTTTTAAAGACTTATATAAGTAAAGACGGAAGTTTTAATATTTTAGAGCCAGGCACCATCTTTTGCTCTTGTATGCTATTTGTTTTTGTAAGCCTGGACAACCCCTTTAAACCATTCACCCCAGACATATACTGTGTGTGTACTTCTGTTTCCTTGTTCTACTTCCTCTTCATAGTGATGCTTTGGAAATACCATACACTGGCTCCTTCTCACATTGCTTTATTCAAGGGTTACCTAAGATCTCAAAAAGTTTCCCAGCAATACATTTTTTTCATATCAGTTGGTTTTCCTCCATACATTCAATGTTGCGTACTCTCTGGGTGAAATTGTGATACTAGCCCCAAAAGCTTGCCCCCTTTATATTCTGCTGTACTGCCAACCCTCATACCCCCAGTATGTATGCACACTCAGTTTGGCTGGGTGTGCATGCGTTTTTAATTGAGGGGAGTATCTCTCTTGAAAACAAAAGGATTGGCCATTGACATCCCCCATTATCTCTATTGCAGCTCTATGGTGTGAATAGACTGTAAGCCCAAAGATGGTTTAATAGATTGAGGAAATCTGATGTAGACGTCTGTAGTGAAGATATAGAGATATCATGGTAGTAACCTTGTCCCTGTTTTCCTTTCAGCCTCTTGTCAAGCAGTCTCCATGGAGCAGCCACCAAGGCAGCGGCTGGAGCACAGGCAGCATGTCCTGGGGAGGGATGCACGGCAGAGATCGCCGCACTGCCAATATGGGAATCCCCGGCACCATGAACCAAATCTCCCCTTTAAAGAAGCCCTTTTCTGGGAACGTCATCGCCCCACCCAAATTCACACGATCCACACCATCGCTCAATCCCAAGTCTTGGATTGACGACAATGTGTTCAGGACGGACAACAACAGCAACTCTCTCTTACCCTTACAGGTAAGAATGGTATGTAACAGCTTTATCCTTAATGCATGCTTCATGTACTGTCTGTCTCCTGTGTAGTGCAGATAGCAGTCCAGCAATGGCTGCTGAGCTCAGATAGGAACACACATAACAACCGCTCCCCCCCCCTTACACCAGAGCTTACAGTAACAACTCTGTTTTTTTTTATTTCTCCCCTTACATGGCAAAATTCATTCAAGTTAAGCTTTATTGCAAGGCTTTGTATATTTGGGTTTCACACCCCAAAAATAATTTTATATTCTGAATAACATGTAAAACAAATGAAACAAACATTTATAAATAGCTGAATATGTGATAATATAGGTTACTGTACAGTATAGCAATCAGCATGTGGTGTATAATGTATAGTAACTGCATAAACCTGAAAAACAGCTGCAATTTGTAGATACAGGATGGAGCTGCAGATCCACATAATGTTGTCAGAGGTCTGTGTGGTCACATGATAGCAATGGGGAAGGGGTGTGTTCAACATGGACCAATCAGGAAGTGAGAATCACAGAGCTGTGCAGGAGGACAGTGACAGAAACTTCTATAAAGCAGTGTGTATAGCTGAGTGTGAGTGCAGGTACATTATAGCAGCAGTGTGAATACCTGAGTGCAAGTGCAGGAACATTATAGCAGGAATGGAGAGGATGGGAAACACAAGGGCTAAAAGAGACTGCAGGGAGCATGAAGGAATGAGCAGGGCAGATGTAGGCACATACATGCAGTGCTCTCTGTTCAGGGGAGAGAGGGGTTACAGCTATGAGGAAATTACTTCCACAGTCCTGTCCCCTGATGCAAGCCCCAGCCTGAAGTAGATCTGCTATGATTTGGAAGGAGAGGGAGACATCCTGGGTCAGAGTACAGTGCTGTAGACCCCGCTATGCAGACCATGCCCCTCCTCCACTCCCGCTCTCACCCAGTGCTGGGAGCTCTTAAACCAAAGCAATGCTCTTAAACCAAGTCATAATTTTGAAAAACTGTGAGCTCTTAAACCAAAACGCTGTTAAACCCAAGTTACTCTTAAACCAAGGTGCCACTGTATATTTATACGTGGCCATACTGTATATAAATAGGAAGTGGGGGTTTCAACTCTCAAACCCCCACCGATCAGCATTTTGTGGCTAGGCGATAACATGCTGAAATGGAACGCCCCTTTAAGTAATGACATACTGCAAGGATGTGACACCATTCACTGGTATGGGGGTCCACCTTCCTTTACTTTTCCTACACTCTTAGTCATGTGCTGTACATGAATGGGGCTTTGTTGCAATTCCTGGCATTGTGGGTGGCAGGCAGGGCCTCTGTGCTAAAGGGCCTTGGTCCCATCATTCTCCAGATCGGCCAAGGTCTCAGAGGTCAGACCTACACAGATCAGAATGTTGTGGCTTGTCCTAGTAATATGCCATATATCCTCAGTGTGTTCATTTCTTATTATATGCAGATCTACAGCTTACCCACACCTCATATACATCTAGAGGGAATAGTCAGGAGATTACAGGCCTCAGCCCCTCGCAGCCTGTACACATGAAGCCTGCCTGGCAGTGAAGCAGGTGTGTTCAGTGACAGTCGCTCTGTGCCCCTGGCAGGACGCCATACTTCCCATGCACTCCAATGCCTTACAAGGCTGTTCTGCTGTGAAGGACGGGCGGCTGTCAGCTTTGTTTTCATATGGGCAGTAAGAATGGCTTTGGGATAATGACAGAGTCCCTAAACTGGGTGAAACCAGCTTAGTTCAGCAGGAATTATCCTCTCCGGAGCTTTATAGTGATCTACGTGACCATGTAGAAATATAATGATCGGAGCTGTATGGGAAAATAGTTTTTATTGCAGGGTCGGATGCATAGATAGGGGCAGTATGTGGATGGTGTGTGTGTGTAAATCCCCTGCCACTATTTTTTTCCATAATAGGCATAGTCATTCCCTTTAAGTTATATTTTGCATTGTAGCCCCAATACTGATATCCTTCGCACCTGTACTTATCCATATAGTAATTCTATGGCAGTGCTTTTATGTGTAAACATGACCACAGTGAGACCAGAGTATTTCTTCAATGACACTATCTTGGTACCATTATTTCCATCGAGAACTGGCCAGTTTTTGGGGGTGCTTCTTTGTTGCAACAGGAGTGATGCTGTTTTCAGAAGAAAGCAGCGGGTATTTTCAAATCTAATAAGCCCCTTTGGACAGTCTCTACTTTTTTTAAAGGGTCTTTTGACAGTAAGCTGACGGCAAAATTTCCCCCTGCTGGGACCCCCATTAATCAGCTATAATCTGTGAAGAAACATAAGAACCTCATACACCTTATACTTTTGTCCTTCCAAACCTATTGCCATTAATCTAAGGTGTATGGAGCTCTTCAGAACGAACATCGACAGGAAATCACAGCCGACCCCTATGTTCTGGGAGAGATTAGCCACAGTCAGAGCTCTTCCCTCTCCATAGAGAATACAGGAACGCTCAGCCATGCTGGATCTTCCTGTGTTTGGGGTGGACGGGGGCTGCACAGGAGAGATAACTGACAGCTGAACAATTGTTTGGCCGTCAATTATTGAAGGCCCTCACCTGTTTGTCTCCCTCCCTGTCGTGTCTCCTTGATGGAATAAACTGAAGTCATTGCTGCCTATGGTGGCGAGTGCTAGACTTTTTGTCTCTGTATTGTCATATTTCAAAAACTGACCTCTGTCCTGAGCACCATTATCAGGCTGTTGTGGTACTTAGTATAGAAATTTGTATGGACTGATGTTGGTCGTCTGTATCCTGCCACCTCAGGAGAAATGAAGCAATACACTTTATCCATTATAATCCGTTGGGTTTCCGGTGCAGGACAGGACAGGTCCTCCAGAGTGAAAGACCCTCTTAGTGACCCATCTCGTCCTCTGACTAAAAGCAGAGGATCCTGAACAGGGGACCCTCTTCTATTATCTCGGAATTCCATGTGTGAAAATGTTTTTTCTAAACTGTACAACACCTTTAGGGTAACTACTACACACACTAGACCGAACAACAAATTCTCATGTATGCAGCCCAGTGGTCCATGGCCTCAGTGCACAAGACCATATTGCTCGTCCGGCATGTGGTGGTCTTCACAGATTGTACCATCAGGAGGGTGAAGTGACGGCAGGGCAGACACCGGCAAACTTGTCAGCTGGAGTCCTCAGCTTATACACATTGTTCTTTGTCCTTACAAGGCCTGGTATTTAGAGGGAATCATCCTTAGGAAATGGCAGTGTTTTAGCTCATGTGACCTAGCAATGGAACATTGTTTTTATGTGAAGTCTACGGCCATTAAATATTCATTGTGTCTACTCTGTAGCCCGGGGCCAGGCTGTATCAAGAAGTGTCAGCACCTATAAAGATCAGCTGTTTTTCCCATTGGAGTTTCTCTCCCCCCAGCTCTGGTCGGTATCTTAGATTGTGAGCTTCGGACACCCCACCACCTGTCGTCCCTGTTTATTTGTTGTATGGAGACAGGACCCTCTTGTATGGAGACCTGGCAGCTCTCCTGCCAAAAACATTACGTCACATTGCACTCGAGGCAAAATGTAGTTGTTACTTACATGTCTAGGGCTATATTGGTTGACTTTCTTAATCTGGTTCTTTGCTGGTGGAGAGCGGATGTTGAGGGTGTCATGCACATTAGATGCTTGATGGATTTAACAGAAAAACCCTGCAGATCGCGGTGATCAATCTAATATGTATAGGTGGATTAAAGAGGACATCTGGCAAGGAGACAGTGGGGGGATTCTTGAAGACCTTCCATATACGTGTCTTATACTGAAGTATGTTGGTGTAAAATGTTGACCGCTGCAGACCACATCCTTCCTTTTCAATAGCAGAGAGGGGAATAAAAAGACTTACACAAATGGTTTCATAAACTTTTCAGTTGTCACTAGCCATTGTCTACCCATTCTAGTGCATCTGTATCCACATAAAACATGTTGATTGTCAGCGACGCCACCATATAATTCTAAAGTACACGGAGGTGCAGATTATCTGTATATTAGAAGATTGCCATGTTGGTCTTCATTGGTTCATGCAGTGTCCAAACCTGTTCAGAAGATGTATGGCTAGCAAGGTAAAGTATATCGATGGGGGCCCCATTACATGGCTGGACACTCTCTGTAAATGGGCACCGATCTGGTAGATTGGCTGTTTCGTTGTTACATCTCATCGCTGCCATCATTCGTCGGCTGCCCATGCCCCGATTACATGGTCCGACACTCTCTGTAATTGAAGATAAGTCTGGTACATTGGCACTCATTTACTGAGCCTATTACAGGGCTTGACTATCATGCAAGATGGCTGTATGAACGATTGCCAGATTGTCCGTCCAGCCCTTCACTGCCATCATTTATCGGCTGCACATCCTCTGTTACACTTGGCCGACAAAAGATTTATATAGCAGGTCAGGACAAGATGATCAGCCAATGAATAAGCATTTGTTTGTTGGCTGCTCAGTGGCCATACTACAGGGGGCAAAATCATTCTGTTTGACCAATAATCACCTCTCGTAATAGAGCCCTTAGGCCCAGATCCACCTCAACACTATATATAAGCGTGCACAGTCCCGTAAGGATGGGTAGATATCCTGCAGGTACAGAGACATGATTTTCACTCAGTGGCCCCATACACCCTCTGGGATAGGAGGCAGTAAGCTTGTGCACGTCATTTTGTGACCTCCCTCTTTGTTGGGTCACCACTTCCCTACACAACCCCCATAGTGTTTTTGTCAGACAATGAATTGCCACATTTGGTCCTGGGCTCTGTTTCAGCCCAGGAGTCTGGATGAATAGACTCTTTGAGTGCAGGCCTTGACTACCCTAAATCTAGACTGGTAAATATACCAGGTTAAGGTCCCCCCTGCTGTGCCACATAGCAGGTGTACGTGCAGCTTGCTGTTGTGTTTTTCCACTGGTGATTGACAGTAGTGAACAGCGTAAATAAGACACTGTGTGAGTGTGATGGTGTCAGCTCGGCTGTAGGTACAGACATCTTTCTCTTACATTATTTAACTGCCCCTCCCCCCTGCAATCCATGTAGCAGGCCGAATTTACTCATGTGTTTATTGATGTGTGACATATCGATGGACCCTATAAAGCCCTATATGTATCTGCACCAGGTTGTATACAGATATTGCATGGAATATTGACTGAATATTGACTGCCACAAAATGAAGCAGTGCTGCTCTATTGTATGTTGGTGGCCCCCGGATATTCCTATATGATAGCAGGACTACTCAGATCAGATTTATTTAGGTATATTTCCCCCCCCCCCCTTTTCAGAATTTGCAAAACAATCTGCCTTGTTAAATGTGGAAACAAATCTGTCAGTTCTAACCTGTCAAAAAGAGATGGCTGATCAAAGCAAAGGGCCGAGCAAACAATCAAGCCCTGACCGCATGATCGGGGCTTGTGTCCAGCCCTGCGCGAGCCATGTAATACAAACTTTAGGCCCACGTGTTTCAGCTGCGACACTGAAAGAGCAGAAATATGCAGCAGATCGGTGAGATCGCTCATATGACATCCACTGCCGTGGCTGTATGTTTCTTCTGTATTACAGATCTCTGACCCTTCCTGAGAATGGAAAATTGAAGCTGACCACAAATAAGTCAGAATTTCCCATATCACGTGTGGGCAGTGATATGCAGCATTAAGCATAGGTTATGGCCGGCTAATATTGAGTCCACTTCTCTCTTGCAGGCTGACGTTAGGCTGGACTCCTTGCATCACTATATCACGATGTAGTATATATAATGTATATCCTCTCAGATATATGAAACCTCAATGGCAGGTGGTATCCAGAATTGTAGATAGTGGGATCCAGGATTGAAGCCATAGTGGCTGCACAGTTTATCAGTTGTGCCCACTGCTTGGCATAGACAGGACCGAGGAGATGGAGAGGAATCAGTGAGGAGGATCTGTGCCGCTTCCATTCAGCTCAGTTGTTTCTGGATTATTTGCCTGGGTAGCTCTGCAGAATTTAGACTGTTTGCTTCTTGCTTGGTTGCCTTAAATGTGCAGTAAAAACCTTTTGTTTCCAGAGGGACGGAGAGCTGAATATTTCATGGCAGGATGATCAGGGTTTATCTGCTAGGTCTCAGCCTGTCGGGGGTTTCGCAATCACTCTGAGTCCGTTTGAAAGGGGCGTGCGCATGTTGGGCAATACCCGTGGCTGGGGGCTCGGTGATGCCAGTGTGGGGGGGAAGTATTGGAAAAGTTTCCCAAGTTATGAAAAAGGGACAGACGCTGGAGGGTGGGTAGTGGGTGTTCTGCCCCATCAACCTTCTGGATGCCACACAGGACAGCTGGCTGATGTTGGCACAGGCTATAAAGGTGGCAGGTGTGCCGATAATTGTTTGGAAGCAATGTGGCATCAGCACTGGTAGAACTATTCCTACAGGATCCGCTGTGTTTACAAGCTGACACCTTTTTCTTGGCCTAGCTTCTTGTTTGTTCTTTTTATGTCCATTCTATTGCTATAAAACGGTAACGACAGCAGTTTGTACATAGACGCCGGTGATTTAGGCCATCCATTTAGTGGCTCTCCCGCCCCAGATCCTCCCCAGAGCCATTGTATGTAATGGGACATTTACTACTTACAAGGTTCTTATACTGTCGATTAGCAATGTCCAATTCCTGAAACCCTTCCAACCATAAGAGGGACATTTTTATTATTATAACTATATGTACACAGAGCAGAAAGCTTAATACGGGCCCATACTATAATGTGTGCCACCAAGCCACACAAGCTTTGCATCATATAGTAGTACTCAGATTCGTGCCACCAACATAGCACTGCCGTATGTATGGATTTTGATCATCAACCATTGTGCTGACCACCAGTATACATCCTATGAGCTGCAGTAAGCTAGCATGGCCTCAACACACTGTATGGAGCCATATGCCTACAGCTTCATCCACATTGCATTCAGGCGACATGGCTCTAGTAAACAACTGATCGGCGGAGGTGCTGGATATCTTGACATTTAGGTATGTTAGCCTATCCTGAGCATGGACCATCAATGGAAAAGTACTAGAGACCCCATTTAACAATCATTCCTACCCTCAGAACATGTTCTTCACAGTTGCACGTGGAGTCTCTATGGGTTTTCAGTATATAGTCATAGCCCTGCCATCTGCTGCAATGCATTCTCTTGCCTGGAGCCGGTTCTTATACCATATGCAATGAAGCAGAAGATGGAGGCCCATAGAGGTCTGATATGAGCTAATTGCTACATTATAAGGGTTTGTTCACATGGACTTAATCTACTGCAAATTTGGTCAATATAAATAATTGGTGAAGTCTGCAGCTTTAAAATGTAGTAAATTAGTACATGGGGAGATACCCTAAATGGATTTTCAGATGTCGTATTGCTGGGGTATCTCATAATTAGGGTCTGGGGGGGTCCTACCTCTGCAAGAGTGAAGGGGACAAAGTGCTCTACTGTCTCCTCTGCCCGGCTCAACTACAGGACTCTGCTCATTCAGGTGGTCGGGGACACAGTGTTCCTGCAAAATCGAAGCAAAGCTGCCCCATTGGCAGCAGCCCCATCATTCTGATGATCGGTAGGGCTCTGACCTCTGGGATCCTAGTGATATGCCACCACTTTATGAGATTGGAAAACCCTCTAAGGATTTGCATAATGGATCCATAACACAGCTGTCTACTTGCTTGGATAGAAAGGAGTTAATCGTGGATACAGAGATAAAAAAGAAAATCCCATAATGCTCCTGTAATGGACTGAAAGCGTTAAGCAGGCGACGTTGTGCCAGTGCAATTTCCATAAAGAAATAATAAGCATATTTAATGGCGGGGCTGAAGCTCTCCAAAGCCTCTTAATGTCTAGGTTTGTGCTTTTCCGCGCTCTTCCATATGTTGCGGTGCATATTCTATTTTGGTCCCAGTAAGTAAATATGGATGCTTGTGTTGCTGGGCCGTTCACCTTGAGCTGTCCTTCTCACACGGTTCATTCAGCTCCAGCGGCTCCTCCTTCCTCTGCTGTCACACTGCAGCCCTTATCGCTCTGCTGCTACGTGGACAGGCTGCTGGAGAATGTAGCATCAGCCGCAGTCATGGCATACAGGCGTTTTGGCCTGCAGTTACTGTCCACCCTGAATACTGAAGATTCCTCTAATCCGTTATCCAATAGTCTAGAAAATCTAAGGGTATGTTCACACCTACTATATATCTGCAGTGTGAAATCTGCAACACATACCCCAAGGGGGTATGTACATACGTGGAGGATACACTGCAGGCTTTCAGTCCCGTGTGAACATACCCTAATATGGAGTTTCTCATGATCACAAGCAGAAGGCTGATCAGTGCTATGGCGTATCACGGGTTATATTGCCGGTGGGGTAGTAGGTGGTATCATGGGAGAAACTATAATATGCAGAGCTTGCAGTCACACCAGGACCCTGGAGTCATTGCTAACATTACAGGGATTGTCTGAAGAAAATCCTACAGAGGCGAGCCCACATTGGAGCTATGGGGGTAGCAGTCAGCACTGTAATGTCTCAGCCTAGCAAGTAGTCTGCTTGGTTTGCTGCTGCTGCTGCCTTGGCACAGGTAGCTGCCATCTTGACTAGGATATCAGTGCATTTATTTTAGATTATTTAAATATGTGTCCACACTGGGGCCTGCAATTGGCTGGAGACACTAAGGACTAGACCACAATCTATGGCATGGGTATCAAACCGGCTGCTTTCCAGCTGTTGCAAAACTACAATCCCAATCATGCCTGGACAGCCAAAACCAAGGCATGATGGGAAGTATAGTTATGCAACAGCTGGAGGGCTGTGAATTTATTATTATATATATATATATATATATATATATATATATATATATATATATATATATAATGGAATCTGTATGATCACATGACCCATTTGGCTTCTGATTGGTCGTGTGTGTTTGTTCGGGGCCTGATGTTGTTCTCCCTGACCAGGCTCTTAGTGCACACAATATACAGTAGGGCACTAAGGACGGACTTGTAATCTTCCACTACAATGCCCCTCTGTATTGCCAGCAGCGGAGTGGTGCACGGAGCAGACTTAATAAGGATAATCTGATTATCTTTCTTTGAAATACGATTCCAGCTCAGAAATTGTTGCCTTCAAGTTTGATTTAACTTTTCCACTCAGCAGCAGTTTTGTGCATTGTTCTTCTGAGTGTTTTAAATGGGCTTGTTAGATTCGATATACTGGGCATCATGTGCGCCGACACGTATACCGTCACCTAAGTAACATGGCCGCCGCTGTTCTCTTCTTTTTCCAAATCTACAGACAGCGGTAACGTCCATATAATGGATCAGGGATTGCTATATGAGAATGTGATGTCATCATGTGACTTTGTGAAAGAACGTCACATGGAAGGACTGGAAACGGGGCAGGGAATGGTGCAAAATGCATATGGTTTTAACATTTAGTGATATAACAATAGGCAGGCTAGAGAAGGGCTAGACAGCAAGTCTGACCAGGGGCCAAAGGGTCATGTGAACCAGATCATGTGATTCTACTTATTCTTTAGAGGGTCTGGAGGGTGTGAACGAAGCTTGGATGTGTGGTAGGAGCATTAAGTAATTTGGATTGTTATCGAGCCCCCTTTAGTCTATGTATACCCTTGATATTAAGATATAAGAAATAAAATGTACTCCTTTGGGAAACACTATATAATATGAATGGCTTTACCACCTTCTGGCTGACATTGTTTCCCTACAGAACATAAACTAAGCGTATGCCGCTATACATAACCTGTGTTCATCTTTTATAATAGTTTACAAAATAGCCTTAACACATAGCAGCCCAAAAGAGTATATTTTAGGCTATGAGGATTACACGTGACCACTGTGATCTATGACATGTGTTAATACGGATCTCCTGTTCTCTCGTAGGATCGTAGCCGAATGTATGACAGCTTGAATATGCACTCATTGGAAAACTCCCTCATCGAAATAATGAGAGCGGAACATGATCCCTTAAAAGGTGAGTAGACCTGATGTCACTAGTGTTGTCATGTATGCACATACTTGCCAATGTGAATATAAGAGGCCATGCGTAAATGATAAGCGCTGTTGACACCAGAATCCGTAAGGAAAGGAACTGGGGATCAGTGTGAACAGCGCTGTAGTTTGGTTGTACATTAGATTTAAAGGGGTTGCACTCCCTGAGGGCTTATAATGGAGTATCTGCTCTGACTCCCTATCGCAAAGAGGTTTTTTTTTCTGTAGAAGAAATTTCAGGTCTGTAACCGACTCCACCGAATTCCACGTCTTATCTCTATACTGTGGTTTTGTTAGCGAAACCTCCCAAGTCCTATCTTTCAGCTTACAGTAAATGACACCAAATCCCTCGGCTGTTTTGACTTTATGAAAAGATCCCAGTATAAGACGTAGACGAGACTTATTATTCTCCTCTGTTTTTTTGGATCCAGTCCCGTTTAAGTCCCCAAGAAAAAATGCATGTAGTATTTACACCCCATGTGTATGATTCTGGAAGAAAACAAATGTTGTCTTGCACAATTCCTGTAAAAGCAAATTTATTGTGGACATTTGAGATGCACTTTCTTTATACATGGTCTCATTGAGTCCTCCACAACAACAGACTCTCTTGACAGTAGCTCTTCGATTTGACTTATAAAATCAAGGTCTTGTGGTCAGTAACCTGCCAGGCTATCTGGGGGTCCCTTGGATGCTTATCACGGTGGTTCAGAGTGGAGTCGTGACCCACCCGGACTATCGGTACCGCCACCCTCAGAAAGGGGACATGACCCAAGGAAGATGCAATGACTGTGTAGGTGCTTGGACAAGAACCACAGAGTCCCATTACAATAAATAAACTCTTCTTTACTGCAGGGATACTTGATACAGTGATACACAATAGGCTTGGTAAGATACCTTGGACTTTAGTAAACAGATCTGTGCTGAGAGCTTGAAAAAGAGTAAAGCCGTGCTGACTGAGTTGCGTGCTGAGAGGTAGAACAAGCTCAGAGAAGTAGAGAGGAAGATGTCGAGAGAGTCCCTACCCAAAGTAGTACTGGGCTCTGCCAGAGAAGTAGAATAGATAGAAATACTTGAAAGTAGAAAGAATACTTGTGCCCAACTTTTTTGGTCTTTGCACCACCTATTGCCCACCAGTGTCAGGCGACCCATCCTAGAGGGTGACACAAGCCCCAGACCTCGTTACCTGGGATGAGCAGAGTGGCCAAGGTTTCCTGTGACTCCCGCGCTACGACATAGAGTACGTAGGTTTATAGCAACTTTGCTCTACCTGGATCAGTTCCTATTTCTTCAGGATACTCTCCTGCACTTGTCTTCTCTAAGTGTGCGTTTAGCACTGAATAGTGCATAGAAGTGCTGATTTCAAGAAGAGAGTGCTCTTGCTTCCCATGTGTGTCTGTTCACTATCACACCTTAGACTACACTGGACACTGACTAGTTGTGTGTTCTCTAACAGGGGACCTGGCATAAGCCAGGCCCAGCTTGACCGCTTTAGGGACCGTTCTGGCTTGCGTCCTTCCTCTACAGAATCCAAAGTAAGACTCCCGAAGGTGTGGCTACACTTTTTCTCCCCATGTGACAACTTCCTACAGCATATATAACATGTGCTGTGAGTGGGTGAGAAGAGAGGGCAAGAAACAGAGAAGGATAGAGAAAGGTAGAAAAGAGAGAGAGCTCTCATTGGTGCACAGAGACAATAACCCTATACATTTAATATACTAGCGACATCTAGTGGTAAAACTTAAGTAATACTTCACCACAACTAACACTTTGCAGTACAGGCTTTTGCGAGGGGTTTAAAGACAAGGAACACCCGTGGTGGGGGACACCACAGGTTGTCATGGTGTGGCATCTCCTTCAAGGGAAAGGTTCTGTTTTAGAAACATTCAGCAGTCCCATAGAGATGAGTGAACCTCGAGTATGCTCCGATTTATCCAAACCTGAACTGTTTGATTACCAGTGGCTGAAGAAGTTGGGTGTAGTCTTAAGGCTTCCTGGAAAATACAGATACAGCCGTAGCCAGGTTTTCCAGACCTCCATAGGGCTGAACCCAACTATGGTACTTCAGCCACTTTTAATCAGATGCTGAGAGATTGGGTTTGGACGAACCACAGCATGCCCGAGGTTCACTGATCTCTAGCGGTGAGTGCTCCATTCATTCAGCGCATTACTGCATCCAGACCCTCAATAATCAGCTTTTTATACCCTCTCAATAGCTGAGATAGGACTACCGACAAGCTGAGATGGGAATACCCCTTTAAGGGCTTTGATTATCAGCTTAGCGGGCAGATTATCAAACGCCTGTTTGTCAGCTGATCGCCAGGATTGCGCACTCCTATTGGACCATGTAAAGAATGCTTTTAATGAGCACCAATTGCATTGCTTAGCCCTTGTATTGGACAGACGTCCAGGTGTCAAATGTTGTATAGCTATTTTTGTCATTTAAACAAAGAAAACCACATTGCAGAACCTTATGAATCCTATTGAGTTTGTTGTATGACTGATCTGGTATGGTGACCCAGATTTAGTATTGTTTCAGTTTTTTTGTGCACCGATAAAATGTGATGCATTGCGCTCCATTTAGGTTTAAACTAAGCTTTAATGGAGAAATGTTAAATTCAGTAACTTTTTCTACCTACACTACTCTGACAATGGTAATAGTAATGGTGTCATGGCCTATGGGATTTCGGTCAAGCTGGGAAGGGTGTAATTTATCCCCAATAATTTATACACATTTTTAGAATTCTATTACGGTCCAGTATAAAGTCACGCTGGCTGTTTTAGGGCCTGAACGGGTTCTCTTTGGATAGATATAACCCTTATTCACCGTTTACTTATGTATGATTAGCTGGTTGGCTAATAATTATGTAATGTTATGACACTTTTCTGTTCTTTTCTTGCGTTTCCATGAACGGCGTCTATCCTCGGTCCCAGTGCCCTTTTTCTCTCCAGGGTCTTCTGACCTTGAAAGACTTGGCTTGTTCTCTGCGGGCAATATAGACGCCCCCCCTGCCATTGAGCGGTCCTTGTGTCTTGTAAAGTCTGCGGAGATGCAGATCCATAAATGCTAACATTTACATGCTGCTGGTCGACTCTGGAGCTGGGAATGTGTATGTGTACGCTCCTAAGCACATTCTTCTGCTGAAAGAAAGCGAGCCTTTGTGTCTAGTAATAACTCCCCTCTCATCGGAATAATGAAAACAAGCGCGGACAGTGCGTCTTGTGTGCAGAGCTGCAGAACCGGGGAGAAAGTGGCTGGAATGTGCGGCACGTGGTGCACTGCGCTCCTATGACTAAGCATCTTGTCTATGGGGATGTGCCGGCACTTATAGAAAACTCTTGTATATTAGTACACCCTGTGCCCTCCAGCATGTCATTGGATCTATACACTGCCTTACACTCGCTTCACTCCTGCAGCCAGGAGTCACAGCAATTTTGGCAAACCTTTATCCGATTTTGGGAATATTTGTTACGATATATATAAATCCAGTCCCCAATAGGGGTATTATCAGTCCATGTTCACACGTAATGGTAATGTTGCAGTTTTTGACAAGATTTTGGGGGTTTCTGTTAAAGGGTATATCCGGGAGTAAGAAAACATAGCTGCTTTCTTCCAGAAACAGCGCCACACCTTTTCTCAGGTTGTGTGTGGTGTTACACCCCCTCTCGAGTAATTTCAGTGGAACTGAGCTGCAATACCACACACGAATGACGCTGTTTCTGGAAGAAAATGGGTATTTTTTTCTAACTCTGGATAACCCCTTTAAGGGGGTACTCCAGCAAAATATTTTTTCTTTCAAATCAACTGGTGCCAGAAAGTGTCAGAGATCTCTTATTTACTTCTATTAAAAAATGTCAAGTCTTCCAGTACTTATCAGCTGCTGTATGTCCTGCAGTAAGTGGTGTGTTCTTTCTAGCCTGGAAAGCAGGAGAGTTTTCCTATGGGTATTTGCTACTGCTCTGAGTTCTGAGTTAGGACAGAGGTGGCAGTAGAGAGCACTATGTCAGACTCGAAAGAATACACCACTTCATGCAGGACATACTGCAGCGGATAAGTACTGGAAGGCTGGATTTATTTTTTAAATAGAAATAAATCACAAATCTCTAGCACTTCGCCACTTTGAAAGAAAACATTTTTCCGCTGGAGTACCCCTTTTAATTTTTGAATATCCAACAAAAAGATGAAAATGCAAATTTTTTTCCCCTCAGAGAAAGATGCACAGTTGAAGATTAATTATGGTAATTTTTTTTTATTAAAGTATCGTATTGCCCCCCAAAAGTTATAAATATACACTTATAGGAAATGCTTATAAAGTGTTTTTTTCCCTGCACTTACTACTGCATCAAGGCTTCACTTCCTGGATAAATTGTGATGTCATGCCCTGACTCCCAGAGCTGTGCGGGCTGTGGCTGCTGGAGAGGATGATGGCAGAGGGATGCTCAGTGTCCTTCCAGTGCCCTGTGTCCCTCAGTGTCCCTCTGCCATCATCCTCTCCACAGTCCACACAGCTCTGGGAGTCGGGTCGTGACATCACCATATTATCCAGGAAGTAAAGCCTTGATGCAGTATTAAATGCAGGGAAAAAAGCACTTTATAAGCATTTCCTGTAATACAAGTATATTGGTGATTTGTATAACTTTTGGGGGGGGGGGGGGGGCAATACAATACTTTAATTTTTTTTTAAATTGCCAGACTTCTCCTTTTAACCCCCCATTTAATGCAGTAAGAATTTAAGTTTTTGAGGCATAAAATATACTCTCGAAAACTGTGTGAACATAATCTTGTTTGTCCAGACTGTATGTATCAGAGGAGTACTTGACATATATCACCTAAAACGGTGGCGTTCATTGAACATAATGCAAAGGAGGGCATCATTGGGTCAATGGTTGCTTATGGCTGTTTAGCATAGGCGTCTGGAGGAGTTTTTCCTCCACATACACTGAACATGGTGTGAACATAGCCTAATGCATGCCCTTTTCTCATATGATCATATATGCTGCCTTTTCATTACGTAACTTGCCTTCCTATAAGACAGTAATAGGAAGAGAAAGCTGGATGTCAACGGCAAGAATATCATCATCCAGCTTTCCTGGGAGCAGATATCCCTAAGGAACAAAACAGGAAAATGGAGATGTTAGATCATTTTTATTTTTAAAATTGAATATTGGGAAAACTCTTTTATTATTCTGCACACACAGACAGAGGAGCGCAGTTTCTCGCGGGCCGCTATGTCTCTGGAGACCCACTTTCTATTCTAATGAGAGACATATTCATGGAGAAGCTCCTCCTGACCTACTTTACATAGCATTTGTGGTTAAGTCTCACATTTATACAGGTCCCTGAGGAATTTTTGTGAATATTTTAAACAAAATGCAGTATAATAGATATAAATGATCTGGGAGTTCATCTGAGGAGAAGAGTCCATACTGAATACACTAGGCCTCAAGAAGAAAGGCACACTAGGCTTTAAGGCTGCATCACCATGACAACCTATCAGATTACAGCTGTTATTACAGTAGTGCAGGTTAGAAAATGAAAGCTGCAATCTGATTGCTAGTTGATATTGCTTCACTGCTTAGGTCCCTATATGTTATAGTAAGCTGCCATTTTGTTGTAGCCTTAGAGGGACATTCCGTCACGCAGAGGCCTCAGTGGTTGTGTTTTTCTTTAAGGGTATGTTCATCTCTACTTACACAGTAGAGATGCATATGTAGCTGGGGCGCGGTGCTCATACATGAATGGGACTAAACACCCTTCCCTCTGTTCTTACTAGCCACTATTTTTGGCCCTTGCAGCAGGTTGTTGTGGTTTTTACAGCTGCGGAGCTAAAGGCGTAAATGAACTATTGTCCCGATTCTTCTATCCGTGTTTATTTTGAGCTGAGTTTGGCCGTGCAGCACAGTTGGGAGGATTATGTCAATGTTAGCTCAATACAGAAATCACCTGGAGCACATTTCCTGAACGGATAATGGGATTTGTAAAAAAAAAATGTATACCCCTAATATGTTGCTATGAATACACAAACACACACAATGTTAGAAATGCTTGATCTCCTAGCTATAAACCAAAGAGGTGCTGAATTATTGGGGACGCTTCATCGATTCTATTTTTAATGTGTATGGAGGCCATCTGACCCTCGCCTGATAAGAAAGAGGGATTGGAGCAATAGGGATTTTTAGTGCTCAGCTATATATATATATATATATATATATATATATATATATAAATATATATGGCACACAGTAAATTGGGGCCTTGAGGAACTAAGCATTTGTGCTGGGGCGTCAAGTTACACCTCTATGCATATATAATAAACTGGAAAAATAATGTTTAAGGGCATATCCAAGAAATCTAGTACCTGGAAAGCAGGATTTCCTTGCTTTTTACAGCAATACTTTCGCTCGTCTAATACTGGCCACCAGCAGAGTTCTAGGAAAGTTGCGCCATTAATGTCACAAGCCATGGACAGGGTATAAGACAGGAAAGGGATGCTTGAAGTTTGTAATAGATTAAAACGACTACAGCCCAATGGCTTTCTGCTACATTTACTGGAAATGCCCTTTAATTTAGTGGAGTTACATGTACATTCTGCCTGGTTTAGGACGGTGCCAGGAACGTCCTCTTCTGGGCAGGAATACACAGGAGACTGTTCCAGGGGTGTTTGTTTAATGTCACAACATGAAGCAATGATTGTTCTGTGCGGATTAGGTTTCTGCCTGTTGCTTTATTGGCTACATGAGAAAGCCGCCTGCTGCTGGGGATATAGAGGGGGCATGATGGGGGACAGATCTCCAGAGGTCAGCACATTTCTGGTCTGCAGGCAGCACATAGACAAGGTGCTTATCCTATTGGATCAGAAGCAGGGTGTAACACGGAACATGACTTAACCCCATCAGTTACCTTTGCCTACGTACTTTCTAAGAATTTTTTTTGTTTTTTGTTCCAGGTCGTCTGAACTACCCCCATCCAGGAACGGACAGTCTTCTTATGCTGAATGGTAAATAATTTGGTTGCTTGCTTAAATATTAGCTCAGCAAACACATCATCCTGTCTCGCACTCTTCCTGGTGTAGTGTGTTAACCTATATGTAGTAGAGCTGAATTTAATTTAGAATGAATGGCACTTTTTCCATACTAAATAAAAATATTGCTGGTTTTTCCTGTAGTTTTTGCAGGATCCGTTAACAATCTTATGTCAGCAGCTTTGGATGATGTCATACCCATTATAAAGGATGGCGTTTCCTGTCTATTCTGCAGGGGGCATGTGTCTTGCATGTTAATGGAAGGATCAGAAATGATAGATGTTGACTGAAACTTTGCTTGCCATACAAAGGAAAGTTGGCCAAACATGTCTGGTTCTTGGGAAAGATGTTGGGGAAAAGAAGGATCAAACATATTAAATTTAGAGATGAGCGAACCTGGAGCATGCTCGAGTCCATCCGAACCCGATTGTTCTGCATTTGATTAGCGGTGGCTGCTGAAGTTAGATAAAGCCCTAAGGCTATGTGGAAAACGTGGATATAGTCATTGGCTGTATCCATGTTTTCGACATAGCCTTAGAGCTTTATCCAACTTCAGCAGCCACCGCTAATCAAATGCCGAGAGATCCGGTTCGGATGGGCTCGAGCATGCTCAAGGTTCGCTCATCTCTTGTTAAAATCATTATGCACCACAGGAGATGAGCTACCAGAGTCTGAAATGGCTTATTCCCCTCACCTTATGGTGCCTATACACCTTCAATACCGTTGTACACCTTCAGCGTACTTGTATCTCTCCCGTGTTCCGCAGCCAGACTGCTCTAGCAGTGGCTTATCTCTCAGAGAACAAAGGCGTCAGGCAGTGAAAACCAATCATGCCAGACTCTTGTCACCACCATCTGTCACTTGAGACTTTAGAGGCCTGACTTTAGTACTTTGTCATTGAGCAAGCATACATACGTATTGGGGGTCATTGGCGAACGATGGTTGAGCTGACAGTTATCTCTTCTGTCCCCCTCAATACAGATGAACATTTGGGGCAACTGAAAGTTCAAGTGTTCCCTATGAGGAGGGGTAAGCCACCATCAGACTGCTCTTGTGCCGGATTAACAGATTATCACAGAGAACAAAGGGGCAGAGCATTGCAAATCTATCATGCCCAACACCTATCTCTACCGTCCTCTGGAGGGCCCCCCCCCCATACACTTAATACTCACAGCTGAACCTGCCACCAGCAGTGGGTATGGCGGACATTACTATTACTGTAAGTGTATTGTGACCAGATCCCTCCATGCATATGGGGAGAGGATGGAAGCTACTGCCAACACAACATGCAGGGGCTTCCCCCCTCCAAGAAAGAAAGGATCAGCAGTTGGAAATCCAACATGTCTAGTCTTTCTCTCCCCTACGTCTGCCAATTGAGGGAAAGGGAAAAGCCTTGTACGCAATAGATGGTCAAATATATAACCAGACAAAAAGGATAACTCCAGGTGTGTGTTGTTTTTTTGTTTTTTTTTGCAGGACATGCTGAGTCAGTCTTGCTCTCGCCATTACTATCTGTTTGCCTTTCTAGTTGTCTTTTACTTTTCACGCCAAACACCAAAGCTCTGTGTTGGTTGTTAATTCTGACCTTTGGCTCTAAAGGTTAATAAACAGAGGGCAGTGGAAGCGGTGACCTTTAGCCCCTGCAAGAGTAATAATCTGCATGCATAGCCATCGATCTATTGATTGATCACACAGCACTAGAATGAATCTTTCCACACTAAATACCCCTCAGCAACCATTTATTTGGTGCTTAATCTACAATTTGAGGGCTTCTACTATGATCTTGTCACCTGCAGCCACCATAAACATGCTTTATAGCTACATAGGACTATTACTATTACTAGGAATATTTCTTCTTTTATTATGACTGTGCTGAGGGGTAGCCACTACTCATTGGAGAGACCCAGCTGGTGTATGGAGACTTATGGGAAAAAGTATGCAAATTAGATCTCCTGCAGAAGAAAATAAGCTGCCTCTCTAGTGCCACCTATAGGAGGTAGCTGTACTGTAAATCAGTATCTCACCCATGTTCCAAGACAACTAAGGATATTAGCTAAACCAGATTATACTTCAAATGAGACATCCACCTGATTTTTGGCCCTTATCAGTATATAACAGGTAACTAGTTGGCTAGTAAGATGCCTTTCACACAGCTTAGGCGATGGGGAAAACCCAGTGTGTAGATACCTTGCAGGCAATGCTTCATGGGAAAATTGTATGTAAATAGCTCTCCTCCAAAAGAAAGAAAACTCTCTGTAGTGCCACCTATAGGTTGCCATCCCTCATATCTGACCCATATAAGAGTGACTACTGGGTGGGGAGCTTTTTTAATTAGGATATCTGGATCCTTATCTAAACTTTCAGGTTTGAAATAAACTTTGGTTTAATATATGGTAGATTAGATAGATGGATGGATAGTGTGAGCCTGTGTAGTGTAGGGGCATATAGGTTATCTATATTTTTCTATAGAACATTACATAAAGCCAGTTCTTGCATTCATAGGCTCGGTAAGGGCTACCGTGAACACTATATTACTTTGGTTCTGGAAAATACTATTCTCAGATCCGACATGAATTCTCCAATTAGAGTCCAGGTGCTTAACATGCTCTGTGGCCTCCGAGGCCTCTGGGGTCGAGTGAGATTAGAAGCCTTCCTCACAGTCCTCCATCTATCAGGCCTGACATCATTCTTCACCTGACTGGGGATCAGGGCTGTGGCGGGGAAGGACTCGCTTACATAATGAGAGTGAAATGAGTCCAGGCAATTTTCATGCAAATCTCTCGGCTGCTGTTTTGCCTGCAGCGCAGCCACTTTAATGGGTAGCTGAACATTTGTAGGTCAATGCAGCTATTTCATTCCCGTACCCCAGCGTCAGAACTGGTTTTCCTACATGAGAAGCACTTGGGATCAAAAAGGCTTTATTTGTACCCTCAGAATATATGGCTTTTTTCATAGCATTGGATTACAGGGATGGAAGTTGGACAGAAGTGCGTGCTGCGTTATATGAAGCATACACCAATGACGTCCATACAGTTTACATTTCTCACAATCCTAAAGATCTTAGAGCAGAGTATGTCAAGGTGTTTTTTTTCTTATTCTTTTCCTGGTGCTCGTAGTGTACAGATGTAGCAGAGCTGCAGTTTTGGTGCATTGCAGTTAGGGTCCAGTTTAAGATCATGCAGTAGGTTGGCTTACTGCCGTGGATTAAATTGTGGTGAGTTGTTTACTTCTGCTACATCTGTATATATGTATGATCTTTTTCCTACATTTGTATAGGTTTAGAAAAAATAAAGTGAGACAGTGTGTGTTAGATATAGATTTTAGGTGGCTGGAAAATGTATGATCACGTGTTGAAATAGGAAATTGATCAACGATGGATGGAATGAATAGTGAATAGATAGATGAACGATGGGTGGATGAGTGGATAAGTTGAACAATGAAGCAAAAAGAAGGTAATCCAGCACTGTGTCCAATTCAATTTATTGTAGCACCTTCCATTTGTTGAAGTCAAGAATCCAAATAAAATGACAAATAAAGTGTTTGCTCACCCATGCTAGACGCGTTTTGGCCTTAAGGCCTTGATCACAGTATGATCACAACTGTGATCAAGGCTTTTCTGCCAAAATGCGTCTATCGTTTGTCATTTTATTTGGATTCTTGACTACAGTAAATGGAAGGCTTTTAATTAGACATGGTGCTGGATTAGCTTCTTATTGCTTTTGATCGTTTCCCGATGGTCTCAAGTTGAATTCTCTGCACCACCACTGTCCTGCCTTAAGATTGGAAGACCAAGGTACTTGTGCACTCAGCACCTTATGGTATGAGTATGGTTGAATCGTGTTTTGTATCCGAGGTGAACAAATGATGGGATAGACAATGGTGGAATGTCAATGGGATGAACAGTGGACAGACAGCAGAAAGGTGGATGATATAGACAATGGATGGGTGGACAATGGAAAGGTGGATGATGAAACATGGATGGGATAGACAATAGAGGAACAGTAATTAAATGAAAGGTGGAATGTTGATAGAACAGACAATGGATGGGTGGGACAGGCAGACAAAAAACAATTTGACGGAATTGTGGATTTACACCCTGCAGAAATCTTTTGCAATAACCCATGTATTATATATACAACCAAAACAACCCCATCCACACTAATAGAACAGACTTTCAGCTACAGAAATATCTGCAACAAATCCTCCATCTGTGACTGTACCCAAAGGGTATGTTCATACTATGGCACTCTTATTTGGGATGGTCTGAAAAATCCAACATACAACCCAAAATAACAGTCCTATACAGTGCATACATGATCCCCTCTTTGTGCCACATAGCACCCAAATATCAGTGTCCTACAAGGACAACAATGCAGTGTTTGCCATAGGTCATAAACCAGTTGAGGCGACCCCTTTTGCTCGTACTAGTAATACAGTATAATATAGTGTAAATAAATAGGGTGTTTTTTTTTAGCTTATAGTGGTATATTACTGCAATTCTTTATAGTTTTGTTAGTGATTTTAGTAAAACCATTGTGTCTGTCACCCTGGCAGAGCAGAACCTAAACTACTGGACTTGTTGGTCTACTGACTTCCTGTCAGACGGTCCGGATCAGCTGACCCCCCCCCCCCCCTCGCTTTGTCAACATCCACATTTATTTTGTCTAGTCCAGAGATTGATGCATCCGTGCACACGTTCTTCTGATGTCAGGTCTTGTGATCTGTGTCTGCAGGAAATGGTGTACATCAACCTAAAAATAAGAGCGTGCACATGCAAGGATGTGTAAGGCAGGGAGCATGTGACTGTCAGGCTTCCCCCTGTGCCAGGATCCTATCCATAGGAGTTATAAAACATTATTGGGCTGGGTGCACACACTCCTTTGACCTGGAGTACTGTTATTTAGTTACATGTAAATGCAGTCAGAATAAACTCCACTAGACAGGCTTAAACTGCTCAAAATCGTCTACAGTGGCAAAAACTCTGTGAGGTAATTTTGGCGCCAATCATATTTATATTACAATTTATGCTCCTGTGTATACAGTAAAAGGTGCCATCTGTCCTCTATGGGACCCATGTAACGGATGGATGCCAGATGAGATTTTTATGACTGTATACTGTATAAATGGTTATTATAGCTTAAAGAGGTATTCCACCCATGCCCTCCCCAAATAAAGTCTTCCAAACACCCTGGGGTTACTCATTGCTCCCCATCACTCTCCTGCATTTCTAGCCCACTCCGTTTGAAACTTTTGTATATTAGGAATGGTACAGAAGCCGTTATTACAACAATTTAGAAAGATGTCAATATTTCTTTATACAATTGATTAAATAATCATTTTGAGCGGAATACCCCTTTAACAGTTATGTATGCCACTGTTGGACATCCATGTAACGGAGCCATCACCCATAGGCTTCTGTTTAACAGATATAACCTGAAAATGTATTGAAAAACTTATAGTATATATATGTTCAGTGGATGCCTTTGACAGATTCCATAGGTTAGCATTACCGATAAGCAAACCTTGAGAACACTTGGGTTTGTCCAAACTTGTACTCTCTGCATTTGATTGAAATTGGAAGCTGCTCTAGAGTCCAGGAAAACATGGATACAGCCTATGGCCTATATTTGTTTTGTATCCATGTTTTCCAGGCAGCTTTAGGGTTGCATCCAACTTCTTAGCTACCGGTAATCAAAAGCTGCAACTCTGGTTTGGACGAATCTGAGCATGCTCAAGGCTTGCTCATCTCTAGTTGGCATCCATCACGCCTTGGCCAATATGGCATTTGGGTATTACATACTTTATGCTTTGCACTATTCTATGCAAAACAAGAGTCCTTGGAGCCTCGGATGCGAGTCTCAAAACACGGGAATAGCCAAATATCTCTAGCACCACACCACTTCATTGGAATTTTTTCACTGATGTTCTTGAGTTCAGTGATTATTGTGTTTTGTTGGTTGATTTACACTATCCTAGTCAGGCAAAGGTGAAAAGAACACCCTTTCTTAAGGTTGGCCCCTAATGTGACATTTAGCATATACACGATGCACCTTAGACATCTTAATTTTTCTTATGCAATCCCATGGCATGTCCTGATTTTTTTTAACTATTTAAAAAAAAAATAATACACACACGCGTGTGATTATAGTCATTGATTAAACCCTAGTACTCATGATTGAGCTCAGGGTATACTGTAAAATGCCACTGGGGGATTCTTTCCAATAACCTTCCTGTCTGTGTGTCCATACCAGACCTTGTGTTGAATTAGTGGTTGCACAAATGAGGATTTTCTTTTCCTTTATCCTCTTCCGCACAATGGAATTTCTTATGATTTGTTTGAAGATTTGTTTATTGCTACAAGGGGCTTTTGTTGAGCAGACAATGGGTGAAACAGCCTTTATGCATTTTTTTTAGCCGGTCGTGTTGGGCAGATGAAGGTCAAACATTACAACTATTATATTGTATGTGGCAAATGGACAAAATGTTCTTTGGAGCATGTGATATGTTTCTTCGTGTTTTTTTTTATTTTTTTATGAAGCCTGTCTTGTTCTTTTTGGAAGAATGGGAGACGGGTCTTATGATTTGTGGCCTGGATTTTGCACGTTTACACAATGTAGTATCGGAAATAAACTTCTAAATTTTCCTGAATGTTTTCTGTTATTTTGATGGTAGTGTTAGATTATATCAACTGTAATGACCAAGGCTACACTTGCGAAACCCACATCTTTTTCCTATACATGTTTTGTGGTGTTGTGTATGTATTGTATGTGACAAAGCCTCTAGTCCTGAAACGCCTTGTACGTTTATCATAATAAAAGATGGTTTTCCAATAAAAACTCTTCGGACTTCTTTGACGTTTAACAGTCGCCATTTCCCACTAGTGGCAAATGGAGTGCAGTAGGTCCCCATAAGTTATAAACAGCCATGGTGTGGTGTGTGCCCAAAGCCCAATAAATCCTCCCTTATCTAAATATCCCACAGTTCAGCTGAGAAAGTATTTATTCATTTAGAGAATGTGAAATCATGTTACATAGGGAGTAGACAAGAAGAAACCCTGCACAAGTTTACACTTCTGTGAATTATGTGATTGATGCTTATTATGAGCATAGAGTTGTTGTCCCCAGTGTGAACAGTATAGAGTGAAACACTGCCCCCAGAGGCCAACTAGTGCATTACACCACCTGAAAACATCAAAACAAAACATAATAAAGTAATATGGCAAGGTTTAACATTAAAGTATTTTAAAGTGATCTGTAATATAAGACTCATCTTAAAGTAGTGTGTAATAATAATGTGTTGTGTATATTTCTGGTCAAGCATCTTACTATAAAGGGGGTATTCAGGTCTGAGCCAAATTAAAATGATCCTTTGAGTAATGACACGTTATACAGGTTTTTGCATTTTGGTATGGTTTCTGTATAAATCCCCCTACATTTTAAGATCGTCATTGAGTTCACTTCCAGAGGATAAGGATGGGTCCTGGTCATGTGGTGGACACACAGGTGCAGCCCATTACAACTCTATCTGCCAATTTAACGCTCCCCCCACCTGTGTGTCCATCACACGACCAGGACAGGTTTGTGTCCCCTGGAAGTATACAGTGTTCACATTCAGTGACTTTGAAGAACTTAGATAATCTGGTACAGAAAGTATGTTTAAATAACTAGAATGTTATTTGCCGAATCTGGAACACCCCTTTAAATCACAGTGTTAAAGTGCCACATATAATTTTATTAGCACGTTGGAAGAATTGATGACCTCAAACATTGACCATGTTATCCTTTGTTTACATGCAGCAAGGAGTTATGGGAGAAGACGAGGTAATTCATCTCTCTATTTATTACTAAATCTGAATTAACAATCATTTTACCTGATGGGTTTTGATTCACCGCTCATCCTATCCTCAATCATCACTTCTGGATCTCCACCCTATATGAATGATATGCTTCTATTAACCCTCATACTGGTTACTAATAGGCTGCGTCATATAAGACCCGATCATTTGATCATGCTACTACCCAGTGAGTGTCAGTGCATGGCCCACATAGGAACAAAGAGCCCAAATAGATGGTTACTGCTCCCAGTCACCAGCCAAGGGCATAGGTGTACCCATGTTACAGCGTTATGCCCTGCCACTAAATGCATCAAACAGCCCTTTGAACATTGTCTTTTTATTACTCTATAATCTGGAGGTTTAATCACCGAGCTTAGGAACTGTACATGAGTGACCTCCCTGGGCGTATGTAGATAACATCCCATAAAACCTGTTAGGGATTATGGTGGAGCCAACACCAGTTAGTTAGGCTTCCTTAACGCACTGTTTGTGACATTTTTATGACCTGAAAACGTTATTTTTTTATTTTATTTTTTTAACTGATGTTTCTTTTTCTTATATTTTTTCCTATAAAAAATTGTCATGGTTCATGTGGTTTTTGTAATGCGAAAAGAAACAAAACAACACATTCATTTTTAAAGGGAACATGTCAAGGGGATTGATGCCATTAAATCACTACCACCGCTTTATAGATGGTATTAACAGTGCATCAACCTTGTCTTTATCTTGATTTTCCGTTACAGCAATCACCCGAGAATAAAGTTTTAATCTTTCCTGCTTGCAGATTACCTCTATGTAGCCATTGGGGTTAGGACGTAAAGCGCAACTAGTATGGTGCTTGGCCTGTAATCGCTGTAAGGCTGGGTTCACAATACCATTTTGCAATCCGTTTTTTCATCCATTTTTTTTTTGCAAAAAAATGGATGCATGTGTGTACATCTGTTTTGATCCATTTTCCAATTGAATTCCATTATAAAAAAAAAAAAAGGATCAAAACGGATCTGTTTTTATTAAAACGTAGTTGACCTCATTTTTGTGTATAATGGAATTCAGTGGAAAAACGGATCAAAACGTTTTTCGGATGAAAAAAACGGATTTAAAGAATGTAGTGTGAGCCCAGCCTTAGCACATTGACGCCTGTTCGCTGTCAGTCACTCCTGCTGACCCTGATTATAGTCTGACCACCATGACTAGTTGCCCTCTGCTCCCCACCTCCATGCCTACATAGAGTTAGTTTGCACGCGGGAGATATTAAATTCTCGGGTAGTATTCAGTGGAGATGCCGGACTGTTTGGGTTCGGTAACATTCTCCAAATTTGAGCACTTAGCATTTGACTACAGAAGTTGGATGCAGAGTTTGGGTTCAGAGAACGTTGGCGAACCCGAACAGTTGGGCATCTCCACTTAGCGCAGTTCTCGGATGATTGCAGTAATGAAAAATCAAGATAACTGGGGGAAAAAAACACCAGTTTAGAGCTTGCTGCATTTTGATAAAAACACCAAACCCCAAAAAATGTAACATAAGGCGCATATAGAACAAAACAAACAAAAAAGAAAAACCTATAAAGTGTACCTGTAACAACGTCTACACCCAGAGTGGCGAGCAGATCATTTGCCGGTGGAAGTTCGGGTATGTATCCATGGAGACGACCACGCCAGGTCAGTACTGCATAGGACCCACATTCTAATCCAGTTGGGGTCACTTGCATTACCGACCCGGCATGGTTGTCGTTCTGGTGGAAAATGGATTGCAACGCCACTTTGGGTCTAGACTTTGTGACAGGTGCACTTTAATATTTACCTCTTGGTTTCCAGCTTGGCATTTTTTAAACGAACTCTGGGAAAACTTTAGGCAGGTCCTTTGTGTGTCCCTTTGCTGTTCTCATTCCTTACCCACTGATCCCCTTTAACATGGGGAGATGTGCAGCCAGCGCGCAGCTTTTTGACAGGACAAAACTAAGTGATCGGCAGAAGAACAAGCCTTTCCTTGTTTACCGGCTGGTCACTGGTCCTATTAGAGAGAGCAATATCAGCATGTTTTGTGTAAAACTTTCTTTCATCCTCAGGTTAAATGCATCTAATCTGTTGATAGTTTCCCTTTAAGGCTATGTTCACACAACGTAAAAATATGGTTGTATTTGGATAACTACGGCCAGAAATAGAAAGAACATGATCATTATTTCTGGCCGTATTTTTCCAAATAACACCATATTTTTCCCTTCTATTTACGTTGTATGAACATAGCCTAAAGCTATATTAAAGAGTTCTCTAGAGAAGGTTTTTAAATCAACTGGTGGAACTGGTATATTCTTCACAGTCCGACACAGTGCTCTTCGCTGCCACCTCTGTTTGTGACAGGAACTGTCTAAAGCAGGAGAGGTTTTCTATGGGGATTTGCTGCTGCTCTGGACAGTTCCTGTCTCGGACAGAGATGTCAGCAGAGAGCACTGTGTCAGACTAGAAAGAATACACCACTTCCAGCAGGACATACAGCAGCTGATAAGTACTGGAATTCTTTCGATTTTTAAATCAAAGTAATGTGCCAATCTTTATAACCACTGACACCAGATGATTTACAAACAATTAGTTTTCTCCAAAGTCCCCCTTTAAAGAAATGAAAATTGATATGTGAACTTTCACTGTAATGTCTTATATATTATCGGTAAAGACTATCAAATTCCCCAGTATTCATTTCAGGTCAAGCCTAAGTTAGGGCCTCACTCCGTACTCTAACCCTAACATAGTGTGACTAGGGTCTCTAATTCTAACTCTTTTGTCAAAGAGTCGAAAGTTTTGGATTCACTGAAATCTTCCAAGAAGTTTTCAGGTAGGAATACGTTCATTTTGTTCCGAATTGGTTCACTCACCTATTGATTTTCCACCCCCCATACAGAAAGAGTGGCATACCTTTTTGTTAATGTATCTTCCCCTTCCCAGAATGGCCGTTTTGCAGGAGGTGTATCTATCTATCATGATGATGCCTGTGTGCAGTGATCCAGGGACAGAGAACAGCCAGTGACTATGGAGAAATACCTTAGACATTCATGAGTACAGTGACCTTTGTAAACCCTCTGTAATAAGCGCTCTGTAATAAGCAGCCATTGCCGTAGGAGCGAGGGAGACGCTCAGCGTGATGTTATTGAGAGGACACATGGTCAATATGAGGCGTGTAAATTCCTCTCCCCGTACCCAAGCAGATTAGCCACTTAGAGGACTCACAGCTTGTGGCATCTACGTCATCACCTCCTCGTAGTGTGGCCGCTCACTCATTGCCTGGCTACGGGCGGCTGATGGTTTCCAAGAAACAGTAATGAAGCTTCTCTTACTAATAGAAGATTATTTTTATCTATTTTCCATGTTCTGACTAATTTGTGTAGTCTTTCATAAGCTGAGGCATGTGACTGCATTCTGCCCAGGCTTTTGTATAGACAATACAGTGTGATATCCTAGCCCTGAGATGAGCGGTGATACATAGGCATTGCTTGTCTATCCATGCAGTCTGATATCCTATCCCTGAGATGAGCTGTGATACATAGGCATTGCTTGTCTATCCATGCACTCTTATATCCTAGCCCTGGGATGAGCGGTGATACATAGGAACTGCTTGTCTATCCCTGCAGTCTGATATCCTAGCCCTGAGATTAGCGGTGATACATAGGAACTGCTTGTCTATCCCTGCAGTCTGATATCCTAGCCCATAGATGAGCGGTGATACATAGGAACTGCTTGTCTATCCCTGCAGTCTGATATCCTAGCCCTGAGATTAGCGGTGATACATAGGAACTGCTTGTCTATCCCTGCAGTCTGATATCCTAGCCCATAGATGAGCGGTCATACATAGGAACTGCTTGTCTATCCCTGCAGTCTGATATCCTAGCCCTGAGATGAGCGGTGATACATAGGCACTGCTTGTCTATCCATGCAGTCTGATATCTTAGCCCTGAGATGAGCTGTGATACTTAGGCACTGCTTGTCTATCCATGCAGTCTGATATCTTAGCCCTGAGATGAGCTGTGATACTTAGGCACTGCTTGTCTATCCATGCAGTCTGATATCCTATCCCTGAGATGAGCTGTGATACATAGGCATTGCTTGTCTATCCATGCAGTCTGATATCTTAGCCCTGAGATGAGCGGTGATACATAGGCACTGCTTGTCTATCACTGCAGTCTTATATCCTAGCCCTGAGATGAGCGGTGATACATAGGAACTGCTTGTCTATCCCTGCAGTCTGATATCCTAGCCCTGAGATTAGCGGTGATACATAGGCATTGCTTGTCTATCCATGCAGTCTGATATCCTAGCCCTGAGATGAGCTGTGATACTTAGGCACTGCTTGTCTATCCATGCAGTCTGATATCCTAGCCCATAGATGAGCGGTGATACATAGGAACTGCTTGTCTATCCATGCAGTCTGATATCCTAGCCCTGAGATGAGCGGTGATACATAGGAACTGCTTGTCTATCCCTGCAGTCTGATATCTTAGCCCTGAGATGAGCTGTGATACATAGGAACTGCTTGTCTATCCATGCAGTCTGATATCCTAGCCCATAGATGAGCGGTGATACATAGGAACTGCTTGTCTATCCCTGCAGTCTGATATCCTAGCCCTGAGATGAGCGGTGATACTTAGGCACTGCTTGTCTATCCATGCAGTCTGATATCCTAGCCCTGAGATTAGCGGTGATACATAGGCATTGCTTGTCTATCCATGCAGTCTGATATCCTAGCCCTGAGATTAGCGGTGATACATAGGCATTGCTTGTCTATCCATGCAGTCTGATATCCTAGCCCTGAGATTAGCGGTGGTACATAGGAACTGCTTGTCTATCCCTGCAGTCTGATATCCTAGCCCTGAGATGAGCGGTGATACATAGACATTGCTTGTCTATCTATGCAGTACCATGTATTAAAGGGGTTATCCCCTATGCATAGGATAGGGGGTAGCTAGCTGATTGGTGGGACCCTGAAGCTAAATTGTCCCACTAGTGATTGGAGTGACAGTGTGCATGCTCGGCCACCGCTTCATTTAGAGTTTGGCAATGTTCAGAATCTCAATAGAGAATGAATAGGAGGTGGCCCGGCATTCACTTGGGAGACAGTTTGCTGTCGTTCTTGCATCCTGTGGATAGGAGATAACCTTTTAATCTTGGGGTAACCCTTTGTAAAGAAGTATTTCCATTGCAACAAGTGACCTTCTATCCATAGGATAGGGGATAACAAGCCCAACTGGCAGACTCCCAACAATCCCAATTCTGGGGACATAATAGTCTCTGGAATGAATGGAGTGCAATGCACGTACAAAGCCTCCACTCCATTTATTATCTATGGGACGTTTCCGTGCCAGTCATTCCAGGGACAATTAGGGTCCCCACTCTCTGGAGTAGTGGGGTCCCACTCTTCTGCTTACGAGATAGAAATACATTATTCCTTAGAAGGGTATCCCCTTTTGTTAAGTATTTGGACTGGTAGAAGCCACCTTGCAGCTACTTGACCAGTATGAGAGCAGTCTGTTTGCAGTCTTATATACGGTTACAGGATGTGCAGTATTATCATTAACAATAGAGGCCACGTAATGTATACATCTACATAGTTTAGCATAGAAGGCTATGGGTACATTAGATCATCTTCCAATCGTTGTAACATTTTTAACATTCTTCAGACTAGGAACAAATGTATCGTACAAAGGGAGTGTTAACATTAACCGGTACATTGACATTCATCTAAATAGTTCAGGTGGTTGGCCTACAGCATTGGGATGAATGTAAGAAAATGATTTACGGTAATACCCCCTTGAAATCTAATATGATTGCATGGGGCAAAAAGCAGCTGGTGAGCGAATGCGAAGGGCAGATCACATGTGCCAATGGCTATATAGATAGATATACCCTCATACAATCTAAGCGATATGGCATGCCACCCATTGAGATTTGTGAATATATATCTTTATGAACATCTATGACATTTACTGACTGTTCAGGAGTCATCTGTTTTATTTAGTAGAATACAATGCAGAGAGCCAATATTAGAAACAGATTGCATCCAGATAACTGTATCCTTGTAATACCAATAGATGATGAAATTGCTCATCCTTGCCGCATGTTATCTCGCTGTCCTTGGAGCCAGTTCATGGGAAGGACTCTTTCCCCGACCTCTGTGCTTTGATGAATTATACCACCACAGAGACCGCAGTGCCTGATGCCTTGACACACTGAGGTTGCAGTTCCAGTCCTCACTTGCTATGTGAATGTTCCCAACACCTTCTGGGTTATAAATTTAGCAGAACGTGTTTTTCAGGCATTAGACACTTGCTAGGGAAGGCATTCTTATCCTGCAGCACTCGGTGCAGCTGGTAACTCGTTCACAGTCAGAATGTGCAGTGGAGGGTCAGCTCTCTGAAATTCTAGCCCCATCTGCTTCACTTAAAGCTGCCAGACAAATGGCCATAATAAAAACTTGTTTCAGGTTAAGATGTGTGCAGTGCTTTAGATTCCAACCTCAAATTATATGACTGATGAGTGCCCTTAAAGGGATTCAATTAGGACAGACTAAAAACGGACCCGCCTTATAGTCCAAAGGACAAATTCTTTATTTGGCCTCTTAAAGGGGATCCTCTGGTCAAAACCACATTTTCATGTATGCCAATGAGGAATTCTGAGTTAACGTATGTGTGACCTCACTTCATGGTCATCATCTCTTGGCCAGAGTGGTTACTAAGAGAGTCTTACTCTGGAGGACCGTTCCCGCATTACACTCACTTGTGTAAGTGAGTGTCATGATGCCGGGAGCTCCAAGGTCCGGTCCGCAGAATATTGCTTGTGCACGGACAGTATTTTGTGGACGTGTGAATGACCCCTTAGGCTTTGACCTCAAGGGAAAGTTAGCTTGAAGACTGCTTTGCATATCCCTCTTCCCAGAATTTCCATTGGAGCATGAATAACCTAAAAAACTCAACCCAATACTTTTCCCATGGGGAAACATGGGGGGAGATTTATCAAACATGGTGTAAAGTGAAACTGGCTCAGTTGCCCCTAGCAACCAATCAGATTCCACATTTCATTTTCCAAAGAGTCTGTGAGGTATGAAAGGTGGAATCTGATTGGTTGCTAGGGGCAACTGGGCCAGTTTCACTTTACACCATGTCTGATAAATCTCCTAAATAATGTCTTTTGTCCTGCTTGTTTTCTGGTCAGTCACTAAAAGCTGGTGGTACACTGTTAAAGGGGTATTCCCATTCCCAGTTGTTAACCCCTGGGGGTCCAACCACTGGCACTCCTACTGATCCCCAGAACGGGCTATAATGAGTGCTTAGTGTGCCTTTTTGGCCTGTGCTCCATTCATTCTATATGGGACATGAAATGCTTTAGAGCGCTGAACTTAGCACTGCATTCATTGCTGGTGGATTGCATCTCTGCAGTCGGACCCTCAGTGATCAGCTTGTTATCCCCTATCCTGTCAATAGGAGATGACAAGCTGAGATGGGAATACTCCTTTAAGGATCCCCGAAAGAACAGGTGGAAATATAGACCCAGCTGTCTTAAAGGAACACTCCAGGCGAAGCCAGTAGACTGTGTATATACCTAGTAGAAGGCATCCTGTCCATCTTTGAAGGTGTATTCAAAGTTAAAATAATGTATCCCCAAGGCTACTCTATTAACAAGGGGCACTTAGGAACCTCCATTTTCGTAACCAGTTAGGGGTCCTGGTGGTCAGACCCCCAGGGATCACACATTTATTACCTGTGGACATGTGATAAATGCTTTTAGTAGTAAAACAATTTACAGGATAGGTGATACCTGTGGGATTGCTGGGCAGCAATCATGGATAGCGTTCTCCACTGTACGGGTAACAGCGATACCCAGCATGATCTCATAGTATATAATAGTAGTAGTATAGCATGTAATAGTAAACCACAATACTACCGTCCAACATCTTGTTCTGATTTACGGTAATCTCTGTATCCTTCAGTACCTTTCACACTGTATCTGTCAATGTCTGCGTGATGTATACAGCTGGGGTATTCCCAGACTTCTACCTCTGCTATATACCTATAATGAAGAATAATATTCCAGGTCGGACATTCTATAAGGTTCATTTGACATTTTAAGGTTTTGTGCTGGTTGTGCTGGTTTTTCAGTGTATCGTTGTGTACAATTTAGCCGTAAAACACTTCTGCGGTAATCTCTCATTCCTAGCAGGTTGGCGTGTCAGGAATTTCTGTTGAACTTCAGTAAAAGTGCACGCTCCGGCACAATTCTGACAGAGCATTTACCCTAACATAAAATGCCGGCTGTATAATGGATGGCAATGTAATTCATCATTCAGTCAGGCCACTCACATCAACAAAATCTCCTGACTGTGATGTCAGCGTAGCGGGCTACTACTGCAGCTCAGCACCGCTACGGAGCCGTGATTTATGGCCTCCTCCGCACTATCCCGTTCCCTCCTGATTTAATGTAATGAAGCTTCCTGGTAGAATGTAATTGAGGGCTGTAAAACCGGCCGCTGTCATTGCTTTTTCATTATTGGTTCATTAACCTTTTTACAGAATGATCCGCAATGTTTTGCTCACCTCAGCATCAAATCGTAGAGCGAGCAAGACCAGATATATCTGCTTTCTAAGTAGATCTGTACAATGAATGAGCCGCCAATTTCTTGTTATATGGCGCCAATAGATTTCTCTATCCTCAGGGGGAGCTCTAAATTTATTTACCCCATCTGACTCATACACACAGGCCTAAATCATATGAAGTAGCATGAAGATGGTAGTTCTGACTCCTAAATACTAAATTTACTTAATCGATTCTGGTCCTTCATTAAAAGATTGTAAAAATTAAGCAAGGAAAGGCATTTTAAGGCCGCGTTTAGATGCAAAGGATAAGCGGTGTGCGTTCTGCAGAAATTTACATATTTGATGGCCACAGGGTAAAATCCATAGTGAATTTGCAGCACAGTCTGGCGGCAGATTTGCAGCAAGATCAGTGGTGGAATCACTCCATCTTGTCTGAACTTTGGGCCCTATTACACGGCCTGATGACTTTCTGTAAGCAAGCACTGATCTCCTAGAGTGGCACTCACTTACTGAGCCCATACACTGCCCGATATTTGGACAGCAAGGGCTGCACGGATATCATTAGTGATGTAAATTCAGCCCTTGTAAAAAAAAAAAAAAAAAGTCAGGAGAGGTATGTTGTAGAGGTATGTTGGAGTTTTTCTCTTTTTATACAGATGCCAGCCATTGGCCGTGCATCGCTATTACACGTAGCAATGCGCGTCCGATGCCTAATGATTTTAGGTCTGGACCTAAAGAAACGATCAGCCGATGATCGTTGCCGGACTAGTTGGGTACTATACCCTTGGAATATGTTTGCATGTGTTGCAATTAATCTAGGATATATTTAATTGAGGATCTGTGACTGTGCCCCCATCGACACCTATCCCTTATCCACAGCAGCTGGACCCCCAGCAATGGTGGGAAAGGCGATAACAAGTCTCCTGTCCAAGTGGAGCAGCTGTCACACATGGGCAGTGCCTCTTAATTCATTATCTATGGGGCTGTGGATAGGGTTATAAGGGTTGATTTGGGGGGGGCAACCACGAATAGGGTTAGACGTGATAACTACATTTCCAAGATCGGTTCAGGGTGGTTTTCACTGTGCAGACACTACTAGTGCTGTTGTATGTGATATGTGTATTACCCCATGACGTAACCATACATCTCCTCTTTGTTTCCTGCAGGTCGTTCCTCTCTGTTCCCCATAGACGATGGTTTGCTAGACGATGGGCACAATGACCAGGTCGGGGTTCTCAATTCACCCAACTGCTACTCTGGACACCAGAATGGAGAGCGAATTGAACGCTTTTCAAGGAAGGTGTTTGTTGGTGGGCTCCCACCTGATATAGATGAAGGTAAGAGAGTTATAGTGGAGGGGGGCTGCTACCTTACTATTGATCGTTATTTATTATCAAGCATAAGGAATAATATGGTACACTGTTCAGTCTTGGTTATATTTGGTGTTGTCTCTCTTCAGATGAGATCACTGCCAGTTTCCGTCGGTTTGGTCCCCTGGTGGTGGATTGGCCCCACAAAGCAGAAAGCAAATCCTACTTTCCACCAAAAGGTAACGTGAAGATTCCTCCATTGACGTAGATACACTAATACATAATACATATACCGCTATTGTGTGTAACACACAGGATATATATAGAACTTTCCTTTTGTTTCTTTTACATGAGAAGCTGCAAAAATGACTCTGTCCCTAAGCAACCAGAAGGGCTCTCAAACATTTGTCATGGTGACTGATGACCTGGGGCTACACGCTGGTTGCTGTGTTACTCTAGTCAGTGTCTGAGATACAAGGTAGCTGACCAACAGAGTCCTTCTGAAGACAGTACTGACATGGCAGCGGTTTGAGGACTATTTAAAGGGGATGACTAGGTTAGAAATGTTTATACACCCTATCAGGGTGTTACTTAGTAGAAGGGAGCTCTTTATGCAGAGCAGTAGTAGTAGTAATACTAGTAGTAGTAGTGGTGGCCTACATAGCTTTCTCCTTTCTTATTAGTGGTGGTCTGTCTTCTGGCGCCCTCACCGGTAAGCTGAATGAGGCTGACAGTCCATCCCCCTCACATGGAAATAAGCATAGTGCCAGGCCATTGTTAGTGGCTATGCTTGGTACTGCAGTTCTTAACTTCTTAGTTCCATTCAGTAGAATAGGACGAAGCTGCACTACCAAGTACAGCCACAAGCAGATGTCTGGCACTGTGCCTGGTCAACAATGAAGGGGACAAGTCAGGCAAAACAGCAGGAATCGAACCATTTAATGGCCAGTTCTAAGGGTAGTCCATTCATATTAAAGTCCCAGAAAATCATATTACAATACTTAGAGGTGACACATTCCCTTTATATGTTGGCATTGTCTGAGAAGGTTTTTCACTTACTCTACGACTACAGTGGACATCACTCATATGGGAACATATGTAATTGTGTTAGCGCTTATACGGTGTATTTGATGGCCAGCCTTTAGGAGATATTCACACGTTCCGCGCATGGTCCATAAGTACGGAGCTTCCGGCATAATGAATGATGATACCGGGAACTCCAAATACCCTTCCATAGCACATCGTCTGTAATTACAGACCGTGCGCGGAACGTGTAATGACCCCTTACTGTATATGTTGTAATGTAAACTTGTCCTAGTACATTTGAGAAGTGATCATGTGTTGGTAGATTTTTGGCACTTCCAAAGCATTAAGTATCAGGAGTGGTTAATGATGTCATCCACCGACATGATGTCTTTTTTATGGACCCAAATGCAGATACATTACTGCAGTTTTCTGCATGTTCTGGTGTGGTTTTCTAAATGCAAATATTAAACCTGAGGATAGCCGCGCTCAGAGCCGGGTGACGCTTACAAAGCAATTGTCTCCGCTTTCACCCTGGAAGGCAAACTTGTGTTTTGCATCCAGGAAAAGCCTGGTGGTGCAATTGTGCGACACTATTTGACTAATCCCCAACAACTTGGAGGTGACGGACTTACGGGTTATTTTAGACATTTGGGTTTATAAATAACAGATCCATGTGGCCTTTCAAGCGGGCGGACAGCTGCCGGATCTGGAGACTTGTAAAAGCAGCAGGGTTTAATTCACACGCCATGGCCTGAATCTACAATACAAAGACGCTGTCTTATAGAGCTATTCTTCTCAACCTATACTTTTCCTATGTGGCCATTTGTCAGCACAAATTACAGAGTTTCATTTGTGCCAAACTCCCCCTAGTGGTGGCTGCAGGCATTACTTTTATTACATTTAACAGCTTTGAAAAAATGGTGTATATAGAGAGAGAGAGAGAGTGTGTGTAGATAGATAGATAGATAGATAGATAGATAGATAGATAGATAGATAGATAGATAGATAGATACACATACATACATACATACATACATACATACATACAATTCTTAGATGGTACTGGTTCTCATTGAGGGGATCCAGCTTCTGTATGAGAATCTGACAGGCAATGGTCTATGGGGAAAGGGATATGTAAATAAGCAGAAAACTGTGTCTCTGATGCCACCTATAGGCACCAGAGAGTGAGTGTTCATCCTTCTATATCTTATTGGTATATTCATGTATGTGTTTTATGTATTTTTGCTGCAGGTTACGCATTTCTTCTCTTTCAAGAAGAAAGCTCAGTTCAAGCTCTCATTGAAGCCTGCATTGAAGAAGACTCTAAACTTTATCTGTGCGTCTCTAGCCCCACCATCAAGGACAAGCCAGTGAGTAAACACTGTAATAGGCTCCAGGCACTGGATAGAATATATTATAAGATTGCTAAAATATATAAATACATATACTGTACCCCAGAGACTGAGATAAAACAAATCCTCAGAATGTGGCGTATTGATGGATTGTATGTTGTTGTTTTTTTGCTATAAGCTGCCATGCATATTGATCGCTGCCTTCTTGTTCAACACAAGTAGTTGTCAGGGGAATATAAGGTTTATAGCTAGAAGTACAGCAAAGTGGGAACTGTCACTGTGGGTATAGGAGTAATTTTATTATCTTAAGGTCCCCATACACCTTCAGGAACTGACAGTCAAACAGCCGTTCATCCGCAAGTTATCTCTCCTGTCCTCCTCATACACAGGAACGTCCAGCACTGCCGAGCATTCCTTTTTTCTCTGGGGAGAGGAGGGTAAAGCTGCAGCCAGACAACTATGGCAGTGGCTTATTTCTCCGAAAGAAAATCGGTCGGGAAGTGATTTTCCATCACGCCTGACCCCTGTCTCCTTTAATATCTTCAGGAGAATCCATGCATCTTATACCGAAGGCCAAATCTGCCGTGAGCCAATAAAAGCATAAAGTATATGGGGACCTTAAAATGATGATGCAACCTAACCTGCACCTATCTCCTACATTGTCACCTTATTTATACAGTGGTACCTTGGTTCTTGAACTGCTCAGTACTCAAACTGTATTTTCAAGAAAAGTTTTAAGAACTGTTTAAGAACTCTTGCTCGGTTCTGAAACACTTTTCGGGCCCCAAGTCTTGAAGTACTCGGTATCTGAACGTTTTTGCGAGCGTGGATGGTGGGTTGTACCTGGTGAGTTTAGCACTGGTAAGGCTTTACATACAGTGAATACATTGAGTGCATATACAGTACAGTAGTAGTACAGGCAGTGCACCACCATCTCCCATCCTGTACAGTACTGTATAAGACTGCTGGAGTGCATATGCAGTACAGTAGTAGTACAGGCAGTGCACCACCATCTCCCATCCTGTACAGTGCTGGGATGGGGGAGGACTCTCTACAGTACAGGATGAGAGAGGAGTTAGTGACTACTGTACTATAATTGCTGGTTTTGTTGAATGTATCCTGTGTATAATGTATTGTATAGTATATAGTGCTGTTCTGTCCTGTACTGTAGGGATTATATTGTAGGGACACTATACAATGTAATATATGGATACTATGGGTAATTAATAATTGGTGCTGGAACCAATTAAACACATTTACATTATTTCCTATGGGAAGACACTGCTCGGTTCTCAAACTGCCCTCCAGAACCAATTAAGTTTGAGAACCGAGGTACCACTGTATAATCTTAAGAAGACAGCCTATATATAAAGGTGTATAGGTGTTAGTTTATGGAACATTGTAGAAGAGGGTTCCCCTTCTTGGGGCTCCTTGAGCCTGAACCAAAAAATACACTGTAGATCCCATTCTGGCATATTCAAGCTACCTTGTTTCTACGAAAAAAAACATGACCTAATATTATTGCTTGTATTTCAAGCCTATTCGAAAAATGCAGCAAAATCCATGATTTGTGATATATTGTTTAGAAGCTGTATATAGATTGTATGAGCTGTACATTGTGTAACTGTGTAAGAAGAGCTAAGGAAGTGGTTACTTTCTTCCAAAATCCGTGCCACCCCTGTCCTCAGGTTGTGTGTTGTATCACAACTGCAATACCACAGGGTGTGGTGACGCTTTTACTTGAAGAAAGCAGCTATGTTTTCTAATCCTGAATGGCCCTGTTCACAAAATATTCTATGATATAGAGGTGATTACCTATTTTAGGTACTATATTTGCCATTGTGCATAGGAAATCTCACAGGTCCATTGCCTTGGGTAATTCTATACCTTCTCTGCGATACAGGTTCAGATTCGTCCCTGGAATTTGAGTGACAGCGACTTTGTGATGGATGGATCTCAGCCACTTGATCCCCGGAAAACCATCTTTGTGGGAGGAGTTCCTAGACCGCTGAGAGCAGGTAAAATATCTCCTTTTCTATGTAGCGGTCTCCACCCTATAGTTCTTCAGTGCTGTGCTATGGTAACTTGTGGATGCCCATACATACTGTGGCTTTAATTCCACCAGAGCTACTGGGCCACAGGTTGAACACCACTGGTGTGTGATCTTCCTTTGGGTAGTACTCACCTCTTTGCATAATACTCTTTTCTTACATGGTTAGTGGGATACAATGCAATAATAGTGCTTTTTTTTAACTAGCAAGGTAACATAATCTTTTCCTTTTTTTCCTCCTTGTATCAGAAAAAACCTGTCTGTGTGTAGCATATAGGAGCAAACCCTGTAATCCTTGTCATTGTTGTCATCTGCCTGCACAGAATGGCTGTGTGTGTTGCTAGCACTGTACATGTTAGTGATCCGTCTGCTTCCACCCACTCACTGCTAGCATAGACATTATGCAGTATGACATGCTATTAATATGTTCAGACATTTGCTGATACAATACAAGACAAAAAGCAGAGGATGCTGCCAAGACGACTATATGTTATCCAGAAGAAAAATTATAATATGTGATGTGTAGTCTGATTATATAAAAATATAGTCACATATATTTGGAAAGGACTTCTTACTCTGGAGTAGTTTACAAATCATTGCAATATATAGAGTTCAGCGGGTACTGTGTAATACTTCATTTCACCTGTGGTGGCACTGCAGAGGGATTGAATACTTCCCAGGTTCCCCTCCTATTACAGCTGATCGCTGCAGGATCAGGCAGTGAGACACAAGTGACCAGCTTATGATGGGAGAAACCTAATAAGAATGGATAGGCAATAGCAGTATAGAACTATAAACCATATGAAGAAACATGGACTCCAGAGGGGTGTATGCAATTCTTTCTGGTCCTGACTGTTAATCATTACGTTCTCTGTCCTCTAGTGGAGCTGGCTATGATTATGGATCGTCTCTACGGGGGAGTTTGCTATGCAGGAATTGATACAGATCCGGAATTGAAGTATCCGAAGGGTGCCGGACGCGTTGCTTTCTCCAATCAGCAGAGCTACATTGCAGCCATCAGTGCTCGATTTGTACAACTTCAGCATGGCGACATTGATAAAAGGGTGAGTAATAGCCAACATCCAAGGGGACAGAAGCTGAGCTGCAGTTACAGGTCACCACCATTACACAGTGAATGGAGACAAACCGTGTCCAGTTCACGGTGTAGTGCGGCTGCCGATCAATGTGGATAGCTCTTTAGTCTATTTTGCCTGGAAAATTCCGTTAAAGTGACTTTAACGGAATAGCTGCTTTTTACCAAGATCTGTCCTGGGATCCGTTCGGCAGGTGATGCAGTTATTGTCCTAAAAAACAACTATTTAACTTGCAGCCCGAGCCCAACGGCCGGGGCTTAGAGTGTCTATGCATTAGGCTGGCACACCCTCTCTGTCCCTCCTCCCCACCCTCCTCATCATTAGGAATGCTCCAGGCAGATTGTCTCCTATTCCCCACCTGTGTAAATATTGAACATGGGCTGGATCGTTAAGGCACCTGTGCAATGTTCAGACAGGAGAAAATGTTACAGTGATATTCCTAATGATGAAGAGGGCGGGGAGGAGGGAGGGAGGGGTGGTGCAAAGTTAGGGCACAGATATTCTAAGCCCCAGCTGTTGGGCACAGGACTGCAAGTTGTTTTTTAGGACAATAACTGAATCACCTGCCAAACGGACCGCAGGACAGATCTTGGATTAAAAGCAGCAATCCGAAGGTACAAGTGGTTTGGGGGGGGGGGGGGGTCAGATTGTGGGTACAAAGTCACTTTAAGTTATGTAGTAGTTGTCAACCCACTTGTCTCTCCACGCTGAATGGAAGTGGTGGTGTGCATGTGTGACTGCTGTTTCATTCTCATGAAAGTCCTGAGTCTGTTTTCTAGGTCACAGGGGGTCCTAGCAGTTGTACTTCCTGCAATCTGTTATTTCCTATCCAAATATCCAAAGGATAGGGCATACCTTAATTTCATGGGACAACCCCTTTATGGCATTAAACAAGTGTGATAGGAGTTTTCTTAGTAGTGTGCATACTTGTATTTAGTAAGGTGACCCTTCCCACAAGATACATATCATCATTATTAGGGGGCTTGATGTCTGGTATACCATGAGCTAGTTGGAAGTTCAGACTCCATGCACTTTCCCTCCAGCTCCATCAGCAGAATACGGAATTATTAGTGGCAGCCTATATTCTGCATCCATAAACTGCTGAATCCCATTGCCTAAGCTGGATGGAAACCACACGTTTAGTATTTCCCCTGAACAATATAGTAGACAGTAATATCCATAAATATACTTCCCCCAGAGATTAGGGGAATGAGTGGTTTTGGATTATTGACTAACATCAGGACTGTGTCTGTCTTCTAATCACAGGTGGAGGTGAAGCCATACGTGTTGGACGACCAGATGTGCGATGAATGCCAGGGAGCCCGCTGCAGTGGGAAATTTGCTCCGTTTTTCTGTGCCAATGTCACATGCCTGCAGTATTACTGTGAGTTTTGTTGGGCGAACATCCACTCTCGCGCCGGGCGGGAATTCCACAAGCCGCTGGTGAAGGAAGGAGCCGACAGGCCTCGCCAGATCCACTTCCGCTGGAATTAAACACTGCTTACCTACCACTCACTGAGAGAAGGGTGCATGCGGCTTACTGTGTTTAAAGATACTGACCTGCAGAAGAAATAAGTGCATTCTTCTGCTTCTCACCCCAGTCCTCTACACATGCATCTGTATCAGCAGCCAAAACACTAAAAGCCTCTTGTTTTTTCACCAAAACCCCCACATCTCAGGCTTACTAATTCTTTGTGAAATTTTTTTCATGTTCAATTTTTTTTTATATTATTTTTTAAAAAATTTTTCCCAAGTTCTTTTTATATGTAATGCTGAAATTAGATATGGGAATGTTCTGCATAGGGGCAACACAGTCTGCTGCTATATAAATATATATATCTATATAGATGAAGTGTGCACTTATTTCTAGACATGGATTTTTAACTTAAAAATCAGCCCCAGTTATTTACCAAAGGTAGCAATTAATAGTAAAAAATGGAAAATGTCTGCTACTAAAAGATTATTTTTATTGTTGATATTTTAAGTGTGTATGTAAATTAAAAACAAAAACTATAGGGTTGATTTTTTTTGCTCTCCATTTTGACTTGCAAGAAATAATACCTCAGATAATCTGATTTTTATTAGCTATTTTTAAACATTTTTAATCATAAGCTGTATTAGCTTTGCTGCTATATAGGTGTTGTGTGTAATGCCACCTATTTATACAGGATTGAAAAGTTTTCAAAATCTGCATTGCAGAGAAAAAAAAGGCAGGCAGCACAATATGGCCGAAACTGCCATAGTTTTAGAATGTGAAATATGCATGTTTACCTACCTGTCTACACCATATGCATGCACTGGAACTATTAACTAACCACAAATACGGTATTGCAGATATTAAAAAAAAAATTATAAAAAGCAAATTAAAAAAAAAAGCTCTTTTGAAACTAGGTACAGTAGCATGAGCGAAATTACACAATTTTTTAAGAAAAAAAAAGCATATTTGCATGAATTGTGACTCAAGTAAAACAGATGTCCTTAAATGTGTACACTTTGGAAAAAAAAAATGTTTTAGAATAGTAAGTGCAGCCATTTTTGTGTCCTGGTCAGTAGTGGACTTCAATTTACAAGGATTGGGTGTAATATTGTAATCCCCGTGCAATAGTCGTGGTGTGTGGTTCTGAATCTTGTGACGTGAAGTAGCCTAGAGAGAAAAAAAAACTGGAAAAATTTGAATTTGTATTTTAAAAAAAAATTACATAATTTTCTCTGCCCAATTTTCGAATTTCACGGTTTAAAACTTTCTTTAAATATAAAAAATAACCAAAGATGGCCAGCACACTTGTAATCAGCCACCAAATGTATAACCCCCCAAGCTATTTATTAATGTTCACTAGTTACAAATAATATTACTATTAATAATAATACAAAGAAATGCTTGATGCTTTAGAGTAAAAAAGTCAAAATGGAGATGGTATAAATGCAGATGGCTAGTTGCATACAATAACCCCTTCTACCTTCAAGACAACAGTAACGTGTGGCTAAAACGAAATTTATAATTGGTTTCCCTGTACATTTTTTTTATATATTTTATTAAGGCTGCTATTTTTTATTTTTTCATAAAAAAATATATATATCTATTTATTTAAACAAAAAAAGCAAAATGGTCAAGGAAAATAGTTTTGGCTAGGAAAAAAATGTAACATCTTTATAAAATTTTAAATGAAGTCAAGGGGTAATGCAACTAGCCAAAAATAACATGGAGAAATTCAGTACACAAAGTTGAAATTTTAGATTCACTCCACAAAAATACTACCAATTTTAACACAGAAAGAATCAGAAAAAAATAAATGGGGTGAAACCCACGGGACAATCTTCTGTGTATGAAAAAACTTATTTTGTTCTTACCGGTTGTCAACAGCGTGCTTTTTTGTACTGTACAACATGTGACTTGTCTCACTTTGCTGTTCTTACGTGGTTGTAGTTCACGTTTTAAATGTTTGAGAATTGTTGCTGTTCTGAAGAGTACTTCTTTCTAATTTATTTATGTACCCTCAATGTAACTTAATATGATCTGTCCTGTTCCCCAGGTCTTCACTCTTAATAGTATTTTATCAATCTTCACCCATCTTTCCCCCCCAACAATCCCAACTTTATTATGCACTATATTTTATATTTCTGAAAGAAAAAAAAACCTTTGACAGTCAGCTGTTTTTTGGAAACACGTTTGTTTTACTTAACATCTCTTTTTGCAATACCTCAATTATTTGCATTTATATGGGAAAACAAAAAGTTTCCATTGATCTTATTTAAAGTGAATAGAGAGGTGCAACTGTCAGGAAATTCAAGATTTTTTTTAACCAAATATTTTAAAAAAAAATTCAAAAAGAAAAATAGTCTAAGGGGAAGATTGGCAAGAAAGTCCTTTCTATCAATTGTCATTTCACTTCTGTGGGAGGCAGTCCCTTGCTGCTTCTGGTTCCAATCCTGCTTTTTTTGTGTGTGTGTGTTACTTGTGTGTAGTAAATTCTTATTTTCTAATTGTTGAACACTGTATTGGATTTTTTATAAATCATATTTATTTTACTATTTTTGTAGAAGAATGCTAGTTGATTTTGATTGTATTTTTATATTTTTAAAGCTTCTCTTTTTTTGTTTCCCCAATGTGCATATTGCTGCCCAAAGTGTATGACTATGGAGGAAAAAAAAACTTTAAAATCCACACTTTTTGTTAAGAAGGAAACATTTAGCATTTATATATTTGTGTATGGACAACACTTGATATTGTATCCCTGTTGCATCTGGCTGCACAAAGCCTCTCCTCAAAGATGCTAGAAAACTTGAATATAACACATTTTGGAAGGCTGACTAACCTCGATTCTGTGTTGTGATGTGCAATACTGTTTCTAATATTTGTATAAAAAAAAAAACAGTGTAAACCTTTTTAATGCAAATTTATTTTTTTCATTGCATATTTTGCAGATTTTATCCACAGTGTCATTTTTTACTGTCAGAAAAGATACCCCTTTTGTCATTGCAACTATTTTTTAAAATCCAGAAATCTTTGTACTGATGTAAATGATTGTAGTTATTTTGGATAGTGTTTTGCTAACAAAAGGAGAGACTTTTTCATGCATATTTCTATTTTGTTGTTTTTTTGTTTGTTTTTTTCTTTTGTTTTTTAGAAGTAATATTCTTGTCATTAATATCATTTTGTATTTTTATGTGGGAAAAATTATAATTTTATGACGCTAATTGCTAAAGTTTTATTTTATTTTGGATTATTTTTGGAGCTGAAATCTTTGTACTATTAAAGCAACTAGTTTCTAATTCAGAGTTTCTGTATAGAATGGCACAAGTGGCTTACGGAGTGTTTGGATTGTAATTATTAAAGGTTCTTTGATATGCAAATTTTAGTTGATTTCTATTTTATTTTGGGTATTCTGTATAATTAAGAGCCCATGCTTAAGGACACTAGGTGATTGCCTTCAGCTTGAATTTTTTTTATTTTTGAGATATTTTAGTTAAAAAAAAATTTACTGTTATCTTCCAGGTGTCTAAATCTCCAGTCTGTCTGTTGTACTGGTAATTTAACTCTGTAATGAAATAGTTTGCTGCCAACTATTTATATTAAGTAATTTTTAAATATTTGTAATATTGTTGACTGACTAATAAACTTAAGTTATTGGCACCTTTTTTGTTACGGTCTCATTATTGCTGGTTATTATGTTGCCTTGTATTTATTGTATGATTATATTTATACAGCACTTTAAGGGAAACTATGAGAAGGTTAGAAGCATTTAACCTGCTGATATGTCCCTATAAAATTTAAAGGGGTACTCCCGTGCTGATTTAAAAAAAATCAATCATAAACATAGTTTTTATGTTTACAATCCCTCCTGAGTCTGTCTCCGTTTGATTTTGTTTGCTGGTCCCTGAACCTTCAGTTTGTCTTGATTTTTTCTTCACTTCCTGGTTTGGGCTTCCCTGTGATGTCTGACTGACTCTGTAAAACTGTTAGATGGCTTACAGCTTGCTCAGCCAATCAGAGCTGAGCAGTTTGAGACATATGACAAAGTGAGGCTGGCCTACCAGGGCCTAGACCCGCCTCCCTCTTGATGATGTCATTGTCACAAAATGGATGCCACAGAGCAGCCTGGGGTCAACAGTCATTAGGTAAGAATGAGTTTCCTTCACTTCCTGATGGGGGGATTGAGGGAGGAAAAGATAGGGAAGGGGGGGAGATAGGTGATTGAAGCATATTAACAAGTTATATAACTTTGTAATGTGTTTCAATTACTGGGAAAAAGCTTTTCGCTGGAGTACCCCTTTAAGTTTAATCAATATGCTAATTAGGCATTTTGGTCCACTAGGGATGGGACTACCGCTCACAGTACACCAAGCCGGCCACCGGCTGGCCTCTTCTGCTGATATTGAGTAGAAGGGGTGGGCTGGCTGGGGAAAGCTGGTGCACTGGAATCACTAGTCCCGCCCACAGTGCACCAAAGTGCCCAATTAGCATAGTGGTTAAACTTCCCTTCATCCTCTGAGCTATAGGGACATTTCAGCAGGTTAGAGTCTTCTTATTTGGGGGAGGTTGAAAGATCAGAAAGTCTAGTAATACACCATACCTGTAATGGGAAAACAGCTTTGCATAGTTCATAAAGTTGAAAAAGGGTCAGTCAAGTGTGATCTATAACCTTACTGTGCTAATCAACCATCCCATATTCTCACTGCTCTTACAGTAGAGATTTCACATCTATAATCATGGTGAAGCCTTTTCTCTAGATATAGAAGACAAAAATATCTGCATATAAATGACAGAAGTACAATGAAATATCTGTAAACTGAGCAGTAGAGATGAGTGCATGCTTGAGTCTTTATGAACCAGGCAGTCTCTGCATTTACCAGTGGCTAAAGAAGTTGGATGCAGCCCTAGGGAGTCCAGGAAAACATGGATACAGCCACAGTCTCGAACATACTTGAGTGTACTCGTGTTGTGCTCATCTCTACTGACCACCCAATTTTTAAAACATGGGGGGGGGATTTATCAAGGGCTTTGCGTCTTTTTTTTTAGGTGAATAATTGAACTTTTCACCCATTTTTGGTCTAAGTTCTATTTATGAACCGGTATTTGACAGGTGAATATTTTTTTAGACGCAACTTAATTTTTAATCTGCCTGTTTTGAGTATTCACCCAAAAGTTCACATAATCTGGGATTAGCATCTAATTTATCATTTGCGACTTTTTAAAAAGTCGCACAAACTGGTGCAGGCCTATGTCTGGGCAGTACCAGGTGAATTTGTGCAATTTTTATGACAATTTTGCCACTTTTTTTCTGCATTCACTATGGCAGTGCTACATTTTAATAAATCAGTCACAAGATATTGGAACAAAATATTCACCAACCCTCATTAGAATAGTCGCACAAATTAGACCCCTTACTAAATGTCTCCCATGGTCTCTTACTGTGGTACTACACACAATAATGAAAGATCAAAAAAAATAAATCATGTTTTTGATCAAATTTTATTCCTCGTCCGCAGCATCACTCTATCTCATTACTGGTACCCAGCCTGTCTTAGGGCCCTATTCCATCGGACGATTATCGTATCGTTTAATCGTTCGGTTCAAATGCAGTTAACGATTAACGACCGAACAAAAAATTGTTGATCGCTTTATAAGACCGGGACCTATTTTTATCGTTGCTCGTTCGCAAAACGTTCGCAAATCAATCGCATTGAATAAGACATTGTTCAGTCGTTCGCAATAGATACGAACGCAATAGCGAAGAAAAACTATCGCAATTACGATCATAAGTAACGATCACAGGGGGGGCTGTTCTATAAGGGGGGATGCACAGGGGGGGCTGTTCTATAAGGGGGGATGCACAGGGGGGCTATTCTATAAGGGGGGATGCACAGGGGGCTATTCTATAAGGGGGGGGATGCACAGGGGGGCTATTCTATAAGGGGGGGATGCACAGGGGGGCTATTCTATAAGGGGAGGATGCACAGAAGGGGCTGTTCTATAAGGGGAGGATGCACAGAAGGGGCTGTTCTATAAGGGGAGGATGCACAGAAGGGGCTGTTCTATAAGGGGGGATGCACAGGGGGGGCTGTTCTATAGGGGGGGATGCACAGGGGGGCTATTCTATAAGGGGGGGATGCACAGGGGGGCTATTCTATAAGGGGGGGATGCACAGGGGGGCTATTCTATAAGGGGGGGTGCACAGGGGGGCTATTCTATAAGGGGAGGATGCACAGAAGGGGCTGTTCTATAAGGGGAGGATGCACAGAAGGGGCTGTTCTATAAGGGGAGGATGCACAGAAGGGGCTGTTCTATAAGGGGAGGATGCACAGAAGGGGCTGTTCTATAAGGGGAGGATGCACAGGGGGCTGTTCTATAAGGGGAGGATGCACGGGGGGGGCTATTCTATAAGGGGAGATATACGGGGGGCTATTCTACATAGGGGGGTGCATGGGGGCTATTCTATAAGGGGGGTATTCTATATGGGGGGATGCACAGGGGGGGCTATTCTATAAGGGGAGGATGCACAGGGGGCTATTCTATATGGGGAGATGCACAGGGGGGCTATTCTATATGGGGGGATGCACAGGGGGGCTATTCTATATGGGGAGATGCACAGGGGGGCTATTCTATAAGGGGAGGATGCACAGGGGGGTTATTCTATATGGGGGAATGTATGGAGGGGCTATTCTATATGGGGGGATGCACAGGGGGGGGCTATTCTATTTGGGGGGATGCACAGGGGGGCTATTCTATATGGGGGAATGCACAGGTGGGCTATTCTATATGGGGGGATGCACAGGGGGGCTATTCTATATGGGGAGATGCACAGGGGGGGCTATTCTATAAGGGGAGGATGCACAGGGGGGCTATTCTATAAGGGGAGGATGCACAGGGGGGCTATTCTATATGGGGGGATGCATGGGGGCTATTCTATATGGGGGGGGTGTAGGAGGGTATTCTATATGGGGGATGTAGGGGGGTATTCTATTTCTTTTTCTCCACATGGGGCTGCACAGCAACACTGTGAGGGGGATGCGGGGACTTGATCTTGTGTTGGGGAGCCCAGTCCGCAGCTGTGCCCAGGGGCCCATAGTTTTGTTAAGACGGCCCTGGGACACAGTAAAGCTATTAAAGAGAAACAGCAGGTGGCAGTATACTAATCTAATTCCTGGTATCTCTATTGAGATATACTTTTTTATAATAAGTATAAATACAAAAAATGTTCAGAATATAAGGCTTGATGTAACTATAATATTTTCCATGGGAGTGGGAATAAAATTCTTCCCTGGCAATGGAGAGCATAGAGACCCACTTGCTGTCTGGTTTATATTAAACATGTTTAAAGAGGTTTTCAGATTTACCTTAATGCCCCAGCTCCTTTGTTATGAATCTCTAGATCGGTGCTAAGGCTCCTTTGTTACAAATGGAGCCATGGGTTGGTGCTTGACCTGCATCTCTATTCATTCTCTATGGAGCCACTGGAAAGAGTCAAGCGCTGTGCTTGGATCTTTCTGGCAAACCCATAGAGAATGAATGGAACTGCAAGTTATGAGCAGACCCGCAGCTCCAATTACAACAAAGGAGCAAGTGCACCGATCTAGAGATCCCCGGAGGGCATGAAAGTTGTACCCCCCGGAGATTTCACTGCAAAACTCCCTATGTGTGAACACCCCCATTATAATTTTTTTAATTTTGGGGGGGTGTTTTTATACAGTTGTTAATGGGGTGTCTTTCAAAGTAGAGTGATGCGCTATCCACAGGATAGGTCAACAATCACCGATCAGCTCCTGCTCCTGATGGCCTACCCTACTGATCAGAGACTGATGGAACTATCCTGTGGACTGTTCATCAGTCCATAGGCTTATAAATAGTGAATAAATACCCACAATATACCTACAGCAGGCTGCATTGTGAAAAAACACTTTAGACCCAACAAATCTATAACAGATACACAAGGCCAAAATACAGGGCCCTTCCTATCCTGGTGTTACTAGGCCGCTACAGATTTTTTTTTTTACCTTTCTGCTTATGGAAAAGAGGGGGGAGCCCTCCAGTGACATATCTCTCACACACCCAGGGTCCGCGTTAGGAGGCTGGGGCGGCGCTGGGAGGGTTCGCGTTAGTGGGCTAAGTCGGGCCTGAGCTGGGAGGGGCGCTGGCAGGGCGTCGGGAGGGTCCGCATTGTGGGCCTGGGCTGGGAAGGGTGTGGGGAGGGTCCGCCTAAGGAGGCTGGGGCGGGCCTGGGCTGGGAATGGCGCCAGGAAGGTCTGCGTTAGAGGACTGGGCTTAAAGGGGTGTCACGGGGGGGTCCACATTATAGCAAAAGACAGGTAAATTAAGGGTTAGGTTCAGGGAAGAAAAAGTGCTGCACCTCACACCTATGGCTGATACTAGTACCTCTCGGCTGCATAAAAAACATCAGAATTCTGTATGTGAATTGATCAAGCCACACTGCCCCATGTACCGCGTGCAGGTATCTGATACACATGGGTCCCTACACTAAGTCCACACTGTGCCAGTCAGTGACCACCACCCCGCAGGCGTGCACAGTCAGGGAAGGGAGGCCATGGAATGGCCCTGCAACCCCCATGCCACAGGACTAGACCCAAAAAAACCATAGCTATCAAAGACAGAATGGGACAGACAGTAGGTGGTGCTGGGCGGGTTTTGGTGGGGCTTTTTGGGTCTGGTCCTGTGACATTGGGGTGCAGGGCTCCATGGCCTCCCTTCCCTGCATGTGCACGCTTTGCGGGGTTGGCGGTCACTGACCGACACGGTGTGGAGTTAGCGTAGGGACCCGTGTGGACCAGAGGACTTGCGCGGTGGTACACGGGGCAATATGGCTTGATCAATTAATATACAGACACTCTGGTGTTGATTTTTAATATGGGCCAAGCGGCATTAGTATCAGCCATAGATGGGATGTGCAGCCGTTCCATTCTCTCCAGTTCGTGTTTCACAGTTCTCCCTCTCTGAACAGCTAGCACTCCTTTATAAGACCCACATGACCAAAATTAGCAGGATATGCCTGTGCTCACACGTCCGGACCTTATGTCTTCCCCATTCTGTGAGGCAGCAATGGTAAGTGTAATACCATATCCATACTTGTGTTGTTTGGGGGCAGCCTTCCCCGCCGGTGGTGCTGGCCGGGTTTTGGTGGGGCTTTTTGGGTCTGGTCCTGTGACATTGGGGTTGCAGGGCCGTTCCATGGCCTCCCTTCCCTGCATGTGCACGCTTTGCGGGGTTGGCGGTCGCTGACCGACACGGTGTGGAGTTAGCGTAGGGACCCGTGTGGACCAGAGGACCTGTGCGGTGGTACACGGGGCAATATGGCTTGATCAATTCATATACAGACACTCTGGTGTTGATTTTTAATATGGGCCAAGCGGCATTAGTATCAACCATAGATGGGATGTGCAGCCGTTCCATTCTCTCCAGTTCGAAATTAAGGGTTAGGATGGGTAACTGGGTTAGGGTGGAGGGGCTCCCTCATGGTGCCTTCACCTTGACGTGGTTAAGAAGCTTGCGTGCCTTGGTGATCCAATGAGCTAAGCTGGTGGGAGTAATATAACTGACAGGGTCACCCGTGCCAGACAGGTCATTGGGGAGAGGCCAGACTAAGTGAGGCACCCGGAAGAAAGGGCTGGTATCCTAGAAATGAAAAAAAAAATTAAATGTAATGAACATATTCTATTGACAATACATGTAGCACTCTCACTACACATATCAGTCAGCAGTACACACAACACAAATTGCTATTCTTATCTGCTTTTGTTGTTGTTGACTGATAAACCTTGTAATAGGCAAGCAGGAGATGGTAGGACCCCTGCACCTAAGGTTCCTGTCCACCACTAGGCTCTGTCTGGATTCCTGGTAAGGTTGGTCATGCTGGAAGCTAGTAGATAAAGTTTATGGGGCTGGCTGGATACAGGACTACAATCTGATGGCTGGCTCCTCTTCTGCACAGTGCTGTCTAAACTCTACAGTTTCTATAACTAATGCCTTGCCATGTTGTGAAATGCAGGGAACGTGCTGTGCTGGGGAAAACCAGCTGTCAAGTTGTTCATGTAGTGGCCCACTTAGCACACCAACCCATCTGGCATTTGTCCGACTTGCCAGATAAGCAGTCCACTATCTGCACTACACTATCCCAAGGGACCCGGTAGCAACCCGACAGGACACTAACCACAGGGGAAAAGGGTACAATCGGCCTTACACCTTAAAAGCAGGCGTGCCATCACACCTGTGTCCGGCTGTATCTCGGCCATCGACCACAGCAGTGGCATCACACTTCCAACTAGCAAGTGACTGGCCGTCCCATCTACCATCCAGGGGCTCACCACACACAGCACATCCTTCATTCCATGTGATGATGACATCATCACTGCCACACCCTCTTACAGTGCAGCTGTTGTGATAGATGACATCACAATGCTGTGTTTAGTCTTCTATGTGTCAGGGGGGGGGGGGGGGGGTCTGAAGTTCTTTGATGGTTTGTAATCGGAGAGGATGGAGGCATACAGTGTGATTGTGTTTCTATCGTTTGTTAGTCTGTGTTTAGAGTGAAGAGAAGCTCTCAAAGTCACCAGCAGGTACTGGTCAATTATAGTGGATGAATCCTACTATGGGTAAGGTATTTATTTGTAATCAAACTTGGTGATAGCACAGTATTACACAGTTGGGGATTTTACAATACGTAGGGATTACAGGGATCAACGTATATTTTCCATTAATCACGGCCATTGTTGCAAATTGCAACACCAGCCATGATTAATTAAAAATTTACATTGCACTGAAATTAATGGAATCCCGGCCGGAGTGTATACACTCTGCTATACATTCCGACCGGGATTCCGATCGGCTGCAAAGAAAACTCACAAGTCAGTTTTGTGTGGCTGCTATTCATGGAATAGCGGCCGCACAACACTGACAGTTCACACAATGTAGAGTGCAGCTCCGGCCGCACTTTACATTGACGGCTATGGGTAATTGGAGTGCGGTCACACCCCAATGAGCCCGCATCCCAATTCTAAAGAAATAAAGTTCATTTGGCCGGTACTGCAGTACCTGCTGGGATGAACTTCACTGACACATGCCCACGTCACAAAACGGCTGGTTCTGACGTAGACATTCTTACGTAGTATGAACCTGGTCTCAAAGAGGACCTGTAGCCAATTCTGTTCTGAGGCTCCTTTCTATGGAATATAACCGCCATTCCAAGATGTTTTTGGGCTACCAGTCAGGTGATGAAGTTCATTGTCTACTCTTCACCAACTGGTTCCAGCACCTCCAACCAAAGATGCAAATGCACAGTAATCTGTAGGGTAGGCAAGTTTCATTGCTGCTACCTATGTCCTGCCCTGTCCAACTTCCTGCATCTATGTCATGTTTCACTGCAGCAAAACCTTTCCTATATGACACACGAGATGTGTCCTCTCCTCATGCCCCCCCCCCCCCCCAACAGCACGAGTATGGAGATTAGAGTTATACTTTGGTTCTTCCTGTTTTCTTGTATAGATAGTGCGTCATAATTTAAGCTTGTAAAAAAATCCCGCTATAAATAGATGTTTAGCATGAGACATAACAGGAGTGACATTTGTTCCAGATAAAAATAATCAATGCTTATTTTGCGGGGCCCGTGGTATTTTGATGGCCATTATAAAGATTTATTGGTATATTTTGGATTCCAAAGTGTCAAAATGATTGCAGGGAGCTGCACTAAATGTGTCAAAGGATAATACATTTATATTAGATGCTGTCATCCTAACAAAGTGTGCTAAGTGAAGCGTATCCATTTAATAAAGCTAGTTGCAATGAATTTCGCACAATGGAAAGTTAATATTCCTGCCATTAAAATTGTGAAGCAGATGGCAGGAAAAACCATTTTGACTGTGATAAGTAGCAGTAATTATCTAGAAATTCTCGCTGGTGATCATCAATGCCGAGACATTTTCTGTGCCGTTAATTCCGCTCCGCAAAGATATTATGGGATGTTATTAAAATTAAAGGGAATTTGCATCTGTATATATATATATATATATATATATATATATATATATATATATATATATAGAGACATATGAGGCTTGAAACATCTCTCTTGAATAAAGAAACCATCTTGCTTTTTGACCATGGATTTGGCTGCAGTGAATCTGGCGATCTTCATGTGTTTCATGTAGCTTGGGATATGAATTTGGCATAGACTACAGAAACCATCCTTTGCAATCTGTCAATCAGTTGTGCTTGGCATGGGCAGAAAAAAAAATAACAACCTGTCTGTTAGCCATTTGCAAAGCTATAAAATCATGTTTTCCATTGAAGCACATGTGCCATAGAGGCCGGGCTGAGCTACAGCATGCTTGCCTCCCTTCCCTACACGATTGATGTACAGGATTTGGCTTCCAGCACTGAACCTTGTACATCAATCATGAAGGGATGGAGGGGAATGGACGTGCATGCTGCAGCTCAGCCTTTTGTGCAGCCAAGAAGATCATAAGATCATTGTTATCGTCCAACCTATGTAAAAAGAACACAAAGATGAGGATTAGAGCTGTATATGCAATCCAGCTATTGTGAGCATGTATCACTAAGATTAAGAGTACCTGATATTGGGAAATTGTCCCCCCACCCCCCATGAAATAGGGCCTCTTTATAGGGAAAAGCTTTTTTTTTTCTTGCATTTGGGCCGTAAGAATAAGCTGACCTCTAGGTATCCCATTGATGTAATTACTAGTTAGGACCGCCCACTGGACTCCTAAGCCTAGAAAGAGCAAAAATGTAGATTAAAGGAGAAGTTCAGGCAAATCAATTTTTTTAACAAGTGCTGGGGAGGGGGAGAATAAAAGAAATTCTGTGTTCTTACCTCCCCCGCTCCAGCGCTGGTGGTCATGTACCCCTACTCCGGTCCCTGTCCCCCCGGCCACTTCCTGGTCCGGACCCAGATCGTAACGTGTGTGGTCAGCTCAGCCTGTTAGCAGCCGTAGAAGGGTCCCGCCTCATGACTGGCTGAGTGGACCACACACGTCACTACCTGGATCTTCTCTCAGACCAGGAAGTGGCCGGGGACCTGAGCGGCAGTATGTGGCCACCAGCGCTGGAGCGGGGGAGGTAAGAGTGTGTTATTTCTTTTATCCTCCCCGACACTTGATAAAAAAATCGATTTGCGCGGACTTCTCCTTTAATAAATTCCTAGTTATGCTAAATCTTTTCTAAAATATATACATATTTGGCGTGTCTTAGAGACGTGATATATTTTAATCACATGTCTCTCAGATGTTGGGTTGTATACTTTCTATAGAGTCCATCTTCAAAGAGCGAGGACAAACAGCACTCTGCTGAGAAATTCTCTGCCCCCAACAAATCCAAATTCTGACAAGTCAAACTTTTTTTTTCCCGTTGCATTTACGCCAATAAGGTATTTGAAAATAGGTTTTGTTAATCAGATGACCTAGATATGCTGCTGATGGTGGCACCATCTTGTCACATACAGTAATAGAGTCAGCTTAGGTCTGCTCATTACTGTGTGGATGCTGACTTCACATAAAAGTGAGAAATATTGTGACATGGATGTGAGGAATGTTTCCTACGTGCTGGGTGTTTACGTGCCGCAGTAATTACTTCAGGCGGACCTGCTGAAATGTGAATGGAAAGGTCTTATATGCTGGGCTTGTACTACACACTCCCGCAGACATGATGGCTTGTGATGGTGAGGCACGGGGCCTGATTGTCATTGCCTCACTAGAGGAGAAATACACTTGGTTTATTTACAATGTTGAATTCACTTGCAAGAGGAAGTTATGCTTGTTGGTTACAGGAACATGTATACAATAATAGTAAGTCAATAATGATGGTGTTTCTCATGATGATTTGATCAAATGGTTTTCTAAGAACCTCATTTATTTTAAAAAAAAACTAAAATTCGATATGGCACTTGCAGTTTGCTGCAGCAATTTTCAGTTTTGTTTTTTTTTTCTCACAAAGAGGCATAAAATCTGGTTAAGCAGTTAAACTGTTTTTGGTGTGGTTTGGACTTTAAGGGGTTCTCCAGGCTTAGACAAACATGGCTGTTTTATTCCAGAAACAGCACGACTCTTGTCCTTGGGTGTGGTTTTTACAGTTCAGTTTCATTGTCTCACTTCCATCTCTCAAAACACATAGGTGCACATTTATCATACGTGCCCCTGGTGAACACTACAAAGACGGTAAATATTTTTGCATCTTTTCCATTGAGCAAGCCTTGATCACCTGATGGCCGCAGAGTGGGGGGCCCAGCTAAGTTGGGGAGGAAGCATGGCTTCTTCCAGTGCCTGATTTATCATGATTTTTGCCTGCAAACAGGTGGAGCAGATGTAGATTTCTGCACCCCCACACTGTGACAGGCACAGGTCCCCTGAATGTATGTGTGCCTTAGCGGGGTAAGTAGGAACAAGGCTTTAGTACCAGGTGGGTTGTCTGTCAAGCCAGCTTGCTTTAAGGGGTACTCCGGCTAAAATCTTTTTCTTTCAAATCAACAGGTTTCAGAAAGTTTGTATTTTGTGTTTTCCCTCTATTTAAAAATCTCAAGACTTCCAGTCCTTATCAGCTGCTGTATGTCCAGCAGGAAGAAGTGTATTCTTTTCAATCTGACACAATGCTCTCTACTGCCACCTCTGTCCTTGTCAGGAACTGTCCAGAGCAGTAGAGGCTTTCTATGAAGATTTGCTGCTGCTCTGGACAGTTCCTGACATGGACAGAGATGTCAGCAGAGAGCACTGTGTCAGACTGGAAAATACACCACTTCCTGCAGGACATACAGCAGCTGATAGTAAATTACTCATCTATATAACTTTTACACTTTTACTCTTGCTTTCATTTGGCTTCATAAGCTACTCACTCTTAAATTGCCATATATTTTTACTATATATTTTAACAACTATTTCTCCTGATTCCCCATGCAATTGCACACTCAGCCCAACTGAGCGTGCATGTATTCTAAACAAGAGGAGGGTAAAAAACTGTTGCCAGGCAGTGGCTCATCTTCCTAAGAACAAAGGGATCAGGCATAACAAAATCCAACTGTTCTTTCCCTACATATTAGATGTAAAATTTTAGATTGATCTTGCCAATAAACATGCAAGCTCCTAAACAGTCAGACCGTGTATGAACATACCTTGCCAAAAGAGAAAGTGGTAGCACCCATTTCTCAAGTTATTCATACTTTTCCATGTGGAATAACAGTGGAACAGTACAATGTCCCAGTTCTTCTACATCACAGTACAAGACTCTGGGCGCTGGAACTTTATACATCTCAGCCATAAGTTTTTAGCCCATAAAGAACATTAAACCTGGATAAGAACATCTCCCCAGGTAGACACATTAATTCTCACTCAATCTTGTCGGGCCCCTGAGGTTCTCATGTGTTTTTACGGATTAATTAATAGTCCCATTTGGCAGAAAAAAAATATCCATATTTCATTAAGAAAAATGACAGCCAGATGGAAGGCAGGGAGTAATTCAAGTGGTAATATTTTCGCTGTACCTGACTGATATTGGCAATAAATGTATTCTACCTCAGACTCTTCACAGCACAGTAAGCGCCATAATATTCTGATGCATGAATAAATCACGGCAGTTCATTTTATGGCTCCTCGCATAAAATTAGTGAATAAGTAATGAGAGAGGGTACAGCTACGTCTTCTGTATAAGAAATAGGCATGGCTCTGTGATCTCAGGTCTAAGTTATTCATTGTAAAACTTGGAGCACATTAAAGATAGATGTCACTACTATATAAAATACTTTAAGTCTGGCTCGTCTCAGAACCTGAGCGTTCAGATTTGACTGCACTACCGCCACTCCCATGTTATAGGGGTCTAAGGCCAGGTTCACACACAATAAATACAAATAAATATAATGTCCATGGGGCTTGCTGTAAAGCATGTCGGTAAATGCTGTTAAAAATAGCTCAGGCTCGATGACAGCCCCTGTAACAAAGTCCAAAATAAAAACTTCATTCAGAAAATAGAAACATTAAAGAATTATTTTAATATCTGACTCTAATCAGTGCCTAAATTGTTCTCTAGAAGAGCCCGGATGGCAGTACTATCTGTACATACATCATTTAAATGGGGAGGCCAGAAAGTATTATAATATGCATAATACATATGTAACACCACTGGCCGCCACCCAGCAGCAATATGTTACTTAACCTCAGTGGTGTCATCCAGGTCCTACTCCTGTCCGCTCTTCTGCTGTGCTCAGTGCTGATCCTGGACCTACTCATGTCTTCCAGCATCTTTTTCCTCCTTCTGGTTCCTGCTGCAAAAACCCCTCAGGTCACTAGGGTGTGCAGGTGGCCACATGCTTTTAACTTAAAGGAGACCTGTCACCCCCCGTGCCGGGGTGACAGGCTCCCAACCCCTGTTACAGCCCCCTATACTCACCTGATCCCGCTGGGTCCCACTTCCTGATCTGGTCGGGTCACGGAGATATGAGTGCCCGAAGCCCGGCGCGCGCGCTCACAGGAGAGTCCGACGCTTATAGAGAATGAATGGGGAGTCCAATGCTCCGTCATTCTCTATGGGCATCGGACTCTCCTGTGAGCGCGCGCGCCGGGCTTCGGGCACTCATATCTCCATGACCCAACCGGATTAGGAAGCGGGACCCGGTGGGATCAGGTCAGTATAGGGGGCTGTAACGGGGTCGGGAGCCTGTCACCCCGGCACGCGGAGTGACAGGTCCTCTTTATAACTCACTTTCTTTGAACTTATTAACTCACCTGCACTTATTTAAACTAGCTCCACTTGCTTTTTCCTGCCTGAGTGTTGTCGCTTTCCAGCACACATACCGAAGGTGTTTGTTTGCCCTGTTTATTTAATTTATTTATTTGGGTGTTTTTTTGGTGCCCTGAACCTGGAAGCACTGCAATACCAGGTCCAATGCCTGGAGAGGACAAAACAAGCTCTTTTTTACATCTCCCTGTTCTAAAAATTCATTTATTATATGGTGCCCAGATGGGGAAACATATCAGATGTTAAGCTGATATGAATAAATACTACACTTGATCTTAGCTGAAAGGCAGAGAAGCAATAGTTCCCGTGTATTCTGACAACTGCCTGTTCTCTGAATTACGCTTTCTGCCTGACCCTGGTCTGTACCACCTGCCTCTTCCATTGCCGATTCGGATTGTCTGTCCTGCGGCCTGCCTGTGACGCCGCCTGCCCTGTCCCTTTGTATATTTGACCTTTTCCTTGGTGCCTGGCACTGTATCTGTCTAGTTCTTGGGAACCAGCTGCTGCTCACACTGGGACCACACTTGTGGTCTGACCTTGTGCCTATTCCACGGAGCGATAATCAGCCCGATTCGTCTGATTATCGCTCCGTGGAATAGAGAGAATGATCACCCGATGATCGTGTCATCAGCTGATCGTTCATTTAGGTTCAAACTTAAAATCATCGACATCGCTACGTGGAATAGCGGGCGCGGCGGGCGACCGACAATGTCAAAACATCATACATTACCTGTCCAGGCTGCAGGTCTTCTTCTCCCGATCCCGCACCATAGCCGCTTTGGAGCGCCCTGTCTGAGCTGACAGACCGCTCAGCCAATCACTGGCGGGAACCGCCGCGGCCAATGATTGGCTGAGCGGTCTGTCAGTTCAGACAGGGTGCCCCGAAGCTGCTGCGGCGTGGGACTGGGAGAAGGAGAAGACCTGAGCCTGGACAGGTAATGTATGAAACAAGGGCTGCAAGGACATCGGTAACAATGTCCCTGAAGCCCTCGCTAACGATTGTCGGGCCGTGGAATAGGCCCAGTAAATCGGCACTCATTTACATCATGGAATAGGACCCTTAGACTCTGCTCCCTGGTGTGGCTCAAAGCCAAACTGGTTGGGTAGCACAGCGGTTCCACACTCTCTGTCTCTCTCAGGCTCGGACAGCCCACAGGGGAGCAGGGGATTCCCCTGGTGGCTCTACCCTTTGGTGGGGCCCTAAACAGGAGGTGGGCCTCCCTGTCTAGCAGCTCCAGGATGATATATAATTCCTAACACTGCTGCACATGCCTTTCATAGTATAGGGGAGGGGGGTGGGCGGACTGTTTGATAATGGCCCTGGTACTACTCTCCCATCATCTGCTCATACTATGAGCAGATGATGGGAGGAGTAGTACTGTGTATGTGTCCAGCACCGAGTAGGGAGGGAGGGGGGGGGGGATATAGATGCACAGGCACCTCTCTCCCTCCGTCATGTTTTCTGAAAGAATTTGAAGTCTCCCTGATCGACTAAATTAAGGGAAATAGCAGTATATGTGCATTTCCCATAATCAATGTACATAAGAAATTTGTCTAACTTTCCATAAGTAATAACGTATTAAAAAATACTTTGGGCCGGAGTTGTCCTTTAAGGTACCATGTGTCTTCTTGAACTAACAGCATCTAACAGTGTCAGCAGTATGAAACATGAATTACAGCTTACAGAGTCCCTTAAAGGGTGCCTTCTCACATACAGGATCCGCAGCGGACTTCGAGCTGCAAATTCACAGCGAAATCCACTGTGGATCCAGTGCCTGTTAATCCCTATGAGAATACATACTCGCAGCCGGATTGACATTCGGCTGTGAGTATGTAAGTTAACTCCCCGCTGGCCGGAGCATACGTCACCTGTTCCCTGCTCCGACTTGCTTCTGGGGTTCCTGGCATCTGCTCGTCCCGCTTAGCCAATGAGCACGCTGCTTCGCCACAGCCACTGATTGGCTGAGCGGGATGCCCAGCCGAGAACCCCCAAAGCAAGCCGTAGCGGGGAACAGGTGATGTATGCTCCGGCCGGCGGAGGGGTTAACTTACATACTCATTTCAGTCATTTTTGACCAGGTTCTGTATATGTCACGGCCCCATGGCCCTAGCTCCTTTAGCTGCAATGTCACATACTCGGCTGATGGATTGCCTGCTCAGTCAGGTAATGACTGCAGCAGTGTCCATCCCCAGTCAGTGATTGGCTGAGCGGGTACGTGACGTTGCAGCTGGAGGAGCTGCAGGAGGTCGGTGGCTATTGGATATAATTAAGGAAGAGCTACCCTATGGACAGGAGTGTAGCTGTTTCTGGGAGAAGGCTGGGTTCACACAATGTGGATATCTCTTGCATTTTTAACATGCATTTTGATTGGTGAACTTATTGAGAGACTTGGGAGTTCACCAACCAAATCGCATCATAAATATCCTGGTAGGGATCCCCTCCTCGTCTATTCATTTCAACAGCTTTATTTACAATACTCTTTGGCAGCCGTTTCCACATATAATTACATCAGATTGTCAGCAGTCTCCTTCATGTTACCAAATCTGCCGTATATAACCGTATACCAGTGGACTCTAAACTGAATTGTAGTGTATAGAAATGTCTGTGAACCACCAGTGTCCCTCCAAAAAGGTGGGAGGAAGAGCTGACTTCAAAGCATTATGGGGAAGCTTGATGTGTTTTCAGTAATCATCATCATTATCATAAGCTTTACAGCAATGGAGCAGCTTTATCAATCTGCCAGAGACAAAACACAATCTGATCAACCAATCACTTTTCATCTTTCATATCATAACAAGTTCTTATGAAATTAAAGATGAGATATGATTGGTTGCTATGGGCAAGTTAGACTGTCTAAGTTGTGCATGGCAACCAATCAAAGTTCAGCTTTTATTTTACTGGAGTAATTTGAGAAACGAAAGCTGATCTGTGATTGGTTGCTATGAGCCACATCACATCATATTATTTAGTGTTCTTAGTGTGGCCTAACCATAAGCTGCTTGCTTGGTCACAAGGGTGTTTAGTGACCTCTGTAGTAAAGTGCATTGCCAGTCATTAATGGGTTAATGCTTCAGATGTGTTTACCTGCAGTAACCATGGCAACTGTGCACTGTGATGACAAGCGCTTATGTCATAAAGGAGGTTCCATAAAGCAATGCACCGCGCCCTGATCAGTGCCATCTTGGATTCGCCAGAGGACCTTGAGCTTGTCTACTGTACTGCCCCCTACCCTTGATGAAATTTGGAGGTTCTAGCAGGGAAAAGGGGTGGTCTACTTTAGACTACCCCTTAATTGAGTCTCCACCTTCTGCAGAAATGGACCTGGATCTGTGAGGGAGAAGAAACACATCTGCCTGACCATCAATAAGGTGATATTGCAGCCAGATTTCTCTCCCATCCAGTTTATTATATTTATAGTATGGTATTACCCTCTAGGCCCAGGGGAGGGGCAACTCTCCAGCCATGGCTCCCTCAAGGTTTCCCCCACAGGGGGTTTTGCCTCGCCTGAGTGCTGGAGGGTGACTCTTTTTGAGTCGGGGGTCTGCCATTTTCAGAGTCATGTAATTTTAAATAAAATTGGGCCCCTTTGACACCTGATTACAATGTGTTGTGTCTTTATTTTGCGTTCTTTGGTTTAACTTTGATGTACGTGTCGTGCATGTGTGTGTACTATGCAAGGCCGGGACAAAGGGTAGGCTATGGCCTAGGGTGCCAAATGACAGGGCGCGCAATCTGGATGGGTACGTAATTAATCTACTTACCCATTCATGCTGCCCCCCGTGGTCCTGGCATCAGCACACACACACACACACACACACACACCGCTCGCCCCCTGCACTGTAACTATGAGCTCTAGTAACAAGCGCTTATAGTTAAATGAAGCAGTACTGACACAGCGGGAGCCATCGGCTCCCTCCCTGTCAGCTATACTTGTGGCCGAAGGCAGTGCTTTGTCAGATATCTTTAAGAAAGCCCTCTGAGGGTACGGGGACAGGTAAGTATACTTTCGTTATTATGTTCCCGCATCCCCCTGCCTGCCTGAGATTTTTAGTTTCATGACACTTTTAGTTTCAAGAAAATTAAGTGACACACTATGCTGTTAGCATAGAGTGACTGACAAGTTTCTAGCAGTGAGCTAACATCGCTGGTCATATACACAGTGCTGTGCAAAGTCGCTATAGTAATGTGAAAGGTTTGACGCTGGTGTATGTAGGGTGGGCCCCTAGAATCAAATTCCCTGGTGGACCCATGGTACCGCAGTCCAACACTGTAGTTGTCCCTGTTTTAGGCTTCACAGGCCATAATTATTTTGTGCAAGCTTGTAGGCAAAATAGTCAGGATCAGGGCCCTAAAGTAACTCTTCTCCTAATTCAGCAGTCCTGGTCCTGCTCTGGATACATTCACTAGACAACTCCTCTCCTAACCCTCGATAATCAAACACCTTCACCCTATATATGGGCTAGATCTCGGACAATCTACCACTGATGGAGGAAACACTAAGGTAGTATGTACGAAGTCCCACTGGTGGAAGCTTTCTAGAAGTCACCAGTAATAGGTTAAGACATAAAGAATATGCTGGAAATCACTCCTTGTGCTAACAAAGATTTGCATTAAAGGCGAAGTCCGGCGAAAAAAAATTATTTTACAAATCACCAATATACACTTATTACGGGAAATGCTTATAAAGTGCTTTTTTCCCTGCACTTACTACTGCATCAAGGCTTCACTTCATGGATAACATGGTGATGTCACTTCCTGGATTATATGGTGATGTCACGACCCGACCCCTAGAGCTGTTCAGGCTGTGGCTGCTGGAGAGGATGATGGCAGAAGGACACTTAGAGACACAGGGCACTGAAAGGACACTGAGCATCTGTCTGCGAACACTGCAATACTTCCTTGGCCCCATTATGTCAACAAGCGACTGCCGCAGGTATTCACAGGCTGTAGCAGTCATGTGGCGACCCATCTTCACTGGAGACCAATTGTATAGAGACCATCAGAGCACCATGGAGGCTAGTTAGAATCGTATTTATTTAAAATTTTATTTATTTATTTATTTTTACAGATTTCCTTTTATCTTAGAGGATTCTGGGGGTTTTTTGGGGTTTTTTTTTAAGTGTAATCCCCACCAAATACATACAATTTAAAGGTTAATTGTGTGGACTTTACTGTGAACTTTAAAAGTAATTACGGTTGGAATTTCACAAAGCTACTTGAAAGATGATGTTCCTCTTACTGAAGAAGTAGGAGATGGATGGAGAAATCTGACCACCTGAAGCTTACTACTTGTACATATTACCACACTGTAATATGACATGATCAGCCACTAGATGGCAGCAACACACAACTATCAATTATTGACACTTTCATAAGTAAATTTTACTAATAGGGTTTCCCCACACAGTATGGGTCAATCATTGGGGTCTTCAACAATGGGACCCACATAATGACTAGAACAGAGGCTCTAGGCCCCTTGTTCCTCTTACGCTGTACTGGACTATCTGCATCAGTCCTATTGAATGTGAATAGAGTGTCAGAGGGCATTGGGCTAATATATAGTTACTAGAGATGAGCGAGCAGTAAAATGCTTGAATGCTCATTACTCGAGTTAAGTAATTCCCAGTACTTGAGTGCTCAATTTGAGTAATGAATGTCATTAAAGTCAATGGGAGACTCAAGGTTTGCTTTTTCTAGCGTGACTGGTGATGTCACAGCAACTAGATCAACTAAAACTCACTTGTGATGTCATACCACATTGTAAAGTCAAAGAAGCATACCTGAGTTAAATCAACAGTAATGACCCTGACTAGCTTATTTGTGATGTCACTATACTGTCTCTGAAAAGGTTATTTGTGATGTAACACTAGTTTACCTGACCGGAACCCATTTGTGATGTCACAGTGGCATACCTGATTGAAATACCTGAGATTACCAAACAGACTACCTGCGTCTGTAACTAAGCAATAACTACTTGTGATGTCAACATTATTCCTAACAACTCCCCTCCATATTATAGCCTATGTGAGTCCTAACACATTTTTAAATTGCTTAATATGCCAGAATTTACTTATTAACTCCCCCACCACCAGAAAAAAAACAACTCTAAAGCCTTGGCCACTAGGTGTCTCTCTTCACTGCAATCTGCTGTCCACTCCTTGTTGTTAGGGGAAATCTGTCTCCAGGAGCAGGAAAGACTGGAGGCGGAGCTTAAGATGCTATGTGTAGAGAGAAAGGAATAAAGCCTGAAAAACTATGCAGATTTATATACTTTGACAGAAAATCAATCTTCAAATCACAGCAATTTACCAGATGTCAGTGTATGATATATCACATAAGCCAAGGCTGACCTCTAAATTCAAGTTAGAAGACATGGGAAGGGTCTGACTACTAGGACCCCAAACCAGGGCAGTGCTCCAAACGGTCATACCGGAGACACAATTACATTAACAACTGCAGGGGAACAGCGCAGAGAATGAAGGTAAGAGACATACCTTCATCCTTAGCACTCCATGCACAGTAGGGAACTATCAGCAGGTTAGATTTGTCTAACCTGCTTATAGTTCCCCTTTAAAGTCATTGACCCTCGTGTAAAATTGTTGAGTGCATCAGTCTTGGGTCCTAGCAGTCAGACCTCATTCCCTTAGGCCCCATTCACACGTCCGTGTCAGTTTTTACTGTCAGGAAATCCTGATCAGGAGACCTCAAATGTCATCAGGATAGTATCAGGATTTCCTGACAGTAATCCGTTTTTACCATCAGGAAACCATCAGGAAAAACCTTCAGGATTTCCTGATGAGATAATATTGTCTAGTATGCCAACATAAATCACAGGTACCCGTGTACCTGGATGGCCACAGGCTGCAGAACTACAACTCCCATCATGGCCTGTCAGCAAGGCATGATGGGAGTTGTACGTCTGCAACTTGGATGGCCACAGACTGCAGAACTACAATTCCCATCATGGCCTGTCAGCAAGGCATGATGGGAGTTGTAGTTCTGCAGTCTGTGGCCATCCAGGTTGCAGAACTACAATTCCCATCATGGCCTGTCAGCAAGGCATGATGGGAGTTGTACGTCTGCAACCTGGATGGCCACAGACTGCAGAACTACAACTCCCATCATGGCCTGCCAGCAGAGCCATGATGGGAGTTGTACTTCTGCAACCTGGATGGCCACAGGCTGCAGAACTACAACTCCCATCATGGCCTGCCAGCAGAGCCATGATGGGAGTTGTACTTCTGCAACCTGGATGGCCACAGGCTGCAGAACTACAACTCCCATCATGGCCTGCCAGCAGAGCCATGATGGGAGTTGTACTTCTGCAACCTGGATGGCCACAGGCTGCAGAACTACAACTCCCATCATGGCCTGCCAGCAGAGCATGGTGGGAGTAGTAGTCCTAAGGGGTAATCTCACCTGTCCCGGATCCTGCTCTGTCGGGGCCGCGAGGTTGGCGTCCGGGTCCGGGTCAGAGTGCAGTGCTGAGGTCCGGGCAGCGGCGGCGGTCGGAGGTGTGGAGCATCCGGCGGGCGGCCCGGTGGTGAGTTCCGGGGGGGGGGGGGGGGGTAGGTGTTCCGGTGGTGAGCGGCGGCGGGTATGGTGGCGCGGGGTGGTTGTCGGGGGCTAGCGGGTACTGGGGGTTAGGCGGCGGCGGCGGCGGGGGGCGGGGGGGATCTGCACCGCACTCTGGCCGGCCAGCCCTGTAATGCCGGGCAGAGTGTGCGGTGCGGTGCGGTGCGGGGGGGGTGGGGGTGTGCGGGTGATCGGACGGTGGCCGGGGCTGGCTCTCTACCAGTCCGGAATCGCGGGCACTTTCCTGATATACATCAGGAAAATGCCCGTGATTCCGGCGCTCCCATAGACTTCTATGGGGGCGTCCGTGCCGGATTTCCGGACGAAAATAGGACAGGATCTAAAAAATCCGGTCCTATTTTCCGGAACGGACACCCTTCCGGAAAAATCTGGAAGGGTGTCCATGTCTAATGTTATGAGTCCGGAAATCCGTCCGGATTTCCTGATAGGAAATCCGGACAGATTTTCCGGACGTGTGAAGGGGGCCTTAGTGTTCACAACCCCTCCACTTGATAAATAATAATTGCTTCTAACCAGAATACCCTGTTACTTGTCAGACTAGGGGAGGGGGTAACTCTGGTGTTAATCCAGAAAAGCAGAGAGGTTTGATATTATTTATCAGAGATGGAAACTTTCTGCAGATGTAATGGTGAAGCCTCCCCGGCTGTGTAAACATCCCAGACTTCAGCGCCTCTGGCAGAGAAAACTTTAATGGATCTAGAGTTTTACGTTGTTATTTTTCCCATAAAACTTCTCTTAATATTTTTATTATACAAGACAATGTTTTTGGCCACAAGTCTTTCTCTGTTTGCATTTCTCAAATAATTAGGATGCCGCTGTTGGTTGTAATACCTAAAACATGATGTACGAGATGTAAGGGAATTATGGCTCATATGCTATAAAAAAAAGGGGAAATTTTATGGAAATGAAGCTCTATTATTGTGTATTGTATTAAGATCTGTGGGTTGTTACAGGTTCTCCCCTTTTTGAAGTGGTTATTCAGAATTAAAGGGCTACTCCAGTGAAAAAAAATATTTTAAAATGAACTGGTATTAAAAAGTTATACAGATTTTTAAATTACTTTTATTTTAAAATCTCAGGTCTTCCAGTGCTTGTCAGCTGCTGTATACCCTGTAGGAAGTGGTGTTGTCAGGAAACTGGCGGGGATAAGACACAGACTGTGAAAGCCCTAATACTGAGCCCGCCCCAGCTGTCCCTACCTACTTGCTGCACTCTGTCCTAGGTGGCAGCAGGCAACTGGGCGGCATTCCCTATATTACAGCAAGTGGTAACACAAGATGAGACAAGAGAAAACACCAAGTCGGCAACGCACAGGATCTAAAGTACAAAATCAGAGTCCGTGAGAGAAGTCGAGGTCAAGGTCAAAAACAAGTCAGAAAACGCTAGATCAAGGCACTAAGAACTAGGCTCCCTCACAGGCAAGGAACATGTTACAAGTGCAGTCCCAGCCCCAGGCTTGATGCTAAGGCTCCAGGTCCTGCCCAGATACCAACAGCTAACTGATAAGTCAGCTGTCAGTCAATAATCAGGGAACACACACAACACCTATGCTGATCAGCCAGGGAAAGAATACTTGCCACTGCTACAACAAGGAATAGCAGAGCAGAGTATAGCAAAAACATTTTAAAAACCCCTTTAAGATCTCTGCTTTTTATCCATAGTTCGAAACATTAAAGTTCTACAGGATGAAAATCTGTCCTTCCCTAACTGTTAATATAATGTAGACAATCCTCTGTGAGCTGAAAACATCTGCAGCAAAAATCGCCTGTCCTGTCCATTGTGCTACAATGTATCAGTCTGGAGAATATTTCCTATAGAATACTATTTGGTAGGTGATCATGCAGTGGTGAGAGGGTCCAATATGCCAAATAGCCCTCAGGCTGTGTTCACAAATCTGCATGAGACATATGTCTGGATGTACTTGTCCTATGGTGCACCATTTTGTTGTCCGTTTTTTGCTTATCATACTTACCTATTTGGTAGTCCAGCACTTAAACAAAGTGACTTAACTTAGGAAACTTCAGTGCAATACAAGGTAATACAGCAGTGACTTAGTAGCTGCAGGTGACACAGGTAGAGAGTAGTGAAGAGGTTAGAGCTTGTTTAGTGCAGGTGCAGAGAACATTCTTCAGCGCGGACGGAGCAGGAGCGCGCACCTCCCATAGACTCCCATTATGAGCGGGAGGCTAACGGCATTCCGCGGCGGACAATTCCGCCGCAGAATTCCGCTAGTTTTGCTCAGTGGGAACGGGGCCATACACTGACAAAAGACTTCCCACCAGGAACTAACTACCTCTATAAAGGGCTGACCAGGGCAAACTCATATTGTTGGGGCTGTGTAGAGAAAGGAGAAGGAAGAAGTGTTGTTGGCTAAGAGCCATGTAGGCACCTGCACCTGTGATTGGACAGAACAGTACACAAAATAAAACAAAAAGTCAACCCATTGCCTTCAGCTGTGCCCATACAGACAGTATAAAGGAAAAGTGAGACATCTAGTGGGGAAACCATAAATAACACCTTCATCCCCTTTGTGCGTTACCTAACAGAGGTACTTTACCCAGGTGGTATAAAAGCTTAGTGGAACACCTGTACTAGGACACTACAGGTCCCTGTGGGTAAAATCCCCTGTTAGGTAGGTGGTCCCTGTGGGTAACATCCCATTAGGTAGGTGGTCCCTGTGGGTAATATCCACTATTAGCTAGGTGTTCCCTGTGTTCCATTTGTTATGTGGTCCTTCTAGCTAATACTGCCATATGGTTCCCTCACAGTCCACTAGTGTCTTCCCTTTCTTCTGTGCCGGTTCTGGTGTTCTGGTGCAGGGCACACACCAAGAGACAACATCATGCAAAAAAGAGGCCTACAGTCCGATTGACAGAGCTAAAGCTTTAGCTGTCCAGGCATGATGGGAATTGTAGTTTTGAAACAGCTCAAGGGCCACATGTTTGATAACCCTGCCCTAAAGCATTTGACTTTGGGGTTATGGGCCCCCGCAGCCAGGGGCGTAGCTAGGATTCATGGGGCCCCATAGCAAAAATAATTGTACGCCCCCACACACAACACAAAGCACTGCATATATATATCTGTGTGAATATATATATATATATATATATATATATATATATATATATATACCGATGATGTAGCCAAAAAATAAAATCTCTTGTGGCCAGAGGCTGAATCCTGGTTGCTGCCACGAGAGTGACTAGCAGAGCAGAGAGCCAATGGCTGCTTGCTCTGTCAGTGCACTGTTTTTAACTATAAGGGCCCATTAGGAGCCATTATGGTTAAATACATAGGTGCAGAAACAGACTACCATTTGTTTAACCCCATATGTAATGCAGTGTGCAAGTGGCACAGACCTCACATGCTGCAGCACAAAAAAAAGTGTTAAAAACAGAAGACAAGGAGATCTCTTCTTCGCTGCTCGAGCACTGATAACCCCTGACCCCTGCAGGAGCTCCGCTTATCTATTTGCCCCAGGTGCAGTGTGTTCACCATAATCATGAATATGCAAAAGAAGAGCCCGTGAAGAGTCTCGAAACACAGGACTAGCCAAACATCCTACTGGGAAGGACCCAGCCAAGGGGTGGCTCCTGTAGGGAAACCACCAAAACCACCATATTAAGTGGCCCTATAAGTCAGTGTAATGACAAGGGAAAAACCAAGGCCAGGTATCCATCCACATACAGCTGTTTCGGGGTGTTGCCCCTCATCGGTGTGGAGCAGGATTCTGACTAGGTGGGAGCAATGCCTAGTAGAGCCAAAAGAGAAACAGATCACTTATCTCAGGGAGACCAGCCAAACCATAACACCGCCGGATGCTAGTGAAAGCGCCCAATGCAGTGCACCTGGGATTTCACTGCATTGGGAGCTTTTACTAGCAGCCGGCAGTGTTATCGTTTGGCTGGTCTCCCTGAGATCAGCGATCTGTTTCTCTTATGACTTTACCATAATCAGCTAGCCTGCTTGTTGGCAGTTTCCAGGTAGCATAACTTCAACAAACAGATAGTAAAATGTTAGTACTCTATTATATAATAGTTAGCAACTCTAACATCCAAGTGCTTACAAGGAAGAAACATAAATGAAGATATATCGCTGATCGCTGCCTAAATCCAGTTCTATTTGTAATTCTTCCCAGCTGCTTGTGTGACTTACTGACCCCAATCGGATGGGATAGAAATCTGCAGACCACTTCTGCTAAATGTTAACACTGACTTTATGGATTCCAGTTCTACAAAGTTAGACAGATCCAGTGAGTGGATGGAAGGGGACTGACCCTCTAAGCGTCTGCTCACAGTCAGGCTTATTGCAGTTGCTTCAAATTAGAAATCTTGGCAATTTCTGGCTGGAAGGAGTGGGGCTTAGTGTGGCGGGGAGGACTGGATCATCTACAACTTGCAGTTCTTCACCAAACAACAGATCTGCTGCTCAAGTGACACTTTGTGCTGAAAGGTTTTAGAAGAATTACAGAACTGAAAGCCTTTACTATCTGTGGAATCCTATGGGAAAGTTGGGCTGCAAGTTCTTTCCTGGGATTGGGGAAGAAACTATTCCAAGATAAGGTAAGATAGATCCATGCATATCATGACACCCGTACCTGATGTAGCAGAGCTATTAATGAAGTGATGGCAATGCAGTCCCAGGGACTATAATCTGAATTTTCACCCTGCTACATCTCTACTGTTTCTGTATTGACCTTGATGTCACTATATCAGATGTGTATATTATGCACTCAGGCATAGGCATATTAAACCTGACACAGTAATAACCCGGGACACAAGGATGCACTATATGCCTCAAGCTCTTTATATGTTAAGGCAATAGGATTTCCCAGCAGAATCCGGTACTGGTATATCTGTGGTTTGTAAAACATGTTCTGTAAGGACTTCCACAGGGGCTCTTTATATAGGGGGTACAAAGTTAGAATACCTGCATGATGCATTGGTTGCAGTATGGACAGGGGTATAGTATGCTACAGCACATAGACATTGTGCAGCTCCATGTACACAGCTCAGCCGTCATTGCCAAACTAGTTTTTTTTTTTTGTTAGCATCATATACTATATAACTAGCAGATAAGATGCACAGACATATAATGTATACCTATAATGTTTAGGAATTGTTCACATTAACCATTGATTTTATGGACAACTGCTCTGCTCTTCCTTGGCACCAATTGTAATACATTTTCTGTCCTGTATCTGGGGTTGTCATCCCAAAAACTAAAAGAAGTGGCAAGATCCTCAGAGGCGGGGCTAATATCAGGGGAGGGGCTAATGAGTTAGCTCTGTATTTGGGAGTAGCAGCTTCCATGAGGAAAATCTCATGTTTAAGGGGTGTTGTGCTCCCAAAACAGAACTCCCATAGATAAGGGCCATTATGCTCATATACACTATTGAGATTTTTTTAGGCAGGTGTGGGGGAAAATGGACAACAACTAGGTGGGATGATGGAAACTGTAGTTTTGCAACAGCTGGAGAGCAGCAGGTTCCCCATCCCTAGTCTAGAGGATTGATGTATCAGCAGGGCCTGACATGTACTGCTCTGGGACCGTCTGATCTATCACACCTGCAGATGCCAGCAGAACACTAGTATGGACAGCAATCTTCAGGATCACATGACCACAAAGCTAGCATCATCACAGCATCGTGATCTTGTGACTCTAAAGTTCATCCCCAAGGCAATTGATCTGACAAAGCCTGCAGCCTTCTCTTTCTGGATCAAAAAATTAAATAGAAAGTGTTATGTTTATAAAATGTCCTAAGCATCCTAAGCAGAACAGTAGGAAAAAAGGCAAGAAAGAAGGACCTTAAAGCTAAAGTGTCAGCTCTAGATCATACCCAGAGCTGACTGATCAAAAAGGCTGTGCTGAGCCTCTGAATGCATGCCTACTTCCTCCCCCACCCCTCCCTGCCTGGATTGATTGACATACAGAGCTTATGGGGAGGAAGGATTGAGGACAGCAGAGCCTCCTTGACCCTTCATTTCTGAGCATGATCTAAAGATGACAGTTTGCCTTTAAAAACTAATTATGGGTCCCACAGCAGGTACAGGGCCCATCTCTGCAGTGATGGCCACCACTAGCAAATATGTTTATAAAATAGAAAAAATAAACTTATCCCTCTATCTTCTCTTCCCATCTTTGGCCTTTCAGTGAACATTACAGGGGCAGACTGACTATTTGGGCTATTCCCAGAGGCATATGCCCAAAAACTTATAATAAATTAAGTGCAGGAGATAAATGGTGTTTGACTGCATTATGTTAACCCCTCCTCAATGTATTAAGATCACAGTGGTGGTTGTTAAGGGGGGCCCTGACCACTCTCTGTCTAACCCCAGCCCTACTTTACTTTATTCATTGTGTTCAGTTCTGCTCAACTGAAGCTTTTGAACTGATGGGCCCTTTTGGCTACTAGGCCCTATAGCTATGATTACTTTATTACTAGTTACCTAAATTTATAGTTACTTTAATGTTACTTTTGAACAGGAAAAAATAGATAGATTAATAGATAGATAGATAGATAGATAGATAGATAGATAGATAAATAGATAGATAGGAGATAGATAGATAGATAGATAGATAGATAGATAGATAGAAGATAGATAGATAGATAGATAATAGATAGATAATAGATAGATTGATAGATAGATAGATAGATAGAAGAGATATATATAGATAGATAGATAGATAGATAGATAGATAGATAGGAGATAGATAGATAGATAGATAGATAATAGATAGAGAGATAGATAGATAGATAGATAGATAGATAGATAGATACACAGAAAGATTATCTGACAGATTATCTGCCAAAGATTTGAAGCCAAAGCCAGGGATGAGAAATCTCAGGCTTTCCTTTATGACCTGATCTCTGTTTATAGTCTGTTTCTGGCTTTGGCTTCAAATCTTTGGCAGATAATCTGTCAGATAATCTTTCTGTGTAAATGGACCCTTAGATAGATAGATAGATAGATAGATAGATAGATGATAGATAGATAGATAATAGATAGATAGAGAGATAGATAGGAGATAGATAGATAGGAGATAGATAGGAGATAGATAGATAGATAGATAGATAGATAGATAGATAGATAGATAGATAGATAGATAGGAGATAGATAGATAGAAGAGATAGAGATAGAGATAGATAGATAGATAGATAGATAGATAGATAGATAGATAGATAGATAGATAGAAGAGATATAGATAGATAGATAGAAGATAGGAGATAGAGAGATAGATAGATAGATAGATAGATAGATAGATAGATAGATAGATAGATAGATAGATAGATAGGAGATAGATAGATAGATAGATAGATAGAAGATAGGAGATAGAGAGATAGATAGATAGATAGATAGATAGATAGATAGATAGATAGATAGATAGATAGATAGATAGGAGATAGATAGATAGATAGATAGATAGATAGGAGATAGATAGATAGATAAATAAATAAATAGATAATAGATAGACAGATAGAATATCATCGATATCTTAGCATACATACCATTGTCTTTCTTTGCTATTAATCTGTTGCGGAGAGGATTACTCATTGTTATCATACTTTCAGTCCTTTAGGTTTCCAGCAAACTAATGAGAATTTTTGTGATCTGTGACAGTTCAAGGTTTCCATGTAACATGAGGAATAAACATTTTCATGCAAAAAAAAAAGATTACTGGCATATTCTCTAAATGGAAAAATCTTGTGAAAACCTATTATATTAATCCTGTTAGTCTTGAGGGAATAATTCTAATTAATTACTGCATTGTCCTCATGGATTCTGTTCTTAAAAGATTTAGTTACAGAGATGATGGATCCTTTTTGGGGAGCAAGGACTGGAATATAATCAGAATTTCTGTATAGCATGGAGGAATATGTTAACACTTTATAAGTTATATTAAAGGGGTTATCCAGGAAGACATGGCCACTTTCTTCCAGAGACAGTACCTCTCTTGTCTCCAGGTCAGGTGTGGTTTACAATTAAAGTGACTGTACCACCAGGCCCAGGCTGAAGCACTGGAGGCGGGCGGACCCACCTTTAGTGGGGGAAACCCTAGCCCCTCTATGATAGGGTTCCATTGATTCTAATGGAGTCACGTCATGGAGGGGCTGTGGTCGGTGGAGTTGGCCCATCTCCAGGGCTTCAGCCTGGGCCTGGTGGTACAGTCACTTTAAGCTCCATTAACCTTAATAGAACAGAGTTGTAAAACCTGCACCCAAACTGGAGACAAGAGTGGTGCTGTCTCTGGAAGAAAGTGGCCATGTTTTTCTAACACTGGAGAACCCCTTTAATAAGTAATAATAGTAAAAATAGATAGTGATGGACACATACGATTTTATTGATACACCACTGGTCTGTCAGGTTTCTATTTTGGTGGGAAGATAAGCACAGCAGCCTATTCCATCCATCAGATGCAATGAAAACTTGAAGAAACACAATGATGATACCAGTATAAACAGAGCAGACTAACTGGATGACTTGTATTCCACAAATTAGTAAGGATCCAGCAGCCATACTCAGTATACAAGAGAAGCCTTGGTGCATATTAATAGTATGTAGTCACTATTATGTTGGTATTTGTACAGACTATACAGTGGTATTATGAGACTTTGTGTGGCACTGCTCCTTGGTAATAGCAGTCATACAGAACATTTCGGCAACTGCATGAAAACAGTATTTGGCCAATGTACCATCTTTATAATTAGAGATGATCGAACAGCGGAAAATCTTAGGTTCTATAGAGCTCGAACCTTGTTGAACCTTCCGCATTTGATTCCCGATGCCTTCCCGGTCCGTGGGGAAGGAGGAGACAGCCCGGGTACCGCCTGGAATTCCAGGATTTAGCCTAGGTAATAGGCTGTATCCCAGCCTAAGTAATAGGCTGTATCCCAGAATTCCAGGCAGTACCCGGGCTGTCTCCTCCTTCCCCAAATGCGGAAGGTTCAACAAGGTTCGAGCTCTATAGAACCTTTATAATCAGGCATGTTAGTATTACCCTAAACATTACAAAAGTTTTGCTGCCTAAGGGAGGGTTACATGTAGGGAAATCCGCTGCGATTCCCCTCCTGGTAGTTTCAGTAGGGCTTGTTCTGTGGCTCCTGGCGTCTGGACGCCTCGCCGCAGTGCACTGATTGGCTGAGCGGGATGCCAAGAGCCATAGAACAAGCCAGATAGCGGACCGGTAATATATGCACCGGGCCACGGGGGGTTTAAGGGGGCTGCCGCTTACATACTCGCTGCGGGATAACAATTCCACTGCGAGTATGTAACCCTATTGAAACTAACAGGAGGGGAATCGCAGCTGATGTAAAGCTACCCTAAAGCATTATTCATCCATCCACTGGGTAGGTAACAATGCTAGATCCCTGTGGGTCTGACTGCTGGTACCCAACTCATTGCCAGTACTCAACTATTTCTATTAAGCGCTGTGGAATCTGTTGGTGCTATACAAATAAATATTATCATTAGTATTATTATTATTTGCATCAACGCAATAGACCATGGATGGATGAGCAGGATTTAAAGTGTCACTGTCATTACTTTTAACCCCTTAAAGTGGTAGTGCGGCGCTAAAAAATTATTCACAGAATAACACACATTACAAAGTTATACAACTTATGTTATGTCTGTGAATCGCCCCCTTCCCGTTTCCCACCACCCCCGCCCATGTACCCGGAAGTGTGTAGTGCATTATACATTACCTGATCCGTGTCGAGGGCCATCCGCCATTTTGTGCCAAACATCATCTTCGGACGGACGGCCGAATCCCTGCCGCGATTGGCTGAACATAACTGTGTGTATGTTATGTTCACAGACATAACATACATTACAAAGTTGTATAACTTTGTAATGTGTGTTATTCTGTGAATAATTTTTTAGCGCCGCACTACCCTTTAAGGAACGGGTCAATTTTGTTTTTTGCGTTTTCGTTTTTTCCTCCTTGTGCTTAAAAGGCCATAGCACTTGCAATTTTTCACCTAGAAGCCCACATGAGCCGTTATTTTTTGTGCCACTAATTGTACTTTGCAATGAGAGGCTGAATTTTTTCATAAAGTACACTGTAAAACAAGAAAAAATTCAATGTGTGGTGAAATTGAAAAAAAAAAACACGCATTTTGTTTATTTGGGGGGTATTTGTTTTTACGCCGTTCCCCCTGGGGTAAATGGGGGGTCATTACGATTACAACGATATATAACATGTATAACTTTTATTGTATCTGATGGCCTGTAAAAAATTCAAACCATTGTTAACAAATATACGTTCCTTAAAATCGCTCCATTCCCAGGCTTATAGCGCTTTTATCCTTTGGTCTATGGGGCTGTGTGAGGTGTCATTTTTTGCGCCATGATGTGTTTTTTCTATTGGTACCCTGCTTGAGCATATGCGACTTTTTGATCGCTTTTTATTACAACTTTTCTGTATTTGATGTGACCAAAAATGCGCAATTTTGCACTTTGGGGGAAAACCATGGGAAAAGGGGGGTGATTCAAACTTTTTATTAATAACAACTTTTTTATACTTATACTAGAAGCCCCCCTGGGGTTAGGGTTATTCCCCCTGGAGTTAGGGTTATTCCCTCTGGGGGATTTCTAGTATAAGTGCACTGATCTCTCATTGAGATCTATGCTGTATAGATATACAGCGTCATTACGGTGCAGACCCCGGCCGGGTGAAGACACGGGGATCGCTCCTCCGGGACAAGGCCCCGGGGGGGGGGGGGCGATCTCCGCCACTAGACACCAGGGAACAGCTGCAGAAGGTAATCAGATGCAGATGTCAATTTTGACAGCTGCATATGATTACCTGATTAGCGGGCACGGCAATCAGACCATGCCCGCTAATAGCCGCAGCCCCGGGCTACATGCGGCACTAGGGACCGCAGCGGTTCAGAGCGGGGTCGCCGCACGGCCCCGCTCTGAACTCCCTTAACGATCACACAACGTAAATATACGCCCGCTGTCCCTAAGGGGTTAAAATCTAATTTAACAGTAGATGTGATATAAAGCAAGTTTGCAATTTACATTCATTATTTTTTAGTTATCATGGTAAACACGGCATTTCCTGTTTGACAGGAAACAGTCAGAAAACAGGAAATCCTGTGTATCCCAGGCCATCTGAGCGCTCACAGAGAAGGCAATCATGTGATGGCCGAGACTTCATGTGTTTAGTCAGTTTTTTTCAACCAGCACAAGTCAGAAAATCTGCCGCCCGGAGACTGGACCTGGATTTCTGGTAAGTTCAGCTTTGTTTTACAGCATGATAACAAAACAAAAAATAACAAATGCAAACTTGCTTCATTTCACATCTACCAGTGATTTAAATTTTGAAAGTTGTAACGACAGGGACACTTTAAGCTTGATCATCGCCCCATTCGAACTTTTCATAGTCAATCTTGTGGTAAAATTTGCAGAATGGATAAAATGGCTGCCCTTACCATAGCTTTCAGGTGTGTTTACCGACAAGTTCACCTATCCTTCAGCAAAAGGTCCCGGGAAACAATACCTGGGCACAAGAGATAAGTAAACCTTAGCACACAGCATTTGATTACCGGTGGCTGAAGAAGTTGGATGCAGCCCTAGGGAGTCCTTAAAAACATGGATACAGCCTGTGGCCTATGGCTATATCCATGTTTTCCAGGCAGCCTTTGGTCTGCATCCAACTTCTTCAGACGTGTAATAAAATGCCACAGCAGGCTCGAGGTCCGATCATCTCTACTGACCACTTATGAAAATGGTGAAACCTCTATACTCTTTGGAATTTAAGCAATGAAAAATAATATTTATAGATCTTAGACCATGGCTCTCCGACCATAGATCTCCATTTTAGAGGTTCCCTAGAGAACTGCTGGCCAACAGAACTTGTTAGGCACTAAAAATATTTAACAGCTGATATCTGTAAAATATTTCAATGTTTGTAGATGATCCTGCATAGAAGTAAAGAGGTTTGTACACTGAATTCCTCAGCATACTCAATAGAAATAAATGACGTCATTAAAAAAAACACTTTACTTAGTCATCAGAATTATACCATTAATGTGATAGCAGGGCGAGATGTGGGGACTGCAGGTGCCTGGAGCCCAACCAAAACAAATGCATTCCTAGCAGCTAATAGCAGTAGAAATGAACTCTATACACAGAGCTGGTTTTCCATGAGAGGATATGTGACCATGGATGTGCAGGGCACAATTTAGTTTAGTCTACAGTAAAGTTTTGATATCCACACCAGTTCAGGCTTCTGTGTTATCTTTCATCCATAAGATACAGCGGAGAATGCGTGTTTGGCCATGATTTTGTGCTTTTTTTGATATCTTGATGTACATTTGTCTGAACACAGCTCTATTCCTCTCTGCTGTGGTAATTGAATCTCCACCACACCCATCTCTTCTCCTGCTTAGTTTCCTTTGGCCTTTAGTCAGATAAGTTGGGTTTTGCTTCTGTAATTGACATCATCACTTGCCACTCTTGTTTTCTTCTGGGTAAGGTTGAAATGTCAGGGACTGGTCCAATCATGCTGTAACAACTGGAGGAGCGAAGTCTAAGGGGCCACTAGTATTTGTCAGAGCACACCACAAGGCAGGATGGACTTGCTGTGGCAGGTGGTGGAGCATGAAGAAGTGAGGTGCCCCGAGGGGCTGAAGGCAAGGCGGTGCTGGGGACCGGCACATAGGCTCCAGCATCTGCCGAGGGTGGGGATCATGTGCATGTGGGGACAGTTCGGTGGGTCTAAGTTTAGGGCTCACTTTCTATGTACTCCTCCCTCCCGGTTGTATGGCAGCAGCTACTGGCATTACAGAAGTGCTGCCATTCCAATATTCTTGTTCATAGCTGAAAGCAACTCAAAACTTGAAATAGTCCATGTAACCAGATGGAGATGATCAGGCTTGATGGAGCAGAGAGCCCTTGTCCCTGAGATGTGGGTACCAGAGGTGGGACCAGCATCTATCAAATCATTTCTGGCATGACCTTCTAATATGCAATAAATGCTTGAGCTGAGAATACCCCTTTAATAGCCACAATTCCAAAACATACGGGTAGGTTAATTTGCATTTTAGATTGCAAGCCCCAATAGGGACAAGGTCCAATCTGAGTGCTGTACAGTGCTTCAGATTTTTTAAGACTACTCAAATATAGGGATGATTTTTATTAATTCCAAGAGGTAAGGCAATAAAGGAAAATCCAGGATCAGAGCTAGGAAAAAAGTCAGACTATATCATGGGGGCCTCCGGATTGATGATGTTGGTGTTAATAGGGGTTAGGCATGGATGGATTCTTACTTCCTGACCCTGTTGTTCTCAGAGGGATAAGTCAGCGACAGAGAAATCTGGCTGTGGCCTAAGGCCCTATTACACAAACCATATCGGCCGTATTTGGCTAATTATCGTCTATTTACGGACGATAATTTCTTTGTGTAATTAAAGGTAAAGATCAGCCAACATGAGCGATGTTGGCTGATCGTTGTCTCTCATTGTCATTCAACAACTAAGTTAGCAACAATCTGCCGCCATTGCTCCATGAAATAGGAGTGACGGCAGCAGCTGCTATCTCCTATGGGCTGCCCGGAAGATCTTTGGATCGTCCGGGTAGCCCCCTGCACTTACCCGCTCGCTGTTGGCGCGTGTAATAGCACTGAAAGCAGGCAGGGAATGAGGAGCAAGTGAACACTGACCTCCCATGTCTGCTCTTGCTTGCTCCCAGAGATCGCCCCATTTAATAGGGGCTTTACTCCTGTCCTCTTTACAGAGGACACATAAATATTCATGTATGTGTATGGGGAGGCCTGGAGAAATACCAGTTATTTGCACCATAACACCTCTGTGCCGTTGAAAAGTGATAATTTAGTTGCAATGAAGTGATCTATTATATATATCTTCTTTACACCCAAGGGCCAAGCTCACACAACATAAGTTGTGTATTAATCACGGCCATTGATGCGCTGCAGTTAGAGGGAATCCCGGCCGGAGTGTATACACATAGTAAACACTACGGCCGGGATCCCTAGCAGGAGCACAAGGAACTGACGTGTCAGTTTTGTGCAGCTGCTATTCATTAAATAGCGTCTGCACAAGCCTGACAGGTCACACAATGGAACGTGTGGCTCTGGCCGCACTCTTCATTGTTGGCTATGGTGAATTGGGATGCAAGTGCACACGAATGCACCCGTGAAGATCCTACGGCTGGCACTGCAGTAGCGGCTGAGATGATCTTCACAGACACCGGCCGTTCCGTGACACCCAGCCTAATAATGATAGTAACATTGCATTTGTGGAGATCACATTTGCCAGAATCCCAGGGATACGTGGTTCAGTCTACAAATATTTCCCTGTCGGTTATAGATAGATGTTCTGAATTAAAGCAAAATAGCTTTTCTGTCTATCCGCCTTGGTGAACGGTGATGGTTCTCATCAGCACATCATATTAATAAGCTCATATGAACATAATCCAACTAACTTTAGGTCATAGCTAAGCAATTTCATATGGTTTCATCTGAGCGCACATCACACCAGCGAGCGCTAAAGCGTCGTGTTCTCCGATGGTTTAATTGAGTTTTCAAAGATCAAAGGAGATTCACTGTGAACATTTTATGTGCAAAAATCTATCACACGCAAGAATGTTTTGGGTCAACCATGATCCATATTCTTGGAAGGAGCCTTGAGTTGTGTCATGTGGTCTACCATCACCATCATTGTGTTCCTCAAACCATCACATCTTATGTGTTGCTCATTGTTGTAGCTTAGTTTGCTTGGGGTGTTTTCTCTTTATTGTAACGTGTCTGGAGAAAATGAGGAAATCTGGAGCTTCTATCCAAGTACACACATGTCTGCTAGGATCACTTGGGAGCATTAACTTGATTAATTCATTTACAGCTTAGCTTTGATACAGTATGTAAGAAATAGCTGAGTGTTACCATGGAATATGTCATTTATCTGGGATATTAGGTTATTTTTGCAGCGTGCCGTCCCTTGGACAGATGTTAAGCCCATAACACATTATTTCATTTCACAGCTTTTTATTTAGAAGTAGATTAAAGCAAGATTGGATTGATTAACAAAGCGTCGAGGGCACTGTTATAGTTGGCATTGCCCTGGGCACTGTATGTGAATACATATTAGGTTATTGTGTTTCTGTATGTCCTGTTACCCAACCAGCACGTTATCCCATTACTTCTATGGGACATGCTGTAAAACGGGATCTTCTGAATTAGAGCTAGACTTTACCCCCTTCTCCCTGCATCAGACACAACTCAGAATTATTGTCTTTTTACTTGGCTGTATGACTTCCATTAACGTCCATCATATGGCATCTGATGGTCTCCACTGTTTTATATGGTGTTTATTCGCGTCTCCTCAAGATTACCGCCATTTCACCTAAAAAAAAGCTCCTGTGGTATTATACATCCCCCGACAAAAGGGGAAATGCTGAACATAGTGTGTGAGTGTGTGTACAATGGTGTCAGATAGTCAATACGGTTGCTTTGATCCACCAGAAGAAATTGCATTTTGAGAACTACCCTCTGTGTATACAAAACACATGCAAATCTATATGATCAGTAAGTAAGGCCTAAAGGTGAGTATACACCCTCAATAACTGTCAGCCCACAGTTATCACTCCCATCCTCCCCATACATCGGAACCTTCAGCACGGTCGAATATTCCTGTATTCTCTGTGAGAAGGGTGGGCCAGAGACGGACTGCTCTGGCAGTGGCTTATCAGTCTGAAAAGAAAGTGGTTGGGCAGTAATTTTGTATCATACCCAACCCCTATCCCTACTGACATCATCTGTTGGTGGAGTCTTGGTAGACTCTCATACACTTCATATTAGTGGTCACTCGCAGTGGTCACTTTCTATGGGGACCTTCATGGGTTATTTGTGAACCATCTCATAGAAATGGTAGTAGTAAATGATTGGCTCCAAAGATACCTCCAAATGGTCTTGTTCTCTCTCAGACTTGGGGTCCATTATTGTGTCAGAGCCTGGGCCTGCCAAAGTGTCTAGTTCACAGGTGTCGAACCCGTGGCCCTCTAGCTGTTGTAAAATTACAATTTGCAAAGCTTTGGCTGTGCAGACCTTATGGGAATTGTAGTTTTGTAACAGCGGGAGGACCATGAGTTTGACACCTCTGGTCTAGTTGATTTTGGTTTGGGACTTCAATCTGTGTTTATCCCAGTTTGTTGCTTTTCCATTTTTATTCACTATGGGGGAGATTTATCAAACATGGTGTAAAGTGAAACTGGCTCAGTTGCCCCTAGCAACCAATCAGATTCCACCTTTCATTCCGCACAGACTCTTTGGAAAATAAAAGGTGGAATCTGATTGGTTGCCGGGGGCAACTGAGCCAGTTTCACTTTACACCATGTTTGATAAATCTCCCCCTGTATCTCTAGATAGTAAGTTACACTTCCCAATTCAGTGCAGAGGTGCGTTGCTAGGCTTTACTATATACTGTATTTTCAATGCATTTGATCTCCTGTTGCGGCGGATGAATGCTATTATTGTTTATTAGGCTAATTTTTAATATTTAACCTGTTTTGTCAGGGAGGTAATTTATAAAATCTGCTGATGATAGTATAGACCATACACACCACAGATTATAAAAGACTAACAAAAATATCATTAAATGGCTAATTTCCTTTAGGTGGAGGCACGCCATATTCATTTTAAACCCATTATTAAGTCCAGATGTGGCAGCTCCTCTGAAGCGCACAGTCCATCTAATCTTCATTTCTATTTGAAAAATCCGCAGTCCTTCCAAAGAAAAATTCAAACCAAATTTTTTCAGAGAACCGCGGCACATGTTGTTCTTATTTAGCAGGTAGGTCATCCTAGATTGGACATGTGCTCGGCATATGAACATGTTCACAAATTCAAGAAAGACTTTCACTAGGTTTCAGAACAAATACTTACATTGTCTTCACATACAAAGTTGTTAAATTCCAGGAACTTTCATGGTATTTCAAGGATTTGTCTATGGATGTTATACCATTGCCCTTTATTAAAGGGATACTCCAGTGAAAATCTTTTTCATTCATATCAACTGGTTTCAGAAAGTTATATACATTTGTAATTTACTTCTATTTAAAAATCTCAAGTTTTCCCATACTTATCAGCTACTGTATGTCATGCAGGAAATGTTTTCTTTTCAGTCTGACACAGTGCTCTCTTCTGCCACCTCTGTCCATGCCAGGAACTGTCCAGAGAAGTAAAGGTTTTCTATGGGAATTTGCTCCTGCTTTGGACAGTCACATACAGTGGACATTTACCCCCGTAAATTCTAATGTAATATTCACAATCCTGATAATTCATAGATATTTTTCGAGAATATTTATAGTCTACTATTTTTTTTATGAACCTTTAAACGCGTTCACATTGCCTAAGACCCGTCAGGAATGAGGTCTGTGAACTTATACAAATGATGTTATAAAAAGACCAAACGTTGAGATGAAGCCAGCAGTTTCTAAACCTTGAAATGACGAGAGCGGGGATTGGGCTTATGAAGCACGTCAAAGGCCTTACAAGGCTTAACAGCTTCGCCTATCAGCAAAAATATTTTATTTTCCATTGTACTAATGCATGATGAAATTTTACAAAAATAGCCTGAGAAGGCGAAACGTTTAATTTACTGCTTACGTGAAAGCCAAGAAAATGGAAAGTAGATAAATTACAGTTTTCCAGTAGCAAATGCATGACAGGTTTAATCATCAGCAACATCATAGACGAGTATTAATACACTGACTGCTCCATATATTTACATGATTGATGAGGACGACGTGAGTCAGGGATCTATCATCTCTTCAAGTTTAGATATATCCTTCTAAGTCTCTGTTGCATATACCCTTCACTGCCCATGGTATAGGCCTTATACCTTAGTGCAGGGATGGGGAACCTTGGGCCCTGCAGCTGATACAAAACTACATTCCCCATCATGCCTGAACAGCCAAAGCTTTAGCTTTGGCTGTCCAGGCATGATTAGAATTGTAGTTTTGCTTGTGGCTGTATCTATTTTTTTTCAGGAAGCCTTAGGGCTGCATCCAACTTTTTAAACCACCAGTAATCAAAAGCCAGATTCTCGGATTCAGACAAACCCCAGTGTGCTCAAGGTTCGATCATCTCCAGTTAATACCAAGTTCTATGTAATACTGCTTAATAGAAAGGCAGATGAGGATGAACACATCTCCCAAAATTCGTTTCAGGTTCGATTTGGCAAATTTGAGTGATCTGTTTCCGATTTGGATCCCAATTCAGATTCAGAAGTGCCTTGATCGCCCATACAACATTTGTACAGGAGCAGGAACACCTATCAAAGATAGGAGTCCCTGCTCCTGTACAGTACACTGAGTGGCTGGGCAAGCTGCAGAGCACCTGGTCCATCCAATGTAGAGTGGAAGCTATGATACATTCATTAACACCGCTAACCTCCAGATTGCTCAGTGTACAGGAGCAGGGGCAAAACAAATCTAAAATGAATTATAAAAAGTTTGGATTCTGGATTTTTTGTGAACTCTAGGACCAATCCAATTTGTAAAGAATCAATTTGCTCTTCTCTAGTGAGAATAAGTGATTCTACTGGGGAACTACTGTATCTGGTACATGTGATAAGCAGGTTTGTGAAGTGGCAATAGCCTCATCAGGAATGAAGGAGTTACTGCCTTGCTTCCGTCCTTTGCCTTATACACTCGCACAAGTGCCGCAACGTCTTCAGCCACACCACTGTCTACAGTGGCGGATTAAATGTACCCTGGGCCCCGGGCTGCCCACCCAACCTGGACCCCCCCCCAGTCAATTCGCCCACATTATAATCCGCTACTGCCCCCCCCCTCTACGCTGTCCCCAATAAACACAGCCTGCCTCCCCTCCCTGCTAGCCCCAATAAACAAAATGTTTGGTCCCTTGCTGCCCCACCCCACCTCCACTGCCCCCAATAAACATATTGCCACTTGTTCCCCCGCTGTTGCCCCCAATAAACGTATTGCCACCTCACCTGGTCCCCTGATGTTGCCCCCCCCCCCCCAAGGTCACAGCAGCACAGAGAATGTCAGGAGAGGAGGGTACTGATCTTATAGTGGAGGTCGCAGGTTCCCACAGCACAGAGGATGTCAGGAGAGGAGGGTGCTGATCTTATAGGAGAGGTCACAGCAGCACAGAGGATGTCAGGAGAGGAGGGTGCTGGTCTATAGGGGAGGTCACAGCAGCACAGAGGATGTCAGGAGAGGAGGGTGCTGATCTATAGGGGAGGTCCGAGCAGCACAGAGGATGTCAGGAGAAGAGGGTGCTGATCTATAGGAGAGGTCCAAGCAGCACAGAGGATGTCAGGAGAGGAGGGGGCTGATCTTATAGGAGAGGTCACACAGCAGCACAGAGGATGTCAGGAGAGGAGGGTGCTGGTCTTATAGGGGAGGTCGCAGCGCCCAGCAGCACAGAGGATGTCAGAAGAGGAGGGTGCTGATCTTATAGGGGAGGTCCCAGCAGCACAGAGGATGTCAGGAGAGGAGGGTGCTGATCTGTAGGGGAGTTCCCAGCAGCACAGAGGATGTCAGGAGAAGAGGGTGCTGATCTATAGGGGAGGTCACAGCAGCACAGAGGATGTCAGGAGAGGAGGGTGCTGATCTATAGGGGAGGTCCGAGCAGCACAGAGGATGTCAGGAGAGGAGGGTGCTGGTCTTATAGGGGAGGTCGCAGCGCCCAGCAGCACAGAGGATGTCAGGAGAGGAGGGTGCTGATCTATAGGGGAGGTCCCAGCAGCACAGAGTATGTCAGGAGAGGAGGCTGCTAATCCTATAGGAGATGGCTCCCCTCTTTCCCCCTTTATAGATGGTCCCCCTCTTTCCCCCCTTATAGATGGTCCCCCTCTTTCCCCCCTTATAGATGGTCCCCCTCTTTCCCCCTTTATAGATGGTCCCCCTCTTTCCCCCCTTATAGATGGTCCCTCTTTCCCCCCTTTATAGATGGTCCCCCTCTTTCCCCCTTTATAGATGGTCCCCCTCTTTCCCCCTTTATAGATGGTCCCCCCCCTCTTCTCCCCTTTATAGATGCCCCCCCAGTCAGTAAATAACACAAAAATAACAAAATACAACTCACCTACCCTGCGTTCCCCCGTCGATCCTCTCTCCTTCTGCTGCCTCCGGCTGATGTGCGGCTGCCGGGGGTGTCCCGTCCTCTCCCCGGCAGCGCGCGCATCACACAGCTCCTAGTACCGCCTGGGCCCTGACTTCCGGTACACAGAGCGTCTCTAACGTGCGCTCCCAGTACCGGAAGTCAGGGCACCAGGCGTACAGGGAGCTGTGTGATGCGCGCGCTGCCGGGGAGAGGACGGGACACCCCCGGCAGCCGCACATCAGCCGGAGGCAGCCGGAGACTCTTGTGACCGCAAGCGAAACAATGCTTGCGGTCACAAGAGTGCAGTGGCGAGGGGGCCCGGGCGGCCGCCCAAACCGCCCACATTATAATCCGCCACTGACTGTCTATCTTATATTGATAGTCTATCCTGAGGACAGACCATGACTATTACTTGATTTTCCTACAATGAAACCATAACAAAGCCAAAACATTGGCATTTTGTCCTACTAACAATGCAAAATCAACATCAACATTAAAAAAAAAGTTAGTAGTAGACATTGTACTGGCCGAATTTAGTTGTCCCTACTGTATAGACCTCCTGGACTACCACCCTGATCATAACCATTTCTCACTGTATTTATTATAAGGGAACACACTGTACGACACATAAATCAGCAAAGCAGTTCTTTAAGTAAATCATTTTCAAAGTAAAATGGTGTTCTGTGATTGCCCGTCCCATATCCCAGCATCACACTTCCAATATATAGGTAACAATTTTCATGACTGATAATCTTCCAATGACGAAGTTCATAACATTTAAGGAATCAATTCATTCTCCATACAGGATATAGACAAGTGGATAAGTGACCAAGAGCTGAATGGCTTTGTGGATCTCGAACTTTATGTATCTAAATGTATAACATAAGGTACATCTGACTGTGATGATTTGCGTCATAGAAAAACATAAAGGGATTTATACCAGTTTCCTCAAGTTCAAACCCGTAACCTACAGCTGTACCCAGGCAAGCACTGCTGTGATGTAATGTCTACAAGTGATTGCAAGACTTGGATGGAGTTTTCAGAATATTTGTTTTTTATCCAGATTTGAATAACTCTCGTACTCTGATACTAATAGGTTAACTGGCCTTCCATCAAGTTGGCCCTAGTATATGCGTGTTTGTCTAGATGTTGATGGGGATGATATTATAATCACTGGTAATAAAGTTTATTACAATATTACAAATGCAAATGCCTGGGCAACAATTGGGTGGTTCAGCTGATAATGGTCACATATCGACTATTGGCCAGTATGTATTTGGAGGGTGAGATGCAGCCTGCTGAACCTAGAGAACTCACAAACTCCAACACTGTGACGCTTGGCTGAATTCAAACTCAGAACCTCAATACTGCAGCCAACCAACAATGCCAACCACTTCCATACTATACTGCCTTTATGCTTATTGTCACACTACTGATGCACCTTAAGGCTATGTTCACATAGCATATTTGACCGGCGGGGTCACGGAATGGCCGGTCTCTGAAAAGATCATCCCGGATTATCTTTTCGGCTGCAGTGTTCTGATGAGGGCGCATCCGTGCACGCCCGCATCAGAACTCCCCACAGCACACTATGGAGCAAGCGGCCGGATCCGCTCACTCCATAGTGGGCACTGACATGGTTTTCTACGGCCGCTATTCAATGAATAACCTCCGCAGAAAAGTGACATGTCAGTTGTTTGCAGCGCCGCGAGAGATCCCGGCCGGAGCATATACAGTACTATGTGTATACGCTCCGGCCGGGATCCCATAGGCAACAAAGGCACGTATATTTTCATAATAATCTCGGCCGTTGTATAACGGCCGTGGTTTTACAAAAATATACGTTGTGTGAACATAGCCTAAGGATGTGCCCACTTTTATATGAAAAAACGATAGATAACAGCTAAGCCATGTTCATTCACAGCAAAAAAAAATCGTTGTAGAAAAGAAGAATTCAGCTGCTTATTTGATACCTTTACAGTCAGTTTGTTACTCTTTTATGGATGGTTTATGTTATTGAGACATTTTTTCAATAATGACTGCAAATAGCGCCCATTATTTTAGCGACCGTTGGAAGTATGGTCATTTTTTTTAACCAGTGGCCCAGATAGCCAGTTGGCCAATGACAAATCTGAGCTGTGATTGGTTGCTTTTTGACTATGACGAAAATTAGACACATTTTTGACAGATCGATGCATTGACGTCCACTTTTTAATATATGACATATATGATGAGTTTTATATATGACATTACTATTTTATTATGAATTGTTTATAGTTGCTTTTACAGTGTGTGAATGTAGCCTTAAATGGGTTATTTCACCAACCAAGTAAAAAAAAAAAAAATACCCAAAGCATCAACCTTAAACTAAAAGTGTACCTGACATGACATATAAAAATAACTCCCCAGCAAAAGTAATTGCTTCCATTATGTATGCTGCCCATTTTTATTTTCATTTCACTGCTCCAGCATCCCATGTATTGCCTTGTTGTGCTGCTCATGCTTCTGCATTTCACGCCGGAGGGCTGGCCTTTTTTTTTTAATATCAGTTAGCATGTGAAAACTCATAATTGCATCTTTTTTTTGGGGGGGGGGGGGGGGGCTTTACCACTGACACCCTTTTTTAACTTCTTATTTTGCAAAAAAAATTTAATAATCATAACATACAATACTCAACCACAGGCATGTACAAGTATCATCAAACAACAGTTTTCTAGCACATAAAACAGGGTGCCCAAAGCTGATCAGTCTAAGACATTCTGCAGCCATTTAAGTTTAGTCCATAGCCAACACAACCCCCAGATCAATGCAAGTAATCTTAAAGGCTTAAAGTATTTTCAGTGCATTGCATTACCAAATGCTTTATTTTACACTTGTTTAGTATACTGATTAGCAATATATTTTTTCATAGAATATGCCTTTAAAGGTTTCATCCTATCCTTTTATTATAATGAGATGACTCTGCTCATACTTTCCCAGTCTATACAGTATAGCTGACAAACGAGTTATGCAAATGAGAAAGTGTCAGCCTCTCATCATTGCTTTACTAGCCAATGTGAAATAGCTTTTTATTGTTATATTGTCTGAATTCTAAGTGGGTTAAAACTGTATTATGTGGTAGGTACTCTATTAGGGGTCCTAGGTTTAAATCCAACCTAGGACAACATCTGCAAGAAGATTGTATGTTCTGCATGGGTGTCCTCTTACACTACAAAACATACTGATAAATTAATCCAGAGTTTATATTGGGATCAGGGACCAATGTGAGTGATTATAATCTGTGTACAGCACTTTGAAACATGTTTGCGCCATATAAACAAATAAAATACAAATATTAGGTGGAGTTTACAAGTTTCAACTCCCCTTAATGCCACATTTAAGTCCTAAATGGAAATCATTATTTAGCGTGATAGCGAAGCGAGCCCTTGAGTAACCGATACAACAGAAACCAATAAAATACATATATATCTTATGACTAACATGTCAGAAGATTCATTGTTGTAGCGGTCAGCTAGTGAGAATACTGTAACGCAGCAGGTTTCTGGCATGGATTCTGTTTTCGATTGCTATGGCTCATGGCTCCTATCCAGAAGACACAATCCAGCAGTTTGATCTTTACATGTAAGAATTTAGTTCTCAAAGTTAAGACATTGCAAGGATTCCTTTGAGGATAACATGAGATATGTGCAACACATAGAGATTCACTTCTTACAGTGAACATTTATCCACAGAAGACTCCGTTACTATGTAACTATTGTATAATCTGATTCAGAAAGTACAGAATTGGTTAAAAACAAAAAAAAGTGATACAAGATCTTGGAATCTACTGAAATATAAGATCCTTGAGATGTCTTACCGTGACAAGCAGCTCATTGACTGTGTAATGGTTCACAACCCATGAAAGCGCTGCAGGGAAGTAGAACACTTGCCGCTGGGATCCCCTGCAGCCGGGCTCTGCCATAGGCTTATCTGCTCTACACCTTTCCTATATGAAAGGATTGCCCTAGGCACATAACACATTTAAAGGGAATTTCTTATGTATGTGATTTCATTTAATTACTTGAAGGTATACAGAAGAGATATAATGTATTTATCAGGTTTTAAAATGTTGCAGCTATTTATTTATAAAAACATCCCAAAAGGCGGCCATATTGAACACTATTGAACACCTTCTTTCTTTCTTTTTTCATGCTGCAATGTATGCAAATAAATTGGCATAGAAATATCATAGATTATCCATAATGGGTAATAGTGTGTCACCTAACCAGTTTGACTTTGGGCTTCTCCCAAAGGTGTGTCTAAGAAGCCCCTTTAATCATCATGAAGGATAGTTCTTTTCTTCGTGGGGCTGTCAGGTAGTTACCTCTGCAAGTGGTCGCCTTATATGTGGCAGCTGGCCCGACTGGCCAAGGGATGCTGGTGCAAGGCATTGAGACGAAAGGCAGAGACATATCTAGGCACTGGCTTAGGGTCCCTTTACATGGCCAGATTATTGGCCAGGAGCATTAGTAGAAATGCTCCTTCGCCTGATAATCCACGTATGCAAAAGTGACATCAATCAGCAAAGGAGCGAGAAAATGGTAGATCCTTGCTGATTGCATCTTTTGTGCAGACTTTAAAATCTATCCCTTACTAGGCATTGCTCCCACTAGCCAGAAACCTACTCCACACTGATGAGGGGCAAATACCCCGAAACAGCTCTAAATTTCACTGGCAGCAGAAAAGAAGGTTTCCCACCCCTCAGCTGATTGCTGGCAGTTTTATTAGCCGAAGGATCGCTTCTAACAACTCTCCTTGCCGATAATTGGCCCATGTAAAAGGGTCTTTAGGTTGTGGCTTGGCAGAACATAGTCAGGAACAGGTAATCAAGTCTGAGTGGGTAGCACAGGTTTGTAATCGATAAGGCTGAGTGGAACCCAGACGGGGGAAAAAGTGGTACTGGGGAGCAAGCGGTAACAAAGTCAAAAAAGCAAAATGCCTGGTGTAGCCAAAGATGAAGGCTGATTGGAGGAGGAAGGAGTCAAGTTGGTGTGCTAGCCTATTAAGAAACAGAGAGAAGGCATATGCGTACCATATGGGCAGGCAGAGAAAGAAGCAGCAGGAAACAGCAGTCCATACACTATAGGCAGGCAAGAGGAGTCAGTGACGGAAGGGGTCAAGGATCAGAGCACATGGAGACTTAGCAGGTAGGTGGCTGTGTCTGAATGGCAAAGCAGTATGGCAGCAGGGGCACACCTGTGGCAATACATTACTGTAGTCTCCAGAAAGTGATGGAGTACAGCACCTCCTCCTAGACACCTGACTGTAGGACACAAGATGTGTACAGAGCCTTCTCTTTGGGTTCCAGTGCTATTGTGATTGCACTAACACTCTGCTTATTCTTTCCCAGTCTATACAGTAAAGCTGACAAATGAGCTACAGAAACCAGGAAATGTCAGCCTATTGTGACTGATCCTCTAGCCAGTGTGAAATGGTTTTTTATTGGTATATCATGAATGTTAGTTGGGGTAATACTGTATTATGTGTGAAGGCAATGATCAATTACTAACGGAATAATGTTTCTCCATATATAATGTCTATGTTTACTTGGCTATAAATGATCATTTAGTTGAATTCTAGGCATGTACTTGAAGCATTGCTGCCAACAAAGGGGTTATCCTAAGCCGAGCCCTGCTAGAAAAGCATTAACAGCCAGGAAATTAAAATGCACACCAATAAAAATACATATTAAAATATTTCTATGGATGTTCTACAGAACAATGTAAAAACAATGCCGACAATGTCAAAATAGCATTAGCCTTGGGATCTCATAATCATAAATGAAAACCAGATCCTGAAGTTATTCTGTTTATAAAATCATCCAGAATTAAAATAATTTTTCCAATAAATTTGGGTGAATTACTCATATAAATCACATAATCACAGGATTATAACACACAAGATGCTTTAACATTGTATAAAATTGTATATGTTTAGCTCATAGAGGAAGATTCCCTGACTTCACCTCTCTATTAGAGTGATTACATTCTCATTTATCTTTAGTTGGGATTAATAAGTCAATGGGTTTATCTCCAATGTTTAGCATTATATGTAAGTCTGTGCAGCAGCACTGACAGGAGCAGACATTTGACACAGGTTAGAGTTCAGAGGAGTGAAGTCCTAAAACTGCACTGACAGGAGCAGAAGAGATAAGAACTGTGTGTTAACTCCTCTTCCTTTAAATTTGGTATCTCATTATGCTGTTCATTTATTTTAAAAAATTGGTTTCCTCTAATCCTAGCTATGCTCAGGGCAAGATTATAATAATAATATTTATTTGTATAGCGCCAATAGTTTCCGCAGCACCTCCTCTTGAACCTTCAGCTCCAGGTCTGGCTTGAGGGGAATGAATTTAATGTTTTCAAAGAGAAGTACCTTAAAAATAAAAAGCAAGGCAGGCAGGTGCGGGAAATTAATAAACGATGTATACTTACCAGTCCTCGTGCCCTGTAGTGCTGCTCCTGGGTCCCTCTGATGGTCACCGGCTGTCATTTTCACCTGGAATCCAGTTAAATCATGTAGCTGGCTCTTCTATATGCAACGCCACAGCCTGGCTTAGTGATTGCCCGCTCAGCCAGCCAGTGACTGCTTACATAACGTTACAGCAGGAAGAGCTGCAGGAGGCGGGCAGCTCTCAACTGGACCGGGAGCTGCACTACAGGGCACAAGGATAGGTAAGTATAGTTTGTTTAGTATGTTCCCGCACTCCCTGGCTTTTTTGGGGGGGGAGGGGGGGTTAAAGTGATGGAACTCCTTAAAGTTTCACTGTTGTGAATTAATTTTTTTGGCAGAAATTAATAGTCCAGGCGATTTTAAGAAACTTTGTAATTGGGTTTTTTACCTGAAAAATGCATTTTTATCATGAAAAAGCAGTTTGAAGCTCTCCCCCCTGTCTTCATTGTTCGCTAGAGATGAGCGAACCGGGTTCGGGTTCGAGTTGATCCGAACCCGAACGTTCGGCATTTGATTAGCGGTGGCTGCTGAACTTGGATAAAGCTCTAAGGTTGTCTGGAAAACATGGATACAGCCAATGACTATATCCATGATTTCCACATAGCCTTAGGGCTTTATCCAAGTTCAGCAGCCACCGCTAATCAAATGGCGAAAGTTCGGGTTCGGATCGAGGTTCGCTCATCTCTATTGTTCTCCTATGGAGAGAGCTAAATAAAACACCAAAACAGGACAACAAAGAGTTCATCTACAAATACCTCACCCTTTATCTCCTCTGACAGTCACCACTGACCTCTCTGAGCTCTGATTACAGCTGTCACCCAGCTCTGTGCCTGTAATCCTCTGTTATCTGCTTTCTGCTGTCGGCTAACTCCCTCCTCCCCCCTCCCCTCTCCCTAGAACAGACTGGGTATGTCTGATGCAACAAGTCACAATTTCCTGATTTTTTTTGCAGTGGATGAAAAAGAAGAAGGAGGGGGGGACCTGGGAAAAGGCTTTTTAAATGCAGATAATGGCATATTTGGCTAATAAACCCAATTACAAAGTTTCTTAAAATTGCCTGGACTATTGATTTCTGCAAAAAAAAAAAAAAAAAATACGAGAGTGACTCTTTAAGTATAGATTAAAAGCTGCAGCTGGGGCCCGCACAGGTACATAAGTCTACAGGAACCCACACCTAGTTTCCCACTGACACTTGCTTTGGAAAGAGAGAGGACAGGGGACTTTTGCCATTTGCACCCTACTGTAGTTTGTACTCTGTCTACAGATGGGTGTCACCAAACTATGTTGTTCCTCTCTAACTTATCTGGTTCCCTCCCAAATTCCTTACGAGCTAAGACTTTGTAATATCATTACTGTTTCCATTGACTCCTAACCTTTCTAGGAATTTTTGCAAACATCCTACTAATGTTTATACAGTTCACCCCATCAACTATTCAAGCGTCATCCTCAATGAGACTTCTATTCCATATACTGAGTAAACCGATAGCAATTGTTAGCAATTCTCTTACTTCTTGATGGGCTTTTGTCTGCAGACATAAATAAAAGATCTAGGATTTTCTTATAACATAACATTTTTGTCACTGATTGAAGATAGTATTCTAAATGCCAGTTTAACCAATGTTAAAGAATCTGGTTGAGTAATTTTGACATAATAGAGATTTTCGCCAGTCTGAATCTGTATCTAGTATGCAGAAATCGAGCAGACCCAAAGGATCCCACTCTGTTTCTAGTACAGCCATCAAATCTGTACATTACACTGATTTACCATTGATTCGAGAAATGTGTAATGCTCAATATCCCCTGTGGAGGCGCTGCAGGGAAATAACACTTGCTCCTTAGCTTTTCTATTGATTATTGCTAATAACTGGGGATCTAATGTGACTATTTGGCCAACGTTATATGATGGTTAGCAGAAAATGAATCTAACAAAATGGTATTGCCCAAAGTAAGAAACCCATTAAACTATTCTATCCTGATGTCTTGATGATGGCCAACATTCCACCAGCAGATATTGTTGGAAGTATAAAGTATCAGGCATGTGGATTTCAATGCTTGATTATTTTATTAAAAGGGTTATTCAGTGAAAATCTTTTTCTTTCAAATCAGTTGGTTTCAGAAAGTTATATAGATTTGTAATTTACTTCTTTTTCAAAAATGTCCAGTCTTCCCATACTTATCAGCTGCTGTATGCCCTGCAGGAAGTGGTGAGTTCTTTCCTGTCTGACACAGTGCTCTCTGCTGACATCTCTGTCCATGTCAGGAACTGTCCAGAGCAGCAGCAAATTCCCATAGAAAACCTCTCCTGCTCTGGACAGTTCCTGCCTCGGTCAGAGGTGGCAGCAGAGAGCACTGTGTCAGACTGATAAGAATTGTTTCAATTACAAATCTATATAACTTTCTGAAACCAGTTGATTTGAAAGAAAAAGATTTTACCTGGATTACCCCTTTAAGCGAGATAATTTGCATAAATGCAGAGGTAGCGCATTTGTTTATTCTCTTCTCCCTACTGAGAGCACGTGCATACCCATGACATAATAAATTGAAGGGGTTGTCTGGTTTAGAAAAACATGTCCGCTTTCTTCCAGAAACAGGACCTCTCTTGTCCTCAGTTTGGGTCTTGTTTTTCAGCTCCATTAATTAAAGTAAATGGAGATAATTTTTAATACCAAACACAACCTGAGGACAGGGGTGGCGCTGTTTTTGCAAAAAAAGTAACTGTTTTGTTTTCTAATCCTGGGTAAGCCTTTTAAAAGTTTTTCATGGGACAAACCCTTTAAGGATAAATCTTATCCTAAACACTTCTAGTGATGTCTCAGGCGACACAGAGAGAGAGACTTTCCTAATATGAAACATCTGCCTCCAGAATAATCCACTTACTGCAGCTGTGAGTACATCTCGGGTCCAATATAAGTAAACAGATTTTCCACATAAGAAGAATCAGGGATGTCTGGAAAATAAAATAAAATATACATAATTATTCATCAGAGTCAGATGTGCTGGACGACGTAGGGCATGAATTCTCCACAGATCGAAGGGCTGAGACCTGAGAGCATTACAATGTAATGAGCTGATATTGATCCGCGTGTTATTACTATTAGACTATGTCCAGTCCATTAAAGTCAATACAAATCATTATATGTCAGAGATATACCTTTGGTGTATGCATTAAATGTTATGTATTACAGCCTTAGGCTATGTTCACACAATGTAAATATTATATTAATCATGGCCATCGTTGCCGATTTGCAACAACGGCCGTGAGTAATAGAAAATTTACATTGTGCTGCAGTCAATGGTATCCCAGCCGGAGTGTATACACATAGTATACACTCTGGCCAGGATCCCTAGCGGCCGCAATGAAGACTGATATTTCAGTTTTGTGGGCCGCACTCTCCATTGTGTGCAATGGTGAATTGTAAAGTGCTGCGGAATCTGTTGGCGCTATATAAATAAAAATTATTATTATTATTAATACATAAGATGTGGGTGCACATAGATGCCCCTGCATCCCAATTCAATAGAAATAAAGTTTATCTCAGCCACTACTGCAGCACCAGCTAGGATAAACTTCACTGACACCAGCCATTCTGTGACACGGCCGGGTCACAGAACGGCTGGTGTCTCACGTAGTGTGAACGTGGCTTTACACATAATTGGTGTCCCCCTTTATATTATGTTATTGTTAATAGATTATAAGCCCTTGAGGGGTGTGGCTTTAAGACTTTATCTTTATCCAGAAGAAAAAGATGTGGCACTCACCACTTTTTGCAAAAACGTGTTTTCTTTATTTCGTGGAATGCATACACATCAGTAACGCTTCAGCGGGTATAGACGCCAGCATGCTGATTTGGTTCACAGATGAACAAATCAACACGCTGGCGTCTATACGCGCTGAAGTTTACTGCACCTTATGAAATAAAGGAAATACGATTTTGCTGAAAAAATGGTGAGTGCCGTATCTTCTTCTTTTAGAAATTACTGTAAATGGATTGTGTTTATCAAGCTGAGCACACCACTTTAGTGCAATAGTGCACCGGCATATACCAGTTTCCACATGATGGTGGACAAGGTTTCCTATGAGGTTAACCTGCGCTGTGCCGGTCTGAACCTGTATGAAGCATATTTAATTATTTTTTGTTTTCTATTGCTGATTTCCCCAACATATTAGCCCCATTCACTGGAAATACAGCTTGCTGTCAGGCATTAAAAAACTGATCTGCTAAGACTCCCATCTTCCCTCAGTTTACTGTACTCATTGAGAGCCTTATATTCAAGAAGGCAGAGACTCTCTAGAGACCTTGACTGTCTCGGAAACCGTCTCTCCTGCAGCTGTACATAGCCGTGCAGCTGGAGTCTCTGCAGTACAGATTAGGAACTTCTCCACAGAGTCATATGGACCAGTCTGAGGTCTAAAGATATTGGGTGGTCTGTAAGGAGTTAATTTTCATGCTTTTTATTCTCTACTATTACAGAACAAGTTATTAAACCCATTTCCCATAGAAGAACATACAGATCATTGTAACGCTTGCCATCTTCATATACCATCATCTAATCCTAGTCTTAAATACTGAAGGAAGGTCAAAGAAAATAGGTCCAAACCATAACTATTCAGCTTGCTCTGGAAAACAGCATGGTTATTCTCACTACAGACAGTAATAATACCTTTAGAGGAAAAAATAATTAAATTCATTTAAAAATATATAATTTTCTGAATATAATAATAATAATAATAATAATAATAATAATAATATAAATATTTTAAAATATAATTTTATTATTATTATAAAATATGCTGATCATGTTCATCGCTACATTGCATGGAAATGGTAATTGGAACACGAAACTCAACCAGGGCAGTTTCTAGACCATTTTGGCAACAGGGCGAATCTTGATAAAAGCGCCCCCCCCTGCGACCTCACTCAATTCAGCTCTGGAGAAGGAAGGAGGGCTTTTATCAGGATTCGGGTTGTTAGGAAGAAGCAGGGAGTGTATTATGGCATAGATCACTGTTGCACCCCTAAGAGATAATGTTCAACCGAATACAGAATCATCATACAGGGACTCACAGGTGACGTTCTCTTTGATCTGCGGCACCATTTTCCTTTTCCTCTCCAACCGGACCACCATGATGATTTCTTGAAGCTACAATTCGTCTCCTCAGAACCTGCCAGACAAACATCTCAGGCTCCGCACTTATCCAGCAACTTCCTTCCCTTTTCCCTCCTTTAGGCTCCTAAATTATAGTAATTCTGCTGCTTGGTGCAGTAAAGTCTGCATGGTGTGACCTCCATTACACTGACATACAGGATACTGGGAAAGCTGTGTGACCTCCATCACACTGACATACAGGATACTGGGAGAGCTGGGTGACCTCCATTACACTGACATACAGGATGCTGAGAAAGCTGGGTGACCTTGATTATACTTACATACAGGATACTGGGAGAGCTGGGTGACCTCCATTACACTGACATACAGGATGCTGGGAAAGCAGTGTGACCTCCATTACACTGACATACAGGATACTGGGAAAGCTGGGTGACCTCCATTACACACTGACATACAGGATGCTGGGAAAGCTGAGTGACCTCCATTACACACTGACATACAGGATGCTGGGAAAGCTGTGTGACCTCCATTACACACTGACATACAGGATGCTGAGAAAGCTGTGTGACCTCCATTATACTGACATGCAGGATGCTGGAAAAGCTGGGTGACCTCCATTTTACTGACATACAGGATGCTGGAAAAGCTGGGTGACCACCCCCTGTAATCCCCCCTGTGCTGTCCCCATTGTAATAATCCTCCCTATGCTGCCCCCCCCCCATCGTAAAAATCCCCTCTGCTCCCCCTGCATTGCCAAACACACACACAAAAAAAACCCCATTATACTCACCTTATTCTGGCATAGGAGTCCCTCTCTCCTCTTCTCCAGCCTACGAGGAGCAGGCCGATGCTGACCCTGCACACATCTCTCTCCAGCAAATGCAGTGAAATGACGTCATTGCGCTGCTGGAGGGAGAAGATGTCTCTGCAGGTGCAGAGTGCTCGGCTGGGTCGGAGTGGTCCGGGGGCGGAGCTACGGACAATCCGGGGTGGAGCTACGGGCGGTCCGGAGGTTCAGGCGGAGCTACAGCCGGTCCGGAGGCGGAGGTCCAGGCGGTCCGGGGGCGGAGCTACGGCCGATCCGGGGGCAGAGCTACGGCCGATCCGGAGGCGGAGGTCCAGGCAGTCCAGGGGCGGAGCTACGGGTGGTTCGGGGGCGGAGCTATGGGCGGTCCGGGGCGTAGGGCAGTCTTGCCAGGTGATGGGGCCAGCGAGCTAGCAGGCGGGCGGCCGGTTGGCTGGGGGTGCGCGCTCAGCTAAGTGGAGTCTGGGGGGTGCCACTAGCGCCCCCTAGCTGTCGGCGCCCCATGCGGTCGCCTGGCCCGCCCGCCTCTAGAAACGGCCCTGAACTCAACTATGGGGAATAGCTGGAGTCAATGGGAAGTTGTAGATCACATAACTGTGTAAGACCAGTCCCAATGCCAGGGCTGCGTGCAGTGTGAAACATGTGAATGTTAGTTCTCCTTGTGTGACCTATGCTGGAAAGAATATCAGTATAACGTTTTACAGTAGGAGAAGCATTGGATCCTCTTCTGCTATTTATGTCTGTGTGTCCTGTAAATTTCAGTGTCCTCAAATTAGCCATTTCTAGGAGGTTATGTAACCATTTATGGGCATATCAAGGAAATTGGGATTTATATATTGTGAGGTCTTGACTAGTGATGAGCGAGTACTAAAATGCTCGGGTGCTCGATACTCGAGACGAATATTTCCCGATACTCGGGTGCTTATTTCGAGTAACGAACCCCATTGAAGTCAATGGGAAACTGGAGCATTTTTACAGGGGACCAAAGCTCTGCAAAGGGAAGGTTGCATGAAAAACCTTAAAACTAGAGATGAGCGAACCTCGAGTCGATCCGAATCCAAACTTTCGGCATTTGATTAGCGGTGGCTGCTGAAGTTGGATAAAGCCCTAAGGCTATGTGGAAAACATGGATATAGTCATTGGCTGTATCCATGTTTTCCAGACAACCTTAGAGCTTTATCCAAGTTCAGCAGCCCCAGCTAATCAAATGCCGAACGATCGGGTTCGGATGGACTCGAACCCGAACCCGGTTCGCTCATCTCTACTTAAAACCTCAGAAAATGATGGAAACACGGAAATGGACAGGAAACAGCAGGGGCAGCATGTATGGATGCCTCTGAGGCTGTCTAATCGCACCATTACGCCAAATTATGGACAACTGCCGGGGGGTTGTATAGAGTATGTGTGTAACTGGTGCTGTTTTTTTTAAGGCACCCATTGCACAGGACACTGCACAGTGAGGATAGGTATAGCTGAACTACTGATCCCAGCCAGCCGAGGTAATGTCAGCAACAGGACAAACTGACTACTGACAGCTGCACTACAGCTGCCAAGAATAGCAAAAAAAAAAATGCTTTAAAAATGTTGAGTTCTTCGTGTGGGATCCCTGCCTAACTGCGCACTAATTCCCTGCCTAACACTCTCCCTGACAGACAGCAGCTCTCTCCCTATGCTCATCCAGCCTGTGTCTGAAGCGAGCATCGTGGGACCTGATTCTTATATGCCCAGGTCATCTGATCTGGCCAGCCAATTCGTGCTATCGACATGTAGGGTTCCCACGTGATGCTACGAGCTCCCTAAGACTCTCCTGCATGATGATTGGCTGAGAAAAAGCCGCCAAACATGCAGAAAGAGGAAGATGCCATTGTCTGAAGTATCGCGAGATGCTCGTCCAAGTAACCAACACCATCGAGTACCCTAATACTCATCTCTAGTCTTGACTATGAATAAGCTGCGTAAACCTGAAAATATTCCAAAAATCATCATAAAAGGGCAATTTTTTTAAGGATAAAAGAGAACATCAGCTTTTACTTTATGAACTATCATTCAGCTATAAAACTAAGGGCCAAACCTTTGCTGCAGGGCTTTCCTTACGGTCCTATTAAACGAGCGATAATCAGCCGAATTGGTTGATTATCACTCCGTGTAATAGAGACAGCGATCAGCCGATGAGATCTTTATGTCCAGACCTAAAATTAAAAAAAGCAGAGAACAGCCAGCTAAAAAGCCGAGAACAGAGCAGAAGGCAGGAGGAGGCCAGGAGCGTGGAGAGGTAATGTATGAACAGTTTAGGGCAAGGGCTGCACGGACATCAGTTATGCCCTTGCTAAACGATAATTGAGCCATGTAATAGGCTCAGTAAACGAGTGGCCATCTAGCAAATGGGCACTCGTTTACATTATTGATTGGTCCGCCTAATAGGACCCTTAAAGTGACTGTACCACCAGGCCCAGGCTGAAGCACTGGAGGCGGCCGACCCACCCCCAATGGGAGGAAACCCCAGCCCCTCCATGACGTGACTCCATTAGAATCAATGGAACCCTATCATAGAGGGGCTAGGGTTTCCTCCCACTAAGGGTGGGTCAGCCGCCTCCAGTGCTTCAGCCTGGGCCTGGTGGTACAGTCACTTTAAATATCTGCTTCTTTTGTCTATCGGGAAAATCTGTTAAGGTTCTTGGGTAATATTAGGAGGGAGGAGGATATATGACAATAAACATAGAACACCTATATTGTATAGTCATCTTTTTTTTCCTAAAAAAAATTTCAGGTTCAAAATAAAACTCTTAATACAACATGTGCATATACTGTAGTCTAGAAGTTCATTAAGGTGAATTAACTCTTCAGGAATTGTTTTAGAAGCTGATGCTACTTGTTTCAATAATACTGTGATCCCGCTTTGATAATCTATGACAAGACTGGCAAGTCCGAGCTTTCTTTTTACATCTGGGCTTAAATTTATCGGCTGTGTCAGACAGCAGCTGCCTCACACAAATGGCAGTCTATCGGTCACACATAAGGAAGTTGTAAAGGCTTGGCAATTGCAACTGTCTATAGACATAGAGGATCCGGTCAGGAAAAGACTGAAGAAAGACAATAGAATTTTAGTTTTATTGCGCATACTTTAGTATCAATGTATATGTCATGTTTAGTCATTTTATTTTAATATTTGGGAAATTGTTATTGAATTGTTACGTGAAGTGATACAACATATGTAGACATACTCATACCGGTAGTTGTGGAGGACACTGGGCAATTCCATAAATGACTGTTAATTAATAGTTGTAATCAAAATAAATCATACTCACCTACCCTGGTCCCCCACAGTCCCCATGTTCATGCCATCAGGTCCCATTAATCACAGGTACTTCCTGCTTATGAGACAAGTCATCTGGGCAGGCACCACCCACCCAATCACTGACCATGACAGTGTCCCTACTCAGTTATTGGCTGAGTGGGTCCAGTCTGATCCAGTCCCTTCCCACAAGACAGGGGATACCTAGCTCCTCAGTGCACACCCATTTGCCCCCTTAATGAGAGGCAGCACCCGTCCTCAGCTCTATTCACTGTCTATTGGAGTTTTGCTGAGTTAAGTGCTAGACAATGTTCAGACATCCCAGAGAGATTGAATGATATGGTGGTCGAGTTTTACCTCTTGGGGGATAATTGACCTCTTCCAGTGGTTGGACCCTCACCAATCAGCTAGGTATCCCCTATCCAAAGCTTGCATATTTAGTATTTTGTTACCTGTAACTTTAAGATCCAAAGAAGTCTCAAAGCTGAAATAAAATAATAAAAATGCTAAGTTCCATCCAAATTCCACCTCAGGGTCAGCTGCCCGGACCCCCACCTGAGTCTGCAGATTAACACCACATGAATTACAGTTATCCAGGTGCTGGCAGCGGAGGGACGCCAGACACAAGAATTCTTCCAGCACTGATCCACATGTCAGACTAGTATTACATCTGATTCACCCTTGAGTCTGGAGAAGGGAAGAGCTGGTCTACAATCTCATAAACTCAGCAGAAACTACTCCAGTGGCCTTGCTTCTACTTTTTTTTTATAGTTTTCTACATGGTGCAGTTGTAAAATTAATTTTAAATTAATTTATTTAAATTAAATCAATTTGATTTAAATGTAATATATATATACACATATATATATATATATATATATATATATATATATATATATACCATGTAGTTATATATATATATATATATATATATACCATGTAGTTATGATATATTTAGTACATCACATTATAAATTCTATATTTTCTATATTATATATACTAAATAGGAAAAAAAAAGCATGCAAGGATTCTTAGAGGTTAGCTCACAGCCGGTGGAAAGAGAGAACAGATACAAGTCAGTCTGCAGAGAAGAATCATAAATACTGTGTATAAAAATAGAGAGTAAAATAACAGGCTGTAATAGGCTGTAACAGCAAAAATAAGCAGAATGTTTCAAAGAGGCCAATGGAGAAAGTGTTTTTGTATCATCGTAGCAGGTACAAAGTGAGAATTCAAATGTTTTTACAAGTTGTCTATAGCCTTTAACTATTAAATTACTGGATAGGATCTGAAAACATATTGTCCTATATATTTGTATGTTTGTTGCAATTCCTTTACCTAGTTCTATTATTCGTTTCTATAAGGTTTATGTACTACCGTATGTGTATACTTATGTGTATTATTATATAGTATTATTCTTACATAGGCTATGTTCACACAACGTATATATTTTCGGAAAATCACGGCCGTTGTGCAACGGCCATGATTATTATGGAAATATACGTTACATAACCTTCTATGGAATCCCGGCCAAAGCATATACACATAGTATGCGCTCCGGCCGGGATCCCTGGCGGTGCCGAAAAGAACTGACATGTCATTCAATGAATAGCGGCTGCAGAAAACCCTGTCAGTGCACACTGTGGAGCGAGCAGCTGCAGCCGCGAGCTCCATAATGTGCTGTGTGGAGTTCTGATACGGGCACGCACAGATGCGCCCACATCAGAACCCTGCGGCCCGAAAGATCATCTGGCCGGTACGATCTTTTCAGAGACCGGCCGTTCCGCGACCGGGCGGGGTCATGGAGCGGACGGTCTAATACTGCATGTGAACATAGCCTTTCACAGTAAGATTAAAAAAAGACACATGTACATCAAGTTCAACTAAGGGAAAGAATGGATGAAGGGAAGGGGGTAGATGATGGATAAATAGATTTATATATATGCATTTATGTTAACTGTTGTGAAGCCCTCTACTGTTGTTGCTGTGACCAGATCCTGTGGTAGACTGTTCCACAGATTCACAGTTCTCATGGTAAAGAAGGTTTGTCGCCTCCGGAGATTGAACCTTTTTTTCTCCAGGCGGAGGCAGTGCCCCCTTGTCCTTTGAGGGGGTTTACCTGGAACATCTTCTCCCCATATTTCTTGTAGGGGCCATTTATATATTTAAATAAATTAATCATTTCTCCCCTTAAACCTCTCTTCTCCAGACTAAACAAATTTAATTCTCTTAATCTCTCCTCGTAACTAAGATGCTCCATTCCCCTTATTAGTTTAGTTGCCGCCTTTGTACATTTTCCAGGACGTCCTTTTTATGAATCGGGTTCCAAAACTAAACAGCGTCCACCAGATGAGGCCGCACCAAAGCTTTATAAACCGGTAATTCTACTGTAATATGTTTTTATTTTTCTTGACTTTATAAGTATAATAAATTTTCTTGTAACGTTTAAAATATAGTTCAAGGATTTTGGCAAATACATAGCTACAAAGTAACGCGGATATTTCCTGTTGGGCACCGTGTTCTTCAGATATGCTTGTCCAGAGATATTGGCTGATGACATGGCTCTTACCGCTTTCAGTCTTTCAGTTTTGTTTTGATTTGTGCTTTACAGATTTCAAATTCTTTTGTATTCTCTTTGGCAGACAATGCGTAATATGAGAGACACATAGCATGTTCTCATACTTAGATCTCCATTGTTACTCTGAAAGGAGTCATTTGTTAAAAAAAAAAAAAAAACTATTTTCAAAGACCCTTTTAAGGGATTTAATGGGGAGTTAATGGGGACAGCTATGAGAAGTGATTCTGGATGACCTGTCATGTCCATGCACAGTGCACTGCTTTATTTCTCCAGCAGTGGCACTTAAAGGGGAATTTCCATCTCAACTTAGGCTATGTTCACACTACGTCTATTTCCGGCCGTAGTTCGTACGCGGCCAGACATGTGCGGCTGAAGCTACGGCCGTGGGAAAAAAAGACATGCGGCCGGATTGCGAACATGCGGGTGAACCGCGAACATACGCCCGTAGTACAGTTATGCTTCCCTAGCTTGTTTCGAAGCGATCTGAAACAGGTCATTTACTTGGAAATCTTCGCCCAGCCCAATAAAACTCACAGAACCTTTTGGATCTAAAAATCAAGTTCAATTTGGCTGAAATAAGTACTCTGTACGGGACCGCATGGAAATCCACGGCCGTGAGTTGGAACAGTTCCGGCTGCAAACAATGGTCTTGTTCATTTTTCACGGCGCCGTATACGATCCGGCCCTAAGCTCATACATAGTGTGCATTGTGCGGCCGGAAATCGTATACTTTCAAGCGTACGCATTAACCTCAAAACTACAGGCATATATTCGCGGTTCGCACTACGGCCGGAAATATACGTAGTGTGAACATAGCCTAATAAAGTTTCACTTGTAGGGCTCAGCAAGTTAGCAAGTTTGCTAAATGGTTGTATTTTCAAAAATATTTAGTATGACAAACCCTACATATTTAAAGCGTAACTGTCATATTTTTTTTATTGCAGAAATCAGTAGTATAAGCGATTTTAAGAAACTCTGTAATAGGTTTTATCAGCCAAAAAAGCCTTTTTCTGTACTCAAGAAGCAATCTCCCAGCCTCCCCCCCTGACTTCTTATCTGTTCATTATCAGGCAAACACGTCTTCATTACAGAGAAGCCAGTGAAGACGGGCTCTGCTCTCTCCATTCTATCCTTATGGAGGGGGGAGGGGCCGAGGGAGATGAGGGAGCAGGAAGAGGTGACATGAAGGTCAGCTGTTTGTAGACTCTCTGGGCACCTAAAACGCAGGATTCTGGGGTCAGAAAGGTCAGTGCTTATCTATGAACTTACTGAGAGAAGATTGCAGGGTGTTGTGCTGTGCAGAACTGCTCTGTGCTCACTCACTCCTAACAGCCCCTCCCCTCTCCATAGCCACATAATGGACACAGAAATCCTGCTTCTTCTGAAGTGAGGGGGAGGCTGGGAGATTGCTTTTTCAGTACAGAAGGAAATTCTTTTGGTTTATAAAACCTATTACAGAGTTTCTTAAAATCGCTTGAACTGTTGATATGTAATGTTTTTAAAAAAAATGACCCTGAAATGACAGTTACGCTTTAAGGCTGGGTTCACACTATGTATATTTGAGGCTGTATTTGGTCCTCATGTCAGGTCCTCATAGCAACCAAAACCAGGAGTGGATTGAAAACACAGAAAGGCTCTGTTCACATAATGTTGTAATTGAGTGGATGGTCACCATACAACGGTAAATAACTTCCATTATTTCAATACAACAGCCATTGTTTTAAAATAACAGCACATATTTGCCATTAAATGACGGCCATCCACTCAATTACAACATTATGTGAACAGAGCCTTTCTGTGTTTTCAATCCACTCCTTGTTTTGGTTGCTATACAGCCTCAAATATACAGCCTCAAATATACGTAGTGTGAACATAGCTTAAGTATGTGAGTTGACAACAGAATACCCGTTTAAGGGAAAGTGAAAATCTAATGCCAAGTTCTTCCAGCTTTCCAAAGATGTTCCCTAGACTGTTTTTGAGGATCTTTATAGATCTATCCAGGATCCAAAAAACATAGTTAATTTCTTACAAAAACAGCACCACAACTGTCCTTAGGTTGTGTGTGGTATTACGACTTCTGTGGAACTGAGTTGCAATACCATACATAAACAGAGAGCAGGAGTGGCAGCTATCCAAAGCAAGTTAAAAAAAAGGTTTTATATCATACTCTGTTCACCGGCATGTTGCCAGCATGTTGTCAAAAAGGTATGTCAAGATATACCACAATGCATTCTATTGGCGGGGCTCATTAAAGGGGTTTCTGGTGCAAAATATACTAATCTGGGGTGGGGGGTTAGACACCAAGTACCCATGCCAAGCAGCTGTTCGGTGCAGCACTATACTGTATACTGTGAACAGAGATTGCCTCTGTTCAACATGTAGCGGTGGTCATGTGCAACTCCAGCTTAGCTCCTATTCACTTGAACGGGACCTGAGCTGCAGTTACACATCACAACTGCTATACAATGAATGAAGACAAACTCTGAGTATTGCAGAGCTGATCAGTTATTGATCAGCTATCCAGTGTTAGCTCATCAGTAAATTTTGCCGGTAATACCCCTTTAGGGGCCTATTCCACAGGAGCGATAACCAGCCCCATTCGGCCGATTTTCTCTCCGTGGAATAGAGAGAACGATCAGCCGATGATCGTGTCATCGGCTGATCGTTCATTTAGGTTCAGACCTAAAATCATCGTTCGCCACCAGCGTATCGCTACGGTTGAATAGTGGTGCGCGGCAGCGACCGTCAATTTTAGCAGAACTATACATTACCTGTCCGGGCTGCAGGTCTTCTTCTCCCAGTCCCGCGCCGCAGCATCGGCTTCGGAGCGGGGCTGTCTGAACTGACAGACTGCTAAGCCAATCACTGTCCGGAACCGACGCGGCCAGTGATTGGCTGAGCGGTCTGTCAGTTCAGACAGCCCCGCTCCGAAGCCGATCCTGCGGCGCGGGACTGGGAGAAGAAGACCTGCAGCCCGGACAGGTAATGTATGAAACAAGGGCTGCAAGGACACCGGTAACGATGTCCCTGCAGCCCTTGTTTCACAATCATCGGGGCCGTGGAATAGGCTCAGTAAACGAGCGCCGATCTAGCAGATCGGCACTCGTTTATGTCGTTGATCGGGCCCTGGTTGGCCCGTGGAATAGGACCCTTAGTGTTAAAAGGGATGGTATAACCCCCATAAGGTCTTATCCTTTGGCTCAGACTGACTTAAAAATGAAGAGAAAAGTAAGAAGCTGGTTCCAAGTGGCCAAACTTTTTCTAAAAAATGAGACAAACACTGGCTGAGGTGAGCCAACACTATGGCCAGTGATTGACTATCTGGGTACTTCCTGTATGTCAAGACAAAATAGGAAGTATTTTTTTTTTGTTATTTCTATGCCAGTTAGAGCCCATTGTTGAGAATTTTGTGGATACCCCTTTAATAGACTAAACATAGTCTAATAGTAGCTATGTTTTATCCATTTTCTGAAGGTGTCTGTTCAGGACTCAAAAACGTGATGTATACTTTTGAGTCCCGCACAGACATGATATATGTTTGGGAAAAGGACCAAACAGTCTACTAGACTATATTCTGTCTATTAAACTTAATGGTGTAATCTATTCCCACTTGATGTGTCCAGCCAGCACTCTATTTAATTTCTGTGCGGTTTCCCAACATTGTCATGTACTGAGCTTTGCAATGTCCCAAAACCCTTAGGAGAATGAATGGAGTGCTAGCTGGTAGGGTTTCCTTTGTTGTGGTTAGTTGGGGTTCAATGGTTCAAAAATAGGATTGGAGATAACAACTGGAGATAGTTGCCACCACAGAGCCCTAGAATGGGAACATAATTGACCCACAATTAATGGAGCACACCGCACATGCATGGCCACTAGACATGAGCGAATATCAAGCACACTTGGGTCCATCCAAAGCTGACCGTGCAGCATTTGATTACCAGTGGCTGTAGAAGTTGGATGCATCCCTGAGGCTGCCTGAAAAACATAGATACAATCATGGGCCATATTCACAAGCTGTAAAACAGCGGCTGCTCTGTGACACGGCCGTGCCACAGAATGGCCGGCGTCAGTAACGTTCCTCCCGGCTGGTACTGCAGTACCGGCCGGATGAACATCGCTTCTTTGGAATTCGAATGTGGGCACATTCGGGTGTGCCGGCATACCAATTAGCCATTGCAGACAATGTAAAGTCCGTCCAGAGACGCATTTTACATTGTCTGTACAGTCATTTTTGTGTGGTCGTAATGAATAGCAGTCGCACAAAATTGACAGTTTTTTGTGCGGTCGCATGGAATCCCGGCCGGAGTGTATACAACTACTACAGCCACTGGTAATCAAATGCCACTTGCTCGGGCTCAGATGGACTTGAGCAAGCTCGACATTCGCCTATCACTGCTCTTTTCTCTATGGGTAGGGGATAACATAATGAGAATATCACCTTAAGGTTTCCTCCTTATATAAAAGTAAGAGTGAGTGAAGCCATGACCGCTGCTCATAAGGATACCTATAATTTATATTATACCTTTTTTACTATGATACACATCTCCCTAGATTATTACAATACATCATGATGTGTTATTGTGAAACAAATGTAAGGAGATGGATGGCATCCTAAGAGGCCAAATATGTGCCAGAAAATGGCTGCACATCACATGGAAGGCAACAAATCAATCCTTATACATGAATGTGATGATATAACCATCCAGGGGATTTTTTTAATAGTCTATTATAAATTATAATACAGTACATACAGAAGCCATACTGTTTGACTGAACACCAGGTACTTCCCATTTCACAGAATGTTCTATTTTCCTAAGAAACACCATTTATTTGTTATCCTCGGAATCAATGGGGAGCAATCCAGGGAAGACAGATATTTGGCTTTTGTGTATTTTTGCTTTTCCAGGAGAAATATCTCATCAAAATATCGATATGAACACAATCGGCATCCACTGCTAGTACATCTGCAGGATGACATTATGGAATAAGATTTCATTATTTTTCCGGAGGAAGAGGAATATGAGATATTGCAGATGACACTGGGTGCCATTATTCGTTTTTGGCTTTTTGGGACACTTTGTTGGTGGCGCATAATAAGTTATATATATGGTACAACAAGTTCAGCCTTCTATAAGTGGGCAACATTTCAGCACAACCCTATATGCATCATTTTATGGGGTCAGTCTCATATGCTCTTTTTTTTTTTTTACCTGTGTAGGGTTGGATGGAGGGCCTTAGACCCAGCTGAGGATATACTTGAGGGCTAGCCTCCTTCTATGGAGAATATTTGCCCGTTCACTTAACATGTCATTATCATCTGTGTTGTTATCATTGTACATACAGAACAGAGGTTGTCCAGGCAAAACTAACTTGTCCCCTATTCACAGGATAAAAAGCACAATAACCGCTCAACAATTGGGGGAGGGAGGGGTCCGCAGAACCTAAAAGGATAATGTTCTTACTTACCAGTATTGTGCAATGGCAGGCACAACGCTGGTATGAGCACAATAGGAAGGAGGAGGTCCGCGGCCTTGCCGCCACAGCTCACCGCCGCTCCAGATGGGGTTTAATGTACAGAATTCAAATTCAAAATTTGCAGGTTTTCCGGGAGAGCTGACCATCTGGTAATTCAGAAGAGCTTCAGTAGAGTCAATAACTTTTATACACGTAATCACAACGCATTTCGTCTTTGTTCTACAGACTTTATCAAGTGAGGTCACCTCACTTGATAAAGTCTGTAGAACACAGACGAAACGCCAGAACATGGATGAAATGCCAGAAGTCCCATTGACGTGCATTATTTAAAGAAAAAACTGATGTTTTTTTACATACACAAAACTGGTATTGACTACATTTTTCTGTACGTTAAAATTAAACATACTAAAATTAAAGCGATGAAACAGATGGAAAAATGTAGTGTGAACCCAAGCCATTGTGTGGCAGCAGTAAGGCCACCACGCAACTTTAGGCCATGTTCACACAACATATGTTTTGCATAAATCATGGGCGTTGTTGCAATTTTGCAACGTTGTGTTTGAATGAATGGAATCCTGGCTGGAGCGTATACACATAGTATGCGCTCCGTCCAGGATTCCATCTGGCCACACGAAAAACTGACATGTCAGTTTTCTGCAGCCGCTATTTATTGACACGGGAACCCGACACGGAGGGTGGGGGCCGGGAGCCGTGTCGGAGTGGACTGACATTTGATGGTTCTATGCGTTTAGTGGGGGTGAATGCATCTAAATAACAGCAAAACTGTGTAGAATCCATAGTAAATTGATATTGGGAAGATGGAAAGCTATGGCTATGGCTTTTATAGCTTTCTATTTTCCAAATCAATTTATTATGGATTCTGCAAAGTTTAGCTGTTATCTAGATGCATTCACCCCCACTAAACGCATAGAATCAACAAATCTCAGTCCACTCCGACACTGCTCCCTGCTCCTGGCCCCCACCCTCTGTGTCGGGATCACGTGTCCTCGGTCTCTTTAATGGGCTGGGTAACCGCTTCTAACCCAGCCCACTGAAGTGAAGGAGTACACTGAGACAGTGACTGATGCTGCTGATTAATGTCTCCCTCCCGACACTGAGTGCCCCCCCACCCCTGAGCTTACCAGAGGCCCCCAAAACTGTGCCTCCACCCCTGGTCCCCTTTGCTCACCCGCGACCCCCGTGCCCCCCCACACACACAAACAGTGCAGCTAACCTGTCCCCACCCACCCCTGCGGCTCACCAGCGGCAACACCCCCCTGTAACTTGGATTGAGAGAGTTTTGCAAGAAGAGCTCACCGTTTTTCTAAATTGTAACTTGGTTTAAGAGCATTGCTTCGGTTTAAGAGCTCACGGAAGAATTATGGTCTGCATAGTGTGGTCTACAGTCCTGTACTCTGACCCAGGAAGTCTTCCTCACCTTCCAAATCATAGCAGATTCACTTCAGGCTGGGGCTTGCATCAGCAGACAGGACTGTGGAGGTAATATTTTCATAGCTATAACCCCTCTGTGTGTCCACATCTGCCCTGCTCATTCCTTCATGCTCCCTACAGTCTCTGTCAGCTCTTGTGTTTCCTATCCTCTCTATTCCTGCTATAATGTGCCTGCACTTACACTCAGCCACTCACACTGCTGTATATAAAGTTTCTGTCACTGTCCTCCTGCACAGCTATGTGATTCTCAATTTCTGATTGGTCCCTGCTGAACACCCCCCCCCCCCCCTTCCCCATTGCTGTTATGTGACCACACAGACCTCTGGCAGCAGCCCTGCTTCTCTATTCTAGCCTGTTGTACTACGCTACTGCATTATGTGGATCTGCAGTTCCATTCTGTATCTACAAACTGTGGCTGCTGTTTTTTCAGATTTATGCACTTACTATACATTATACTCCACATGCTGATTGCTATACTGTACAGTAACTTATAATATAACACATTCAATTGTTTCTAAATGTTTGTTTAATTTGTTTTACATGTTTTTCAGAAAAAAAAAATCATTATTTTTGGGTTGTGGAACGAATTGTCTGCATTTCTATGATTTCTTATGGGAAGCGAAGCACGGTCCCGGAACGAATTATGCTCGTAATCCAAGGCACCACTGTATATACATATATATATATATATATATATATATATATATAAACATTTTCTTTAATAAATGTATATTACAAAATTAGAGAACTTTATTGAAATCTAAAAAAAAAAAAATTCACCAGAATACCCCTTTAACCCCTAGGCGACCCTGGACGTACCCATACGTCCAGGGCCGCCTCCATGTGCTCGTAGCCCGGGCTCGTAGCCCATAGCCCGGGACAGCGGCTATTAGCGGGCATGGTCCGATCGCCATGCCCGCTAATACAGTAATCGGATGCAGCTGTCAAAGTTGACAGCTGCATCCGATTACTTGATGAAGCCCGTTCCCTGGTCTCTAGTGGGGACGATCGCTCCTCCAGGACGTTGTCCCGGAGGAGTGATCCACACATCTTACCCCATATGGGGTCAGCACCGTAATGGCGCTGATCCTGGCTTGGCACTCAATTGCTTCCTGCTGCAGCAGCCGGAAGCAAATGATGTGCTTATCTCATCGATCTATGCTGCATATCTATGCAGCATAGATCTGTATGAGAGATCAGTGTACTTATACTAGAAGTCCCCCAGGGGGGCTTCTAGTATAAGTGTAAAAGTACAAATAAAAGTGTTATTATCAATAAAAAGCCCCCTCCCCTAATAAAAGTTTGAATCACCCCCCTTTTCCCATGTTATAAAAATAAATAAATAAATAAACATGTTTGGTATCGCCGAGTGCGTAATCACCCGAACTATTAATTAATCACATTCCTAATCTCGCACGGTAAATGGCGTAAGCGCAAAAAAATCCCAAAGTGCAAAATTGCGCATTTTTGGTCACATCAAATCCAGAAAAATTGTAATAAAAAGTGATCAAAAAGTTGCATATGCACAATCAAGGTACCGATAGAAAGAACATATCATGTCGCAAAAAATGACACCTGACACAGCCCCATAGACCAAAGGATAAAAGCGTTATAAGCCTGGGAATGGAGCAATTTTTAGGAACATATATTTGTTAACAATAGTTAGAATTTTTTACAGGCCATCAGATACAATGAAAGTTACACACGTTACATATCGTGTATGTAATCGTAATGACTTGAGGTACATATATAACAAGTCAGTTTTACCCCAGGGCGAACGGCGTAAAAACGGAAAAAAAAAACAAATAAGAAAATAACAAAAGAAATGTTTTTTTTGTTTTTTTTATTTCACCACACTTTGAATTTTTTTCTGGTTTCGCAGTGTACTTTATGAAAAAATTTCAGCCTGTCATTGCAAAGTAAAATTAGTGGCGCAAAAAATAAGGGCTCATGTGGGTTTCTAGGTGAAAACATGCAAATGCTATGGCGTTTTAAGCACAGGGAGGAAAAAAACGAAAACGCAAATTGAAATTGACCGGGTCTTCTAAGGGTTAAACCTCAGCCCGACCCAACGTTACAGCATATCACACATATGTCGTATGTGTATTTCAGTTATAAACATCCAGATGTTTCTGTTTTGCACTGAATAGAACACTGTAGTGCTGTAAATAAATATTCTGTACATACCTAGCTCATATCTCAAAGGCAGGAGACTTTATCAATGAGCTCACTCGTATAATTATTCCCTCGTATCCAAGCGTTTTGTTATGTATTTATACTTGGAAAATATTAATTCATTATGTTACATTATGGGATGACTCTGCTCATACTCCAGAGACACTTTGTTCTGCAAGTTGCTGAATTTATCATCATTATTCTTAACAAAGAATATTTTATTTGTGCAACTATTACAGTCTGCATAAGAAAAATCTTCCTCCACCTCCTTTCCCCTTTTAAATTTATGTATTATTACTTGCGTATTAGTTAGGAGCTTAATAGAAATCATAAAAAAGAAATATAGGAAATAGGATAGAAACATGGTTGCCAAACTTTGGTCACTTTGCAAAATTCCTGTTAACCTGCTGATATGTCTCATTTGTGTATACGCTGCTGAGTATGAAGGTAAATCCCTTACCTTCATCCTTGGCCCCATTCCTGTGCAGTTAGTAGTTAAATCCATATGCTAATTGGGCAGTTTGGAGCACTGGGGGCCCCGCCCCCAAAGCACCAATCCGCCCCAGCTGGCCCGCCTCTCAGGGTCAGGCCAGATCTGTGCTCTGGGGATGTAGCCCCGCCCCCAATGTGCCAAACTGCCTAATTAGCATGTGGATCTAACTACTTACTGCATGGATCTTACCTGCTGTTAGTTTATCTTTAAATCGAATCTGTACCCACCACACCCTACACTGTTTCTTAGCTTGAGTCAACCAATGGGGCGGGTAGGGAGCCATTACAAGAAAAGAGAGCCATTACAAGCCTAGTACACAGATGCTCTAGCCTCTTTGACCTTGCACCGCCATAATCAAAGCAGTTTTTTTTTTTAAAAAAAAACAGTCACCAGGAGGAAAACAGACCCTGGTACCAGGCATGGATTGACTCCAGCATCTTGGGGGGGAAGGAGTCAAGGTGGGTACAGATTTGCTTTAAAAGTTTACCCTGATATAAAGAAACCTTTAATTTTCTAAAACTTTTTAAATATCATAGTGACGCATATGCATTTTTTTTATAAACGTTTGTGTCTACTTCTTAAATAACTTTCCATGTCCTTCGGTTTAGTGGTCATGGAGGTCTAAGAACCTAGACCACCACTGGTCAAAACTCATATGTCAAAATTTTAAAATTTTATTTTTAATTTTATAACCTATAACTATTTTATCAAGATAGTAGTGTTACGAGGATTTCACATCCATTTGTTCACTACTTGGGTCTATACAAAACAGACCCCATTGACTTTAATTAAGTTCTTTCCCAAAACAATGTATATTATATTATTTATGGTGGACAGAATGGTCGAAAATGGTGAAAGCAAATTGTCTCCATTCTTCAGTCCATCATCCCATTCATTGGTTATTTCATGATGCATTCTATAGTATACAACGTCTTTCTTCTATGCTGTGTGCCATAGAAAATGTAAACTGCTTTTTCCCATTGATAACAATGGTAAAAAAAAAAAAAAATTCTACTCCTACAGCCGCACAAGTCTATATCTCTACTTGTTGAGAAGTAGAAAATTGCAAGAAATGAATTAATGTAAGCTTTTCCTTAACGAGAATGGGATGATGGTTGAAAAATGATACCTCCAAGTATAACTTATTCATCAGCCAGATTAGTTTTTCTATCATTTGTCATCCGTACCATATCTAAAAAGATAAAAAATAAAAAGTGTTGAGATATAAAATGAAGACCCATTTATACGGGGGGATTATCGGCAACGAGCGTTCCTAGAATTGCTCATTCAGTTCTATGTGTGGATTTCTCCTGATCGGTTGGGGTCTGAACATTCAGATCCTGACTGCTAAAAACTTTTTATGTCTCTATGACATATCATAAGTTCACTTTGGTGACTGCCCATTTAAACTACCATGATTTTTACTTGGGTAACGTAGATAGCTTTTTATTTGGGAATTTGGATTACAGTGAATGTTTTTTTATTTAGGAATTTTAAACAAGGAGCTATATGAGAGTTTATACATTAAATTGTGATCACCCACGACATCCAGAAACATCTCCATCGCAGTCCCACATATAACCTTGGCAGCTCTACAAAGAAGCCTTACTTCCTACTTTCCCAGCATTGCATATATTTGTTCTTTTGATTGTTTTTGTTCACTCAGATTTCGAGTCATTTGTATATGAAAACTTCTGTCTAAAAAAACTCACATGAAACAATGAGAATGTGGGCCGATGTCATTGGTTGGCTTCCATTTGGTGAACAGATCTTCCAGTGGAAGTGGTGTTTGCCTCAAACTATTTTCTGATGTAAGTTCAAAGAATGCGGAGATCAATAGTAACGCCTCAATGGTCTTCACTATGTACAATAGCCACATGCTCTTCTATCTCAGATTACTCACAACACAGATGGTAAATTATATTGCTGGAATACACCCAAGGATCCCATGGAGACATTGCATAATCTCATTGTGTGGGAAATATCATATTCATAGCAAAACTCAGCTGAAAGGCCATTCAGTGTGATCTTAGCAGCTAGCCATGAGTCTTACAAGTATAAACAGTGTGTTCTAAATGCGCACCAAGGACAGGACATCATTTTAGGATCTCCGGGGCATAACGTATAATGGTCTAGAGAAGGGCTCCTCAAGCCTTTTTCTTGTAACCCAAGAACATGGAGAAGGTTTGGTCTTAACAAAGGTCATAGTCTGTGACAGGATTACTAATAGTGCTGAATTTATTGTGCTGGTACACGTCTGATCATTTTATATTGCTGAAATTGCAGTAGTGTTTATGATAAATTATTACGAGTACTAGTCTGCTTTTAGGTGCCCTCAAGTGTACCTGTCGTTTCTATAAACCTGCTTTTTTATTTTATTAAGCTGGCTAGAGGGTGATATTAGTGCACACATTACTGTTGTTGAGCCCCTAAGAGCCCCCTCCATGGTGCTGAACCATTTCTCATCCTCACCATTTCAGGGGGCGGGAACAGAGCTGGGCTATTTGCTGGCAGTACACACACAGGAACTTTCTTTCCCTTACATTTCTGGTCAATGACGTGAAGACATGTACTCCTCTCTGCTATGCCATGATATAGTGCTGGAGAAATATCAGTTAACAGGCTGGCACTTTGATGAGCTCATGTTTTACATAGTACACTACTTTAGATGGCACGTGGGGCAAAACTGGTTATTGGTATCCACCCACCCACCACATTCACCAGACACATTCTAGGTTGGGAAACACACATATAAAGCAATTCTCTCAATGCTGTTAGCAGCTTTGGCAGGAAGTCCACCTCCCCCCATAATCATGTATGAGAAATAAAAATATTAACATAAAACGATAATACACCAGATTAATATAGGTATCTTATTCACTAATAATTGGCAAAAAATATTTTTTTCTCTTAAGAATAGTTCTGTTATAAATACATTCTGTTCTTTCCTTGCAGGGTTGATGATGATTATTTTGCTGTATGTTACAAGCTTTGCACTCTATGTCAGTGGGCAGCCAGCAAATAGAAAACTTAAAGGAGAACACCAGAATATACGGTATGTTTGCAGCATCCCAGGATTGCCAGGGCTCCCAGGACCACCTGGGACAAATGGATTAGTTGGGCCACATGGACGGATTGGTCTTCCTGGAAGAGACGGGAGAGACGGCAGAAAAGGTGAAAAGGGTGAAAAGGGCATAGCAGGTAAACTCCATCTATCTTCTCATATTTACAAATGACTATTTTCCCTCCAATGTTACTCTGTCACATGACCTTCAGATCAGACGTGTGAAAATCTTCAGATCAGACGTGTGATGGCCATTTTATTGGGCGTCCATCTTCTGTTCAATAAAAACTGCCATTATTTTATTGCTGTGTGAACATAGCCTAAGGGTGATGTCTTTCTGCTCCAGCATTGTTAGCAATTGTGAGGTCATATCTGTGTCCACATGGCTACAGGCTTATGTTTTAGATCACCAATTATTTTTTTGAATGCCCTCTTATAAGATTGCAGCTGGTTATAGACTTTAGATATTCAGACTTTAGGTTTAACATAGAAAAATTTATTGGGACATTTAGACCATGTAATAAGTATGGTGGCCTCTCAACAGTCCCCCAGTGATAGATGTCAGGGAAGCGAAGGATGGGATGTTGGACTTGAAGCCATGACCCTATTGTTTTTAGGAGATAAGCCAATGTAAGAGGAGTCTTGCAGCACTTTTCTCCTATCTCCCCATTCAGAACACATAGATGCTTGGCCTAGCCATCAGGAATCAGGGAAGATAGCTGTTGGTCAAGCAAGTCTTTAGTTAATAGCTATCTTATGTATATGGCTGGCTTGACATGTCTATGTGCTAGTTTTGAATGGAAGGTAGTATAACATAGAAAGAAGTGCAGTATATCTGTAGTTAAAGGTATCTATATTTCATTTGAAGGTTTGCGAGGAAAAACAGGTCCACTTGGGCCCATTGGTGAAAAAGGAGATCGAGGAGAAACTGGCAAAAAAGGACCAGTTGGACCACATGGAGACAAGGGAGATCTTGGACCTGATGGACCATTTGGAGTTAAAGGTGATAAAGGGACAAGAGGAGATCCAGGAGCACAAGGGGTATGCAAATGTGGTGATATAGTTCTCAAATCTGCTTTCTCAGTTGGGATCACCACCAGTTTCCCTCAGGAAAGACTTCCAATTCTATTTAACAAAATTCTCTTTGACGAAGGAGAACACTACAACCCTTCCACGGGGAAGTTTATTTGTGCAATTCCGGGAATTTATTATTTCTCCTATGACATCACTCTCGCAGACAAGCACCTGGCCATCAGCCTGGTACATAACGGTGAATACAAGATTAAGACTTTTGATGCCAACACGGGAAATCATGATGTCGCCTCAGGGTCAACTCTACTCTACCTAAAGCCAGAAGATGAAGTCTGGCTGGAGATATTCTATGCAGATCAAAATGGTCTGTTCTCAGATCCCAGCTGGGCAGACAGCTTGTTCTCTGGATTTCTTTTATATGCAGATACTGATTATATGAATGCTTTGACGGATGATGATTTTTTATAAACAGCTCCAGTTCTCATCGGATAGGGCCCTTATATATTTTAACAATGTCTTGACATATCAGGGCACACTATGTCATACGCAAGTTATCATTGACACACTAGGACCCCGGAACACCCTTTGCCGTGTTGGATAGCTTCTTCCAATACTATTTCATTAAGGGATGAAGTCATCTAGTATCAGAAGACAAAAATAACAAAAACTACCACATGGGCATTTTGAGATGTATGATGTAATGTCTTATTTAGAACCCTTGTAGAGCATTTTATTACATGCTAACAAATAAAGACCAATTATTATTACTATTGAACCTCAAATATGTTAACTAAATAAAATGCCTATATTTATTATACAAAGTTATAACTTTTGCTTTAACTGATCACCTTATTGTAAAGTTAAACTGGGTCTGTGTGCAGTTTTGAGCCCTTAGACCTTTTTCTAATGACAGGTATGCTCTTATCGATATGTAAATGAGGTGGTGCAGCGCATTGGAGATGTACTACCTTCTCATCAATATTTATCTGGTGCTGTGCAGTTATAAGTGTCATCACCAGTGGCGTAGCTACCATAGAGGCAGGGTAGGCAGCTGCTATGGGACCCTGGGGGAGGGGGGCCCAGGGATGCACGGGGAAGATAAGAGCCTCCTGTGCCCTTCTGCTTAACCCCTTATGTACTGCAGTGTGTTAGTGACCTAGTGTTCTGTTACATGCTGCAACACAAAAAAGGGTTAATAAGTAAAAGACAATTAGCTCTCTGCTTCACTGCACTGATAACCTCTGACCTCTGTAGTCTGAGCTACTACAGAGGTCAGAGGTTATCAATGCAGTGAAGCAGAGAGCTAATTGTCTTTTGATGATTAACCCTTTTTTGTGTTGCAGCATGTAAGAGAACACTGGGCCACTTACACACTGCAGTACATAAGGGGTTAAGCAGAAGGTAGTCTGCTCCTGCACCTATGTATATAACCATAAGGGACCCTAATAGGCTCTTATAGTTAAATACAGTTGACTGACAGAACAAGCAGCCATTGACCTTTCTGCTCTGCCAGGCACTGTTGTGGCTGCACGCAGGATTCTGCCTCTGCCCACAGTATATATATATATATATATATATATATATATATATATATATATATATATATGTGGTATAGTGAGTAGGGGAGGGGGGCCCCCCATACAGTTTTTTGCTATGGGGCCGCATGAATCCTAGATACACCCCTGGTCATCACTGTAGAGCACCACTGTAATATTCATTAGGATGGGCAGGCCGGTGGGGCAGATCAGTACACTGAAGGCAGTAGCCCACCCCCAGTGCACTGAACAGCCTAATTTACATATTGATAAGAGTCAAGAGTTATCAAAAACTGCACTGAGGATGAAGGTAAGAAAATGACCTTCATCCTCAGAACTCCATATGTTATGGGAACATAACAGCAGGTTAGAGTTATCTAACCTGCTGTTAGTTTCCCTTTAAGGCTGGGTTCACACTATGTATATTTAAGGCTGTATTTGGTCCTCATGTCAGTTCCTCATAGCAACCAAAACCAGGAGTGGATTGAAAACACAGAAAGGATCTGTTCACACAATGTTGAAATTGAGTGGATGGCCGCCATATAATGGTAAATAACTTCCATTATTTCAATACAACAGCCGTTGTTTTAAAATAACAGCAAATATTTGCCATTAAATGGCGGCCATCCACTCAATTTCAACATTGTGTGAACAGATCCTTTCTGTGTTTTCAATCCACTCCTGGTTTTGGTTGCTATACAGCCTCAAATATACAGCCTCAAATATACGTAGTGTGAACATAGCCTAAAGGTATTTTCTCACTGACGGTATATCCCTTTACCCTATTGAGTAATTTAAGGCAGGTAGCAGACTAACACAAAACAAATCATAGAGCAAGGACAAAAGAAAACCAAAATCTTTAACATTTTATACATATTTGAGTTGTGGATCCCTTTCTTTTGACCAAGACTTATATTTTAAGTGACCCAAAGATCCTCAGGAAGTGCTTAGGATACTCTTTAGGATCATTTTCATCTTAGAAGCTGGTTATACTATACAGTTTTGGAATAGCTGTCTTTAGCTTCCAGCAGAAATTAGGGTGCAAGTTCCTGATGTCCCGGCCCCCAAAGCCAGTAGCGCCCCCTGAAGGAGTGGCATTCTTTGCCAACCTTGGCGCTGCAATTTTATGTTTGCCTACAGAAATAAGCAACCAATTGGTTAGATTTATAAAAACTGATATTCATTTCACGAATAGAATTAAAATCGTAAAAAATATAATCTTTGTCATAATGCTGTATGTCAAATATTGGATTTTACCTAGATACTGTACATATAAATTTAGTTATACTTAGAAAGATACAGTGAGGAAAATTAGTATTTGACACTGCAAATTTTGCTAGTTTTTCCACCTAAAAAGAATGGAGAGATCTGTAAATTTTATTGTAGGTACACTTCAACTGTGAGACATAGAATATATATTTTAAAAAATCATCGGGAAAAACAACAGCCATAGTTTTAAGCTAACGGCTATTATTTGCCATTAAATGAGGACCATCCACTAAATTGCAACACTGTGTGAGCATAGCCTTTCTGTGTTTTCAATTCACTTATGGTTTTGGTTGCAAAATACTGAGCAAAATACTGAGCGAAAATACTGTATGAGAACATTGCCTAAAAGTGAATGTCCACCTTAGAAACCATTTTACACTCTTTATACAGATAATCTATGTGAACAAAAATGTTGCATTACATTTATTAAAGCTTTAAACAAACGAATAATAATAAACACAATGGTTTATTTATCTTCTACCGATCCTGAGTTACATGCTGTATTATACCCCAGAGTTGTTTTCACAGTTCTTCATTGCTACTAGTCCTCGTGGTCATGGTTACAGACTACAAAGCAACCCTATGTTCTCTGACCCACCATTTGTGTGTAGTTTTCGTCTGTCCCCCTAATTCCGCTCCAACTGTCTGTAGAGAAGACAGATGAAAGGGAGTAATGACTGCAGAATCTGACAACACAGGGACCCTTTGTAGTCTGTAACCATGGAGACAACAGATTATTTCTCTTATTTTTGTCACGCATTATTATTTATTATTCATTATTTTATATTCATTGGAATTCTCACCGATAATGATGAATTAGATTATGTATCCTTTAAAATACTATTTTAGCATTTCAAATTGTATAAAAAATGTATGTTTTTATAAGGCTTATTTTACTAACTTTCCAAAGAAATTGTAGATAAGCGTAACTCCGCCGAACAGAAAGAACATTGGCAGGAACTATTAACTTTTTTTTAAGTTAATTATGCCAAACATATTTTGGATAACGTTCCCATGGGAGATTAAAGTAAGCAACGGCTTCAGACTAACTGGATCTAGAGTTGGAATGTATACTATGTTAGCCCCACCAAAGGAAGATGAGTAATAGATTTATCAAATAAATCAACCAGTTACTTTGTTTAGTCATTGTGAATGATCTGCGTCCAAGTCCAGTGTAAACACCAAATAAAAGTATCTGCGGGTCCTTTTACAAGGGCAGATAATTGCCCGTTATAAGCGCCAATCGATGACAAAGCAAGTGCAACGGCACTTGTAAAAAGAACCGTTTACACTGTGCAATTGTTGAGGGTGAACAGCCATACAAACAGTTAAGGTCCTATTACACTAAATGATTATCAGCTGTATTTGGGCGATATCAGCCGTTATGGTCGATAATCGTCTGGTGTAATAGAAGACATGAACGATGTCGGCTGATCATTGCTGTCGTTTGTCTTTCAACGATCTGCTGCCGTCTCTCACGTGCCAACCCGGGGCTCTATTCATAACAGAGTCGGCGGGGTCTGATACAGAGATTGCCAGGCGGTTCAGGGGTCGGACCCCCTCGATCTTTTTCCCTATCCTGTGGATAAGGGGAAATGAATTTTTCCCGGAATACCCCTTTAAGGAAAAACATTTGCACAATTTTGTTAGAATAACCTTTCAGAGCAGCAACAAGGTGATTTTAATTAGTCTTTTACTGATACTCAGCTCCTGTAGGTCCTCTACATACTATTTCTGATTTTCTCCATAAACAGAGAACATCCAGGAACAGAGGGCTGTTTGCCAGTAGTATACACAGAGGTCCTTCTTTTCCCTTACTTGTCTGGCTAGTCGTCACAACATTTTATTGCTGTGCCATTGATATAGTCTAAACAGGCTGGCGGATGGTTTTACAGTAAACTACTGTATATGGCATGTTGTGGAAGGAGACTGACTGTGCAAGGTGCTATGTGTGCAGAAAGGAAAGAAAACAGCAGCAGGGGTTATATTAAGTCATGAACTGCAGCTGCTGCTCCTAGGATGAGAGGGAAGCCTTGCTTTTCTAGGACAGTGTGGATCCTCTGGAGAAAGCACATAGTCTTGAACACTCTCTTGGACAAAACAGTAATTAAGTCCTGCCCCCACCTGTGTCCCATCTTGGTCTATCTGTTATTACAGTCTAACTACAGGATTTAAAGGGAACCAATCAGCCCAATGAGGCTGATATAGTTCCCTGGAACGCTGTGTAAAGCTCCTGCAGCAGCCATGGCACATACCGGCCATGGCTGCTGCAGAAGCTTTGTACCGGAAAAAAACAAGTTTAATCACTCGAGCGCGACAGGCATTATTAAGCTTTATACAGCGCTCCAGGGAACCATATCAGCCCACTTAGGCTGATTGGTTCCCTTTAAACAGCAGATTCCATAGAAATGAAACTCCTAGTGGCCAAAAATGTAAGGCTTTTTTTTTTATGAGGTAAGTAGTCATTTTCTGGTAAATTAAGACAAATCTATTGGGAACCACATGGGCTGGACCAGTGACCATTTAAGGCTTAGCTATAAACTTATGTGTGTGTGTGTGTGTGGGGGGGGTAACATAAAACAACAAAGAGTAGTGGGCCACTGATATTGACAAACATTAGGCTGTGCCTAACAAAAGCAGGACATGCGGCTTGATATTGGTAATCCCAGTGGGGAGGTAGAGAGCAGCCAAAACCAGTGATGAGACAGGAGGTGTATGTAAAACTATGGCTAAGCTGTTGTCTCAGATCATAGGTCTCTTTTCCTTTCCATGACAATTGTATGTATATTCAACAGGGCATACCACAGGAATCCATTGACTATTGCCCCTTAAAATGTGATATAATATGCCAAACATTCAAATTAATGGGTAACCATGTGAATAATTACAAAAATAGAAATCCAAAGTCCGCGTATAAAACAACAGGATTGCTAACCTCGGGTCTTTTAGGCACGGTGGCTCTTGTGGTGCTCTGTATGTAATAACATAAAGTCCATGTATAGCAAAAACCATAGAAAAGATGATCATGCGGCACTCACCATATCTTCGTACATATTCTTTTATTTATTTCATAGTAACAAAACAACCTTAAGTGCTGTACTTCAGAGCAGTGGAGGAATAACGTCTAACAGCATTCCTGAGTTACAGCACTCCAAGGTTGCTGGATCCATTGCTTTTACACAAGAACAAGAATATTATGATTTCCCAGGATCCCTGAAGTGTTCACATCTACATTAGAGGAACAGAACATCTGTACATTGTGCTGTGGTGAATCGCAATAGCCAAGAACATTCTGAAGCTTGTGACTGCGTCCAATATGATGCCTAATGCATGCAGATAATAAGGGAAAACCAAGGAATAATTGTATCTATAAACCAACAATGTAATTCAATATTCTGTAACTATCTTCCCTTCGACCTGAGTCTAGAATTGTTCTGTAACCAAACTTTTTATAGCCAAAAAATAAAAATAGAAATGTCGGATCGGATCAGCATGCAGCCATCCTCAATGTTACAAGACTGGTTTCCATGAAAGAGCTAATGGGGTATCCATCTGGGACATTTATGGCATATCCATCTCCAATGCCTGAAACTAGGTGGGAAGAGAACCAAAGGGATTGAGATGGGTGCATGTTCCAGAGGTTGGGGTGGAGTCTTTTATGTTTACTGAAAAGTCAGGAGACGGCTAATATTTTAAGGGGTTGTATCATAAAAGCAACCCCTGTTCATATTCACTAGGACTCCCCTCTACGAGTCAGCACAGAGATCTGTTTGCAGATGGACATGTTTGAGATCAGTTTGAGATCTGTCTGATGGACATGAGGTATCCTTGTATTACCGTGTTTCCCTGAAAATGCCTTATATAAATTTTTACTCAAAAACTAGGGGCAACTAAGACAATTCTACTTTACACCAGTTTACTTAATCTGCCCCATGTCTTATTTTTGGGGGTATGCCTTATTTGTTTCCGCCTGGCCAGGGGTAGAGAAATAAGACATCCCCCTCGGACCTCCCTGGAATACTCACAAGAGGGCATCAGCAGTAGGACGTGTGGTGGCGTGCAGCGGGATGTGCCCGTGGGATGGGCGGCGTGCAGTGGAACATGCCGGCTGCGACGTGCGGCGTTATGTGTTGGGACGTGCAGCGGCATGCGTTGGGATGTGCGGAGAATGGGGGGGCCATGGACCAAGTTGCCTGCGGTGCCGTCAGTGAAGCTTTACAAGGGGATTAAGTTAGTCCTGGGTGGCTGCGGGTAGTAACGAGCGGCCTTACTTTCGGGGGTCGCCCTAGTTTAGGGTAGGGGGATGCCTTACTTATTTTCGGGGGATGCCTAACTTTAGGCTAGAGGGTAGGGTAATTGGAGTATCTTATTTTTGGAGGGCGTCTTATTTTCGAGGAAACGCGGTATATAAATAGCTATCAAAAGGTGTTGTCCAGGACTAGAAAGACATAACTGCTTTCTTCAAAAAAACAGCGCCACTCAGGTTGTACGTGGCATTACAACTCGTCTCTATTCATGTTTAGATTTTTCCATCTTAAAATAAAAGCTGGTGGTCTGAGGAAGCCAGATGATTCTGAGTGGCCCATCACCCCATGTCTTGGATACTCACGCTACTTGGCTTTGAAGAGATGGAATATATATATGAGACATCAAGACATTTCCAAGTGACTTATGATAGACTCCGTTATTTAGACAGCAATATCAACAGGAACAAGCAAATGTTCTATTTTTAAGTTTTGGAAAATCCAAATGAATCCTGCCAAGACTTTACGGTTCCCAGTATGGTGTCAGATAAGTTTATAAAATATAGTAAATAACCCTATGGAATCATATAGAGATTCTGGAATGTTTACTCAAATACCACGGGCCAATATATGTGACATGTGAGATAAGTGCTCGCAGAACTACATGGTAAGAAGAAACAAAAACATGAAGATACATACGAATCCCGGAGTTATCTGATGAATCTGCTGCTTTTATTACCCTGGCCTTACAAATGAAATCTAAAGCTTATAAACTGTCTAGTTAGAGGCCAATAAAAGAGGATTGTGTTTATCTCTGATATTTTCTGTAAATTTGTTATGCTCTGTTGTTTACATTGAGATTCACACTTGTCTTATAAAATATTTATTAAAAACATTTTAAGTCCAATTATCAATAAACAAAGAATAAAAAAAATACAGCAGCTAAGAAACTAGATTTAGGATGAGTTTACTGTCACATTGTGTTATCAGTTATATCTAAGGCTGGGTTCACACTGTAGTCTGTTTAACATATTGTTTTATGGGGAAAAAATGAATGAAAAAACAAATGCAATTGTTTGAATTTGGGGTTTCCATTTACTTCCATTATAAAAACCAAAAAAAAAATCAAAACAGATACAATTTTTTTCTTTTTTTTAGCGTACACAAAAACACGGTTTTAAGTAACCATTTAAAAACATATACGTTAAATGGACTGTAAAAACTCAGTGTTAACACTGGTACACCCAAATGTGGCTGCATTACAAACATTGTATTTTCCGGCGTATAAGATGACTGTTTAACCCCGAAAAATCTTTGGGGTCGTCTTATACACCGGGTATGGTCGCCCCATACGGTGGGGGGGGGGGGGGGGCTAAAAAATGGCCGCATTTCCACTATATGGGGCAAACACTATTAAAAAAAAAAAAACAGTTTCTGGCGCCTCTGCATCCCCTGGCGCGTTCCCGGTGCAGGCAGTGTGTTGTACATTGGCTGCACAAAGGTTCCCACGAGGCACTCCCGAGCAGACGCCCCGATGAGAGGCTCGGCTGCTGGGAAAGCTTTGGGAGAATGACAGAGGCTTCGGGTACCCATTTTCCCAAAGCTTTCATGGCAGCCGAGCGTCTTCGGGGATCCCTGGCACAGCCAGTGTACATCACACTGCCTGCGCCAGGAACAGGCCAAGGGAACGCGCGGATGCCGGGAACGGGCCCCAAAAAAACTGTTTTTTTTTTTTTTTAAGTACCTGCAGTTAACCCCTGCCTGACCGCAGCAGGGCTGCGGTCAGGTAGGGGTTAACTTTTTCCGGCGTATAAGGCGAACCCCTACAATTTTCTCAAAAGTTAAGGGTCGTCTTATACGTTGAAAACTGCGTACTGCATCACTAAGGCTAAAAAAAAATAGCGGACTGTTTGTATAAATTTGCTTCTGTTTACACATCTGTTTATGCCTATTCTAACATTATCAGTTTGTTTACAGGATGCGGGACAGGTCATTTAATCTGGGGCTGTTTCCTGGGTCTCTTCCTCTTCTGAGCATGCTCAGTTTAAAAAACGGATTTTGATGAAAAGATGTAAAATGGATGCAAACACAACATTGATTCATTGATGCTCAACAGAAAAGAACAGAGGTACTGTATGTCATAAAAAGGAGCACTCCAACAAAAAAATGCAAAACTATGAAAATACTTATTACAAGTTCCAAATAGCAAAAAATATACTATGGCATAGAAACAAAACAGGATCCCTATACTATTATACTATACTATTTAAAAACCTGACAAAGTTCCTGTTGGGACGTAACCCGTAGGGTATCTTGGGTCGCCACGTGTATGCTCCTCTCCCTCTTGAAATGGTGATATAATTGCCCTTTTTTTGTACTTATGTGTGTTGGAATTTTTTTTTTTTTTGCACTAGCTTATTTTGCTTATTAATTCATATACAGTGGTGCCTTGGATTACGAGCATAATTTGTTCCAAATCCACTTACACCAAATCACATTTTCCCATAAGAAACCATAGAAATGCAGACAATTGGTTCCACACCCAAAAAATGATTTATTATTCTGAATAACATGTAAAACAAATGAAACAAACCTTCAGAAACAGCAGAATATGTAATATTATAAGTTACTGTACAGTAATGGAGAGGATGGGAAACACAAGGGCGGACAGAGACTATAGGGAGCATGAAGGAATGAGCAGGACAGATGTGGGCACATACATGCAGCGCTCTCTGTCCGGGGAGAGAGGGGTTACAGCTATGGAGAGATTACCTCCACAGTCCTGTCCCCTGATGCAAGACCCAGCCTGAAGTGGATCTGCCATGATTTGGAAGGTGAGGGAGGCTTCCTGGGTCAGAGTACAGGGCTGTAGACCCAGCTATGCAGACCCTGCCCCTCCCCCTCCCACCCAGTAAAGGGAGCTCTTAAACCAAAGCAATGCTCTTAAACCAAGTCACAATTCTGAAAAACTGTGAGCTCTTAAACCAAAACGCTCTTAAACCAAGGTACCACTGTATTATATTTTCTCATATGTTATGTGGTATAATATGGTACACACTGTGGGTCATTGATTGATATAGTGGTCACCCCTTCCTATTCAGCACATAGCACTTTATATGCTTTAGCAGGAGGGTCTGTGGGTTGTACTGTTTACTGTGTTGCAGGCCGGGGGGATCCTTTTATTGCATGGGTCCCTCATGGTTGTGGATATTTTAAGTGTTTTTAAATAGTGTATGGGTATTCTGGAATATAGAATAGAGGTAAGCGAAGGCATTCCTGTTGAGAACTAAGGGGACAGTTTATTTCTGTTTCTCTCATTGCAAAATGAATCAGAGAAGCAGAAGACAAGCGGAGGAGTAACGGATATATCAACCCAGCCTAACTTGTCCGGGCAATGTTACATTATACCTGAAAATATAGGTGGCTTTTATGCAGAAACCCACTGACCACTTTTTAAAAACACAATGGGGGACATTTATGAAGTCCGTTTTTTACGCCGGGTGTAAAAATGTCCCCACAGCTCCGGAGCTCAGGGGTTTTATGTAGAGGCGCGCTGCCTATAAATAAATCCCGATTTCAAGGAGCCCGTCCATGCAAAAAATGTTAAACCTACGCCAGCTCAGAGCTGGCGTAGATTTCAGTATCATTTTTCGTTGCAAAAAATGATAAATGCAGGGGACCCAGAGTCCGCGACCCCCCTCCACACCCCCTTCCCACCCCCTCCCCGCCCCACTGGCGAAGGTGGCATAAAATGGGCAGATGCAAATATTTTATTTGCAAAACAGCCATTTGCGAAATAAATTAAGTCGTATCGGGCCATTTTACGGCAACAAATACAACTTTTTTGCTTGATAACTTTCCCCCAATATGCTCTTATTAAAGTCATTATACAGTATATTTCTTCTACAGAATTACAGGCTTTGTGTGAGAGAAAATGTGCAAAAAAAAAAAACAAACATACGATACACCCATAATATCCTGGACCTGAAATGGTTAATGTGAGATGATGGAGGGAGGAGAATATTGAGCATATATAAAGTAAAGGGGGCCCCATGGAAAAAACGACCTGGGTTCCCTCGCTATTGCTGGTTTACGCCATCCCAACCTACTATCCAGGGACAGGAGGGCTCCGGCTTTCTTCCCCTCTCCACACCCTATTAATCTCCTGTAGAAGGGAAGGTGACGTAACCCTGTGGTCATTTCCGTGCTCACTTTCTTTCCAATGTGGTTATGATTGTGAAGAGAATTGGTACTTACACCCCAGAGGAAGTAATAGTCGTAGAGGCATTGCCATTACATGACAGCGCTGCCTGAGCTGGTGCCTGAGATCCAATGGAAAAGCTTATTGTGAAGCTGCAGCAGGAAAATGGTTCCAATGCGGGTTTAACTAATTCAGTAGGACTAATATGTGCCCGGGCTGTCAGATACAGGGTCTGTATGGGGTCTGTGTCGAGTACTGATGAGCGAACATCCCGATGTTTGGTTCGGATCCCGAACACAAACAAAACAAAAAATAATTATCATGATCGGTTCGTGTTTGCCGACATGTCACGAACAAATAACGAACATACAGTAGAAGTGTCTGTTTCGGTCTACGCACATGTATACAGATTATCAGGTGCAAAGTGTAAATTGCACAGTTGCGTACGCATGTTCGAATATGTTTAACCATTCCGATCATAGAAGAAATTGTTCGTCATCTGCGAACACAAACAATTAGCGTCATGTTCGTACGAAAATACAAACATGTTCCTTCGAGAAGTAACAAATGTCTATAACTTATGGCATGGTATCTGCATAGATTTCCATGCGGAATCCACAGCAGAATGCAGGCAGAATTATTACATGGGAACATTAAATTCTCCATTCACTTTCTATGGGACTCATTGCTAAATTTAGTGCTCCTATAGTTCCACAGAGAATGAATGAATGAATGAATGAGCATGAACACTGCCACTCCATTCACCCAGGGGACTGTCTTTCCACATTTGGGGTCCCACGATTAGCTAGTTACCCCCTTATCCATAGGACTTTGGATAACCCTTAGGGAAATTTTCATTAAATAAAAAAAGAAAACCCTTTGATCTTCCAATGTGTCCAACAAGCTGGCTGACAACCAATATTGCTGCTAACCCACCTCTCAGGGACTGTCACCCTGCTTCCCCAGACTCCTGTAGTCTGTCTTGTTTATAGCTGGAACAGCACTGTTTCAGGGTTCTGGGAAAGCTGAGTGACCACCACAATTCTGTTTACACCCACCATCTCTCACTGTAACCAGTATAAGTAATAATATATGTGTCACCATGTCAGAGCTCACTAAATGTGTATAGAAAAAAGATTTCCCAAATGAAATCATGGCTGAGGAGCTGAGGAACTACAACTCTCAGCAGATCTGACAAGGTATGGCAGAAGCTATAAGAAAGCAATAGGCTCCTGCATCATCTTTCCCTCAGCCTAATCCCAGTGTGATCCCAGTCCAGCCCAGTCCTTCCCACCACACAGGAGGCATTCTGGGAGTGGGAGGGGCTGGGCAGACAATGGCTGCCTACAGTTACTATGTTGTTAGTGCTCTGCCTGTAAGTTACCAGAGAAGAGGTCTCCCTGCTGATACGTGAGGGCTGCAGAGCGGACATCAATGTGCTGCTGCAGGGGGAGGAGGAGGCAGCAGCAATAGCCGGGCACCATGAGGGGCACAGAGGAGCAGCAGAGGATGATAGTGCAGGTCGGTGCTCCATACATTGTAGCTTCTCTCTATGTAAGCACTGTTAACCCTTGCTTGCCTGCGCCTTATATCAGTAGTTTCTTTGCACTGGAAGGAGTCTGTATTATTATAGTCTATGTGTAGCTGTCATTGTTACTAATCCATACCGGCAGTGAAGAGGTTACAGTGTTGTGGGGAGGGAGCAGTACACTGTATAGGGATGTTGCTAGGTTGGTGCTAAATAGAAACCAACTGTACAATGGCCTTACTGACAGTGTGGGAGTGTATGCCTACAAGATATATATATATATATAGATATATATATATATATATACTGTATGTGTATATATATATATATACATATATATATATATATATATATATATATATATATATATATAATAAAACAAAGTTTGTCCGAGGCGGCACTCCAGTAATTAGTGAATGAAAAAAAGGTTTTTATTCACCCGTCAATGTGTGACGTTTCGATCTCTCATTGACATCTTTTGCAAGCAACAATATCAGTGAAACAATGGCTGGTATTTAACATGGAAACCCCTCCCATTGTACATCCCATCATTAGTGACATCATCATAATTAGTATATGTAAACAATACATGATTCAATATAATACAGTGCATCAGTACAGTGTAAAATCCCAATTAATATATATACGATGTGAGATAAGTGCCATCAGGGTGGCTGATTCTCCCAATTCATATAATAAAGTCCACAAAACCCAAATAGTGTCTTCCTAATAAAGTCCAGTCCATACATGGTTAATGGAAGAGGCCATCACTCACCAGGTGCTCTAACAATCAGCTGTTCACTCCATGCTGGCTTTATGGCCTCGGTGTTTGTCAGCAACAGAATCACGCATGTTCCGAGTGAACGCAAAGAGTCATGGGAAGGTCCGGGTTACGTCATTGAGCTTGATTCCGCAGCGGAGATCCTCGCATGTGTACTAGATGACCTGAGCCCAACGGACGCCATCTTGGAAAAGGTACCAATTGCCCTCTATGTGGAAGCAAGCAGAAAACCGCATGGGTATCGCAAGAGTCACCAACAGCTTTGTGCTGTCACCCGGATGCATCCTATGTGGAAAATGGAGTTCTACAGCATGTCCTGCTGCATGGCCCAGCACCGGCATGGTGTCTCTCAGGGCACAGCTGGACTGGTTGCCACCTGGTTCTGTACCATGTAACCCAACTTTCTCTGGTTTGGCAGATGTGCATGGCATGTCTGCCAATCATAGGGACATTTTCCCTTTCTGCAGGGAAGGTGGCTGTCACTTGGGCCCCCTATGAGTCATGGGACCCTGGGCAATCACCTACCTTGCCCAATGGGAAAGACAGCTCTGGAGAAACAAGGGTGCCATATGATCCTTAGATCGTCCGGGTGGCCCATTGAAGAGATTACACGGAGCAACAACATTTTTTGGGGCTGTACATAAAGAGCATGATGTTCCCACGCCTGAAAAATATTGTCTTAACATACCCTAAAGCTGCCTGTGCAGAATAGATAAAAGTTGACCAAGGCCATTGATTTTAGTGGCATAAACTGACTCCGTAATGCGTGTGCGGGACCTCTTGTAAAATCCCCTGATAGTAGCTGTCATTCTGTCCTTGAGATTGGCATTCAGAATACATGCACAATCAGCCAAGCTAAGGGTACATGTGGGGACTGGGATAGCTGTCAGATGCCCAAACAAATGTCAACTATGTGTGGCCTGCTTATGTCCTAGGGGAGAAGCACTGTAAGCAGCAGCAGTGTCCTCTCTGGAAGGGTCCGCCCAACCACAATGGCCAGGTAAGGGTGGGTTCACACAGGAATCCAACCGGATCACCCGCCATTGATTCCGTCACTCGCCCCTGCTCGCAACCACACGTGTCTCCGCCTGTGCCATAGACTCCATTCTATGGTCGGGCGAATCCTGCTGGCCGCCGAAAGAATTGACATGTCAATTCTTTTGCCAGACGATGGAATCTGCCGACCATACAAGAGAGTCTATGGCACAGGCGGAGATGCGAGCAACGGAATTTGCGTTGGATTATCCGCCCCTATTCCGTAGTGTGAATCCAACCTAATACTACATTTCTTTTGTTGTGGATATGAGGGGTCTCAAGAACAAGATCCATGGAGGTGCGCTGATCACCATCAGACTCTTTTTTTTTATTGAAGAAATTACCCCTTTAAGCAACAGCTATTTGCCATGATGTGTGATCAGCCTCGATCCCTTTAGCTGCATGTATTATTATACAACAACAATACATTAGGGGATAGCTGTTTCAGTCATTACATAATATGTTTGGGCAGACACGTAAAGTTCTAAAGATTAGTGTAACACTGTCTATGACTATCTCCTTTTTATCACTATGGTCAATGTTTTTCTGTGTGATACGTTTCGTTCACTTCTAATTGATTCCATGTTTTACCTTATGGTCCCAGTGTATGGCTGGCGGGATTCCATACGATCTCAGGCTAAGCTGTCAGGTCTATGGTGCTTTTCTAGATGATGGAATTAATAAGGAATGTCTCAGCTTACTCTATATCAGGATATGGACGGCTTCACAAGCTTATGTAACTCTAATGCAGACAATTGGTAGGAATCTATTTGTCCTATGAAGCCAGTGTGACCTTAGACCAGGCATTCCCTCAGTGGGTTCTCTATGTACTTGTGTCAGATATTTACTTTGTTTGCATTTCATGAGCGTTCGTTATTATATATGACTATGGCCTCCCCACCTGTCACTATTACACAGCTGATGCTTATGGGCGTAGGACTGAATAAAGCCAGCGGTACAGCTGTATGGAATGCAGAGGTTGCAGATCTATGCTGCGTTTACACAAAGCGATAATTCGCCCAATCGATCGTTTAACGATTTTGAAGCAATGATTTGGTTTTTATAACGATCAGCGTTTAAACGAATAAATCATTAGAAAAATCGTAAGAAAATTTGTAAGAAAAATCGTGATTGCGATCGTTTTTAAGATCGTTTAAGCCCATCTTTCACATAGGGTGAATCTTTGATAGACTGTTTACACGAAGCCATATGCGAATATTAAGCAAACGACGAACGGCGATTTGAGAACGTGTTGAAAGATCAAAATGAACGATTTCTCGCTCGTCGCTTGATTGTTCGCTGTGTTTACACGCTCAAATGCGATCGTTATTGCGAAAATTCGAACGATAATCGTTCCATGTAAACTCAGCATTACCGTGCGCCCTGACCCCTTTGCTACATAGGAAGACACCCCTTTAAGATTCGTCTAACCTGCTGATAGTTCCCCTTTAAGTTACAATGAGAAAATATTATATAACCCTGAATGTTTTCTACAGGAATCATGTGGTAAAGCCTTCGGGTATGATTACTTTACTCTCTCTTTCTATTTTTTATATACTATTGTTGTAAATAATGCTTTGCGGGTTCCTTTTCCCCTCAGGAGCTCCTGGACAATGAAGATGAAGCTGAGGTGGAGCAGTTGAAAAAGACTTTGAAAGCGCAACGGCAGAAAAGGAAGAAAGCGGTAAAGAATTTTACTGCACTACTGTTTTTATAGTTTATTTTTTTCTCCCTCTCTGTTAGCCTTAAAGGATTAATCCAGCAAAAATCTTTTTCTTTCAAATCAACTGGTGTCAGAAAGTTATATATATATTTTCAATTTACGTCTATTTAAAAATGTCATGTCTTCCCATACTTATCAGCTGCTGTATGTCCTGCAGGAAGTTGTGTTTTCTCTTCAGTCTGACACACTGCTCTCTGCTGACACCTCTGTCCGTGACAGGAACTGTCCAGAGCAGTAGAGGTTTTCTACAGGGATTTGCTACTGCCCTGGACAGTTTTTGTAAAGGACAGAGATGTCAGACTGGAAAGAATACACAACTTCCTGCAGGGTATACAGCAGCTGAAAAGTATGGGAAGACTTGACATTTTTAAATAGAAGTAGATTACAAATCTATCTAACTTTCTGACAACAGTTGATTTAAAAGAAAAATATTTTCGCTCTCTGACCACCGCTGTGTTTCTAGCCTGTCGCCACCCACCTCCTCCAGAATGATTGACAGTTGCTCATCTTAAGGCCCTATTACATGGGCCGATCAGCAGAAGCAAGTGATCGCCTGGCAGATCAGGGCTTGCTTGCTTCTCATTCCCCGCTTGCTGCTGGCGCTATAACATGTGCTGACAGTGACCGGGGGAGGGGGTGCGGGGAGTTGCGGGAGGTGCTCCCTGGACGATCTTAAGATTGTCCCAGGAACCCATAGGAGACGGCGGCCAGCAGACAGTCGTTATCACTCTAAAATTTTTCAACATGCTGAAAGACAAGTATCAGCCGACATTGTGCATGTCGGCTGATTGTTGCCTTTTAACAGGAGCTATTACACCTAGGGATTATTGGCCGATAATAGGGCCTTTAGGCTTCATGGGATTTCAACATGAACTGACTGTCAATCATTCTGGAGTGGACAGGCGGTGGCCTGGAGACACAGCAACATTTACAGGTATACAGTTACATGACAGCACGGAAAGAGTATATAATGATGCAGACATGCATTAATGTTCTAGCACAGGCATAATACAGCACAGGACTAATACATAATGTAATGCTACAAAGGAGAGATCATGCACATACTCTTCCATTGTCCTGGTACATTACTGTCTGTAAGGTCTCAGTGGCATTGTGCCCTCTTAGGCGGTGAGCCCCATAACAGCTGTTTTCCCTTATAACCTGGTAGCTCTGCCCATGTAAATCAGTTGAAATAATGTCTGCAACGTTTGCTAGAACCACAACTGGCCAGCAAGCTAAGAGATTGATGGATGCACCGAGTGCATGATGATGGACCGGGATGTGCCATTTGGATGGTATTCTGATTCACAACCACCCATAGACTCCTATGTGTCTGAGTATGGCATAGTGCCGCAAACTGCATCAAAAAGGAAGCAGAAAGGATTACCAACATACTCCAGTCCCACACACTTCATGAACTCTGTATGAATGAGCCCTGTTAGTTACCTGCTTATGTCTATTTAATCTCCATTTTTGCCTATTTAGAGTTGACTTTTTAAGTCCTCAGAACGAATAACTATTTTTCCCAAATGATCTTCTGTTGTAGTAGTAGTAGTAGTAGTAGTAGTGGTAGTAGTAGTCTGACTGGGCCATCTTGAGCCTGTTTGCTATGTGTGTGCCCTCAGTTTAAGAGAACTGCCTAGGTGGCGGCAATACATGAAAACAACTATCCTCCTTCCTTATCATTAATATATCATTAAGCCATATTAAGTAGTGTGAACAAGAGGTACATTACCCAAAAGTGTCCTCTGAGAGTTTTATGCAGTGGGGTAAGGACTGTTACGCCCTCTTGTGGCACGTTCCGATATCTAATCATACACGCCTGTAATTACTTACATATCTGAGGCATAACTGCATGATGAGTATTGCATAATCCAACATTTCTATCTGGGTGCATAATTCAATCTTTTTCCCTCACACAGTGTGTATGCGTCTGCTGTTTCTCTGATTTATTTGCTGTTCTGTCTCTTCAGCTGATAGAGAATGTCAGAGATGGACATGAAGATGAAGCTGTGGAGGATGCTGGAGCTGCTCCACGAGGACAGCGCAGTGAGTACAGCCGCAGGGATCTAACCAGGAATGTCTGGCTCTGGATGGTCCTCTGGTGGATGATGTCTGTAACCATGCACAGGAGCTTGTCAGAGGGGCCGTGCCAGGGGCAGAGAGCCGGGCATGATCTATAGTGTAATCCAAGAGATAATTGTGACCCATTATATGATGGTACAGATTCTGAAACTGCCAAACAGTACTGAGGTGTCTTTATGCCAATAAAATGATTATATAGGTGTGTTTATCCCCGGCATAACTGAATTTAAACGTGCCTTGGATGAACGTATATTGCTGCTCTAGATTCTATTTGTTAAAGGGATTGTCTGAAAAACATTTGTTTTTCACAATGATCAGGCCAGGACAAAAAAGAACTGTACTCCCCTGTTGCTGATCTACTGCACCTGCTGTTCTGATGGTGCAAACCTCCTCCTGCTCAGAAATTCCTGGTCTCCATGTGATACAAGCTCATTACGGCTGTCACTGGCTGACTGAGTGTCACTTCCTTGATTAGATTAGACAACCACTTTAAGAAGTGAACCTGTCATCACTTTCATGCTGCCTGAACTACAAGTCCTTGGGGGCCTTCATTGATAGCTCTCTCGGGGTCCATTTACACAGAAAGATTATCTGACAGATTATCTGCCAAAGATTTGAAGACAAAGCCAGGAATGGATTTGAAAAGAGGAGAAATCTCAGTCTTTCCTTTATGACCTGATCTCTGTTTATAGTCTGTTCCTGGCTTTGGCTTCAAATCTTTGGCAGATAATCTGTCAGATAATCTTTCTGTGTAAATGGACCCTTAGGGTATAAGTCAATCAAGGCTGGTGGGACTGGGAGAAGTCACTGGGGATCACCGTGATGATTTGTGATTTGGGCAGCATAAAAGTCATGAGAGGTTCCCTTTAAGGCCTATAGCCATGCTGAGGGTGTGGGTTCCCTGTTATGCCCCTGCTGGACAAATAAAATATTACCACATAGAGAACCTGCCATACACATAAAATACAGAAGTGGGTCTTAGGGTCCTACTACATGGGCAGATAAAGGCCTGATCAATGCTGTAAACAAACGCTGATCTGATAGATCGGCACTCGTTTATTGGGTCTATGTTAGGCCCGATAATAATTTGGCAAGGGCTGTATGGACATTGTTAGTGATGTCTGTGCAGCCTTTGCCCAAACGGTTTACATTGCTGGTTTATGTACCTGGTCTCCTCCTGCCAGTGATTGGCTGAGGGGCCTGTCAGCTCAGAGCGCATGAGGAGACCAGGAACTTGGGGAGGTAATGTAAATTGCTTGTCGGATGCGCATCAGTATAACTTGTACAAGGAGCGCTAATTGTCTGAATCAGGCCAATTTTACCGTTAATTACTCCTAGTAATAGGGCCTTTAGGCTGCCCCTCTCCCTGCGTCTTTCAGTGTCTGTCCGGAAACCTATGTTAGAACTCCCCTCCAAATCAGGTCCTAAGGCTTATGGATAGGGTCACGGCATGTGCTGGAAGCTCCTAGGACACTTGCGGTATATGTAGACTGTAGCCTTAGCTCGGCCAGTTTCTGGAGTAGGTTGGCAGCCGAGCTGAGTAAATTGTTTTCTTCTGTGTGTGTGTTTACCAGCAGAGATGTTGTCTATGTTTTAATTCTATACCCGCACATGGGCAAGCTTCAAGCCAAGTGCAGTTTTTTTTCCCTGCTTGTTTCAGAAATAGAACATGTATAATAGTCTTGGAATAACGCAATAAATAAATCCAGACAGAATCTAACCAGAGTAACCTGTTTTAGGTTTACCTCCATTAAACGTCTCCAGTACGAAGGCCAGCTCTGCTGAATCTTCCATGAGAGAACGGCTGCGAGAAAAACTGAAAGCTGGAAGGGTGAGGAGACTGGGCTTCCCAGGTTTTCAAGATTTTTTATTTTTTTTTTGGAGGGGGGGATCTGCATCTGTCATTAATTAAAATAATGTGTTATGGTCATGATGAATGAAAAAAGACAAGAGTCCATCAGGATTAACCTATAATTAGACATGAGCGAACCGGGTTCGGGTTCGGGTCGATCTGAACCCGAACGTTCGGCATTTGATTAGCTGGGGCTGCTGAACTTGGATAAAGCTCTAAGGTTGTCTGGAAAACATGGATGCAGCCAATGACTATATCCATGATTTCCACGTAGCCTTAGAGCTTTATCCAAGTTCAGCAGCCACCGCTAATCAAATGCCGAACATTCTGGTTCGGATCGACTCGAGCATGCTCCAGGTTTGCTCATCTCTACCTATAATGCTTCTTTGCTGATCCAGGGAGAAGCCATACAACCATTATGGGGCAGATGCCAATTGCCCCATACAAGGGGGGGAAATTTCTCCCAGACTTGTAATATTAAATTTATCAAGAAAAGCATCTAGGCCTTCCTTGAAATAGTTTCATGAATCAGCTGTCACACAATCATATGGCAGAAAATTCCACAGTCTCACAGCTTGTACAGTAAAGAATCCGCGTCTTTGCTGATGGTAAAACCTTCTTTTCTCTATACGTAGAGAATGCCCCCTTGTCATGGTTACAGATAAAGTTGTAAAAAGATCACAAGAAAGATCTCTGTACTGGCCGTTCATATATGTACATTATGATCAGATCATCCCCAAGACTATACATCAAAGCATTGCAAATAGAATGGTGGCCTTACCTTACTTTAGGTTGTTAAGTTAATAGATCTGACCGTACTTTTCTATGTTTTAGTTTTATGTTCTTCCACTAGGGGTGCTGTTTGATTTACATATCATGTTATTAAAGGGATTTTCCAGGCACCACTCTTGTCTGCAGTTTAGGTGAAGGTTTTGCAACTCTGTTCTATTGAAGTGACTGAAGCTTAATTCCAAACCAACTGGAAACAAGAGTGGCGCTGTTTCTGGAAGAAAGCACCCATGGTTTTCTAACCCTGGATAAGCCCTTTAAGTACCAAAGGTTAACTCAGAGTATACTATGACTTTCTCATGACCTACTCCTCTAGAGATCCATGTGTATATGAGTGGTGTTTTTACGATCTTCCCTAACCAGATGAAGCTTCAGTGGAGCCAAGTTACTTACATACGAATGTAATCGACCAGATACTCTGTTTTATTTCATCCCTTTGGTGTGATTTGTATCATGCCGTATAATAAGAAGAATAGCTGTCAGGGTTGATTATTTGTTTACAGCTGGATGTATGCACTAGGGCTTTATCACACCCCGTGCAGTGAAACGTGATCCTAGGAAAGTCGGCCATTGCTTTCATCATCACTAATATTGAGAATTTATTGTCCAGTCTAAAGCAGAGAGTATTCTCCAGCAAGAGTCCCCGGTCGTCTCACCTAGAAGCCTTACTAGGTCTAGTACAAGGTTTGATGAGGAGGTGAGTACAACACATTGAATTTCCAATTAATGTAAACTTTTATTGGTATTTAGAGAAATTATCTATGGCGTCCTAGTAAATACTGATCAATATAAGATCTGGGCAACACTAGATAGTTTAGATGTACTTATACTTATTACATGTTTGTCCTATGGCCCCACAGCAGGATGTCATCCCTCTTCAGAAAGCAAAGGACGTAGAAGCTCAGCTGTCATCACGAGTACGATTCCGGGATGCTGTGAAGACGGTCCAGAAAAGATCTAATGTAAGTCTGCTAGGATTCGTACGTTTATTATCTGCTTGGGACATACTGAGTTGTCAGGTTAAGGGAACTCATTTTATATATCCTGATGGGGAGTTCTGAGTTAATAGACTGCTCCTCTGTTTAGGTATCTGGTTTCTTTGCCAGGGTGGCTACTAAGACAGTCTCTTGGTCTGGAAGACCTGTTTTGTCTTATGTTACATGTTACCCATTTTCTTTTTAAGTGCATTTAGTAATGCTTAAACTCCCCTGCGGAGGCACTGCAGAGAATTTGAACACTTAAAGGGGTGCTCTGGAGAGAGAATTTTTTTTAACTCAACTGGTGTTCAAAAGTTATGCAGATTTGTAAGTTAATTCTATTTAAATATATCAACTCTGTCAGTACTTATCAGCTGTTGTGTGTCCCACTTAAAGGGAACCTGTCACCCCCCGTGCCGGGGTGACAGGCTCCCGACCCCCCGTTAGAGACCCCTATACTTACCTCATCCCGCCGGGTCCCGCTTCTGGATTCGGTCGGGTCCCGGAGATCTCAGCCGCTGCAGCCCGGCGCGCGCGCTGACAGATGAGTCCAACGCTCATAGAGAATGACGGAGCGCTGGACTCTCCTGTCATTCTCTATGGGTGTTGGACTCATCTCTCAGCGCGCGCGCCGGGCTGCAGCGGCTGAGATCTCCGGGACCCGACCGAATCCAGAAGCGGGACCCGGCAGGATGAGGTAAGTATAGGGGTCTCTAACGGGGGGTCGGGAACCTGTCACCCCGGTACGGGGGGTGACAGGTTCCCTTTAACTTCCTTCAGGACATACAGCATCTGATATGTACTGGAAGACTCCGGAGTACCCCTTTAATGCCAGGTTTCTCCTGGGGGAACTAACAAGTAGGCAGTGCCAAAACACAAAACAACTTAAAAATGAATAGACAATCTATATAAAGCTAATGCTAGACACCAAATTCCACTGTGTTCCTGCATTGTGTGCTACCTATTACCTCTATTTAATTTTTCAAATTTGTATATTCATTCATGTATATATTATCCCATTGGTCTCCTTGCAGGTCCCGGATGGATATCCCACCGCCGAACAGTCATTCAACTTCTTTACATTAAACTTTGATCCTGAACCAGAAGCACAAACTGGACAAATCCAAAAGAAATCAGAAGAACCTCAGAAAAAGGAGGACACCGGAGACTCTAGTGCAAGGGCCGAACAAGACCAAGCAGAGGAGGGGGAAGAAGGAATGGTGGGTTTATTGGGGATAGCTGTACCCAAGGCTATGCCCAGTAATTTCATGTATAGCTTTAGTCATTGCTTTCCTCAGTGACTGGTGGGGTGCCAAGCAGATCTCCTTGAATTGGGTGGAAATGATTCTATTATTTTCACACGATCACATTGTTACAGGGAGAAGAGGAGTCCTTGGTTCCAGAAGACGACCTGTTTCTCATTGACCAGACGGCACGTGACTTTATAGAGCTGATGGCTGCTGAATATGAAGGATATCACAGCCGGCTGCAGAAAGAGAGAGATGTTTTTTTCACACCAAGCTTTCGACCAGGTAATTGACAGAACTGAATTTTGGATATGCTTTCTGTTTAAATAGACTCTATGGGGAAGATTTATCAAACTGGTGTAAAGTAGAATTGTCTCACTTTCCCCTAGCAACCAATCAGATTCCATCTTTTATTCCTCACAGATTCTTTGAAAAATGAAAGGTGGAATCTGATTGGTTGCTAGGGGCAACTAAGACAATTCTACTTTACACCAGTTTGATAAAGCTACCCCATAGTCTATGTGGATATATAACACCGCTATGTATATGATAGGTTTATAGTAATTATAAAAAAAAGAAAAATTGTATAAAAGAGTTTTGCTATTGCTATTCACATTTGCCCTATTATAGCGAATGTACCATAAGTTCCCGGTGCTGCCATTCTTTTTTTGAACCATTGCCCAGTTCCTGTGTACGGGGCCATTCTATTCCTGGGCACCGGTGAAGCAGTGGAGGCGGGAACCAGGCTGCGTTTCAAAAAAAGGACTGCAGCATCGGCTACCCAGCGCCGTTCTATCCATCTGCAAAACTTACTGATGGTACATTCGCTTTAAAGTGACACTGTCACCTCCTTTGTGCATTCTGACATCTCTACACAGGTGTAAAGGGTAAACTTAGTGTTTTTCATACCTTATTTTATATCATACGTCATGGTGCTTGTTAAAAAAAAAAATCATCTTTTATCAAGTGCAGATTGAGTTAAGTGGGCGGGGCCTCGCGGGATTGTCGCCACTTAGCCCCGCCCACAGCGCCACAGTTGGTCCCGCCCCCTCGCTGGCCATTGGAACAGGCTGGCCGAAAGGTCTAGACCCCACCCCCTTTACGTCGGCCAACCAATGGGCGTCAAGGATGCGGGGCCCAACGGTGCCGTTGTGGGCGGGGCTATGTGGCGCTAATGCCACGAGGCCACGCCCACTTAATACAATCTGCAGTTGATGAAAGGACACTTTTTACTTGAACAAACACCATGACGTATGATATGAAATAAGGTATGAAAAACGCTGAATTTACCCTTTACACCTGTGTAGAGATGTCAGAATGCACAAAGGGTCACTTTAGGGAATTGTATTTTAGTGCATTACATTAACAGCCTATCAATATGTAATGCTTTATTACCAGAGGGTGGCGCTGCAGCAACATTGAAAACTTGCTTCAAGCGGTCCCCCCATGCCCAAATAAATTACAGAAGTACATTGAGGTCCTAACCCAGTCACAGCACATACTTACTTTCTGTCCGAAAATGTAAAAAATTCTTTACATAATTTAAGAGATGCAAAACAGATTCTGTTGCCTTAGTCATGGCCACAGTGAGAATTCTTCTTGTATATTTCAAAGTAAGTAGAAACTGGTAGTTTGACTAAGAGGGTTACAAAATGCAAATGAAGCTATAGGCAGAACAATATCAACTTTGTTTCTTCTGCTTTTGCATGCAGTGCCCCCCAGCATGAAGGTCCCTGAGAACATGCAGCCGAGGTATCTGGAAGATGAGGGTTTATACATTGGTGAAAAACCAAAAGTATCCCGAGCCAACCAAAATCTTCTGGAGAATCGGATATTACAGCAGGATGAGGTACTAATACTGATATACTGTGTATATATATATATATATATATTTTAGTGTAACTAAAATATTCTCCTGTTTGATGCCATTCACATTTGTGTCTAAACCTTTCGTTTTATTACTGAAACTATGAAGATTGATCATATAGGACTGTACCTGCTATGAGGCGAGATGAGTATCTTACCTCAGACAGCAGACTGCAGAGTCCCATTGACCTGTAAATTATGGCTGTACACAGATGTGGTATGAAAGGCAGTCAGAACTGGGAACGCTGTCATTATTAGCTATTATATAGAAGTATACAGTACAGTTTGCTGGTTCTGTGATACACTGCACATTTTTCTGTGGGGCAGGAATGGGTTATTTTAGTTTTCCAGTTTGGCCTACTGATATCAGTGCTGCCTGATAGACCCCAAAGACTTACAATGTCATCAGTTGTGCTGTAAACAATCATGACAGAAAGAACAGTGATTAATTTTGCTATTCCTTGTGTTAAATCAGATGGAATTTGCAGCAGAGGCTCCGAACAGACTCTACCGCAAAATGTGAACAGAGTCTTAGCTGTCAGAATGACCTGTTGCGTGATAGGAAAAGCGAGCCAGTGTTTATGATAATCTGATGTCTGGATCCTATTTACAGGCAAGCGATGGCAAATGCTCGACTTGCTCGCCCGCCAAGAACAGGGATTTGAGGCCCCCTGTTCTTGGCAATAGTGGGGCTCACTTCACAGGGGTTGACTCCCACCTAACTTTTATGACTTGTTTGATTTGATGTGTCATAAAGGAAAATAGGGACTGTGGTGGGACGACCCCTTTAATTATCATGTTTGTCTTATTTGTTTATAAGGAACTATGAACAAGACCTGGGGTTCTGAGTTTTACCACTTTTTCATTATGTATTTTCGTCCTCAGGGAAAGAAATGGTTTGGTGATGATGGGAACATTTTAGCTTTACCTAATCCTATAAAAGCCTCCCCTACAAGACCTCCAATATTCTCTCTACATGAAGGCATAGACCCAGCCTTGGAGACCATATACATAAAGGTACACAGGGAATAGGCAATGTAGCTTATTTATAATACACACCATGATTCAGATCCTATCATCTTGTCCCCGCGGGCACATCTCTGCCGCTCCTCTTCCTGTGGAATTGATCTGCCCTTCTCTGTCTTTCATTGTCTGTAACCGTTGGATTATGGAATTCACACTGATAATTATAGCTCATTGTTTTTCTTCTGGTTATATTACGGCATATGACATTGCAATAACTTTTTAGATTTGAGTTTATTTTCCTCTATTATATCTCCATCATTTAGAGCCCACTATGTACAGGGTCATATCTATAGAGGGTGCGGTGGTATCAATCACTCCCAGGTTCCAGGCACTTAGAAGGTGGGACCTCAGTATAACAGTTTGATATAGTATTAGTACCAGTGGGTACCCAGGTTATTTATTAGCCATATATTAGGGCTTGGGAATATAAGACATCCTCAGATATTAATGACATTAAAGGAGTAATTAACAAACAAAAATTATTTCAAATGATCTGGTGCAAGATATTAGTAATTTACTTCCAGTACTTATGAGCTGCTTATCCTGCAGGAAGTGGTATTCTTTCCAGTATGGAGAGCAGGAGAGGTTTTCTATGTGGATTTGCTGCTGCTCTGGACAGTTCCTGACATGGGCAGAGGTGGCAGCAGAGAGCACTGTGTCAGACTGGACAGAATATATCACTTCCTGCAGGACATACAGCAGCTGATATGTACTGAAAGACTTGAGATTTCTTAAAGTAGTTATCCAGTGCTACAAAAGCATGGCCACGTTTGCACCACTCTTGCCTCCAGATTGGGTGGGGTTTAAAACTCAGTTCCATTGAAGTAAATGGAGCTTAATTGCAAACCACACCTGAACTGGAGACAAGAGTGGGGCAAAAGTGGCCATGTTTTGGTAGCACTGGATAACCCCTTTAATAGAAGTAAATTACAAATCTCTGTAACTTTCTGGCACCAGTTGATTTGAAAGAAAACCATTTTCGGTGAACAACCCCTTAAAGGTTATACTGTAAATATGACCTGATACATTGGCTGGGGAAACATACAGACACTTTTCACTAAACAGCCTAATTGGGTATTGCATTGGTTTTATGCAGCTTTTTCATCCTCATGTCATTTTGCATGATATTTGTTAAAGCGACTCTGTACCCACAATCTGACCCCCCCCCCCCAAACCACTTGTACCTTCAGATAGCTGCTTTTAAACCAAGATCTGTCCTGGGGTCCGTTCGGCAGGGGATGCAGTTATTGTCCTAAAAAACAACTTTTAAACTTGCAACCCTGTGCCAAACGGCCGTGGCCTAGAGTATCTTTGCCCTAACTTTGCACCACCCCTCCGTCCCTCCTCCCCACCCTCTTCAGCATTTTTCCTATTCCTCTGCAGTGAAAACTACACAGGTGCCTTAATGATCCAGCCCATGTGCCTTGCTGACACATGTGATGAAAAGGAGAATACCTGCCTGGAGCATTCCTAATGATGAGGAGGGCGGGGAGGAGGGACAGAGAGAGTGTGCCAGCCTAATGCAAACACAATCTAGGCCACGGCCATTGGGCACAGGGCTTCAAGTTTAAAAGTTGTATTTTAGGACAATAACTGCATCACCTGGCAAACGGACCCCAGGACAGATCTTAGAATAAAAGCAGCTATCCGAAGGTACAAGCGGTTTGGGGGGGGGCAGATTGTGGGTCCAGAGTCACTTAAATATCTCATAAGGTGCACATTCCGTTGTCTTAAAAAGATTGGATTGTCCCAGGTGAGTTATGTGCACAATCCCTATTAATTGGAATAGGACTCATGTACGGAATCTGCTTGGCATTGGATGTATCTACAGCAAACCTATTTCCAGTTGTTACTTTGGGGACCCAAAATGTGTCTGTAGTACGCTAGTGTGAAGACTGTATATTTCAGATGTATCTTGCTTTCTACCAGCAAAAAGATTATAGAAATAGTGAAATCTCCCAGAATCCTTATCGGGCTTTGACAATAAATGTTCTTTTCCATTTTCCTCCAAGGCAGTCCCCTCTAAGAAATCCCGTCAGTACATGGTGGAGTCTGCAGCCCTTCAAGGGGAGTTTCAGCTGGATATTGATATTTCGGGGATTGTTTTTACCCATCACCCACTTTTTAGCAGAGAGCATGTCCTGGCATCCAGGTTATCCCAGCTGTATGACCAGTATCTGGGAAGGAAGCAAAAGAACCTCACTAACCTCCTGTCAGACAAGGTATGTGGGGATAGAGCCACTGGAGAGGTCACATTACTAGTGTAAATCTGCAGCCATCATGTTATAGAGCAGGAGAAACTGAGCAGATTTATATATCATTTTGTGGGAAAATATTCAGTAAAACTTGTCTGTGCTTAAAGAGGTATTCCAAGAAAATCAACTTTTTCCCTATCCACAGGATAGGGGAAAAGTAAGAGATCGCAGGGGGTCCACGGGGGTCAGTCACTGACTAGGACTCACCCTTGACTACTTGGCCCAGAATAAGCAGAGTTGTATGTGAATAGATGCCAATTTATATTGAATCTTCTCCCACAAACCTGTATATCCATGTACTCAGCTTCTCCTGAAAAATGAATGAGTGTTAAAGGTTTTCTGTGCATTCACTTATTATTTACTTAAAGGGGTTATTCAGAATTAGAAAAAGCACAGCTATTTCCTTGTACTAAAAAAACTAAACAAAAAAAAAACACCACTTCTGTCCTCAGGTTGTGTGTGTGGTATTACATTTCAACTTCGTTGGAACTGAGTTGTAAAACCCACAACCCACAGTGAGAACAGCAGAAGAAGAAAGTGTTTTTTAGGGATTTACTTAGGCAAAGAACACAGTCGTTTTAGACTTTTGAGGCTGCACACCTTTATGATGTTTCCAGGTCTCGAGCTGTTTAGAATAGATTGACGTATATTTATCAATGATTCTTAATAGTTTTTTTTATTTCTTTTTGCATAAAAAAGTTGCATGCACTGAGGAATGCTGTACAGAACATCTCCACTGGGGGCGCTATCCATGTCACCAGCACAGTCGCTGAACAAAGTATCGCTGAATATAAAGTGGAAATTAAGTAAGTGACCGAAAGTGGTGCAGATATTTTATTGGGGGGGATTGTCCAAGATAAAAACAAGTAATACCCGATCCACCTTTTAAAGGGGTTATCCAAAATTGGTCAAAGCTTAGCTACTTTCTTGCAAAAACAGCACCACCTCTTTCCCCAGGTTGCATTTGGTGTTACAATTGAAATCTAGTAACTTTAATGAAACTGAGCTGCAAACCTCACACCCAAACTGGAGACAGGAGACATGCTGTTTCTGAAAGAAAACAGCCAAGTTTATCTAAGCCTGGATAACACCTTTAATTCTGTGAGCTATCCCAATGCTCAGAGTAAAAACGTTTGTTGTTTGGATTTTTTGACTTAACCTTTTATTATGTTTTTTTCCTATAGGGAAGAACTACAATGCTAATTTGAGTCACTTATGATTTCTATTATTCTGAATGTTGAAAAAAATACTCCATGTGACTTCTTTCCCGACATGAATTTTTCTGCAATTTTACTGTGCTGAAAACAATGGCAGGTATCCCCAGCCCTAGAACTCCTATTGAGGGTGTTAATAGCATCTGCCCACCATAGAGTGTTGCTGTGACCACAGAAGTGATTCCACATGGCCGCACGTTCTGCTTTGTCCTCACAAGCCTTCAGTTCTAGTACATTATCTCATAAAAAGTCTTTTACTAGGACACTGGAAATATGACATGCCAAAGAGCGCTGGTTTCACTTACGTGCGGCCTCACTGCTCCTCGAATAAATTAGACAAATCTAATTGGAATCATACATGGTAGAAGAATTGTGGCCGTAATGAAAGTCACATTCCTCCTCTTATTGTTTTATTCTTTTTTTATTATTGTGTTTGTTATCGGCCATAAACAGCGCTGCCAGCCAGTAGCTGCTATTCTCTCCAGGGGCGGACACAAACCATACAGAAAATGCATCTTAAATTTGCCAGAATATATAATGTACATATGATATTACATTATCATATACATACATATGAAACAGACATATGATATTACATCACAGCTATAAATTAACATTACTGTTAAGGTTATGTTCATATCACCCTTTTTTTTACGTTGGAAAAAATCCATAATGGAATCCTTTGCAGAAATCAGAGATGCTGGGACCCCCAGAATGGAGGAAAGAGGTCCCCCAAATAAAAGGAGAAGACCGTGTATGCATGGTCTGCACTCAATTTATTCTCTATGGAAGAACACTCTAAATTCTTTGGCTTCTGAACTCTGCCAAGTGCTGCTCCATAGACTGGAGTGACTGGAGGGCTGGCAGCACATGCGTTTTCTGACATTTTCATTGTAGGAGACATTTCACCTCCTATTATTTTTTTTTTCTAGAACGGTCAATATAATTCACTTAGTTATCCCTTATCTTATTCATAAGGGACAACATTTAATTGTGGGAATACAGATTTAGGCTATGTTCACACAACATATTTTTTCGTATTTATACGGCCGTTGTTGCCGATCGCGGCCGTAGGAATCCGTGTCAGTGCACACTATGACGCAAACGGCTGGGGACACTTGCTTCATAGTGTGCTGTGTGGAGTTCTGATGCGGGCGCGTGCTGATGCACCTGCATCAGAACCCTGCGGCCGAAAAGATCATCCTGGGAATATCTTTGCAGAGACCGGCCGCTCCGTGACCTGGCCGGGTCAAGGAACGGCCAGTCTCTTACGCTATGTGAACATGGCCTTAAAGGAGTAAAGGGGTTTGTCTATTTTGGATAATTACTTTTTGTTACAATCTAGGAAAAGGAAGCATTGCACTGTTCTTGTTAAAATCACTAGGCTGTCTGTGTAATTTAAAGGGGTACTCTAGTGACAGAAGATTGTTTTAAAATTTTACAGAATAGTAAATGACTTGTATTTAAAAATCTCAAGTCCTCCAGTACATATCAGCTGCTGTATGTCATGAAGGAAGTGGTGCATTCTCTCCAGTCTGACACAGTGTTCTCTGCTGCCACCTCTGTCTATGATAAGAACTGTCCAAAGCTTAACACGTTTTGAGTTATGAGCATTTGCTACCGCTCTGGACATTTTCTGGCACAGACAGAGGTGGCACTGTGTCAGACTGGAAAGAATACACCATATTCTGCAGGACATACAGTAGATGATAAGTACTGGATGGTTTGAGATTTTTAAATAGAGGTAATTCACAAATCTGTATAATGACCCTCTACGGGAGGCTCGAACGCCGCATCGCTCAGCGTCTCTCCACGCTGAAGAATGAACATGTTCATTCTTCAGCGCTGAGAGATGCAGTGCGCGAGCCTCCTATAGAGTGTCATTATGACACGAAGGCTGGCGGTATTCTGCCGCTCTTGCTCTGTGTGAACGGGGCCTTATGCTTATGAGGTGTTTTGGTGCCCTGGGGGTGATCTCAATAGTGCCCAAATAGTATCCAGACACCAAGTGTCTCATTATAGTAACCAGCCCTCCTAGATATATGCATATATTATTTCTTCAATTTTTTTTTTTCTTTTATCCTAGACAAACAAGGAAATATCGAGATGCAGAGCAAGAAAAAGACAGACTTCTCCTCAAGTCCCTCATCAAAGTGTGGAAAGAGATTAAGTCCCTGCGCGACTTTCAGAAGTTCATTAACACGCCAGTGAAACTCTACCTGCGAAAGTATGTGGTGATGACATGTCACTTCCTTTTACTCCAGACAAGATGAGTTTTGTTGATAGTTTTCTAAGTAAAAGGAATTGGTCATAGGGATGACAGAAAGAAGTGAGAAGTGGAATGTAATGTGATGACAATTACAGTTACTGTATGGGGGGACGACACACAGAAGTGTAGGGGGAGCTGTCATGGGCAGGAGGCTTTGAAAAACACATCTGTTATCTATGTTGGCTATTGCTGGTATACGCTGGTACTTTATTATTTAATTTTTTTTATCTTTTACACATTTTTTCACACTCAATTCAATGCCCTTAATGTATAACTTAGAACTACAAGTCCAGACACAGACTGAAAATTGGGCAAAACAAAGCTAATCCTCGAGAGGAAAAACCCATTGTGGAGGAAAACTCTAGGGAACTGATGCTGAAGGATTGCCCTTCCCTTGGGCTTAAATGGTCAATGCCAAACTGTAACTAATCAAATGAAAATAAAATTGTCATTATGCACAAACAGATAACATGTACAATAATATGTGCATTATTACACTTGTAAAAAGAGAATCAGTTGTAGAGTAAAAATTTAAAAAGGGGAAAGGCAGAAGGGAAATGTTTTACTCCAGATCTTTTTTTTTGAGAGGAAGGAAAGGGGAGACAAAACAGGAAGTTAAATCTATTCCTAAACCCCACCGCTCTCATAGCAATACACTAGGCATATACTCCCCCCTCTTAGAGTAGAACCACCTGTGCTTAAGTGTATAGCATTATACAGGCAAGACTGCAGCGGTTATAGGTCATGTCCCCCCTTCTTAGGGCTTCGGGGGGGGGGGGGGGGGGGGGAGAATCTTTCTTGAATGTATAGAATTATACTCAAGAAATAGAATCTCAGGAAATTTTATAAGCGCATTCTAGGATTTCTAGCAATGTAGCAGGATGCATTCTAGAATGGACAGAGATGTCGTAAGAACATTCCAGAATGTATATAAATGTGGTCAGCTGCTTTTGATCACTTGTGACCACCTCCATGCTTGCAGATGAAGCAAGATGCATTTTGGAATGTCTAGAATTGTAGTGAGGTGGATTCCAGAATGTCTAGAACTGTAGTGAGGTGGATTCCAGAATGTCTAGAACTGTAGTGAGATGCGTTTGATCGCTTATGCCAGTGCTGTTACCACATCCATGTTTTCCATACATTCCTTTATAGTAAGGCTTCTCCATGTGCTGCACAGAACCCTCATTGTAACCTATCATGAGCGCTCCAATGCTTGAGGCAATGTTTCCATACTGTGTGGCCATGTTATTGGAGTTAACGTTCTAATGTTGTCATCGGATATATACAAGCATTGAACAGAGCCCAGGATGCCATACGTAAATGGATTGCAGGCATTGTATACAGAAAAAAAAATATTTTTAAGATTTGCCAGATTTTCATTTTTTAAACCAGGTCTGAAACATGTGCAGGACATGTGTGACAGACTGAGAAGACTCATAAAAGTTACAGAAAATATTAAAGTATGTTTTGATCGTAGGGAAGAAGTTAATAGAAAAGTGGACGAAGAAGCGTATGAGGCTGAAATTCAAGCTGAGATAAGTGAGCTAATGGAAGAACATGTGGAGGAGTATGAGAAGAATGTGAAGCAATACAAGCAAGATGTTCAGCAATGGAAGGCATGGAAAAGGGCCCAGGTATAAAGGCCAGGAGGGGCACAGGGGACATAATAGGAGGGGCACAGGGGACATGTGGTCTCACATTTGTGATAGATAGATATGCATTTTTTATGTTAAAATCCAACATGCCAGACTCTTCTGTCATGGAAAAGTCATGACATACACATTAGTCGGTTCATCCCACTGACTTTAAATAAATGTGTATAGACAGCATTAGTCTGAGCTAGGTGTCTTTTTCTGAATGCCATCATCCTGCCTTTGTTCTTTAGTAGCCATGTTGCCCTAATAACTTGTCTGATCTATCAACCCCAATTTAAAGTTCCCTTTATTAACCTTCATTGGTGGGCCATAGTTTTTTTTAATTGCTATCGTTAAAGGAGAAGTCTGGTCAAAATTTTTATTGAAATATTATATTGTCCCCCAAAAGTTATACAAATCACCAATATACACTTATGGGAAATGCTTATAAAGTGCTTTTTTCCCTGCACTTACTACTGCATCAAGGCTTCACTTCCTGGATAACATGGTGATGTCACGACCCAACTCCCAGAGCTGTGCGGGCCGTGGCTGCTGGAGAGGATGATGGCAGAGGGATGCTCAGTGTCCCTCCAGTGCCCTGTGTCCCTCAGTGTCCCCCTGCCATCATCCTCTCCAGCAGCCACAGCCCGCACAGCTCTGGGAGTCGGGGCGTGACATCACCATGTTATCCAGGAAGTGACATTACCATTTTATCCAGGAAGTGAAGCCTTGATGCAGTAGTAAGTGCAAGGAAAAAAAACACTTTATGTGCATTTCCCATAATAAGTGTATAATGGTGATTTGTATAACTTTTGGGACGGGCAATACAATACTTTAATAAAAGTTTTCACCAGACTTCTCCTTTAAGCTGTAATATTTAATATGTACATAGAAAATGAAGAATAAAAAAAGAAAGGAGGGTGTAGAAGATGAGGAGGAGGAGGCAGATGGTGGACATGTAGGAGAAGAGCCTACCAAACCCTTCCCCCCACCTCTGGTGGACAGACAAGACATAGAAGTACAGGTTCGTGATAAAGCAGCGAACATCAGGAGGAGACCTGGAGAACCTATTCTTCATCCTGAACTGAGCCTTTCTGGGACAGTCACCCCCAACAACATGTGTCCAAGGTAAGATGGTCGCAGTCGGGGATAAACATTGAATTGAAAGTGTAACAACTTGGCTGACGCGTTTCACAGTGATTAGTGATCTTTCCCATGCTCAAATGACTTCGCTGGAGTGTGATAACCTGATATCAGTGACCACATGTAGTAGTGGTTCGGAGCCATCGCCCTTATAACCTGTTGTAGTCTGTAGTTCAGTGGTGACATTGACGACTAAAAATGAAGCGTCTTCTATTGCTTGGGTTCATACGAATAAAAAATATCACTGCCAACCTGTTACATTACTTCATTGAAAGAAAAGTATTGCATGGTCGGCACAAATTTTTGTCATAAGAACAGCAAGTGTCTCGTCAGCCAGTACGTTTCACCCGAAATGTTGCTATATTACTATGGTAGAATGTTTTTCTTGTGCCTGTCATTGGGGGACACAGCACCTGTGGGTATAGGCTACTGCCACTAGGAGGCGACACTAGACAGAAGAAGAAGTGACTCCGCCTGGCAGGCTATACCCCTCCTACAGACACCAGGCTAACTCAGTTTTAGTCTAGTGTCCGTAGGAGGTAGACACAGGTGCCATGCACCTCTTTATTATTTTAGTTTTATTTCTTTCTCTTTCTTTCTAGGTTATCAGGGGGACCGTCGGCGTGGGCTGCCACACCAGACGTAGCTTCCCTCTGAGGGTGCACGGAAAGTTTTTATTTCCCTGCGCCGGTCACCTGTCCCCCACCGCCGCTCCCTGCGGCAGGATGCCGGTACCCCACCCAGGTGCGAGGTGACCGAAGGGGTGACCCTGCGCGCACCTGAAGCCGCCGGACAGGTGAGTATCTCCTCTGTCCCACCTGCCCCAAGTCTTCTCTTTGGGGTCTCCCCCCCCCCCCCCCCCTTCCTTCTTGGGGGGATTGTCCTGCCTAGCGTTCTTTAGGAACCCTCTTCCCCCTCCTGGGGTCTCTATCTCTCCTGGGGTGTCGTCCTGCGCAGTGTCCTTAGGGACATTGCTGTCAGAGGTTTAGTCAGGGTGGAATCCCTTCCTCCCCCCGCCTCACAGCACAGGGGTCTCCGGGGGGGTCTCTGACTTACTTTCCCCCCCTGGTCGTGGTGTCTCTGCCAGGGGTGGCACAAGGGCAGCAGCTGCCGGGGCTAGCTGGGCGACCGCGTCTTCTAGCGCTCCGCGCCGGCATCCTGCCGCCGCCGGCCTGCTCCATAAATTTAGGCCCCGGCTTCTCCCGGAGCTAGGCCGCATCGGCGCGCAGCCGTGACGTCACGGGGGCGGAGCGCCCGCCCGCCTGCCCAGTTCCTATTGGTGTAGCCCCCACCTTCTCCTCCCTGTGCCCCCTCCCTTCCTCCTCCTCTCCCCTGCAGCCAAGCAGCTTGTGGTCTCCTGCTGCTATCACAGACTGTCAGCCCCACAGCTCCCAAGCAGCAGCTTCAGCTCCACTACAGCAGCTACAACTCCCTATGCAACAGCTGCTCCAGTACAGCAGCTACAACTCCCTGTGCAACAGCAGCTCCAGTACAGCAGCTACAACTCCCTGTGCAACAGCAGCTCCAGTACAGCAGCTACAACTCCCTGTGCAACAGCAGCACCAGCGTGCAGCAGCTAGAATCCAGTCCAGCATCCAGCACGGCAGCAGTTCCACGGTCGGGTAGGTTCACCCAGTGGGTGATATCCCCCTCACCCACTCCCCAGGCTAACAGCCCTAGCTACTATGTCTGGTCCCCGGGACGACCCCCCTAGGCAGCTCGCTCCCGCGGCTGTGACGACACACTTTGCATGTGTTCGTTGCATTAAGAAGTTCCCTCTGCCTGCTGTGCCTTAACCCTGGTGCCAACTCCCAGGAGCCCCCCCCCCCCCCCTCCAGGTTCAGATTTAGCCTCTCCTGAGTTGGCTAGGTCCCTGTCCCAGGCGATCGGTGACCTCTCTAGCTGTCTCAGGTCATGATTCATGTCATTGAGCGGTTGCCCTCCCAGGCGCCCCCAGCAGCGGGGTCCTCCAGGGTATCTCCTGACTTCCCTTCCAGAGGACGATCCCATAAGAGACCAAGACTCTGTCTCACGGTCACCCTCTAGGTGTTCTTCAGACCCTTCTCCGACAGATCCACTGCAGGCGGTTCTGCTTCCCAGCGACCCCTCTCCGCCACCTCGGGGGACCCCTCTGACTCTGCTTCAGAGTCTGACAGGGAGGATCAGCTGGCCTCTGCAGTGCAAGCCTTGATCCGTGCAGTGCGGGACACCTTGCATATTGATGAAGAGCCCCCTTCTACATCCAAGAGTGAAGTCTCCTTCAGTTGCCATAAGCAACAACCCTTGGTTTTTCCTGGTCATAAGGATTTGAGGATCTTCTAGCCAAGGAGTGGAAACACCCTGACCGGCGGATTCCATCCTCTAAGCGTGCCGAGGCTTTGTTTCCCTTCTCCCCTGACTTGGTCTCTACATGGACGGTGCCCCCATCTGTGGACCCTCCGGTTTCACGACTTTCCAAGTCTACTACTCTGCCTCTGGCAGATGGTGCTTCACTCACTGACCCAGTGGACAAGGAAATCGACACTTTTTCGAAGTCGGTCTTTATTGCAGCTGGTTCGGACCGGCGTCCTACCCTTGCTGCATCCTGGGTCAGCAAGGCTGGTTCCTCTTGGGTCAGGCAGTTAGTCCTGACCTCTCCCTGTACACTCCACGCGAGGATCTCCTGTCTCTGGGCTCGCAGATTCTGCATGCGTCCAAATACTTGTGTGACGCTTCTCAGGAAGCCGCTCGTTTTTTCTGCTCGCGCCCTGGCAAACTCTCTAGCCATCCGACGCTCGGTCTGGCTAAAATCCTGGTCAGCTGACGCCGCCTCCAAGGAGGCTCTGACTTCTCTTCCCTTTGCAGGAAACAGACTTTTTGGTGAGCAGCTGGATTGAATAGTCTCGGACGCTACCGGGGGGGAAGAGCTCCCTGCTCCCTCAGAACCGGTCCCGGCGCCCTCAGTCTCTCAGGCGTTCCAGTCATTTCCGCTCCCTTGAGCCTCCGACACGTTGTCGCCCGGCTAAGGATATGTCTCCGGCTCCTTCTAGGAAGCCCTCCTTCAAACCCCGCCCATCCTGGCAGCCCTGTTCTCGCCCTTCTAAGGGTCCTGCCCCCAAGTCTTCTTCCTGAAGGTCCTTCCCCACTCAGGTCTCTCCCTCAAGTAGGGGGTCTTCTGCTCTCCTTCAAGGAGATTTGGCTCATATGTCCGATGTGTGGGTTCGGGAGGTAATGTCTTCAGGATACAAATTCGAGTTCGGGTTCTTTCCGCCGCCTCACGTTTTTCCATCAAATCTCCAACGCTCTTCGGCACAGCTTTCCGAGCTTTTTCAGGCGGTTCAGAATCTCCTAGCTCAAGGAGTTGTGGTCACAGTCCCTCCCTCTGAGCGCTTACAGGGATTCTTTTCCAATCTGTTCACAGTCCCCAAAAAGGACAGTTCGGTCCGTCCTATCCTGAATTTGAAGTGGCTGAACAGGTTTGTTCGCCTTCGGCAGTTCCGCATGGAATCCTTGTGATTAGTGGTCGCGTCTCTAGAGCAGGACGAATTTCTTGCGTCTATAGACATCCGCGACGCCTATCTGCATGTTCCCATCGCAGCCAGTCATCAACGTTTTCTACGTTTCACCGTCTGTTCTCGACATTTCCAATTCGTTGCCCTGCCCTTTGGGCTAGCCACGGCACCTCAAGTCTTTACCAAGATCCTTGCACCTTGATGCCTCTGCTTCGGTCAAAGGGGGTGGCTATCTTGCCCTACCTGGACGACCTCTTTGTAAAGGGCCGCTCCAAACAGGACACTCTGTCCAGTCTCCAGATCACACTTGATCTCCTGACCAATTTCGGTTGGGTGATCAATTGCCAACAATCTTCCCTACTTTCCACCCGCTCTATGGAGTTTCTCTGGATGCTATTCAACACAGAGACTGCACGCGTTCTCCTTCCTCCCAACAAGGTTGCCTGTTCCATTCGCCTTTGCATGTGAGTCCTGGGCAAGATGGTCTCCCCTTTCGAGGCGATACCCTTCGCTCAGTTTCATTCGCACCCTCTGCAGCGAGCGATTCTATTTCAGTGGGCCAGGCCCCCTCTGTCTCTCCACAAGGAGATCCTCCTGTCGCCTGCTGTTCGCAGGGAGCTTTTTTGGTGGTTGACGTCTCCAGTGGTCCTTTCTCCCCCTCAATTGGCTGGTCATCTCTACGGATGCCAGCCTGTCCGGGTGGGGGGGCTGTCTTCGCGTGCCACGCGGCTCAGGGCTCTTGGTCACCGATGGAGGCTCGGCTTCACATCAATATCCTGGAGCTCCGGGCCATCTTCCTCGCCCTGTCTTAAGTGGACCGATCTCCTGAGGGGTTTCCCGGTCCGTGTTCAGACCGACAACGTCACCGCCGTTGCTTATCTGAACCGTCAAGACGGTACCAGGAGCCCCTCTGTCATGACCGAGGCCGCTCGCATTCCCCGTTGGGCGGAGCGTTTTTGTTCCAGCTCTCTCGGCAGTCCACGTTCCCGGGGTGGACAATTGGGCGGCGGACTATCTCAGCCGCGAAAGACTGGATCACGGCGAATGGGCTCTTCATCCCGGGGTGTTTCTTTAAATCTGCCGGCGGTGGGGATTCCCAGACGTGGATCTCTTCGCCTCCAGGCTGAACCACAAACTCCCCACCTATGTGACTCGAGCCCGGGATCCTCGCGCGTTCTCGGTGGACGCCTTGGTGACCCCATGGGAGCAGTTCTCCCTGGTTTGCGCCTTTCCTCCTCTGCCCATTCTCCCACGAGTCCTGAAGCGCATCAAGGCACTTAGCTTTCCTGCCATTCTTGTCGCTCCAGACTGGCTGCGCCGGTCCTCGTGCATCGGCGTAGTGCACCTCCTCGCCGACGCCCCCTGGCGTCTTCCCCTGTGGACTGACCTCCTTTCACAAGGGCCAATATTCCACCCTAATTTACCTCAGCTGAGTTTTATGGCGTGGCTGTTGAAGCTGCGGTATTGAGATTTTGGGGGTTTTCGGAGCCAGTCATCCAAACCATGCTTAATGCCCGCAAGCCTCAGTCGGCTCGGAACTACCATCGCGTATGGAAGGCCTTCTTTTCTTGGTGTGCACAGAATAATTTTCACCCCTTGGTGTGTTCCGCGACCAAGATTCTTTCTTTTTTTGCAATCCAGTCTGGACAAAGGCCTCAGTCATTCCACCTTGCGTTCTCTTGATTTCCGCCCTCAGGTGAAGACTTTTCTCAGGGGGTGGTCCATTTGGCCCCCCCCTTTTCAACAGTCTGTAGAGCCCTGGGACCTTAATTTAGTCCTCGAGGTTCTGCAAGGTCCTCCCTTTGAGCCTCTACGGGAGGTGTCTCTTTGTTTCCTTTCTTGGAAGGTTGCATTCTTGGTGGCGTTTACGTCCATCCGTAAGTTGTCTGAACTGGCAGCGCTCTCTTGTCGCTCCCCTTATCTGGTCCGTCACAAGGACAAGGTTGTGCTTCGCCCTCCTCCTTCCTTCCTGCCGAAGGTCGTGTCTGCATTCCACCTTAATGAGGACATCTTTCTCCCCTCTTTTTGCCCTGCGCCCTCCCATCCTAGGGAACGGTCCCTGCATTGTTTGGACCTTGTCCGGGCCATACGGATCTACTTGTCAGTCACTGCTTCCTTCCCGCCACTCGGATTTCCTGTTCGTGGTCTCGTCGGGTCCGCGCAAGGGGCTGGCTGCCTCCAAGACCACCATTAGGCGTTGGATCAGGACGGCCATCGCAGAAGCCTACCGTGTTCGTGGCGGTGCGGGTCACCGCTTTTTTCTGCTCGGGCTGTGGGGGCCTCTTGGGCGGTTCGCCATCAGGCCTCGGTGTCCCAGGTCTGCAAGGCCGCCACCTGATCTTCAGTTCACATTTTTACAAAGTTTTATCAGGTCCATATCCTGGCTTCCTCTGACGCCAGTCTGGGCCACAAGGTTCTGCAGGCTGCCGTGTGTTAGGCAGGCCGCATGGGGATTGTCATCTGATTTCCCCACCCTCTGGGACTGCTTTTGTACGTCCCACAGGTGCTGTGTCCCCCAATGACAGGCACAAGAAAAGAGGATTTTTGTACTCACCGTAAAATCCCTTTCTTGTGGCTTCATTGGGGGACACAGCTCCCACCCTGTTATTTTGAGGTTGTTTTCTTTACTTTTCCTACTGCTTGTGACTAAACTGAGTTAGCCTGGTGTCTGTAGGAGGGGTATAGCCTGCCAGGCGGAGTCACTTCTTCTTCTGTCTAGTGTCGCCTCCTAGTGGCAGTAGCCTATACCCACAGGTGCTGTGTCCCCCAATGAAGCCACAAGAAAGGGATTTTACGGTGAGTACAAAAATCCTCTTTTTTATGTTTCTAGTAAATAATGTTCCCCTCTCCAATTACAGGGCAGAAGTATCGAGACGTGAAGATCTCCAGAAACACTCATTGTTCATCAAGATCCTGTTCAACAACAAGGAGGTGTCCAGAACTGTGACCAATCGGCTGGGATCAGACTTCAGGGTCCATCTTGGACAGATCTTTAATTTACAGATCTATAACTGGCCGGAGAGCATAAAGCTACAGGTACTGCTGGGCACATGAGCACACTGACCTCCATACATGTACAAGGACAGTCTGTCTATAGTATGTGTATACAGAATGTCTTATTCCACAATCTTATGTCTTCAAGTAAGAAGAGGAATTTTAGAAGCTGGTGGGAAGGAACTCCAGTCATGGGAAATAGTAATAATTTCTAATGGGATTGTGTAACCCTTTATAATAACCCCGATGGATCACACTATGCAGCATGCAATGTTCTTCGTTGGGTCATAAAAATCACAAAATTGTCAATAACATAAAAATCCACTTTGTCATCAATCGCTAATATATTTTAGACATGAAACCTTTCTCTTGCATTGTAGTGTTACTATGTGTTCATAAGGTACATGTGTTTTTTTTTTCTTTAGATCTATGAAACAGCAGGACATGGCGGTGGCACCCTACTGGCAGAGGTTTTTGTACCTATCCCGGAGACCACTGTATTAACTGGCAGAGCCCCAGTGGAGGAGATAGAGTTTAGCAGTAACCAGAGGGTCATGTATGATCATGAAGGAGTTGGCAGCGGTAAGGACATGTTACATATGTCTCTGTCTAGATGTTGTATATCATAACAATATGGCAGTCAGTCTTTATATTTATTCTAGATGACATTGAACACAAGGGTTTGAATAAACCATACTGCCTGGTCTTTGCAGCCTATTATTTGCCTCTTTATATAAATGGGGAAGGGCTATATACTTGATCGTTGTACAGATAACCACGCATATACCTATAGAGGCAAGCCATGCAGCTGCTATTGGGCCCCCGGAGAAAGAGTATTCCGCCAGATCCACTCAAAAATTCGGGATATATAATATTTAGAATCAGGAAATCATTATGTAATCATTTGCTGATCTAGTATTATACCATTGAAATTGATATTGTTTGATGGATACAGTATGTCTGCAGTGATATAAATTGCTGTGTATATGGTCATAGTTCAGGCCTCTTGAGCCGCCCATTTGAGATTGAGTGAAATGAACCATCGGAATCCATTTGTGGCGTTGAACAAAATCTTTAATGGGGTTAATACTGGCAAAGCCTTTAAATTATTAGTCTTCTAAAACAATAACAACTATCTATTCCTATTCATTCTTTTCATCCATCGGTAGCCAGACTTTCCTTCCTCAGGGCAAATATTTAGGTAATCTCCCTACCCCAATGGTTTATTGGGGTGTCCTACCAGCCCCACACCGCTCTAATCTATCTTCCTTGATAAAGTACAGTATAACATTTTACTACTTTGCATAGATTTGATGTTAGGCGGACCACACACCTTCGATGAGGGTTGGCTAAACCAGATGTTTCGGCAGGACTGATGTGTATTACCCAATGGTAGATGTGTCTTGAGAAGTGGTGGGCTCGGCCCTTTTTGTTTTTGTTGAGATAAGCCACCATTAGAGGTATCTGGCAGTGACCTTCTCCCCTCTGTTTTTGGAGAACACATGTACGCTCAGCCATGCATCGCAGGTGATAGCTGTATAATAGGCCATTGTATGATCGGCGGGGTGCCAACACTCTCTACTCTATCAGCTATCACAGCACCAGAAGTAAAATGTGTACAGAAGACAAAAGTCCCCGCTTTGAATTTTGTAGTCGTGGTCTATTGATGGCCTACTTTCCCTAGAAATCCCCCTTTTAATCTTGGACATCTGACACCCAACAAATTGGAAAAACAATAGTGTTGGTAAATTCCCTTTTTTTTTTTTTTTTTTTTTTGTGGATTCTTTAAATTTACTAAATACTCAATTTTTTTTTTTTTTTAAGAGAACTCATACTTTAAGACTCCCTTAGACCCCCTACCTTTTCTCCAGTTCTTGTACTTACCAGGACTAGATAGCTGTGGTTATACATCTGCAGTTATTATACTACATGTGTAGAGTCAGGGGTCACGTACCATAATTTATCTTTATTACACCAGGGTAGTAATGAAATACAGGAAGCAATAAATCAGCCACCCCGAGGCTGTATAAAACGATACATAGTGGGAGCCATACTGAAATAATAAGAGCAATAATATATAAAGGTGAATGATGGGCTGGGGATCAGCAGATCAGCGGGTCGCACCCTATGAGAGGAGCATCTCTCCAAACACCTAGCGGTGGAGACAGATGCAGGTCTGCTAGTAATTTCTACATTTTTGGTGCCTGAGAAAATAGAATCTATCCTCCTAAAATCCAACCCCCATCATCTTCCTGGCAGTCGTACTAATGCTGCTACCACTGGTGTCAGGTATGAGTATATGTTACAAGCCCCTACCCTCAATATGAGCCACCATTTATTGCCTAATAATGAATTAAGTTTCATTTACTTTCTTTTAGATGTTCCATTTTCCTTTGAGGCTGATGGTAGCAACAAGGTGGCTCTGATGACATCTGGAAAAGTTGCATATTGTGTGTCCTGGGCAGTGGGGGAGAATGGGGTGCCACTGGTCCCCCCACTATCACAGCAGAATGTACAGAGGTAAGTGGGTGCCTGGGACGGATCAAATCGTACTCTTCACGTCTGTGTTATGGGAACATATAAAGGTTGTGTGCCCCAATTAAAAATTGGGCCCCAAAATGTCAGTTATAATACTAGTATAACCTTATGTACATTCAGATACCAGAATCCCAACCCAGCTTAAGTGTTAGCACCTCAGGGACTCGAGGAGAGCACTAACACTAACCTAACAAATAACATCTTACAGGCCATGCAGCATTCCATTGAAGAAAAGTAAGCAAAGTAGCTTGAGCCTGCTCTCTGGCGCCACCTATTGGAGGTACTGTCTATTTACTACCAATAGGTGGCGCCAGAAAACAAGCTCTCTTCCTTTTCTGCTACTTTGCATGAGAATTGACTAAAATGTAATGGTATAATATGCTGTACATAATAATTACATATTATGCTCTCTGTCTCAGGCTGTAGTATATTCAGCTGGAACAGAAGAACATAGGGAGCTCAGGTTTTCCATTGACTTTCAGTGCACTGAATTATTATTAGATATGAGCGAACTTACAGTTAGTTCGGATTTGTGTGAACCCAAACTATTGGTATTTGGACTCACGGTGGTTGGAGAAGGTTGATGTAGCCTGAGGACTGCCTGGAAAATATGGATTCAGCCCATTACTGTACCCATGTTTTCCAGGCAGCCCTAGGGTTACATCAATCATCTCCAGCCACCAGGAGTCAAATGCTAATAGTTGAGGTACACACCAACCCGAACTTACTGTAAGTTCGCTCATTTATTATTAGTATATTTTTTGTAATGCTTCACGTCTCCTGTGGGGGCGCTGCAGTGAATTAAACAAATTAAACGCTAACCAATGGGTTTCACCACAGATCATAGCTGGTCTCTGGGGAAGGTCTAGCTAGGGACACTTTATGGTCATCTTATCTTTTTAATGTTACTAGATTTTGATTTTAAGAAATCAGGTGATACCTTTTAGAGGCTGACTGGGTATATTTGATTGTAAGCTTTCAGGAGTCTAGCCCCCTTGGTCAGACATACTGAGTTAGTCTCTAGAAGGTATGGCCTGATTTCTTATCTCTTCTTCTGCTTTCTATGGCTAACACAGTACAACATTATTCTACTATACTTCATTGGCAGGGCCTTAAACAACATGGACGCTGTGTCTTCTATCGGAGCCTCTGGACTGACTGACATGAAGAAACTAGCCAAGTGGGCGGCAGAATCCAAGCTTGATCCCAATGATCCTAACAATGCAGCTCTCATGCAGCTCATAATGGTGAGACATATAATGTATTTTCCCGCTTTGTAGAAACCTATAGCACCAATACAGTATAGTCATTTAGTGACCAATCATTTTGATATATTTTCTAGTAGAAAATTATTGTATTTTTCTTAATGGGTTTGTCGTACTGTTAAATTTTTTTTTTTTTTTGTCAGATCACAGAAAACATATCAATTGTAAAAAAAAATATATAAAAAATGCTCTAATGCTTTGTCTAGATATTGCTGTTACATCCTTGTCCAGTGCTGGTGGTCACACATGCTCAGTAGCTCAGTTCCATTGCCCAGATTTTTTTTCCACTTGGGGCAGAGTGATTCTTTGGCAGAACTTGTATGTATTATAACCGGTACTTGTGAGAAGATGTTGCTTCTAATGCACAGATTTCTACTGGCAGGAATCACTTCACTGCCCATATACAACAGGATCCAGGTGGTCTGAGCTACTGAGCATGTGTGACCACTCACACTGGACACATTGGGTCGATGTTTTGAGAAATAATGGATAAAACAGCAGGGGGCTCCATAACAAGCATAACAACTAGACACTGGAGCATTTGTAAACCATTCCAATTACTAAAATATTCTGTTGTGTTGTGTCTGGTTTAAATCCAATGATATTAATCTGTGGCAATCCCTTTTATATTCTACTAAATGCCCAAAATAGATTGCAACTAAATGCCCAAAATAGATTGCAATCGTGATCTGCCCATATTATGATATTGCTTATGTTACTTAACTTGCTCAAATGGGTTATTAAATGCCTATGGGAATTTCTAGATCCCTTTTTATGAATTTGTTCTCCTATTCCTATGATGTTTTAGATTGCAAACAGTGGGGACCCACATGTTCCGGAGTTCTTCAGACTCGAGCAGCTGCAGAAGGAGTTTGACTTTGTCTCAGAGGAAGACCTCAGCCACTCAAAACGTTTCCGTCTTCTACAGCTCCGAAACCAGGAAGTGGCCGAATTCCGCAACTACAAGCTGGTGCCCATAAAGGAGCGAGAAATTCCAGACAAGATATTTGTGGTAAAATGTATATAGTAAAGGGGAAGAACACTAGGAGATACAGTTCCTGCTATATATCCATATACTCATGTACTTTGGGCCTACCAAAGCACATTATTCTGAAAGCCCATCCACCATTGCTGGTGAAGGCCCATCTATGAGGTTATTTACACCATATCTACCATTGGAGGTCATACAGTAACTCCTATAGCTATGATCGATCTATCGATCTGTCTTGTTAGAGGTCATATTTATCATTATAGATCAAATACTCTGTGATAATAAATATAGATGATGTCTAGGAATTATAGGATATTAAATCCCCTCCCTAAAATGATGTACCCCAATTCATTAGTATTTATATAGAAGTCTTGTGGTTGAACCCCATTGTTGTCAGACGTGGGCTTCTCCGTTGATCCTCTGGTTGGCCAGTCCAACCATAGCTGCAAGATATCAGTCAGACTTCTAAAAATATAAATATGGATTTTTTTTTATTACCCCCCCCCCCCCCTCCTTTATATTCTAGGAATATGAGAAGAAATTACGGGACCAGGATATGAGCACTGCAGAAACACATCTAGATACACATAGGATTATGGTTGCCAAATATCTCCACAAGGTATATAACACCCACTGACATGAATAAATGTGTGGATGTGTGCCGATGCAGCAGAGCTGGACTTAAATTGGCACGTCCTGATGAATCATCTTTGCAATATTACATTATTAAAAATCACTATTGATTGGCCCCATGTGATAACATTTCATACCCAAGGGTTACGAAGCTTCACGTGGGGTCACTATGTAGTCCTATATGACAAAGCATATAAGAGACCTAAATGATAAAGATTTATAGTGCACGTGTTGATGTTTTCTGTATAAGTGACAACTAATTTTATTTCTCGGGTTTGTCGTCAGGTTAGAGAATCTGTGATAAACCGGTTCCTGATAGCAAAACATCATTTTATTCTCTCTGACTTGGTTGTTGAAGAGGACATCCCTAGTCTTGGGTAAGATGTAAATATATGTCTCATAATTTATTACAGGAATTTTCAACTATTGTTTTTGCAGCGTAAAATGGTTTCATGACTGCCATGGAACATTAGATCAATAAACTGTAATATATAAAGGTCTAAATATGGCCCAAAAACTGACAGAATGGATCAAAAAGCCTCTAAAAAATTTGAAAAAAAAGACCAAAGGCTAGGTGATCCATTTGGACGAAAAGTTTTTGGTCCATGTTTAGAGCTTTTGGCCCAAAATACTGTGTATCAACAAAAACTTTCATAGTTCAGAACGCGTCAGAGTATTATTTTCATTTTCTATTTTGAATCCATACAGCTTTTAATTATGAAGTACTAAAGGTTGAAGTTTTAACATCTCAGAGTTCAAGAATCTCCTTATTCCTAAAAAAAAAAAAGAGCAAAATCTCTTAACGTTTAATTTTCCATCAGGAATATTGTGTTTGCTAGAAAATTCTATAAAAAGTTAAAACACAAAGGGGGAGATTTATCAAACTGGTGTAAAGTAGAATTGTCTTAGTGGCCCTTAGCAACCAATCAGATTCCACCTTTCAATTTTCAAAGAATCTTTGAGGAATGAAAGGCAGAATCTGATTGGTTGCTAGGGGCAACTGTGGTACTCGGCCAGTAGTGTTGATGTTATTTGTTGTGACGCCAGCACTGTATAGGTGCACAGGTGTGATGTTGGTACCTGTTTTGTGGCTGGTTTATGTTCCCAATGGACGGTAACCTCCGGACTTGTTGCGGCTCCCTTGGGCTTTTGTCTCGGCAACCTGGAGTAGTAGTTGACCCACCCGTGATGTTGGTACCACCACCCACAGAGAGGGGAAAAAATAACCCAAGGTAGACAATGGTGTGTGTGTATGGGTTCAGGTGTAAACAGAGGAGACAGAGTCCTGTGCGTTTAATACGAAAATAGAACAGTTTACTGTATAATGTTGCAGGTAGACAGTACACTTAATACCAGTAGTGCAAATCTTGGTACGACTTGGTTGCTGACAATAGAGTAGGAATAGGTGCTTAGTAGAAGGGCTTTGTAGAGGTAGAGAGAAGAGAAGAGGAGTTGACAGAGGAGCTCTTGCCCTATGTTGATCCTGTACTTTGCCAGAACTGAAGATCAGATATAAGTAGATAAGTGTTACTTGTACTCACATTTAGACAATGTCTGACCGCCTTCTGCCCCCTATTGTCGTAGAACCCGTCCTAGGTGGGTAGCACGAGACCCAGTCGTCGGTTATCTAGGTGTAGCAGGTGCCCAACACTTCCCAGTCGACCTGCACTGCGCAGTTGGATACATAGACCTTTTACTCTGGTAGCTGTGTCCTACTGGGGTCAGCTCCTCTTGGTTCAGGAGTCTGCCCTGCACTTTTTAGACACGTTCCTGTAGTGGGCTAGGGTGACCCTAGGTGGCTTCTTTCCCCTTAAAGTAGCTTAGCACTGCATAGTAAAAATAGTGGTCACTGCTGTAGAAGCAATCTCTGTCAGAGCTAGTCTCTCTTGGATCCATCCCCTTGGACCTCCAACAACTAACTCCTTCTACTTCCTCCCACACAGAGCTAACTCCTCCTTCAGGGCTGTATGTGTGTAAGAGAGGACAGACAGGATAGGACAGAGAGAGCACCTGTGAGTGGTCAGCACATATCACATGACATAAAACTGTTAACCCGTTAACTTCAGCTGTGCATAGAAGTAATACATATAAACAGTGGAGACATCTAGTGGGGAAACTACAGTAGTACATCAACCACTTTAACTTGAGTGAGAACTTTAGGACAGGTGTACAAGAGAAAACACAAGTGGTGGGACACCATACAAAGACAATTCTACTTTACACCAGTTTAATAAATCTCCCCCAAAATGTTTCCTTACTAAAGGGGTTTTCAAGGAAGTGCCATTAATTGTGTTGCAATAAGCTGCCAGTATTTGATGAATGGGTGTCCAGCATCCTCCCCCCCCAGAAACCTCCATCAGTCTGTGGAATGAGGTCATGTCACTTACTGAAATGTTTCACCACAAATTGATTGTCTTTGAATGAAGGGGGGGGGGGGACATTATTAACAGCACAAAGTGACACTAAATACCTTTAAAATGTTCAGTTTCAGTAACTATTTTAAAAGAAAAAAAAAGACCAGTTATAGTAATAACCATTTCTTGTAAGCTGGTTGAAAAGCAATATGGCTGTCGCCTAGATGCTGCTTTCCTAGATGCCAAAACACCTAGTTTGGTTAATTTGGCATTGGCTCATGTGATGACGCTCATAGTGACTGAAGCTGCAGAATAGATTTTTTTTTTTTATTCTTTTCTTTTTTCTTATATATTATCATTTAGATGGATGTGCTTATCTACCATTCTCATAAGCTATGAAATGCAGTAACCACAAGTGACCTCAGTGGAGATGAGCAAACCTCAAGCACGCACAGGTTAGTCCAAACCCGAATGCTCTGCATTTAATTACCAGTGACTGAAGAACTTGGATGCAGCCTTAGGGCGTCCTGGAAATCATGGATGCAGCCTATGGCCTATGCCTAGGTGCATCCAAGTCCTTCAGTCACCGGTTATTAAATGCAGAGCATTCGGGTTTGGACTAACCTGTGCGTGCTTAAGGTTTGCTTATCTCTAGAGAGGGCCTTGTACCATTGATATTTTATTCTCCGGTGTGATATGTTGTCTTCATTTCTCTCCATGTGTCTGTATGTTATATTGATGTATATACTCTCTCTGCTTTTCCTTTCATACTAAGTTCTAGTGGCTCCGGGTATGTCATCCATCATTGTTCCAGTTTTCACTCTGTGCACTGGCAATGAACCAAGGGGATATTCCTAGAACATAACACATACCTCCTCTACCAGCATTTATGTAAAAGGCTATGCAAACATATCCCTGCATTATAGATCAATAGCTTGGCTGTTACCTATAAGATCACCCCTTGGTTATTGCCTATGTAGGAAGAAGTACAAAACTATTTCCATAAAGTTGTAATAGAATTGTAATTAACTCTTGAAATGACGCCACCACTCATCCGTAGCCTTGTATTCCTTAATAGCTAAGATATCTCCACCATGGCTGATGAGTTCCTGTTAGGACAGACAGGAGATTTCTCATGGTCTATTGTCAGCTATATCTTAATTTTAAAACATTGGTTATATCTGATTGAAGGGACATGAGACCTAGAACTTAGATTCCCGAATTTCATTGCATTGTCCCAATCACAACTTTACGCAACGTGTAACAACTTTATGGTGATGTATTGTACCATAGTGATACATAGTATGAATTCTATACCACAGTCCTTATAGAAGCCTTTTAACAGTGGTCTTTAAAGCAGGATGTTCAGCAGTTTTTTGTTGACTAAATAGGCACAGGGCACAATAGGACGTCTTACCTGGAATTAGGGGTTGTCTCCTCTTCCTGCTCATTCATCCCCCTCAACCCCTCCCCCCTCCATAGGTCCTAATGGACTCAGCAAACCCATCTTAACTTTGCTCCTCTGTCATGTAGATGACTTTGCCTCATAATGAGCAGATAAGAAGGGGGGGTGAGGCTGCAAACAGCTTTTTAAGGACAGAAAGAAGCTTTTTGTCTAATAAAACCTATTATAGAGTTTCTTAAAATCGCTTGTTCTATTGATTTCTGCAAAAATATTTTAAATGACAGTTACACTTAATTTTTTTTGCTGTGCCGTTTCCTTTTTGCTGTGTCCTTCCTTTTTTGCAGTGCTGTTCCCTTTTTGCAGTGTTTTGTTATTCCTCTACAGGTTTACCTAAAAAATAGAAAAAATAAAAAAATAAAATGGCTAAACCCACCAATTTAAGTAAGAATTGTTAAATGCTCTTTGTTTTTCTGGACATAAGCTTTTGGAAAGGAGTCTGTTCTGTTCATTCAGTAACACAGTGCTTGAAAAGAAGGGTCTTCTAAACCATTGTGTTCAACACTTTACATCTAGTCGCACAACTCCAAACCATCTCCAGAGGGCTCCACTGAGGACTGTGGTACAGATAGACCTGTAGTGATATCATCTTACACATGCCCACCATTCATGGTTTCTGCTCATGTCTCAGGCTCCTGGGGATGGACCTCTTCAAGTTAGCCGAGCCGAAGCGTCCGCTGAAGCCCCGGAGAAAAGAGCGGAAGAAAGTCACTGCCCAGAACCTGTCTGATGGCGACATCAAGGTCCTGGTGAATGTGGTTCGTGCCTATGACATCCCGGTCCGAAGACCAACGTCCAGGTAACAGGACAGTGCAAAGATTTATGCACAGACACACCCACACACACCTATAGTCTTTTTCCCTTCTACACGGTTTCCCTGAAAATAAGACAGTGCCTAATTTATTTTTTGTCCCCAAAAATGAGCTAAGTCTTATTTTCAGGGGATTTCTTATTTTTCCATGAAAAATAATTTAAATTTATTGTTGAACAAAAAAAAGTGAACATTTATTATATACTGTACAGTCTGGAGATTCTAATGCTCTCCCACAGCAGGTATGGTATTGCAGCCTCCAGCCACCAGGAGTAGCTCATCATAGCACAGCAGGGAAAGCGTACAGTATCGTGAAGGGATAGCAGCAGACTGTGCGCAGCTGTACATCTGCTGGTATGGGACGGGCCTCTTGATGCCTTGCCTACACATTTACAAGTGACCGCTACAGAAGGTAACATCAAGGTGGGCTGCAGGTGAGGGTCTTCATGTCCTGCATGCAGCTGCTCTGCAGTGGACGATGAAGGTAGGGGGCGATGAAAGAAAAACTTTGTCTTAGTCTTACTTTCTGGGAAGGCCTTATGCTTAGCAATTCAGCAAAAACTCTATTTCTTATTCTCAGGGAAACAGGGGTACCATGTTATTAGACCTACAGCATATCTGAATCTCCTCAAATATATATATATAATACAATATATGTATGTGTGTATATATAATTAGGGGTGAAGAGTAATGGGTATTAAAAATAAGGAGGGTTAAAAAGAGCTCCCCTGCCGCCCACTAGTGACTGCACAGGACACATAGCCAGTGGCTGGTCTGGGAATGCTGGAAGTTGTAGTTCTGAAGCAGCTTAAGAGCCGCAGGTTGGAGACTGCTGGTTTCTATAGAAGAGACATGTGAGTCTGATTTACTACAATAAGGGGGTGAGTCATATAGCTCTCTGACCCAGTGATATCATTACTGGTATAAATCTCTGGGCTTCACTATTACAGACATATGGGAGGATCTGCTGTCCTCTCAGGATGTTATGTAGACATTTTTGGGAAAGCTGGATAACATTTACTAGGACCACATGAGCATTCATCTGTCTCCTAAGTTGCTGCTTAGCTGAATTTGTATGTGTTGTTCCTATCCTCCTCTAGTTTACGCGTGTGGGTGTATAAATCTATCCCTGCCATGTAAATCGAATGTGCCTAAAAATGTTGCCATCGACGACCACGGCCGTACTTTGTGTGTAGTGGAACAAAGTCTTATTTTCAATGGGATCCTGGCCAGAGCGTATACACATTGTATACGCTCCGGCCGGGATCCGTGCGGCGGCGCGAATAACTGACATGTCAATTTTCTGCGGCCCCAATTCAATGAATTGCGGCTGTAGGAAACCCTGTCAGTTCACACAGTGAAGCGAGCGGCTCCGGACGCTGGCTTCACTGTGTCCTATGGGAAGCACTGATGCGGGTGCATCAGCATTAGACCTCTGCGGCCGGAAAGATCCGGATGATCCGCCGTTCCAGGGTCACGGAACGGCCGGTCCCTTACGTTGTGTGAACATAGCCTAATAATGCATTGCCGAATGAGTTGCCTAAACAAATGGTATAAACCATCACCCCAACTATACACAACAGTGCTTATGTACGGTTCAGTGCCCAAGTAGAAGTGCTGCTCAATGTCATAGTAAATACCATTATACAGTCCTCATGTGATACCACCATACAGTGCCCATGTGATACCACCATACAGTGCCCATGTGATGCCACCATACAGTGCCCATGTGATGCCACCATACAGTGCCCATGTGATGCCACCATACAGTGCCCATGTGATGCCACCATACAGTGCTCACGTGATGCCACCATACAGTGCTCACGTGATGCCACCATACCGTGCTCACGTGATACCACCATACCGTGCTCAAGTGATACCACCATACATCCCCTATAATTATGGTAACACTGGGGCAGCGGTAGTCGCTCTGCGTCACTCCCTGTTCTGTGCTTCTGGCACAAGCAGTTGATACTTCAGATAAGACTCGGCTTAGCAGAGAAAACAAGCGTTCCATGGGTGGCGGGATTATAGGTCACGTCTGTGTTTTTTCCTCCTGCTTTATGGAGATAGTAGAGTATTTCTGACTGACTGGAAGTGAACAGGAAATGGGAAAAGTATGTGATCATCTTCTCCCTGGATTGTGGCCAGTGCAGGAATGTCCTTAAATCCCCTATATTTTGGGAATTCTCCTGTCCTGCATACCTTGTTATGAAACCCGCCATATATTGTAGTTATAGGGGCAGCACTGGTTACTGATGGTGGTGTTTACTCAGAGGAATCCATTATATTTAAAGTGACGCTAACCTAAAATACTATCGCCTTCTTCTAATGGAATAGTTTAGTCTTTGCATCAGACAGGCTGGCTGCGGAGCTCATGGCTTCAATGCAGTCGTGGCTTCAGTCCACCTTGCTGTTTGAAAGGCATGTAGTGTTCATCCTGAGCTTGCTGATTCATGTATTTTCTTCCCACCAGTCGCTCTGTCCTGCTAATATTTAGGCACAATGAAGGGTATTGTGGGTGATTGTGTCACAGCCACATAAATGGCAAGGATTATAATAATATGGACATAATAAAAATTCACACAGTAGGAGAATAGTCAGCAGGGGTGCAGGACTATATAAGGTGAATTCAAGATATATTAATATATATCAAGTGTATTAATAGATATTTTTTTTCTTCCTAGCAAACCAGCGCAGCCCTCCAGATCAGCCAGATCCTTCAATGAGGTGTTCACAACGTCCGCCTCCCCTCAGGGGCAGGCCCAGTCACCCGAGTGGTCAGTGAACCAGGTACTGGGAATCATTTCCATCATTATTAAAGGGGTTTCCAGGATTAGAAAAACATAGCTGCCGCTTCCCAGACACAGCGCCAACAACAGAGGACTGGGGTGGTGCTGTGTTTTTGTTTTTTTTAAAGAAAGTATCTAATTCGACAAAGAATGGATACCACAGATTACAATTTCAATTAAGATGGATTTGTGTTCTGTATGGTGTAAAAAAAAAAAAAAAAAGATAGATTTGTGTTCAAGGCAGTCTGGGACTAGTTTACACCAGAATTGCAAGGAATTTCATAATGTTTGTAGAGGAACAAGTAGATTTATCTTGTATATGTTCATATCCCTATATTTGCAGGTGGCAGTATACCTGTATGGGCCCGTGTTGTACATAATAGAATATTCTCCATTGTATTTTATATGTTTTCAGGTGTTGGTGCGGCCATTTGTAGAAGTTTCCTTCCAGCGCACTGTATGCCAGACATCAACCGCTGATGGGCCAAACCCCAACTGGAACGAGGAACTGGAGCTTCCATTCAGGTAGGTGGCAGCAAAGAAAATCTATATGGAAAATGGGAGTAAACAGATGCAATTGTGTATTGCTCATATTTTAAAGAATCGCTTTGGGCATTGGAAGACTACATGTTTCTAGGATGAATTTGGACTTTCCATTACTGATTATGAGGACACCATTGATTGCAATGGAAGCTATTGTAATAAGGAGTATAACCTAGGCTAAATAATGTAGTCCCAGCTCACAGCTCAGGTCCTGGGTATTATCGCCAAGTAGTCCGTGCAGTGAATCTTTCAGTGGAGTTAGATTTACTTACTTTATAATTTAGCTTTGCTTCTACTGATCTGTTGCAGAACAATTTCTAACCCCCTTTTGCTTTCCTCTAGGGCCCCCAATGGTGACTACAGCACAGCCAGCTTACAGTCTGTGAAGGATGATGTCTTCATCAATGTCTTTGATGAAGTTTGCTTTGATATTTTAGAGGTAAGGGTTAAGCCTGGCTGTACCTACCAGCATCACCTCTAACACAAGGCAACGTATGATGGTGAAACCGACATTACAATAGTATATAGGTAATATATTGATATTTTGCAGGATGATCGTGAACGAGGAAGTGGAATCCATACAAGAGTGGAGAGACACTGGCTCGGATCCATCCGAATTCCATTTACCACAATCTATTTCCAGGCCAGGGTAAGGGCACTCACATAAATCTCACAAGAAACAATGGAATATGAAAGATTAAGGAGAAAAAGAGGAAATCCTGAAAAGTGAGATTGGGACACAGAGGTGTTGCCCTGAAGCTTAAACAATTAGACCTAAGTGTCCTCCTACACTTGCCGATCAGTAAGATTGGTGCTCATTGGCAGTACAAGGAACGATTAATCATGTGACTGGGCTACATGAACAATCACTGCATTGTTCCTGAGGCCATTTAAATATATCACTATTGGCCGCATGTCTCCGGTTTACACACAGAGATTTGCAGCCAATAGCGATAAATTTTGACACCTCACAAAACATGCGATCAGCCCAGGGGTTCACATTTTCCCTCTCCTCGGCTGATCGCCAACACTTTTACACAGGCTGATTGTTGTCCGAAATACGGATTCCTTTCAAATCCGAAACCACCTGCTCAAGGCTTTGGAGGTAGGTGGATGAATGTAATAATCGTAAAGATGATGGTGGTTGTCCTCCTCATCTTCCTCCTCCTCTTTTCTATCCCAGCATATTGGTCTTTTCATTGAGCTTAAGCGTCTCGCACTATAATCACAATAAGATAAAGCTTCAGTCATTGGTGATTCAGTAGGATCTTGATTTGGTAGACTATCCATATATTTTTCTTGAGGAACCTGAAGATGAAAGTAATGGACATTCTGCGGAGACACTTTCTCTGATCAACTGCGATTAAAATATACTAGAAAGATTTTTATTTTCAAGGTTGTTGATGGTCATAGAATTAATTTTGAAGTGTCACTGTGGTTTGGGAAAACTATTGCAAGTCAAAAGTTCTGATTGTACAAATGGGGAGAATGAGTGGGGAGAGGGCCATGCTGCAGCGCATCCTCTCCTTGCTCTGTGTAAGAAAAAAAAGATTTGGGCTTAGTAGACTTAAATTATGAGCCCGACTCCTTTTTTTCTAACACAAAGCCGGAGTGCACCGTGCTGGAACAAAGTCATTTTCTGGCTTGATCTCCCGATCAATATGGGTTTGAATACTCAGACCCGGACCGATCAAAGCTTTTGACTTGTCTCTATGACAGGTCAAAAGTTTTCCCAAACAACAGTGACACTTTAACACCTTTACAACAAACAATTGGATACAAAGCCGTATAAGTATTTTTATTATTTACTTCAGATAACATTTATTAAAATTAGGGGTTCCAGTCTGCAGGACAGTGATGTTGTAGCTGTGCAGTTTCTTATGTGCAATAGCGCCATTTAAGTGCAATATGGGAACCACTGTGTTCATATATGTGACGTTATGTGATATAGCTTTGCACATGTAGTACCAGTAATCTGATTGTGATATATATATATATAATATATATATATATATATATATATATATATATATATATATATATATATATATATATATATATATAGTGTGTGTGTGTGTGTAATGTATGTGAATAGTGATCTGGCAGCTCTAGCCTTGTTCACATGCTTACAGTCCCCACTGCCCTTGTAGTCTGCTTATTGTTTGGAGATTGCCTCTTTGTTCTAGTTTTAAAAGTTGTTATTTAAAGTAAATATATGGTAGCCCCCAAGTCACAATATTATTTGGTTCCAGGAAAACTATGGAAAACTGGTAACTGGTTCTAAAGCCCCCAAAATGTCACCTCAACATGAGAAAAAAATAAGAATTAAAGGAAAATAATCAGATAACTGGATAAATGGATAAAGCAAGTCCTTATATATAACAGTTAAAAAGAGCTATTGGAAACTGCAAATTACTTTCCATATAGAGGACCAAAGCGATTTCAGGTTCTGTACAGATCACACAGGGTGCCAGAAAAATAAAAGGAAGCCGTCCTAACCTGATGCCCAAAGGAGCAACTCATCCTGTCCCAGGTAAAGAGCAGCACAGGACATTACACTGGACTGTAGGGAGGAGATACTAGACAGCCAGTAACTGCAGGCACTTCACTAGTACTGGGATTTCACCAGTAAAATTGTCACTTTTATTGGTCCATCATCTAGTTATTCACATGTTCTGCAGATCCTGACTTTCCTATCCTACCATTGTATGTTGTAACCCGAGGCCATTGTAAGTAGAGGGACCACTGTAATAAAAATATTGATTTTATACGGCTTTGTATCCAATAGTTTGTTGTGGTTGTGCTTTATCTAGTGGATAGCTGTGTTACATTAGTTACAGACGGTCATGTGGTAATTGATAACCGTGAGAATATTTGCACGTCCGCTGGAACTCTTGTATATAATGACTTTAACACCTATGTTCAGACTCTATTTGTAGCGTAATATAATAATAAAACTGTGGCTTTTTTCCTCAATAAAATTAGAACATAAAAAGCAAAAATAATAACCTTTTATCTGTTATTATTTGGTTCCTTTTTCACAAAAAATTCCCTGCATTTCAGATTGATGGAACTTTCCGGATTGATGCCCCCCCTGTGCTGCTGGGATACAGCAAACAACGCAACCTGGGAAATGACGGTGGATATGAGTCAGTACGAAGCCTGAGCCAGGGGTCTTTTCTGACACTGTTCATCACCATTGAACCGCAGCTTGTACCTGGAGATCCTATTAGGGAGAAGGTATGGATGATGATATCATCATCTTCTACATAATACCTTGTGGTAACCATCAAGAATACTTTAGAAGAAGCTGCCATTTTCTTCCATGTTCTCCATTTTCTTCCACAATCTCTTTCACGGTTCTAGAGCCCTTATTACAGGAAGCGATTATTGGCCTTTACAGGCGATAATCGTCTCGTGTAATAGAAGACAACGATCCGAATAGCATCGATATGCCGCCGTCGCTCTGTGCAACAGGGCTGCCTGGACGATCTAGCGATCACTCGGGCAGCAACCCTGCAGCTCCCCATGCAAGCCCCCCCCCCAGCTCGTATACGCTCCCTGACGATTTGTGTAATAGTGCCGGCAGCAAGCGGGAAACGAGGATCAGGAGAGCAATGACCTGACAGGTCGGCGCTCATTTGGTCCTCTGAATCACCCCGTGGAATAGGGGCTTAGCTCTCAGACTTGTTTTTTGTTCTTCTAAAGTGTCCTGGTAGAAGTTTGTGTAGCATGGAGAAGTCAGAAGTGTAATTATGGGTCCATTCACCTGGGGAAAAGTTTCAGTATGCAGTATGCCACTCCTAAAGCCTAACTTAAGGCCCTGTTACACAAAGCGATTATCGTCCATTACAGCCGATAATCATCTTGTGTAATAGAAGTTAACTACCAGCGGACATGCACGATGTCGGCTGATCGTTGCCTTTCAACATGTTGAAAGCTCAGCGGTCATGATAGCAGCGATATACTGCAGTTGCTCCGTGTAAAAGGAGTGTCAGCAGCAGACCGTCGCTATCTTCTAGCAATCGCTCGGGCAGCCCCCCAGCTCTTACCCGCTCGCTGTCGACGCGTGTAATAGTGCCGGCAGCGAGCGGGGGACGAGGAGCAAGCGAGCACTGACCTGACAGGTCAAGAGAGAAGCAGAGCTGCTGTCAGAGGTCTGTGTGGTCACATGACAGCAATGGGGAAGGGGTGTGTGTTCAGCATGGACCAATCAGAAAGTGAGAATCACAGAGCTGTGCAGGAGGACAGTGACAGAAACCTCTCTATACAACAATGTGAATGGCACATAAGTGCAGGCACATTATAGCAGCAATGGAGAGGATGGGAAACACAAGGGCTGACAGAGACTGCAGGGCACAGTATAGCAGCACTCTCTGGGGAAAGAGGGGTTACAGCTATTAAGAGATTACCTCCACAGTCCTGTCTCCTGATGTAAGCCTCAGCCTGAAGTGGATCTGCTATAATTTGGAAGGTAAGGGAGACTTCCTGGGTCAGAGTACAGGGCTGTAGACCCGGCTATGCAGACCATGCACCTCCCCCCTCCCACCCAGTACATGAAGCTCTTAAACCAAAGCAATGCTCTTAAACAAAGTCACAATTTTGAAAACCGGTGAGCTCTTCTCACGAAAGGCTCTTAATCCTAAAACAAGGTACCACTGTGTGTGTGTGTGTGTATATATATAATATGTAATATGTATCATTTATATGGGGGGGGGGTGTACACTTTATATTGGTATATGTGTGTAAAGTATATTCATACACATTACACACATCTATAAATAAAACACATACTGCACACATATATCCATAGATATAAAATTACACACACACATCCATATAAATAACACACATACACATCACACACATATATCCTGACACATATATTCCTCTCCTACACTGTACAGTCACATCTCAGCACAGCAGGAAGCCATAGTGAGCAGAGGATGGGCTGCTGTCCTCTTCCTAAATTGCAGATTCAACCCCCTCCATCTCCAGTCTGTCGAGCAGAAGGGGACGGCAGGACCTGCTGGATCCTGTGCTCACCTCTCTATACCCCACCTTACTCTACCTGGGGCTGAGGAGCAGATATCAGCTCAACATTGAAATATGTATATATCTAGCACATGAATAATACAGTACATGAATGATAATAACATAAAACCTGTTCAGTTTGACAGTCGTGAAGACGAGAAGTTGCTTCAGGCCGCAGAGAAGTTCCAGATTGAAGCTGCCTTGAAGTTCCCCAGCCGGCAGTGCCTAACCACAGTTACTGACATCAATGGGACCACTGTGTTTGTGACACGATACGTCAAGGCCCTGAAGCCTCCACAGGAACTGCTCGATGCTGACCCCAATAATGTGCAGGCAACAAGTGTGAGTCATGTATATGTATGTGATCTATCTATATGTATATAAGCTTTAAAGGAGTTGTCCAGCAAAAATATTTTCTTTCAAATCAACTGCTGTCAGAAAGTTTTATATAGATTTGTAATTTACTTTTATTAAAAAATCTCAGGTCTTCCCATACTTATGAGCTGCTGTATGTTCTGCAGGAAGTGGTGTTTTATTTACATTCAGACAGTGCTCTCTGCGGACATCTCTGGCCGTCCAGAGCAGAAATAAATCCTCACAGAAAACCTCTCCCAGTCTAGACAGTTCCTATCTCGGCCAGAGATGTCAGCAGAGAGCACTGTGTCTGAATGTAAATTAAACAACATTACCTGCAGGACATACAGCAGCTGATAAGTATGGAAAGACTTGAGATTTTTAAATGGCAGTAAATTACAAATCTATATAACTTTCTGACACCAGTTGATTTTAAAAGAAAAAAAAATTTGGACAACCCCTTAAAGGGGATTGCACAAGATCAGAATTAAGTCTGCGTTTGTCTTATTCCAAAAACAGAAATGGCTCCACACCAATTGACTGGCTGTCTGGTATTGCAGCTCAAACTCATTACCTTGATTAGAGCTGACACACTAGACACAACACGGACAAGGGTGGCCCTGTTTTTAAGGAAAGCAGACATATATTTTTCGAATCCTTGACAACAGCTTTGGCTGTCTAGGCACAATGGTAATTGTAGTTATGCAACAACTTAAGGGTCGCAGGTCCTGCACCCCTGCCCTAGCTGTGTTGTGGGAAGGATTTACACCAGCTTGAATTTGCAGGGTGGTGTGCCATTATACTCAGTATCCCAGTGCCCATGCCAAGCTGGCATCCATTTATATCTATCTATCTATATCTAATATATATATATATATAATATATATATATATATATATATATATAATATATATATATATATATATATATATACATACATACATACATAGTGGGATTTGTGTTTTTTGAACAAGCTATCACAAACAGATCCCTACTCATATACTATGTAATATGTTCCAAACAGGAGCTGGTGGCGCGATATGTGTCTCTAATTCCCTTCCTGCCAGATAACGTATCGTTTGCCGGGATCTGTAATTTATGGAGTGCGTCAGATGTGAGTATACGGGAAGCTAAAGCATTATAAGATGGAGTGTACACTACTTTATATGGATGATAAGGTATCTCTGCCCAATAGCTGCATGTACATACTTTGTAGAATGTGCCCTGCTTTCTGGCATCTAGACCCAGTGCAGTGGTTGTGACCGGCCCCAGAAGCTTTAAGGAGTGTCACCACCACAGTCTGTGTGTGATATCTATTAGTTCTATTAGGGACTAGTGGTAATATAATTTATTCCTTATTCTTTACAGCAATTCCTTGACCTTCTGGCTGGAGATGAAGAAGAACATGCTGTGCTACTATGCAATTACTTCCTGGCCATGGGAAAGAAGGCTTGGATTGTTATAGGAAACGCCATTCCTGAGGTAGAGAGGGGGGCCCACAGTTATATAGACGTACCAGAGTGTATTGTAATAACTCTTAAATCACAGTGTGCAGTGTAATGCATAACCTAGTAGCTGATATAACCGCATGTGCTCTGAACAGGGAGGAGAACAAGCCACAGTCATAATGTTACAATATTCTCCATTAAAGGGGTATTCCACTCAAAGATAACTTTTCATATGTTGCTGCCCATGGTGAGACTAACAGTTCCTTTCATACTTGTTATTATCTATTCGGTCTCCTTCCCCTGCTTTCTGCTGAAGACAGAGAAAACTGTGTGTGAGCTTTTCTCTCCGTCTCACCCTCTTCACCTGGATAATGTAAACAAGTCCCTCTCTACAATTTTGTAGCAACTCTGTAATGCTGGGAGGGTTAATCACAGTGAGTTAATCAGCATCTTGACCTCAGATTAACCTTTAACAGCATTACAAAGAAGCTACAGATACAGCCTGCCAGGGACTTGTTTACATCAGACGTCTAGGTAGCGAGGGGGGAGACAGAAAAGCCCAAACACAGTTTTTTTTTGTTTTCATCAGAAAGCAGCAGCTCAGAACTGAGGAATGGAGACTGAATAGATAATAAGTACAGAATGATTTGTTAGTCTCGCCATAGGCAGCAACATCAAAACTAATTTATTAAAGCCTATACTGTGCATAAGTAGCACTTAAATAAATCTTGGACTTGATACGGTTGACAACCTTATTTTCTATTTTCAGGGCCCCACTACTTATGTGCTGACTGTAGAGCAAAACCAGTACATCATATGGAACCCAAGCAGTGGTCGCTTCTATGGTCAATATGACACATTTTGTCCATTACAAAGTGTTGGCTGCTTGATAAACGGGGATAATGTAAGTATCGTAGTAATGCAACGTGCAGCCAAAAAGCCATCAGAGTAGAATTCAAAGTGACTGTTGTGTGGTGGTTACATCATGTATCACCGCCATGTGACCACATTGACTATCATTAGATGTGACTTTTGTCTTTTCCCTTTTAGATATGGTTCAATGTCCAACAATATGACTCTCCTATGAGTATAAGCTTTGACACAAGTCGGCCTAAGTCGTGGAAGCCATTCTTCTCAAGAAGTAACCCGAATCCAGGACTGTCCAGTGTGCAGGTATTTCTGACTATAACCAATACCATGTCCCGTCTCCACAAAAATGGACTATTTTAGAAGTAAATATCTCCCCTTTGGTATGTATATCATTGAGCCCACAGTTAGGTGGTCCATGCTGCCATCATCATAATAATATCCCAATTTGTTTATTGCATTGGATGATGGTTTAGATCAGTGATGGTCAACATGTGGCTTCCAAGGTGCCGCAGATTTACAACTTCTAACACGCCTGTGAAAGCCTATGGCTGGGTTCACGCAGTGTGTTATATTTGCATTTTGAAACCATGTGTATTTTTGTTGTGGTTTTCCAGTGTGGATAGTGCACAATGCATTTTAAAGGTTTTTACCTGGTAAAACCAGACAGCATCACAGAATTTGTGGAAAGTTTTTTTTTTTTTTTTTTCTTCAAAACAAGATAAAATCCTGAAAAAAAATCTAGTGGTGGCTGTTGGACCTACCTTACAAAAGTGTATCACCAGGATCCTGTCAGTTCTGGTCATTAGACCTACAGTTGGGCCAGGACTGGTGGCCATAATACAGCCACAAAAATGTGGGAATTGGGTCTGTTAGGTGGACATTCATCTTTTGAGTATCCAAAATAAAAAAAATAAAAAATAAATCTTGAACAGTCCCTTTAACGATACTAAATTTCATGTGTAGGAGCTGTCATGTTACATCTGACTTCTGCATGTAATTACATAGCTTATAGCCTTCCTTCTAATACCTGTTTTTTCTGTAGCCGGAGGAATTAATTTATCAGCGTGCCGATAAGACAGCGGCCACAGAACTGCAGGACAGGTAACATAATAAGATGAGCCGGATGGATGACTGGGAAACTGGATACGGAGCCTGTTACATGGCTTGATTATCTTTAAGCAAGGGCTATAGTTTGTGTGTGTGTGTGTGTGTGTGTGTATATATATATATATATATATATTGCATAAGAACACTGCAGAGACACCATCACATGTCTCGACGTCAGTGAACTAGCCAGACCTTCCCTCCGGGAAGGAACAACCAAGCCAAAGGCGTTCTCCAGTCAAGGAAACCACCTCAGCAAAGTATCCATCCACAGACAGCTGTTTCAGGGTTTTTGCCCCTCATCAGTGTGGAGTAGGTTTCTGGCTAGTGGGAGCAATGACTAGTAAGTGCATGCAAAAGAACCCTGGTTGACCTCAGGGAGATCAACCAAAACACCGCAGAGTGTCTCTGCTGTGTTTTGGTTGATCTCCCTGAGGTCAACCAAGGGAAGGGAAGGTCTGGCTAGTTAACTGACATCGAGACGTGATGGTGTCTCTGCAGTGTTCTTTTGCATATTTGATTTCCCAGGGGGCAATGTTCTAGAATACACTGACGTTGAGACATGTGATGGTGTCTCTGCGGTGTTTTGGTTGATCTCCCTGAGGTCAACCAGCGTCCTTTTGTGTATGTATGTATGTATATGTGTGTGTATGTATATGTGTATATATGTGTGTGTATGTATATATGTATGTATTATGCGCAGCAAGGGCTGTGCAGATAGATATATATATATATATATTATATATATATATATAGCTATATATTAGCGATATCCGCACAGCCCTTGCTAACTATATCGATAGATCTATCTATATCGATATCGAGATATAATTACCTCTCCACACTCGTTTCCTCCTGCCTGTTCTCTGCAGCCACCACTGAAGCTTCTAAAACCCTTCTGTGCAGTGACGGGCCGATCAGTCAAGCACTGGCCGTGACGTTGTCCCATCTGGGTCAGTGAATCGCTGAGCGGCCTGAGACTGCTTTAGAAGCTTCAGCGGCGCCTGTGGGTAAGCGGAGAACAGGCAGGATGACACTGTGGAGCGTGGAGATAGAGGCCTGTGTCGCCCCTTACTGCTGCCAATGCAAAATGTACTTATATTACATATTATTATAACTTCACTAAAGCAATGTATTAAAAATAACAAAAAACTAATAAACACTCCAGAGTACCCCTTTAAGGGCAGACTTGGGGGGGGGGGGAATCACTGTGACCAGATGAGTATTTAGTGTTTGTTGACAGGATTGAAAAGCTACTGAAAGAGAAGATCATGGAGTGGAGACCGAGACACCCCACCCGCTGGAACAGATACTGCACATCCACTCTCCGCAATTTCCTTCCTTTACTGGAACAGAACCAAGGCAAAGACGTGGAGGAAGATCATCGGGCAGAACTGCTGAGACAGCTGGGAGATTATAGGGTACATCATATCATCTATATACACTTGCCTATGAGCAGGGTGGGGGAAAGGCATGTCTATTAACCAGAGCAGAGAAACTAGAGCTGTGGAGGAACTGTAGCATCTATTGAAATCAGTTTTATTTGCATATTTTTCTACTCACACGTTTTGTCTTTTTTTTTTTCCTTCTAGTTTTCGGGATTCCCAATCAACATGGCCTTTTCTGATGTGAGGCCGCTCATAGAGGCTGTGTACAGCACCGGCGTTCACAACAATGAGGTTCCCAACGTGGAGTTTGCCCTGGCTGTGTATGTTCACCCCTATCCCAAGAGCATCTACTCAGTATGGATATATGTTGCGTCTCTTATTCGGAACAAATAAGCATGATGATGAGTCGTGATGGACCCCCAACAATCTCTATACACACCTGGGTAGGGTCCTGCTGCTTCTCAGGCATCATGACGTTTGGCAGGAATACCAGATCATGTCAGGTGAAATGTACACGTATCCACACTTGAATAAGACAATTCTGCAGTACCGAGCACCGCCACTACTAATAGTACAGCGCTGCAGCTCCCAGTGCTAATGAGAGCTGACTGGCCGCAAAGCTGCTTCCCTGCTAATCTAGGCCTTTTAAATTTATATAGAGAGAAAAAGGTTTCTAGAAGTATTTCTGCAGAAAACAAGCACAGCACAGGAAGCAAGCGCAATATTCAATACATTGGCATTAAATAAGGATAATGAGATAAAACTGCCCCAGGCCACCACCAGTAGAGGCATACTTTGGGTTTAGAAGGGGTTACTCAAGGATTAAAATCTAATCTGATCCATAGCACCCCCACACACAAATTACAGGGTTTCTCTTGTCCTCCCCATGTCCTTATAGTCAATGAAGCTGTGTACTCTCATCTATCAAGTACATGGAGCAGCGATATGGATCCATTTAGCGCATATGAAAGAGCTTGTCCTGGTACACATTAGACAAAGTGTGAACTTTGCATTTATAAGTGGTGATAGAATGAAGGTAACATTGGAAAAATGCCACCATAATATTGTTGTGTAGCAATATAGGTGTTCAGTTTATGTGATCCAGGACACACATTTCCTATGGGGCTGCAGTGCATTGTTCAGCCTAATCTACACCAAAGACAATCTATGTAGACTTCCAATGATTTAGTCATAATAATGGACATTTTTTAATTAGTTTCATTGCATTTATATCATGATCTATTTAAATGAATAGGGTGGCTTTAGTAAGATTTTGTGTTGTCACAATCAAAGGCTGGTCATTTTCTATTGCTGTAGCTAGATGTCTGCCTTTGAAGTCTGTGCCACTCCAATCTGGGTGTCTGGAAAAGCTGGATCCAGTCCTGGGCAACTTCTGGATGCAGCTTTCCAGGCACCCGAGGAGGAGCGGCACAGACTTCAAAGGCATCCGGTTGATGGGCAGATTGCCGAGCTAACAAAGGATTGGCTTCATTTGTACTGTAAATTCGCTCATCTCTAGCTGTAACCATTGGAAGGCTTATTTCTTGGAGTATGAGTTGCATTTTTTAAGGAGAACTTATTTTGGGTACATTTATATTATTGCTTTATTTTTATGCCATTCACCATACTAGAAACTACATCCAAAACTGTATACATGTAATGACACTATCCACACCTTTATTGTAGCTATTCAAGGCTGCAATCACCTCAAATGTTTTTTATTGTTCCTCTTAAGTGGTAGAGGTGCAGCCCAGGTACTTCAGTGTTCTGGCCAAGCCTCTGACACTTCAGAGCATAGGGTTCATGAACGAAAGGTTAAACCCCAATTTGATCATGGTGGCGTTAGTCCCGGGAACCTAGAAAAGTCTTTAGTACTATCTGGTATACAAAAGTTGCTGTTAAAGCGCACTAAGTCCCAAAAACACAGGTCATAATGTATTAGTACATGGGAGTATGCTAAATAAGTTTACAATGATAAAAAAAAAAAAAACAATCCATGGGCTTTTAAAAAGGAAATACAAAATGTTTTTGTTTTTTTTTTATATATGAAGTTTTAATGTTAAGATTTTTTATTTTATTTTTTTAACCAGAAACAGCACCACTCTTGCCCTCTGTTTGGGTGTGGGTTTTGCAGCTCTGTTACACTGAAGTGAATGGAACAGTTGTAATACCACATACAACCTGAGGACAGAGGTGACGCGTTTTAATTATTTTCTCCTAAATAAAACAACGCCTTATACACCCAAATATTAATTATAGCTGCTGAAATGTAAAGGTCATTAAGGGGTTAAGTAATTGCACTAAATGAATGCATATGGTACATAAAACAAGGTGAAAGTTTTTTTTAATACAATACAATGTCCTCCAAAGATCAGGTTGTTGTCTTTTTACTGTTTTTAATACTTTTTTTTTAATTGTAAATAGATATTTATTACAATTGTATTTTTATATATTATTGGACAAATAAATTAATGGTTTATGGCAAGTGGTTTGTTTGTAGTGACTACATATACAGTGCAACATATGGTTACTATCTAGCTTGTGTGTGATATATATTACAGTGCTCATAGACATAAATTGAGGCATTGACTGACCCACCAAATGCTGAAAAACCATTTTACGTTTTGCATTCCTGAAAATTTAGGGCACCAACGTGTGCACAGAACTGCAGTTACCCTAAGGCTATCTTTATAGAATATGTTGACATATATTACTATTGTAAGTGTCCGAGAGGCAAAGCTCCCCTTAAGGGGTTTCTCATCAACTAAACTTTTGATGATGACACTGAGAGAGTGTGGAAAGGTAAGAATAGCCTATCTGTTATGTTCTCCTCCAGGCCAGCAACATATTCAAAATTTTACAATGAGCAGAATACCCCTTGACCGGGCTAATTTTCGTATTTTCCTCCTTGTGCTTAAAAGGCCATAGCACTTGCATTTTTACACCTAGAAACCCACATGAGCCCTTATTTATTAAATCACTAAGATGATCGCTATGATGTGTTCTTTCTATCGGTACCTTGATTGCACATATGTGACTTTTTGATCGCTTTTTATTACAATTTTTCTGGATTTGATGCGACCAAAAATGTGCAATTTTGCACTTTGGGATTTTTTTGCGCTTACGCTGTTTACCTTGCGAGATCAGGAATGTGATACATTTTTATATAATATTATATATATATATATATATATATATATATATATATATATATATATATATATATATATAATATGTATGTGTGTGTATATGTATATACTCATATACTAGAAGCCCTCCTGGGAGACTTCTAGTATAAGCACACTGATCTCTTGAGATCTATGCCAAAAGCAATAGAATGCCGAGCCGGGATCAGCGCCATTACAGCACAGACACCGTCCGGCACCAGACACTGAGATCGCTCCTCCGTAACAACGTCATGGGGGGGAGGGGCGCGATCTTCCCACTAGACCACCAGGGAACAATTTTGACAGCTGCATCTGAAGACTTAATTAGCGGGCATGGCGATCGGACCTTGCCCACTAATGGCCGTGGTCCCGGGCTACATGCCGCACCTGGGACCACGGTGGTTCAGAGCAGGGTCGACGCGTGGTCCCGCTCTGAACTCCCCCACCCGCGTGAGGACGTACAGTTACATCCTTGTGCAGGAAGGGGTTAAAAGCAGGGATGGGGATGGCTCTCCAGCTGTTGCATTTACCATCATGCCTGGAAAGCCAAAAGTTTTAGATGTCCAGAAATGATAGAAATTGTAGTTTTGCATCAGATGGAAGGCCAAAGGTTCCCCATCCCTGCCCTAAAATGAAGCATGTAAATCAAGTTATGTAGATCCTCAATGATTTTGTCTCACTGGGGGGGAAAAAAGTTTGATTTTGCTATTTCATTCCAGTAAAAGCTAACAGGACACATCAATAACCGATTCTCCAGTGTTGGGTCCAGCATCACCAAGGGTGTAATGTGTCCTGTGATGCAATAACACCATTCTATGACTTCCTCCAAGCCAAGCTTAACCTCATTTCCAGGCTTGTAATCAGATTGTGCTGAGCTCTTAATGACTGTGAGATCATGGTTTGGCAGGTTACACTGTTACCTCCATGTAGAGACCATGAAATGTAATCTCACATCGATCTATAAACAGTATTTTGTATCCCATCTTCATAATTCACATCCAAGGCTGAAGGATTTGTTTTCGGATTTCTACAATTAGTCAGTGTTTCTAAAGGTGAATGCACACAGGACTAAACTGCTGCAGGTTTTTCATGCAGGCATACAGAAATAATGTGCACTCTCTTTTGCAGTTTATTGGGCATTTTCACTGGAGATTTCATGACTAAATATAGCAGGGGTTAAATCTAGTCCATCAAAAGCCATTTTGCTGCAAATTACCTGACTCTTACACACTTTTCTATAATAGTCTGCTCTGTACAGACACCAAACCAGGACAACACTGAGGAGTAAAGTTGGGCAAAATACTTCAGATGGGCCTCTCATATAGGACTGTATCATAGTATGCTCTGTACTGGCAATGACAAGTAACATGCTCTAGCATCTCTCCTAGAGATAAGCGAATTTACAGTAATAATGAAGCAAAGCACTTTTTTTTTTTTTTTTTTTTTTTATAGCTACAATCCGTTCATCAGCCGGCTGCCTTATAACTGACTGCCGCTCCTCTCTGGGTGCTGGGAAAAGCATCATAGACGGCAGTCTGTATAATGAGGGTAGAAAGTGCTGCTAAGATGTTTGTCCAGTAAATTCTGTAGGGACAGTAAGATCACCATGCTCCTAGGTCTTTAGGGGGTATTCCTGGTATGCGGTGATTAGTCTCTACTAGAGATGAGCGGGTTCGAGTCGATCCGAGCGTTCGGCATTTGATTAGCTGGGGCTGCTGAACTCGGATAAAGCTCTAAGGTTGTTTGGAACACATGGATACAGCTAATGACTATATCCATGATTTCCACATAGCCTTAGGGCTTTATCCAACTTCACCAGCCACCGCTAATCAAATGCTGAAAGTTCAGGTTCGGATCGACTCGAGCATGCTCCAGGTTCGCTCATCTCTAGTCTCTACCAAAGAGGGACAGGTTCCCTACAACTACTGTCTGGTCTTGGGTCTGACAAGTCATGCAGATGGCAGGATGTGTCTATCACTTACCTATTGGGTGACGACCAGCTGGTGGAGGCAGTATGATGTTCTGCTGGGACATTTTTAGGTCCTTGCATTAATGTAGATGGTACTGTGACATATCACTTACCTTAAGATTGTGTAACCCCCACCCCTTGCCACAGCAGCTTCTATGTCCCGCAACACTGGGAAAAATCATCCAGGAATGGTTTGAGGAATAAGCAAGATTAAGGTGGTGACTTCATTACTATATTTCTCAGAATTTAATCTGATCGATCATTTGTGGGCTCAAATCGATCATCGGCTATTCTAGAAAAACAAGTCTGATCCGTGGAGGCTGTGCCTTACAACTTACATGACTTAAAGGGGTTATCCAGGATAAGAAAAAAGCCAGATGCTTCTAGCGAAAACAGCACGGCAGGATGTGTAGGGCATTACAGTTAGTCTCCATTCACTTTAATAGAACCAAGCTGCAAAACTCAGACCTAAACTGAGGACAGAAGCAGTGCTGTTACTGGAAGAAAGCGGCCATGTTTTATCAAGCCTGGAAAACTCCTTTGGGAACAAAGCAGGGAAAGGCGAATGTTTTATTATAATCACTGCCACGAATAATGATCGTTATTTGTGTCTGTCAGTATTAATAGACTAGCACCTTTTCCCGATAAATAACAGACTATTCCCATAGTGGAAACATAGCCACACATATTAAATGGTCAACTGCTCCAAATAAAATCAGCAGTTTCAGCAAACATTCATTTAAAGGGAAACTCCAGATATAGATAAAAAGCCGATTATTTGAATGACACTTCTATATAACTTTTCATGGACATTTAAATAATCAGTAAAGATCCAGAGTTCCCCTTTAATGTACATATAAGTATGTGCAATGTAAGAAGGTATACAGAGAATGGTGAACTACTGAAGTGTATAGTCATTATATAGTTACATAACTTTATGCTTATGTGCTTTGAAGGAGGAAAAAAACTGCTGTAGAAAGAATAATAGCAATAAAAACATAATAATACAGCTATTATAAGGCTGCAAGCCGCAGCATGTAAATCACTGAACATGCAATAACCAACAGCTGCCAAAGTCCCAGGACACCGACATTAAAAATACCTCCACTTACAGGAACCTTCTCATGTCATAGCTACACATCAGGAGGGGTCCCTGGGGGTGTTCGTCAACAGACCGTGAGCTACGATACATGGGGATATGTAGAAGAATAAGACCATGTATGAAGAGGATAAAAGCACAGATACTTCATCACAGCATCACTCATAAAACAATTCAATTGCAATAATAAACAGCAAAACAAAGATAAAGGATTTCAAACAATGAAGTTTTATTAAGCGAAAACTGTGACTACACTAGACAGCTTGCTCAAGAACTAGGATGTATGCTGCTCAATTTCTCAAGGAAAAAACTCCATAAGGATCCCAAAACAGGTTATACACACAGCGTGTGATAAAAAGGTAAAGTGCATGAAAGAAATGGCTGCTCAGATGAGTGGGGGGAGTCAGAAAAGAACTGATCATTCACCAGATCGGCAGCAGGCCCGAAAACCGCACTGCAGATTCTGGCATCCGCTGGCCGTGTCAGCATGAGGACCTGCATGAGAACACAATGGCGGTGAACACAGACAGTCAGTACGGGTACATAAGGCAAGAATCAGCAAAAACACAAGATGCTTGAATGCTCCATACATTGCTAAGGACACCAGTGAAGGGATTAGTCTTGGTTTTTGTGGGTTTTAGACAAAGAATCTGCAGCACAAACCTAAGAGTATGCACATAAGCTATAATGTACTCAGACATATTTTCACTTTAAGGGTACAAACCCACACACCGTATACACAGCAGATACGCAACAAATACGCAGCAAATACGCAGCAGATTTGTTGGTACAGATTTGATGCTGTGTTCAGTTATTTAGATATAATCTGCTGCGTTTTTGCTGCGTGTTTGCTGCGTATCGCAGCAGTAAATACGCTGCTTATACGGCGTGTGGATTTATACCCTAAGGGTATAAACCCACACACCGTATACACAGCGTATTTACTGCTGCGATACGCAACAAAAACGCAACAAAAACGCAGCAGATTAGATCTAAATAACTGAACACAGCATCAAATCTTCACCATCAAACTGCTGCGTATTTGCTGCGTTTTTGTTGCGTATTTGCTGCGTATACGGTGTGTGGGTTTATACCCTTAGGGTATAAACCCACACACCGTATACGCAGCGTATTTACTGCTGCGATACGCAGCAAATATGCAGCAAATACGCAGCAAATACGCAGCAGATTAGATCTAAATAACTGAACACAGCATCAAATCTTCACCATCAAATCTGCTGCGTATTTGTTGTGTATCTGCTGCGTATACGGTGTGTGGGTTTGTACCCTTAGGGTACAAACCCACTTGACGTATTTGCTGCGTGAATCTGTCTTAAAAATAAGCAGGCAAATTGCAGGTTGGCTTTATACAATTGTTCTGCGTTAAAATACGCAATTGCGTATTTTTGAAGCGTGAAGCTTGTTGTTAGCAAAGCATCAGTTGTTAACAACCTGTGCGAAAAACGCATGTAGCTTCACGCTTCAAAAATACGCAATTGCGTATTTTAACACAGAACAATTGTTTAAAGCCAACCAGCGTTTTGCCTGCTTATTTTTAAGACTGATTCACGCAGCAAATACGTCAAGTGGGTTTGTACCCTAAGGCTGGGTTCACACACAGTATAATTCAGGCTGTATTTGGTCATGTCAGATCCTCATTGCAACCAAAACCAGGAGTGGATTGAAAGCACAGAAAGGCTATGATCACACAATGTTGTAATTGAGTGGATGGCCACCATATAACGATAAATAACTGCCATTATTTCAATACAACGGCCGTTGTTTTAAAATAACAGCAAATATTTGTCATTAAATGACGGCCATCCAATCAATTTAAGCATTATGTGATCATAGCCTTTCTGTGCTTTCAATCCACTCCTGGTTTTGGTTGCAATGAGGACCTGACATGACCAAATACTGCCTGAATTATACTGTGTGTGAACCCAGCCTTAGGGTGTGTTCACACGTACAGGATTTGCAGCAGAATCAGCGCCATCAGATCTACTGCAAATCCTGTACATGTAAACGCACCCTAAAGGGTTATACAAGCACCATGACAGCTGCTGGGAAAGCTTTATAGCTTTCTGTATACAACTGTATACAGAACTTACCTGTAGCAGATGACAGTCCAAACATGCCCATACATTCCTAAACACTGTTACTAGCACGTAATACTATATAAACCTTTTAGCCAGATAATTTCCAGACAGCGTAAACTACATTATAGGTAAAGATAACTGTGCACAATGGAGTGAAATTTTTGGGGCTATCCAAGATTAAAAAGAAACATGTCAACTTTCTTCCACAAACAGTGCCACCCCAGGTTCCATGCGGTATTACAACATGACTCCATCACTGTAATGAAAATTAGTTGCAATAGCACATGCAAACTGAGGAAGGGAGTGGCACCGTTTCTAGAAGAAATCAGCTGTATTTTTCTACTTCTGTATAATCCCTTTAAACTTGTGCCAGTTTCCTGAGGGATTCTGAATGCACAAAACACACAATCTACGTTACCATTAATGTTGTCACAGTAGTAGAAGTGTTCATCATTTAGAGAGGGACATGCAGACACTAAATCCTGTAAGCCTGATCCAGTCACATTAAGACATCCAGAGAGATTTAGGTGTTCTAGGTAGGGTAGTCCTCCGCCTATGGTCAACGCCCTGTAATAAACCCAACACATCATTATCAGGATTTCATCATGATATCATCCTTATATGAGAAGCGCTGGGCACTTTGCTGTCCCTATACTTGCCGAATAGACATGTCAGCCAATCCAACTGTGCATAAATGACAGCTGGGAGACAGGTGTGTGTATGGCTTCAGTTTATTTCTGTGTACCATGCACAGTGCCATGCCTTAAAGGGGTATTCCAGAGTGGGAAAATCAGAAGCTGTAACCTGATCTCTCAGTGTATAGGTTTCATCAGTGACTACAGAGTAAGGGTCCTATTACACAGAGGGATTTTTAATGATTAGCGACTAACGATAAACAATCGCAAACGAGATTGTTTATTGTTAACCTGAAAATGTTCGCCATATTACACAAAACGATGGCCGTTAGATATGATCAATATTACGATGGTTTATTCCTTCTGATCTCAGCAAAACAATGGGCAATGTGCTATTATACTGAACGATTAGTGAAAAAGTGCAGAACTTGAGCGAACGAATGTGGAATTACAGCGAACGATTAACAATATTTTAAGGTTCAGATCTAAATCAACGATCCACGACATACGAAAGATTTTTCGATCGTTGCCTGCAATTACAAAGAACGATTATCGTTTAAATTCGATCGATTTAACGATTTTTCACACGATAATCGTCCCGTGTAATAGGGCCTTACAGCTATGTTCCCACACGGTATTTTTTGCTCATTATTTGCAACCAACCCCAGGAGTGGATTGAAAACACAGGCTATGCTCACACACTGTTGAAATGTAGTGGATGGCCGCAATTTATTAGCAAATAATTGCCAAATAATTGTTTTTAAATAATGGCCGTTATTTGCCATTTAATGGCAGCCATCCACTACATTTCAACAGTGTGTGAGCATAGCCTGTGTTTTCAATCCACTCCTGGGGTTGGTTGCAAATAATGAGCAAAAATACTGGGTGGGAACATAGCCGGAGGCTGCATTCACATGTAGCGTGAATGGCTGCATCTGCGCATCGTAATCACAGACCTCCCGGTATCGTGTATTGTTATGACACCGGGGGCTCGAACCTGTTCAAATCACATGCTACTGTATTGACATAGCCAGGCAAAGATTTAAGCAGATTCGGAGCTCTCGGCATCATAAATAATACATGATGCCGGGAGGTCTGTGATTCTGGTGTGCAAATTCGATGATTAATGTAGGTGGGAGAAGCAATCAGAGATTGGTACATGAAGAGGCAGCTCTCTGTAATAACACATATTGCACAGGTTCTTATCTTCGCTTAGGCTTTAGATTTATAGAAAAGAAACCTACAAGATTTATTCTTTAACATGGAAACTTGATTAAAACTTCAGGTAATATGATGAGAAGCTGCCTTCAGGCAAAGTTTCACCCTTGATGACTTGGCAGCCACATATATGTTACAATGAAATTACTTAAAAGGAACCATCCTGCACATTTGTGCTGACTAAGCCCCCAGAATTGCTGCACAGACTTTGCAGCTGGGTCTCCTATGGTGTCAGTGGTTCCAGGCTCCGTAGACTTCCCATCAGGTAAAATACTTTTTAATCCTGTGAGTGAGGCAGGGGGCTGTGACTAGTCAGGACCCCCCGTTCTGTTGCGCGCTCTGCAGGGTGATGGACAGACAAGGAGTCCCTTAAGCGGCCACTAACAGGCCTCCTTGCCTGTCAACCACCCTGCAGAGCGCGCAACAGAACTGAGGGTCATGACTAGTCATGGCTCTCCCCCTGCCTCGCGCACAGGATTAGGAAGCATTTTACCAAACATGAAGCCTACAGAGCCCGATACCCCTGACACCATAGGAGATTTAGCTGTGAGGTGCACACAGCCGTTCTAGGAGCCCAATCAGCACATCTCCTTTTACCTTTTTTATCAGAATTGTTCTCTATATCATCAGAATTTAACAATAAGGACATGTAAGGAAATAGATACACTTCAAATTACTTGGTAAAAGGTAACCTGTCATGTTAAACAATCTAAGCTGCCTCCATCATATTACAGAGCAGGAAAAGATGGGCAGATTACTATGTACTATATTTGTATTGGGGAATGGCCATTTTTTCCTTAACCCAACAAACTTTCAGGGCTTAAAAGGGAATCTGTCAGCTGTAATTTATGTTCCAAACTGCAGACACTGTTAGATAGCTGTTAGGTCAAGGAGACACACTATACTTCTCATATATCTGTCTGTGCTTCCAGAATGTAGAAAAATGCTTTTCTTGTCTGGAACAAAGAGTAGAGTCAAAGAGGTTTTTCCAAGCTCCTACATAGTTGCAAGCTGGAATTGCTCCCCCTGCTTGACTGACACCCAGACATGGAGCCCCAGACAGGCTCAGGTATGGGGGGGTAAGGAGGTGTTACAGCTTGCTGCACTTCAGGAGTTCGGAAACGCCTCTTCGACCAGAGAATAAAAGCATTTTCTATGTTCTGGAAGGACAGCTGTATATGTAAAAGTACCATGTGTCTCCTTGTCCTAGCAGCATCTAACAGTGTCAGCAGTTTGGAAAGTGAATTACAGCTGGCAGTCACTTCCAGAGTCCAGTGGGCGCAGATAAATGCCAGCAACTGAGCAGGACCCCCCACTGGCAACCTACGCAGACAATAAATAAACACACATGTTCCTTTAAATTTTTACCAACAATTCTATACATCAAATCTGCTCAACTTCTCCTGCTCTGTAACAAGCTACCCACAGCTCAAACATATTAACATATTAAAATGGTTGTATAGACCCCCAGTGATCAGTTTATCATAACATGCCCAGATGAGAATACCCATGTAAATGAGACAGGTTCCCCTGAACTGATCACTTCTAACCAGCCACAAACAATGGTAACAGTCAGATGGTTAAACTAAGAGAAAGTAAAAGATCCACTAACCTGAGCCCATGATCTGTGATCTGATGACAACCCGAGAGGCTGAGTAACTGTAACACACGTGCAGCACTAGGCTCACATTTTGCACTCCCAGAGAAAGAGTCTGTGACCTCTGACTGAGTAGTCCTTTTGCCACCTTTGCACACAGCAGAGGCTTCTGGGAGTGCCTGTATAGTCCTTAGTTTTGCTCCAGCAGAACAAAATGAATGGCCACAATAGGTATAAGCATCTGACTGGAGTCGCTGCTGCCAGCCACCATTAGTCCTCATTCCAGGCATTGGCTTCCTGTTGCAAAATCCATTAGCAAAACAAGTCATATTGGAGGACATCTCCAAAACACAAAGTCCATCAGAATTCCTATACTTCCAGTCCGCTGCATCCTCAATATCAGCCAGCCTCTCGGATTGTAAAATCCAGAAAGGTGAAGACGGGTAGCCATCACAATGACTAGACTGTGTCCATAATTCTTCAGGAAATAATCCACACTGGCCACCGATGCACTGCATGGTGTTAGTCCTCATCCTGTTGGTCATGTCTTTTCGCCCCCAGGCTGATTTGACATTTTTGTTGTTTCCGGAACACTTTAATAAACTTTTCCTGTAAGACGGAAGCACGCCAAGGGCCAGACTGAGCCTTTCCAGCGTTAGGTCGCTGATCTTATCACATCCAGACAAGTCAACGTGATGCAGAGTTTGACAGCTGCCAAAATACCACCTGAAAAGAAGAAAGCTGTATTAATAAAATTATATGACAAGGTATTCCAATGTAAAAAATACTATGATACCTAGTCATTATCTTAACAGTAGTATCCCCATGTGTAGCAAAGTGCCATGGTGTTACGATGGAGGGGATTGCTATTCCTGGCTTATTCTTTCAGCTTATTGGGGCAGCAGCACACATGGCCAACCACAGCTACATTCAAGCAGGGAACACAGGACCCCTGTTCTCACCCTATGGATAGGCAGTGACTTTTTAAGTGGGAAAACTAGTATAACTGTATATACCTATAAAATGTGACATAACATGTAATGAGCTGGCTGACCTCTGCCTGGAATGAGGGGCCTTTAGCCTTGCTATCTGAAACAGCCACACTTCCAACCAACATGGTGAGTGCATCATGGCTTCAATCACACAGGTTGGTTGGGAATGGCGCTGCAGATGAAATAAATACAGATACCAAAAGATCTTATATAACAATTGTCATCTTGAATATCTAGTTTCATAGATTGTAAGGGTAGCTTCACACACACCATATCGCAGTGGATTTGATCTAAATAACTGAACACAGCATCAAATCGGCTGCAGATCTGCTGCGGATCCTGTATGTGTGAATGCACCCTAAAAGAAACATGTCAACATTTCACCCTATACTGGGGCCTGAAGTGATGGTGACATACAAAAAGCAGGAACAGTATACAACAAAAGGTATCTATGCATACGACTAAAGAATAGCTGACAGAGCTGCCATGAGACATTCGGCAAAGAAATAAGACTTGGCCCTACTGGACCCAGCAACCCCTGGAGCGTTTACTGGACTCTATTGGACTAAGGTGGTGCACTATAGCCAGCAACAGTCTGTACAATCTCCACGAGAGGGTAAAAGATGAAGGCACTCAATGGTACTTGCATGCAGAAACTTCTTTATTGGGTGTCAATCGCATCATGGTGCCACACGGCTTGATGCTCCCGGCATGCCCACTCACCCTGCACTACATTGTGATGTAATAGACACCTAATAAAGAACCTAAAGTTTCTGAATATCACTGATATGAATAAATCATCAGTTTCTATTCTCCATCCCACATTACATAGACTTACCCATCAAAAGCAGAGTCTGTAACATCTGTCTGTGTAAGATCCAAGTGTTCTAGATTGGGACAAAACTTAAGCATCTGCCGAATCTATAAAGGAAAATCAGCCATTATAAGAATATGCCGCAGATACTGAAATACTGATCACAGGTAAATCTCTCTGTATATGTGCATACCATTTTGCTGCTGGCGGCTGAACTGTATGCAAGTACAAGGGTCTTCACTGAAGGACCAACATTGGGAAGAATATTCTGAATCAACCCATGCAGTATTTCTTTCTCTTGCTGTGCCACACTTATGGAGGAAGAGTAACCCTCATCTTCAGGCTCCTCTGTAACAAAAAGATTAAGTCAGTCCAGCAGCTCATGAGAACCCTTTATTTAGCGTCCGCTCACACTTCCTTTGTTGTTTGTGCTGGAGGTGTATTTTAGAAGTATTCCCCAACAGGCACACAATTGCATATGTCAGCACCACATCATGTACCTTTTTTCTTTACTATATTATATTGTATAGAATAGTGCAGCACACTACAATCACCTATATTGTAAAAAAGATAAAAAGAATGCCATTTTATACTAGCACAGTGTACACCATGAGGATGCTCTTGGTATATGCTGGGTGTATGAGGGCTTATGGATATGTTTTGCATGTACCCTAGGATCCCTACTGGATTTTAAGCAAAGCCTAGGGTAGGGCAGGGCGATTAATCAAATTAATTTGATTAATTGGCCCAGAAAGTTAGAAACAATTTCTGTGAAAATTGTAAATTCGATTTTCACAAAAAATCATTGTGGGCAGAGTGGTGTCAGGCGGGATCGGAAAGAGGTGCAGAGGTGTCCGGACTGGAAAGAGGTGCAAGCCGGGCGGCGCGGTGAGGTGCAGACCGGGCGGCGCGGTGAGGTGCAGGCTGGGCGGTGGGGTGAGGTGCAGGCCAGGCGGCGGGGTGAGGTGAGGTGCAGGCCGGGCGGCGGCAGGGTGAAATGCGGCGCCGGCGGCCTCCAGACTTTTAACAGAGCCGCCGCTGACCTGCGCCCCACTCCCCTCCCGTCACATATGCAGGTCCCTGGTCTGTAGAGGACACCGCCGGGACTGCAGGATAAAGAGATAGCGTCACTGCGGGTCCTGGAACAGCGACGCTCTCTCCTTATCCTGCAGTCCCTGCTGCCTCCTCCACAGACCGCGGACCTGCATGTGTAACTGGGAGGGGAACATGTGTGCCAGGGTGAGTGGAGGAGAAGGAGGGCTATGTGCACTCCTGCCTTAGTCCCCCTCAGCTGCCCCACTCACCCCTTAGTCACCACCAGTCCCCCTAAGCTGTCCCAGTCACCCCCAGTCCCCCTCAGTCTCCCTCAGCTGCCCCATTCCCCCCTCAGTCACCCCCAGTCCCCCTCATTTGCCCCAGTCTCCCTTAGCTGCCCCATTCACCCCTCAGTCTCCCTTAGCTGCCCCAGTCCCCCTCAATCACCACCAGTCTGTACCAGTCCCACTCAGCTGCCCCATCCCCCTCATCTATTCTTGTACTACTACTACACCCCTCATCTATACCTGTACTACTACACCCCTTATCCACTATATTTCCACTACTACACCCTACCTAGATGGAGGCACAAAGAACATCTCCTATACTATATAGGGACACAGAGTACATAGGGCACATATTTGGGAAGACTACTTATATGGGGCACAGAGGGGGCTTGTCTACTACATGGGGGCACAGGGGAGCCGTTACAATGGGAAGCAATACAGTTGTCTCAAACGTCATTAAAATAGTATCTGACGTTGCAGGGAGAAAACTGTTCTATTTACCAAATAGAAAAGAAAAAAAAATCTCGAGATTTTATTTTTTGGCCATATCGCACAGCCCTAGCCTAGGGTTACTTTCACACAATGTTGGCATGCAGTTAGTATATGCACAGGACTCAATGTCATTTTGGCTATTTTGTCATTATAGAGAGGTATTTCATATATAAATATACAGTCTTACAGTATATTACATGTTCTAGCTAATAACGGAATTCCGAGTAATGAACAAACCAGTTTCTTACCAGACTCATCAATGTCGGCATCCTCATCCCATTCCTGGTAAGCGCGACTTTCGTCTTTCCTTCTAGACACCCAGTCCTCATCCGGCTCAGTGTCAAGGTGAGTAGCTGCCCCGCTGTACCAGTTCCCTATAAAAAAAACACTTATCACAATGCAAAAAAAGGAAATGAGCTGTAAAGTCTCAAGGTAAACATTACAAGGCATGACTAAGCAATGTACTGTCCCAACCGTGTCACACAACACCAAAAAAACTAAGCAGGCGGTCAGATGGAAGCTCGCTGGTATCTGTTACATGACACAACCTTTGTCATTATACCAACTGCTAAGAAACTAAAGATAGATCAACTATGTGAAATTATTAAGTCTTCAATCGGACCATACAGATTGGATAGCTGCGGGATGTTCCAGCAGTGCTGCCCCCTTAGGAGGCTGAAAGAACTGCTAGTTTTACCAAAGTTTCTACATACCTGCTAAACAGCACATCAACAATGTAACCAATCAAGGACACAAAAGTTAATGCAATAAAATACTGTACCAAAGGGAGAACATGAGCTGATGCATATTAAACAGGACAGTCCCTATGCCTATGCCCCAAGTCAATAACCAGATGTGGAGTGTGGTGTCCGCTTATTATAACACAGATGTGACTCACCTCTAGCCCACAGCACCGGATACAGATGTTTCCAGAGAGATCCAGCCTTTGCCAGCTGTGCCCATTTACTGTTCACTTGACTACAGCGACACAGCTCCTGCGGATTAAGGTAACTAAAAATTTTCAGCATTACCTCCGGAGGAAGATGACAAATTGATGTTGCGCTCGGCTGAGCTGCTGGCTCTGTAACAACAAGAACACATCCTAAATATCTGGGAATATACCGCGGCTCTGAAGTTACCTAACTCCAACATCTCCCACATATTTATACATTATAAAAGGACTATAATGAGCTACAAGTAACAATGCAGCAGAGAAAAAATAATGTGAGGCTTATATATTAAGACAGTGCCCATGTCTGCTAGCTTACAATGAGGAGGGGAATGAATAAGGTTGGGGATATACAAAGACTCTTCATACCATGACAACAATTGTCCTGACCATAGGAATAGAATTCAATGTTCAAAAGGCGCTATTGAAGCTACGGTACGATGAAGACAGAAGCTGTGATGCAAAATTTCACAATATCCCACACAATGTTGAGCAACTTCGTAAAAATATTGCAAAATTCAGAATTCAGCTAATCTGTTGAGTCTCATGTATGACAGGAGGGTGGGAATAATACACTAGTCTAGTCTTGAAAAGTGCAGAATAGTTCTGCATACTAGTGTGCTAAGAGATGTCAGTGGCATAGTGTGAACTGATATAGACGTTCTGGTCACAATTCTATTCTGCTGTTCAGACCTTAAACATGCAAAAATTAAATGTCATGTCTATAGAACCTTACTGTCTACTACTGGTCCCAGGCCTTACCCTCCTCCGCCTTTTCATCCACAGAGTACTTGAGCACCTTGTGAAGCTCTTCAGCCTCATTCCAGAGACTCAGCCCTCTGAGCAGTTCTGTGGGATCTTTCTGGGAGCAGTGTTGGGCGATCACCATCTTTTTAATGTCCTTCAGCTCATCATAAGTAAAGTATTCCATCAACATGGGCTGGAAAACCTGAGAACAGATATTTAGTCTCCGTAAAAGCAAACATTGGACGGAAAAACAACACAATTGGAAGACTATAGAAATGAGAAATCAGAGTGACTGGTAACAAGGTGGTAGCAGCCATCCTTCTGTAGATGGCTGCTATAAGGACAGGGATAATGGACAGGACCAGAGCTCACTCACCTCCTCCTCTTCCTTCATGTGAGGGATGAAGTCGCTGGTGAAAGCCTCCAACCTCTCCTTCAGCTGCTGGGCATAGTTCAGCTGCTCATATTCATCCTGCGAGCACAGAACAATGACTGGGTGAGAACATTTTATGTGCGGCATATGACCTGGTAAACTACAAGTTACACATCTTACACAGCAAAAGTAGTTAACACAAGTTGTCAGCAGAATGAAGATTTATTATGAGGAAATCTTATAGGAAGGCGATGTCACAAGTTGTGTACAATCTCAGACTTCCTTGACATGTTCTAAGAATTCATGTAATGCAATACAGAGGGGGGTGAAATCATTTACTAATACTACATTTAAAGGGGTCACATGACTACAGCCCTGTAAAATGAAAGCTATTGCTAGGAGCTGCCCTGCAATGGACAGAGGACCTCTACTAAAGATCTCCATACACTTTATACTTTTTTCCAGCCATACCAGACACTCGCAGCCACAAAGCAACAGCGTCCTGCAGGGCAAAGAACGTTGCAAATGGGGGCAAAGCACAGGGGTGGGTGAGTGAGAATCCCTCTAAGCATCAGTATTACAAGCTGCAGGGCTCAGACATCACACTATTTTACTGAAAAGAACCAGACTGTGCACAGTGCAGGTATTGCAGCTGTAACAATGCTGTATAGGTGTAATTCAGCCTAAAGCACCTTATACACAAATGATTACTGGCAAGGAGCATTGCTAGAAACGCTTTTTCAGCCAATAATCGGTGCATGTAAAAATGTCAGCAATCAGCCGTGGAGTGGGAAAATGCCTGATCCTCGGCTGATCGCTGATCAAAGCAGCATCCGACTCATTGGCCACAATAGAGATTGTGTGCATAGTTTCCAATCCCAGATTGACATGCAAGGCCGTTACATGCATTTTTAAAGGAAAGCACTGGTAAGGTATCAGTGGGAAAAGATGTTCTCTACACATATATATAGTGCAAAGAACAAGTGAAGCAGATTCCCATGACAACCCATTCAGATTTTGCTGTAATTTTCCAAAGAGACTGACTCATGAGTCACTGAGGTGGATACAAAGCAGTGTGTAACATTACATTTGGCCACACTACAGCAGTTTCCTATATATCAGTGCCTAGCATGCAGACGTGCGGCCATGTCTGTTTTTCTCCTCATTTGGTGAAATGAAAAGAAAAACATTTAAAAAAATTGGAAATAAAACAAAAATTATCATGTGCATATGTATTCACTCCTTTTGCTATGAAGCCTGTAAAATGTTCTGGTGCAACCAATTTCCGTCAGAAGTCACATGCTTAGTAAAATAAAGCCCACCTGTGTGCAATCTAAGTGTCACATGGTCTGTTAGAATATAAACACCATTTCTGAATGGCCCGAGACACCATAAAGCACAAGGCACCACTAGTCAGGGAAAAAGTCAGGGTTGGGGTATAAAAATAACAATCTTCTATGATCCCCCAGAGCACCATCAAATCCAGTATTATGGTGTGGGGAAAACGGCAGGGACTGGGAAACTGCTCCGAGTCAGGGGGAAGATGGATGGAGCTAAACACAGGGATAATCTTGAGCAAAACCCGTTTGGGTCTGTCAGTGATTTGAGACTGGGACGGAGTTTTACCTTCCAACACTACAATTGCCCAAAGCAACACTGTTAAAGCAGCACTCGAGTGATTTAAGGGGAAACATGTAAATGTATTGTAGTGGCCTAGTCATGGCCCAGACTTTAATCCCACAGAGAAGCTGTAGTCAGACTTGAAGATTGTGGTTCATCAGAGGAAACATCTTACCTGAAGGAGATGCAGCAATTTTGCCTTGAGGAATTGGTAAAAATCCCAGAGGCAAGATATGGCAAACTTATAGCACCTGAAGCTGTAATTTCTTCTGAACGTGGCTCTACAAAGTACTGAATACTTTTGCAAGCCAGTGTGTGTATGTATACACAAACCAACCTTTTCTGTGGTACAGTAGCTTACCTTCACATTTTTTAGCCCTTTCTCGAACAGGACGAGCATCTCAGAGAGCTTGTTGTCGGAGTGTACATTGTACACGGTCTGGCTGCGTTGCTGGAGCAGGCCGATGATGCACTCATTCTCGATCTGCTCGTGCATCTTGAACTCCTTGAAGGTCTCATACAGAGACTGCAGAAGAGCCCGGAAATCATTGTTGTTGGAAAAATTGGTCTTGGAAAGCTGTGGGAGAAGCAGAATACATTAGTCTATAGTTTTGAAAAATTGACTTGATGAATAAACACAAAATAAGAATTTAACCCCTAGACGACCCTGGACGTAGGGTTACGTCATGGAAGTCTGTCCCCAGACGACCCATGACGTAACTCTACGTCCTGGGTGTTTCTCCCGCTATGAAGCGCGTTCCGGAGCGGAGCGCGCTTCATAGGAGATGGGGGCCGGCTGCAGTGAGCAGCCGGGACCTCACCGGTAATGACACGCTGCAGCGATTGCGCTGCCGCGTGTCATCAACCCCTTAAACGCCGCTATCGCGGCGTTTACGTGTAAGTGACAGGGGGAGTCCCCTGTCACTTACCGATCGGGACCCCCGCAGTGTGACTGCGGGGGTCCCGATAGTTGAAACGAACCGCCGGAGGTCTCTCACCTGCCTCCGTGCGGTCCGATCGGCGATCTGCTACACTGAGCCTGCACAGGCATGCTCAATGAGCAGATCGCCGATAACACTGATCAATGCTATGCCTATGGCATAGCAATTATCAGTATAGAAATCAAAGTACTGGATGTAAAAGTCCCCCAAAGGGACTTCAAATGTGTAAAAAAAAAAAAAAAAGTTCAAAACACTATTACACTACCCCAAAACCCCTCCCCCAATAAAAGTTAAATCACCCCCCTTTCCTATTATATAAATAAAACATATAAAAATAAATAAATAGATAGATAAACATATAATATACCGTAGCGTGCGTAATTGTCCGATCTATTAAAATATAACAAGCGTCATTGTGATCGGTGAACGGCGTACACGAAAAGAGGGGAAAAAGTGAGCAGATTACCGATTTTATGTTACATTATATATTTTAAAAAATCTATAAAAAGTGATCAAAACGTCCGATCTTCACAAATATGGTATTAATAAAAACTAGAGATCATGGCGGAAAAAATGACACCCCATACAGCCCCGTAGGTGAAAAAATAAAACCGTTATAAGCGTCATTATAGGCCCATTTTATTAATATTTAATTGCCAAAAAAAAGGATTCCATAAAAAAATACATATATTACATTAGAGAATCTGTGTAACCTGCATATGGTTGTGTTCGGACTGACCTATAGAATAATAGTATCATGTCGCTGTTACCATATAGTGTATTATGTAGACACAGGAACCCCCCAAACGTTACCATATTGCATTCTTTTTTTCGATTTCACCTATTTATATCTTCATAAATAATATATTTGGAATTCCATCATACATATTATGGTAAAATGAAAGACGCCATTACAAAGTACAACTATTCCTGTAAAAAACAAGCACTTACATGGCTTGTAGATAGAAAACTGAGAGTGCTAGAGCTGTTAGAAGGGGAGGAGGGAAAAACGAAAACACTAAGATCAAAATTTGCGCGGTCCACTGGGTCATTTTGGGCCTGGTCCTCAAAGGGTTAATTATTATACATGACTGAGACAGGATCAAAAACCTCTAAAAGATACGGGTCGGTAACAGTACCACCCTGGTAGCTACTTGTTTTGGCTGTTCCTCAGTGAAAGTGAAATGGATAAGGCCCCAAAGGCACCAAGCAGTCCCTTCTTATATCTTTTTGTTCTACAGACCAATGAATAGAATGTCTGTGTTTCTACGTATGTATTTGGAAAGAAACTATTGCTATAAGCTAAAGGAATGACCCCACTTTTTCTATTAAGCACAGCCCAGTCACTGTGACCATGCAGTGTGATGACAGTCCCATGTGCGGTTGCATCAGCTCCTGCAGCATTATGACCTCAGGCAGAACACATCAAGTTATTGACACCAAAGGAGGCAAAGAAAAGATTTGGTTACAGTTTTAGAGCTAGAAATGGCTAAAAATGTTACCAATCAGCTGATCCCCACAATCTGCTGATTCATTTTCTGTAACCTACAGCGATCAGCTTTCATCTCTGGGGGAAAATGACATCTGTCCAGACAGGGAACTGTAGGATGAGACGGCGGCTACATAGACGGGTGACTGACCACGTAACACACAGCAATGCTCTTTGTCAGTGGCTCATAGACAGGGGGCATGGACTGACTGGATTTCAGAGAATCCCAGAGCATTTCCTCGCTCATCACTGGCTCCATCTCACAGGGAGACAGCTACCTGATCTGGCAGGTAATCTGTCTGTGTAATAGACACTATACAATATAGTCTATAGAAGATATCGTCCGCATCTTATTGACACTTTTAATGCATAAGAAGAGTTGGACTATGCTCCCGCACAGTGAAAGAGGTGCCAGATATAACATTATTGTTATTATTATTGTTATTATTTTACTAATAACAATAATAATAATAACAATAACAATAACAATAACAATAATAATAATAATAATAATAATGCTACATTAAATCTATAGAAAATCCCAGTCATCTTTTCTAGTTCAGCTAATGTTCCATGTGGGCAAAAAATGCCTACTCAGTGGAACTAGTAAAAGAACCAGGCGGTCAGGAAACCAGCAGCGGCGGAGAAGCAGGTCAGGTGAGTATACCTGTTTTTTATATCTCTGCAGCCTCAGTGACATTAAAAACCGAATGTCTGCCTGGACAACCCTTTAACGTAGCACAGAATTTCAACTGCACTTGCAGTCACATTACTCAGTGAGTATCGGACCAATGTTCCACAACTACAACTCCTATTATGCTCTGGCAGTCTTCGACACACCATAATTGTGAGCATAGCCTGATACATTACAGAATTCAAAAGAACAGGCATTATAGAAGACTGCTTATAGCCTGCTGGTCTATGGGTTTATTCAGCATAATCTTTTGCTGGTAGTGGTTTATCTGCCCCAGCTTTACAACATGAGCCTTACCTTGTATTTCAAGTTCAGCAAGCAGCTATCTCACCCAACAACATATGCACACTGAGCTCTGCTGAGCATGCACGGGTTCTGACATGAGAGAGGGGAATTAAAGCCGTATTATGTATTATACCCAATGTGCTGGGGAAGCGAGTGCTGATAGCTCAGCACTCACTTCCCCCTTGTTCCACGCTTGCTGCCGGTGCCATTACACACAGACAGTGAGTAAAAAGCAACAGGAGGGGCTGCCCGAAAAAAATCCTTAGATCGTTCGGGCAGCCCATTGAAGTCAGCGGCAGTTTGCTACCACTGCTCCTGTTACACGGAGCGATGATCAGCCGACATTGTGCATGGCAAGTAAAAGTAGAAAGTCGGCACTATGTTGGTCGGTGGTACTTGTGGTGGGAAAACCAGCAATATGTAGGGAAAATCCTAGCACAACCCAAGCTGATGAAAGCCATGCCTGGCCAAAACCTGTTGTGATTGTAACTATTGATGCATCTGCACTGAATAAATGAAAGAAAATTATTGGCGAGTGCCGGGATCTTTTCTACAGACACTGTGTATGTTGGCTGATCATTGTCTTTCAACATGCGCTAGGACACTGAGTGATTATCGGCCACGTCATCAGCTGCTCAGCCGCGATTGGCTGAGCACAGTTATGCTCAGCCAATCGCGGCTGAGCTTCGGATGACGCTGCAGAGGGCGGCCGGCACTCGGGAAGATCCGCCGGCCTCCCGAAGAAGACGACACTGCTGAGGATCGGAGACCGTGGACGACACGAGATGCGGTGAGTATAATGCACCACACTTCCGGTTCTAGCGTGGGTGGGGGGAAACACGGGGAAGGGGGCCATTCACAGACATAACATACATTACAAAGTTGTATAACTTTGTAATGTGTGTTATTCTGTAAATAATTTTTTATCGCCGGACAACCCCTTTAAGCTGCTGCCAAACTTTAGTGGCAGCTTCTCTTTTAGGTAGGAATCGGCATGTTGTAATCCGACTACTGGTTCTCTTCTATCTTTTACCCAGAACCAGTATTTGCTATTAGCTCAGCCCATTTTACAAGGTGGCTCTGGGGGCAACCAGCTAAAAGGTTAGGGTCCGGCCATGGGTTCCTAAGTGTCGGGCTACAAGGCTCCAGGGATTAGCAGCCTGATATAGAAATCATGGGACAAGGCTGTTCTTATTTTCCTACCTGGGATTAAGAGGTCTGAGTAGATTTCCAAGGACTGCTTAGTCAGGTAGGTAATAGATTACATAATGCGCGGCCTTCAGCCATTTAATCATAAATCCACAGACATATCTGTAGTGTAGGCATTTCCACTGTTCACGTACAGCCATAAAGAAAGGCGGCTAACCTTGCAGACTATGCAAAGTAAAGATTAGTGGGTCACGTAGCAGACATTAGTAAAGCCACTCTCCTATCTATCCACTCATAACACCACAAACGGCTCCGCTATGTGGACAGCAAACACAACAGCATAGACATTCCTGGAGCTTAGAAGTGGTAACCACCCTGGGAAGGTGCCTATGTTTACATGGGAGACGTGTCTACTGACATGCCGAATGATATTTTCAAGAATCCTATTCACACAATGGGGCCAGAAAAGTACAACCTCACGGAACCTGCCCAGAAAGTATCATGGATCCCATGGGACCTGTGCAGTATACTCGCTAGGCATAAGCCAGCTGCCATGGCAAATATACCACCCAGCTGCATCTCACTCTGCCTGATGCAAAGTAGTGGTAGTATGGCTGAACAACACCTTTAAGACTATATAGGAAAACCTGCGGCATACAGAGCAGTAGTGCAGAATCCTAACAAGACACAGAGGTTTCCTTGGCCTGTCTGAATTATTATGCATGAGTCATGTCAAGGTTGGAAAACTTTTCAGCAATGAATTTAGAATGTGTGAAGTCAGTGTCTATGGACAGAAGAATGAACAAATAAAGGTCATCAGGTCAGTATAGCTACAAGACTGAACAGTTACCGCAAGACTATAAGTACCAGACTGAACAGATCCCGTCTCTGTGGGCAGCATACTAATATAGCACTTCTAGATATCCAGCAGACATGTTCCACCTGCCACTGTGCACTATATACAAATTCCACATAAAGATCTAATATATGGCTCTGTTCACACCTGTCCTTTAGGTAAGCATTAAGAGTCCAATTGCAGACTACCTGAAATCACTCACCATAACACACAGAACGATGGTTAAAATTAGCATCAGTATACGAACGATCGTAATAATTCGAGACGAGTCAATTGCTCATCTAAACGAAGCAAAGCGCTCCGCTCATCAAGCAAGACAGCCTTTCAGCCCTGCTCTGCACCCTGCCAATCCTCCCAGGATGCCAGAAAAAGCTGGTTCCAATCAGGGCTGTGGAATAAGCCGCAGCTCCGACTCCAACTCCGACTCCTGAATTTTCTCAAGACCAACTCCAACTCTGACTCCTGAATTTTATCAGGACAGACTCCAACTCCCGACTCCTGCTCCTTCCTAAATGGCCAGTCATATACCAGTGGAGTTATTTATTACACTGGCTCAGCAGCTTCTCCCTAATGTCCTACATGATTTCTGAGGGAATAAGGAAACATATAAAGCAGCTTCTCCTGTGTGTGCAGTGGATGCAGCCAGTCTCCAGCCTCCATGTCCTGAAAAACTCAGAACTGGACTACATGGAGCAGGTGGTCTTTTCCTGCTGACAGTCTTCTATCTTTCTAGCTAAATATTCACCATACACACAGAAACACTGCTAACAATGCCAGATACCTGTGATATAGAGGTCAGCCATAGTGATATACAGGGGGTCAATCATAGTGATATACAGGGGGTCACACATAGTGATATAGAGGTCACACAGTGATATAGAAGGTCACTGTGGGGGCACGCAATAGCACGCACTCACACACACACACAGCATGCTGCAGCCATAGCATACACACACACAGCCCGCTGCAGCCATAGCATACACACACACACACACAGCCCGCTGCAGCCATACCATACACACACACACACAGCCCACTGCAGCCATAGTGCACACCACACACACAGCCTGCTGCGGCCATAGCACACATACACACACAGCCTGCTGCGGCCATAGCACACATACACACAGCCTGCTGCAGCCATAGTGTGCGCACACAAACACAGAGCTTGCTGCAGCCATAGCACACATGCACACAGCCTGCTGCAGCCATAGCGCACATGCACACAGCCTGCTGCAGCCATAGCGCGCACACACACACACACAGCCTGCTGCAGTCATAGCGCACACGCACATAGCCTGCTGCAGCCATAGCGCACACGCACACACACACACACACACACACACACAGCCTGCTGCAGTCATAGCGCACACACACAGCCTACTGCAGCCATAGCACGCACACACATACACACAGCTGCAGCCATTGAACACTGAAGAAAAACACACAATATTATCCCAGAGAGAAAACACAACACTGAGGACAGAGGTTACTGCTACACTACTTATGTCTTCCTCTCCTCCTCCTCCTCCTCTATATTACACAGGATATCTTCATATTACACTGCTGCTCATATACAGTCATCAAGCATCCAGGAAGAGAACAGCACAGGCGCCCCCCACACAATGGACTCTTCCTGCTCAGAAACAAACGCCAAATGATGACCGACAACTTTTCCATGACCCCCTTATGTAATAGGGCCAGTGTCCTATTACTGATATATTCCCCGACCACCCTTATGTAATAGGGACAGTGTCCTATTACTGATATATTCCCCGACCCCCCTTATGTAATAGGGCCAGTGTCCTATTACTGATATATTCCCCGACCACCCTTATGTAATAGTGCCAGTGTCCTATTACTGATATATTCCCCGACCCCCCTTATGTAATAGGGCCAGTGTCCTATTACTGATATATTCCCCGACCCCCCTTATGTAATAGGGACAGTGTCCTATTACTGATATATTCCCCGACCACCCTTATGTAATAGGGACAGTGTCGTATTACTGATATATTCCCCGACCACCCTTATGTAATAGGGACAGTGTCCTATTACTGATATATTCCCCGACCACCCTTATGTAATAGGGACAGTGTCCTATTACTGATATATTCCCCGACCACCCTTATGTAATAGGGACAGTGTCGTATTACTGATATATTCCCCGACCACCCTTATGTAATAGGGACAATGTCCTATTACTGATATATTCCCCGACCACCCTTATGTAATAGGGACAGTGTTCTATTACTGATATATTCCCCGACCACCCTTATGTAATAGGGACAGTGTCGTATTACTGATATATTCCCCGACCACCCTTATGTAATAGGGACAGTGTCCTATTACTGATATATTCCCCGACCACCCTTATGTAATAGGGACAGTGTCCTATTACTGATATATTCCCCGACCACCCTTATGTAATAGGGACAGTGTCGTATTACTGATATATTCCCCGACCACCCTTATGTAATAGGGACAGTGTCGCATTAGAATGTTGCTCATAATATATATTCATGAGCAAAACTTGTAGAATTCATATCAAAATTCAATTCTACATTTTTAAAGATTTTTTTGTTTTTAAAAGCTGGAGTCGGAACATTTTTTTCCGACTCCAGCCAAAGCTAGCTCCGACTTCAACGCCGACTCCAGCCAAAACTAGCTCCGACTCAGACTCCACAGCCCTGCCACTCACTCACCACGGCGCTATCCTGTCTCAGCCGGTGATTGGCTGTGCGGCCTGTCAGACAGTGGGCAGAAGCCAGGGGAACACCAGGGAGCATGTATAAACTTAATTATTTTTTACAGTTATCAGCTGTGCATCACTATTCCATGTAGCGATGCGCAGTCAGCAGCTGATGATTTTTCAGCAGGTTGAAAGACATTGATCTACCGATGATCATTTCTTTGGCTGACCATTGTCTTTATTACACAGAGAGAAAATCTGCCGAATAAGCCTGGTTGGCCAGATTATTGCTCCGTGTATTAGGGCCTTTAGTTTATGTAACATGCACTACACCCCCTTCCCATAAGAGTCCACACCAGTCCTTGTCCCTAATGGTGCTCACAGTCTAATATCCTCATCCCAGACTCACATAGAGAGATAAAGAATCAGCATGTGTTTAATATGTAAAAACTAGGGAACTGGAAGGAATCCTGCACAACACTGGGAGGACACAGACACTCCTTATAGATGTTGCCCTTGATCAGAACCAAGACACAGGAGCTGTAGGGCATCAGAGAATGCCAGGAGCGATGGCTTCACAATAATAAACCTATTTGTTTGGTGACATTATAAAGTTGGTGACCCACATAAACCCCCAGGACGTGTGAGGACAGTATACAGCCGAACACTACAAACACCTCAATGCAAGGGTCCAGAGCCTCTGTATATATTATCATGCTAAAATCTCTTTAATGGAATAATCCTATCACATAAAGTTATTGTATAATCACTGTGGTCCGCCCACTATATATCCTGAGAATGAAGGGGCAGAGCTGGTTTAGCATTGCCTCTCCTAAGTTTTGCTGAGCAAGATCTGCTCACAGACTCCGCACCGTAAAACCAGCCAGGTGAACGAGACTTTATAGAGACATTTAAAGGATCACAAGACCATTATGGCTTCAGCTCTTCTTTTAGAGAGTTAACAAGACGCCATGCTGCTAAGTAAGTGGAAAACTTTACAGCTGTTATAAACACCTGAAAGAACAAACACTGTACAGTAAGAGTGCACAATAGTACAGCCTACTGTCAGTCACACACAATAGGAAGATAGAGCTGCAACGTGCTCCATAACCATTCTGATCAATCACTTTTGGCCAATTCTGCTATAAAGTAACTAATGTGACAGGCAGCGGCTCACGCTCCTACAGCCATGTATAAGGAGACACAGCACCCCCTCCTGTCTCCTGGGCTCCCATCTCCTATACAGAATCCAGTGCTAGCCAGTGCAATGTGATTTTATACAGTGTGATCTGATTCCTCACTGTTGTAATGTGATTCTATACAGTGTTATGTGATTCCCCAGTGTTATACAGTGTTATGTGATTCCCCAGTGTTATACAATGTAATGTGATTCCCCAGTGTTATACAATGTAATGTGATTCCCCAGTGTTATACAATGTAATGTGATTCCCCAGTGTTATACAATGTAATGTGATTCCCCAGTGTTATACAATGTAATGTGATTCCCCAGTGTTATACAATGTAATGTGATTCCCCAGTGTTATACAATGTAATGTGATTCCCCAGTGTTATACAATGTAATGTGATTCCCCAGTGTTATACAGTGTAATGTGATTCCTCAGTGTTATACAGTGTAATGTGATTCCCCAGTGTTATACAATGTAATGTGATTCCCCAGTGTTATACAATGTAATGTGATTCCCCAGTGTTATACAATGTAATGTGATTCCCCAGTGTTATACAATGTAATGTGATTCCCCAGTGTTATACAATGTAATGTGATTCCCCAGTGTTATACAATGTAATGTGATTCCCCAGTGTTATACAATGTAATGTGATTCCCCAGTGTTATACAATGTAATGTGATTCCCCAGTGTTATACAGTGTAATGTGATTCCTCAGTGTTATACAGTGTAATGTGATTCCCCAGTGTTATACAATGTAATGTGATTCCCCAGTGTTATACAATGTAATGTGATTCCCCAGTGTTATACAATGTAATGTGATTCCCCAGTGTTATACAATGTAATGTGATTCCCCAGTGTTATACAATGTAATGTGATTCCCCAGTGTTATACAGTGTAATGTGATTCCCCAGTGTTATACAGTGTAATGTGATTCCCCAGTGTTATACAGTGTAATGTGATTCCCCAGTGTTATACAGTGTAATGTGATTCCCCAGTGTTATACAGTGTAATGTGATCACCAGTGTTATACAATGTAATGTGATCACCAGTGCTATACAGTGTAATGTGATTCCCCAGTGTTATACAGTGTAATGTGATTCCCCAGTGTTATACAGTGTAATGTGATTCCCCAGTGTTATACAGTGTAATGTGATTCCCCAGTGTTATACAGTGTAATGTGATCACCAGTGTTATACAGTGTAATGTGATTCCCAAGTGTTATACAGTGTAATGTGATTCCCCAGTGTTATACAGTGTAATGTGATTCCCCAGTGTTATACAGTGTAATGTGATTCCCCAGTGTTATACAGTGTAATGTGATTCCCCAGTGTTATACAATGTAATGTGATTCCCCAGTGTTATACAATGTAATGTGATCTCCAGCGCTGTAAAAGGTCATTTCATTCTCCAGTGTTGCATCCTGGGCTGGAGATAGGAGTCAGGAGACAGGACAGGACGCACAGCTCTACAGCCGGCAGCACTAACCACAGCCTGTCAGTGCAGCTACTTGACAGCAGGATTGGCAATGAAAGTGTTATAGAGAAATGATTACTGAGCACATTTCTGTATAACTGGAGGTATGTGTCTCACAGGTAAGGCTTGTGAGCAGAAGATCAACAGGAAGCCACTTACAGGGAGAGCCTAGTTATACATCATAGCTAAACCCCCCTTAGTAGCTTGGGGTGTAATCCTGAGGCCTGACTTATTTCCACTGGAGGTGAAGCTTTTATTGTCACTATATGTCACTACAAACAGCATCCACCATACCCAATAGTACTGTCAATGATAAGATTGTTATGGTAGCATGCCAAATGAAGGCCTCCATGATGACCAGTCACTGCTATGGCTGATCATATTAATCACACTATAATCCTATCGGCAGGCATCACACACTACAGCTGCATTTAAGTTTCCAATTTCTTTTTCTTTTTTTTTTCCTAGTAGAATATCCTGCTGGGACACCTTAAAGAGAATGTACCATCATACCTCTAATGACATGTAGACTACAGTGGTGTGGAGCATTCTCTTTTTTCCTGCCTGGTCGCCGTTAATTTCCCTGCCAAACGCATATGCAAATGAGCCAGGGTGAAGCACAGGAGGCGGGCTTGGTGCGTGCTATTACTCTTCATCTCCTCCCCCTGTCTGTGACGCGCGCCGCTGACTCGTCATCTACGCCTCAGTACCGCCTCTTATGTTAATACTGCAGGTCCTACATCCCAGCATGATTACAGGGCGGCCGGGACATATACAGGAGGCGGGGCTGTGCGGCATACTGTAGAACAGGGGTCCCCAAACTTTTTACACAGGGGGCCAGTTCACGGTCTCTCAGACTAGTGGAGGGCGAGACTATATGCTGCTGCTATATCTGGTCTGCGGGGAGCTGTTGCTGCTAGAGGATGACACTTTCTCTGCCCATGAGGAGAAGGTGGAGTGGAGGCTTATAGTGCTCATCTGTCTCTGGTCCAGGGGAGGAGCATTGGGGGTGGCTTAGAATGAGGGAGTTGTAGTTCTATCACAGCCACACAGGAGCATGCTGGGAGTTGTTGTTCTACCACAGCCACACAGGAGCATGATGGGAGCTGTAGTTCTACTACAACCACACTGGATCATGCTGGGAGTTGCAGTTCTACCAAAGCCACACAGGATCATGCTGGGAGTTGTAGTTTTACCAAAGACACACAGAAGCATGCTGGGAGCTGTAGTTCTACCACAGCCACACATGAGCACGAACACACACACACACACACACACAGACACACAACACAGCAGTAGCGGTGGAGGAAGACACTGTCTCTCAGCGGAGGATCATACTCCTCATCTGTTTCTGTCAGGAGGGGGCGGGGGCATGGTGCCACTCTGCAGTGTCCGGGGGAGAGGTGGGGGCCGGATGAATGGCCTCAGGGGGCCGCATGTGGCCCGCGGGCCGTAGTTTGGGGACCCCTGCTGTAGAACCTGCCGTGTAACATAAGAGGCGGTACTGAGGTGTGGATGATGAGAGTCAGCAGCACGCGTCACGGACATACGGAGGAAGTGAAGAGGAATAGCACGTGTCGGGCCCGCCTCCTGTGCTTCACCCAGGCTCATTTGCATATGCGTTCGGCGGGGAAATTAACAGCAACCGGGCAGGGAAAAGGAAAATGCTCCACACCACTGTAGTCTACACGTCAGTGCCGACAGACTGGTAAGGCTAGGTTCACACTGCGTTTTCAGCATCCGTTTAACGCATCCGTTTTTTGCAAAAAAAAACGCATGAAAAACGGATTGCAAAAAACGGATTCATTTGTGTGCATCCGTTTTTCCATTGACTTATAAAAAAAACGGATCCGTTTTTTTTGGCGGACCAAAACACGTTGCTGACCCTATTTTTCTGGACGTTAAAAAAAACTGATCCGTTAAACGGATGCTAAAAACGCAGTGTGAACCTAGCCTAAGTATACAGCAATATTAGAGGTATGATGGTACATTCTCTTTAAGTCCTGGAGATGTTACCGTGACATGTACCGCCTACTAAAATACTGTACTGACCCTTCAAGGTAGTGGTTTACCCTAATAGCAGTGGTATCTTTCAGGAGGATAATGCTCTGGCCACACTGTAAAGGCTGTTCAGGAACTGAGCTGCAACACCTCAAAGAACAAAGGTGGCGCTGTTTCTAGGAGAAAGCAGCTATGTTTTTTCTGATGCTTGACACACCCCTTTAAGCGATCTACTTGTAACGTCTTAGTGCCAGATAGCACAGGATATCCTCAGAGGTCTTGTACGATTCATTCCTTCATGGGTCAGAGCAGCTTCAGCAGCAGTAGGGGCACTACAGAATATTAGGCATGTGGACTCCATCCTGTGGATACACATACATACAGGCCATCTAATGTTGGATAACGCTATTTAGGCAGGAAGTAGTAGTATATCCTCAGAGATATACATGGTCTGGCCAAGTCTGGATCGGAAGTGTTCAATAAAATGTAAGTGACAAAACATAAACTGCACCTTCCACCATTACTCTCTGCACGCTCACACAATGTGACACACGTTTTCATTACACTAACGTGTCTGCACACAACAACGGGATGGGCATCAAAAATATTCAACTCTGCATCAAAACAATGCGGCATTTTTCATATTAATCTAGAAATTCTGTGTCCCTGCTGTATAGTCATATGTACTGGTACACAACAGATGTGAAACAGTGCAGAGCAGCCACTTAATACACCCTTTAAAGGGTATTGCGCTAAAACATAAATTTTCATATGTGGCTGCCCATAGTGTGACAATTCCTTCCATACTTATCTATTCAGTCTCCTTCCCCCAATTCTGAGCTGCATCTTTCTGGTGAAGACACCAAAACTGTGTGTGAGCTTTTCTCTCTGCCTCCCCCTCCTCCCTTCTGAGACAGCTGATGTTAACAAGTCCCTGTCAGGCTTTACCTGCAACTTTGTCACTTCTTTAGAGTTAATCTGAGGTCAAGTTGCTGATGAACTGTGATTATCCCTCCAAGCATGGCAAAGTTGCAGACACAGCCAGCCAGGGACTTGGAAAGGGGGGAAAGGGGGAATATGGATTTGGAGGGAAAAGCTTAAACACAGTTTTTGTGTCTGCAGCAGAAAGCAGCAGCTCAGAACTGGGGGAAGGAAACTGAATAAATAATAAAAAGCATGGAATTAATTGATTGTCTCACCATAGGCAGCAACATATCAAAAGTTAAATTTGAGTGGAATATCCCTTGATGGTGCGTTCACACCTACAGGATCTGCAGCTGATTTTCTGCAGCAGATTTCATTTAAATAACTGAACACAGCATCAAATCTGCTGCAGATCTGCTGCAGATCCTGTAGGTGTGAACGCACCCTTAAAGGGCATGTGGCATCATAAAATGTTTAAATGTCTATTGTTTAAATCAAGTGTATTTTGATGAGGTTTCTTCTAACTTTCCATTTTACCATCAACATTTTCAAATAGTTCTGAAAACTTACATTCTGGCCACCAGGCCTAAAACTTAGCTGAGACTTCTGTACATATAATTTTCCAGCAGTGTCCTCCTTATCAGAACAGACAGGAGTACAGTGAAAGGTGACACCAGTGTATAGAGGACAGAGGTACACACAATAGGTGTTGCTTAAAACTCTGTGATCCCCCTCCCTGTAGAATGAGATCTATAAAGGTCACTGAGCATGCCCACAAGCCTCTCACACTGATCAGAATGGGACAGAGAACAACAGAGAGGGGGGGGAGGTATAAAGTATGGAGGCCTAACTACAGGCGAACTAACTGTATAGGAGTCTAACAGCAGTAGGACATACACTATGGTGGCTAACTACTACAAACAGTGGGACTACAGTGTGGGGGTATACTGTGTTTTTTCCAAAAATAAGACTTACCCCAAAAATAAGCCCTAGCCCTTTCACCCTATAAAGGTAATGTATGACACTGTATTCATAGGACGACAACATCTGAAGCATACGGGCAGACATGGCTGATTGTTTTTCGCCACATATACTGCATCTCACTGCATTGCAAAGGGTAAAATCCTCAGTAGAACTTGCGCATTTGATGCCAATTCTGTTCACTACGGGTCCATTTACACAGAAAGATTATGTGACAGATTATCTGCCAAAGATTTGAAGCCAAAGCCAGGAACAGAGTATAAACAGAGATCAGGTCATAAAGGAAAGCCTTCTCTCCTCTTTTCAAATCCATTCCTGGCTTTGGCTTCAAATCTTTGGAAAAAAGAAAAAAATACTACAGGACATCTGCAGTCCAAGAGCTAAACTGGACATGGTCCCATCCAGCTTCACCACTTACTGACATAAACGCGGTGCTACGTGCAGGTCTGGTGAATAGCATGGAGGATGGGGGGTCGTGTGTGGCTGCAATCACTTAACATGGGGAGGGGGATGTGTAACACTACTGCTCGGCTTCAGTTCTGAACTCAATGGTCAACAATGATGTTACATTCAGCCATGGTCCGTACAGCTGTGATCCAAAAGCTGAGCTAACAAGAGGGGGTGCTGAGCGGTGGGACCCCATCTACAAGCTTACCTAGAATAAGAGATGTCAGAGAAGACACAACCTACGCAGGCCAGGGCCCCATAGCTACTTGTCACCCCATACACAGCAGCTATTCCTCCTGTGCCCCTATATACACACACCTGGCCTAGAGGGAGGGGAAACATGATCCCACCAGTGTAAACTGGACATGTTATAACCCAACCAACCCGATGCCCACATGGCCCTGGAGGGACACAATGTACCCTGGCATAAGCATACATTACACAGATTGTGTGGTATGACCATGTCCGATACAAGCCGGCCCAGTAGCTACACCCCTCTATAGGTGTGCGCCATGATGCTGTGCACTCTACACTATGCCCCAATATAGTAAACATGGTGATATAATCCATGATACATTGTATATACTGTACATTATACAACATGTTGTATATCACATCACACTGTATGTACATATACATGGTAATATAGTGACCATATGGTACACAGTGTACATTATGTGATACAGCACACTACACCTTATATAACTTACACTGTAACCTATATGTAATGTACCAGGTTACACAATCCATTGCATACTATCTGCTGTACAAGTTATAGAGAACACTACTGTATATAACTACTTACATTGTAACCTATTACATGGTTATATATACAGTACCATATACATAACTGACATTATACCCTATATATAGCAATACACATATAATGTAACTGTATAATCATACCTTACATACGGCATATACCGTGTTATATATCACTACAATGTATATATTGACACATACAGTACATACATTATGTACCTAGCAATATACATGCAGTGCAATGTACCTAGCAGCATACATGTAATATAACCACATATACACTGTATATAGGATATAGCACCTTATAGTGTACACAATCGCCTATAGGTGTAGCAGTATACATGTAATCATATATACACAGTATACAGCACCCTATAGTGTATACAATCACCTATAGGTGTAGCAGTATACATGTAATATAATCATATATAGCATACTGTATACAGGATATAGCACCCTATAGTGTACACAATCGCCTATAGGTGTAGCAGTATACATGTAATCATATATACACTGTATACAATGACCTATAGGTGTAGCAGTATACATGTTATATAACCACATATACACTGTATATAGGATATAGCACCTTATAGTGTACACAATCGCCTATAGGTGTAGCAGTATACATGTAATCATATATACACTGTATACAATGACCTATAGGTGTAGCAGTATACATGTTATATAACCACATATACACTGTATATAGGATATAGCACCTTATAGTGTACACAATCGCCTATAGGTGTAGCAGTATACATGTAATCATATATACACAGTATACAGCACCCTATAGTGTATACAATCACCTATAGGTGTAGCAGTATACATGTAATATAATCATATATAGCATACTGTATACAGGATATAGCACCCTATAGTGTACACAATCGCCTATAGGTGTAGCAGTATACATGTAATCATATATACACAGTATACAGCACCCTATAGTGTACACAATCGCCTATAGGTGTAGCAGTATACATGTAATGTAATCATTTATACACTGTATACAATAACCTATAGGTGTAGCAGTATACATGTAATATAACCACATATACACTGTATACAGTATATAGCACCTTATAGTGTACACAATAACCTATAGGTGTAGCAGTATACATGTAATCATATATACACTGTATACAGCACCCTATAGTATATACAATGACCTATAGGTGTAGCAGTATACATGTAATCATATATACACTGTATACAGCACCCTATAGTATATACAATGACCTATAGGTGTAGCAGTATACATGTAATTATATATACACTGTATACAATGACCTATAGGTGCAGCAGTATACATGTAATCATATATACACTGTATACAGCACCCAATAGTGTATACAATGACCTATAGGTGTAGCAGTATACATGTAATCATATATACACTGTATACAGAACCCAATAGTGTATACAATGACCTATAGGTGTAGCAGTATACATGTAATATAGTCATATATATATACTGTATACAGGATACAGCACCCTGTAGTATATACAATCCCCTATAGGTGTAGCAGTATAGCCGTCCTGTAGCTCAGGGCACCGTCCTATGGAGGATGCAGTACCGCACCTCCCCGGCCGGGCCGTTCACACTCTGCGGTACATTTACCTTATCACAGTAGCGCCCGACCAGCTGCTTCATCCGCCAGTGCGGCCCGGTGAACACATCCACCTCATCCGGAAAAGGAGCCATTCTCCACTCTCCATACAGAGCAGACGAGGCGCAGCTCCGCGGGCGGCCACCAGGCTACCACGACGACTCCGGGACTGACCCTACAGCACCAACAACACTCCTCCTCATTACAAGTGCGCAACTACGGCCTACCGCCACTGCGCCTGCGCAACTCTCCCACGGCGTCACTCCCTGAGCGTTATTTCTTCTGCGCAGGCGCGCTTTTCCGACAGCAAGCCGGGCTTTTTCGTCGGTCCTCTAGCGCGCATGCGTGTTACAGCGCAAACGCTACACTGCTGGTCGACGCGCATGCGTTTACTATTAGACACAGTATTGTTGTCATGTCATGCTGGCCACTGATGCACTCTGGGAGTTGTAGTTCCGAGTGCAATTCCAGCTATATACTGTATGTACAGTGATGCTAGGTTCTGACTGTATCCCACTGTGCATATTAATGATATTGCAAATCCAAAACAAACAGTAAAATTATTTATGATGTGATTATTAGAAACATTTACTGTAAAGCAGTGTTCAGAATCCTGTGTTTCCAGCAGTGCCAAAACTACAACCATCAAGTTGTGACACCCAGTGATCCCCAACCTGTCTCTCTTCAGCTGTTACTAAACTACAACTCCCATCATGTCCTGACTGCCAGTGTTCCCCAACTGCTGCTCTGTGGCAGATGCAGGACTCCAACTCCCATCATACCCTTCGGTTCCTCAGTTTTTTGCAACCTCTGGCTGTCAGGGAATGGTGGGAGTTGTAGTTTGCAACAGCTGGAAAGCATCATGTTGGAGAACACTGCTGTAAACCAGGGATAGGGAACCTTCAGCCCTTCAGCTGTTGCAAAACTACAACTCCCATCATGCCTGGACAGCCAAAGCGTAGCTTTGGCTGTCCAGGCATGATGGGAGTTGTAGTTTTGCAACAGCTGGAGAGCCAACGTTCCCTCAACCTGTGAAAGGCCGAAACAACAAGGAGCATGGATCTAGCGAGACCTCCTGATGATTTGTCAGATGACGGATAAAAGCAAAAGATGCAAAAGAAATTAATAAAGTGTCCACGTTATTTAAAAACACTTCGACATGTCACACAGATTGGATTGGTCATAGTCTGGGTGATCAGGACCCCAGCGCTAGATTGGGCTGAAAGAAATACAAAGTTATGTGCTTCACTCCCCTACTTGCTGCTCTATCCTTCTCATGGCAGGAGTAGGGTTATATAGTAAGTCTATGAAGCCAGACTCCTGCAATGAGATGTGCAGGTAGGTAGGTATCCCCCATTAGATAGGTAGCCCCCCAGTAGTTAGCGAAAATAGATTACTCAATTGCACCAAGATAATTGAAAAAAAAACAAACAACAACATTCTCTCCATTTCTATGCTAGGAAGCAGGGTCCTCGGCACTTTAGGTGGGCACCTACCCATCGTCCAAGTCTAGGCCACCAGGCTAAAATTCCAGTGCCCTGGATTCTTTGGACGCCCCTTTTGCAGATAGGGCCATGGGCAATTAAACAGTTTGCCCCAACCCTAAGACCAGCCCTGGGGTGGAAAGATGTTAAGCTGTTCCTATGGCCTGATGTGAATGGTGGATCAGTCTATATAAATATGTTTCCTGTCATTGTAATCCTGCCGGTGACTGCGGAGAAGTGATCTCTACAGAGCAGAATGGGTCAGCCTGTGAGGCTCAGGGGCCAAAGTGAAACCAGCAAGATTTCTAACACATATCTGAATTTATACATATATTTTAACATTATACAAATATTTGTAAATTTAAATTTGTATAACATACAAACCTGACTTTTTCTGACAATAGATTTCCTTTTAGCATTTCTGGTGCACCAGGTAAGAAGATCAAAGTGCAATGATAATGGACACAGGGAATTAGTGGCAATAAGTAAATATTAACAGTAGCTGACTGGTAAGCCGCCCTTCCGAATAGGAAGCCTCATATAACAGGAAGAGACAACATCAGATCTGGGGTCCCGCTGGAATCACCAAGGTATGGAATCTTCTTTCTGGTCTTCTGCATCTTATAGGATTATTAGAAAACTGCTGGGCAGTACACAGCAAGGGAATGACTTACTCACTGGGTGTCAGTTCTAACATAACCACAATGGACCCTAACATTGTCCTTCTGTCTTTATCTTATTGCCTTTCCTATGTTACTATGTGACCGAGATCCATCTGAAGGTTGTATTCTAAAGCCCCTATTCCATGGGGCGATGCAGAGGAGCAAACTAGCGCTATCAGCGCTTGTTTGCTCCTTGTTCCCCCCTTGCTGCCACCACTATTCCACGTGGCGGCAGCAAGCGGGTAAGTCCAAGGGGGGGCACGGGGAGCTGCGGGGGGGGGGGGGGGGGGGGCTGCCCAGGTGATCGCTAGATCATCCGGGCAGCCCTTAGAAGATAGCGGCGGCGGTCTGCTGTCGCCGCTCCTATTCCACGGAGCTACAGCAGCAGATTGCTGCTATATTAGTCGCTTGTTTTGTAACATGTTTGAAAAACAAGCAACGCATTGATCAGCCGGCATGAACGAGGTCGGCTGATCGTTGCCCTCTATTCCACGGGACGATCATCGGCCGTAACGGCCAATATCGGCCGAATACGGCCGATAATCGTTCCGTGAAGAAGGGGCTTAAGGCATTACAACTTGTTGCTTGTTGGTTGACCTATACGGCCCAACAGAGACTCAGTGCTGGCCCCTGGCTTTCCTAGGAGCACAGTGTGCCAACAAAAAAGTATCAGTGGAAGTCCCCAGAGGAAGTCTAAACACTGATGGCACTTTCTATGGGAAGCAACAGCACAAGAAGGCCAAGCCTGTGCTGGTGCCAGTCTATTCATGGTAAAAATAGAAAAGCTATGTGCGTTCATTCGTTTTACGAGACTGGCATAGATCATCTCATAGGAATGCATAGAAAAAGTGACTTCCGATGCATAGAGTTGACCCTATGGTATTGAGAGAGTCTAATTAGCATTTACATGGTCTCTCAAGTGATGGAAGGGGAAGCTGAAGATATAGAAATAAAGCTTATCCTAAACTATTTATAAATTTGGGTGGCGGAAAAAAAAGGTGGAGGGAGTGCGCCTTTAAAAATATGATGATGATGATAGTGATTAAACCATAGAGACATAGAGCCTGACAAACCAGTTCAACCGCAAATCAATAAGGGAATAATTTATATATTACTAAAAGTAAAACCTGGCAACATGTTAGCCCTTGGTATAGTAAGCTGACTCCTACTCACAGAGCCATCATTCACTACAGGATTAGCTCCAGCAATCAGGACTGTATATATTATTCATCACTGTATACTGCAGGTAAGCACCTCAGTTGCCACGCTACACTATTATTCTGTACATGTGGCAGTCTTGCACATATAGGTTATGTTACCATCACATTTTTTTCTTTGCATTTATTATTTTTAAAATGACCGTCCATCACTTCGGGTTCAAAATTATGTCAGTCATTTTGTGTTTTAGACGCCCGTCAGTATAATGACGGCTGTTGGTACAGTATACTAATTCAGGTGGACTGACAGGCCTTTGGGTGTGTCTTTAACTGAAAAATCCATTGAATTTAAGGACCAGTTAACACGGAGTAAAAGAGGCAGAATTCCGCAACAGAATACAGGCTGTCTATGGGAGGGCTCTCGCTCCTCCTCTCTCCGCTCAAAGAATTGACATGTCCCATTGGATGTCCATCATTCCATTGACTTTGATATGTTCCATTGAGGTCAATATTTTAAAAAGAAAAAGCAGGTGCCTTTACAATTTTTTTTTTTTTTTTTAACTTAGTGTGAACATAGCCATGAGCTTTTTAACTATATAAAACGGTGACAAGGCCACACGTTGAGGCAAACCATGTAACTGCTATGAAGCCAATGGGAAAAGAATCTAGTGTGTTTGGTTAAACAGGTCTCATAGAGACTGGAAGCAAGTAGCATAATTAAACCTTAGCTTTCGTTCTTTATTTCAGACAGGTTTAGGCTATTTTGGGAGAAAATAATGTTGGACAATCCCTTTAAAGATGTACTCCAGGGATGTGTTGTTGGTAATGTTGTTGGGTTTTTTTTTGCATTTAAATTATACAGATTTTTAAATTACTTCTAATAAAAATACTCAAGTCTTCCAGTACTTATCAACTGCTGTATGTTCTACAGAACGTGGTGTATTCTTACTAGTCTGAAACCAGTCTCCTGCCATCTCTGTCCATGTCAGAACTGTCCAGAGCAAAACTTCTTCTTCTCTGGACAGTTCCTGTGATGGACAGAGTTGGCAGCAGAGAACACTGTGTCAAACTGAAAAGAATACACCACTTCCTGCAGGACATACAGCAGCTGATAAGTACTGTAAGAGTATAGCAAAACTATATACTGTAACTTGCTAACACTAATTGATTTGAAAATAAATATTTTTTTATCCCATTGTACAAATCTGTATAACTTTATTGTACTGGTTGATTTTTTCTGGAGTACCTAGGCAATAAATATCATTAAAAATATTGCAAAGAAAATCTTGCTTCTTCAGGCTATGTTCACACAACGTGAACACCCGGCCGTTCCGTGACCCCGTGGTCACGGAACAGCCGGTCTTAGCCCTGATAATCCCTTAAGTACCGGCCGGGTGATCCTTCCGGCCGCCGAGCTTCCCATAGCCCACAGTGAAGCAAGCGGCCGAAGCCGCTTGCTTCACTGTGTGAACCGACAGGTCTTTCTGCGGCCGGAATTCACTGAATTCCGGCCTCAGAAAACTGACATGTCAGTTTTTCCGGCACCGCATGGGATCCCGGCCGGAGCGCATACGATGTGTGTACGCTCCGGCCGGGATCCCATTGAAAATAAGGCTATGTTCCACCCCTCAAAACTTCGGCCGTAGATCTGCGGCGAGAACTAAGGCCGTAGTTTTACGTAGTGTGAACATAGCCTCAAGATTAGAAACATGCAAAATGAGAAAAAAGTACAAAATCAGTAGAGATAGTTATAGAGGAAAACATTTCAAACACAGAAATATACTTTTAAATGCCTGTATACCTGGGGCATTTAACACAGGCTGATGATCTGACAAATGAACATTCCTATGAGCGTTCCTGATCCTCGCCCAGTGTAAGTATCCCAGCCTTCAGTCGACAAACAAGCAAACACTCATTTGTTGGCTGATTCTATCTATTTTGTACATATTACTTTGTAAATATTTTGTACATAGACATCTTACTTTGTAAACATACACCATGCTGCCAAAAAGCAATGTATTCCTATAGGCCGAAAGGTTTGAAATGTACAGGAACGATCATTTGATGAGGAAATGCTGGGAGACCACCATACACCATAGATGGGCTTAGCTAACACAAATGCACAAAGGAAACGCTTACAGCCCAAATGTATGAATTTATAAGAAATCCACTTTTTGGCCACTGCCACGTTTTCTCGTTCGGGTGGATATATGTTTACCATTTTGCTTTTGTTGCTTTTTCATCTGTGTTTACATTCAGTTATATAGTAGGCTATTGTTTATTATTTGTAATAGCTTTTTTACCATGTTTTTGAGGCATATGCCAAGTTATATCATTCACGCTGCCAACTTCTTGAATACACATAACAAATCATTTCTGCTTAGTAAAGTCGGAGGATTCACAGATTACAGGCTGCAGCTTTGTCGGTAATTTGTAGACACTCCCTATGGCGCTTACATTTTTATACCTTAATTCCGCTTCATGATCATTGGTATTGTGAACCCAATCATTTGATCCAGATGAACACAACCCAGCAAGAACTAACATGACAATTACAGCAAATCCAGTCTAAATCTTTGCAAGTCTGCCATGATCATCCATGGAGCTGTTAGAGGGATGAAGGTTACCGAGCAAATATATTTTTTGTTTTGGCCGTAACATTGCTGAAAACACAATGGAGTGACAGCTACAATGATACATCCTGCAAAACAAGCCCCCTCGGTGATGGGTGATGTCCCAAGTGCAGCTTCACAACAAATGACAGGATTAGCGGCATTCCTGGGGATTAACCTCAGCTGAACTGCCGCCTCGTTCCACATTTGTTGCCTTTGGTGGTAAAAAGAAGATGTGATTTCATTACCCAAAGTTTATTATGTTTAGTCTCTATTCCAGATAGTGTAAGAACTGATAAAAAAAAATTATTCTACTATGACTTGTCGATAAATTCCAAGAACATCTGAGAGACGGGAAGAATCTGCTCAGCTACTTGTAGAGCTTACGGGAAGGGTGGGTGTCACATTCTTCAGGATGTGGGTGACGCTTGGTTCGGAAATTCCTGGATTAGGGATTAGATTTTAGGCGTGGAGCCCAATATGGCGCTGGGTATTTTTATGACACCATCATCTTTTATTTGTTTCTTTTTTAGAATCCTGCTGTGAATGGGGCTGGAAACCAGAATTGTGGACTGCCAAAATCATGGTAGCTATGGAACTAGTAGGCTTCCAGCAAGGGGAAAGTGATTTATATGATATATGTAGGTCCTGCTGCCAGTGTGAAAGGTAGATCAGCGGGACCCATCCCGGGTGAAGGTGGGGCATATGTGATGTGTTTATCTCCCCTGGGGGTTGCTGAGTGGAAAATGAAGTGGTGGATGTGTAGTGGGATGAGTAGGACCCTGGTGTATGAAATTGTATATGGGATTGTGCCATGACAGTGCCAACTGAATATAGAGGAAGCTGTTTGGCCTTTAGCGGCGGATGAGATTGGGGGAAACATTGTTATAGCCTTGACTATTGAAAGAATAATAACAATAAGAGGCCATGGGGAGAAGAGGATAAGTGGCATATAAGAGATGAATGTACCTCTGTAGGCGTTCGGGAGGGGAGGGGTCTCATGCAGGGTCAGGTATGAGGGGCAGTAAGGAAATGTTACAGCCTGGGGCACTTCAGGAGTTCTGGAAAGTCTCTTTGACTCTTCTTACTTTATAATAACAGCATTTTTCTACATTCTGGAAGCACAGACAGATAAATATAGAGTACCATGTGTCTCACTACTCTAATAGAATCTAACAGTGTCAGCATTTTAATTTGCAGCTGACAGATTCCCCTTATAGCAAATCTACAGATTAAGTAACTAGGTGTAAGCTAACTATAGAGTAATATTCCTCTGTATAACACTCTGTATCACCTTACATAGAGGTTATTAGATGAAGCTTTTACCACTGGTATTCCTGATGTTCTGTTTTTGTAGGCAGAAGGTCTGGAACATGACATCATGTTGTACTCGCTACAATTAGAAATACTGTTTATTCTGCCTGGAATTACTACTAGTGGTGTAATATCACGTACCAGAACACATTCCTTCATCCAGACAGAACTCTGGTGATGCTTCCGCAGCAAAAAAACCCCAACTCTATCTTCCCGCTCAGGAATCCAGCCGTCTAGCAGAACAGGGAGGTTGTACAGTTTTTTTCATGAAATCCAAACATTATAAATTAAAGGAGTACTCCAGCGCCCACAGACACACACAGCATATATACTTACCATCCCTCCAGTGGCTTCCACCCTGCTCAGCCAATCAGGGCTGAGCAAGCTGGAAGCCATGTGATGCGCTCCAGCCAATGAAATGGCTGCTGGTGCGCATGTGTACCAGCAGCCGTTTCCTCTTCCATTCACTGCTGTGGAAGACAGTGAAAAGGAAGGAGACCAGGACCACCCCCGCTCTGACGACATTGACCCAAAATGGGAGGGGGGTGTTTAACTACCAGTTAGATTACCTACAGAGGGGATACTACATACTGGTGGTCTTAGTATTGGGGGGTTACCTACCTACCCACAGGGGGATTAGCTATACTGACACTACCTACTTGGGGGGCCAACTACACAGGGAGGGCTAACTACTATATAGATGCACAGATAGTAGATCTGGCTACTATATGGAGGCACAGAGATGTTGGAAAGTGATGTTTGTAGTGGACTGCACATTACAGAAACAATTATTAGTGTTGTGACAAATTTGGAGGAAGTCTCTGACCATGGTGTTGGCAGAAGGAACTTCCGAAAGAGAAGAGATTGGAATATCCACAGGGGTGTTGTCTGTAGACAGTAGAGAAGCACTAATGGATTCCTGTGTTATTATTGTTTAAGAACCTGGCTCATGGGAATAAACTGGTCTAATCATCCTGTCAATAGGGAAGAAAATGCCAAAGATACAGCAGTTCTTCAAAATTTGGTTTTCTTCGTTCCTTTTTTTGCACTGGCTATCAGTCTGATGCCAAAGAGAAATGCAGCACGTCCTCCAATAATGCGCATAGTGCATGACAGGTTGTGGTGGATACACGAAGAGGCCAAACAGAATAACACTCAAGCTTAACATGAGTGCCAATACAACGTGTATGTCATTCTGGGTGCCAACGTAACAGTGGGTGAGAAGATCCAACTCAGAAGTCACAAGTCATTAGTCACTATTTCTTGTGCAGGACCAGGCACATAGAATGAGTAGGAATATATATATATAAATATTGGTAATTCCTCAAATGAACAGTCTACATAGCTTGCACTTTGAACTAATGCTAATCAATCATAGGAGATGTGAATTACAACATGTTGCACCATAACATTAAAGTGACACTGTCACCCCCTTTGTTCATTTTGACATCTCTACACAGGTGTAAAGGGTAAATTTAGTGTTTTTCATACCTTATTTCTTATCATACGTCATGGTGCTTGTTCAAGTAAAAAGTGTCCTTTTATCATCTGCAGATTGTATTAAGTGGGCGTGGCCTCGCGGCACTAGCACCACATAACCCCGCCCACAACGGCACAATTGGCCCCGCCCCCTCGCCGGCCATTGGAACAGGCTGGCCGAAAGGTCTAGACTCCACCCCCTTTACGTTGGTCAACCAATGGGCGTCAAGGGGGCGGGGCCAACCGTGCCGTTGTGGGCGGGGTTATGTGGCGCTAGTGCCGCGAGGCCACGCCCACTTAATACAATCTGCAGTTGATAAAAGGACACTTTTTACTTGAACAAGCACCATGACGTATGATATGAAATAAGATATGAAAAACACTAAATTTACCCTTTACACCTGTGTAGAGATGTCAGAATGCACTAAGGGGGTGACAGTGTCACTTTAAGTAGACTGTTGTAGTACTAACTTTCGGCCTTCAGGTGTCACTGTTCACAATAAATAATATCAATAATACTACAAGTATGCTGAATACATCCCAGTGCAATTTATAATCTAACTCTGTTTATATCAAGAGTGTACAGTCCTGTAATGAAAGGAAACTAACATGTTCCCATAGCACTGGGGACACTGAGAAGGAGGGTAATTGTCTTACATTTTCAAGGTTACAGGTTCCCTTTAAAGGGGTAGTTCACAAAAATAAAATTCTTTCAAATCAACTGGTGCCAGAAAGTGCCAGAGATTTGTTATAATTCCGTCCACTGATACTTTACCAATGAGCGCGGAAATGAAGGGGCAGAGCACACACTGCAAAGCGATTCTGCCCCTTTGGTAAGTGATTAGAGGAGGTCTCAGCACCCGGACTCCCACCAATACAAACCTCTGACTTGTCGCTATAACATGTTAGAAGTTTGTTTAAATGATAGGTACCCTTTAAAGTGTCACTGTGGTTTAATTTTTTTGCAGAAATCAATAGTACAGGCGATTTTTGAAAAAAACTTTGTAATTGGGTTTATTAGTCGAAAAATGCATTTTTATCATGAAAAGCAATTTGAAGCTCTCCCCCCGTCTTCATTGTTTTCTATGGAGAGGGGAGGGCTGGAGGGAGATGAGGCACCAAAACAGGCCAACAAAGAGTTAATTTACAGCTACATCACCGGGCTATCTCCTCTGATAGTCAGCGCTGACCTCTGAATACTGGCTTTCACACAGGTCCCGCTGTGTAATCCTTTGTTCTCTGCTAGCGACTAATCTCCCTCCTCCCCTCTCCATAGAACAGACAGGACTCGACTGATGTAAAAGAGTCAAGATTTCCTGATAATGAGCAGTGATTTGCCTAATAAACCCAATTACAATGTTTTTTTAAAATCGCCTGTACTATTGATTTCTGAAAGAAAAGAAAAAAAACCGACAGTGACACTTTAAGTTTTACATTGACATACAGTAAATGGCTATATTACTGTTCCCACCCATTTTGCAGGTTTATCAGCTCTATGTTCTGGCCCAGTCTCAGTATGCAGCTCCCTAATCTGACCCGGCAAAGCCTGCTGTTTTACATCATTTTCATCATGCAGCTGGAAGGTACAAGTCAATGGACAGGGCCAGGTACAACCCCCAACCTGGAGACTATTGTTATTGGCAGGTGTAATGACTACATTGAAACAGTCAATCCTTCTGTAGGGTAAGTGACTTTATCTAGAATAACCAGTGTTGGCTGTGATCAGGTATAACCCATTGGCTAGGATCAGGCAGTAGGACATTCCCATCCCAGTAGTCAGACTTATACACATTAGATAGCAGGGGGGGGGCCAGATGTACATGGAAATAGCAAAGTCCCTGCGGTATTGGGCAGCGATAAGATTAATGGTGCAGTACAGGAGGGCAACAATAAGGGTAGAATAAATCCAATAAAAGCAGAGTTTTACTTGAGACTGCATTGCATGTAAACAGTGGAGCATAGTCTCTATCTCTTTTATCATTACTACAGGAAGAAGAACTGTTCCGCTATATGGGAAGCCTTTAAGAGTGCATTTGTCAGCAAGGATCCATGCGCTGTACTCCCATCGGACTATGAGCGCTATATTAACCTGACACTCCATGACCTACCCATAGATAAGGTTCTGTATTCAATGCATTATCTATAAATTATGTTAAAGGAGTACTCCGGAGACAAATGGGAAGATTTATCAAACTGGTGTAAAGTAGAATTGGCTCATTTGCCCCTAGCAACCAATCAGATTCCACCTTTCATTTTCCACAGAGTCGGTGAAGAATGAAAAGTAGAATCTGATTGGTTGCTAGGGGCAACTGAGACCGTTCTACTTTATACCAGTTTGATAAATCTCCCCCAAAATGTTTTCAAATCAAGTAGTGTCAGAAAGTTATACAGATTTGTAAATTACTTCTATTTAAAAATCTCAAATCTTCCCATACTTATCAGCTGCTGTATATCCTGAAGGGAGTGGTGTATTATTTCCAGTCTGACACAGTGCTCTCTGCTGCCACCTCTGTCCATGTCAGGAACTGTCCAGAGCAGGAAAGGTTTTCTATGGGGATTTGCTACTACTCTGGACAGTCCCTGACATGGACAGAGGTGGCAACAGACAGCAGCTGATAAGTAGAAGGCTTTGTTTTTTTAAAATTAAAGGAATTTATAACTCAAATTTCTGACATTAGTTGGTATGAAAACTTTTTTTTCCTCCAGAGTATCCCTTTAAGTGGAAAGAAGAAGCCCAGTGAATCTCTTGTGCAGGCAAATTTTCATCAAGATTCCAATGTCAATGCATTTCGAGCCAGTGAGGCCCTGAAAGGTGACTGAAACCCCAAGTGATCAGTTGCTTTTTCCAGGGCAAACTATGTGGCCAAACATTTCTCTTACAGTGACCTCTGCTGGAGACATGCAGTATTGCATGATGCCTTGTGAAATAAATGAATGACTTTGTGGTTAGAGGAAGAAGTAAGAAATCTAGCCATATAATATAGATATATATATATATATAGTATAGAGTAATACATTTATTTTTATATACTTGTCTGCAGTCGCTTTTCTGGGAAAACAACAAACAACTAGTGCACAGACTGTCAGACCGTGGAAAGCGCTACATGCCCCTGGGCGACACTTTAATGGGATGGTTAGGCGATAACGTAAACTTTTGTGGATCAAGAAACAATTCAGGTTAGACAACTATAAATATATAGAATATACACAGTGGTACATTGGTTTAAGAGTAACTTGGATTAAGAGCATTTTGCAAGAAGAGCTCACAGTTTTTAAAAAAAACTAACTTGGTTTAAGAGTATTGCTTTGGTTTAAGAGCTCCCTGTACTGGGTGGGAGGGCAAGTGGGGGAGGCTCATGGTCTGCATAGGAATTTCCCCCCACCTTCCAAATCATGGCAGATCCACTTCAGGCTGGGGCTTGCATCAGGGGACAGGACTGTGGGGGTAATTTCTTCATAGCTGTAACACCTCTCTCCCTGGACAGAGAGTGCTGCATGTATGTGCCCACATCTATCCTGCTCATTCCTTCATGCTCCCTGCAATCTCTGTCAGTCCTTGTGTTCCCCACACTCCATTCTGTACTGTGCCTGCACTTACACTCAGCTATACACACTGCTGCTATAATGTGCCTGCACTTACACTCAGCCATTCACACTGCTGTATAGAAAAGTTTCTGTCAATGTCCTCCTGCACAGCTCTGTGATTCTCACTTCCTGATGGGTCCATGCTTAACACCCCCCTTCCCCATTGCTGTCATGTGACCACACAGACCTCTGGCAGCAGCCATGCTTCTCTATTCTAGCCTGTTGTACTACACTACTGCATTATGGGGATCTGCAGTTCTATCCTGAATCTACAAACTACTGCTGTGTTATCAGGTTTATACACTTACTATACATTATACTTCACATGCTGATGGCTATACTGTGCAGTAACTTATAATATCACAAATTTTGCTGCTTCTAAATGTTTGTTTCATCTGTTCTACATGTTATTCAGAATAATAAATCATTATTTTTGGGGTGTGGAACCAATTCTCTGCATTTCAATGATTTCTTATGGGAAAATTTGCTTTGGTTTAAGAGTGGATTTGGATTACAAGGACAGTCCTGGAACGAATTATGCTCGTAATCCAAGGCACCACTGTATATATATGTTTGAGCCCCCTTAACTCCCCCACCGATTGGTACATACATTACCTGCTCCTACGCACTCCGGCTTGCTTTGGGAGCTCCCAGTGTCTAGATGTCCCGCTCAGCCAATCAGAGCTAATGTATGTATAATGTCTCTGGCTTTAGGATTCGACTACACCTCTTGTCCTATTACATCAGAGTGTGAACACAATCCTGAGGAGTCTTTCTGGAGGTTGGCTTCTATTACTGTAAGTTTCTGTTAAGAAGACCCATCACCATTAAAATTGTTTATGGGACCTCTGTTTTATACCATTCCTCTGTTATTCCTACTGGAATTGTGAAAATAAGTGTACACCAGTATATTACCATTCCCCCTGGCAAAGGACAAGTCACTTACACAGGCTAACCTTCTAGCCATGGTTAACAGTGTAAGGGGCCTATTCCACAGAGAGATAATCGGCCCAATTCGGCCAATTATCGCTCCGTGGAATAGAGACAACGATCAGTCGATGATCGTGTAATCGGCTGATCATTTATTTACGTGCAAGCCTAAAATCATCGGGCACCGACCGCGCATCGGTTTGTGGAATAGCAGTGTGTGGCGGCCGACCAATGATTCTACAAACAGCATACTTTACCTAACCATGTTGCAGGTCTTCTTCTGCGCTCCTCTTCCTCCCGGTCCCGCGCAGTGGCAGCTTCAGAGCGGCCTGTCTGAGGTGACAGAGCGCTCAGCCAATCACTGGCCAGGTCCGCTGCCGCTGCTGCTGCGTGTGGGACCGGGAGTAAGAGGAGCGCAGGAGAGGACCTGCAACATGGTTAGGTAAAGTATGCTGTTTAACAAGGGCTGCAAGGACATCGGTAACGATGTCCCTGCAGCCCTTGCTAAACGATTATCGGGGCGTGGAATAGGCCCAGTAAATGAGCGCCGATCTAGCAGATCGTCGCTCGTTTACATTATTGATCGGGCCCCCATCGGCCCGTGGAATAGGACCCTAAGACATGGGTCATTAAATTACGGCTCTCCAGCTGTTGCAATACTACATTTCCCATCATACCTGCATAGCCAGATCCAAAGCTTTAGCTGTATGGGTATAATGGGAATTGTGGTTTTGCAACAGCTGGAGGGCCACAGTTTGGAGACCCATGGAGTAAGGGCTGTATTACATGGACTGATCACTAATGTAAACGATTTCCAAACTGCTAGATCAGCGCTCGCTTACTGAGCCTATTGCAGGGCTCGATAATGCATCATGGACTGTATATATATTGTTACCAAGGTCCGTGCAGCCCTGGCTTTAAAAGTATAATATAATAAAGTTTATACATACCTCTTTAGGATCCCTGGTGTTCTCCTAGCTTCTGCCCGCAGCCGCCGCTGAAACTTCAGAGCTGGTCTAGACAGGCCGCTTAGCCAATCACTGGCTACAGTGGTCCCGTCTTGGCCAGTGATTGGCTGAGACCGTTTCTGAAGTTCCTGCAGTGGTTGCGGGCAGTGGGCAGAAGCGACACTACTTGGGAGCATGGAGAGTATGTATAAACACCGCCGCTCATTGCTATTACATATAGTGATTCGCGCCCAGCGACTAATGATTTTTAGGCCGGAATAAACAACACGATCAGCCAATGATTTTTGTTGTCTTTATAAAATAATAATCTGTCAAATCGGCCTGATTTTGCAGATTATCGCTCCATGTAATAGGGCCCTTAGACTATACACAGAAAAAGAAGTCTAAATAAAATCCTGGATAAAATCTCCTGTTTATTTCCTCACATTGTGCATATAGAAAAATATCAGACTATGTAGGGACAAATCCTATTAACATTGTCAATTTATTTATACATCTCCGGGAGGAATAACTGAGGAACACCACAATGCAGTATCCTGTCAAGGTTTAGCTTTAATAAGAATGTGATTGCGCTGCGGAATCTGTTGGCGCTATACAAATAAATACGGTATTATTATTATTATTATTATTTTATCTTACTATATGCTCTTTCCCTTAGTATGCTCAGCACAGCCATGGTGAAATACAAATCATGCTGAATGGATCCACACCAGGAGGTGCTTTCCCAGAGCCCAGGTAAAAAATTGTAGGATTTTACTTATAGATATAGTTTATTAAAAAATCTAAAGGGGCCCAGACTGACTAATGTGTATTGAGGTCTCCCAACTGTTCTCTCCCCTGATGTCCTCTGTTGGGAAAGAGTTGGGAGACCTCTATACACATTACAAACAGAAAAAAGCTGTACTCACTGGGTGCCAGCGCTATACCAATAAAGTGGTCTCAAGACGTACTTCAGAAATAAAAGTGATTTATTTAATGCACATATGTGGACATGTAAGCAGTTTGGGCCATCTTTTCTGGCGGACAGTTACCCTTTAAGTAAAAATAAAATATTTAGCAATAAACAAAAAAATTCAGCTCACCTATCACCCGGGGAAGCATGCATGGAATGGATGTGGCAAACTCCATGGAAAAATGTGAAAAAGATTAAGAGCGACATAACGCTCAGAACCTTCCTGTAAATGTTTTTTTTTTTTTTTAGTGAAAACCTGAATAAAAGTTATTGCACCTTCACGTCAAACACTGGGGTTTTCTTACTTTTCATTAGTTAAAACATTTAGGGGGAGATTTATCAAACTGGTTTAAAGTAGAATTGTCTTAGTTGCCCCTAGCAACCAATCAGATTCCACTTTTCATTTCTCACAGTCTCTTTGAAAAATGAAAGGTGGAATCTGATTGGTTGCTAGGGGCAACTGAGCCAGTTCTACTTTACACCTGTTCAATAAATCTCTCCCCCCCAGTTTTAATTATTTTCCTTTTTTTTTTTAAGTCATTACCTTCCAAGCATTTTATAACATTATATTTCTTTCCACTCCATGAAGTTTTTTATCCGACTTTGAAATTCCAAATTTTCAAAGGGACAAAATTTACAGAATCAACATCTGGGTGATGGATGAAATTGATGGAGTGAATGTGTAAGTATGAATCTGCAACATTTTCAGAATTTTCTAATACATAAAAACCTCATTAAAAGCCTAACTGAAAGCAAGTATTTTAAGTGAATGTACCATCTGGTAATGTAATTTTTCTTTTTTACCTTACCCTGTCGGGCTGGCGCAGTGATCCCGATGCTGGTCCATTTTTCAAAACGTTGCCCGGGTAGGGTCTGGGGAGACAGTAAAAAAGTTACAGTCACCTGTTCCAGTGCCCGCAGAGAGCTGCTTCACAGTCCTGGATCCTGCCGGCTGTCTTCTGAGCTCCCTACTGGCTATGTCATGACCTGGCTGATGGATGCCCAGCTCAGCCAGTCAGTGACTGGGGTAGAACACTGCTGCAGTCACTGATTGGCTGAGCATTCTAAATCCCACCTGTCTGAGATGTGGAACCAGGCAGAAGATGCCGGTGTGGTCCAGGAACTCTGTGATGCAGCAGAGCGTGGGCACTGGGAGTGGTAAGTATAGTCTTTTTTATTTCCTCCCCACCCCGTAATGTTTGTTACCAGCCAGACTTCTCCTTTAATGGGGTTTGCCAAGTTATTATTACCTGTCCCCTAGCTCTATAGAGAATGAATAGAGCAGCGGGTCACACACTGACCTGGAGCTCCATACAAAACAGTCAGGACGCTATTCTAGAGATGCCCTGGGGATACAGAGATCGGACTCCCTGCACTCGCATACTTGTCTCTTATCCTGTGGATAACGGACAAGTAAAATAACTTAGCAAACCCCTGTAACTACTAGTGGCTACCAACTGGGAGATCCATGTAGAGATTTTTCAGATGTTTGTATAGGCAGATTGCATTGCACAGGGGCTGGATCTTATTTACCTCTGGCAATGGAACAGAGCTGGGGAATAACACATTTTGTCCATATGATGTAGATACAGCAAAACCTATAATGCTTATATTACGTTCTTCTGCTCTCTGTGTTTTTCAGGGATTCTTGCGGAGAGAATAGCATTGCTACATTACAATCTGTCCTGTCCCGCAGAGGTTTTCCATACAAATGCTATGACAATTATCGGTCAGTAACCATTCAGCGGATATTTATAGATCACCCTTAATAATCAGATGCATGTAATTATTGTACGTCATGTATAATAGTCAGGCAGCGTGTAGTCATGGGAACGGGAGTCTTATAATCAATTCTTCCTGGATGCTTTTGTGCTGTTCATCCCCGGCACACATGTTGTGATTGTACACGCAGGGATCTATTTTTATTCTTCCTTGTCATACAGCCTTGATGTCGAATATTCTAGAACATAACCACACACTATGAAAACATTATAGACTTACATAGAGGATGTAAAAGTAAAGTAAAAGTAAAATCAGACACATATTGTAAATGTCTGTTTTTCTGGGTTTTCTGGACATAGAAAATGTTTTAGAATTATGTGCTTTAAAAATAAAAAGAAACCATACTCACCTGTCCTGGTTTCCTGCAGCTGCCATTGTGATGCTCCCAGCTGCTCCCCACATCCTGTGACCTTTCAATTCTGCAGGAAATACCTGCTCAGCCAATCACTGACTGAGGTGGGTCACAGCTGTGGCCAATGATTGGCTGAGTGGGCATTTCCTGCATGAACAAAATCTTACAGGAAGTGGAGAGAAGCGGTGATCAGGAGTCGACTGTCAGGCTAAGTGGGTAGGTTCTCTGGGGCCATGACATCACAGGAACTGGGAGATACAGGAAACCAGTGGGGAACGGTAGCTGCGCTTGACTGACATATTGTTTGTTGTGTTTACAGCTATCCTAACAATCCTTTAAATGGCATAGCAGAAGCAGTAAAACAATATAAAACAATTTTACCAACACATAAATGCATACCAGCTTATTAGCTGTCTCTACATATAGGTTTAGGCTGTCCTATCTAAGGGTAGCATGAACTAGTGACAGAGAAGCTGATGAAGCAGAATTATGTATCACTTACATTGTTCTGTGCAGCTGATGCGAATATATCCTCCTGAATAATATGGATAATAAGTAGTCCTTTCCATTATGTGTGTAAGCCCAGCAGTCCTAGATATTCATAAGAAGCAGAACATTCCACCCACAGCTGCTGATTCGCAGTTATTTATCCATGCTCTGTATAGGCAGTCACCTGTCAATCAGCTGGAGGGCGGGGGGAGGGGTGTCATAAGAATTCTATTCTCCTGCATATTAGGAGAATTGCTGAACAGAATGATGTAAGTAATACAATAGTTTATGCTGCCCTCATTTAAGGCAGCATAAACCTAGTGACAGATTTCCTTTAAACACAGGTGCCCATCTTCCATTAAAGTCTATAGCAATTATGGCCGATGTGGATCAACAAACATGGGATTAAAGTTTTTGTATTAGGTGGATGTCCCACTGTTATATTTATGGCCTAAGCTGTAATGGGTATACTGGGTACTGAATACTGTTGCCTGAAATGGCTCAAGGACCTTCTGTGCCACTATACAGATGTGGCATAGGAGCTCTTGATTTGGTTTTCCTATTTCTTATAAATATATAGAATACACATTCTAGAGGTAGCTTGTATAGACTGAAAACATCTCTTTTAAAGGGGTAGTGCGGCGTTTAACTTTTATTCACTAAATAACACACATTAAAAAGTTATACAAATTTGTAATGTGTGTTATTTAAGTGAATGGCCCCCTTCCCCGTGTTCCCCCCACCCCGGAAGTGTTGGTGCATTATACTTACGTGTTCGCTGTGGACCCTGGCCGCCATCTTGTGTCGACGACATCATCTTCGGGAGGCCGGACAAACCGATCCAGCCGTCCCTCATGCCGCCCCCCCCCCCTCTGCCGCGTCATCACTGGATCAGTTCTTCTTTATTCAGGATACCTTCCTGCACTTTTAAAAAAGAGTGCTAAGGTATCTCATGTGTGTCCGTTCACTACAGAAACTGACCCAGAAAACTGACAGGGGACGTGTAAGAATCACTAAGGTGTGGCTACATTTCCTCTTCCCACGTGACTTCCTCCTACAGCGTCTGTAACGTGTGCTGTGAGTGGGTGAGAAGAGAATGCAAGAGAAAAAGAAGGATAGAGATAGGTAGAAAAGAGAAAGAGCTCCCGTTGGTGCACAGATCCTAGAAACAATAACCCTTTAGTTATCTACAGCTGTGCAATACTTAGGTACACAATATACATACTAGCGACATCTAGTGGCAAAACTTAGGTACAACTTCATTACCACATTTACTTTAAGTACAGACTTTTGCAAGGGGTGTAAGGACAAGAAACACTCATGGTGGGACACCACACACTGATCTTACAAGAACATGTTTTCCTGCATTGTAATACCTTCCCATCTTCCCTACAGACAAGTTCGGATCCTGCAATGTGTGGACTTTCCTGGTAACCCAGCCTGTAGTACAAATAGTGGAATTGGCCGTACTTTATCATGGATGACAATGATTCCTGTTTTGTTTGTTACAATTATGAATTATGGAAATAAACATTGATTTCATAAACAAGATAATAAAAAAGAGAACAATTGTTATTTATACTGCATGACACATGTAAAAAGTAGAATTGCATTGTTGAATTGTTTATACCTATCTTTAGAGGAATTCTAATAAGTTGTGAAAAGAGACTGTGGGGGACATTTATTAAGAACGTTGTATCTGATATATAGTAGGCACCCCCCCCCCCCTCATTTACCCCATTGTATTTACTAAAAAGCACTCTGGTAGCACCAGCACCTGCCGCATGGTGGGTGCAGAAATCTACACCTGTTCCTGCCTTGCCAAGCGAATAACAAATTTCAGTAATCTAGCTGTTGCAAAAGCACAACTACCAGCATGCTAGGAGCAGGGCCGTCTTTCCCATTGGGCATAAATACAATATATGAGCCATGTTGTTTTCCTGTATACGGTAACATACAGTTTACAGGGACCCTGTATACTGTATTATACAGTATACAGGAAAACAACATGGCTCATATATACAGAGAGGAGCAACAACATGGTTCGTACATACCTACAGTCAGAGGGGCAACAACATGGCTCAAATATACAGTCTGTATATATGAGCCATGTTGTTATGTTGTTGTCCCTCTATAGCTATGTATGAGCCATGTTGTTGTACAATACAGCAGAGGGGTGGGCCCGGTGGGGGGTGGGGCGGTGGGGGGTTGCAGTTCTCAGCTCTGCCCAGGGGCCCATAATGCTGTTAAGAAGGCCCCAGCTAGGAGTTACAGTTTTGCATCAACTGGAAAGAAACAGGTCAGGGATCCCTGACATATGTCATCATTCCATAGATACCTATGTTTCTTTATTCTGAAGAAATTCCTAAGAAAAGGGTAAAGTGATAAGAAAACTTCTCAGCAAATTCAAATTATTAGTAAAACGCTTGGAGTAAAAATTCCTGTTCTAACAATTAGACATCGAATAAATGCAATGAGGCTGAGAATAATGACCTAAACCCCTCCGCTTTATCTCCTGTCAGATAGGGAATGCATAGTCCCCGGGCTGCATCATTCTCTGGCCTTACCTCATGAATGGCAGGATATTTGGTATTCTCGGCATGTACAGTGAAAGTAAGGTCTGTTCCTATGTGCACACAGAATGCTAATTCTCTAGATGGTGTAGGGCAAACGGGTGACGCTCCATAGACTTTCTGTTTAATTTTGATACCAAAAATCCTACAATACTTCAGAAGTGATAGATGACAGTCTGATGACCTATAATTCTGTGTTTCATGGGACAATACATGTGACTGGCAATGATTTGGGACTACTTCTAAGATATAAGTCCTGGTAAAAAAAAAAAAAAAAAAGTGCATATAGACATGTGACACTACTGTATCAGACACGAGTAGTTAGGCTTCTGCCAAGGTAAGAAAATATTCCTTAGCTATTGAGGGAATAGAAGATGACACATCTAACAAACCTAATTCCATCCCTAGATCAATTATGTGACTTACATGCTGCCAACTATATATTATATATTCCATAGAATAGATAATAACTAGCATATCGGTGCATGGCTGACTGCTGGGACCACCGCCAATCACAAGAACAGAGGTCCTATGTCCCCAAGTGAACAGGGTGGCAGCGCGCATGCTCCCTCATTGCTCCATTCAAAATTTATATGTTATACAGTATTATTAATTTAGCACCCTCCTCACTTTTACGAGGAGAATCTTGCCATGGGACGCGTAGTGAGCATTAAAGAGGTATTCCGGGAAAATATAACTTTTCCCCTATCTACAAGATCACGGGGGGCCCGACCCCTGAACCCCCTGGCAATCTCTGTATCGGAACCCGCCGATTCTGTTATGAATAGAGCCCCGGATCGGCTTGTGACCCACGGCTCTATTAATTCCTATGAAGCGACGGAAACAGCCGAGTACGCCGGAAGAACACTGTACTCGTCTCTTTCCGTTGGTACGGGGTTGGTACCCGTGGCTCTATTCATAACAGCTCGTGGGGTCCGATACGGAGATCGCCAGGGGGTTCAGGGGTCAAAGCTCCCCATACACCTTAGATTTTGATGGAGATAGGGGTCGGGCATGATTAAAAATCACTGGCCGACCCCTTTGTTTCAGGAGAAAACAAAGGAACACTTGTCTATGTCGAATGTTCTTTTGTATGGAGTGGGGGGAGCCGGTCAGAAGAAATAGTTACTCTGTGGATAGGGATTAACTCTGTAACTTGGGAATTCCCCTTTAAATACACAATTATAATAGCAGTATATACCTACCATGCCATTTATTGCTGAGAGCTTAAAGGTGCACTATCACTTTTGACATGTCAAATTCAAAAGGGTAATATTTATGGCATGGTGACAACACAACAGTCAAAAAAAGGTTACAAGACCACATTTTTAAGACTTCAAAATGACACGGATAAAGCCAGATGGGATTTTTTTTATTTAACTTTTAACAATTTCAGAAAATCACAAGCCCTGAAGACAAATTCCTCTTAGTATGAAGGTCATCTTCATTCCTGTAACATATAATCAGTCGGACGTATCATCATCAGGTGTCAGTCAACAGCATTGGATTTGGGAAAAGCAGCAACACTGATGGCATATGGGATAGAAGCTTTGTGGGATAGTGATGTGTCTGGCCAACTTAAAGGAGAAGTCTGGCGAAAATTTTTATTAAAGTATTTTATTGCCCCCCAAAAGTTATACAAATTACCAATATACACTTATGAGAAATGCTTATAAAGTGCTTTTTTCCCTGCACTTACTTTTGCATCAAGGCTTCACTTCCTGGATAAATTGTGATGTCATGCCCTGACTCCCAGAGCTGTGCGGGCTGTGGCTGCTGGAGAGGATGATGGCAGAGGGATGCTCAGTGTCCCTCCAGTGCCCTGTGTCCCTCAGTGTCCCTCTGCCATCATCCTCATCATCATCATCCCAAAACCGTACAGATATGGCAATACATTATATAGACACATCTATATAACTTTTAATATACCTTTAATAGAAAACAAGTTTTCCTTAAGTGTAGTTCCCCTTTTGCTTGGGTTTTGCAACACTGGAGATAGGGCTTTTCATATTTTTTTTTACTTCCTTTATTATAGCATTTGGCAGATTGAAGCACCTACTTTTCCCATTCCCTTTCCCTCCCCCTCCTTCCCCTTGGTGTTTTTTTTCTCTCTCTCTCTTCTCTCTCTTTATGTCTTTTTCTCTCCTGTGGTATGCCCCCAAAGTGTTATGTCGAAGGAGCGGGCAGTCACTTGCTAGATGTTGAGGTGTGACGCCAGATCCATGGTGGTTGGTCTTGATACAGCCTGACACAGTGATGTTATGTTGTGACGCCAGTGCCAGTTGGGCACACAGGTAAGGTGGCACACCTGCTTTTATTTTAAAGGGCCGGTTGTACCTTGTTCCCCTGTGGACAGTGACCTGCTGGGTTGCTACGGGGTCCCTTAGGATGTTATAATCACAATGGTCCGCAGTGGAGTTTTGACCCACCCACCACCAGAAAGGGAAAATGTCCCAAGGATGTGGTATAGATGGTGTTGGTGCGGGGTGAAAAATCAGAGTCTCTTTACCATAAAAATCTCGTTTTACTGTGAAAGTACTGGTGCAGCAGGTAATACAGCTTTGCTTTGACAGGATACGTTTCTCTAGATAATACACTTGACAATACACTCGGTAGTACACTTGATAATACAGCAACCAGATCTGTGATAGGGATGCAGTGAAGAGTACAGTCGTGCTGAGTAGCGTGTTGAGAGATACAAAGATTTAGAGGAGCAGAGAGGAGGATGTTGTGAGAGTCCCAACCCAAGTAGTACTGTGCTCTGCCGGGATATTGGAGGATGAGGTAGAAGAATACCTAGTAAAATAAGAAGAGAATACTTGTGCCTTTGTTTTAACCTTTGGATCTTTGCACCACCTAATGAGGGTGACACAAGGCCCCAGACCTTGTTACCTGGGATGAGCGGAATGCTGAGGATTTCCCGCTGACAACCGAGCAGCGAGATAGAGTTCCTAGGCTCTTAGCAACTTTGCTCTATCCGGATCAGTTCCTAGCGTACTGCTGTCTGTGGATACTGTCCTGCACTGTGACTCTCCTAGTCCACAGTGTGGGTTGAGAGTATCTCAGACTTGTCCCCTCCTGTGAGGGGTCTAACACTGCATAGTCTCGTGTAGAGTAAACAGAGGAGAAACTGTTAGCTGTGTCTTGTCTTGTACTCATACAGGAACCTGACTAAGACTGACCTACACTTCCTGTCACCCACGTGACTTCCTTCCTCAGCGTATCTAAGGTGCGCTGTGAGTGGGTGAAGAGTGGATTAGAAGAAGTAAAGTGAGAGATAATAGGATAGAAGAAGAAGACATTCCCATAGGTTCACAGATCCATGTGACACACAAATGAACAATAACCCTTTCCATACTTCAGCCGTGCAGCATCTGTGTACATACATCTGTAATACTGACATCTAGTGGCGAAACTTTATCACTACTTTCATCACCACTGACTCACAATAAGTACAGGCTTTTACGAAGGGTGTAACCAATATCAACACTGTGATGGGATATCACACTCCTCTATTCTGGTTCTTAGTTGGGGGCTTTATTGTTTCCTTTACATGCCATTTATCTTTTGTGCTGTGGGAGGGCAGATGTGTTCTTGATCTTCCTGCTTCTTACATATTGACTGTATATACTGAATGCTTTTTGGAAAGGTCATAGCTCTGCAGTGATAATGGTGTAGTGCGATAACAATCTGAATAATGTAGTGTTCCATCTGATCATTTGTATTGTTCTTGCTTTGTAGAATAAAAGCTTTATTTACAAAAAAAAATAAAAAATCACGTGGAGGAGGAGGCTACACTTTGCACACTCCTTGCTTCTATACCATCAGGTGAGTAGGGTGTATGCTGGGGGAAAGACTGGGGGGTTTACTTAAAGATATGCGCCTTTTCCCAATGTACGCCAGGGTGCACCATGATAAATTCTCCCTGAAAACAGATCTGAGTGTTCAGATCCCGACTGATGAGGACAATGAGTGGGGAGGGAAGCATGCTGCTGTGCTCCTCTATCCTCACTATCAGGCTGTTTTGGTCACGTGACACAGAGCCGGGAGAAAACAGGCTAATCGAAGGCTTCTACCAGCTCATCCTCCTAATCTGTCGGTGACAGCTGATAAATTTCTAGTGCCATCGTATCCTCCCAAAAAATGTAATAAAAAGTGATCAAAATGTCCCATCTATCTAAACATGGTACCAATAAAGACTACAAATTGTGGCTCAAATAATAGCCTATACAACTCTGTAGACAGAAAGAAAAAAACAACAAAAATACTGTTCACAGTATAATTTATGGTTATATGAAGAGTGTTGTTACAAAGTAAAAACCAGCTAGAGATGACTGCAACTCGGGCATGCTTAATTCCGATTGTTCGGCATTTGATTACCATTGACTGAAGAATTTGGATACAGCCATATGCATTTACCCTTTGGCCATGTTCACACAGGGTAAAACAACAGCCGTGTCAAACAACGGCCATTGTCTTGAATGTGTTACCCGCCCGATACTGCAGTATCGTTCGAATGAACATCACTTTATTTTAATTGGAAAGCGGGCACATTTGGGTGTGCCCACACTCTAATTTTGCATAGCACACAATGGAAAGAACAGCCGGGAGCCATACTTTACACTGTGACCACAGGCTATCTTGTTCGGCTGCTATTCACTTAATAGCGGGCGCACAGAATAGACCTGTCAGTTATTTTGTGAGGCCGCAGAGAACACCGGCCATAGTGTATATAGTGTGTATACACTACGGCTGTGATTCCATACACTGTAATGTAATCGATTAATGTCATTAAACGGTTGTTGTTTCAACCTGCAACAACAGCCGTTGTTTAATGCAAAAATACAGTGTTTAAACATGGCCTATGGCTGCATCCATATTTTTCTGGATTTCTTAGGGCTGTATCCAGTTTTCTCAGTCACCTGTATTCAAATGGTGAATGACCGGACTCGAGTGTACTCTAGTTGTGCTCATCTCTAGTTATGGCTTTCATTAGAAAAATACCAAATGACGCAGCACTCGATGCAAAAAATTGCAGGCAGGTGCATTTACTTATTATTTCACTTATTTTACATGATCACGCTTATTCATTTTCACGTCATGGGTTCATTGTGACCCTCATAAGTATATTATATATTCATCATGAATTTGATGTATTAACACTGTATATTTATTTTTATATACACTTGATTACTTTGATGATGCACTGAATTAATTATTTTGTAGACATGTATATAACCTACTAGAGTGTGGTGTGATCACTAGCTTGAAAATGATCGGAATTGTACGACCAAAATGTCACTGCTGTACTATGTGGTGCTTTGATATTTTTTCACCTATTTTCACCTATATCTGAGTGCTGCGGTAATATATTCTTTGTAGTTATTGCTTTCAGAAGAAAAAAAGAAAAACGAAAATTTAAAAAATGTACATTTACAGGGTTAATTGAAGGACTTAGAATACAGAGATTTTATCAGAAAAAAACTTTATTAATATGAGTCTCCGAGTGCGGCAGAAAGTGCTGCTCATCTAGAGCTGGGTACTGTCAGGACAGATGCGGTAGGTCAGTATAAGTTTTTTTTTCTTTGTTTTATTCCCGCCCAAATACATGAACAATATCTTTCTTTGTTGGTAAACCCCTTTAGATTTAGTGGAACCCCCCAATGTAAATTTGGGGTAATATAATTTCAATATATGAGATGCATTGTTTTGCTGGGAGAAGAAGACCTACTAGAAGTGTCTAGCAGCTGCCTATCTCTCTCTTCTATTAATAACCCTACAGGCTGGTCAGAGCTGAGTGTATTTATGGGGAGGTCAGAAAACATAGTGACTGTGTCTTCCGAATGACCCGGCAGCTTTCTTACATGTGGGGCCGACTTGACTGGAACGAAACAACCGAGCAAAAAATTCTTTACATATTATTGTGCGTAATAGAATATCTCCAGCTACTGCGATAGACTTAAAGAACATTCCGGATTTTCATGTGACATTCTGGACCTGCTATGGCCTCATTCACATTGTATAATTTTGATGCAGTTTTCGATAGATCTTAAAGAGGAAAGATACACAGGAGCAAACACAAGGTTCCAATCCTCAAATACTATTCCATTATATGGAGCTATCCTATTCCTTTATATGGGCCTCAAAGTTCATTCGTATTTTTTTTTTTAATCCTACTCAGTTATGAGGCTCAAAGTTCATTTTTTTTTATTTTTTATAGTTTCATGATCTATTCTTATCTTTGTTGTCAAGCAGAGATAGAAGGAACAACTCGATGCCAGTGTTCACAGATTAATTTAGAAACTGTAAGTGGCAAAATGTAAATGCAGAAAACTTTTCACGAAACTACATTCCTTGCCGTCCCGTGATGAACCAGCCTTTCAAAAACTTAACAAAGACCTGCATGTGAGCTGTAACAAACAAGAGTGGGAGGGAGGGGACAAACAGGCTATAAAGTGATCTATCGGCTGACTCGTCTGGCTGTGTGCACTGGAGGAGTGGGTAGCACATCCTAAAGGCCAGCACTCAGCAGTCCTGCAGAAGACAAGGCAATGTCTTGGCACTGTGCATCTAGACCTGTGATTGGAAACCTGTGGCTGGGGAGCATGCTGACTCTGATGGCTCTGATGGTTTTAGCTTCCACTGTAGTCAATGGACATGCACCAATAAGTAATCAGAAAGACCAAGGAAAAAAATATACAGGAGCAGGGACAACGTCCAACCTGAGAAACATTGTCATTGGGCGGTGCTACCACTACATGTCTCTATATCCAGACACTGGGTGAGTAGATATAATACATTATGTGCTGCTGGTGACCATTGTATTAACTTTAAACCAAAAGATCCTTGTGAGATGTGACTTGTAAGAGGAAGAAAAATGTTTATTGTTGTGCATGTTCACACATAGGGGGAGATTTATCAAACATGGTGTAGAGTGAAACTGGCTCAGTTTCCCCTAGCAACCAATCAGATTTCACCTTTCATTTTCCAAAGAGTCTTTGAGGAATGAAAAGTGGAATCTGATTGGTTGCCGGGGGCAACTGAGACCGTTTCACTTTACACCATGTTTGATAAATCTCCCCCATGGTGTATATGCTGCAGATTTTAATTAACAATGTTCATATGTAAAATTTAAAAGTAGGTGTTAGGGGTCCATGTTGGGTCCAGGATCCGTGCCGTGATCCCCTATCTTGAATGAATTAATTGCACATCTGTAGTGCTGTCTGAAGCTGATAGTCCACGACTGCAGACAGCGCTATAGACGTGTTGTGAATGTGGACTTAGGCTGTGTTTACCAGGCTTGATCTGATCTTTTATTACAAGAAAAACATCTGCAATGAAGCCTGGTAATGCTGATCACATGGCAAAGCCCAGACAGTCAATTTAGACTAAACTAAAGCATCAATTAGGTGAGTGGGAGAGCACAACCCCGGGCAGGTTACACACAGCAGTATCTGGCTAAGTATTTTGCATCAATATTTCTACGCCAAAACCAGGGGTGGGTACAAAACATGGAAAATGTGCATATTGTCAAGTACTGCCATGCAAAGTCAGCCTTAGCAAGGCCTTGTGAGCAGAATACATAAGCTGGACAGATTTCTGCTAATTGGCTACACTGTATCAGTCCGTAGTCCAGGCTGTTTAGCTCACAGAGTATTGGATACAATTATATCCACTTCTCAGGGTGCAGGACTTCCTCTGTTGCCTCTTTATATATGCAGTGTTCTCTTTCGTGAATAGTGAGGAAACTGGGAGAGATGTTTGGTATCTGTGGATGGCTTCTTAGTCCCTTTTGCCCATAAAACCCCTTTAAGAACTGTGACAATGCAGTCCAATGATCAGATGTCATATGCTCTTGTGCTCTTGATATTTGCATAGGTATACAGTATACTGGGGTTTTCTACAGCAAGTTCCTACACTTCTCTTTATTTTTACCTTGAAGGGATAAGAACTGCACCGATATATGGCAAGAACTAATTGATGCAGTACAGAAGAAAGACCCATGTAAAATAAGTGAAGAGGATTACACGCGGCTATCACTTGTCAGTGCACAGACCATACCGTGTGATAAGGTGACAACATTCATCTTCTTTTTACAGCTCCATAACAAAATTATTGTTTGAAAGAGGATTGTCTCTATGGGGAAGATTTATCCAACTGGTGTAAAGTAGAAAGTCTCAGTTGCCCCTAGCAACCAGTCAGATTACACTTTTCCTTCCTCACAGATTCTTTGAAAAATGAAAGGTGGAATCTGATTTGTTGCTAGGGGCAACTAAGACAATTCTACTTTACACCAGTTTGGTAAATCTCCCCCCAATATGTCTCTATCAAAAGTTTTTTTTTCTAGTGACAGTGGCGATTTAATGACTTTTCCTAAAGCCATCATTGCAATTGTCCCGGGACACCCCTTTAAACTAAAAAAAAAAAAAAAACTTTTGACTTTTTTCGTCTCAAAATTGATGACTGTCCAAAAAGCCGTCTGTAAAGCAGCCAAAAAAAGATGTCGTGTCAGCATAGCCTCAGGCTGGGTTCACACTATGTATATTTCAGTCAGTATTGTGGTCCTCATATTGCAACCAAAACCAGGAGTGGATTAAAAACACAGAAAGGCTCTGTTCACACAATGGTGAAATTGAGTGGATGGCCGCCATATAACAGTAAATAACGGCCATTATTTCAATATAACAGCCGTTGTTTTAAAATAACAGCAAATATTTGCCATTAAATGGCGGCCATCCACTCAATTTCAACATTGTGTGAACAGAGCCTTTCTGTGTTTTTAATCTACTCCTGGTTTTGGTTGCAATATGAGGACCACAATACTGACTGAAATATACGTAGTGTGAACCCAGCCTTATAATGATACCAATTAACGTGTTGTTTTTGTCAATGATACTTTTTCCATTCGATGGTGTGAAAAAAAGTTAATTAAACCTTTTTTTCCATGCCTTACACATGTGAAACATGGCAATATATCACATCACTTTATATATCACTTATACTAACCAGCCATAATAAGCCCCTTACCATTTTGTGTCTTTTCAGACCCTACTGTGGAGCAGGACCAATGACCTTGTTCACCGTTACACAAAAGCCACACAAAATTTTATCACATTAGAAGACACTTTCCTGGGCTTTCTGTTCAATGGTCTTATGTGGTGCGGGAAACCCCTGAGACCAGGTAACCAGCTATCCATCTGCTAAACTAGGAGGAAAAGTAAAACTCAGTGGCAGCGGATTCCACTTGAAAGTCTGTCTGTCCCATTGATTCAGTGGGATTTCTCTGGGCTACAGCAGTGACAAGGTTATTGAGAACAAACCTGGTAGTCTAGGGCAGTGGAGAGGTTAAGGTCAATATCCCTAATGGTTTAGGGCACTGAAAGGTTGGGGTCCGTATACCTATTGGTCTAGGGCAGTGGAGGAGGTAATATTAATATACCAGGTAGCTTAAAGCAATGAACTAATTAATTTTAGTACTTATGGTAGGCCAGGGCAATGAATATGTTAATGTAAACACCCCTGATGATTTAGGGCACGTAAGGAGTTCGTTTTAGATTAATGTTATCTAGGTAGTGATGAGGTCAATCCTTCATACCTGGGGTTCAGAGCTTACTCACCTACTTAGGATACAGCCTCGCCCTGGCTCTAATAGAAAGCTGACCACTGATAGTTCAGCTTCCTGTTTTCTTCCTGCACCTATCATATAGAGTGCAGAAAATGGATGTAACTGTAAAAAGATGAGTAAGCTCTTTGAGCAACGTCATGTACCTAGCTGAGTGATTGCCTGCTCAGCCAATCAGTGACTGGGGCAGGACACTGGCCCAGTCACTGACTGGCTGAGCAGGTAATCGATCAGCTGCATTGTGACGTTGCAGCTGGAAGAGCCCCGTATGTGACATCTACATATTGCAGCCAAAATAACATCTGTTGGCCATCATTGGGACTTGGAAGCGGCGCTATGGAGGCACTGGCACGGGCAAGTTTACTTTGTTTTAGTATTTTCCTGTAACCCCCTGCCTGCCAGGGAGTCTGAACTGGGGTAGATACTGATTTACCTGGCCAGCCATATAGATTAAAATGGATTCTCCTAAGAAGAAAAGTTACTACATAGCCGTATTACTTTAACACCTAAACACTGTAGAGACCAAAGACAACCGTCCAGGACACTTTCAGATGCCATGCCGTGAAGAGTAAGGGCTGTTTTGGTAGCACTTCTAATATTATACAGTATGTGTATAGTATATAGATCATGATTTATAGCATCCAATGTGGTTTTCTACCATTTACCGTCTACCATCTTTTTCTAGGAATGAACTTTAAGTCTTGTCCTGCCTGGAACGAATGTGACAAGAACTCTATTTCCTCGTTCTGGAAAATGGCATCTGCTGCAGTAAGTAACAGCCAGGACTGTATTATTGACGTCTTAGATGCAAAACTGTTAAGGGCCTTTTACATTGGGCGATTAACAGGCTTTTGTAAATGCAGCAAGGATCAAATGTAATAAAAAATTTGTTCCTATGTTGTTGATCGCATCTTTTGATCTGACCTCAAAATCATTGTTAATCCTTACAAGCCTTTCAGTGTAAAAACTCATCGTTCACAGTATATAGATAAGAATGCAATTACGATCATAGTTACAATTTTATTTAAGAACATATTACAACAAGAGATGAGCGAACCTGGAGCATGCTGGAGTCCATCCGAACCCGATCGTTCGGCATTTGATTAGTGGTGGCTGCTGAAGTTGGATAAAGCCCTAAGGCTATGTGGAAAACATGGATATAGTCATTGGCTGTATCCATGTTTTCCAGACAACCTTAGAGCTTTATCCAAGTTCAGCAGCCCCCGCTAATCAAATACCGAACGTTCGGGTTCGGATGGACTCATATCCAAACCCGGTTCGCTCAACTCTAATTACAACTTTTTGTAGCTATTTATCTTTTCATGTAAATGCCTATTGTTTTAAAAGGACCCTTAGGGTGGGTTCACACTATGGAATAGGGGCGAATATTCCACTGTGAATTTTGACACTCGCCAGAGGAGGAATTTTGCGGCGAATTATGTGCCCCTATTCCGTAGTGTGAACCCACTCTTAGAAGGGTCTAACATCTCATCACACTGAGATTCCAAGTAGTCAGCTGAAATCTAATGGAGAACCCTGAAGCATATATTCAAATTCCCAATAGCACCCCCACATGGTAAGGCCGGGTTCACACTACGCTTTTTCAATCCGTTTTTTTTAATCCGTTTTTATAATGCACACAAAAACGTAGCTGACCTTATTTTTGTGTATGTTAAAAAACGGGTGCGTTATTTGATTACAGCACCATTTTATGTACAGTCAGCTCTGGTTATATGAGGATGGGAGAGCTTTTATATCTGACATCTGTTCTCCAGTCATTTACTTTAATCCCATAAATGGGGATTTTACAATGTCTGCAATATGTAGTCATCTGGGATGTGGTCAATATCTTTATTATATATATATATATATATATATATATATATATATATATATATATATATATATACCAGGATACAATATTCCCCCGGTAGGGTGTGTATACAAGTATGTACTGTACTCTCTGGTGTTTGCTTTGTTTTCCCAGTTCGCTCGCTCATCCTGTGGAGTAGTCAATGTGATGTTAAACGGTTCAGCAGATGGTGATATCGCCAGGAAAGAAAGGTATTGTACAGCTTTATCTCTGCAGTATGAAATATAAATATAAAGGTCAGGGTATACGTAGCAATTATACAGGCAGGATCCCATTAACTAACACTGTAATGAAGAAAATCAATAAAAAAGAAAATGTGATATGAATACTGATCTACACATTCACATGTTTTTTTAAGGTCAACTGGTGTCAGGAAGTTATACAGATTTGTAAATTAATTCTATTTAAAAATCTCAAGTCTTCCAGTATTTATCAGCTACTGTATGTGCTGCAGGAAGTGGTGTATTCTTTCCAGTCTGACACAGTGCTCTCTGCTGCCACCTCTGTCCATGTCAGGAACTGTCCAGAGCAGTAGGAAATCCCCATAGAAAACCTCTACTGCCTCTTTCCACAGGACATACAGCAGCTGATAAATACTGGAAGATTTACAATTCTGTATAACTTGCTGACACCAGTTGATTTAAAAACATTTATTTATACATACAGCAGATTTGCAGGAGATCAGTTCCAATGTACAGTACACTAATGTCGATGGGGTTTTCGAAATATGTTGGAGAACTTTTTTATGTGAAAAAGTGAAAATCTATAGCGTGCTCTTTTTCTTGTGGAAATGCTGCTGATTTTGGCCTTCGATTTTAACCTTTAAATATATAGGAGTAAAACTCTTTATACATAGGGTGTAGAACATTATGGGGGAGATTTATCAAAGGGTGTAAAATTTAGACTGGTGCAAACTGCCCACAGCAACCAATCACAGCTCAGCTTTAGGCAGTGCTGAAAGGAAAGAGGAGCTGTGATTGGTTGCTGTGGGCAGTTTGCACCAGTCTAAATTTTACACCCTTTGATAAATCTCCCCCTATGTGCTTATAAACCACTTACCACTGTACATTTCCAAAGAATAGTTCTTTTTATCACTCCAGATCTTCACTGGAAGAATGTTTTTTATTTCCTGTGGTACAGTGTAGAAGTAAGGGTCCTATTACACGGGCCGATATAGGCCTGATCATTACGGGAAACGAGCACAGATTGGCACTCGTTTACTAAGCCTTTTACATGTCCCGATAATGGTTTGGCAAGGGCTGCACGGACATCGTTAAAGATGTCTGTGCAGCCCTTGCCCAAACAGTTAATACTTCACCTGTCCACACTGCCGGTCTGTGTAATGGTGCGTTTACACAGGCAGATTTATCTAACAGATTTTGGAAGCCAAAGCCAGGAATGGATTTGAAAAGAGAAGAAATCTCAGTCTTTCCTTTATGACCTGTTCCCTGTTTATAGTCTGTTCCTGGCTTTGGCTTCAAAAATCTGTCAGATAAATCTGTCTGTGTAAACACACCATAATAGGGCCCTAGGTCTCACAGCTGACTCCTTCAGACATGCCGCTCAGCTGCGGACATTTCAGAGGGGTAATGTCTCCCTCCTCAGGCACATGACTGTTCTTTCCAAGGCACAGATACGCCAGAGCCCTGTCATAATCTGGTGCTGATGTATCTGAGCATGGACTGGCATGGACCCCATTTACTACAAGGACCCTAGTATATAAAAGATTTCATTCAAAAGTAGCAAACCATGCTTTTGAGTCAGAGTGAAAACTGATATGGCTGACAACATTTAGGCCATAGAAGTAAATGGGGTCCGTGCCAGTCTGTGCACAGATACATCGGCACGCAATTTTGACAGGATGCCGGCATATCTGTGCCGCGGAAGGCACAATCGTAAAGTAAACCCTATGGGGGAGATTTATCAAACATGGTGTAAAGTCAAACTGGCTCAGTTGCCCCTAGCAACCAATCAGATTCCACTTTTCTTTCCTCACAGACTCTGTAAAACGAAAGGTGGAATCTGATTGGTTACTAGGGGCAACTGAGCCAGTTTCACTTTACACCTTGTTTGATAAATCTCCCCCTACATTCATAGAAGTTATTGACTAACTCACTAACGCTGCACTTTTTGCTACTGAAGATAGTGATAAGGTGACTCTTACAAATAAGGTATTCGAAAATGCAGAAATATAATAGTATCCAGCACATATACTGTGTGGAGCCGCAGACTCGGCAGTATTATATAATTGTCAGCAGTATGTATTGTGAAAAAAAGATATAAGACGTAGTACCTGTTCGCTATGCTGGAACAAATCGCCTTGCAACCAGTGGAGCCTGCGGCTGGTAAATGTTCTCTACTGTATGTTGACTAGATTCAGCAACGCTTCCAGATACTAAACGTCCATAAACGTCCAAGCTAGGGGCTGATTGTTTTTTTTTTTTTTTTGTATATATGTCTGAGTATTTCCTAGTAAAGGTGCGGCTATAAAATCGCGTGTTCACTCAGAACATTGTCACTGACTACCTTGTGACACTTCATGTGAGTATCTCTCTATTACGGTTACTGTGTGTGCAAATAGATACATAGAGCGTGGCTGTCACCATGTATCAACTCTAATGTATAAACATTACAATTCTATTCGACTCATAAAGTCCCCGCAATGTATCTCTTAAGAGAAAATATTGGTTGCCTCTACGTCTTCTGATTTAATGACACCCATTAAGTTGCCAGGGTTTTTATCACGTTGTTTGTCCAGGTTTATAACATTATTTTAACACAATATTTTACGTACATAAACTTGGTCTATTAACAAGTGTTTTCTATAGTATGAATTTTCAGTATTTTGAGTCTTGTTAGCTGAGTAGTATTCTTATGTATATTGGAGGTATAAATTGTGTGTTTTATGTGTTTTTTTATGTGTTGCAATTATCTGCAACATATAAAACACACAATTTATACCTCCAATATACATAAGAATACTACTCAGCTAACAAGACTCAAAATACTGAAAATTCATACTATAGAAAACACTTGTTAATAGGCCAAGTTTATGTACATAAAATATTGTGTTAAAATAATGTTATAAACCTTGACAAACAAACTCTGGCAACTTAACGGGTGTCATTAAATCAGAAAACATAGAGACAACCAATATTTTCTCTTAAGAGTCAAGTAGAATTGTAATGTTTATACATGACAGCCACGCTCAATGTATTTATGTAACAATAATAGAGAGATACTCACATGAAGTGTCAATCCAGGGAGGGCTGATAGTTCCAATAAACCAATTAAATATTATTGCAAAGAAGGCAATGACTATGTTCTGAGTGAACACACGATTTTAAAGTCGCGAGTTTACTTGGAAATATTCAGACACATATACAAAAAACAATAAGCTCCTAGCTTGGGACTCAGAGATGGAGAAACTATGATGCCCAACATCATGGAAACATAGATTTACAAAATAAACGGTCCGAACCTGCAGCGCTAAAGTAATAGGTGATCGCAATGTAGTCCTGGAACGCTATGCAGTTCCGAACTTGTAGCGCCAACATAGTGCCATGGAATACATGATTCCGAACTCATAGCGACAAGTAAATGGAGATTAGCTATACAGTTTGTAACAATATATAGTCCTGCACATGCAGTGCTAAATAAATAGACATTGACTATACAGTCGTGTAGCAATACACAGTTTCCTACCTATAGGGGGACATTTATTAAAGGGGTAGTGCGGCGCTCAGAAATTATTCACAGAATAACACACATTACAAAGTTATACAACTTTGTAATATATGTTATGTCTGTGAATCGCCCCGTTCCCCGTGTCCCACCACCCCCACCCGTGTACCCGGAAGTGTTGGTGCATTATACATTACCTGATCCGTGTCGAGGGCCGTCCGCCATCTTGTGCCAAATGTCATCTTCGGACGGACGGCCGAGTCGCTGCCGCCCGTCCCCCCTCCGCCGCGTCACAACTGTGCTCAGCTGCGATTGGCTGAGCACAGTTATGCTCAGCCAATCGCGGCTGAGCATCGGATGACGCTACAGAGGGCGGCCGGCATTCGGAACAGACGGAGCTGTTCGCCGGCCGCCCGAAGAAGACGTCACTCGCTGAGGATCGGAGACTTGTGTCGGCACGTGACAGGTGAGTATAGCACACCACACTTCCGGGTATACGGGTGGGGGGGGTGGGACACGGGGAAGGGGGCCATTCACAGACATAACATACATTACAAAGTTGTATAACTTTATAATGTGTGTTGGTCTGTGAATAATTCTTTACTGCCGCACTACCCCTTTAAGTCCGGCATTTTTTGCGCCAGGCTTAAAAATGTCCCTACAGCGCTGTTGCTTCACAGATTTATGTAGAGGTGCACGGCCTCTACATAAATCCGTGCGCACCAGAGTAAAACTTATGCCAGCTCAGACCTGGCGCACGTTTCCTTGACACCAAGACATAAGCAAATAAACATCAGTTTGAATGAAAACTGTAAGAAAGCGTTCTAAACTAAACATAAAGGGCAAAAATCCTTTACTGATGTCTACCTGGATTACCTATAAGAAGGGGAGAACCACAACCCTGACGAGAACAGGCGTATCAAGCTGTTGAAACGCATTGGTACCTGAGTTCAACACGAAGATCCGTAGTATTGGCCGTGACGTCACTGATCCCCAGGCAATCCATGCGGGGAATCCCTGCACAGCATTAATGGAGTGCACCCAGTAGTGGATTATAATAGGGGCGTTCCGGGCGGCAGCCCGGGGCCCTGAGCTCCTGGAGGGCCCATGACCACCCAAAAAGACTTATACTTTCAATGGTGTACTGTCTCCTGGTTACACTTCCGCCATGATTTGCATAAAATCACAGTTTTTTTATGGCAATTTTGCACAAATCAGGACATCATGACATTATCTATCCTGTACTATTAACGCCAGGCTAGTGCTGCCATAGTTACAGTGGGGTGGGGGGGCCCAGGCTTGGTGAACAGCCCGGGGCCTATGGCAAAATTAATCCGCCCCTGAGTGCACCACCGACTGGGACACCTCAGCTATGAACGTTTAGTATCTGGAAGCGTTGCTGAATCTAGCCAACAGCAGAGAACATTTACCAGCCGCAGGCTCCACTGGTCGCAAGTAGATTTTTTCCAGCATAGCGAATAGGTACTACGTCTTGTATCTTTTATCGCAATATATACTGCTGACAATTACATAATACTGCTAGGGCTCCACACAGTATATGCGTTGGATACTATTTTATTTCTGCATTTTTGTAAAGTAATCCCTGTCTTAAATCTAACGCCAGGGAATGATTCACAAATTAGATTGTCTAGTACTGCTCTATAATGTCTTCCAATCTGCTGCTACTTCTTAAGTTATGTATCGAGACATAGGGGTTTGTGCAAGGACAAACTGAAAATAAAAATAAAATTAGGGATGAAGGATCGATAGGGGAAAAATCGTGAAAGATGCCACATACAAGTTATACAGTAGCTAGAAATACTCCCTTTGACGGCTTATGTAGACAAGGTATATTAGAAGTGGAACCAAACAATAGTGAATACAAAAAGAGAGGCGATATATCAGTCTTTCCCTTATGTGACTACTTTTTTGAATCTATTTCTGCTTTTGGTAAAAAAAAAAATGCATAAAACACTACATGTAAGAGTCCAGTCTAGGGCCTAAGAATAATAATGGGAAACACAGAATTCAAAGGACATACCATGAGGTGTAGCCATGATGTGGGCACAAATAATGCTATCATATGGTTTAGTATTCATAACCATGGCTGCTATTTGTGGACTTACCTTCAGAATATGAATTGCTTGTGATGAGTTTTGTCAATGGGTCTGATTATTCATACAATGAGTTGATATCAAGTTGATGCCGAGAAGCATCAGTATCAACACGTCTTTCATCTTCCAGTATCCTAAGAACTGTGGAAATCCCCAACATGGATCCAGCCCGAGTCTCTGAAGTCAAGCTTTGGGTAATCGACGACATTCAAGGAGAGGACAAGTAAATATTTACTAGATTTCAAGGGGAACTATCAGCAGGTTAGACGGATCTAACCTGCTGATAGCCTCCTAATGCGCACGGGCACCGAGAAGGAAGCTATGTGTCTTACCTTCCTTCTCGGCACTGTTCCCATGCAGTTAGGAGTTGAATCCACAGCCCAGGGGACCGTTAGGAGCAATACCCCGCCCCCATCGTGCCGATCTGGCCCACCCGCTCCTTTAATTATCAGGAGCGGAAGGAGGGGACCGGGCCGGAGTGATGGGGGTGGGGCAGTGATCCTAATGGTGCTCAGGGCCATGGATTCCACTCCTAACTGCACGAGAACAGTGCCAAGGAGGAAGGTAAGACACATACCTTCCTCCTTGGCTCCACATGCGCATTAGGGGGCTATCAGCAGGTTAGACTCTTCTAACCTGCTGATAGTAAGGGCAGTCATACACCTTTAATAACTGATTGTTCGGCCATCGTCTCTCCCATCCTCCCCATACACAGGAAGGTTCAGCACGACTGAGCATTTCTGTGTTCTCTATAAGATATATCGCAGCCAGACTGCTCTGACTGTGGCTTATCTCTCCCAGAACAAAGTGCAGTAATTTTTCCATCATGCCTGACCCCTATCTGCACCAACATCATCTGTTGGAGCATCGGGAGAGCCCCATACACCTTATACTCACCCATAATTCAGACACAGTAAATTTGGGCCTCTGTGTATAGTAAACCAGATGCTTTAGTATAGCATACCTTTTTTTGTCTAGAAGTCTCCTGTGTATTAGTTACTTCTAAACAGTAAATGTGACTCTTTTATTTCAGAAACTCCTGTGACAGTAAGTCCTTATTAGAGCTAAAGCAATACATTGAAGAGCACAATCTGAAGTATTCCTGCATTGACAACTACAGGTAAGTATTCACACTAGTAAAGTATTAGTGCCAAGTATTAGCTCAAGTATATAGGGTTCTGTGATTTCTTTCATTCTTGCCATGTTAACACCTACTCAACCCCTTGGTGCTGCACACTGTACATGTACAATAAAGAGAGTGATGTGGGCTAAAGGAGCTGTGGGAATGCTTCTGCAGTGAAAACCTGCCTTAAAGGGTTAATAACATAGGTCACAGAGACATCAGTAGCTAGGACAGGTGTGTGTGTGTGTGTGTGGGGGGGGTGTCTGTTTGCTAAGACCATCACAGATCAGTAAAAGGAGGCAGAAACGCTTAGTTGAGTTCTGTTTCTGTTCATTTCTGCCCCGGGAGCAGAGCAAGCGGTGTAGACTTATAGAAAATTCATAGACTCCTTGGATACCACAGTCAATAGTAACTGTGGCCTCTAAGCGCTCTATAAAGTAATGTGCAAAGGTCCCATACACCGTCAGTTCTCTCTCCTGCCCACCACCTGTTCTTCCCGTGCTGGATGTTTCTGTGTTCTCTGTGGGGAGGGGTAAGCTGCAGCCAGAGAGCTCTGACTGCGGCTTAACTCTCCCTAAACAAAGGGGTCGGGCAGTGATTTGGTGGTCCCATACACCTTAGATTGACAGCTAAACTTGCCTTGAACTGTGGGTATGGCCGGCTAAAGTCTAATGGCCATGTCACACGGCCCTACTTTTATGTTAGCGAACGCTGATCTGTTAGACCGGCGCTCACTTACCGAGGCTATTACATGGATCAATAATTGGATCATGCAGCTAGTCAGCTGTACAGACATTGTTAATCCCTTACAAGTAAAACATTTAGCAATCTTGTAATGCAAAGTCTGAAACCTGAGGATAAAATCCATAGTGGTTTGATCGAAAAACTCTAAGCCCAAAGTGACTCCTAGTGTGTGATAGACCTGCACCTTATTATACTAATCCTTTACTCTATTAGGTATTTCACATGGTATGACTAAGAGCCACTTTGGGCTTGAAAAACTTTTTTTTCTCCCAGGACTGAACCATTGTCGATTTAAAGATAGTTTATTTGTATTGTTATTGACTTTTATGTTCTAAAAAAAAAAGCCTCAGACAACCATGTAATAAAAAAAATTAAAAGTTTGCTTGTATTGTGTCTTAGAGGATAAAATCATGATAGGACTAGGAAAAAAGCTTGCATACAATGACTGAGCATACATGTCAATCATTGTGCATGGGTGGTAGTGGGCATGCTCTACCGCCACTCCATTCATATTCTTCCTCACCATGGTCATGCTTATGAGGAGGAAGAGAGGACTAGTGATGATAATATATTGCTCACCTATTCTATGGATAGGCAATCATTGTATTTTGTGGGAATAACCTGGAAATCCTTTCTCCTTCAATTAAAATGTCTAGCTTAGACTGCAGTCTATTGTCCCACTATTACTGACAATGAGATTTGCGAGAAGGAGTCCACAAAATTCCCTGTTCCCACAATGCCTACTTTATCTTACATATCTCTGCCCTTATAATTTTTAGGGTTAGGTTTAGTTATTGTGCTTTTAATATGCTATTGTTTCCTATAAAGCCCTACTTATTCTTTCCTCCAACAGGCCAGTCCAAGCTCTGCAATGTGCTGACAACCCAGACCACGCTGCCTGCAATCGCTGCAACTACCACTAAACCATAAGCCATTGTTAAGTGAGATAGTGATTACTTACCTGTGTTTTGAGTGGTTGGGGTCTCAGCCCCATCAATCAGAAGAACAAGGAGCTAGGAGAAGCAGACAGGAGCCCATTTCACTTCTCGGCTGGCAGCGATCTCCATCCAGGCATCTCCATTATGAGTCTATGGGGCTGCCTGGATGGAGACGTGCAGGGACATGCAGTGGGCTGCTCCTAGCTCATTCTCCTGATTGGTGGGGGTCTCAACAAGATTAAAAATTTTGACATGCCCCTTTGACATGTTCAAAGTTTTTTTTTCTTATTTATAACGACAGGTTAAGGAAGGTAAGTGTCTCATAACAATTCATAACAATTTTTTTATGTAGTTTTTACAATTTTTTAAAGCCAAAGCCAGGAATGGATTTGAGAAGAGGGGATATCGCAGTCTTTCCTCTATGACCTATTCTCTGTTAATAGCCCATTCCTGGCTTTGGCTTAAAAAGTCTGTCAGATAATCTGTTGGTGTAATAGGGCCCTAAGACTTCTCTTGGCTTTCCTTATAAAATTGCATACAAAAACCTGAACATGAGAACACATCCATATACTTCCTCTCCAATTATTATCCACACCAGGTTTTGCCATAAAAGATTGCATGATAAAACCTGAACAAACACCCTTCCAGCCATTCAAGATAGAAACACCCCGGTATGTACAGGCTACATGTGATTGTAGGTGGTTGCTTTGCTTCAGGTTGTATATATTTTGTGTGATATTTGTAGTTAATGAACTAGCAATAAACCACTATGAACCACTGGATGGAGTGGTGGTAATGAAGTGATAGGTAACAGCCATTCCTCTCCTGCTTTCATGTATAGGAAGATTGTTTTTATAATCCAGTTGTACCAGTAGAGGGTGCTAGAGTTTTATTTTATAGGACACCAATAAATATGTTGCAATATTTAATTTGTCCACTAGATGGTGATATAGGAAAACATAAAGAACGAAAAGTATTAAAGGATGAGAATTTAGCGTTTTTTTAATTTTTATTATTAGTTATGTCTGAGACAACCTATCATAACTGTCCCATAGCTGGGGCTACACCTGGCAAATTTACTATATAGTATTAATGTTACTGTTATTTCCAACGTAAACTACCTGCTATATAACTGGCAATACATGGAACATTTTCCTGCCAGGGTATACAAAGATCGGATACAATAAATGAATCTGATTAAATGAAATTGATCTATTGTTTAATTGTGTTTTTTTACAGACAGTGAAATAAAAATCATATTGTATTATCTCTTTATTTAGGCTGTGTTCACATACAGCAAATAAATGCAGAAATGCCAGCGACTAAAAATCATTTCTAGTCCTCTGATATTGCAGATGAATAGGGCAACTGCAGAGCTCTCTGCAACAAATCTGCTGTGTGTGAATTCACCCTTAGGCTTGGAACACATGTTGCAGATTTTCTGCAGTAGACAATGGGTGAAAAGCAGTAGTGCGCCCAGCTGGAAGGTGTTATATAAGAGAAAGTATTAGTCTGTGTTCACACATAGAAGTTTCATTGCAGTACTGTTGGGCTGATACAGAACTGCAATGAAACTGCAATAAGTGAACACAGCCTTAGGCCGCGTTCAGAATACGGTCAAGACCACGATTATTTCTTCACCAAGTAATGTTATTATTATTATTATTATTTATAATTCCAGAGCGCTATACAAGTGGTAGGGGTAACAAACAGGAACAATACAAGATCAAAAACACATTACATGAAGGCAAATGGCAGACTGGTACATGGGGGAAGAGGACCCTTACAATCTGTATGTTACTGATAAGCCTAGCAACATTGTGTGGCTATATTGGTAGCATTGCTTGGCTACTGATGAAGAAATACCACAATGATGTGCATTTACAGTATTTAAATGGTAAGGTCATTTTAGAATATACACAGTTAGTAGCCTGTTGTTTCATGCAACTATTGGCTGCAACTAGCTGCTGCTCAATACAGTGCTATGGAGCTGGTAGGGCATAGTGGGTTAAGACGCTAATATTCACTTTATTCTTCTTTCATTCGCCGGATACAGCTTAAAATTATAGTAAAATCCTTAGCATCAAATCCATAGAATTGGATGCAGATTTTATGTTAAAAAAAATCCCCAAGATTATACTCAGCTTTTAACCCACAGGCTTTCTTCTTTGGAATCAGCCGTACATACACTGTTCTCTTTTTTTTTTCTTTTGTGTATAATTTTTTTTATTATAAAGTACTGAAATATAACAATAACCCCCCCCCCTTATCTACCCCTAAACCCTCCCCCGACCCCAGCACGCGGAAGCGAGAGAAAAAAAAAAAAAAGAGAGAAGAAAAAGAGACCCTTAAAGCCCAAGACCTGTTTCTTGTACCCTTATCCCTTGTCACATTCATATAGTTTCACCGCGTGTTCCCATTCCACCAGGCCAGGGGGGTGGGCAGATATCCATTTTCTCATAATGAGCAATTTAGCACAGAAAAGCATTCTCAACAGTCTTTTACACTGCTTCCCCGAAATTCTTGACTTTAATCTGGAAGTATCTCCTAAAATGATCAATCGAATATCTTCATCCAAAGATAGCCCCATGGCAGCATTTATTTTTTCTATCACCCCCAACCAATATGAATTAAGACTAGAACAGGACCACAACATATGTTCCATATCCCCCACTCCCCCACTGGGCAATGTATATCGTTAGTCGCCGGCCACGCACCGCTATTACACGCAGCGGTACGCGGTAACAAAAATAGGGACTAAACTATATCAATGATCAGCCGATGATCGTTGTCATCGGCTGATCGTTGCATTTATTACACGGAGCGATAATCGGCCGAATCGGGCCAATTCTGCCGATTATCGTTCCGTGTAATAGTACCCTAACTGTATGTTTATAATCTGAACATCTCAGATCGATCCTTAGAGCATTAGACAGCTTCAGAAAGCTAAACCATTGGGACTCATGAAGGCCAAAGTCCACCTTAAACTGATCCCATGTCTTAACCTTTCCTGCCACAACCACATCAGTTAATAAACGGACCCCATGGCCCAAGAACTCGTGTGCTACTTCCAGTTTTCTGACCTCCCCCAACTGACTATGATCCCAGAAGGGGGAAAAGCTAAAAAAAACCTCTAGAGTGCAACACCCTCCTTATTTCACCCCAGGTATTTACTAGGGCGTGCACCATAGGCCATTCAGATCTCGATCTATCCTTAAAACATCCCGCATCCAACAACTGAAAAGTATCCAACTGTGCGTCTCTTATATCCTCTCGCAGGTAGGAATAGAAAAAGCTGTCCCTCCACTCCAGGAGCCAGAAAGCCTGGGAAGCCAGAAAATATAATTCCATTGACGGGAGGCCGAGGCCTCCTTTATCTCGGGGGCAGACAATAACTACAGCCTAATTCTAACACGCTTATGCCCCCAAATAAAAAAATTCAGAACAGAACTGATCTTTTTAAAGTCTTTCTTTTCTACCCAAACAGGGGAGGCCCCAACGATATATAAAAATTTAGGGAGACATACGGTCTTCAGCAGGACCAACCACACCGCCACCTTTTTCTCAGTCTCCCTTATCAGAGGACCACCAAAGGCCGAAATGTCCCGAGACACCTGGATCCCCAGGTATCTGAAAGAGTCTCCTGGACTCAAAACCACCAACTGCGGGAAAGACAGATCCCCTTCTAAACCCACGCATTAGAACTGATTTTTTCCAATTTATCTTTAGTCCAGAGTATTGCCCCACATTTTGTATTAGGTCTACAACTCTCGGGATGGCCATCACAGGGTCACAAAGGAACAAGAGCATGTCGTCAGCATATAACGACACCTTGTCCCCCTCACCCCTCGCCCCAAATCCAGTGATACACTGTTCTCTACTAATGCAAGAGCATGGCTTGCTGTCTTTACAGGTCTTACCTTATAGCAGGGGTAGGAAACCTTGGCTCTCCAGCTGCTGCAAAACTACAACTCTCATCATGCCTGGACAGCCAAATGGCTGTCCAGGCATGATGGGAGTTGTAGTTTTGCAACGGCTGGAGAGACAAGGTTTCCTACCCCTGCCTTATTGTCTCTTATATGATGGCACTGTGGGCATGCTGTCCATGATGGGGGTGCTGAAATACCAGCTTACAGCAGATGTAATAAGGTCTGGTGTTTTATACCTGTAGACAGCCTGTCCATGCTGCCCATGTAGACACCTGTACACACTCTTTGCTTCTTGCAGCCGATCACTGTAATGAGAAAATATCAAGGAGTTCAGGAAGCAATAGATATCTGTATGTACCAACATGTATCCTAACCTGACTGTCACTAATACTGTAACTGTAAGTAAGTGATACATAATAAGTGAGTGATACATCATAACCAGTACTGTAACCCAGGCCTGTGATGTGACAGTCACATTTAGGATAACTACCATCCAAAATGACAAAGAAGAATTATCAAAACTAGAGCAGAACAAAAGCAGAGGAGCGATCTAAAGCCACCGAACTCATCTAATAGTCCAGACGTTGCTGTAAAGCAATCCTTTATACCAGTTGTGATGAATTTCCCCTTTTATGTTTAGTGGTAATGGACTGGATATTCTTTCCATTTCTAGATAGCATGCATGGGTTTGGAAACTGTGTACAATTGTAGGTTAACACCACATTTGGGTTGTACCTCACTGGTATACTGCATTTTGGAAAGCAATTCAATGGATTGCTTTCCAACAAATTCACTTTGAGCAAGTGAATTGGTGTGCCAAGTTTTGCTGTCATATGATTTACTGTGTGTTGGGATGCTGGCAAAAAGGTATATATATATATATATATATATATATATAAGGTTATATTGTATCTTGGCATACCTGCAGAGGGCCCATTGACTTACAAGGGTTGTATGGGATAAACTATTAGTTTATGCTGCTGCCTGCAGGGGACATTACAGTGCTATATACTTACCTGTCTTTCCGCGCCACAGCTTTTGGTTCTCGGGCTGCCCACTCTACGTCGCTGTCAGCACTTTTACAAAATCTACTGACGTGGGTCACCTTCTCCCCTGACTAGTATATGAGCTTTCCAAGAGGGGGGAAATGGACACCATTATATACTGTATCTCCCCCCAACCCCACTAAATAAGGTACCATTCTAATGCTGGCTTTACATGTAGCGATAATTCGCCCAATCGTACGATTAACAATTTTGAAATAGCATTTTTTTTTTGTAACGATCAGCGTTTAGACAAAACGATATAGTGTATGGAAAAATCGTTTTGCGATCGCTTTAGCCTATCTCGCACATACTGTAGGTTAAATCGGTGAACGACTGTTTACACGGAACGATCTGCGAATTTTTTGCGAACTACCAACGACGATTTGAGAACTTGTTCAAAGATCAAAATGAACGATTTCTCGTTTGTAGCTTGATCATTCGCTGTGTTTACACGTACGATTATCATTTAAATTCGATCGTTATCGTGCAAATTCGCACGATAATCGTTCCAGGTAAATGAAGCATAAGGTTTATCTTAAGGCCCTAATACATCAAATAATTATCAGCCATCCTTGGCTGATTGTCGGCCAATAATTGTTTGGAATAATAGGCCATGTTAAATGGCATGACCCATTACACGGTTCAACGTGTTGAATCAAAATTATCACAACAGCGACAGTCTGCTGTCTGTCGGTCCGTGCTATAGAAGCAGCAGCCCTCTGCCCTCTTCAATGGGTGACCCGGACAATCTGAGGATTGTCCGCAGCTCCCTGGATGGGGAAACATGGATACACTCTATGGCTATGTTCACACAACGTAAGTAAATTATTAATCACGGCTCTTGTTGCCGATTTGCAACACGGCTGTGATTAATCCTTTACCCCCATTGTGCTGCAGGCCAAGGGAATCATGGCCGGAGTGTACACACATAGTATCCCTAGCTGCACCGCAAAAACCTGACCGTTTTTAAAGAATAGCGGCCACAGAAAACCTGTCAGTGCACACTATGGAGCGTCCGGCTCCAGCTGCACGCTCCATTGAGTGCAGCGGCGAATTCAGATGTGGGCGCATACGGATGTGCCCGCATCTATATTCAACTGCAGTGAAGATCATCCGGCCGGTACTGCAGTAACGGAAGGAATGATCTTTTCTGACACCTGCCGTTCTGTGACCCGGCCAGGTCACAAAACAGCCGTTGTCATACAATGTGTGAACATGGCCTATGGCTGTACCCATCCTAAAAACTCTCCAGGGCTGAATCCAACTTTTTCTACCACCAGTAATCAAATGCCGCATGATCTGACTGGAGCATGCTGGAGTTACGCTCATCTCTAGACATGAATAAAGAATCTGCATGTTCCTGAAAATATAACCGTGTTCAGTTCATCCCAGTTCATGTTCTGTGTGGATTACATTTGCAGTCAGTCCTTATAAATGATGATACTTGTAAAACCCTGGAAGTAAGACTCCTTGTAACTCTTGTGACAAGCTAAATCATGCAGCGTGTGATATTACTAGACTCTTAATGTCAGTGCTTTTGCTGCGTATTGTGTAAACCTTGTAGAGACGTACTTGTGGCTTACATGTGGCTGGTGAACATTTTGCCTGTCTATGTGCCAGAAAACTAATATGTTTTATTTGGCATTGACCACTGTATCTTTAACTCTATCATATATCTCTGCTGTGTGCGGACAATAATCCTATGCCTCCTCTTGGCCTTTCACACATAGTAATGTAACTGTTATTACTTTCATTTATTGCACATTTATTACTGCACATTTTTTACATCATCAGTTGGTCACAGGATTGCAGAACTGGACTTTACCTATAGCGATTTCCCCTGCCCAGCCATAACTGTGGGCTCCAGTACTCAGATACCCTCAGGACTTTTAGTAGGGCTGAACTGCGTAACAATCATGTGAACAAATATTTGAAAGCCTGTATTAATGCAAGCAAATACCAAATAATAAGAAAAGGAACTCACCAATAGATAACAGAAATTGAATGATGATGGAAATGGAGAATGGCACAAGTAAATGATGAAATTCAGTCTGAAGTTGAAACTGATGGAATAGAAGGTACAAAACTGGCCCTAATACCAGAGACTACTCACCCTTACTGTCCATGAAACTATCCAAAATGAAAATCCTAACCTGCAAACAGCAGGAGAGCTCTTGGATCCAGATACAACAACCAGAACGGAGCGGCGCTGAGATAGGAAGAGAATGGATTAAGTTCAAAATTGGGAGCAACTATAAGAAACAATTACTATACAAGACTTAACCAGGACAAGGTACTATAACAAGGTATAACAAGGAACTAGTGAAGAACAGAAGTCACACTGGGTTTGAATACATAGAAGCATATTTATTATTGCATGCCCCTGGTGTAGCAAGACAGGGAGGAGGCTTGGCAGGCACAGGTCTTATCAGATTTACTAAGAGACATGCGCCAACCAAGTAAATAGGAGCAAGACTTTATTTAATAAATCTCCTGCATAGATCATATACTATATTTAAAGAAGCACCCCTTTTTTAGTGTTTGCCCTGCAGTAAGGTGGCGCTCTCATTCACCCCCCATGCTGCATTTCCCTACTTAGAGGCTTGAATAAACCGGTATTTGTTGTCTTCTGTGAATACAGAAAATTGTCATTGGGTTTGCCAGAGCCCCTGTTGCAGACTGTAACACTGTGCTTATGCAAACTCAATATAGTTACCTTGCTAGAATAGGTTTATGTGATAACTGCTTAAAGGGGAACTCCGGATAAGAAAAACTAGTTTTCTATTAAAAGTACATTAAAAGTTATATAGATGTGTCTATACAATGTATTACTGTATCTGTGCGGTTCTGCCACACTGGTAGCTGATAGAAATCCAGGAAGTGAAAAAAAATGGCCTCTGTTCCAATTCACATTGTCTCCTGCTCCTGCTGCTATCCCTCCTTAGGAGACAAATCTTCCATGCCTCTGTCTCACATTGTGTGTGTTTGCTGATGATGCAGACAGGGGGCAGGGCATGATGTCACAGGAGGCGGGGCTGGATAACCCAATTCCCTGAGTGATTCACCATCTCTGACCAGCCAGAAGCAGCTGCTGCACTAATTTTACTGATTGTAATGGGTGGGGGCTGTGATGATCACATGAGGGAAAGCATTGCATTCTGGAAAATGCTAAACCAGGAAGGACAGAACACACAATACAGAACAACCCCGCCCCCCCCCTCCCAAAAAAAAAAAATAAATAAAAAAAAATGGATTTTTGGTAATTTCAAAACTGGGATAGACAGGTAAGTAATGCTATATATTTCTGCAGAAGTTTAATTTTTTTTTACCTCTACCTGGAGTTCCCCTTTAACACCTGTCTAGAGCTAAGATCCCCAAAAAGCTGACACCTGTCGTGTGCCCTGGCAGCATAAAGCTTTAGGTAGGGTTTACCACTGATCTCTATGGCATACACTCATATGACAGCTCCACACCATTCCCATATTACACCACAGATAAGGGCAGAAAGCCATGCTGTACCCATAGCTTGCTCCACCTCTGTGTGACTGTATATTTTTTTAAGGGTCATGTCTATTTGACAGCTTTCTAATCATTCCATTGATTGTATGCACACAGGCTCGGACTGGGCCACCGGGGGGCCGGGGAAACCCCCGGTGGGCCCCGAGCTGGAGTGGGCCCCCCCGCTCCTAGGGGGGCCGGGGGCCGCACCTCCCTTTTTAACTGGAAGCGATCGCAACAATCGCTTCCAGTTAAATGTAAGGAAGTGTTCTGATTGACAAAGCGGGAAGCCGTAGGCTTCCCGCCCTGTCAATCACTCTTGTGACCGCAAGCAGAGATTTGCTTGCGATCACAAGAGTGTCGCAAGCTCCGTTGCGAAGTCCCGGCAGCATCATCACTGACCTCAGTGTGCGCCGCGGCGGCTAGGACTTCCGGTTCATGGAGCGAATACCGGAAGTCCCAGCCACCGCGGCGCACACTGAGGTCAGTGATGGCGCTGGCGGCACTTCACAACGGAGCTGCTCACCTGTCAGGAGAAGAGAGAAGAGGAGGCCGGCGACCGACAGGGGATCGTGTGGTTAGGTGAGTAGTCTTGTGTTTTTTGTTTTTTTTTTATCAGAGGGGGTAAGATAAGGGGGGGGCTGTATACAGGGGGAGGACAACATAGGGGGGGTATATACAGGGGGAGGACAACAGAAGGGGGGCTGTATACAGGGTGGAGGACAACATAAGGGGGGCTATATACAGGGTGGAGGACAACATAAGGGGGGCTGTATACAGGGGGGACAACATAAGGGGCTATATACAGGGGGGACAACATAAGGGGGGCTGTATACAGGGGAGGACAACATAAGGGGGGGCTATATACAGGGGGAGGACAACATAAGGGGGGCTGTATACAGGGGAGGACAACATAAGGGGGGCTATATACAGGGTGGAGGACAACATAAGGGGGGCTATATACAGGGTGGAGGACAACATAAGGGGGGCTGTATACAGGGGAGACAACATAAGGGGCTATATACAGGGGGGACAACATAAGGGGGGCTGTATACAGGGGAGGACAACATAAGGGGGGCTGTATACAGGGGAGGACAACATAAGGGGGGCTATATATAGGGTGGAGGACAACATAAGGGGGGCTATATACAGGGTGGAGGACAACATAAGGGGGGCTGTATACAGGGGGGACAACATAAGGGGGGCTGTATACAGGGGAGGACAACATAAGGGGGGCTGTATACAGGGTGGAGGACAACATAAGGGGGGCTGTATACAGGGGGAGGACAACATAGGGGGGCTATATACAGGGGGAGGACAACATAAGGGGGGCTGTATACAGGGGAGGACAACATAACGGGGGCTGTATACAGGGTGGAGGACAACATAAGGGGGGCTATATACAGGGGGTGGACAACATAAGGGGGGCTGTATACAGGGGGAGGACAACATAAGGGGGGCTGTATACAGGGTGGAGGACAACATAAGGGGGGCTGTATACAGGGGGGACAACATAAGGGGCTATATACAGGGGGGACAACATAAGGGGGGCTGTATACAGGGGAGGACAACATAAGGGGGGCTGTATACAGGGGAGGACAACATAAGGGGGGCTGTATACAGGGTGGAGGACAACATAAGGGGGGCTGTATACAGGGGAGGACAACATAAGGGGGGCTGTATACAGGGGGAGGACAACATAAGGGGGGCTGTATACAGGGAAGGACAACATAAGGGGGCTGTATACAGGGGGGAGGACAACATAAGGGGGGCTGTATACAGGGGAGGACAACATAAGGGGGGCTGTATACAGGGGGGAGGACAACATAAGGGGGGCTGTATACAGGGGAGGACAACATAAGGGGGGCTGTATACAGGGGGGAGGACAACATAAGGGGGGCTATATACAGGGGGAGGACAACATAAGGGGGCTGTATACAGGGGAGGACAACATAAGGGGGGCTATATACAGGGGGAGGACAACATAAGGGGGGCTGTATACAGGGGGAGGATAACATAAGGGGGGCTATATACAGGGGGAGGACAACATAAGGGGGCTGTATACAGGGGAGGACAACATAAGGGGGGCTATATACAGGGGGAGGACAACATAAGGGGGGCTGTATACAGGGGGAGGATAACATAAGGGGGTCTGTATACAGGGGGAGGACAACATAAGGGGGGGCTGTATACAGGGGGAGGACAACATAAGGGGGGCTATATACAGGGGGAGGACAACATAAGGGGGCTGTATACAGGGGAGGACAACATAAGGGGGGCTATATACAGGGGGAGGACAACATAAGGGGGGCTGTATACAGGGGGAGGATAACATAAGGGGGGCTATATACAGGGGGAGGACAACATAAGGGGGCTGTATACAGGGGAGGACAACATAAGGGGGGCTATATACAGGGGGAGGACAACATAAGGGGGGCTGTATACAGGGGGAGGATAACATAAGGGGGTCTGTATACAGGGGGAGGACAACATAAGGGGGGGCTGTATACAGGGGGAGGACAACATAAGGGGGGCTGTATACAGGGGGAGGACAACATAAGGGGGGCTGTATACAGGGGGAGGACAACATAAGGGGGGTTGTATACAGGGGGAGGACAACATAAGGGGGGCTGTATACAGGGGGGAGGACAACATAAGGGGGGCTATATACAGGGGGAGGACAACATAAGGGGGCTGTATACAGGGGAGGACAACATAAGGGGGGCTATATACAGGGGGAGGACAACATAAGGGGGGCTGTATACAGGGGGAGGATAACATAAGGGGGTCTGTATACAGGGGGAGGACAACATAAGGGGGGGCTGTATACAGGGGGAGGACAACATAAGGGGGGCTATATACAGGGGGAGGACAACAGAAGGGGGTCTGTATACAGGGGGAGGACAACAGAAAGGGGGCTATATACAGGGGGAGGACAACATAAGGGGGGCTGTATACAGGGGAAGGACAACATAAGGGGGGTATATACAGGGGAAGGACAACATAAGGGGGCTATATACAGGGGAAGGAAAACATAAGGGGCTATATACAGGAAAGGACAACATAAGGGGGGCTGTATACAGGGGGGAGGACAACATAAGGGGGGCTATATACAGGGGAAGGAAAACATAAGGGGCTATATACAGGGGAAGGAAAACATAAGGGGCTATATGGGGCAAGGACAACCTAAGGGGGCTATACGGGGGAATAGACAACATAAGGAGCTATATGGGGGGTAGGGATGGCCAACATAAGGGGGCTATCTATATGGGGGGATGGATAACACAAGCGGGCCAGTTATAAGGGGGATAACACAGGGAGCCATCTATAAGGGACACTGGTTGGGGGCAATTTATAAGGAGGACAACACTGAGGAGGCATCTATAAAGGGCACTACACAGAGGGGGACAACAATGTATAAGGGTAACTATACTGGGTGCGGTGTGTATACAATAGGGCATGCACAGAGAGGGGCATCTACTTTAGTGGACTACACAGAGGGGTCATCTATAAGGGGACTACACAGAGGGGGCTATATACTATAGGGCAGGAATAGGGAACCTTGGTTCTCCAGCTGTTGCAAAACTACAGCTTTAGCTGTGGCTGTCCAGGCATGATGGGAGTTGTAGTTTTGCAACAGCTGGAGAAGTTCCCTACCCCTGATATAGGGAATGCACAAAGGTTGTCATCTACTGTAAGGGGATTACACAGAGGGGGATCTCTACTATAGTAGAGGCACACAGGGCCATCTATATGGAGAACTGAACAAGGGGCCATCTACAAGGTGTGTACACTATATATATATACACACACACACATACACACGCTACAAATAGTCAGGGCTAATCACTGAGAGAAGGTGTAAAGGGGCCAGTACAGATGTGCAGTGTGTAGAGAGATGAGGATGGTGACAGAGTGAGGAGCCTAATATATTTCTCTGGCAGATTCTGTGGATTCGTGGCTCGGAGAAGTTCTCATAAGGGCCCAGGGCAGATGGAGAAGAAGATGAAAAGGGAAGAACTCCGATCAGAGAAGACGTCCCCCTGTGAGTCACTAAATCTATGTGCACTGTAACGTATATAGTGTAGAGCTGGGGCTACCTCTATATGACTGTATGAGGGGATATTGATCTTTTGTTCAGAGGATTTTATTCAGTAGCAGCTGTGGTGTTAGTCAGTATTTGGTGGTGTTAGTCAGTATGTGGGGGTATTATTTGTTACTTGTAATCTGGTGTGGTGTTCATTGGTCTTAGTATACCAGATTTGGTCAGTAACAATATGGTAGCAATGGTTGTGGTGTTGCGGTAATATTTCCCCCTTGTATACTGGTAATATTGGTCTCAGTATACAGGATTTGGTCAGTAACAGTATAGCGGTAATATGTATGGTGATACTATTTCCCTCCTGTATACTGGTTTATTGGTAATATCGGTCTTGATAGACAGGATTTGGTCAGTTACTATATAGCGGTAATATGTGTGGGGATATTTGCTCTTTATATACTGGTGTTATTGGTAGCATACAGTGTTATCATGCAAAAAAAATTGTCTTATAGCCCAATTACACTGGCCAATAATTGGAAACAAGTGCTCCTAGGAAGTCTATTCAGCCGATGATCGGCCCATGTAAAAGTGCCAGAGATCTGCTGACATGCAAGCAAATGTCCCATAGTCGACTGATTTGATCTTTTGTGCGGCTAAGATCATTGCTGTCGGCTGCACATCACCTGCCCTGCTGATTAGCAATCATTTGCAGCCCTATGCTGCCCCATATCACGCCGTGTTAATGGACCCTTATTAATGTTACCATAGATAAGTGCGGTGGCAGAAGGGTGGGCCCCAAGAATGATTTCCCCTGGTGGGCCAAGGCACTCCAGTCCGACACTGTATGCACATACGTCTACAGATATGACACAGAGTATATAAGACTGTGTACATTGTATGACTTGACCTACTCCACCCGCTGAGCTGGCTGTCAAGTCGTCATCTCTCCCCACCCAAGTAATGTTAAACTACCAGGATAAGGCCAGTCTTATATAGGATTACCGCTGAGTTATCTAAGGATCATTTCTACATGAGGAATAATTTTACATCTTTAGGTATCTTTTCACAAATGACGTAAGATGCAGCTTTAAACAATGTAAATCTCACCAAAGCAATACTAACATCTGTTACTATTAGCATGTAATAAAGTGACTCCAAGCTCCTAGACTATATGATATCAATATTATTATACCCTACAGTAAACCACAAGATGTAATAATGTAAAAATAGCATAAATGTAAAATGATATTAAAGTTTACATAGTAAGACGGGTTTAATGGTCTTTGTCTGCAGGATTCCCGTTCCATGAGATAAGGTGGAAATGCAATATAATTGTCTTCCAATCTAGCAGATATGGATCATCTATATATTACAGGGAAGAAATATCTGATATGAAAAAGAAAAGATTTGTTTTTACTTATACTTATATATGAGAAAGTCTACTAAAGGTGTTGTCTGTTGCCACTAAAATATAGAATATAGGCTACTGCTGGCATTAAAATGTAAAAAAAAGTTATAAACACCTCCCCCGATCCCCCTCCGAATCACTCCTGTCAGTTCCCAGTCCATTTCCTGGTAAAACCTAAAGGTTTGGGCATGGCCCAGAGCCACAAAGGGTTGGTGGCATTTTAACTTCTAATCAACAGTAGATGTGAAATAAATCTAAATCTAAATCAACAGCAGATGTGAAATAAAGCAAGTTTGCAATACACATTCATAATTTTTTTAGTTCTCATGCTGTAAAACAAAGGTATACTTACCAGAAATCCAGGTCTAGTCTCCTGAAGGCAGATTTTTAGTCTTGTGCTGGTTAAAAAAAAAAGTCCTGACCAGTACATAGAGTCACAGCTCAATGTGTCTGACAATCACATGACTGCCTTCTCTCTGTGAACGCTCACATGGCCTGGGATACACAGGACTTAAGGGCCTATTACACGGGTCGTCAGAGGAGCAAACGAGCGCTCTCAGCGCTCGTTTGCTCCTCGTTCCCCGCTCGCTGCCGCCGCTATTCAACGCGGCTGAAGCAAGCAGGTGAGTGCGGGAGGGGCGGCGGGGAGCTGCGGGAGGGCTGCCCGGGTAATCGCTAGATCGTCCAGGCAGCCCATAGGATACAGCAGCGTCTACTGCCGACGCTCCTATTCAACGGAGCGACGGCAGCAGATCGCTGCTATATCAGTCGCTTGTTTTTCAACATGTTGAAAAACAAGCGACTGCAACGATCAGCCGACATAAACGATGTCGGCTGATCGTTGCACTTTATTCCACGGGACGATTATCGTCCGTAGCGGCCGATATCGGACGAAAACGGGCGATAATCGTTCCGTGGAATAGGGCTTTTACTGTGTTTAGACTCTTTGAAAAAAAAAAAGTCAGAAAAAAGGAAGTGCCGTGTTCTCCATAATAACTAACAAAAACAGTAAATGTAAATTGCAAACTTGCTTTATATCACATCTACTCTTGATTTAGATTTTGAAAGTTATAACGACACATACTCTTTATCCCCTTCACATCCACAATTAGTATACATATGTTCCTGCAGTGAAGCGGCTTTTAATGTGTGCAGGACTGTTCCATCAGTGTCGCCAGGTAATAATAGGCAGCCGCGGTTATGCGGAGATCATGGCGCAAAAGAATGACACCCCAACCATTCCTGTAGGTGGAAAAATAAAAGTGTTATGGCTCTTCGAAGGAGAGAAAGAAAGCACTGCTTCACTGTGACCTGGAGATTGGTGCATCAATGAACTTTGGTCATAAAGGGGTTACGTATTTTATGTCAAAGCAGAATTTGTAGATTACCATGTGACTGATGCTAATAAAGTAACCAACTTTATGCAAAGTTTCCTATAGACTGGACACCAATATCAGATTTAAAGGGGTTAGGCTACATTCACACATCCGTAGTGCAGTCCGTGACCGCGGACCGCACTACGATTATGCATCTGTAGTGCTCCGTGCTCCGTGTTTTTTTTGCGCCACGGATTGCGGCCCCGTACACACTTACGGACATGTGACCGGGGCCATTGAATACCATGGGTTCTATGTTCTGTCTGCAATTGGGTGCCTGCAAATGTAACCCTATTCAGGCTTAGAAAAACATGGCTGCTTTCTTCCTGAAACGGCACCACACCTGTCCTTAGTCTGGTTGTGGGTTTTGCTGCTGAGTTTTATTAAAATAAATAATTTAATTGTAATACCACATACAACCTGAAGATAGGGGTGGTGCTGTTTTTGCAATAAAGAAGCTGTGTATTTTATGCTAGCTAATCCCTTTAAAGCCGCTGATCTAAATGTAACCTAAATGCGCTGGGTAACAACCTAATGGAAGCGCTGCTGTTCTTTTACACTAGTGTTGTGAATGGAGGTTATGAGCTGGATCTGCAGAACCATGATTTCCTGAACAGATCATATACTGTAAAGTTAAACATTACATTTACTGTAAGTGGCGTTTTATCAGAAGACATTGTACATGACTGAATAGAGCACTTTCATAAAGCAAATAGACTTTTCCCAGGCACATTGACATACAAATCATTGATAAAGCACATAAGCATTTACATAAAAAGCTCTTTGTATTAGAGAGTGAAAATGAAATTTAGTTATGGTAAATAAAAGCGACATTGATATCCCATAATATATAATATTCATTATACTGATATACGTGGAGTAAATAACATTTATAAATGTATTAATAGAAGCCGTCTGTGATAACGTATAAACCAGCATACACTATGCACATGGTGCCAGGAAACAATATACTATAATAAAATTATAGTATATTTTTCACAGTGGCGCATATAAGGCGAGGCAAATAAAAGACTCCCTTTAATGTGGTAAAGGACAGAACTTAAAGGAAAAGTCCGGCGGATTATAAAATCCAGCAGCCGGCAGGGGCAGAGGGGAAACTGATTACAAGTACTAACTTACCACTCTCTGTGCCCCCCCCCCCCCCCGAGACATAGCTGGTGACGCCGCTCAGCCTTGGCACGGGGAGAGGTTAGCATGTTAGTAATCAATTTCCGCCCTGCCGGCTGCAGAATTTTATAGTCTGCCAGATCTTACCTTTAAAAGCGGTATTCTCAGGTGCCAAAGTTACCCCTCTTCATGCTTCTGTCCTGCTTTCACTTACTGCTTTGGGTGAAGGGCGGGCACCTCCACAGTCAGTGGATGTTCTAGTCAGGAGCACTGTGGTCAATAACCTAGACAACAGCTATAAACATTACAGACACATCAGAATCCCTAGCAGGGAGTTTTGGAAGCACAAACAAATATATGAAAGGTACCAGATGTCTCCTTGATCTAACAGCTATCTAACAGTGTCGGCAGTTTGGAATGTAATTTGCAGTCGACATTCACTTTAAAGGGGTTGTCCAGCAAAAAATCTTTTTCTTTCAAATCATCTGGTTTCAGAAAGTTATATAGATTTGTAATTTACTTTTTATTTAAAAATCTCAAGTCTTCTCATACTTATCAGCTGCTCTATGTCCTGCAGGAAATGCTGTTTTCTTTTCAGTGTGACGCAGTGTTCTCTGATGACATCTCTGGCCAAGACAGGAACTGTCCAGAGTAGTAGACGTAGAATAGAGTAGTAGTAGAATTTGCTATTTCTCTGGACAGTTCCTGTCTCGGCCAGAGATGACAGCAGAGAGCACTGTGTCAGACAGAAAAGAAAACAACATTTCCTGCAGGACATACAGCAGCTGATAAGTATAGGATGACTTGAGATTTTTAAATAGAAGTAAATTACAGATCTATATAACTTTCTGAAACCAGTTGATTTGATAGAAAAATATTTTCACTGGATAACCCTTTAAGGCAATCCATCATTTCCAAGATTTAATTAGCTGACAAGTATTGTCATATAACCAGTGCCAAAAGTTATGGAATCACAAATGTTAAAAGATGGTCACTTTTTTTTAACTTCATAGTAAATGTACAAATGCTTAAACCATGAGTTACATGGGCAAATGGCGAGCTGACTCCATGACTGCCAGGAGTTGTACCTGAGGGAAGGCGTATAGTATAGATAAAGAAGCTGGGTTGCAGTTGTTAGTATATCTCTCAATGTTTCTTTCCCTTTTATACATGAAGCAGGTTCATACATGATTGTAATTACTGTTATTAACAGACAGACCTACCCTGTGCAGTAATTGGCCTATTAACATTGGTATTTCAAGGTACTTTTCAAATACTTAACCCGTAAAGGATCACGTGAATTTTACCTAATGCCCAAGAGAATTCTATTACTTGTGTTTCCTTGGATTCCATCAGCCTTTAGCAAAGGGGGTTTCCAGGATAGGAACATTTTTTTTTTTAAAGGGGCCTGGTTTGGATAGGGATATTTGGCTTGCGGGTGAAATTTCAGGATGGACCTAAAATGCCCTCTAACCTTTACAGGTGAACTTACTGTGACCCTCTGTAAAACTTTGACTGCACATGTCCAACTGTTCAGTGGTTCAGTACTTTTTTGCACAACCTGCTGTTCTCTAACAAGGAAGGTGGTGCTTGGTGGTGGTGTGACAGTGTGGGCAGGTGTTTTTAGTGGTTGTGGTGGTGTTACAGTGTGGGCAGGTGTTTCTCTTCACTTTGCGAATGGTACAGCGCCAAGTCCATGCCACTTGAATAACATCATTAATGCAGCCATTGTGCCGCTGCATTAACAGCACAGCCTCCTGGTCTCATCTTCATGTAGGACAATGCTCCAGCTCATCCAGGCTGCATCATTAGGGAGACTGCGGGACCTCACATGGAATGGCTGCTGGAGACTGCGGGACCTCACATGGTGCAGCTGCAGGAGACTGCGGGACCTTTACATGGTGCAGCTGCAGGAGACTGTGGGACCTCACATGATGCAGCTGCTGGAGACTGCGGGACCTCACATGGTGCAGCTGCTGGAGACTGCGGGACCTCACATGGTGCAGCTGCTGGAGACTGCGAGACCTCACATGGTGCAGCTGCTGGAGACTGCGAGACCTCACATGGTGCAGCTGCTGGAGACTGCAGGACCTCACATGGTGCAGCTGCTGGAGACTGCGGGACCTCACATGGTGCAGCTGCTGGAGACTGCAGGACCTCACATGGTGCAGCTGCAGGAGACTGTGGGACCTCACATGATGCAACTGCTGGAGACTGCGGGACCTCACTTGGTGCAGCTGCTGGAGACTGCGGGACCTCACATGGTGCAGCTGCTGGAGACTGCGGGACCTCACATGGTGCAGCTGCTGGAGACTGCGGGACTACACTTTGTCCAGATTAGAATTCAATAGAAAACCTATGGGAGTCGCTGTGTAGGTGCTCATAACACTGTACCCCAGAACCACAATAACTTGAAGGCCGCCCTTCAAGAAGAGTGGGACGCCATGCCCCAGCAGAAATAAGTCGACTTGTGAACAGCAGGAGGTGTCATTGTAAAGATGTAATTGATGCTCAAGGGCACATGACAAGTTATTGGGTCATTGATATTTTTTGTTGGGGTATATCGAACAAAAATATTAGATTAGATAGATTTTTTTCCAATAAATTGTTTGAGATAAATAAATCACCATTGCATGCTTAGGGTGGGTTCACACTGAGGAATTCTCGCGGATGGCGTATTCCGCTATCCGCCGAAAGAAGTGACATGTCACTTTTGGCGGATAGCGGAATACACCGGCCCATAGAATGGTGTCTATGGAGCCGGCGGAAAGGCGTGCAGCCATGCGCGCGGACATACTGCGGAATTCCGCAGACATTATCCACGAGAATTCCTCACCCTTATACTTAAATGCCTTAGGCCTTTATCATGCGGCCCATGAAGGTTTTAGGGCCCATTAAATACTGTCTATTCAGACAATCTGTGCTGCATAAAAACAGGACATGTGCTAGTGCTGAGCAGGATTCCGGCACGGATTCCCTAATACAAGTCTATGGGATCAGTGTTTTTCATGGATTCCCCCAATGCCACATCCATGGAATCCATGAAAAAAACCTGATGTGATGGCACCAATAGTGTAATTAGGTGGAAAGTGGCTACAGGGGTGTAGAGAGGTCGGGCACACTATCGGAGAAGAGTTATGGGGTATGCTGTTCTAGCTAACTGACGGGGCCTAATTTTGGGGTACAATCTACTGGGGGAGAGGTGTTGCCACGTGGGGTATATACACGTGGGCAACATACTGAGGGGGGGGGGGGGTGTTGATGTGATGCCTACACGTAGTGGAATACATACTGGGGTGATGCGATGCCTAACATCTGTGAAATAAATGGACATGGATTTAAAAAATTGATGCAATCACAAAGGCTTTTTTACAGATCACAGAGCTAGCAAAAATCTCTAGACCTGCGAATAAGGCCTTACTTTCATAAAATTATAACAGTGGAGCGCAAACTTTATTTTTCTATACATTTTCACCTGCAAGTCAAATATCCCTTTTTATATATAATATATAACTTTTTGGGAGTATTATATATACAGTGGTACCTTGGTTTAAGAGTAACTTGGATTAAGAGCATTTTGGTTTAAGAGCTCACAGTTTTTCAAAATTGTGACTTGGTTTAAGAGCATTGCTTTGGTTTAAGAGCTCCCTGTACTGGGTGGGAGGGGGAGTGGAGGAGGGGCATGGTCTGCATAGCGGGGTCTACAGCCTTGTACTCTGACCCAGGAAGTCTCCCTCTCCTTCCAAATCATAGCAGATCCACTTCAGGCTGGGGCTTGCATCAGGGGACAGGACTGTGGAGGTAATCTCTTCATAGCTGTAACCCCTCTCTCCCCAGACAGAGAGTGCTGCTATACTGAGCCCGCATATACCCTGCTCATTCCTTCATGACCCCTGCAGTCTCTGTCCGCCCTTGTGTTTCCCATCCTCTCCATTACTGTACAGTAACTTATAATATCACATATTCTGCTGTTTCTGAATGTTTGTTTCATCTGTTTTACATGTTATTCAGAATAATAAATCATTATTTATGGGGTGTGGAACCAATTGTCTGCATTTCAATGAGAAAATTTGCTTTGGTTTAAGAGTGGTTTGGATTACAAGCACAGTCCTAGAACGAATTATGCTCGTAATCCAAGGCACCACTGTATTTATATACTACTGTTGCACATTCTGAGTCAGGGCTCCAGATGGCGACCAAAATGGTCGCCAATGCGACTGACTTTTTGCAAATGGCGCCCAGATTTATTAATCTGGGCGCCATTTGCGACTGGCCCCGGCGGCGGCGCGCTGTCTCTTTAAGATGCGCGGCTGATGCGCAGCTGCCGGGGGTGTCCCGTCCTATCCCCGGCAGCGCGGCGCATCAGTGAGCTGCCTGGGGCCCTGACTTCCGGCACAGGAAGCGCACGTCAGAGACGCTTCCTGTGTCAGAAGTCACAGCCCCGGCGTACAGGAGCTCACTGACGCGCCGCGCTGCCGGGGATAGGACGGGACACCCCCGGCAGCCGCGCATCAGCCGGGGACAGCGCCTGAAGAAGAGGATCGCCGGGGGAGCGGGTTGTCAGGTGAGTTTGTGTGTTTGTTTTTTTTTAAATATTGCTTAGCATAGAGGAAAGGGGGGGGGGCTTTATAATGGGGGGAAGAGAAGGGGGGGCATCTATAATGGGGGGAGAAGAGGGGCCATCTTCAAGGGGGGGAGAGGGGGCCATCTATAATGGGGGGGGGAGAGGGGGCATCTATAAGGTGAGGGGGTATCTATAAGGGGGGGAGAAGAGGGGGCATCTATAATGGGGGGGAGAAGAGGGGGTATCTATAATGGGGGGAGAAGAGGGGGCATCTATAATGGGGGGAGAAGAGGGGGTATCTATAATGGGGGGGAGAAGAGGGGGTATCTATAATGGGGGGAGAAGAGGGGGCATCTATAATGGGGGGAGAAGAGGGGGTATCTATAATGGGGGGGAGAAGAGGGGGTATCTATAATGGGGGGGAGAAGAGGGGGTATCTATAATGGGGGGGAGAAGAGGGGGTATCTATAATGGGGGGGAGGAGGGGGCATCTATAATGGGGGGGGGGAGAGGGGGCATCTATAAGGTGAGGGGGAATCTATAAGGGGGGGAGAAGAGGGGGCATCTATAATGGGGGGGAGAAGAGGGGGTATCTATAATGGGGGGGAGGAGGGGGCATCTATAATGGGGGGGGGAGAGGGGGCATCTATAATGGGGGGGGAGAGGGGGAATCTATAAGGGGGGGAGAAGAGGGGGTATCTATAATGGGGGGGAGAAGAGGGGGTATCTATAATGGGGGGAGAAGAGGGGGTATCTATAATGGGGGGAGAGGGGGCCATCTATAAGGGGAGGGGGTATCTATAAGGGGGGGGAGAAGAGGGGGCATCTATAATGGGGGGAGGAGGGGGCCATCTATAAGGGGAGGGGGTATCTATAAGGGGGGGGAGAAGAGGGGGCATCTATAATGGGGGGAGGAGGGGGCATCTATAATGGGGGGGAGAAGAGGGGGTATCTATAATGGGGGGGAGGAGGGGGTCATCTATAAGGGGAGGGGGCCATCTATAAGTGTAGGGCAAATTGGCTGCAGACACTGGGAGATAGATATATGCACAATTATTATTATCAGGGCCCCTCAGGTGTCTGTATTGTAGGGGGTCACTTGCATTAGTCACTAGGTGAGAGATATATCTATCTATATACACATCTTGTGGGGGGTCACTATGGCTGCAGTCATAAGTCTAGCTCAGTATGTATAGACTGTTGCAAGCTTTTAAAGGGAACCTGTCACCCCCGGTGACGGGGTGACAGGCTCCCAACCCCCCGTTAGAGCCCCCTATACTCACCTCATCGCGCCGGGTCCCGCTTCTGAAGATGGTCGGGTCACGGAGATCTCAGCCGCTGCAGCCCGGTGCGCACACTGAGAGATGAGTCCAACGCTCATAGAGAATGACGGAGCGCTGGACTCTCCCGTCATTCTCTATGAGAGTTGGACTCATCTCTCAGCGCACGTCGGGCTGCAGCGGCTGAGATCTCCGTGACCCGACCATCTTCAGAAGCGGGACCCGGCGCGATGAGGTGAGTATAGGGGGCTCTAACGGGGGGTTGGGAGCCTGTCACCCCGGCACGGGGGTCGACAGGTTCCCTTTAAGTTCAAGTTCAGAAGAGTAAGCCTCATTAAAAGGCTAGCCAAGTGAGGCTGAAGTACTGAGTCAGACTGTATATGGTTGTCAGACTGGATATGGTTGTCAGACTGTATATGGTTGTCAGACTGTATATGGTTGTCAGACTGGATATGGTTGTCAGACTGTATATGGTTGTCAAGTTGCAAGTTTCCATGTTGAACGTTTTCAAACTAAGAAAAGAGAGAATCTAAAGGAGGAGGAGGAGGAGGCTGCCGCGGCCTCTGCACACAGTAAGTCCCATTTAACATAACATTAATTTTACATGGTTTAAAATGTTGGCGACCAAATATTCTATTTGGCGCCTAAATTTTTCAGGTTAGGAGCCAATGGCTCCTAGGTAAATTTTTTAGTCTGGAGCCCTGTGAGTGGAACATTTCCTGCTTTTACATCACATAGACATAAGCTAAATTTATTAGCCAAGCCCAAACTAAGATTCCCCTAATGTTCTTTTCCTGTAATAATGGCTCTGACAATTCCAGAGATCCACACCATTGGTTTCCAACACAGTTGGAGTCTGTAACTACTTTAAACACACATCAAAAATCAACATGTACTCCCAAAATGCCCCGGCTGGTAACCCAGAGATGACTACTGCATAAGAATTACCAGTATAATGTCAGGCTGCATAGTGCCAGTGCATTTAAAGTGACACTAGTATCTGCATCAGTGCCACAATTGAGGTTCTCTTTCCCTTGCTGTACGTCACCTGAAAGACACTCCAGTGCTACAAGACACACGGTTTCCTATTTGGCACAGCTCAGAGATCTCTGTTACTACGTATCGGTTACTCAGTACTGTCTAATAGATGCAGATCCATCTCTAGAGCCCAAAAACAAGCAGCCCCACCCTCATCTAGTAAGCCAGCTGCCATGTGCTCCATACAGCTCTATGAAAAGATTTAAAGGGTAAGCTACAGTAGCTCCAAAAGGTGGCATCCAAGAGCTGCCTTTCATACGCTTCTTGCTAAATGTTTACATTTTGCTACATTTTCACAAAAAAGTGTTTTTTTTCCCCCATAAACTGCAACCTGACTGCACCATGTGAATAGACCCTTATGCACATAAACCTTTAAAGGGTCACTGTCATTAAAAGTAACTTTTGACACGTCATCAGGCATAAAGAACATGGAGAGTCCAACAGGATCCGTGGTGAAGTCTAAGGGCCCTATTCCATGGAGCGATAATCGGCCGATTATCGCTCCGTGGACTAGAGACAACGATCAGCCGATGATCGTTGTCATCGGCTGATCGTTGATATAGGTCCGGACCTATATTGGTCGGGCGCCGACAGCGTACCGCTACGTGGAATAGCGGTGCGCGGCCGGCGACTGACGATATACATTACCTATTCATGGTGCAGGGCTCCTCTTCTCCTGCTTCTTCCCGGGTCCCGCACGCTCCTCCAGCGTCAGGGCGACCTGTATCAGCTGACAGGCCGCTCAGTCAATCATAGGCCGTGGCGGTCCCGGCCAGTGATTGGCTGAGCGGCTTGTCAGCTGACACAGGCCGCCCTGAAGCTGGAGGGGCGCACAGGACCCGGGAGAAGCAGGAGAAGAGGAGCCCTGCACCATGAATAGGTATGTATACTAGTTAAGCAAGAACTGCAAGAACATCGGTAACAATGTCCTTGCAGCCCTTGTTTAACGAGTGTTCCCTCCACCACACCTCCTACCAGTCTGCATCCCTGCTCTGCTCCCTCCACTACTTCTCTTAGCAGTCTGCATCCCCACCCTGCTCCCTCCAATACTCCTCCTAGCAGTCTGCCGTTCCCTCCCACTACTCCCCGCAGTCTGCATCCCCACCCTGTTCCCTTCACTACTCCTCCTAGAAGCCTGCATCCCTGCCCTGCTTCCTCCGATACTCCTCCTAGCACCCTGCTCCCTCCACTACTCCTCCTAGCAGCCTGTATCCCTGCACTGCTCCCTCCACTACTCCTCGTAGCAGCCTGCATCCCTGCCCTGCTCCCTCCACTACTCCTCCTAGCAGCCTGCTTCTCTGCCCTGCAGTCTGCATCCCCACCCTGCTCCCCCCACTACTCCTCCTAGCAGTCTGCATCCACACCCTGTTACCTTCACTCCTCCTCATAGCAGCCTGCATCCCTGCACTGCTTCCTCCGCTACTCCTCCTAGCAGCCTGCATCCCTGACCTGCAGTCTGCATCCCCACCCTGCTCCCTCCAATACTCGTCCTAGCAGTCTGCCGTTCCCTCCCACTACTCCCCGCAGTCTGCATCCCCACCCTGTCCCCTCCACTACTCCTCCTAGAAGCCTGCATCCCTGCCCTGCTTCCTCCGCTACTCCTCCTAGCACCTTGCTCCCTCCACTACTCCTCCTAGAAGCCTGCATCCCTGCCCTGCTTCCTCCGCTACTCCTCCTAGCACCTTGCTCCCTCCACTACTCCTCCTAGAAGCCTGCATCCCTGCCCTGCTTCCTCCCATACTCCTCCTAGCACCCTGCTCCCTCCACTACTCCTCCTAGAAGCCTGCATCCCTGCCCTGCTTCCTCCGCTACTCCTCCTAGCACCCTGCTCCCTCCACTACTCCTCCTAGAAGCCTGCATCCCTGCCCTGCTTCCTGCGCTACGCCTCCTAGCACCCTGCTCCCTCCACTACTCCTCCTAGAAGCCTGCATACCTGCCCTGCTTCCTCCGCTACTCCTCCTAGCACCCTGCTCCCTCCACTACTCCTAGAAGCCTGCATCCCTGCCCTGCTTCCTCCGCTACTCCTCCTAGGGGGCCCCTGCCCTCTGGGACACACCTGTATTTTTTGCTTTATAAGACGCACTTATAAAACTAAGTGCGTCTTATAAAGCGAAGACGGCTCCCAAGCAGGGCTGAGCACCGCAAGGAAGCCGTCCCGCCCGCCCCCTCTATTGCCGCTCACTATGCATATGCATAGTGAGCGGCCCTGAGCCACCCGCTCCGCCCGCCCGCCCCTTCTATCGCTTCTCAGCTGACAGCCGATCAGAAGCCCAGGAAAGTGCAATGAGCAGCACTTTCCTGGGCTTCTGATCGGCGCAGCTAAGTGGCGATAGAAGGGGCAGGCAGTCCAGGAACTCAACCGTCCGGCGGCCCCAGCAGCTGATGTCTCCTGGCAGCGCGCCACTCCCGTCATCCTCCGGCACAGGCAGCGGGATACAGAGACGCTGCCTGTGTCCTGGATGTGTCATGCAGCAGGTCACTTCCGGCACAGGCAGTCTCTCTGTACCCCGCTGCCTGTTCCCGGAGGATGACGGGAGTGGCGCGCTGCCAGGAGACATCAGCTGCTGGGGCCGGCGGACGGGTGAGTAACTGGTTTGTTGTTTTGGGGCGCACTGGCTACTATGGGGGGCACTGGCTACTATGGGGGCACTGGCTACTATGGGGGGCACTGGCTACTATGGGGGCACTGGCTACTATGGGGAGCACTGGCTACTATGGGGAGCACTGGCTACTATAGGGGTACTGGCTACTATGGGGGGCACTGCCTACTATGGGGGGGGCACTGGCTACTATGGGGGGCACTGGCTACTATGGGGGGCACTGGCTACTATAGGGGTGCTGGCTACTATGGGGGGCACTGGCTACTATGGGGGGCACTGGCTACTATAGGGGTGCTGGCTACTATGGGGGGCACTGGCTACTATAGGGGGAGTGGCTACTATGGGGGCACTGGCTACTATGGGGGCACTGGCTACTATAGGGGTACTGGCTACTATGGGGGGCACTGGCTACTATGGGGGGCACTGGCTACTATGGGGGGCACTGGCTACTATAGGGGTACTGGCTACTATGGGGGGCACTGGCTACTATAGGGGTACTGGCTACTATGGGGGCACTGGCTACTATGGGGGGCACTGGCTACTATGGGGGGCACTGGCTACTATGGGGAGCACTGGCTACTATGGGGAGCACTGGCTACTATAGGGGTACTGGCTACTATGGGGGGCACTGGCTACTATAGGGGTACTGGCTACTATGGGGGGCACTGCCTACTATGGGGGCACTGGCTACTATGGGGAGCACTGGCTACTATGGGGGCACTGGGTACTATAGGGGTACTGGCTACTATGGGGGGCACTGGCTACTATAGGGGTACTGGCTACTATGGGGGGCACTGGCTACTATGGGGGGCACTGGGTACTATGGGGGGTACTGGCTACTATGGGGGGCACTGGCTACTATAGGGGTACTGGCTACTATGGGGGCACTGGCTACTATGGGGGGGCACTGGCTACTATGGGGGTACTGGCTACTATGGGGGGCACTGGGTACTATAGGGGTACTGGCTACTATGGGGGCACTGGCTACTGTGGGGGTACTGGCTACTATGGGGGGCACTGGCTACTATGGGGGACACTGGCTACTATGGGGGACACTGGCTACTATCGGGGGCACTATATGGGGGAATTGGCTACTATGGGGTGCACTATATGCAAAGATGGGGGAGATTTGATGGCGGCGGTTGGGGGGGGGGGCCCAATTCGCACCTCTGCCCAGGGGCCCATAATGCTGTTAAGACGGCCCTGAGTCTACACCCCTGCTCCCTCTGCTACTCCTCCTAGCAGTTGGCCTCCTAAGGCTGCATTCCCACGTTCCGTGATCCTGATGGATCACGGACGTGAAATGCATGTACCGGAGTCCCCCCGCGCCCGGGCAGTATCTGTAATTAGATGCTGGGAGCGGGGGAGACTGTATTCATAAGCGCCGCGCTGTAGTAACAGCACCGCACGGCTGATTCATTACAGCGCGGCGCTTATGAATACAGTCTCCCCCGCTCCCAGCATCTAATTACAGATACTGCCCGGGCACGGGGGGACTCCGGTACATGCATTCCACGTCCGTGATCCGTCAGGATCACGGAACGTGGGAATCCATCCTTACTCTGCTCCCTCCACTACTCTTCCTAGCAGTCTACACCCCTGCCCTGCTCCCTTCGCTACTCCTCCTAGTAGTCTGCATCCCTGCCGTGCTCCCTCCACTACTACTCCTGGCACTCTGCATCCCTGCCCTGCTCCCCCCACTACTACTCCTGGCACTCTGCATCCCTGCCCTGCTCCCCCCACTACTACTCCTGGCAGTCTGCCTTTCCCTCCCATTAATCTTATGGTACTTTTACGAGGAGTGATAATTTGCCCGATCGCACGATTAACGATTTTGAGTGAACGATGGTTTTTTTATAACGATCAGCGTTTAGACGGAACGATACATCGTACGGAAAATTCGCTATGCGATCGTTTTGCGATCATTGAAATCGCTGAAAGAATGTTTACACGGAACGATCGGCAAATTTTTTGCGAACGATCAACGATGATTTGAGAACATGTTGAAAGATCAAAATGAACGATTTTTTGCTGGTCATTTGATCGTTCGCTGCGTTCACACGTACGATTATCGTTCGAATTCGACCGTTATCGTGCAAAAACGAACGATCAGTCGTCCCGTGTAAAAGTACCATTAGCATTCTACATCCCTGCCCTGCTCCCTCCACTACTACTCCTGGCAGTCTGCCTTTCCCTCCCATTACTCCTAGCAGTCTACATCCCTGCCCTACTCCCACTACTACTACCAGTCTGCTTTCCCATCCTGCTCCACTCCAGTATTCCTCCTAGAAGTGCTCCCTGTCACTAGTGCACCATTTTACAGCTATTTTAGAAAGTTGCAGTTAAAAATGATGGTACCATACAAGTATGTGCTGTTGTGCACAGGGCTGTGTGTAGGTGTTCAGCGTGGTGCAAGTACAGCTCAGGCATTACTGTCTGTTGCATAGTAGCACCTGCACTGTTATAAAGAGGCCGGTGGGAGGGGAGACATACAGGAGGCTGCAGACAGGTGGGCTAGCAGGAAGAAGACCATGACATCAGGTACAATGGGGTTGGTATAGTAACAGATCATGTGCTAGATGGACGACACCTGGTATTGAGGAGAATTCCTTTAAACATCTCCTAATATGTGCCCCTTTATTTATCTCTGATCAGCTGAGAGTCCAATTTTATCCTTCATGTGCCGTTTACACAGACAGATTTATCTGACAGATTTTTTAAGCCAAAGTCAGGAATGGATTTGAAAAGAGGCGAAATCTCAGCCTTTTCTTTATGATTTGTTCCGTTTATAGTCTGTTCCTGGCTTTGGCTTCAAAGATCTGTCAGATAAATCTGTCTGTGTAAATGCACCATTCGGGTACAAACACACACACTGTATACGCAGCAGATACGCAGCAAATACGCAGCAGATTTGATGGTGTAGATTTGATGCTTCTGTTCACTTATTTAGATCTAATCTGCTGCGTATTTGTTGCGTTTTTGCTGCGTATCGCAGCAGTAAATACGCTGTGTATACAGTGTGTGTGTTTATACCCTTAGTCATTCTCCGCTCACAGCTAGTTCACCTATGAAACAATCAGCAAACAGACTGCGGTGAGAACTATAAATGCCGTGCGTGTCATCAGTCACAGACATGTCACTAGACAAAAGATCAAAGGTGCAGAAAGCAATACACAAACACACAATAGAGTGCGATGCGTCATATATGTATACATGCACTGGGCTCTATAATCACGGCCTGCTGAGTCCTAACATGTAAAGAATTCTTCTAAGTCCCTGCTGCTCCAGTGGTTACGCTTCTCCGGCCCCCCAGATGGCCCCTCTGGACGATGTGTATCATAATGTTATCATAAAGGGACTGGGGGCCAGAATAGTCGGTCTAACAATCTTGGGGGTCTGAATGACAAGACCTCAACCGATCAAAACTTTTAATATATCAAAAGTTTTTTTTTTTTAAGGAACACTTTAAAGAATAAATTCAATAACACGAGGTTCTGCTACCTTTTAAAATTGGGATGGAGATTAGAACCTTCGGCCCTCCAGCTGTTGCAAAACTACAATTCCCATCATGCCTGGACAGCCAAAGCTTCGCTTTGGCTGTCCAGGCATGATGGGAATTGTAGTTTTGCAACAGCTGGAGGGCCGAAGGTTCCCGATCCCTGCATTAAAGTGTCCCCTATTTCTGTGATGCCAATTCTTTCCTTGGCACTGAATGACGCATTCACACTTCTACAGTATGAACACTCTCCTACGTCTTCCAGTATATAGCAGTCTCGGCAGGTGTATACATGCTGTCCTGTGCCATGCCTCGGCACTATATTATGGCACGGTAACAATAAATGAGCAGGGCAGGGCTCGCCTACACCTGCGGGCTGTTCTGGCAGCAGTACGGGCGGAAGTGCTGGCAGGTACGAGCTGGTGCCCGGCCACATTTCCCGTACTGAAGGTGTGAGGCCGGGAACATCCGAGCGTACGAAGTCGCATCTCATTGGCTGCCCGGACTGGGGAGATAATCAGGAGGCGCGCTGTGATTGGAGGACGAGACGAGGGGCGGGGCCAGAGCGAGGACCTGGCGGCAATATACAACAATGAGTCACCTGGAGAGCGCGCCAAATAGGTGAGCGGGGAGTCCGCAGCTGGGGGTGACGTCATCCTCTCCCGGGGACTCTGTGTACACGACAAGAGGAAACAATTAATAATACAGGGGCCACAAGTTATGTCAGTAACTAGCCAAAACCAACAGCATCCTCTTCATGAGGTAAAATGAAAGCTGATGTTTAGTTTGCTATGGAGGCTGAAAGCTCACAGCTACCTATGAGGCTTTTATGGGACATGGACGCATCCGTTCAGTGGTTTAAGATTTTTGTCAAGCCGAAAGTTACGTTGTACACGCTGGGTGTTGAGTTGCCATGGCAACCGTATCATGCCAATAGCGCTCCTGCAAGGAACAAGCCGGGTGATGGATGGTTGCCTTGGCAACCCAACTACCCAAAATTGCAGCTCTGCACTAAACGTGGATAGCCAAGGCTTTGGCTTTGACACCTGCCATGCCGTCCTTTTAGGATCAATTATTTTCTGCATTCTAGGCCTCCTACCGATCCTCAGTAAGGGAGTGTGCACACTAGGGAACCCAGGGGGATCACCCGCTGCGGATTCCGCTTGCATCTCCCCCTGTTCCATAGACTCCATTCTATGGTCAGGCAGATTCCGCCGTCCGCCCGAAGAATGGACCCGTTCCTGGTTTTGGCTTTAAAAATCTGTCAGATAAATGTCTCTGTGTAATCGCACCTTAGCATATCGGTGTCTCACAGAACAAAAAGAATTGGAGTGGTTTAACCACCGTCCTCTGAGCGACCACAGTGGGTGCAGCAGACAATCTTTGTGTTTTAAGCACTACAATTCTTTGCAGTTTACCACCTTTCATCGAGTGTCATTTTAGCAGAGTCTGTGTAGCACACTATTTTGGGGGGGTCATTTGCTGATGTGTTTTGGGGGGGTTAATATAAGTGCCGCTATGCCGCACAAAATTACGTGCATTTTACCAAGTTCTTATTATTTAGAGAGGGGAAGTCCCCATTAGTTGTGGGTTACATTTGCCATTGTCCCCTTTGAGTTGAATAAAGTTCTGGTAAGTGGCAAATATCAGTCCCTAGAGGAGCTAAAACCCTACTTACATAGTTACATAGTACAGTTGAAAAAAGACATGTCCATCAAGTTCAACAATGGAGGGCATGGATGAAGGGAAGGCGACGGATTATGGGTACATTTTATATTCAATACATTTGCATTTATGTAATTTTGGTCAAAGAACCTGTTCAAGCCTGTTTTGAAGCCCTCCACTGTTTGTGCTGTCACCAGATCCTGAGGTATTAAAAATATATCATTATTGCAGTCTCCAAAAAACAGACCAACCAGTCATATGGAAAAAAAAATCTTTAAACAAATAAGGTATGTATAGTTACCTGTCCAAAGTAAGGGTATATTCACACGGGCGGGCTCGCAGCGAGATTCTCGCTGCGAGCCCGGCAGGTCCTGTCAGTTCCCATAAACTACATACTTGCTGCGGTCTAAACGACCGCAGCGAGTATGTAATTATACCGCGCTTAACCCCTTCTACTCCCGCCGGCTCCCCCGCTGTAAGCAGCATACATTACCTGTCCTTGCTGCACGGGTCCGGCGTCCTGCTCTCCCGCCCGGCCAATCAGTGGCTGCGGCTGGGCAACACACTAATTGGCCGGACGGGAGAGCAGGACGCCGGACCCGTGCAGCAAGGACAGGTAATGTATGCTGCTTACAGCCGGCGGGAGTAGAAGGGGTTAAGCACGGTATAATTACATACTCGCTGCGGTCGTTTAGACCGCAGCAAGTATGTAGTTTATGGGAACTGACAGGACCTGCCGGGCTCGCAGCGAGAATCTCGCTGCGAGCCCGCCCGTGTGAATATACCCTAACATGTGAAAAAAAGGAACGCACCACCTAAAAATACAAAAATACTGAAGCGCTGGGTGCTCAGTCTCTATATAAGAAAGACCAACTACTAACACCAAAACCAGATGTATAGAATGATAGACTGGCACACCAATATAAGAAAACTTTTGATTCCCCCCCCCCCCTTCCCGACTACTAAGCCGTCAAGTGTAGTAATATCTGCAAGCGCTGGTCAGGAGTACTTGCAGTTAAAGGTACATTTACAGATACTGGGAGGCCTGCTCGGCCACCGGGTGGTGCAAATGATGACAGCTCAGGTGGCCAGTGTATTGCAGGAGCAGGCCGTGGGGCCCCCTGATGACCTGTCCCAGTGTCCTGTATGCGACAACATAGTACAAAACAAAAAAAATAAAGTAACAACATACCAAGGCGGATTTAAGTGAAACAAACTCCTGTATTCCAGCATGGCACAATACATAGCAGCAATGCCATGCCGGGATAAAGCAGTTTGTTTCACTTAAATCCGGCCTAGTATGCTGCTACTTAATTTTTATTCAGTTCCTGTGGTAGACTGTTCCACAGATTCACAATTCACATGGTAAAGAAGGCCTGTCTTATGGTAAATCGTTAAAATCAATTGTTTTAGAATTTGATTTAGTTTCTACTCCGATCATCACTTTAAAGGACAACTCCCGCGCTAAGGAAAAATACCAAAAACCAATCAGAAACCTAGCTTTTATACTTATTATCCCTCCTGAGCTGTCACTGTTTGAATTTCCCACTGTCTGTGTACCTTCTGATTTCTAGTCTTGTTCTTCATTTCTTCCTTGCTTCCTGGTTTCAGCTTCCCATGATGCACTTTGGCTGCTGTGACAAGCCAGACCCCTGCTGTGACACTGCAAGTGCCTGCCCCTCCATTCACTACAACTCCCATCATACACTAAACATGACCCCCTCTCTCGCTCTCTTCAGTCAGGCTGCTATATACACACACACTGAAGCTGCACGCACACACTTTCACCTCACTGTAGTGTACATTCTGCAGGATCGCCGTCCCTAATTAGGTCAGGATTGGAACCATAATCGCTCTGTATAGGACCATTACCCGTGCAGACTTGAGGGTGTGCTGAGTATTTTCATTTTATCACCATACTCTACCTCCTTCGATGTGAAATTCTTCTGAATTTGCAATGAATTTTTTGCTATCTGTCATCTCCACGATTATGGAACATGGCCTTTTGAGAACTGACCAAATATTACATGTCACATGTACGTGTGACATGTTAAAAGTTTTTGTCTCATTGAAATTACCCATTTTAATGTAGTTACGGGAAATTTAATAAATGGCTCTTTTGTAATAAGAGTCTAATGGCACTTAAGAGCGCTGTAAGTGGTACTTATGTGCGACTAATTTATCATATAGTCATGAGTGGGTTAATGGAAAGTCACATATGCATAAATGTTTGCTTTGAGGTTGTGTAGCACCTACAGTCTCTCTTAGAGCACCAGATAACCATGGCAGACAAGAGTGCGGAGTCTGTAGCAAGCTTATTGGTGCGCTTCCTGCGAATATTTTCTATTACATAATGAAAAAATACATAAAAACATTTGTTAACCTAATAAAGAACATAAAAAATATCTGCAACATACAGACAGCATGAACCATTGGATGAAATAGAATTCTGAGTATTTATACCATTATACCATTCTGTACTTGTGCTTCTGTCTGATGAGAATTTGTGCAAGTGTTTGTGCCAAATATAAAAAGTTGCATGTAATAAATGACACTTACACAAACAAGGATCCGTCAGTGTACATTGTAAATGGAAGAATACATTGATTGAGGATTAAAGCAATTGTGCAACTGTTCGACCACCACAGACGTGGGGTTATTTTATACGGCCCGGATGTGCTCGCACAATCCAATAATCCCCCTGGCTGATCGTTTCCCGTTTGCAATCTTTACTCCCATCAATGAAATTTCATGATTTTAGGTGACTACCATAGATTTTATTCCCATAAAAAAGATGCAATAAGTGTAGAAGAGATTTTTTTTGTCTGTTTGCTGATCGCTGTCCTTTTTTAGGGTTCCTGCCCTCTGATAGTCCGCCAGTGTATAAGGACCCCTTCTTAAATACTTAGTAAATACCTTCCTTTATTCATTTACTGGAATCCTTTTAGTCGGAAAGGCCACCCAGATAGTACCAGTACTGACGTGTCTCCATTTATGTAACATATTAAGTACATTTCCTCCTGACACAAATTCCCTATGGCAGTGTGTGAGTCCTGACATGTCAGTCTATAACAATTTGCATCATCATCATCATCATCATTACAGTGTATTATATAGAATAGCCCCATTGTGTACCTTCACAGGGGCTTAATTCTTATCCAAAGAGGAAATACACAGGATTGTGTGGAGTCGTCGTAGGTACAGTAGCTTAGCTTAAAGATAGTTGTGTATAGTATACTGTCCATATTACCTTTAAGATCTCAGCACTGTTTCAGCCTGCAACTAGACAAAAAATTGAATGAACACTGCTTGTTGCTCCAGTAAGTGAACTGTAAGGGCTGATACTTGAGAAAGTTCCATACCTTTCATGCTGTGACTAATATATTTTGTAGTAAAACATTCCTATACTTTTAGTCATCAGTCCTTTGCAATACTGAAAAGCCTTGTTCATTAGTGTTTGTGTCAACCAGGTGACAAGCCCTGACAGTGACTACAATGTACAAAGGAACATTACATTATGTAATCCTAGGAGGTTTCCAGGAATATAGAATTTGCTTTTATAAAAAAAAAAAATACACATGCACGCACAAAACTGTTCTGTACAAATCTACTCTCAGTCCGCAACTTTTGATGATATGGCCATGTAGTCATTTGATAAAGCCATGTTATAGTGTCGTCCATGGACTGTTTGTATACGCGTCAGCACAAGCTGTGATGTTAAGGCCCTATTACACAGGCCGATTGTCTGCCCAATCAGTCTAGAGAGTGTTTATTAATGCCTGGCCGCACAGTTGTTGAACCGCGTAAGCATTTACCTCTGCTCGGGCCAGCTCATATGGCTTTTACAGGCACATAAATAATGCAGGTATGTTAAGGCTCTATTACACAAAGCCATATTTGGCCGATTTCAGCCATTACGGCCGATAATCGCGTTGTGTAATTAAAGGCAACAATCAGCTAGCATGCACAATGTTGGCTGATCGCTGTCTTTCAACACGTTGAAAGACTAACAACAATGATAGCAACGATCAGACCGCCTCCATCTCCTATGGGCTGCCCGGACGATCTACAGATTGTCCGGGCAGCCCCTCCTGCAGCTCCCCTTGGCCCTCTCGTACTTACCTGCTCACTGTCGGCGGGGAAAAAGGAGCAAGCGAGCGCTGGCCTGACAGGTTGGGCCTCGCTTGCTCCTGCTGATCGCTCTGTGTGATAGCGGCTTAACTGTGACAGGTCACTGAGGTTATTTGACGTACACCTGCATGCTTTTAATAATAATAATAATAATTTTAATAATTTTTTTCACGTTGGTTGTAAAGCTGTAATATGTACTGCAACACTGTGAGATTGTCACCATTCAAATCTGTTCCTGTCACCAAAGGACAGGGACAATTTCATAGGAAGCCAGGTAAACTATCATTTGTGCATAGTGGATCATGTTTTTGAGTGTGGACAGATAATTTGGCACATGTTTAGGTACTCAGCTTTAACCCGCCCCTCTTCAACCATTAACTAAAGTCACCTGTAAGTAGGATAAAAGATGCTGATTTCAAATCTGTAATTTGTAGCTTTCTACTCTTTTGCATTTCCCAACTGTAAGGCTGTTTTCACACAATGTTAAAAAAAATAGAAAAAGCGGCTATCAGGTGCATTCGCTTTAAGCATTACCCATGTATAGAATGACGCTGGCCCGGCGAAGATGTTCCTGTGTACGGCGCCGCTCTGTTCACGGGTACCTGGCCAGGGGAGAAACACTGGAGGCGGGCTGGGCCGCCCACAGTGGGAGAAAAAACCCTCCCCTCTATGATGCTGTGCTTACCAGGAAACAATGCTCTTTGTTATGTAACAATTGAGTATAACGTCACGGTGTGGTTACAGAGGTTTTGGTGCTGTGTGACAAGAGAGCTGACCATACGGTGCAAGCTACTGAATGTGGTCACGCCGTGCACATGCACAATGAAGACTTGTCCTTCTCTATGCACACTTATGTCTGTGAGAGTGCAAAGGACTGGGACTTCCTGTGTTTTGTCTCTTTTTGACCAGAGAAAAGACCAAATATTTGCACACAGGGAGCATGGACTGCAGTTTGACAGGAAGGGAGACACCAAGTGGCCGTATTTATAACATTGCTTTAAACATAGAAAACCTAAATAAAAAATAAATAAATAAAAAGAGTGTATTGCAAAAAATTGCTTGTGATCATATCCCCTGTTGATTTCTTATTTTTATTGTTTTATTTTTGTGAGAGTGCCTCTTTGCATTTAGGAGATATCTTTTTAATAGATTTAATAGATCTTTTTAAATAATAGATTGTCAGTGTTCAGATGCACCAGATTCATCAAAAAGACTGATATTCTACGATAAATCTGGTGTATTTGAAGTCTGTCTGTTTGCACTGTTTAACAGTGGGCTGAAGAGCTTTCATACTTTACATTGGAGATGATATTTTACCTTGTAAGGGTGCCTTCACACCTACCGGATCCGCAGCGGATCTCACTTCTGCGGATTCGCAGCGAGATCAGCTGCGAATCCAGTATCAATTCACCCCTATGATAGCACATACTTGCAGCGGGATTGACATCCCGCTGTGAATATATGCTTTAACCCCCCGCTGTCCGCAGCCCCGCCACCACAGCCCCCATCCCAGGCCGCATCAGCCCATCTCCGGCCACATCCAGCAACCCCCATCCCCGGCCGCATCCTACAGCCCGCCGCCGAGAGCATACAGTACCTGCTCAGCGGCGCGGCTGCAGTGAGGCTGCCGGCTCAGGTCCCGCTCAGATCAGCTGGTCAAGCAGGTAATGTATGCTCTCGGCGGGGGGTGCAGGATGCGGCCGGGGATGGGGGGATGCGGCCAGGGATGGGGGATATGGGCGGCAGCGGGCTGCTGGATGCGGCCGGGAATGGGCTCATGCGGCCGGGGATGGGGTTAGTGGGCGGCGGGCTGCAGGATGCGCCCGGGGGATGGGGGGATGCGGCCAGGGATGGGGGGATGCGCCGGGGATGGACTGATGGGGATGGGGGGGGGGGTTAAAGCACATATTCACAGCAGGATGTCAATCCCGCTGCGAATATGTGCTATCATAGGGGTGAATGGTACCGGATCCGCAGCGGTTCTCGCTACGAATCCGCAGAAATGAGACCCGCTGCTGATCCGGTAGGTGTGAAGGCACCCTAAGTCTTCTGTAAAGAAAAATGGTCAGAAACCAGAAGAATTAGTTTTTTCACGTTTGGTTTGTTCAGTGAATAATGTTTCAGATGCTGAAGTCTCCTGTGTGCAGTGACATTCTGATGTATCCTCTTCCATTAGTTTCCGACGCAGCTTCTTCATACAGATGAGAATTCTTTAGAACTGATTTTTAGTCCAGGCACGAAGCAGGTAGTGCCAGGGTAGAGGTTTTTAAGGGGCTATCCAGGATTAGGAAAACATGGTTTTATTCTTCTAAAACCAGCTTCACACCTGTCCTCATGTTGTGTGTAGTATTACAACTCCAACTTCAGTGGGACAGGGCTGCAGTACCATGCACATATTGAGCAAAACAGTGGTGCTATTTGTGGAAAAAAGCAGCTATGGTTTTCTAATCCTAAATAAAACTTTTAGGAGCCTGGAAGTGCAGATTGTATACTTCTTCTAAAGGTACTATTACACCAAGCGATTTTATGATGATTAACGATAAACGATCTCAAAAGACCGCTATGGCAAACAACCCGAAATCGTTCCCCAATTACATGGAACGATGATCGTTACTTATGATCGTCCTTGCGGTCGTTTTGTTGTGGCTATTGGGTACGTTTCAGCTATGACTTCTTATTACACTGAACGATGTGCAAATGATTTGCAGACGATCAAACGATAAAAATAGGTCTGAATTCTATCAAACGACCAATGATTTCTCCTATTAGGGTCCATTTACACAGAAAGATTATCTGCCAAAGATTTGAAGCCAAAGCCAGGAATGGATTTGAAAAGAGGAGAAATCTCAGGCTTTCCTTTATGACCTGATCTCTGTTTATAGTCTGTTTCTGGCTTTGGCTTCAAATCTTTGGCATATAATCTGTCAGATAATCTTTCTGTGTAAATGGACCCTTAGGGCCCTATTCCACCGGACGATTATCGTTAGCATAATCGTTAACGATTAACGATCTCAAACGACCGCTACTGCGAAAGACCTGAAAACGTTCACTCATTTCCATGGAACGATAATCGTTACTTATGATCGTAATTGCGATCGTTTCTTCTTCCGTATTTCTTCGCTATTGCGTTCGTATCTATTGCGAACGACCGAACGATGTCTTATTCAATGCGAACGATTTGCGAACGTTTTGCGAACGAGCAACGATAAAAATAGGTCCAGGTCTTATAAAGCGATCAACGATTTCTCGTTCGGTCGTTAATCGTTACTGCATTTCAACCGAACGATTATCGTTTAGATTCGAACGATTTAACGATAATCTGAACGATAATCGTCCGGTGGAATAGGGCCCTTACTCTGCCCATCGGCAAGGGCTCACCTTAAGGGCACTATTACACGGAACGATAATCGGCCGAATCGTCCGGTTATCGCTCCATGTAATAAATACAACGATTAGCCGATGACAATGATCATCGGCTGATCGTTGATATAGGTTTGGACCTACGTGTAATAGCGGTGCACGGCCTGTGACTGACGATATACATTACCTATCCACGTTCCAGGGCTGCTGCTGCGGTCTTCTTCTCCCCGGGTCCTGCGTGCTCTAGCTTCAGAGTGGCCTGTCAGCTGACAGGGCGCGAGCCCTTCCGCTTCCGTTGCTCGCCACTCAAACTATTGACATGTCAGTTCTTTGCACAGAGAGCGTCAGGAGTGGAGGCACGCAAGCCCTCTCATGGAGACACTGCGACACTGAGGCAGGCGGGATTCTGCAGCAAAGAGATCCGCTGTGGAATTCTACTGCCTTTTCTTTGTATGAACATACCCTTAAATCATGCTCAGAGCTTTAGTGTCCAGGAGAAAGTGTGTAACCACAGCATGCACACTCCCTACCTCTCCATCCTTTCCAAGGCTTTACTGATTTATGTACATGGCTTAGTCCGTTGGTCTTAGGCTGCTGTTGTGGAATGGGGCTGTCTTGACGTTTGAGCATCTTATAGAAATGGCAGATTCATTTGGCCCAATTTTGCAACTTCAGCTCATAGGCAAATATGCCTTCCCTCAAAACTAACTACCTTCTAACTACACTACTTCGACCATGGGAATATGTTGTATAGAAAAATGAGCTGGGCCTGCATGAATAAACAATCTCTTGGTTTTGGACTTCTCAGGTGCAGAAATTTTACATACATTATATAACAAGAAAAGAAATATAAAGCTGTAAAACAGGTTTATTGTTAATCTGAGTTTGACAATAAACTAAAGGCTCTGTAACTTCAGAAATGTTTTAAGCTTAGTTAGAAATATGCATATTATTCAGGTTACTGAATTCATGTGTACAAATTGTGATCCCGCTTCTATGGCAATTTTGATCTTTCCTCATTATGCACCCATGCACCAGTGACATGCTTTGCTTCAGGCTATGCTCTAGGTTATTGTGCATTAAAGTGACTCTGTACCCACAATCTGTCCACTCCAAACCGCTTGTACCATCAGATAGCTGCTTTTAATCCAAGATCTGTCCTGGGGTCCGTTCGGCAGGTGATGCAGTTATTGTCCTAAAAAACAACTTTTAAATTTGCAGCCCTGTGCCAAACTGACGTTGCCTAGAGTGCCTGTGCATTAGGCTGGCACAACCTCTCTGGCCCTGCTCCTCGCCCTTTTCATCATTAGGAATGCCCCAGGCAGATATTCTCCTATTCATTAGCTGTGGGAATACTGCACATGGACTGGATGGTTAAGGCACCTGTGCAGTGTTCGCTACAGAGGAATAGGAAAAATCCTGACAGTGGTATTCCTAATGATAAAGAGGGTGGGAAGGAGGGACAGAGGGGTGGTGCAAGCTTAGGGCACTGATACTCTAGGCCATGGCAATTTGGCACAGGGCTGCAAGTTTAAAAGTTGTTTTTTAGGACAATAACTGCATCACCTGCTGAACGGACCCCAGGACAGATCTTGGAGTAAAAGCAGCTATCCGAAGGTACAAGCGGTTTGGGGGGAACAGATAGACGCTTTAAAGAAGTGATTGTGATCTGATGGTCCTTAGACCATGGAGCGGAACAGACTTTAAAGCCTGCAACCTGAAAAGCAGAATGCAGATAGGAACAAAGCTATTGTTTCGTTCCTACTGTAAATTTGAAAGTAATTTAACCCCTTAGATGCTGTGGTTAAATTGTGATTGTAGCATTTCAGTGTTTTTTGGGCACTTGCCACCCCATTAGCACTTGGATGACGCAATCACTGGGATGCAGATGCATTTCTATAGCAGCATGGCCTCTAAAGAATGTCCCCAGGTATGCCATATATTTGTGCCTCTAGTAAAGCCACTTAGGTCACCTATCAATGTTATGTTGACACAATAATACACCACACTATACTAGTAAACCCCCAAAGAACATTCTGCCAAAAATAACTTATTGAAATAAAGGATTTTGTTACATTTCTATATATTTGTGCAATTCTTTGTTTGTTTTTTTTTTGTTTACACACTATACTAGTAGTACAGTGCATTATTTTAGTGATCAGAAAATTGCATTTCAAAGTCGCTTTATGGGAGTAGCAAAAATTTAAGTTTTGGAAAATATAATTTTATTATATTAACCCCTAGACGACCCAGGGCGTAGAGTTACGTCATGGAAGTCTGTCACCAGACGACCCTGGACGTAACTGTACGTCCTGGGTGGTTCTCCAGCTGTGAAGCGCGCTCCGGAGCGGAGCACGCTTCATAGCAGGTGGGGGCCGGCTGCAATCAGCAGCCGGGACCTTACCGGTAATGACACGCTGCAGCGATCGCGCTGCCGCGTGTCATTAACCCCTTAAACTCCGCGATTGTGGCGCGACCACGGCGTTTAAGTGTAAGTGACAGGGGGAGTCCCCTGTCACTTACCAATCGGGACCCCCGCAGTGTGACTGCGGGGGCCCGATCGTTGAAAGGGACCGCCGGAGGTCTCTCACCTGCCTCCGTGCAGTCCGATCGGCGATCTGCTGCACTAAGCCTGCACAGGCAGGCTCAATGAGCAGATCGCCGATAACACTGATCAATGCTATGCCTATGGTATAGCAATGGTCAGTGTAAAAATCAAACTAGTGTATGTACAAGTCCCCCAAAGGGACTTCAAATGTGTAAAAAAAAAAGAAGTTCAAAACACTATTACACTACCCCAAAACCCCTCCCCCAATAAAAGTTGAAATCACCCCCCTATCCCATTATATAAATAAAACATATAAAAATAAATAAATAGATAAACATATAATATACCGTAGCGTGCGTAATTGTCCGATCTATTAAAATATAACAAGCGTCATTGTGATCGGTGAGCGGCGTACACGAAAAGAGGGAAAAAAGTGCGCGGATTACCGATTTTATGTTACATTATATATTTAAAAAAATCAATACAAAGTGATCAAAACTTCCGATCTTCACAAATAGGGTTTTAATAAAAACTAGACATCATGGCGGAAAAAATGACACCCCATACAGCCCCGTAGGTGAAAAAATAAAACTGTTATAAGCGTCACAATAGGCCCATTTTATTAATATTTAATTGCCAAAAAAAAGGATTTCATAAAAAAATATATATATAACATTAGAGAATCTGTGTAACCTGCATATGGTTGTGTTCGGACTGACCTATAGAGTAATAGTATCATGTCGCTTTTACCATATAGTGCATTACGTAGACACAGAAACCCCCCAAACGTTACCATATTGCATTCTTTTTTACGATTTCACCAATTTATATCTTCATAAATAATATATTTGGAATTCCGTCATACATGTTATGGTAAAATGAATGACGCCATTACAAAGTACAACTATTCCTGTAACAAACAAGCACTTACATGGCTTGTAGATAGAAAACTGAGAGTGCTAGAGCTCTTAGAAGGGGGGAGGGAAAAACAAAAACACTAAGATCAAAATTTGCGCGGTCCACTGGGTCATTTTGGGCCTGGTCCTCAAAGGGTTAAATATAAAATAACCCTTCTCCCAATTAAAAACAACTACATAATTTACCTATAAAAAATAAAAACATACACATATTTGATATCACCACATCTATAATGACCGGAACTATAATATTTCATTATTTATCCCACATGGTGAATGCTAAAAAAATTAAAAACTACACCAGACTTACTGTATTTATTTTATTTGGTGCCAAAAAAAGGGAAAGAAAACAATCAGAAGTCATATGTCCCTAAAGATGGTGCGAGTAGAAAGTACAGCCCACAAAAAACAAGCCCTCATATATAGGTATGTCAACTAAACAATTGCAAAGGTATGATTGCACTTGTAAGACGACAATGGAAAAATGTAAGAAGTCCAGCAAGGAAGTAAAAATTATTATCATTACGGGCACGGGGTTGGAGTAAAATGAAAAATAAGTTATAGTTACCAGTCCCGCTGCCTGCGCAGAGCCGCATCCTGCTCCTAGACCCCGTTGGCTGTTTTCCGAGCTTCATTCTGGCTACGTCACAACCCGGCTGACGGATGCCCAATTCAGCCAATCAGTGACGGGGGTGAGACACCTCGGACTTCTTTAAGAATATTGCTGGGTCATGAAGGGTCTAATTTTTTTTCTCTGAAGCCAAGGAGTATTAGAGAGCAGAGCTCATCTCTACACCTAATAATGTAATCATGTTTTGATTTGTAGCACTAGATGGTTTGCTCCATGATACTTTCCAATCTACAACTAGCATTTACATGTAAGGTTGGGTTCACAATGTGTTTTTGCAATCAGTTTTTTAGTGTACACAAAAACTTGGTCAACCACATTTTTGTGTACGCTAAAAAAACGGATGCGTTATGATCTGTTTTTTGATCCATTTTTTTTATAATGAATGTCAATAGAAAAAAGGATCAAAACGGATGCAATCCATTTTTCAACCATTTTTTCATCTGTTTTTTTTTTTGTTGCATAAAATGGATAAAAAAACTATGTAAAAATCCTTCCCGGCCATAGAGAAAAAAGCCCTTCGACCCCTTTAAGAAGGCATCAAGGGTCTAATGCTGGGCTTGTCTGCCTTTCCTAGACTAGCACTAGCACTTCTGATGGCTATAATTTTTACTGTGAGATCATCATAGGACCAGTGTAATGACCCTTCCTGCTTAGTAACAGACCACTTGTAGGCTGCTGCTTAGCCAACACATGGAGAAAGAATCATAATAGGAAGAGCATACACTATACATTATGACTGTACTGTACATCTGGATCTCAATGTGCAAATCCAAAAATTGTATTCCAAATCCAGTTCAGATCTGCCCCTTTTAATATGATACCTTTTTTATGAGTATGACTTATTGATGTCTCATTGATGTACTGAAAAAGTTAAAGCGTTCTTATTGTTTGACAAAACTTTTTTGCATAAACCTTCACATGTATACATGAGATACAGCACTATTAGCTATTATCCAGCATGTTTCACTTATTCCTACATCATGCATACACCACATCATGTTTTTCTTCTAAAATTATTTGGCCACCTTGTTGTTGCATTGTTTAAAAATGCTCGGTTTTATCAAAGAAGGTATATGCATTCATTTGTACAAATTATTCCTGTTGTATCTTTTGGAACTATTTACTGTATAACAGTACAAATGTAAAGTTCCTTTTTGTTTTCTGTGTTCCTTTATTTTTTATTGTTCTACTTACTATATCTATCGCTTACCCTACGTTTGTTTTGTGTACTTCACTTTGTCAAGGGCCCTTGAAAAAGCGAGGTCTGCGAAACGTGCATAGGGTAAGGACCCTATTACACGGAACGATAATTGGCCGAATCGGACCAATCCGGACGATTATTACTCCGTGTGTTAAAGGGAAGGATCAGCCGATGAAATGATCATCGACTGATCATTTCTTTAGGTTCAGAATTAAAATCGTGCATAAAATCCATAGTGTATAATACTGCCAAATTAAAGCGACTCTGTACCCACACTCTTCCCCCCACCACACAAACCTCTTGTACCTTCAGATAGCTGCTTTAAATCCAAGATCTGTCCTGGGGTCCGTTCAGCAGGTAATGCAGTTATTGTCCTAAAAAACTACTTTTAAACTTGCAGCCCTGTGTCAAACTGGCGTGGCCCAGAGTGTCTGTGCATTGGGCTGGCACAACCTCACTGTCCCTCCTCCCCACCCTCTTCATCATTAGGAATGCTCCAGGCAGATTTTCTCCTTTTCCTCACCTGTGTGAACACTGCACATGGGCTGGATCGTTAAAGCACCTGTGCAGTGTTCTGTGCAGAGGAATAGGAAAAATCCTGCCAGTGGCATTCCTAATCATAAGGCGGGTGGGGAGAAGGGACGGAGGGGTGGTGCAAGGTCAGGGCACAGATATTTTAGGCCACGGATGTTTGGCACAGGGCTGCAATTTTAAAAGTAGTTTTTTAGGACAATAACTGCATCACCTGCCGAATGGACCCCAGGACAGATCTTGGATTACAATCAGCTATCCGAAGTTACAAGTGGTTTTGGGGGACAGATTGTGGCTACAGAGTCGCTTTAACTCTTTTATATAGGTGCCCGGTGCCAGGTTAAAGATTGTATGTATACATTTAGGTACATGTAACCCCTATTACCGTCTCCCTCCACCTCCCAGGGGTCGTTGCTGTCTTTCTTGCATTTGTTTAATATTTATTTTTTATCCTATGTAATCCACAAAGAATATATTTTTGCAGTTATTTTGAAGCATTGTTTATTTCATTTTCTTTATCTTTATTTTCTTACCTTAGGTGTCTAACATATACTTTTTTGTTGGTTCTGATTTAGATTATGGTAATCTTTACTTTCAACTTCACCTACTTAGATAATATTCCATGTGATTGCTCTGAAAACTATGCTCAGCACATGCACAGATTTTTTGGATTCTGGCTGCCTCTGTGGCTTATCTGAGCTTTTAAAAGCCCAAGCACACAGCCCTCAGTACATGAAGTTGAAAGTAAATCATAGTGGGTGTCAACCAAGCAGCTGGAGGCTAATAGAAGTGAGCACAGGGGTGTTGCGGGCAAGCTGTGGGCTTTTGCATCCAGATGTAATACCCCATGGCTTTTGAAGCTCATTTCCATATTCTTTTCCAGGTGAAATAGTTCCCCTCCTTCTCTCAATAAGCTCCCATTTTCTCTTTGAATTTAACAAGATGGGCATCAAGGATATGGACTTAAGTGACATCCTGCAACTCATTGCAGCCACCCATGGCACTGCTCCAGTCTCTGACGGAGTGGGCAGCCGGTCTGTGACGTTGCAGCTGGAAGATGACAGCCGACGTTACAGCTGGAAAATTACAGAAAACGTCCGTCAGCAGGAGCGGCACTACGGAGGCACAGGGACTGTTAAGTATACCATGTTTATTATTTTCCCACATCTCTTGCCTGTCTCTCTCTTTTTTTCCATAGGACTTCTCTTTTAACTTTATATTGTTGTATTGTATTATTAATGACAGGTACACTTTAAAATAAATAAAAACATAATTAAAAAGAAAACTTTAACAAGCTGGTGTACATGTTCACTTTTTGAATTTATTTACAGATGTAAAGAGAATCCACAAACAACATGTACATAACTGAGTACACAAAGTAGTTTACTGTAGTGCGCGGAATATGCATAATTTCACCATGAAGTGCACAGATATAGCTTAAGTAGTAGACCTAACAAGATAACATCAGAGTTGCATATGACCTTGTATTACTGTACAGTAGAAAAAGGGAGGACGGATTTGGCAATTAAACATTAAATAAATACATAGAATAAATCAACACACCACCATTTACCATCCAAGGGTCATGTATGTAGAACAATATGACTCATTCCGACTGGGCTCCTGGCCCATTATGGTTCCCCATTTTGTAACCGTGGATAGAAAGCTTTCCCCTTAATGCTTTTTTTATGACCTATTTTCCCATCCCTTTGCTAACAACACAGTTTCTCTATAAAATGGAGTCATATATAGCTTCCCCTCGCCCAGTTGGAGGGTTGACGTCGCCAACAATGGTTTGTCTCTTTCCAAGGGCGGAATATCCTAAACTGCCTCTGGTATATTCAAGCTTGACATCTATTATGGAAAGGACAGCAATCAGACTGGTTCCCCTATGCCTTATAAAGAGGAGGAGTTCTCCTTGGGTTCATAGGGAAGGGGAATGTTAATCCTGTGTCTTCCTGCACTTCTGTACCTGTAGCAGATAGGACGCAGCTATGATATAAATGCCCTTCACTTCAAAAAAGGGTGAATAACTGTTTTACAGTCCTTAGTGGCTACATATAAATTAACCAACCATTGTTAAAAAAAAACTTTATTATATAAAAAAATATAAAATAATATAATGTACATAGTACTGTAGCGATGAATCGGTTCTGCTAACTTTTGCCAGTCCACAAATTAGAAAGTTGACCCAGCTTGTACAATCCATATGCAGTATAAGCAGATGAAAAAGAAACCTCGACAAGCTTTGTAAAGTTAAAATTTTAAATATAGAAGCATTTATGTATAGCAAAAAAAATAAAGTAAAAACTATTTTTTACAGTCAACAAAGCCAATTATTCTATCTTAGCAACTTGAGCCCTGTACCATTGAGAAGAAGAATGTGCAGAGCGAACCCCAGGAGTCTCCACAATACTCCTTGGCTAATCTTCTCTTCTCCAGTACATCTGGATCCTCTACACACTCTTTAGTTGGTTCAGTCGTGTCGATGTTTGTTGCTGGTTTAGGTTCTTCCTGCTCCTTGTGTTCAGGGTTTAGCACTGCCACAGTTGGGAGCAGGTACTTGAGGTGGGCCTCAGCTGGTCCTTTTTTACACTCTTTAGATTTTAGGACAGCTTTTGGATCCAGGCAAATGTTCTTCTGCTTTCTTAGAGCCCGAGTAATTTGCTTCCAGTAATTCTTCTCATTTGCCACATAGTTTGGGCATGTTGTAGGGTTCCCTCCAAAGGTGCAGAATACGTTTGTTTCCCCCTTAGTACATTCAACATTTAAAGCCACAGTCTCAGTCCCAGACACAGACCAGGTGCATTCTGCTTTGTCTTTACTGACAAATTTTCCTTGAAGTGATCCTCTCCCTCCTTTAGAGCCTCTCTCTTTTTCTCCATTACGAGTGGGAGATTTTGGCTTTTCCTCTTTACCTGCTCCTTTCTGTCTGTCTTTCTTTCCTTCTCTTTGCTTATTTCCCTCTACCTGAAGAATCAGTGAGATCAGGAGGGTCGCCACAGTAAGCAAGGCAAACCTATTCAGCTTCATGATGTGCTGCTATTCGTGAGAAAGGAAAAGATGACATTATTAGTATACCTGCCTATAAAGTATAGTCAATGCCTATATGTAGTAATATAAATTATAGATGAAAATTACACTGAAAAGTCTATGATATTTACATCCCTTGGCCCGATCCATAACTTTTCCAAGGAAATGTTTGATTCTCATTCAAATAAGTGTAGCCCTATCATTCTGGAAATCAGGTGTAGCCATAACAAATTTTCCATCAGTCATTGTCTCACAAGTATCTATCACATACCAGAACATCATTTCAAGCAGATTTTCCCTTGACATGTCTGATATGTTAAATGTCAATGATACAGGGCTTGGGTAGGGCCAAGTGAAAAGTTGTGACATGATGTGATGGTGTGCCAGGATAGGAATGCATTGATTTGTATAAGGGATAAAAATGCACCTAGGCAGAGATTGCACAGTGCTGAAACTTAGATGCTTTTTGAACGTGACATTTATTTTATGTATGACTAAAGTAGGGGAAAGTTGAATCATACAGTAATATGACTCCAAAGTCCTACCCTTGCCTTAAAGCAACACCTGAGGCAAAACTTATTCCCTGTGATCTTTCTAGTGCCTAGGCTAAGTAGATTCAATGAACATGTTAGAGATAATACCTGTGACATGCACCTCCCTATGAGGCATAAAACAAAGGGGTAGTTCACAAAAAATCAACTGGTGCCAGAAAGTGACAGAAATTTGTAGTTTATTTCTGTTAAAAAATATTAATGCTTCAAGTACTTATCAGCTGCTGTATGTCCTGCAGGAAGTGGTGGATTCTTTCTAGTCTGACACAGTGCTCTCTGCTGCCACCTCTGTGCATGTCAGGAACTGTCCAGAGCAGTAGCAAATCCCCAAAGAAAACCTATCCTGCTCTCCAGACTGGAAAAAAATACCACTTTCAGCAAAACATACAGCAGCTGGTAAGTACTGGGAGACTTGATAATTTTTAGTAGAAGTAAATTACAAATTTCGGCACCAGTTCATTTGAAAGAATTTGTTTTGTCAAACTACCACTATTTAAAAAAAATATATATATCTAAATTAATAAAAGTCAATAACAATACTGCAACTCCTTATCATAGAAAAGAGCATACACCGTGTCCACTGGACGTCTATGAATCTAGTTTTTATTAGCCTATCAAAAGAAATTATAGCTGCTATTTTTCTTTTATGTTATATATTATAACTTTTTCCATTTATTGGCTTATAAGAAAATTCAAAAAGTGCAGAGTTATGTGCCGCCATATAGTGCCATGCTATCAGGAGATTACTATGCAGTAATAACGCTATGCGTACCGTGTGGTTTGATGGTTTCCTCCTCGGATGTGTTCTCCTTCAGTGTGGTGTCACATGTGTTTCTAGTTGTAAATGAGAGGTATTTATAAGGTGTAGAGGACACACCTAAGCTCGGGATTACGACACAGTCTTCCAATATTTGTTTCAGACACACCTCCTGGATATAGGCCAGTATATAAGATGTGCTACCTGACAACCGTAATACTGGATTTCCTTTTGTTGTTTCATTGTTAGCTGCCAATTACCGTCTTAGTAGTTGCTGCCAGGAAGCCTTTCATGTCTCCACACCAGCATAAGCCCTCTTCCGGGCTCTACCTGTAATGCAAGCATCTGCACTATGCAGGAAAGCTGGTTTTCTTGTTCTCTCCGCACAGACTTTTTTTTTTACTACTAATATGTTTAGACTTGTTTTATTGTCTTTTTTACTTTATTACAGTTCTAATTTCATCCCAAGCTACCTTGAACATTGATAAGGAAACTCACAATTGGAAGTGCATGCAGGTAGACCTATATACAATATAGGTATAGCTAGAGATATAACTGGTAGGAAGAAAGTGAGACCATATCTATATACTGTGTCCAGTTCTGAGACCTCACCTACAAATAAGATATTGATAACTGAGCGGGTATTATTGATAATAGAACGGGTCCAATGAAAAATTACAGGATCGCTCTCCAATATATACCAATTTTTGTTTAGTGCTCTTTTAATGCATTCATTAAGGGGAGTATTTTTAAAAGAGAAACAAAACCTTTTTTCTTTTTTAATTTGTTTTTTAGGTCTTCTTTTAAGTAAGTTGTCTCTGTCTACACTTTCTGCTCTTTTTAAAGCCTTCTTTAAGATCTCTAGGGTAACCCCGCTCCTGTAGTCTGGCCAATAGATCAATCGCTTGCTGTAAATATGTATTAGGATCACTATTTATTCTTTTTAATCGTACTAATTGCCCATATTGAATAACTTCTTTTACTGAACTAGGGTGGGAGCTATTATAATGCAAAAGGTTGTAGGTTTTCTGTATCCTTCTGTATATATTACACCATTATCAACCTTAACTGTAACATCTAAAAAATCCAGGGTACTACCACCAAACTCCCGTAAAAAACATATTCATATTCATATTAGATGCTCAATAAAAGCCCTAAATTCAGTTTCATCACCCTCCCAAATGATACAGACATCATCCATAAATCTAGCATAGTATTTTATCTTATGAATGAAAAGGTTATTGATGGCGTATATACTGTATAGTGTTTCTCAAAAATAGCCAGAAAAAGATTGGCGTAAACACATGCAGCTGGCGTGCCCATGGCCGTGCCCGCCTGCTGCCTATACCACTCGTTATTAAACCTAAAATTATTGTTTTCCAGAATAAACAATAAAGAATCACAAACAAACTTTCAAAAGGATTAAATTTTGGTTTAGCAGAAAATTTTGATTTGGCATGTTTTGAAGTGGATTTGTTTAAATCTATGAGAAAGGTTAATTTGTTCAAATTCTTTTCCACAGCACAGAAGCAACCAAAAGGGGAAATTAAGGAGGGAGAGAGCCCTGTCACTATCGGTCCTTTAGGTTTCTTCCCTATAATGAATATCACAGAGGAGGAAAGAGAATGTTTGAACATTCTGGATGCGTTAGAAAATGAGGCATTAGGGCTAGAAAGTAATACCACTACTCCCGTAGAGGATCACAGTCATTTTAATGGAGGTAAACCCCTCTACTTTCTGTCCACCCATTGAATCAGGAGGAACTATTGACTTGTTTACTAAGTCGGTCATTAACCCCTTAGTGACCGCCGATACGGCTTTCTACGGCGGTCACTAATGGGCCTTATTCTGCTGCCATCAGCTTTTTACGGCGATGGCAGAGAATAAGGCTGCGGGGCCGGGACGGCCCCCACCCCATCCCCCCGGCTACCGGAGGTAGCTGAGGGGTTGGGGCAGTGTGTGAGGTCCGTCCCGGCCCCCCCCCCTTACCGACGATCGCCGCTATTAACGTTATAGCGGCGACCGTCGGTAAATGAGAGTACCGGTGCCGCCGCCACCTTTCATCTCCCCCCGCCGTGAATCTACGGCGGGGGGAGATGAAATAAGTATCCCCCAGACCTCAGATCAGCCCCCCCTAGTGCCCCGATAACTAACCCCCCTCCCCCGGCGGCCATCATTTCCAAGATGGCCGCCGCTATCGCTGTGAACCGACTAACGTCGGTTCACAGCGATTAAAAGGTTAAAATGAATGAAAGCCCCATGCTCTCCGCCACCGGAGGTAGCGGAGAGCATGGGGCAGTCATCGGGGACCCCCCTGTGGGGTCCCGGTACAAGCGATCAGCGGTATATACTATATACCGCTGATCGCTTGTGCCATGTGCTCCCGGCACTTTTTATCCCCTGTCACCATGAATGATTGGTGACAGGGGATAAAAAGTGATGTCCCCCCACCCCCCAAGTCGCCCCCCACCCCCCCTGTCACCCCCCCTGTCACCCCCGTCCCCCAGTCACCCTCCCTTCCCCATATACTCACCGGATCCACGGAGCTCCTTCCTCCTCGACGTCCTGGCTGGTTATGAAGTGCGCATGCGCTTCACAACCAGCCAACTCTGAAAATTTAAAGTGACAGAGACCAATTTGGTCTCTGTCACTGAACTATGATTACTGAGATAGAAAATATCACAATAATCATAGTAATACAGTGAAAATGAATATGTAAAGTACAAAAAGTGACAAACATACAAAAAAATAAAACACACACTTTTTATTATAGTAATAATTGCAGTTTACTCCCAAATTACCCCTAACCCCCCCCAGATTACCCGTAACCACCGCACGTTGCCCGTAACCACCGCACGTTGTCCGTAACCACCGCACGTTGCCCGTAACCACCGCACGTTGTCCGTAACCACCGCACGTTGCCCGTAACCACCGCACGTTGCCCGTAACCACCGCACGTTGCCCGTAACCACCGCACGTTGCCCGTAACCACCGCAAATTGCCAGTGACCCCCTCCAGATTGCCCGTAACCACCCCAAATTACATGTACCCACCCCAGATTACCTATAAGCACTTCAGTTTATCAGTAACAATCCCAGATTGTCTGTAACCCTTCCAGGTTGCACATAACCCCCCCAGGTTCCCCGTAATCACGCCAGATTACATGTAACCCCCCCAGATTGCACGTAACCACTGCGCGTTGCCTCTGACCACGCCACGATGCCTCTGACCACGCCACGATGCCTCTGACCACGCCACAATGCCTCTGACCACCGCACGTCGCCTCTGACCACCGCACGTCGCCTCTGACCACCGCACGTCGCCTCTGACCACCGCACGTCGCCTCTGACCACCGCACCTTGCCTCTGACCACCCCAAATTGCCAATGACCCCCTCCAGATTGCGGTGCCCATGTCAGATTACAGGTACCCACCCCAGATTGCCTATAAGAACTTCAGTTTATCCGTAACCACCCCACATTGCCCGTAACCACCCCAGATTGTCAGTAAGCACTGCAGGTTGCGCGTAACCACCCCACGTTGCCCGTATCCACCTCAGATTGTCTGTAAGCACTGCAGGTTGCCCGTAACCAGCCAACGTTGCCTGTAACCACCCCAGATTGTCTGTAAGCATTGCAGGTTGCCCGTAACCACCCCACGTTGCCCGTATCCACCCCAGATTGTCTGTAAGCATTGCAGGTTGCCCGTAACCACCCCACGTTTCCCGTAACCATCCCAGATTGTCTGTAAGCACAGCAGGTTGCCCGTAACCAGCCCACGTTGCCCGTTACCAGCCCACGTTGCCTGTAACCAGCCCACGTTGCCTGTAACCAGCCCACGTTGCCTGTAACCACCCCGCGTTGCCTGTAACCACCCCACGTTGCCTGTAACCACAGCAGGTTGCCCGTGACCACCCCATGTTGTCCGTAACCACCCCAGATTACCTGTAACCACCTCAGGTTGCCCATAACCACCCCTGGTTGTCCGTAACCACCCCACATTACCTGTAATCTAATTTTTTTTATCTTATTTTAGTAACTGCGCTATTCTAATAACCATTACTAGCTGCGGTTTTGCTCCTGTAAATCGGCGCTCCTTCCCTTCTGAGCCCTGCTGTGTGCCCATACAGTGGTTTATGCCCACATATGGGGTACCGTTGTACTCAGGAGAACCTGCGTTACAGATTTTGGGGTACGTTTTCTCTCCTGTTCCTCGTCAAATTGAGAAATTTCAAACTAAACCAACATATTATTGGAAAAATTCGAGTTTTTCATTTTTACTGGCCAATTTTGAATACTTTCCTCTAATACCTGTGGGGTAAAAATGGTCACCACACCCCAAGATGAATTCTTTGAGGGGTGCTCTTTCCAAGATGTGGTGACTTTTGGGGGGAATCTATTCTGCTGACACTACAGGGGCTCTGCAAACGCACCTGGCGCTCAGAAACTTCTTCAGAAAAATCTGCACTGAAAATGCTAATTGGCGCTCCTTCCCTTCTGAGCCCGGCTGTGTGCCCATGCAGTGGTTTATGCCCACATATGGGGTACCATTGTACTCAGGAGAACCTGCTTTACATATATTGGGGTGACATTTCTCTCCTGTTCCTCGTGAAATTGAGAAATTTCAAACTAAAGGAACATATTATTGGAAAAATTCGAGTTTTTCATTTTTACTGTCTACTTTTGAATACTTTCCTCAAATACCTGTGGGGTCAAAATGCTCACCACACCCCAAAATAAATTCTATGAGGGGTGCACTTTCCAAAATGGAGTGACTTATGGCGAGATTTTACTCCGCTAGCACTACAGGGGCGCTGCAAACGCACCTGGCGCTCAGAAACTTCTTCAGCAAAATCTGCATTGAAAAAGCTAATTGGCGCTCCTTCCCTTTTGAGCCCTCCTGTGTGCCCATGCAGTGGTTTACGCCCACATATGGGGTACCATTGTACTCAGGAGAACCTGCATTACAAATTTTGTGGTACTTTTTTCCTCTTGTTCCTCGTGAAATTGAGAAATTTCAAACTAAAAGAACATAATATTGGAAAAATTCGAGTTTTTCATTTTTACTGTCTACTTTTGAATACTTTCCTCAAATACCTGTGGGGTCAAAATGCTCACCACACCCCAAAATAAATTCTATGAGGGGTGCACTTTCCAAAATGGAGTGACTTATGGCGAGATTTTACTCCGCTAGCACTACAGGGGCTCTGCAAACGCACCTGGCGCTCGGAAACTTCTGCAGCAAAATCTGCATTGAAAAAGCTAATTGGCGCTCCTTCCCTTCTGAGCCCTCCTGTGTGCCCATGCAGTGGTTTATGCCCACATATGGGGTACCATTGTACTCAGGAGAACCTGTGTTACAAATTTTGGGGTACTTTTTTCCTCTTGTTCCTCGTGAAATTGAGAAATTTCAAACTAAACGAACATATTATTGGAAGAATTCAAGTTTTTCATTTTTACTGTCTTCTTTTGAATACTTTCCTGTAATACCTGTGGGGTCAAAATGGTCACCACACACCAAGATGAATTCTTTGAGGGGTGTACTTTCCAAAATGGGGTGACTTATGGGGGTTTTTCTCTCTGCTGACACTACAGGGGCACTACAAACGCACCTGGCGCTCAGAAACTTCTTCAGCAAAATCTGCATTGGAAAAGCTAATTGGCGCTCCCTTCCTTCTGAGCCCTGCTGTGTGCCCATACAGTGGTTTACGCCCACATATGGGGTACCGTTGTACTCAAGAGAACCTGCATTACAAATTTTGGGGTGCTTTTTGTCTCATATTCCTTTTGAAAATGAGAAACTTTAATCTAAACGTATATATTATTGGAAAATTTAAATTTTCAATTTTTTTACTGCCTTATTGTGAATACTTTCCTCCAGCCCCTGTAGGGTTAAAATGCTCATTATACCCCTAGATTAATTCTTTAAGGTGTGTAGTTTCCAAAATGGGGTCACTTATGGGGGTTTTCAGGATACCAGACTTCTAAATCCATTTAAAAAAAGAACTGGTCCCTAAAAAAATCTGTTTCACGAAAATGTGATAATTTGCTGATAAATTTCTAAGCCCCATAACACCCTAAAAAAGTAAAATATGTTTACCAAATTATGCCAGAATAAAGAAGACATATTGGTAATGTGACTTAGTAACTAATTTATGTGCTACGACTTTCTTTTTTTAGAAGCAGAGAATTTCAAAGTTCATAAAATGCTAATTTTTTAAATTTTTCATGATATTTTGATGTTTTTCGCAAAAAACACACAAAGTAGTGACCAAATTTTGCCACTAACATAAAGTGCCATATGTCACGAAAAAACAATCTCAGAATCGCTAGCATACGTTAAAGCATCACTGAGCTATGAGAGCATAAAGTGAGACAGGTCAGATTTTGAAAAATTAGCCTGGTCATTAAGGCCCAAACTAGCTGCAGCACAAAGGGGTTAATGATGTTAAATGTCTTATGTACCCTCCCGCTAGTAAGAATTTATCGGACAAAGAAACCAGGGCATTAAATTGGCTCAAAAATCGTCCGGACCTGATAGTGAGGAAAGCGGATAAGGGTGGTATGACAGTGGTAATGTCCCGTATTCAATACGATACTGAAGCTATGAGACAATTAAATGATGTTAGGGTGTACACTAAGTTACCATCTGACCCTACATGTAGAACCATAGATAAATTGAGGACTCTGTTACGGTCCTCAGTAGATACAGGAGTCTTATCTGAAAAAACTGCTAATAGACTCCTCCCTATCTCTCCCAAGAAGGCAAAATGGTAATATTTGCCTAAAGTGCATAAGTCACTGACCAATCCCCCAGGCCGCCCTATTGTGGCCAGGATTGGTTCAGTGACGGAGGCACTGTCCAAGTATATTGATTGGTTGCTTCGCCCCCTGCTGCCTACTATACCCTCGTATCTTAAAGATACAAATGATTTTTTACTTTCTTTACAGAATGTATCTTGGCAGGATTCTTACAGGCTAGTCTCTCTGGGCGTCGAGAGCCTGTACACCCGCATCCCCCATGATGCGGGTGTACAGGCGATCGATGAGTTCCTGAGGAGTACAGAGAAGTCAGAAGCATTTAGAAAGTTTGTTTGTGATTCTTTATTGTTTATTCTGGAAAACAATAATTTTAGGTTTAATAACGAGTGGTATAGGCAGCAGGCGGGCACGGCCATGGGCACGCCAGCTGCATGTGTTTACGCCAATCTTTTTCTGGCTATTTTTGAGAAACACTATACAGTATATACGCCATCAATAACCTTTTCATTCATAAGATAAAATACTATGCTAGATTTATGGATGATGTCTGTATCATTTGGGATGGTGATGAAACTGAATTTAGGGCTTTTATTGAGCATCTAAACATAATAAATAATATGAATATGTTTTTTACGGGAGTTTGGTGGTAGTACCCTGGATTTTTTAGATGTTACAGTTAAGGTTGATAATGGTGTAATACATACAGAAGGATACAGAAAACCTACATCCCGAAACATACTTTTGCATTATAATAGCTCCCACCCTAGTTCAGTAACAGAAGCTATTCCATATGGGCAATTAGTACGATTAAAAAGAATAAATAGTGATCCTAATACATATTTACAGCAAGCGAATGATCTATTGGCCAGACTACAGGAGCGGGGTTACCCTAAAGAGGTCTTAAAGAAGGCTTTAAAAAGAGCAGAAAGTGTAGACAGAGACAACTTACTTAAAAGAAGACCTAAAAAAAAAAAGAAAAAAGGTTTTGTTTCTCTTTTAAAAATACTCCCCTTAATGAATGCACTAACAAAAATTGGTATATATTGGAGAGCGATCCTGTATTAAGAGAAGTTGCTAACCGCAGACCATTGGTCACACACAGGAGAAACCGCACGATTGGTGACAATGTGAACAATGGCTTGAGAAAACCGCAGGTAAATTGGTTGGAAAATATGATACCTAAAGGAAATAAGAAATGTCATCAATGCTCTTTTTGTTCTCAAAATTTAGCAGTTAACACTTTAATGCTGAGAGGCAAGAAATGGGAAGTTAGACAACTAATTACCTGCCAAAGCACGTACATTGTGTATGTAATTATATGCCCCTGTAAACAATATTACATTGGGAAAACAAAGAGGAAGTTATTCCATAGAATTAGGGACCATTTTTACTCTTTCACTACTGGAATGGGTGCAACAAAACTTACTGAACATGTATAATACTGTACATAATGGGGATAAAAAGGTACTTATGTTTGCAGGGCTACAAAGGGTTCACGTACTGGAGGGGGGCGGAGATAGGCATTCCCTGCTGCTAAGAAAAGAAGCGTTTCTTATAGCATATTTTGAAGCTACTGGCCCATTGGGCTTTAATGAAAAAAAAATGAATTTAATGCCTTCTTATGAATTGTTTTTAACGTGTTTTAAAATTTTGCTATGTTTATGCTAATGCAGGGGGTTGAACCCTTTATATGCATAGACGCCGCATGACGCAAACACGCAGCCGTGACGAAGTACCGTACAGGTACGAAACAGCTGTAGCTGCTACGCTGATGGCGTCCTCTCACCATGTCTGTCTGCTGTGTTTGTTCTATATGAAATAAAGAAACTATCTGAAAACTTCAAGTGGGGTGAGTGCCATGTTATTTATCTTTTATGGATTGTGGTACTCCAGCTTTATATATTCAGGCGATTCAGCCCTAGCGCACAAAATGGTCGTCACTGTTTGCACACACGTGTGCCTGTCTTCCCTCGCCCTCCACAATTTTGTAAGATCTTAGTATGAAGAACTTCTCTGCAGTCCGGTGAGTTGCCACGATTTCTTTACATGTTTACATTGGGGTGCTGCCAGTTTGTCTACCTTATCGTTTATGCCGCTAAGCCCCACACTTGGAGTATAAGGTATTAACTCTTCATATCCTCGCTTGAGGTAGTGCCAGATGTTTATCTGTTTGGTGTGAATTTTTATATATTTCTGCTGCTATTTAGAAAATATTAAATATGCTATTTTTACCTGACTGCACTTCCTATGTGTCCTGCAGCATCTTTGGGTCCTCCTGTGAACGATCCTGCCACCGCTCATCTCAGCAGTGACAGCCTGCTCAGTCCATCACTGATCGAGACAGGACAGCACCACAGCCAGTGATACTACTATTTCTGTGCACAGCTCCTTCCATACTGTTTTCCTTCCTGTCATACAGCCTCTGTGTTATCTCACCAAAGCCTGTGTATGGCCATGACCATGCAACTTGTCCGTTTGATAGACATTTTTCTACAAATTAAACTGCCAAAAAGATGTTGTATGGTCGTGGCTTATGTGTTTTTTTCTCAGACTACTGCAGACAATGCATCCTGTTTTCCCTCTCTTGTACTGCTTGCTGATGAGCAGATGATGTTTTCACCCCTGAGCCAACACCAGCCAGGAGCAATGTGCAGTCATATCTATGTCAGAAGCAATAGTGTAGACAGCTATGTAAAGGAGTTATGCTGACTGTACAGCAGAAAAAAAGGACGTTGTTTATAACTATTTAGAAAGTTGCTCAATTTAGTTACTACATTCAGAAAGCAAACGAACAATAAAAAAGGAAATATTAATGTGTCCGTAGGTGAGATAAATGAGTGAGGTGAGATAAATAAATGTACTATCCAGTATACAGTTCTTTTATATACAGTTGGTTCGAAAAGTTTAGTTCACACTTACCGGATCCGCAGCTGATTTTCTGCTGCGGATCCGCAGCAGATCTGCAGCAGGTTTCATTTGAATAACTGAACACAGCATCAAATCTGCACCATCAAATCTGCTGCAGATCTGCTGCGTATCTGCTCTGGATCCTGTAAGTGTGAACGCACCCTTAGGCTACAAACCCACCCGGATGTCTGGCTGGAGCATATACTTCACCTGGTCCCCGCTCCGGCTTGCTGAACACACTGGGAACCGCCGAAGCAAGCCGGAGCCGGGATCAGGTAAAGTATCAGCTCCGGCGGCCGGGGGGTTAAAGGGGCAGGCTGCGGACAAACTCGCAACAGGCATGTACATCCCTGCTGCGTGTTTGTCTGCCATTGAAAGTATAGGGCCGGGATCTGCAGCGAGTCTCGCTGCAAATACACAGCGAGGGGACTCGCCGCAGATCCGGCAAGTGGGTTTGTAGCCTTAAGCATGGGTCTCCAAACTGCGGCCCTCCAGCTGTTGCAAAACTACATTTCCCATCATGCCTGGACAGCCAAATCCAAAGCTTTAGCTGTCCAGGCATGATAGGAGTTGTAGTTTCGCAACAGCTGGAGGGCCGCAGTTTGGAGACCCTTGGTTTAAGGTGTGTTCACACATACAGGATCTGCAGCAGATTTGATGGCGCAGATTTGAAGCTTCAAATTTGCTTTAAATCTGCAACTTCAAATCAGCGCCATCAAATCTGCTGCAGATCCTGTACGTGTGAATGCACCCTAAAGGATATCCATTAAGGTCTATAGGAACATATATATCCGTGTACACTTTAGTGTGATGGTGGTGTGAACCAACCCTAAGCTGTTCATGGTCCTCCAGCTGAATCATTCATTTAGGTTCTCTGGGGGTTTAGTATAGTCATTGTGTGAGCTTTTATATTTCCCATATTTAGGGTAGTTTTACACATACCATATTGCAGCGGATTTGATGGTGCAGATCCTCAGCGGATTTGAGCACAGCATCAAATCCGCACCATCAAATCTGCTGTGAATCTGCTGCAAATCTTGTACATGTGAACGCACACAGTATGATTAGTTGAAAGAAAACGGTGGAATTCTGTGTAATAGTGAGTGTTACAGGATGCAGAAACTGTCTTGCTATTACATGTCTCTTCCATGTGTGTTTTCTTTGCTGTTAGTCAGCATTGTAGTCTCTTCTTTTTTCCTCCTGATGATTGAAGAGAGGTTTCTGTCTTCCCTCACACCCACTCATTCACACCCACAGCTGTTCAAATCTGCCCCCTCTTCCTGGTTTTTGCTTTCTTTGAATGATGGGTCTGAATAATCTCAATAAATGTTTAATGTTTCACTAGTCTTTACAGTGTATAGGCGTTCATCGATGCTGTAACCGGATGGGTTTATTTCAGATTGTTAAAGTGTCTTATTCATGTGATAGGAAGGAATGTAGTGTTTTGATGTCTTATTTGTATCTATCTATCTATCTATCTATCTATCTATCTTAGCTGGCTGTGTAAGTGGGATTGGTTTGTATTTAGCTATGTGCATGGGAATAGGTAGATGTATTGTTATGTCAACTGTTCGGCCATAAACCTCCCCAGTAGTGTCAACATTGGAGGACACAGTTGTTGTTATTGTCCAAATGCATGTAGCTGTAATTGTACAACCACATTTTGCTTGATAAACATGTACAAAGCCTGGGAAACTTCCATTCATGGTCATCAGTGGTCTACATAGACATTTCTGGAAGCACATCACCCCCCACCCAAACTTACTATAAAGATCGGGGGTATGTAGCTTCTAGTCAGCCTCAGCTGGGACCATGGATGGAAGGTGCCCAGCACCCTGTCATCGAGCGAGATGGGTGTATATTAGTCCATAATATACAATGGGGCTCCCCATTTCATTGTGGAAGGAACATCTATGCATCTGTACCATCTGTAACTGCAGCTAAGTATTGTTTTAAATCTCTTATTTTTTCTATAATTCTGTGTGGTTATAGCCTTCTCAGACTATTATCAAAAGCAACCGGTTACATAATGGTGTCAGAAGTGGGATAATAGTCATAGAATTGCTATAACTATATAATAGAAATATAATGTATGTGTTAGCTGAGATGTGTAGTTGTGGGGTAGATGACAAAGCGAGTCCAGTCCCCTGGTGGGTGTATAGTTCGCGACCCTGGGCACCCAGCACTCGAGGTGGTGACACCATTTCAGCTGACAGACCCCAGTCGGCTGGTGGTGCCTTGTTATGTCTCTTGAATGGCAGAAGACCGCAGCAGATGTGGGATGGATCTGTCTGCTGGCGCGAATTGAGAGAGACATACAAGAAAAAGAAGTGAAGCAAGTGGGCTTCATGGATGTGGAGATTGTAGGGTGGGAGCAGGCTCCTCACCAGGTTTTGGGCAATGAGCGGTAGCAGTGTGTTAGTCTATAGGTTTGAAGTAAATCATGTTAAGAGTTTGAAAGATGTGAAACCTGTAGTAATGTGTTTGCAAAGAGGATGAGTAGAAGTTGTGTGTTATTGGCAGGTAAGAATGGATGTTATTGTATTATCGGTATTGGAACGACGAATGTGTAGAAGGTAACAGTGTGATAGTGAAAAGTGTAACTTCCAGCCTTAAATGACGGCTTGTATATTTGTGCTGTAATGGTTCGTATATGACGTTGCATGTGTATTTGCACTGCAGAAAAGTTTTTTCTCTCTGTATCTAGGAGAGCAGAGTGAGCAGCAGCTTGTCAGGTAACAGTCTGTGTTCAGCCCCTGAAGCTGATCTATGGCTTATAGTAGTAGCATGGAGTTGGTGGAGTTTTGACAACAAGTCTAATATTACTAGATATTCACATTTGAAACTAATGAAGATCATGAATATATTGGCTAGAAATATATCAGTTGGGGACTCTGTCATTTGAAGGAAAGTTGATGGCTATCTGGTGGTGAGATTTATAGACTTAATCTCTGTACAAAGTGTTGTACTCTGTCCATTGTTTTAGTGTTTGTATTTTCTGTATGTGGACCAGTCAGATAAAGGTTAGTCTGATGGAACATGAGGAATTCATGGGATTATTTAATCAATGATATAACTAATATGTCTGTGTTTTATCTGCAGGTTCTTGGAGTATTGCTATATATAGTATGTGTATAACCTGTGATGTAATGGATATCCTTTAACATTAATTTAAATCCACGTGGTAACAAATTGGCCAAATGTCAGTACTTTTGTATTGTGTACATGTTGTGTTTTCCTTATTGTTTTGTATTCTGCAGCTGTTGAGAGAAGAACAGAAGTGAAGAGACACCTCCTGCTTATGTTTTTTCTTCCCCTAATTACAACTAATGATTTGTTTGTTTGCAGGAGTAAGTGGCCGTCCTAGCAGAGAAGCCAGGTTTGGTATCACCTGTTGAGTCCTGGCCAGAGTAAAACTTAATGTTCTTTTTTGTAGTACTACCCACATGTGTTGTTTGGTTATACTGGGGATAGTAGTTCAGTGAGTCACCAGACTGAACAAAAATGCGCATTTAGGTTTTTGGTTTTTGTTTGGAGCTCCAGTTAGAGTTGATAAGAACTCTTTTGTTTTTGTTTTGTTTTTTTTGGAAGTGACTTTGCGCTTCCTGTGAGACTGTTGTGAATGGGCCCATGTATGTCTATTGTTTGTCTGTACTGCCATATGTTATATGTTTCTAAACGTTTGCGCAGCGATTTTGAACTCAGCTGAAAGCAATAGAGTGATCTATTTAGATCATTCTATGAGCTGTATGTATAGTTGTATTACCTGTATGTATGGATGGCTCAGACTGATGTAGAGTTCTATGAGTTGTATGTTGGGGTTATATGACAGATAAAAAAATGTAATGTACTAAATTGAATCAAATTTTACAGATGGTAAAGGAAAGTTGACATGTTTTATACTCCCTCTTGCTAGAATAGAAATATGTACATGATATTAATGAGATACCTGAAATATGAGCCTTATAGTATTTCGCAATAAGAGTAGAATGACTAGAGACATATAGGAGGACAATAGGTGTTTGTCTTGTTTGTTCTAGAACAGAAATCCTCAGGTGCTGACTGGGCAATGTTACTAGAGGAAGGTGTTGGATTGATAAAATTAGAGTGTGACATTTGTTACTTTTGTTTCATTCATTTAATGAAGGGGTGGTGAAGAACAAACACTATAAAGAGATACAAGAGCCACCAAGGACGCTGCAAGTCATGATATTCTGTTCTTGTGTGACTGAGACTGAGTTGCTGAGCCCACCCCACACAACTTGAATGTTTGTTATCTGCTATGGTCTGTCTTTAACTCCATCTTCAGAGGAGGAGCAGATGAGCCTGAAGAGGCGACAACCTGAGATGACTGTCTGCCGAGGTGCCAAGATGATGGAAAAAGGCGGCCCTCACCAGGCACAGCACTGCCACAGAAAGGGGCTCTAGAGTCTGCACCTCCAGCCATATCTGCAACCCCCCTGACCTGAGAGAGAGGAGGGGGAAGGACTGAGACAGACCAATCCACTTGCAAAGACTGTAACAAAAGAGACTTTTAACAACTAAAGAGACATTTTTTCAATGCTATGACTGATAATCCAGCACACCAGTCTTTTCCAGTTTTGGTTTTTAGTTCAGTCAGTGCCGAGGTAATTTCTATGATAGACAAATAAGAAATAGTGAAATATTGTCCTACAGCAACCTCATGTCCATTATGGACCAAGGGGTGGGAAATGTCCTTACTGATATGTACTTGTCATGGTCTCAAGCTTAGTTTATTACACAAAGGTTTAGAAACAGGAGGTGAAGTATAAAATGAAGAGAATAGTATGTGAATAATTACATGTTCAAATGAGGATGATACCAAATCTATGACATCACAAATAATGTTTTGTAACTTCCTTAAATCACATCAATAAGACAAGGGGTGGAGTGTAACCGGATGGGTTTATTTCAGATTGTTAAAGTGTCTTATTCATGTGATAGGAAGGAATGTAGTGTTTTGATGTCTTATTTGTATCTATCTATCTATCTATCTATCTATCTATCTATCTATCTATCTTAGCTGGCTGTGTAAGTGGGATTGGTTTGTATTTAGCTATGTGCATGGGAATAGGTAGATGTATTGTTATGTCAACTGTTCGGCCATAAACCTCCCCAGTAGTGTCAACATTGGAGGACACAGTTGTTGTTATTGTCCAAATGCATGTAGCTGTAATTGTACAACCACATTTTGCTTGATAAACATGTACAAAGCCTGGGAAACTTCCATTCATGGTCATCAGTGGTCTACATAGACATTTCTGGAAGCACATCACCCCCCACCCAAACTTACTATAAAGATCGGGGGTATGTAGCTTCTAGTCAGCCTCAGCTGGGACCATGGATGGAAGGTGCCCAGCACCCTGTCATCGAGCGAGATGGGTGTATATTAGTCCATAATATACAATGGGGCTCCCCATTTCATTGTGGAAGGAACATCTATGCATCTGTACCATCTGTAACTGCAGCTAAGTATTGTTTTAAATCTCTTATTTTTTCTATAATTCTGTGTGGTTATAGCCTTCTCAGACTATTATCAAAAGCAACCGGTTACAGATGCCCACGCTGTTTACCGGCAGCTTGTGTCAAGGCAAAATAAGACTGGAATGTGCAGCTAGCTGACAACCTTGTTATTTTATCCCAGGTCTTGGCACCCGTCCTGACATTTGCTTTAGAAATTTACACCCCAGCTATTGATTGTACTATTGGAAATAACCAAATGTAAAGATCAGATTTGAGTCATATGTCATTCTTCTGTTATAACCTGCAAATGGATGAGCATCTCTTCTATTTAAAGGGATGGCCCATTATTAGAGAAAACATGTAAGCTAAATTCCTAAAGCAGCACAGTATCTATCCAAGGGTTGTGTGCAGCTCAAAATCACTGCCACAATAATATATATATAAGGATTCCCAGCCAAATATTGAATCACAGAATGGGAAACTAACCTTTAAAATAAATTTAACCTTTATTATACTAATTAAAATGACTCTTGTCAATATTCAAATGAAAATAGTGCAAAAATAACAAAACAACACAATAGAATCTATGATACACAAACAATCGCTGTTAGTAACCACCCCCGATGGGGTATAAATTAGCAATATGCCTACACTCGGTATGCCCTGTGTATAAAATAACAAAAAGATGTGTGGGCAAGGTGCTGGGACTAAACGGCAATGGCAGGTCTAGGGGTCCTATATGCCCTGTTCTCAGTCCTAAGCTAGACCTGCCCTAGGCGGCGTGTACGTCCTAAAAAGGACGCCCCCCGCTCCGGAACCTGCCCTATCTCCTATATTGGCCCTAACGATAAAGGGAGCTAACTGTCTCACTAATCCGTGCACTCTCTAGAATCAGGTGTACTAGTGACTAGGAGCTATGATATTCACAATAAAAGTACACAAGAACGATAAATGGACTAAGATAACGGGAGACAAGGTCTACTACGGTGGTCTGTAAGTATAGCCAGGAACTATTACTAAACTGTGCAGTACAGATATTTTGTATTCTTTGTGATAGGTATGATGGTATATGCAACTAACGGCTATAGCGGTACCTTCTCCAAAAAACTCTTATGAAACAGATGAGAGTATTCCCGAAGGATATAACTAGTTACATAGTACAAGCAGGCCTGCAATAGTTAATCAGTTCAAAATAAACAGACAGCCTATAGTTCCACAGCTCTAGGTAGCCAAAATAACTACCGTATAGCACTCACATAGACCTGAGCACACAGATGTGATAGCCATATGAGCTCCAAGAGATATATACCATGGTGATATAACATGTAAATCGCATGAATGCCGCAGTATGGCCGCTCGATAAACTCCTGAGCCAGCAATCTCCGCGGCTCTTCAATATCACCACAGAAGACCAATAGCCCCCCACCGGTGCAGGCACTGAGCGGTCATAAAACAGCGGATGATACAGAGGGAATAATACTTTCAGAAGTATCTTGGTTTCATACTCATCTGAACACCCTCCATTACGGTCTCAGCTTTACTGCAGCTCAGCTTTACTGAAGTGAATGGGGTTGAATTGTATTACTAGCAGTAGCATTGTTTTTGGTCATTGTCAATGCATACACTACAGTATGTATCGCCGTTTATTTCATTTACAGGGCTGGGTACAGAAGCACCTAGCAAATGTACTTTACAGCAAGGGGAGCGGCAATGCATATAGTACTGTATGAATCACTGCACAAATCACAACAGTTGTGTCATTGACATGTAGTAGCACTGCTATGATTATGATTGCAGACAGAAACTGTACGTTTCAGGTTACAATTTTCATTCCTTAATTCATTTTCAGAACCTTTGATATGAAGTTTGCAACCTTAAATGCAGTTTGCTCTCTGCTGTGTTTCCCCAAAAATAAGACGTCCTCCTAAAATAAGACACCCCACCAACTAGCCTAAAGTAAGGCATCCCCTCGAAAATAAGACACCCCACCAACTAGCCTAAAGTAAGGCATCCCCTCGAAAATAAGGCACCCCAACTCTAAACTAGGGCCCCCCCGAAAGTAAGGTCACCCTTTGCCACCCACCACCACCCAGGACTCACCTAATCCCCTCATGGACCTTCACAGCCGGTGCAGCAGGCAAACGGGTCCATGGCCCCCACGTCCTCTGCCGCACACTTTACGCACGCTGTTGCCGCCCCGCCGCACGCTTGTCACGCGTCACTCATGTCCTGCTGCCCAGTCCCCCTGCTGATGCCCTCTTGGTCTCGCACTCCCGCTTCAGCAAGGATATGAGTATTCCGGGTAGGTCCGCGTAGATGTTTTATACCCCGAAAATAAGACATAGTGCCTGTTTTTGGGCAACAATTATTTTCAGGGAAACACAGTATACTATTCTGGTACCTCCCAGTTATGTATGCTTATATCAGGTCTTTATGTCAAGAATGCTGCCCTCACTAAGCTTTTATGTAGTAGCATAGATTAATTCCTATACTGCTTCTCTCTTCTACAGTCCACGTGTGATTCACCCTTCCCCTTGAAGCCTTCTGTGTGTGCTCTCTTTCCTACCTACACTTTCATAGAATACAGCTTATGTGAAGAATTGCAATTGCATGCACCAGGGAGCACAGTCTAAGTGCCCTCTAGGTTATCACCTGACTCCACAATTGTGGCTCCGGTATGAGGAGTGGCTGGTCCTGAGAACAAGACAGTACTGACAAACTAGCAGTATGTGTGTAGTCAGCAGGCCGGGATGTCAAAAGGAGAATCGGTAACAAAGGACAAGACAGCAGCGTGGTTAATCATATGCAGGCTCAGGGTAGTTTGGGTCAGCAACGGGACAGGCAAACAGTATGGAAGGGGTCAGACTGGCAAGCATACTCTTAGAAACAGGCATGGGTTGGGACACAGGGAATAGCAGGCACAGGAACAACATCTTCACTCAGGAACACAAGCAGCCAACAACACTCAGGCAAGGAAGAACAGGCAGATTGGCTTTAAATAGGTGCAGGAGAAACAGGATAGATGGAGACATATTAGGAAGAAGCACACTGGCAGTGAGTTGAAACAGAAGGGACCACACCGCAAGCAGGGGTATAAGAACGTGACTGGGTACTGCCCATTTGCGTTACAAGGTAGTTATAGTAATCAGGTATTCTGGCTATTTTGACAGTAATAAAGTCTCATACACATAGTGGAGCCATGTGCAGAAAGCTGTTTTAATGCACAATGGCCCCACTATATGGACTCCATGTGCCTCTGTACCATTTTCCATAAGAACATGGTAGAGGTTTAAGACCTGTCCCTGAGACCACATCGGATTGTCCCTGAAACATTCAGGACCTTCCCAAAAAAAAGCCACTTTTTTTTAAAGCTTCTTGGTGGAATTGTTACTGCAAAATGAGAACTGTTTGCATATCTAAGACATAATGAATCAGCTACTTATGTCATGATGGCATCTTGTTGAATCCATGCCTTAATGTCGGAAAAGTTTTGGTGGTACAAGAGGGATGTTAAAAATATAAGGTAGTTGGTTTAATGTTAAGGACTATCAGTGTGTTTCTACTATAGGTTGTTTTCAGTTGTATCATGCCCATTCACATTTCCAAGGTGACGTTTCTCTGTTCCTTACTAGTACTAGTTTGTTGGTTGATTTGTCATTGCCCCAACTAGCCAGAATCCTACTCCACACTGACGAGGGGCAAATACCCCGAAACGGCTGTCTGTGGATGGAAGCCTGCCTTGGCAAGCCCTTGTCATGATCGCAATACTCGCACCTTGAGTTAGACATTGATAAAAAGAGGCCACCCTGGTATTTCCCTTTTTATGTTCCAATACTCGCAACCAAGTGGGACTTAAGGGGCTATTTATGAGTGTGGTGTGGTGCTCTCCCCATCATGGAGGCAACAGGCTAGAGATATCTGGCTATCCCGTGTTTTGAGACTCGCAACCGAGGCTCCATGGACTCTTGTTTTGCATATCCCTACTAGTACTAAGCAGAAAAAGTGTTTCTTTTTTATTCTTTATATAATATTTTTACATATACAAATAGCAAGGAAGAACCTCATGATGGGGGATAGAAGGATGCAAATGATAAAAAACTGACAAACTCAGTGCCTAAATAAAAAGCTGAATCCCATCAAGCAGGATGGCAACACACAGTAAGCAAATCCACCCTCTGTTATATAAATGAGGATCCTAAGGTCCCCAGACGAAACCAGACATTTGGCATATAAAAGTGAAAAATAAGAAAAAAGCGTGAAAAGAAAGAAGGGAAGAAGGGGGAAAAAGTGGGGGAGAGGAACAGTCTAACCAGGATAACCCATGTACTGTAGATATTCCCAGGTTCCACTCACAAGGAAGAGAATGTGGTTGTGTCTTATTAGCCAGATGGAAGATGGTTAATATACTTAGAGCCCTTGAAAACAATCATCGGGAACCAAATGAAAACATTTAGGTTAGTCTTATTGCAAAGTGATCCGATCAATCCTCCGTCCAATAGATTTCCTTCACTTTATGGATCCAGTGAGGCAACATAGGAGGAGAAATAGATTTCCAGTGGGCAGGGTAAGATGCCCAGGTGACATTAGTACAGAATTTCAGCATTGACTACCTACTGTATACACCTTTATTGGCATGTCTGAGATGTGGAAAAGGAAGAGTGCATGGGACTTTGGTGTCTGTTTTTGCAGTGTGGTAGAGATAGTGGCATGTCGCCCATCCACAAACCTTTGCAGCTCAGGGCTCATCCGGAAGATGTAAAACAAAGTGCCCTCCTCATGTCCACATCTCTTTCATAGGTTTTTTGTCTCTGCAAAAAGTTTTGGAGGGTGTGTCCATTTTATATGCAGTAGATATCATTTTTGTAACCTATACAGATCCGCATGAATTAGAAAGTATTGATTGTTCTAGGCAACTGGTTTTTCTTAAAAAAAAAAGGGGTAGGTAGGTAAAACCGATCATAGTTTTCCAGGGTGTACAGTGATGAAGACTGTCTTCCAGGATGCTTCTACTTCGGCTAATATGGGGGTCCCGCTTATCTGTGTTATAATAATATTATAGAACTAACTGTAAGTATATACTGCAGATTACAATGTATCTTGTGAACAGAGATGTAAGAATTATTTGCACCTCTATTGAAGTATATTCGGTATATATACTGATGTACAGCAGGGGGCAGGCTCACACTGTCCTATGTATTTGGAATGAGCGCTTTAATAGAGTTAAATCAAATCTGCGTCATTCTGTTTTGTCCCAGGCCTAACAATAAAGTAAATTGATTTCATCACAGAAAGTGCATAAACTTTGTATTATACTTTATTAATCGATTTTGTCTCCAGGCCCAGGAGGAATATAAATGCCTATACAGTGGGAGAGATCAATAGTTTCATAGGTGTCCTGACTTTGGGAGCTGATTACACACTTTTATCACAATGTCACATGCAGAATATACCTAGCACAATTGGCGAGCCATGTTACAGACACATTTGCCCTTCGTATCTGGTCCACACCTAATAATTTGTGCCAATAAATGGTTTGGCACTCTATTGTAGTATTGTACCACAGTGTGTATGCTGTTTTACTCATTGTAAGTGTATCAGAATGGCAGTACTGTTATACCGTAATCTATACAAAAAGGTGATGTAAGTAAAAACATAGTATTAGCACTGGCTTTAAAGTGTTTAAACTTTTGACATGTTTTTAAAATTGGGTGGCCAGCCAGGATGTAAAGCTCATGACAGCATGATTCATCTATAACTGATGATCGTAGCTGGACTTAGGACTGTAGCCTCTATTAAATGGGGCGATGTGAGAGCAAGTGCGCACTGACCTGCCAGAGCGATTGTCAGATCATCCGGGCAGCCCATAGGAGACAGCGGTGATCTCTGTTGCCGCTCCTATTACACAGAGCGAAGGCAGCAGATCAGTGCCAAGCTGATGGTTAGAGTTCCAGCCTGTTAAAAGACAATGATCAGCCGACAATCACTCCGTGTAAAAGGGCCTTAAGACTTTGTGCGATCTATACATGCTCTCTGGATAACATGTAAAAAGTTTTTTAGACTAAAAAACTCAAATATTTTACAATGTGTGCGCAGACTGACATGTTTTCATAGACTTTATGGTAGCACATTAGATTCAGTACGGCCATGGTTTATAGCCTAGTTTTCCTGCTTTGGGTTTTGGTGTTAAAGGGGTAGTGCAGCACTAAACAATTATTCACAAAATAACACACGTTACAAAGTTATACAACTTTGTTATTTATGTTATGTATGTGAATGGCCCCCTTCCCCGTGTTTCCCCCCACCCACGCTAGACCCGGAAGTGTGGTGCATTATACTCACCGCATCTCATGTCGACCCCTGTCCTCAGGAGGCCGGCCGAACCGCTCCATCCGTCCCTCATGCTGGCCCCCCTCTGCCGCGTCATCAGCAGCTCAGCTGCAATTGGCTGAGCACAGCTGAGCATCGCCTAACCCTAAATCAAATTGAAAACCTCTTTGATGTTATGTCTTAGTGCATCCAGTGCTGGCACACAGCATCACAAGCTATCGAGGGGCTCACAGGTGCTTTGATCCTGGATTGAAAACAGATCCCCAGAACACCATCTGCAATGAAGGGCATGCCCAGACTTTGCCGGTGGGGGCCATACACCTTAGGTTTTGTTGTGATGAAAGGATGTGCAAAGTAACTCTCTTACACCACCTTGAAAAGATGGCTTTCACCTCACTCCAACTAGAAGTCTTAGAACAAGAATAGGGATATATGACAGTCTAAAAATATTTCCAAAAAGAAAGAATACCCATCTGCAGACAGTTTTGTTGTGATGCCATGCATGCAAATTTGATCCGCCTGTGATTTGCTTTTTCTACTTTGATTTTCAGTGTAGTGTAGTTTGTAAATGTAGTTAGTGTGTTTGTTTCCTGCTCTGGACAGCTCCTGAAAAGGACAGAGGTGGCAGCAGAGAGCACTGTTCGTAATTGGAAAGAATACACCACTTCCTGCAGGGCATACAGCAGCTGATAAGTGCTGGAAGACTTAAATATTTTAAATAGAAGTCATTTACTAATCTGAATATGAGTGCACACGTAGTGGAAGAAATGTGCCATGGACTTCACAACAGCACGTCCACAGCAAAATCTACATGTGTTACACATGGATTGTGATGTGGATTTACTGTGGTGTGCAAAAACCCTATGCACATGCACTAAGACTTACTTTGGATTTACAGCACAGAAACTGCATAGCAAATCTGCTACAATAAGCCAATGCCTCAACCCAGCCTTAGGGTTTAGGTTAGAAAGTTTGACCTTTTTTTTTCTGTCTACTCATCCAATGTTACCAGGCAGAGATGGAGACGAGGCTATCAGATTTCATATGTATAATGCTTAGAGGGTTAGATGCGAATGGATCATTTGAATTCCATACACATGTTCCATATTTTTATACTGTTTGGGATGACTGTACACGTGTTAGGTGAGCTGTACTAACCTCCTGCTTCACTTGTACTTCAAATCTGAGGCAATTTATGGGTACTGTATCCGGACACAGCTGGTTTTATTTAGGTGAAACCATTTCAGGAGTTTACTTTTTGTGTAAACTCTTTAAATCTTGATCCCACTTTAAAGGGGTTATCCAAAAACACGGCCACTTTCTTTCAGAGACAACACGACTCTTGTCTCCAGTTCTGGTGCGGTTTGCAATTAAGCTCCATTTACTTCAATGGAACTGAGCAGCAAAACCCCACCCAAACTGGAGACAAGAGTGGGTCTGTCTCTGGAAGAAAGTGGCCTTTTTTGTAGCTCTGAATAACCTCTTTAACCTAGAATTGGCTCCTATCTTCTATATGCCCTCTTCTTGGCACTGCCAGTAGTGATGTGACTCTAGATATGGACATATCTATACATTCTAGAATGTCTCTGGAATGAATCTCTCACAAGCCAGAGTTAGCATATGGAAACTAGAGATGATCGAACAGTGGAAAATTTTAGGTTCTATAGAACTGGAACCTTGTTGAACCTTCCGCATTTCATTCCCGATGCCTTCCCGGTCCGTAGGGAAGGAGGAGACAGCCCGGGTACTGACTTGAATTCCGGGCGGTACCCGGGCACTCTCCTTCTTTCCCACGGACCGGGAAGGCATCGGGATTCAAATGTGGAAGGTTCTACAAGGTTTGAGTTCTATACAACCTAAGATTTTCCGATGTTTGATCATCTCTAATGGAAACGTGGAAGAAATCCACTACTGACTTCTGATTCTCTAGCACCTACTTAGGAATTTTTTATTGATTGTGTTTAAACATATGAAATAAATCTCTGCAGCCAAGTCAACAGAAATCTTCCATGAGTGGTGTGTATACAACAAACTGTATGATATTGAGAATAGAGAAATATACCCAAACTGGAGATAATCAAATAATCAGAACCTGACATATCAGGTAGAGCTAGGTTCTGTGGTTGCCTAGAGTTAACATTTCATGAATCAATATGCTGTCTATACATGAAAATGATTGATGAATGACACCTATTTTACTTTACCTTAATCCAATAATTTTGATGACCCAAGTTTATAGGATAATAAATCTACAAGATGCTGCAAGTTCGGATCATTAATCCTGTTCTTAGGCCAGGACACCTCACCATGATGCTGGAACAGAACTGAGGCCTATCTATCTATCTATCTATCTATCTATCTATCTATCTTCTATCTATCTGTCTATCTATCTATCTATCTATCTATCTATCTTCTATCTATCTATCTCCTATCTATCTATCTATCTATCTCCTATCTATCTATCTATCTATCTATCTTCTATCTATCTATCTATCTATCTATCTATCTATCTTCTATCTATCTATCTCCTATCTATCTATCTATCTATCTATCTATCTATCTATCTATCTATCTCCTATCTATCTATCTATCTATCTATCTATCTGTCTATCCATCTAGTATATTCAGCAGCACAACAATTCAAGTGTGGGTGCCAGTCGTAGCTTCCAACCACAAAGCTTCTTATAGTCTGACTGTCGGACCCTACCCGCTGACTAACATGCTCTGGAGGGGTGACTGTCACTTCACCATTGAGTGACTACGATGCGGTTATTCCAAGATGATGTTTTTGCTGATTGCCATGTCAGCTAAGGATCGTACGCCCGGGCATGTAACACTACATTGTGCTCTCACCTGAGAGGCAGTCTCCTGCTGCCGGCTGTATCCTAGAGACCGGGACGCTTTCTACAAACACAACTTGCTCTAGCGACCAGACGAGTTCCGAAGTGTATCCTTTCATTGTTGCAACTAAGTAGATTTTTTTCAAGCGGACTTTTCATATAAAACTTGAATCAATTTGGACATTTCCTTATATAGAGATCTAAGGACATTTAAGATAACACTGTTCACTGTCACTGTATTATATGTAAAAAATAACACTTTTATTCACGTGGAAAGTCATTTGGAACACACCTGATCATGTATACACAATGAATTTGACTGACACCATTATGCACCAATAGATTGTTCACTGACTTAGGCTTGAAAATGGTGGCGTGAGGCCTCAGAAACCTTACCTTCTTCTGATTGCTGTGCTGAAAAATTATTTTACCGTCACAATAAACACCTGATTTGCTTGCACTATAACCGGAGTGCCGTTGGACTTACTATAATATCTATCTATCTATCTATCTATCTATCTCCTATCTATCGATGTATCTATCGATCTCTCTCCTATCTATATCCTATCTATTTATTATCTATCTATCTCCTATCTATCTATCTATCTATCTATCTATCTCCTATCTATCTATCTATCTATCTATCTATCTATCTATCTATCTATTATCTATCTATCTATCTATCTATCTATCTATCTATCTATCTCCTATCTACTATCTATCTATCTATCTTCTATCTATCTATCTATTATCTATCTATCTATCTATCTATATCTCTCCTATCTATCTATCTATCTATCTATCTATCTATCTATCTATCTATCTATCTCCTATCTATTATCTATCTATCTCCTATCTATCTATCTATTTATTATCTATCTATCTATCTATCTATCTATCTATCTATTTATTATCTATCTATCTATCTATCTATCTATCTATCTATCTATCTATCTATCTGTCTAAGAATCTCTTTAGTTATAACAAACACAGTATAGTCACAGTTATTTTATTAATTAATATGATGTATAATGAAAAAAAAACACAAAAACAGAATGCTATAAAAAAAAGTCAGACATTATATACAAAAGCTGTTCTTTTTTCTTGGTATACTTGAGACTCCAGAAGACGTTCAGTAAATACAGTCCGTGATCCATGTATTCTGTAGAAGAGGATGTATAGAAGCCTGTGATGGGTAAATAATATCTTTATGTACAAGGACAGTCCCATTGCAAAGTGTCAAACACCCTGCAGCTTGAAATTCTTCCATCTTTTGCATACCATCTGTAAGACAAAATGATGTCATATATTAATACAATCAAAGATTATACTGTGGGAATGTCTCATTATGCTCTATAAATGGCATTATTATTACCATTGCCCCAATGTGGAGATTAGTCGAAACTGATCATACTAACCAGTTGGACTCTTTCTTTTCTTAAAATGGCACTTTTATTTAAATCTATGGACTTTCATTGAATTAAGTGGCAGCAGGTGTTTTTATATGACGCGTCCTTTAAACAGGGGGCAAAAGACCCTCGTTCTAATCATTGGTGGGGATCTTAGCAGTCAGGCCCCAACAAATAACAATGTTTGTTGCCAGAAGAGGAAGTAAAAGCAGTTTATTTTTATTTATTTAGGCGACTCCCTTAAAAGCAGACTGCTTTCCACTACCTTTTGTTAAGGGAATTCCGGAAAATTCTTCTCTAGCAGCAGAAAGACCAGGATGGAACACCTTGGGGGAGATTTATCAAAGGGTGTAAAATTTAGACTGGTGCAAACTACCCACAGCAACCAATCACAGCTCAGCTTTAGGCAGTACTGAAAGGAAAGCTGAGCTGTGATTGGTTGCTGTGGGCAGTTTGCACCAGTCTAAATTTTACACCCTTTGATAAATCTCCCCCAAGACGTTGGGTGAGTCTTAAAGTGACACTGTCATCCCCTTTTTGCATTCTGACTTCTCTACCCAGGTGAAAAAGGTAAATTTAGCAGTTTTCATACCTAATTTTTTATCATACTTCATGGTGCTTGTTTAACCCCTTAGCGTCCCATGACGTACCTGGTACGTCATGGTGCCGCGGGGGGTGTTCAGAGCGGGGTCCCGCCAGGACCCAGCACTAAACGGCACAGATCCCGCCTGCAATCTGCAGCCCGGCAGTGCCTCTATTAGCCGGCGCGGGTCACCATTGCCGCGCCGGCTAATTAAGCACTTCAATGCAGCTGTCAAACCTGACAGCTGCATTGAAGTGCTTTGTACTGCACGTCCCTGGTGTCTAGTGGCACGGATCTCCCCCCCGCGATGCGATCGCGGGGGGGAGATCCGTTCTTCTGGCCGGCCCGGGTCTCAGCGTCGGAATGACGCTGATCCCGGCTCGGCAATAGATTGCTATGGCCTGCAGCAGGCCATAGCAATCTATCACCGATTACAATGATCTTTGCTGTGTATATACACAGCATTGATCTCTATGAGAGCTCAGTGCTGTTTATATACAAGTCCCCCAGGGGGGCTTCTAGTTTATGTAAAAAAAAAAGAAGTAAAAATGTGTTTTAATTAATAAAAAGCTCCCTCCCCTAATAAAAGTCCAAATCACCCCCCTTTTCCCATTTTATAAATATAAATTAATAAATAAACAAATAAATAAACATATTTGGTATCGCCGCGCACGTAATCGCCCGAACTATTAATTAATCACATTCCTGATCTTGCACGGTAAACGGCGTCAGCGCAAAAAAATTCCAAAGTGCAAAATTGCGCATTTTTGGTCGCATCAAATCCAGAAAAAATGTAATGAAAAGCGATCAAAAAGTCGTATTTGCGCAATCAAGGTACCAATAGAAAGAACGCATCATGGCGCAAAAAATGACACCTGACACAGCCCCATAGACCAAAGGATAAAAGCGCTATAAGCCTGGGAATGGAGCGATTTTAAGGAACATATATTTGTTAACAATGGTTTGAATTTTTTACAGCCCATCACATAATATAAAAGTTATACATGTTACATATCATTGTAATCGTAACAACTTAAGGAACATATATAACAAGTCATTTTTACCATAGGGCGAACGGCGTAAATGCAAAACTCCCCGAAATCAAAACAAATTCGTTTTTTTTTTTTCAATTTGACAGCGCAAATGATTTTTTTTTCCGGTTTCGCAGCATATTTTATGGAAAAATAATGCCTGTCATTACAAAGTACAAGTCTTTAGGTGAAAAAATGCAAACGCTATGGACTTTTAAACATAAAATGGAAAAAGCAAAAGCGCAAAAACGAAAATTGGCTTTGACCTTAAGGGGTTAAGTAAAATGTGATATTTCATCAACTGCAGATTGTGCCAAGTGGGCTGTGTGTATGTGAATGCAGAAAACAGAAGTAGTGAAAAATCCTCTGTCTTGGCTAAATAAAATATATGTAGAATGTGACAGCCACAAGACTTTGCAGGCCTAACCTATGACCCTGCTTTGGCTAAAAAATACTAAGCCTGAATGAGTCTGTCAAAGTGGATTGTTATCTATTGTTAGCTATAATATACTGCCTTGTATATACCTTGTTGAGCGGGAGTCCACTTTGTTCTTTTTTGTGCGCTATTTGTCAGAGTAGTCCTGCAGACTTAAAGCGCTATTCCAGGAAAAATTTACTTTGCCCCTAAAGTAGGAGGTCGCGGGGTTCCGACTTCTGAAACCCCCAGCGATCTCTGTATCGGACCCCACCAGCTCTGTTATGAATAGAGCCCTGGGTCGGCATGCAACACACGGCTCTGTTCATTCTTATGGAGCGATGGAAACAGCCCAGTACAGTGCTCTTCCGGCGTACTCTGCTCTTTTCGGCACTCCATAGAAATGAATAGAGCCGCGGGTCATGTGCCGACCTGCGGCTCTATTCATAAGAGAACTGTTGGGGCCTGGTATGAAGATCGCCGCGGGGGTCCAACCTCTGAACCTCCTACTTTTAGGGGAAAAGTAAATTTTTTCTGAAATACCCCTTTAACAGTAGATGGTAAAAAAAGGGGCAGTCCTTGCAGAAAATATTTATAGCTGAATAACTGTTCTATAAACGAGGAACAAGAATGGGATGCAGCAATGAATGCTGAGCTGAATCAGCACTGCATCTTTGTGGCTGCCTCTTAGATCAGAGACGGCACAGGGTCAATCCACAAGCTCTAGATGGATGGAATCCCTGCCAGAGACGTCACAGCTATTCAATGAATAGTGACCGCAGAAAACCCTGTCAGTTCACACAATAGAGAGTGCGGCTCCGGCTCACTAGGATATTGAAGGTGATGCCTTCTAAAGGCCCTATTCCACCAACAGATCTGACGACAGATTATCTGCCAAAGATTTGAAGTCAAACCCAGGAACAGACTATAATCAGAGAACAGCTCATAAAGGAAAGACTGGATTTCTCCTCTTTTCAAATCCACTCCTGGGTTTGGCTTCAAATCTTTGGCAGATAATCTGTCGTCAGATCTGTTGGTGGAATAGGGCCTTTAGACAGAATCATGACTCATGACAAAACATGGAGCCATTATTATGAGCCAGAGAGCAAGTGGCAGAGTATGCTATTGAAATATGTAAAGAGGTTTAACTATAAACTGTGCTCCTTATAGAGAGATGTTTACTGACAATATGAAGCTTCCATTTCCACGCAAACACAGAGGACAATTGTCAAAAGGCATTGTGGTGTTGCATGACAAGGTAATATTCTTCAAAAGAAAACAAGTCTCTAAAGAACTGTTGATGGAAGGTGGGGCTTGGAATCATGGAGAGCTGGGCACACTTCTCTGTCGGTTACAGGCTCTACAATAGGTATGGGCTGCACCTAAATGGGGAGGGTGCAGCTGTGCTGTGAGAGAAGATGGCTGTAGTTCTACCTCTGCCACTCAGGAGCATGCTGGGAGATGTAGTTCTACCACAGCCACACAGGATCATGTTGGGAGCTGTAGTATTACCACAGCTAAACAGGAGCATGATGGGAGGGGATCTGTAGTTCTACCACACCCACACAAGAGCATGCTGGGAGTTGTAGTTCTACCTCAGCCACACAGGGTCATGCTGGGAGTTGTAGTTCTACCTCAGCCACACAGGGTCATGCTGGGAGTTGTAGTTCTACCTCAGCCACACAGGGTCATGCTGGGAGTTGTAGTTCTACCTCAGCCACACAGGATCATGCTGGGAGCTGTAGTTTAACCTCAGTTACACATGAGCACTAACACACACACACACATATACTCACCCACAAAGCAGTAGCAGTGGAGGATGACACTGTCTCTCAGCGGAGGATCAGACTCATCTGTCAGGAGGGGGGCGGGGGTTGTCTCTGCACTTCTTCCCTCTCCTGATTGGCTCCGGATGTCATGTGACATTGTTCAGAAGCTTTTCTTCAGCTCCAGAGCAAAGCAGAGGAGAGCAGGTCCTGCTGCTGCAGGGCTGGAGTCTTCAGCAGAGTGGGGAAGGGATGCTGCCGTGGGTGGGGGGATTTTTACTTGAGCATACATTGCACTCCCTGTAATTCAGCAGGAAATGGCGCCTTTACCTACCCTTTGTCCCGGCCCTGCTAATAAGGGTTTGTTATAAGGCTCCATTCACACATCAGCATATTGTTTGCGGATCCAGAGGTAACATCCACAACATCCTCAAACAATGCAGATCCAATTGCGGATCTGCAAAATTTGCGAACCCATGAATAGGCACATAGAAGCCAATGTTATCTAAATTTGTCCGTAGTTCCAAATCTGCAATTACGGACAAATTTTGAGGATCAGTGAATCAGGCCTTGTTCTACAAATGATGAAAGCAGCAGAAAACCTGACAAAAAGACAGTAAAAGACATGTGCAAAGCTATTTTTAGGGAGGACTTTAATTATATAATTTGGAAAGGAGAAACCTATAGTTCCGGTAAAGGAAACAGATTTTCTGGAAATAATAAAAGACAGTTACCTCTCACAATTAGTACAGGAACCAACAATGGAAGGGGGGGGGGGGGTTGGATAGAGGACCTCTGGATCTAATTTTAACCAACAGGCCAAAAAGAATATTAACAGCAATAGTGTGGGGAAAGCTTGGTAATAGTGAAATAGTGAACACAACTTAATACTTTTTTATTCATCCTTATATAAGATGCTTAGTAGTGTGGGGGGGGGGGGGGTCACTACAAAAACATTGAACTTCAGAGGTGCCAATTTTCACCAAGTAAGAGAGGACCTTAATAACATAGCTCAGGACAGTGCCCTCGGAGATAAAAGTACACAAGCTAAATGAACCATTCTTAATAGCATCCTAAAAACACGCCCTATGGGAATAGAAACATAAGAAAACCAATGAGGTTAACCACAACTGTTGGGGATGTGATAAATTAAAAAAAAAAAAATTCACACTACTACTGAAGCAAGATGGTAATGGGGAAACATTGAAAAAAATATAAGCAGAAGAATAAATTGTGTAAAAAGGAATAAAAATAGTAAACATTGCGAGAATAATTGCATCAGAAAGTAAAAAAAAAAGCAATATTCTTTACCGACATAAATAGTACATTTTAAAACTAAAAGTTTTGGCACCTTTAAAAATGTTAGACTGGTAGACCAGGTGAGGAAAAGAATAATCTACTAGATGCCTTCTTCTCTATTGTATGTACAAAGGAAAATTCCATGACTAATTTACCGTTTTAGACAGACCCCTTTTCTTAAAATGTAATGATTCTATTATGACAGAGATTGTTCCACAGGACTGGCGCATAGCTAATGTGGTACCATATTTCAAGAATGGCTCAAATAGTGATCCTGGAAACTATAGGCCTGTAAGTCTAATATCTATAGTGGGTAAAGTATTTGAGTATATTCTAAGGTATGCTATGCTGAAGTATCCTAATAAAAATAACCTTATAACACAGCACCACCATGGGTTTATGAGGGACCAGTTCTGTCAGACTAATCTGATCAGCATCTATGAGGAGGTCAGTTATAGACTGGACCTGGGGGAGGCTGTGGCATTGTGAGCACATGAAAGGTTGGTCCATAAAATGAAAATGCTGGGACTAGGGTAAAATATATGTAAGTGGGTAAGTAACTGGGGTCAGAATTGGGTCCATTACTTTTCAATATGCTAATGTATTACCTTGTGGCGGGTAAGGGCTCTTACTAACCACAAAAATCGTGCGGATAAGCTCAGTTGGATTCCGTGTCCTGCCCCCCGTCCCATAGGCTTCATTCCATTTGGGCAGATTCCGCCGACATGTCAATTCTTAAGACGGACGTTGGAATCCGCAAGACCATAGAGTGGAGCCTATGGGACAGCCAGATGTTCGCTGGAGCTCATTCGTGCGATTTTTGTAGTGTGCAAGGGCCTTTACAAAGTAAGTTTAACCCCTTTCCATCAGTAATACGTATATATACGTTCCTACTGCATATACCCTGTGCAGTAGGAATGTACATATACGTTCCTGACTGGGGATCTTACTGATGTGTGCGGGACCGCTCTCACTGCAGCATCAGTGTGTCTGGGGCTGGAGGTAATGAGAGGCAGCTGTGATCCCCCTTAAACGCCGCTATCTATAGCGATCACTGCGTTTAAGGTACTCAGTTTCAGAACAAGCATCTGTCACTGAGTAATCGGGACCCCTGCTATTGCTTGTGCCAAAGGGCGGGGGTAAGTCACTTACCTCCGTCCTGTCGGATCAGCGATCTATAAATAGAGCCTGCTCTCAGACAGGCTCTATGCATAGATCGCCGATAACACTGATCTATGCTATGCTAGCATAGCATAGATCTATGATGGCATAGCATAGATCATTATATGCAATCTATTGATTGCATGTTTTACAGTTAAAAAAAAGTGTAATAAAAAAAAGTTTTTTAAAGTATTAAAAAAACCCTTATAAACCCCTTTCCCAATAAAATATCCCCTTGCCCAATATAAAAATATATATATAAAAACATATTACATATCGTAGCGTGCGGAATTGTCCGATTGATTAAAATATAACATTATTTTTCCCGCATGGTGAATGGTGTAAACGAAAAAAAAAAACACCAGGATTGCTGATATATAATTAATAGATTATATATCAGAAAAAAAAATAATAAAAAGCGATCAAAATTTTTCTTTAACACCAATATGATATTAATTTAAACCCCAACCAGCCATGTAGGTGGAAAAATAAAAGCGCTATGGCTCTTAGAAGATGGGGAGAAACATTGCATTAACTTGACCCGTACATCCGTGCACCAAAGGGCTCCGTCTTGAAGGGGATAAATCATGTGGACACCTAAAGTACCTGAAGAAAAGGTGGAACCATGATGCACCTAAACCCCTTTTACAGCCAATTATCATCAAGAAGCGTTGCTAGAAATGCTCATTCACAATTTTGTTTTTTGTTGCCAGGTGTTAACTGTGTTTTCCTAATTGTTTGTGCCTAACGTGAATAGAAAAAAAATCTATTCCCCATAAGGTTTGCTTTTGTGGTCAGTACGGGTATGTTTTGAAATTCATGTATTTTTAAGAATATTTTCAAAATACTCGGTGCTTAGTGTAGATCTCTAGAAGGTTCTGGAGCTTTGAGAACTATCAAGAAGCTTCTAGAACTCTCCAGAATTGTCTAGAATTTTCTGCAACTGTTTAGGAGTGTCTAGAACTTTCTGGGACTGCCCCACAAGTGCACATAGCAGTAGAAGTTCAGTAGCCTTGAACTAACCAATTTACTTGATGTTCTGCTAAGTATAAGAGAACTAGGGTCACAGCTAAAATTTATTTAGATGGCATCCAGAGGTTGCACACATTCGGCAGATGTATTTTGCTACATCTGCAGCCAATTTATAAAGACGAGAGTGAGAAAAGTGCTACATAAAAACATCTGCTAAGGTGTGTGAGTCCTACAAGGCTACAAAACATACTTTGGTGGGTCTGTTGGCGATCAAGATAAATCATGGGCACCTCATTTCATGTGTAAGCAAGAAAGCTCTTGATGGTAAGTGAGCAACTGCCCCTATCTTAGATGGCCAATTTTTATTCTTATTTTTAAAAAAATATTAACATCTATTAAGCTTTAACCCCTTCCTGACATATGATGTAAATGTATGCCATAAATGTCACTCAAAGTCCATATCCTTGATGCCCATCTGGATAAATTTGAAGAGAACATGGGAGCTCATTCAGAAGAGCAAAGCAAGCGCTTTCACCAGGACATAATGAACTTTGATCACTCTTACCAAGGATAGTATAACGAGAACATGATGGGAGACTATATATGGGAGCTAATTTATTACAGTGATTTGCAGTATAGTCATAGGTACATTAAATATACTCATTTTTTGAGCTGCTATATGCAGCATTGATTTAATTTTATAACAGTTGCATGTTTGTAGTTAAAATGTTGTTTCTGTGATAAAAGAGAGACACAAGCCAAAAACTTTCATAATCTTCATAAATACAAAACAAGCGTAAGCCATTGTCACAAAATCAATTAGAAATATTTGTTTTTTTATCAAGTTCATACATGAACAATTGAAATATAACAATTAGAACCCGGGAATAACAATTGTTATAGTGTAATTGGCCCTTGTAAAACTGTCAACCATCAGCTGAGGAGCAAAAAATCGCCTGCTCATTGGTTGATTAAATCTTTTGTACGGCTTCAAAACTTACCACAGTCGGCCACTAGAGATGAGCGAACCTCCAGCATGCTCGAGTCGATCCGAACCCGAACTTTCAGCATTTGATTAGCGGAGGCTGCTGAAGTTGGATAAAGCCCTAAGACTATGTGGAATTCATGGATAGTCATAGTCATTGGCTGTATCCATGTTTTCCAGACAACCTTAGAGCTTTATCCAAGTTCAGCAGCCCCAGCTAATCAAATGCCGAACGTTCGGGTTCGGATCGATCAGCCACACATTTCCCTGCATAAATGGGATGTGCAGCTGATAGCAATATATTTGTGCGGCCCAGCCACTTGATTAATTGTGCCTTCTGAGGGCAATAAAAAAGAGCCCTCATTTCGCTAATCAGTGGCGCTTGCGGGCAATAAAAAAGAGCCCTCATTTCGCTAATCAGTGGCGCTTGCGTCCCTACATAGCCCTATATCAGGCAGCATGGAAGGACCCTTAACAACAAAACAGAGAAATGCAGGCGGCACTACCGGCAGGAATCACACGTGTGTGATCACTTAGTGGAGACCGGCTCAACTAGCCAAGACATGGGGGTGCTAACCATAAAAATAGTCCATCATGAATCCATCATATATAGAAAAAAGAAGTTGCACTCACCCAAGAAGTCTTCATAAACTCTTTATCTTTATTTTTTGCAAGCGGACATGGTGCGGACAAAGTAATGAGCAGACGCCCTGTGAATGGAGTGGTGACAAGCCTGTTTCACGCTCTGCGGCGCTTCTACAGACCTCCGGAGGTCCGTAGAAGCGCCGCAGAGCGTGAAACAGGCTTGTCACCACTCCATTCACAGGGCGTCTGCTCATTACTTTGTCCGCACCATGTCCGCTTGCAAAAAATAAAGATAAAGAGTTTATGAAGACTTCTTGGGTGAGTGCAACTTCTTTTTTCTATATATGATGGATGGAAGGACCCTTAGTTAACTACGGCTGGATTCACATGTTCTGAATTTGCTCCGTGCAACAAGGACAACATGGACGGTGAATCCCTGTACTGGACTGTTTCCTCTCACGGCATGAAGTATCAATATCATGTCAGGAGCAGGGAAGTGGTTTGAATCTTCACGCCGCTGTAATGATAGAGCCGCGGAGTTTCATACTGATTCCCCACTCCCGGCATGATATTCCTCTACTGCCTGGCCTCCTGCTCGCTCATACTGTCAGCTTGTGTCTCTGAGTGTCTGTTTCAGACATAAACAGAGGACTGATCTGCAATCAGATATGGTTCAATCTTTTAGCCTAATTGGGCTAGGTTAAATTTCCTAGTCTAATTTATCCTGGGTTCGAGTCCCCTGAAAGAAATGAAATAGTTATTTTTTATTTTGTCATTGTATAAAAAATTTTTATTTTAAAACTAAATTGGACCTGATCGGTAATTCTATGCACTTTTATTAATAATGACACAATAATGAGAAAATAAAGAAAATATATATACTATATTTCCATCAGGGGAGTCGAACCATGAAAAAAATTGGTGATCTCTAGACAGGTGATTTACCCCTAGACCACATCTCCTATGCGGTTAGGCTTTTTAGATTCAACTATATCTAATTGCAGATCAGTCCTGTATAGGCACTTTATGTCTGAAATCAGCATTCTCTGGCTGACAGCGGACATGAGGACACATGTGGATTGCATTGGGGCACTGTTGTAACTATTTATTGACATTGAAATGGGTCTGGAATGGTTTTAGGGACCCTGCATTGTGGTGGCTATAATATTGTTGACACTTATGTGAGATGGGAACAGTGCTATAGATTATTGTAAATAATGTGCTAGCCAGAATAAGAGGCTAAATTGTTACAACTACATAGGGAAAAAATTGCTGCAACATGTTTCTATGATTGAATCAGTAAACTATTCAGTCTCTGCTGTAATATAGTATATCTGTCACTAAACAATTTTATTTATTGAAAGAATGTTTAAAATCCTATGCAGGTGATTGAGCTACCCATACATCTGTAAGTGTTGAAGATATTCTCCACCTTTTCGGTAGGACTGACAAATCGTGAAACATCTTCAAGCTTTCTAAACAGGTGTAAGAGATTTTCCCACTGGACCAACCAAATCACTTACATGGGTGTAACACATATTCTGTGTGATATAGGCAGGTGCCTGTCAAAGTGTGGGATATAATAAGCAGCAAGTGAATGGCCAGTCCTTGGAAGTTGGAAACAAAAAAGTGGGCATCCGTATGAGTGACTTTGACAACAAAACGAATTGTGAACACCGGGTGATTTGTTAATATAATACTCACCCAAAGTGGCCCAGGAAAGGAAAACTAGTGAACTGGACCATGGATTCAGCCTGGGCCAGTTGCCAGTAATAGACCGGCACCATATGCTGGAACCAGGCTGTGGTGCAAAAAAAGGACTTCTCTGCGCTGGCATTGTTCTATTGATATGCTACAGTTAAAGCAAATGTACCTGATGGTACATTCACTTTAAGTTAAATTGTGAGGAGAGGACTCCATGAATGAGGATTTTGTAGGCACATACCAGAGATGCTTGATCAGTTTGATATGTGGGGAATCTGGAGGCCACGTAAACACCTTAAATATTTTATTATGTTCCCTCTGTGACGCGGCTCCATTGATTCTAATGGAGGTGCGTCACAGAGGAGCCGGGGGCCCACCTCCAGTGCTTCAGCCTGGGCCAGTGCTCAGTAATAGACCAGCCCTATGTGGGGAATTGGGCTGCGGTTCAAAAAAAGGACTGCGGCATCGGCTTCCCCACACAGCGTCATTCTATTGATATGCTACACTGAAAGCAAAAAGCACTTTAATGCCACAAGACACTTCAAGAGACTTTTTTAGTCCATTTTTATTGGTTACTACTTTAAAATGGAATATTTAATTTACTTACATATTTCATTTAGGTATTTGTTTAGCCAAGATAATATGACCTGTGGTATACTTGCATTCTTCTGTTGACAGATCTCTCATAATGGATTGCTCCAATTTGTACATAGAATAACGCTTGGGGGCACATTGCTGACTTTTTGCATTGTGTGTTTGTTTGTTTTCTTTCGTTGCTTGGAGCGAATCATAACAGTTTTCTCACACAAGAAGAATTAGTTAACAAAGTGACTGCCAAATCTGTGTGCCAAAACCCTAGGGATTTGACGATGCATAGTAAAGGATAGCCAGTATTCACCTTGAAAATGTGTATATGTATTCAAAATATCTATAAACATAGTAATGTTTTACTGGTTAGTGTTAATATATAGTGAAACCTCTTTGAGACAACCACCCAAAAATGCAGTGTGGGTAGGGTGGACATCTTGAAGAAAAAGCTAATGGTCAACCAATGACCAAACGAATAATGATCCCGCATAGAAACTCGGCATGCAGTTTTGTCCCAGGTAGATATGGATATGATTATGTGGCCTGACTAGACACTGGGTCTCACTATAAAGGAGTGTAAAAGTGTTTTCCCTACTGCCCTTAAAAGGTTCTCAGAGGCAATTTTTTGGTAGGTGTACCTCTTGGCGTGAGATTGTTGATCGCTGTACCGCCTCTATGATGCACTATGAGACATTTTGCTCAGTTGACAGAGGGGAAACCTTTGGCACATCACTGGCCCACCATTTAGGTTATTCCTTCCCAGCTGTTCAGAGGTGCTGGCAACAGTGGTTACAGGAGGACCCGCACACATACAAAAAGCCTTTTATTCTACAACAATCACAAGCAGCTCCTACACTTTCCCTTGTCTACTCTCTAGACACAGGTGGCACCTTTATTACCCCTGTCTATGCCTGGACCATAGTCATTTGCTTAGAGGAAGGGAAATATGGTGTTGCGCTCCAATTCAATGCCCTGCCAGTGACAGCCAGCCACTTTCACTTTTGTTTGCGGTGGTGTCATGAATGAGACAACTGGACTACTACAAGGTGGAACCTTTTCATCTTTAGCTCCACTAGTGATTAGGTTTAAGTATAGAGATCTTGTGGTGAGAGCTTCAATCCTGCCTTTGCTGTGGGGTGGTTCACTACCCGCTGCTGACACTAACAGGTCAGTAATATGTACAGGAAATCCTGCGGCCATATGGTATCTTTTATGGCTTTCATAGCTCTTTCGAGCTCTTCCAACTGGTATTTTACAGTAGAATACTATCCACCCATGCACAGCAATTGTTTCCCAGGAATGTCTTCTCCAGATTTAAACATCTCCTTGGCGTCTCTGGTCACCAGATTTGTTGTCAGTCATTTATGGGACCAGCTAGCATACCAACTTTGGCAACCTATGAGTATGATATACAGGCCCAGCTGCAACACCTATAGGCAATTGTGATGCTGGATGTTAAAGGAGAACCTGTATGCCTCCACGACCAGATGTATCAATACTAGAAACAGCCCAACAGGGTACTAGAGGCTCTTTCCCTTATACAGTTTCCCACCAAAACATTCAAACATATAAAGTTGCCTTCAATTCTAGCAACTCTTTATTGGTGCTTGTTTGGAAATAAGGGTGTATATATAAAATTTTTAATTTTTCATAGATAAAATGGATCTAGGACAAACGCAGTCTTCTCAAAATGGTGATCTATTGCATAGATCTCACTGTTTAGGGGATTGTGTTCATGCATTGCTAGACCAAAAACATTTTCAGCAATTCAATCATTTATAGTCGCAGGAGTTTCAACTTCGGACGATATAACCAACAGCGTCTCTGGTGTCCCCACCGCCACTTCCAAAACAAATTCTCTCAAAAGTGACAGCAGCTGCAGTAAACAGGGGACTACAGAGATTCCACAACATGAAAGCAGGGGTGCGCAGCGAGGTAAGCATAATATGATGTAAAGGAGTGAATTGTGAAATTCCTTGTATAACCATGGAGAAAAAGCTTTCAAAAAATCATACCGTCCCCCCACCATTCAACCATCTGTTGTGTCGTTTTAAATTTCAGTATACATCACTTTCTTGAACTCATATGTATTTAACTTTCCCTGTAGATATTAGTCATTTGCAATAACTTTTAACATATGAGATATTTCATAAGTTGCTGATTGCACCAGGTCTCCAGAGACCCTCTGTGATCCCAAGATCTTGGGATCCAGCTTGATCCCTCCATTAAGTGTATGAGATTGATTTTATTGACAACCGAGGAGAGACTTACACTCCCTTAGCTGTGTCTCAGGATCGCATTGGGGCTCAGGGCTGATGACATGTCTAAGTTACTGCAAATTACAGTAATACTATAAAGCCTCAAGTATAGAAAGAGAAATACTGAGACCTGCAGTTCCCTTAGTAATGGTTCTCCAAATCAATCCAAACATGCTTAACATATATAGAACCGTGTTAGAATGCCAAAAGTGCTCAATGCTGACACAAACAATGCTTTATAATTATGCAGTCCCCTTTATTGTAATTGTTTTTCTGAAGCGAACACTACTAATGCCATCCCTATAGACCCACATATACACTTCAGTAGCTGTCACTAAAGGGCCTTATTTTGACAGCTGTAACTGGTCAGAACTGTCAGAAAGACAATCAAGTCACGTGAAGATATTTTCTGGCCTTTTAGGAACACATTATAACTGCTTGACCAATACATGTACACATTTTATCCATCATGTGTAAATCATGCTTCTTTAATATAAAACGTAATATAAAAAGTGGATGTTACCTGTAGATTATAGGAAAATCTCTATGATATAGGAGCAGAATGTCTGGAAGAACCATGAGCAGTGATCTTTTGCCAACTTCGCAGCTTTGGGATTTGGTTCCTCCAGTTGTTTAGGCTTAGGAGGGTCTGGTTTTCGGGTAGCTGGAGGTTTTTTGGTTGTAGGTTTCTTTGTAGTTTGCGGTGGCTTTTTCTCAGGTTTTGAGGTATCAGACTGTTGGTTCCTGGGGGTTACCTGTCTGAATTGAGAAGGAGCAGGAGCCTTTGGGCACATGCTATGCCTGAAGAGTTGGGGCTCACATGGATTTCCACTCTTTTTTAAATCTTGGCTAAGTTGGTTCCAAAATCCCTTTGGGTTTTTGTTGTATGCTCGGCAGAAGGATGGCTTGGATGCAAATTCACATAAATAGTCATTGCCCTGGTTTTTGCATTCGATTCTTACTCTCATCTCACCTTGACCGCTGACGCTCATGACACAAGCATCTCTGTTTTTGGTTTGAAAGGGAATTCTTTCTATGATAGCGGGTTGCTGGGCTAAGGTGCCCACCCAGACCAGGGTCATAGTAATTATGACAGTGCCACACTTCATGGCCGGAATGTCAGGTTGTAAGCCCCCTGTGCCGTGGAATCGATTGGCCGATGCTTCCGTTAAGCAGCTGTGCTTAGTGTGAGCTACAAAGGTACAGTGATGCCTGAATCTAGAAGAGTAATGTTTTCTGGGAAAAAGAGAAGCTTGTCCATACAAAGAATGCGTCTGTAATGCATAGCTTAAAGCAGTGTTTAATGACCCAATGTGATCTCAGACACAGGGACAAGACACATCTTGTTAAATTCTGTAAATAGTCAAGTGGTGAAAGTGTCATTCACAAGTTATAGATTCTGAACTTCTCTTTTATAAAACATTCTAATACTAATGGTTCTAAAAGTAGTAGTAATACCAATAATTTGCATGTAGTATCAAGGGTGAGTGCGGCTACATTTTCTAGGGTTTATGTTATCACTGTGCGTAATGAGAATTGTACAACCAATTAGTAAGAATATACAGTTTTTAAAAAAAGTCAACTTTTAAGAGATGAAATTATCCAAAACAGATACCAAATTAGCCCATGAGTAAGGAATGCCAATGTATGTCATTCACAAGCATTCATTAAATGGGTACTATTTTAGTCAATGAGTGACAGATGCATTAAAAGGATGCCTAATAGTGGCAACCATCTCACAGTATAATGTCATCAGTTTAAAAGATACATGTCGAGAAAAATCTTGAGGTATCTGCTAAATGGACCCTGTGTGATGCTTTCATCACAGCTTCCATTTAAATTAACACTGTTGTTTCAACTTTGCATAAATCAAAAATACAAATAAAAATAAGAAACCTTGTAATATATCTTATCAGACAAAAATGTTTCATTTTCCTGTTGTCAAGCACCTTTCCTCTCCTTCACCTCCCTGCTGTTTTCTACAGTGAAAAATGTGTTCACCAAACATGTTTTGTTTTGTGGTTACGACTTGTAGCTAGTTTAGGAATTAGATTACAAGCATTACAAGTCTATGGATGGAGATGGGAGTGCATAGGAACACACACGTATGCCGCAAAGAGAGAGAGACAACTTAAAGTGTAACTGTCATTTAAAACAACAGAAATCAATAGTACAAGCAACAAGAATTGACATGACTATTCTTTGGGCTGACGCCAGAATCGGCCTGCACATAGAATGGAGTCTATGGCACTGGCAGAGAGTCAAGCGGGAGCGTGGGGGGCAAGCGGAATCCACCGGTCTCCAAAAAGATCATTCCGACCGTTACTGCAGTATGATCAGAACTCCCCACTGCACACAATGGGCTCCATAGTGTGCACTGACAGAGTTTTCTGCGGCCGCACAAAACTGACATGTCAGTTTCTCGCAGCGTCACTAGAGATCCCGGCCGGGGTGTATACTATGTGTATACACTCCAGCCGGGATTCCCTCAGCCTACAGCACAATGTAAGTTCCGTACTAATCACGGCCATTGCAACAACGGCCGTGATTACTGCAGACTTACGTTATGTGAACATTGCCTTAATGTGCAAAAGTTCCACCTGTGAAATTGATTCTATTAAAATTGATAGGCTTTATTTACATATGTTTACTTTACAAGAGCACCACCTCCAATGAGAATACAATAAAGATCATGTGATCAATAAATTCCCTACAGGAAATAACTGCACCACACGAGAGGTTATTAAACAATGTTTACTTTTACTGACCATACAAGTGAAGATTTACAAACTGACATGGTACGCCATTACTCTTAGTTTTTTTTCTCTTTTTACAGAACATGTAACTAAAATACCATAATAAATAGTGAGTATAAATACAAAAGTTTGTCATACAAAAATTAGTACTAGTGTAAACACTTGTTCTTATCCCCATAGTTCTGCTATGCATAGCATTACTTCTTGGCAGTGACAGAGTTACATACAGTAGAATTAAAAGTGGTGTCACAAATATGGAATTTGTATGAGTTTCTCTACAGTTCATGTGTAATTTTTCTTGTTGGAAAGGAAAGACCGGAAATCTGTGACGGTTTGCTGTCTGTCAGGCAGTCATGTCTTCTGTATTACAAAAAAAAAAAGCTTACACTCTGCGGAGACTGAAATTGTGTGATCTCAGTGTATAATGCTGCACCTATAAAAGAATCAAAATCATACTCATAAATTATTAGTTTTTAAAATGTCCCCTTAAAAACTAATACCATAGAAATCTCTGGTCCACGTAAAACTTAAATACAAGCTCAGCTTAAAGGCTATAAATTGGGGTAAAAATATTTAGGCACTAGAGATGAGCGAACCTGGAGCATGCTTGAGTCCATCCGAACCCGATCGTTCAGCATTTGATTAGCGGTGGCTGCTGAAGTTGGATAAAGCCCTAAGGATATGTAGAAAACATGGATATAGTCATTGGCTGTATCCATGTTTTCCAGACAACCTTAGAGCTTTATCCAACTTCAGCAGCCACCGCTAATCAAATGCTTGAATGATCAGGTTCGGATGGACTCGAGCATGCTCCAGGTTCGCTCATCTCTATTAGGCACCATTTTATAGGTGCCATGCAGGTTGGCGGAGCCATGTCCTCTCCTACAGAGCTATAGGCACTTGATAACCAATTGAACCTTTTATTTCATCTGTACCATGACTGTTATTCTTACAAGAAATGTATGAATAAATAGCCATGTAGGTGTTATTATTTGGGGGTGTGACCCTAAACTGTCAGACTATTCCGTCAAAGCAAATAGTGTAGAGACAGTTCCCCAACTGGGAACACCCAGTTGGCTATTTATTTGTAAACGTCTACTAAGACTAACAAAGGAATGGAGCAACACAGCTATAAAAATTGTTATGTTGTCCAAGGAATTCAAGTATTTACTACCAAAAGAGGTCAGGAAAGGACACATGTTCTCTTTAAGATGGTCGTTTAAATACAGTATCCTGAATCTGTAGGCTGCATAGGATTGACCCATGATCTAATGTACAGTATATGGGGCCAGCCTGATATTCTTGCAGTGTATTAGGTATATTGGATTTCAGCATTCCTGAGCCTATATTTCATGCCACTTGTGTATGTACATTCTACTGACAGAATCTAATGTTTACAGTAAATGTAGATAATGTAGACTTTAGGTTTAGTGCCCACTAACTCCTTCCCCTATCAGTGATTGTTGGCACATTTGTAACTTCTTTTTTATTCCATATACAAAGCCACATGAGGGCTCGTTTTTTGCAGGACCAATTTCACATTTTAACCCCTTCCCCATTACAAGATTGTTTGGCAAATTTGAAGGTCCTCCCATTCAAAGAGTCATAATGCTTATATTTTTTTCATATATTAAAGCAAACGTACCATTAGTTACATCGCTTTAAGTTTTTTATATGAATAGGCCGGCGTGGAGATACCAATGCTTCTGTACTTTTTTTTTAACTACAGCTTGGTTCCTGTGCACGGCACTGGTCCATTGCCGGGCACCGGCCCGGGCTAAAGCACTGGAGTCGGGCCCACCCTGCAGGGGTTCAGATCGGACCTCTGACAGGTCCAGCACCTGTCAGGTCACTCTCTGCATGCTAAGATCATTATTGATTACGGCATGCAGAGGGTTAAACTACTGGAATCTAATCAAAGTCTGCACCCAGTAGTAGCAGGCAGGTGTTTGCCGTAACATATCGCTGACACCCACCGCATATAGCGTGAGCTTAGCTCCTGAGCCTGCTCTATATGCAACATTCACCAGGCCACCTTAAAAATGCACATTGGTGGTTATTAAGAGGTTAAAGACACTTCATTTTTCCATAAATTTTGTAGTGGGGGAGCTGATCGGTGCTGATAGGTGTGGCCCCTGTCAGTTCACGCTCCACATGATGTGATCTCTATTCATTGTGGCATGTAGAAGCTTAAACTGCCTGGATCAGACTAAGGTCCGCTTTCAATAGTTGCGGGCAGGTGTCAGCTGCAGTCAGTGCATATAGAGCGGGCTTATCTCCTGAGTCCTCTGTATATACAATGACCCCTGAAGGCGTATAGGAAGTTGTTAAGTGGGTAAAGTACCCTAATTAAATTGTTACAACCTTTTGGATATTTTAGTCATATTTCTGTTTAACTCTATATCATATTTGTATGATGAATTTACAATTTTTTTTAGTACTCTAGACATCTAAGAGAACAGGCCCAAGGCAAAATGTGTAGGGGCTTTCCATTGTTATCTGGCTGGTTGGTTGGAATGTTCCTCTTGGGGGATTTGGTTATCTCTACAATCATCCAATAATATTTACACAAATACTTTGCTTTCAAATTTTCTGACTAAAAAAACCTTTTTTAAGCCTAGTCACTAATAAACTTTTCTCTTTTAAGTGTCTACACCTTATTTACCACTATACTCAGTAACACAGATTCCGATTTATACACTTGTTATTAAAGCTATGCTCACACTTTTTGGATATGATGATTATTAAGGCATGGACTGTGCGGAGAAAGCTTTATGCTATAAACTTGTTATTGATGGTCAGTATTTTTTTTTCTTCAAAACAAAAAGGTTTAATTGGACTTACCATTGTCTCCATTGTCTTCTACCACTGTTCCATAGCACTGAAATGAACAAAGAGAGAAATAATTTAGAAGTATGTTAACAGAAATGTGATATGATACGTTTGCACCCTCTGTTTATACCCAAGCTGCTGGCTTATAGATCTGTCTTTTAACAATTCAATATATAATATTTTTATGCCAATAGTAAAAGTTCTGGCAGCTTCTAGGTACTGGGAAAACCATCTACTAAACTTCTATCCTGAATTGTTATATGTACTTTGTCAGTAATTATCAATATTGGATTTACCCTTACCAAAACTCAACATTTTGATACAGTTGTGTTCAAAAGTATACATACCCCTGCATAATTTTTTCAGAGAATATGAATGAAAATGCAAAAACTTTTTTTCCACTTATGGTTAGTGGTCGGGTGAAGCCATTTATTACCATACTACTGTGTTTTCTCTTTTTAAATCATAATGACAACCAGAATTATCAATTGTCTATGTGAAAAGGTACTTGAACTGTATAAAACAGGAAAGATATCCAAGGAATTGATATCCAAAGAATTGATAATGCCAGTCATCAGTGTTTAAATTGTAATTAACAAATGGAAAATCAGGGGCTGTGTACAAACCAAACCACAGTCAAGTAGACAAAAAAAAAATCAGCCACAAGTTCCAGGAAAATTGTTTGGGATGCAAAGAAAAACCCACAAATATCACAAGGAGGTACTTGAAGAAAAATGGGCTTACGTTACGTTATGGTTACGTTGCCAGATGAAAGGCATTACTGCGCAAATACCACAAAGGATCTGGTCTTCAATATGCCAGACAGCACAGAGACAAGCCTCAAAACTTCTGGAACAAGTTAATTTGGAGTGATGAGAACAAAATCAAACTTTTTGCCAATAAGGCATATGATGAAAGGGACACCATTCCTACTGTAAAGCACGGTAGAGGATTGCTGATGTTTTTGGGATGTATGAGCTACAAAGCCACAGGAAACTTGGTCAAAGTTGAAGGAAAGATGAATGTTATCATGCAAATACTGGAGGCAAATTTGCACTCATCAGCCCAGAAGCTGCGCATAGGACTTACTTGGACGTTCCAAATTGGTAACAATGCAAAACACAAAGCCAAGTTGACCTGTCATTGGCTTCAGCAGAACAAAGTGAAGTTTCTGGAGTGGCCATCTCAGTCTCCTGACCTCAATATCATTAAGCCACTCTGGGGAGATCTCAAGCGCGCAGTTCATGTAAGACAGCCCAGGAATTTACAGGAACTGGAGGCTTTTTGTCAAAAAGAATGGGCAGCTTCACCATCTGAGAAAATAAAGAGCCTCACCCACAACTACCACAAAAGACTTCAAGCTGTCATTGATGTTGGAGGAGGCAATAATATTAAGAACTGGGGTATGTAAACCTTTGATCAGGATCTTTTGAATGTTTTTGGTTGTCATTATGATTTAAAAAGAGAAAACAGTAGTTTGACAATAAATGGCTGCACCTGACCACTAACCATGAGGGGGGAAAAGGTTTTGTGTTATCATTCATATTCTCTACAAAAGGACAAGAAAGCAAAAATTCTGCCGGGGTATATAAACTTTTGAGCACAGCTGTATTTCACAATCCTGTGCTTCACGTTTACATCCACTGGGTGTCTATAAAGACAAAACTACTGTAGGATTGATACTATTATTGGTTAACCAGATTTTTTTTAATAAGCTTTTAAGTAACTGCTTGTGCTATTTTGTGCTAAACATTTTGTAAGGTGTAAATTTACTTAGATTTCCTTTTATAGAATTTGTAGCTTTAAAAATGTCCAATCGATATTTTCTTTCTATATATAAATTACATAGCAATGTCTTATTCAGTTGTGTCGCATATGAAGAACAAGCCATATCTGTTTGGACTTGGTTTACTACTTGATCCACAACTACATTCATTTTTCATCTTTATTTTTATTCAGACTCAAAAAATGTAACATCCACATTTGCCATGTTTAATGAAAAACATGTAAGTTATAAAGAACTTTCTCACAAAAGGGTCACAAAACTATGATGTCATATCTATAATCTTGATCTATTAGATAATTTAGATGTATTTTATTTGTGACCTAATAGCTTTTAAACCATTTTTAAGCTATTGTACATAAACCATCAAGACACTATACCGTGACATTTAATTTGACAGACAATTCCAAGAGCATAATAATTTATACAGCAGAAAACATAAAGAACTATAAATAGCTTACACGCGACAAAGCCAAAAAACAGACAACCTGGTGGATTTTACCAGACTTAAAAGACAATTATTTATTTTTAAGAATACTTAAGATAGAAAGATGACATTTATTCAGAGCACACCTTTATTTTAAAATAACATAAATATTCTCAACATTTTATAATTTATTGATATAGAAAGTGCAAATAAAGCCAATCTTAGGAACACACATGGGAATCTTGCTTGCTCTCTTCAAGGCCCACCATCATTTTAACTATTCGAGGAAGGTTTATTATGGTTAATTTTCATTAAAGATTACTCCTACACATCCACTTGCTTTATATCACAGTTATTACTGACTTACAGTACGCTTGCTTAAACCACTTTAAACTATTTTTTTTTTATTACAAATCTTGATAAAATTTACATACCTACATACAGTAGACCTCTACCAAACATTAAGCCTAAACTGTGTGTCCTACTTGAGTTAATGGCTTCATAAAATGTTAGTCGCTTTCTATATTTGTCAGAATCCAGATATTAAACATTACTAAGCCTAAGACAAAAAAAAAAGTCTTTTTAAAGAGTACCTGTCATCAAGTAGATTTTTTGACATGTCATCAGGCATATCAAAAGCTATTAATTGCAATGGGTTTCACTGCTGAGACCCACTGTGATCAGGAGATATAGCCGGGGAGGGAGTGTGATCCACTCCCCATCCACTTGCTGATTTCTATTATATAGCTTAATAGACTTACATTGCTGAATTAGGTAACTTTTGTTATTCAGCCTACTGGGTACTTCCAGGGTAACACCTCCCTGGTTCCCTGATGGTCTTTTTTTTTAGCGTCCAGCAATGATGTGTCAACCCAGCGGATCCAGCCTCCAGTTTTCCTACAAGATGTTGACATGTTATTATGGGAGGCCAATAAACAAATGCTGGCAGGGAACCTGGGAAGTATTACCCTGGGAACAACAGGGGACAGGTAAGGTAAGTATTCTTTTTTCTCTAAATGATTACCTGTGCCTGCAGATTTTGTTGCTGATCCACAAGCGATCTACAGCAAAATCCATATGCAGAGGGATTTGTTAAAAGTTTTGATCTGTTCAGGGGCTAAGTTTTCAGACCGCGATTGATCAGGAGAGCATGCCAGGAGAAGTCTGTGTGCAACATGCTCTCTTCTGGCTCCGTGTTATGTGACCTGGATGGCCACATAATGTAAGTCTATGGGGCGGGCCAGGTCGGAAAAGGCCACAGAGCCGGGACTGTTTGTGTGGTGCACAGACTTCTTCTGACTTGTTTTCCTAATTGGTTGCAGTCTGACCACTAAGAACCCAACTGATCAATACTTTTGACATATCCCCATGTCCTGTGGGTGCTATAAATAGAAATGATTTGGATCCTATCTGCCCAGTTGTAGGCTTATTGTTAGCCCAGGAGAGGCCATTGCTAGTGTGGAAATGCTAGAGTAGGACCATGTCTCTGAGGACACCTTAACGTGGTGGCATGGTACACTCTGATCAAATAGTTTGCTAAGACCCTCATTTTTTGATATCTACAGAACAGGTTTTTGTTGTGTGTACACTGGGGGGAGTATATATACGGTAAGTGCTTGCACCTGTAGGTTGCTGTTGCACTTTTTGCTTTTTGTATATCCTTCTGACATATCAAAAGTTTTATTTCATGACAGTGTCCTTTTAAATTATATAAAATGTAAAATGTTGTCTTTTATTCTGCTGCTATAGTATTATGCATTAATGTGCGTTTATACTATTAGGAAAGCTTTTACTTTTTTTGATCTTTGTTAAGACTGTTGAGAATAATTATGCAAATTATTGCAGAAGCGCCAGTGGTATAAAGTTGTGAAGAAACCAGTTAATAGGAATTTAGAGAACGTAGTAAAAGGATAGAGGCAAAAGCTGGAGCCATGGAGAACAAGATTCAAGCTACAGAGAACAGATATGATACCTCCACGATCTCAAACACCTGATAGGTTTCATCAATCATCTTGACGTGGTGGGGCAGAAGCTCGAGGGAATCTACTCACAGTGTCAAATGAAGATAGGCTATTCAAGTGGGAAATTCAAGGAACGTAGTATGAAAAAACAGATGTCACTAAGTGGAAGCCGGCATTTACTTAGGAAAATTCAACATTGTTTTAAGCTGTGAAATTTAAACCATGCAGCTTTACATTTTACACAGAAGCTGACACTGCTGCACTGCAAGACTCATAGCAAAGCATAAGAACCACATATAGCCCAAGGCACATGTTAAAGAGGTTGTCTGGTTTAGAAAACCCATTTACAAATCACTTATTTGGGAGATTCTACATTAATAAAAGTGGTATCTCCGTTAACCTTGATTAGCAACAACATTCTCTGGAGGACCCAGTACATCGGACAGACCATTGGACTCAGTAAGAATAGGGTATTGCTTAATTTCTCCTGTAATAATGTTGCAGAGGAGCCGGATGGCTTTTAGCTTAAAGGAATTGTCCAAAGCGGACAACCCCTCTAACAAATACATAAATAGAACAAAACATGAGTTGAGTTTAACTTTTTAGTCAATAAATTATGCACTTTTTTCTCTTATAAGGCACATAAAGATTGTGGCTGTATATTGTTTCTTCCCCACTAAGATCCCTTATAGATAACTATAACTACAGTATCTGAGATAACAGTGTGCAGTACATGTACCTGAATTCCTAAAATTCATACACTCAACTCCATCTGCATGTGAGAGATGGTGTTACACAAGACACAATATCATTGTGCATTAAATGAATCTAGAATTAGGTTCCTTAAATTTTTAGTTATTTCAGTAAAAATTATTAATCGCCGGTAATGAAGCAAGTCAGATAATGGCGTTTGTATCCTTTTGTCCAGAAACTACGCCAAACTTTGTCTATGGGTGTGTATGTGGTTAAAATGTAATATTAGACACAACTTATGTACAACAGTGCTGTTCAAGATGAAAAAGAATATTCCTATTTTCCAATATTAGACAACCCCTTCAAGACTTTGTTCTACCACTGAAACAGCAAGATTGAAATTCCCCAGCAGCTATTTTAAAAGTCTCTTAAAGAGCATGTACCACCAGGCACTTCCTCTTTAATCTGAAGCGACGGATCGAACAGCGCCGTCACGGGGAAGCTAGTGCCGCGGTCCGTTCCCGTGCACGGCGCCGCTCTATGCACCGGGAACGACTGGTGCTCAAGCACTGGAGGCCGGCCGAGCCGCCCCCCAGTGGGAAGGAATTCCCTCCCCTCTATGACGCGACTCTATTCATTCTAATGGAGCCGCGTCATACAGGGGAGGGAAATCCCTCCCACTGGGGGTGGGCCGGCCGGCCTCCAGTGCTTGAGCACCGGCTTGTTCCGGTGCATAGAACGGCGACATGCAAGGGAACCGGGCCGCGAGAGATTATTCATATATATATATATATATATATATATATATATAGTCTTTTTTAGGATTGTATGGCAGCAGTAAGTCCTTATATGTGCTGTCTATGGGAGGCCTGACATGGAATTCCTCCCGCCACCTGCACGGCATCATTTGTCAATATATGCTGCTGGCAGAGGGGGACGTGTTTGAATATTTGAAGCACTGTAATGAAGCAGCCATGCGGCTTTTTAAAAAATTTCTAAAATACTTTAGACAAGCATAGAGGAAAGCAAACTATCACACAGTAGTTTTCTAGGTGCCCATGCTTCACTTTTTATAACCTAAAACAGGCATGCACTAAATGGTCAGACCTTAAAAACAGAACAGTACATTATCTCAATTCACAAAACAGCTTTACAGCCTCCATTATTTTTAAACATTTCAAATCATGCAAATATTACTAGGACTGTGTTCAAATTGCAATTAATGTTCATGTTTGGCACATACGCCAGGAAAAACGTTGCCAGTGTATACCAGTAACGTATAGTGAACATGCCCATATGTGTTAAAATGGGAGTGATAACGTTATAGTTTTTTATTTACATATGCACTTTCATTGACTAGCAGCAGCAAGAGGAGGAAGAGGCCCCTCTGATGCCATCAACATTTGTGTTGGAAGCTGCAGGGCTGTCAAGCCTGCTTTGCTCAGCGATATACAGAGCAGGGCCCCGTTTCCAATGTGTACTGTATGTTCTTATATACAGTACCACAGGGGGAGGCTGCCCGATACAATCACCGTGTGCAGAAGCCTCTGTACAATGACCGGTATTGCTATCTCTGCTCACTGTGCTAGGATTAGCCCTCATTGTGCAAAGGGTGCTACACAGCGATTGCATCAGGCAGCCTCTCCTCCCAGGTACTGTGTATAAGTATATTTAATACACAAGGCAAATGGGATCCTGCTCTGTATAGCACTGTGCAGCAGTGCTAGATTAGAGCAAGGGATCGGAAACTGCAGGGCTTAGACAACCCTGCAGTACCTGACACAAACATTGATGGTAGCAGAGGGGCCTGTGTTGCCCCTTACTGCTGCTAAACCAAACATTTATTTTAATAAAGTTATATTATAAAGTAATCAAAGCAAATGTATTAGCAAAAAAAATTATTTCTCTGGAGTACCCCTTTAACACATTTACAGCTCATTTAAAAAAAGATAAAAAGCCTGAAAAAAAACCTGTAATAAAATACAAATAAAATAAAACTAGACAAGGCCTTTAAGCAACTGTATAGATTAGCAAATGATATGGCAAAACACGTTACACTATGTCCATGCAACCAGCCAAATGTCATGCAAAGAAAAATACATGCATAAAACAAATGAATCATAAAACTAGAAAAGCATGCTTAAAAAATATTTTTACCTGGTCATTATAGGATTGCGTATACCATACAAATACTCATTATGATAACCATTATTACCATTTTCCATACTGTAATAAAACAATTGCATGAAAAAATAAATTGATGTGTTGTGAAAAACGCCCAAAAAAAAAAAAAAAAGGAAAAGTAAGGGAAAAATATAAAATAAAGGTGACATGTAATATATCTATGTAATATTATGTGACAGTAACAGGATAAATAAAAGAGTGCCATGCAATAAAAATCCAAAACTGTACTAAAATAAATAGAGTTAATATTACCATAGTCTTACATCGTGCATATAATTGGAAAATTAGTGATCCTGGTATAAAATACATAGATAAAGCACAGACTGACACATGAAAGGCATCACAAAGTGCAAGATTGCCCCTCTGTAGAGTATACAAAAATAAAAAAAAAATAAAAGGAACACAAAAATAGCATTAAAAAGCTTACTTTTTCATGGGGACAGTTTCAACACTACAAGATATAAAAAGAGGGAAAATTACTTAAAACTGCAAAGTTAGTATGTAATAAATTACTTATTTAAAAAAAAACTTATAAGGTTGTGCTTTAGTGGGTCAGGCTTCTAGTCAGTCCTGATTTGTTACATTTGGTAACTAGTCCAAGTGCCAAGAGCACCTTTGGACCAAAGCAGTGCATTCCCATAGCACCAGTGTTATTCAATGCAATCTGCAGGAGTTGTCTGCATCGTGAATGCAAATACGAGAGGAAATATGGATAACATATAGCGGTAAAGGTTCTCAGAGAGTGAACTAAAACGAATAAAGAGGCATGATTGGAGGTCCAATGGTAAAAACAGTTATCATAAAGTGAAATGCCAAGTCCCTGAAACAGAAGTACTGTAGATAAGAAAAGAAAAACTAGTTAGGACACACTCATTCAGCCACAGTGAGAGAGTACAAAGTAAACTTCTTTCGGTTACGATGGTCGTGTGGTGAAGTCATGATGATGATGATGATGATGATGATGATGAAAAAACGACAAAACCATATGAATTGCCAATTCTTACATCTCTAATGCAATAAATGTGGAACCATTTGAGGATCTAAAATTCAACAGATCAATGACAAAAGAATAAATGTCCTGATGTTTATTCTGGTACTGATGCCAAGGATATTGAGATCCTTATGGTGAGAAGATGCCATATGGACCAACGATCCCTTTAAGCTGCGCAGCGCGCGGACGCTCAGCTGACAGGAAGGCCTCACTCACTGCCTCCAGCCGCCCGCTCAGCCCGAGATCTCTGGGCAGAGGCTCGCAAAGAACACTATCTGCATCCTCTTCTGGACACAGATACAGATAGAATGGTGGTGCTGGCACTGCTTGTACTGGCCCCGCCATTCCTTCTCATAGACTGCAGGAACCTTTGTCCTGCAGCCTATCAGAAGACTGAATGTGAGGGGGGCGTTAGCGACGGAAGAGCAAAGCGCGACACAACTGCTGGCTGCGCTGTGCACTAGAGAGAGAGGAGCAGACCACGAGGAGAGAAGGGAGGGAAGCCGGCCACAGGCCCCACACTGCATCTGTTAGTCATACCAGGAGGAGCGTGGCTCGGACCCATATCACCCACCTGGACTGCTTTCCATTTTCCACCAGAGGGGGTGAGTCAGTGACATAACGCTCCATAGGCACAGCTCCATGTGTAGCAGGTAAACAGAGGGGCCATTGCTGTGGCGGCATTTTTTCTGCCTTCATCCTCTAGCCTCTCTGTTTACCTACTCCATGTGGAGCTGCAGTGCTCAGCTGCACACTGACTCAGCTTCTGTCACTGACTCACTCACCCCTGCTGTAAAGGCAGCAATTTGCATCACAAAATGGCCGCCACTGTAATGGCCCCTCTGTTTACCTACTCCACGTGCGTGCAGCAGCTGAGACGGTATGGACCATGAGACAGAACACTACAATGCCGGCTGAGCTGCTGCACATAGAGTAAGTAAACAAGTAATAAACAAGTTATAATACATACATTGTATCTTTGTTGTTTGACATGAGCTGTTCTACTAGATTTAATTTGCTCTGCTACATTCACTTTTAGACTATGGTAAAAATGTTCCTGTGTCAAGTTTTTGATTTGCCAAACTTTGCCTGACCATTGCTCAGCTCTCTTGCCATTCTGCTCAGCTGTGGCTAAAGCTTAGAGGGAACATTGACTCGGACATTTTATTAATATAGTTGTATGTTCACACACACACCTAGTAAAGTAAAGCTAAATTCAGTCGTAATTTTGAGTGAAATTAACACAATGTGTGAACCAATGGGAAAAAAAAAACAAAATGGCAACAATGGTCGTTGTTATAATGTGTGTGAACATAGCCTTAAACTATAAGATCATAAAATTATTTTTAGGTTTGGTGATTTGTTATAGTTGTATGTTATGTCATATGAACATGACAGACTTTTACTGAGAACAAACATAATAACATTCAGGTAAATCTGTGATATACCAAGCATGGAACCCCCAATGCTCCCAAATTATTTTGACTTTGACATTGACTTTGATAGACCCAAGGAGGGCTGTTTTCAAGAACATGGAGGATTCCTTCCTAAGTGTCCATTGTGGCAAAACCTCTTTAAGTTCACTTATTTATTCATATAAATTATTTGCATTCTCTAATTTGACCTAATAATATAGTGGGCTATTGATGGTACGTATGGTTGGTGCTGATCAGAGTAGAAAGGTAAATTCCATAATGTCTACATCGCTACAAATCCCCTTCCAATGAACAATGTAAATGCCTTATCCACAGTAAATCATCAAATCACATATAAGTACAAAATTATTTAAGTAAACGCTTACTATTACTAATCCAAAACAAACTTTGATACATCATAGTTATTGCCTAGCCAATATCCAGCTTTGTGACATCACCTAAGAAGAGTAAGAATGTCCACATCATACAATATCTTTTGGGTAGGGATGGTCCGAACCTGCCTCGTTCGGGTTCATATGAACCCGAATGCTCGGCAGCAGATTCCCGTTGTCTGCCCGCTCTGCGGAGCGGGCGGATACAGCGGGTGTAACGCCTGGAAAACTGGGATACAGCCTATGGCTATGGGGGGGCAGACAGCGGGAATCATTACCGATGGTTCGGGTTCATACGAACTCGGTTCGGACCATCCCTACTTTTGGCCTATGTGGGTAACTCATGTAGGTGACTTTATCAAGCATTAACCCGATGGCAAAAGAAACATGTTGGGTATTCAAAAAGCCTTGATTTGGGCAATCTGGTGCTTCCATCTCATAGACTCCTAACTATCCTGTACAACGTAATAGGATGAAACACAGAATAATATCTTCTATTGCAGCATATGTCAGAGATAGCAAAAAGGCAAAAGGCAAAGAACATACAGTATACTATATCCACATGTATAAGGATTTCTTCTTTACCATATATTTTGATATGTTGGAGTTTCCCTTTAAATGAATGACATAGACTACTAATATCCACACATAAATCTGTACTTACTCATCATAAACATCTTCTGTCTCCATTCTGCGATAGAACTTTGCTAGCTTGATAGCAAATATAATAGCAGGGATTAAAAATACTGTGGAGCCTCCCAAACCGAACCAGAAGGAATTCTAAAGAAAAAAGAAATTCCATTATAACTAACATATAGTTGAGTTTAAGAGCAGACCAGGTAAGGACTACTGAACTGGTGGAGTATGTGTAGTTCTAACATCATAGGTGTAAGAGAAGAGAACAATGGGGGAGATTTATTAAACTGGTGTAAATTAGAACTGGCTCAGTTGCCCCTAGCAACCAATCAGATTCCACTTTTCATTTTTCAAAGAATCTGTGAGGAATGAAGGGTGGAATCTGATTGGTTGCTAGGGGCAACTCAACCAATTCTACTTTACCCAAGTTTGATAAATCTCCCCCAATGTCTCTTTCAATGTATCTAGTAAAACGTCATAATACTGGCTAGCATCAGGACATCAGAAGCATATGTAAGCTTTCCCTGAGAGGTGTTTCATTTTATTCTCAGGGGCTTTGTCTGAAGACTGGGGTCTAAATTCATCTTAGGTTCTGGTCTGGGGGGCTGTGTCCTTTTAGAGGTCTGGGGTCTGATTCATTTTACTGGTCTAGTTTGGGCAGACAATTTTAGGGTCTGGTGTAGAGGCTGAATTATTTTTAAGGGTTTGATGTGTGGTATAGTTTTTTTTAGGGGTCTTTGGTGTCTGAATTTTTGTGGCCGGTCTAGGGCCTGATAACTTTTATAGTTCTAATTTGATGTCTAATTTTTATTGGTCTAGTTTTTGGTATGAGTAGTTTCAGGGTTTGGTGTGAGGCAGTGATTTGTTCTCAAATTTAGGTCATGTTCCCACTATGTAAGTACCGAAGTAATCGCGGTCGTTGCAACAACGACCGTGATTTCTACGGTACTTACGTAGTGCTGCTGCTGAGGGAATCCCGGTTGGAGTGTATACACATAATATACACTCCGGTCAGGATCCTTAGCGGCACCCCACGCTCCATTGTGAGCAGCAGGGAATTTGGATGCAGGTGCGAATTCAGTGGCAGCAAATATCATCCAGCCAGTACTGCAGATGATCTTCTTTGACACCTTAAAGTGTAACTATCATTTGTAAAAACTTCTGACATGCCACAGCGACATGTCAGATGTGCTTATTGCTGGGGTCCAGGTGCTGAAACCCCGCCGATCTCTACAACGAAGGGGCAAAAGTGCTCAGCCCCTTCACCTCCACTATACGGAGATTACTTCTGGAGACTGCTAATATGAGCAGTCTACAGAATTATAATGGGAGCCTATGGAACTTCCATTATAATTCAGTAGACTGCAGTTACCGGACTCTGCTTGGGACTTAGATTCCAGGTGTCAATCAAGCGGGGGGGGGGGGGGGGGGGGGGGCATTTCAGCTTGCAGCTATTCTGGAGCTTGGAAAAGCCACTTTCACTCCTTGTACCAGAGGATAAAATAATTTCTCTATATATGAGAGGTACAGTGTGTCTCCCTGTCTATACAGTTATGTTCGAAACATCAGTTACAGCTGACAAATTCCCTTTAAGGATCCAAACAGAGAATCCATAAGTCATAAGTTATCAGAGGTAGTAAGAAAAAATGTCAAATCTTACTAGAAAACGGAAATGCTGGTTATCAGAGATAGGTTATTCCCTGTGCACCTAGTTTTATGCTGAATATTAAAACAAAATCCAATTTCTATCAATATTTCTGAAATTGAATGCTTTGATAAGAAATAGGAAGTTCCTTACCACTGAATCTATTATATAGCTGCATAAGAAGACATCTACCGCAGTATCTACAACATTTGCAATGGGTTTACATCCGGCAACATCCATGGCGATCTAAAAAAGACAAGATGAGAAAAGACAGAGAATAACACACTTAGTACAGTGCATAACATATTAAGGCTATGTTCACACTATGTATGTGTGCGGCTGTATTTTTTATGCGGCTGGAAATGTGCGGCTGAAACTACGGCCGTGGGAAAAAATAGACATGCAGCTGAAAACATACGGTCATTTACTTGGAAATCTGGTTCAACTAAAAATAACAAATAAAATCTTAAGAAAGTGATGCAAACACCTCTGGATGCATCTGGGAAAGCAGGGAAACAGTTTACATGAATTGCTATTACCGGGGTTTGCGATCCTCTGCAGTAATGCCGATGTCTCTCATGGTTAATATATTGAATTAATAAAACACATTTTCGTTGTAATAAAGTCCCTTTCATTGTTCAATAATTAAATTTAAACAAATCCATCATTTTGCAATTAAATATACTGTTAAAATAAATAGATATATAAATATGTATATATATATATATATATATATATATATATATATATATTTATTTATTTTTTGACAGTATATTGAATTGCACAATGATGGATTCGTTTAAATTAAATTATTGAACAACGAAACTGATTTTATTACAACGAAAATGTGTTTTATTAATTAAATATTAATTAGTACAGGAAGCTCCATAAGCCATTAATTCATATTGCCGGCAATAGAGCATTCTGTACTAATCATCACTTTACTTTAATTAAAACATCAAATGTTTCTTCTAATTATGTTATCACAATAGCATTATTAGAAGAAACATTTAGAATTATATGTGCGCTCAGCTGATTGGCTGATTGGCTGAGCGCACGTATAATTAGCGGGTCCGCAGCACAGTGACTTCATTGTGCTGCGGACCAGCGAAGAGACAACATCGGGGTGAGTATAGAGCTCTCCCCACCCCCTCCCCTGCACTGCACCCCTCCCAGCAAGGAAGGGGGGTCACTTAACCCCTTCCTTGCTGGGATGGGTGCAGTCTGACATCAGTCTGGCCCCCAAGGGGTTAAGGGGGATGCAATACATCCTCCCTTAACCCCTTGGGGGCCAGACTGTAAGCAGCGATCTGTAAAGATGCTGCATACTGTAAGGAGCACAACACCGCTCACAATGATGGGTGTTGTGCTCCTGTTTGTGTGTTTTTTGTGTGTTTCTCCCTTTTTGTTTTTCAGATATCGCTATCCTGTGGATTACGTCGGATTCCGTGGACTACGTCGATGACCAGCGGTTGTTTGGTGTTTTTTTTTAATAAAATGGTCAATGAGGGGTGTGGGGGTGTTTTGATTTGAATAAAAAAAAATTTTCACTTGTGTGTTGTCTTTATTTCTTTACTTTATAGACTTAGTAGTGGAAGCCGTATAATAGACGGAATCCATTACTAAGTCGGGGCCTAGTGTTAGCCGGTATAAAATGGCTAACACTAACCCCCTATTATTACCCCAGTACCCAATGCCACCAGGGGTACTGGGAAGAGCCGGGTGCCAGTGGTCCCGGAGCGTCAAAATTGGTTTCCTGGACCTGGCGGCAGCAGGCTGGTAAGATTTAGGCTGGGGAGGGCCTAAACCAATGGCTCTTCCCACCCTGGTGTTACCAGGCTGCTGTCGTTTGGTTTTTAACCCGGCTGGTTATAAAAATAGGGGGGACCCTATGCGTTTTTTTTAAATAAATAATTATTAATTAACTATTAATAACTATTAACTATTAGAGGCATCGGCATTCGGCATCATTGTCGGCTATTTTTGAAGTACTCCGTACGGACCGCCTGTCAATCCACGGCCGCATTTCCAGCCGCAAACAATGGTCTTGTTAATTTTTTACGGGTCCGTTTACGATAGGGCCATAGATTCATACATAGTGTGCACTGTGCAGCCGTATATCATATACTTTCCAGCGTACGCATGAACCGGAAAAATCCGGCCGATGATTTACCGCCCGCAATACAGCCGCACAGATACATAGTGTGAACCTAGCCTAACAGTGTGTCAGGCATGTCCATCATGTTTTATATAAACCTTACACACTGACTGCTTCCATTTTACATATAGAAGTACTGTAGGTTTTACACCTAGGCCTGTAACCAAGACAAGGGGCATCCTCTACGTCTAGAGGAAAGAAGGTTTTACCATCAGCAAATTCTTTACTGTAAGAGCAGTGACACTGGAACTCTCTGCCACAGGACGTTGTCATGGCTAATTCTTTATATAAATTCAAGGGAGGCCTGGATGCTTTTCTTGGAAAATATAATATTACAAGTTATGGGCATTAGATTTATGGTGATACGTTGATCCAGGGATTATTCTGATTGCTACTATGGAGTCGGGAAGGAATTTTCTGCCTGTGATAGGGCAATTGTCATCTGTCTCATAGGGGTTTTTGCCTTCATCTGGCTCAACACAGTATAGGGTTTTTGTAGGTTGAACTTGATGGACTTTTCTTTTTTCAACCTTATTTTCTACTTGTTACTAATTGTTACTAATTATTCATCAGAAGAGGACTGCCTCTGCTAGGGTTGTGTTCAGAGGCAGATTTATCACTTGTGCAGCCTGTTCGGCCAATAGAGGGGCCCACCAGGCTCAGACTCTAAAGTGTCAGCTCAGCATGGCACATGTCTGTAGTGGGCACCCACATGGTATCAGCACCCAGGAAGTGCAGGCTCCCTGCGCCTGGGGGGCTCACTTAGTGACTGGAAGCTGTGCCCGGCCGGGGCTGGTTCTTCTCTTCTCTCTCCTCCTGCATGCTGCTGCTGCTGACACCCCCTCCCCCTCCTTTACTCCACAGTCTGGCATACCTTGTGTCAGGAGAAGAGGAGAGAGAGTGTGCGATAACAGCCCCTCCCCCTGCTGTACTCCACTGTCCGCATACCTTGTGTGAGGAGGAGAGGAGACAGCATGTGGTGACAGGGGCTGGAGAGATCCTGCAGGGTTATGGCTGCCAGGTACCCCAGTCCCACACTGGTGCTTGCCCAGACTACAGTACAGTCCTTTAGTGGGCCCTGGCATCTGTTCTGTGCTGTAGGGCCCTCCTGAGAAACCAGGACATCTGTACCGGAGTACATATGTGTGCGCCTTTAAGGCAGAAAGGTGGAGAAACAAATTATGGGTATGGGGCCCAAACATATTTCTTTGCACAGAGGCCCTTTGCAGTCTGTGTCCACCTCTGGTTGTGTTGGCTTCCTAGATATAAACACTTAAAGTTGCCCAAACTTGTCAGTTATGGTGGGAATGGTGAACCATATTATGTATATGAGGGTGAAAGATCAAGCAGTTTATTGTCAACAGAGGAGATGAACCACTGCTGGTGGAGCCTGACAGCAGCATATTGCACCCTCCTTATTGAGAACAGATGCATTTATGAATGAATATGGAAAAAATAGGTATTTGGGGAGAAAGAAGACATTGCCATGCCATATTATGGGATTATAGCTTACATTCATACAATAGGTTTCCCTTCATCAAGGGCTGATAACTTCTCTGAATATATTGTATTACTCTGCAGGTAGGTTAGTGATTATATTTTTGTGAGTGTGTACTATACATAATGATGAGAGACTTTTCTTGTTTGCAGAATACACCTTATGTACATTTACTTTTAAACTATGTCACTATGTAAATAAAAGTTTATTCAACTTTTTAACTTTGTGTTTTAGTTTCTCACCTGTTTCAAGATTTCGTTTGCAGTCAGTGAATAAGGACACTTGTTATATTCTGAGGCATTAAATTTATACTTAGCCATTATGTGGGCAAGATGTAGATACATTTATATATAGTTTGGATATTGTTCTGGGAGATAAATACATAAGCAGCAGCATTTCCATTGCGTTACTGCATGTGTGAACGCAGCCTTAGGGCCTCCCTCGCAGATTCTATTCAGCCCTACTCAGTCTTGTTTCTATTCATATAATTGTACACCATATATTATACAGTACATGTTCTACAATGAATATATAGTTACTTACTGAATCTTTTACCCACTGAACATACTGAACAAAGTAGCCGATCACTGTATCCATGAACTTTTTAGATTCCTAAAACAAAAGACAATAAAATAACTCTTGATGTGCTTGTTTTCTGCTCCCCCCCATCCAGAAAAAGAATTGTTCAGATTTAACCAGTCTTCTTGAAATGACTGAATCCACACTTTTTAAAGGGGTTATCCAGCGCTACAAAAACATGGCCACTTTTACCCCCTCTCTTGTCTCCAGATTGGGTGGGGTTTCAAACTCAGTTCTATTGAAGTAAATGGCGCTTAATTGCAAACCACACTTGAACTGGAGACAAGAGAGGGGGAAAAGTGGCCATGTTTTTGTTGCGCTGGATAACCCCTTTAAGCTTGATAAACACCAGCTCCTCCTCACTATTTTCTGCTTTGTTGGCCTCAAGGTCTCAGCTCTTTCCTGGTCTTCCTCCTGCCTCTCTGACCGCTCCTTTAGTGTATCATTTTCTGGCTCCACCTCATCTTCTCTCCCACCTCTATCTTCACTGTCCTATTTATAAAGATGGCTGGACCATTCTAACAGCAAAGGACTTTTGCCCCTCTGCCTTTCATCTCCACCCTCTCCTCATGGAGGTATGTACACACAGGCGGAAATTACATTGAGACACTGAGGCAGGCTGGATTCCAAGTGAAGTCCTTGGCAAAGCGGCGCTCAAAATTTCCAAATGTTTACTCAGTGTGAGCGTACATATAGTCTGTAAGCCCTTGTGAGCAGGGTCTTCACTCCTCATGAATGGTTTGATAATTACATATTTACCTCTGGTATGTCTGATTTTTGTCTATGTATGTACCCCCAAAATTGTAAAGTGCTGCACAGTAGCGAAATTAGGTAGGGGCAGCCGCTCCAGGGCCCATCCTGGCACAGGGTACACTGAGGTCTCCGGATATTATTGGCTATAGTGGCCCCCGTGCACCGTCCACCTCTGCACAGTGAGCATTCATGCATATATTATATGCATGACCGCTGACTGAACTACAGGAGCAGGGAGATCATCCATAGACTGATGTCTCTGCTCCTGTATGCATATTCTGGGGCATGCTACGCTAATAGCGTACCACCCAGGGAATATACATGCAGAAACAGAGACTCCAGTGTGATGCGGACTCCCTGCTCCTGCACTATAGCAGCGCCCCCTGCTGTCAGCTCTGTCTGTGTCCTTATAACATGGAGGACACAGGAGGAGGGGAATATGATCAACCAAAACACCGCAGAGATACCATCACGTGTCTCGACGTCAGTGAGCTAGTCAGACCTTCCTCCGGGAAGGAACAACCAAGCCAAGGAATTTCTCCAGTCAAGGAAACCACCCAAGCAAGGTATCCATCCACAGACAGCTGTTTGGGGGTATTTGTCCCTCATCAGTGTGGAGTAGGATTCTGGCCAGTGGGAACAATGCCTAGTAAGTGCATGCCAAAGGATGCTGGTTAACCTCAGGGAGATTAAACAAAACACAGCAGAGACATCAGTGTATTCTAGGACATTGCCCCGGGAAATCAAATATGAAAAAAACACTGCAGAGACACCATCACGTGTCTCGACATCAGTGAGCTAGCCAGACCTTCCTCCGGAGGCTGAACCCCTAGCTATGCCCCTGGTGCTGCAGAATCTGTTTCCACTATATAAATAAAATTATTATTATTATTATTATTATTATTATTATTATTATTATTATTATTATTATTATTATTATTATTATTATTATTATTATGTTGGTAACAGACAATACAGCTTGACTTGGCTCAAATGAAAGTATACTTATTATATGGATCAAATACAACCAGTGTCTCACCTGCTTTATGATTGTAGAAGCATTGTTATTGATCAGTGTCTGAGCTGCATCAATGGATGAAATGACATCATGTACCTTCTCCTGAAATTTAAAAAAAAACACATCTTTAGTTCAACAGAACTTTTTGTTGGCTTGTTACACAAGTACTCATTCATTCTTCTTGTGTTGTCTACCAGTGCTATAACTGTTTTAGGGGTTGGTGTTTTGGTGACAGGGCCTATAGTATACTGAACATCATGGAAATTTGGTTTAGAGTAAAACAATTGACAGACTTGATTTGTTACAATTATATAACAAATCTTCCAAAGTAAGAATACTTTGTTAGGATGCGTTCACACCTACAGGATCTGCAGCAGATTTGATGCTGTGTTCAGTTATTTAAATGAAATCTGCTGCAGAAAATCAGCTGCAAATCCTGTAGGTGCGAACGCAACATTAAAAGGAAACATCTAACCTGCTGATATGTCCCTAAGGCGGCGAAGATGAAGACAGGAAGGATAAAGCACCTTTTTAATGTACTTTGTCGTTTAATCCATATGCTAGTGAGGTGGTTTTGTGCACTGGGGGTGGGACTGCACGATCCACCCCAACTAGCCCGGCCCTTCTAAGGAATATTGGGGTGGCGCCCTGCAGTGACATCACTCATCACTGCAGAGCACCAGATGAGTATTCATTAGAAGGGGCAGATTGGTGCACTGAGGGCAGCAGTCACCCCTCATTAGCTTATGGTATAGGCTGGGTTCACACTATGTATATTTGAGGCTGTATTTGTGAGGCTGTATAGCAACCAAAACCAGGAGTGGATTGAAAACACAGAAAGGCTCTGTTCACATAATGTTGTAATTGAGTGGATGGCCATCATTTAATGGCAAATATTTGCTGTTATTTTAAAACAACGGCTGTGGTATTGAAATAATGGCCGTTATTTACTGTTATATGGCGGCCATCCACTCAATTTCAACATTGTGTGAACAGATCCTTTCTGTGTTTTCAATCCACTCCTGGTTTTGGTTGCTATGAGGACCTGACATGAGGACCAAATACAGCCTGAAATATACATAGTGTGAACCCAGCCTTAAACTACAAAGCACATGAAAATGGTGCTGAGGATCAAAGTAAGAAACTTAGTGCCCATTGTGCTATAGGGACATATCAGCAGATTAGATGCTGATGGTTCCCCTTCAATCATGACAATGTGTTATATATATATATATATATTTATGATGCAGTCATTATCGAGGCATGCTAGACATTCTCTTTTTCTAATCTGTTTCTATTTTCTTGTAATTTTTTTAAATTTTGTTTTGTTGTACATTATTATTGGGATGGGGGGGGGGGGGCACCTTGCCTAAGCTGTTTTTAACAGTATTTACTGACATGACTGAGCTGTGAGCCTTATCTGTTGAAATCTACCAGTGTCACCTTTCACTGTAAGGGTCCTATTACATAGAGCGATTTTTAACGATTAACGACTTGCGATAAACGGTCGCAAACGACATTGTTTATCGTTAACCTGAAATTGTTCACCAAATTACACAGAACGATAATCGCTAGTTCTGATCGTTACTACGATCGTTATTACGATCGTTTATTCCTTCTGATCCCAGCTAAACAATGGACAATGTGCTATTACACTGAACGATTAGTGAACAAATGTGGAATTACAGGGAAGGATTAGCAATTAACAATAATTTTAGGTCCAGATCTACAATCAACGACATACGAACGATTTTTCGATCGTTGCCTGCAATTAGAACGATTTAACGATTTTTTTGCACTATAATCGTCCTGTGTAATAGGGCCCTAAGGCTATGTTCACACACAGTATTTCCGTCAGTCTTTTGTTCAGTCTTTTTTAACCAAAACCAGGAATAGAACTGACAAGTCAAAATTATAATGGAGAGATTTGCATGGTTTCTGTGTTTTCAAGCCACTGGTTTTGGTTGAAAAAATACTGATGGAAATACTATGTGTGAACATAGCCTAATTCCATACAGATCACTTTCCAGCAGGCTCCTACTTATCATCACAGGCAGAACAGGAACCCTTAGCCTAGTTTTAAACCTACTGGCCAGAAAAAAACGTGCAAGATTTCAGGATTATTATATAAAATGGAATATCTAAAAAAATATCAACATAAAAAAAAAATGTTTAACATGATTTAAACAGGTCATTTTCTAATGTCATATTCCCCATAAGAGATACCTTACAACTGTGTATTACTAACCTCAATATCAAACGATGTCCTCTCTAGCAGTTTAATGCTTTGATTTAACACACTCTGGAAGATAAAGTATATATCCATCAGCATATTAGGATTGGCTAGTAGCATAATCATGTTCCTGATGGACGATGGTGGTAAATACATGCAAATACTGTAAATAACATAATATTATCATGCATTTAAGTATTTAAAGGGGAACTATGAGCAGGTTGGTGCAAACGGACCTGCTGATATCCCCCTGCAGCTCTGTACCTGATGATTGCGCCGCTGTGCTTCTTTTCTCTGTTGGCCCCGCTGTTTTTTTGTGTTTTTTTTTTTCAGTTTGATTAAGATTGAATATGCTAATGTGCTGGAGCAGTGGGGGAATTCCTTAGCACCACGGGCCATAAGTTATATAAGGGCCTCGTTTTAAGCCCCACATCGCAACCCCTTTATGTCCGTAAAAAAAAAATTAAAATACCCATTTGTGTCCATTATTAAAACGTATACTAATAAGTGAATGAAGAATTTTCTGACCTGTGAAGTGAGCTGCCCAGCACAGGTGACATGATACATTGATAATGACTGCAGATGGACACCAATGTCCTGCTCATTATCCTGGCCAAGAGTCTAAAGCAGCCTGTGGCCACCAAGACATAGGATGACAGGGTAGGGAGCTGTCCATGCCCTGCCATAGGCTTTAACTGTATCCACATCTTGAGGAAGCCAATACAGCTAAAAATGTTTTTTTTTTTTTCTTTTGTCGTGTGGGAATCCAGGGCAAGTGCCTTAGATGCCTAGTGCTAGTAATGCCACTCATAGATGTGAAGCAGAGGTCCAAGTTACTACAGCTGTGTCCCCTATAGCTACACCACTGCTGGAGGAAGAAGTTGGATGTGGACACGGACTACCTTAGTAGAAAGTTGAAAAGCGGAGTATCCTTTAGAAGACAACAGGGATTACTATTTACCCAATATTTATTCCAAAAAAGAAACTTAAAGGAGAAGTTTTGCGGATTAGAAAAGCCAGCAGCAGCCAGGGGGGAATTGCTTACAAGTACTAACTTACCTCTCACAGTGCCGGCGGTAAGCGGCAGGACTGGTCGCGGGAACCCCAACAGGCTCCAGGATCTCTGGAGCTGACAAGTAGGGATGGTCCGAACCCGCCGAGGTTCGGGTTCGGCTGAACCCGAACGCTCGGCATCGGATTCCCGCTGTCTACCCGCTCCGTGCAGCGGGCGGATCCAGCGGGAGGACCGCCTGGAAAACTGGGATACAGCCTATGGCTATGGCTGTATCCCAGTTTTCCAGGCGTTCCTCCCGCTGGATCCGCCCGCTGCACGGAGCGGGCAGACGGCGGTAATCATCGCGGATGGTTCGGGTTCGTACGAACCCCGTACGAACTCGGTTCGGACCATCCCTACTGACAAGTCATTAGCCACTCAGCCAGTCAGTGACTGGGGTGGGACGCCGCTCCAGTCACTGATTAGCTGAGTGGCCAGTCCATCAGCCGGAACAGACCTTTCCCCCCCCAAGTCGTGACTTTATCACAACTTGGCAGGAAATTCCTTCTGGCAGGGAGCCTGTGGCCGGTCCTGCCGCTCACCATGGGGAGAGGTAAGTTCCTACTTGTAATAAATATCCCCCTGCCTGCTGCTGGCTTTTAAATTCTGCTGGACTTCTTCTTTAAATTACAAATAAGCCACATGATAATATTCTCTCACTAGCCCACCAGGGATAACCAACAGTGAAGAAATGTATGGTAACATAAATTGGGCTTTATTTGGTGGCATTAATTAGGCAATAAGACACTTTTATGTGGCCACGTTATAGAAGGATTACTACAGGACTGTTTGGCGCTACTATTTGGATATCATGTTGCTTTATTTTTTTATAGTTCTTTGAGATGAATAAACAAAATTGTAGAGACAATGGTCCTCTAAAAGAAAAGATGAATAGATGTAAAAAAAAAACAACAACAGTGAAATGGAAAACTTGTCTAGGGTGGTCTTCTCAAAGATGTGTTTTTGGTGAGGCTTCATTGTATGAGAATAGGATAATTATAAAAGTTTTCATGGTGAATTCACTAAAGGAGTTTAAAAGGAGGGATAGCTGCTTTCTGTAGTGTTAAAATACTACTAAAGGTACTAAACTCTGGAAATGGGTCATTGATCAGGGATTTAGTCTTTATTCTGCCAGATTTGGAGTTGGGAAGGAAATTTTCTTCATAAGGCAAGGAAACGTAGCATGGGGGATTTTGGGCTTCTTCTTCATCCACACGGCAGGATAATAGGCGACACAGCCTTACATACTATGTTACTAATACATCCCTGCCTGTTGGTTTCTCGTAGTCCTAGAACATTTGGCTTATATCCTTTATTTACATTTTATACTTAGATTCAATAATAGTTCGACAATAAACATTTGATGACTTGATCTGTCATAGGTAGCAACTAACTTACCAGCAGATGGGGATTCTTTGTAAAGTCACTTATGTAAGTATAATACTGACATCTCTAATACTAATCCCTTTAGCCTTCTTTTATTACAAGAAGGCACTGATGACTATGAATTATTTTTTATACCCAAGTACATACCCATCTTTTACAAAACATATAACACCACAGGTAAAACATACATTTACAGACGTGCAACATGTCACGTAGGCTTACCCGGGCTTTAACATATTTCTTGAAAGGCAGAGGGAGGAATAAGAAAGTAATATCAACAATAGGAATCAAACTCCAATGTGACTCCTAGACTATCTGAGAGCAAACCACTGTTCCGTCTGTGCAAGCATGCCCTATCATATATACAGCCCTAAAACTATCCCATTTCCTCATCTCAGTACATGCTATCTATAGCATAGTCTACAACCATGATAAGACATGTAGAGAATATTGTCATTAAACTTCTCAAGAATATCATGTGGTGAAAGGAACAGGAAGAAATAGATTTAATGGTTAGCAAATCCATTATGGAAATAGACCGGAGGGGACGTAATATTAGATTGCATGTGTCATGTATGACAACAGTTACATATGAGTGGTGTATATGTTTCATAGGCCTGTCCGATTCTTATATCAAGCCTTTCTATAAATCAAATATTCAGCAAAAATATTTTTGCTAAAATTTACAAGAAATTTAAGACAGGACCTTGTGATGCTTTATGGCCCCAGTGGAGTACTAGTAAATTTAAAAGGATTTATCAGAAATAAATTTATTCATCGTAAAAGTTTAGGCCGAGGCTATTTTTGGTTTCAAAACATTTGCCAAATCTGACCACTGGTAAATCTGATCAACTGGTAAAGTTCCATGCCACTTTGTCTTTTGATGAGGCCATTTGACTTTTTTGGGGGGCCGTATAGTTATGTGGCCTCAAAAAAAAAAAGATAACTGGAGCTGGCAGAAGGCCAAGTGTCATGGCACTTCTTTGTTGCAGCTAGGGTTCACTGGCAAGGGTGTAGCTATAGGGGGTACAGAACAAGCAGACATACCCATGCCCTGGTGTTCCCTGTTCAGAACAAGACATGGAATGTAGCTAGACCATGAGTTGTTACACCCATGACTACATAACAGCAGGTGATCGTCATTTTTTAATAGATTTACATTGACTCACATAATGGATGCAATTCACATGTTAGTAGCAGTTCTTGCAATCACAATGACAGTACAATGTGGAGTCCAGCAAAAAAAACCCTGATACCTACATCTATCTACAGAATAAAGATTACCCATAGTGTTTACCATTGTCTGCTCCATCGGTACGACTTGTTGAATGTGTATCATCCGTATACTATTAGCGTGTCCTTTTAAAGCATTTCCTAATGCTCCTTTTGGCTAAAAGCAAATAGAAAGACTTCTGAGCAGAGCAGTTATTGGTTATGTGACGGGGGAGATGAGCAAAAGCAGTGTTACAACATAGGGTTAATCTCCAGAAAACATTGAACACATCGCAAGTCCCATGACCAGAACAGCAGTGCAAAGCAGAGTTGTAATCCTCTTGCCTACAGCATTTTGTAGACTGCGGCCATGTCTGTTCATTTTCTATTCAAGGAATAATTTGGTAGAATGTGCTGTACCTTCCAATGAACAACATATTGGATAATTCTTAACTGATCAGTTACATAACAGATGTAACAGAGAAAAATTTGTAATTTGTCAACTCACCGATGTTATAGTAAGTTGTGTTATTTGATCACAGTGTATGAACAGTTCCTAGAAATAAAACATTCAAGCTCTGCTACATACGAGTAGAAACCACATCAGGCCGCATCATGTATTGGAGGCAACAGTGACAGTATGCATCAAAATACCTTCAAATAGGTGTATCATGCATATACATGGAGTGTTTATAGATCAAATAATGTTAACTAGTGACTACCTTTAGTCCGATTCACAAGCATAAATTTGTTTGTGGGACGCAAATGAATAATAGGCTGCAGTTGGTGTATTAAAAGCCAGCCATATAATATTATTAGCCTATTCAGGATTTTAGATTGGGATTCTCCTCCAGACACCACTTCTGATGAGCTGTTTGTAGGGCAAGCACCATGAAAGAATTGAGATTCTTTAAGGGGTTATCCAGTGCTACAAAAACATGGCCACTTTCTTTCAGAGACAACACGACTCTTGTCTCCAGTTCAGGTGCAGTTTGCAATTAAGCTTCATTCACTTCAATGGAACTGAGCAGCAAAACCTGCACCCAAACTGGAGACAAGAGTGGGACTGTCTCTGGAAGAAAGTAGCCATGTTTTTGTAGCAGTGGACAACCCCTTTAAATAGAAGTAATTTACAAATCTTTTTTCCTGCTGATTACACTTTTAAGGCTGTCCTATCAGATATTTCTTAAAATAAATAACATGTGTGCGTATTGTATAGGCAGAATGGCTAAAAGGCCATAACGCTAGTTACATCCTAATAAGCTTGGAGGTAATAGACCATCTAGTAGTTGTTATGACATAAAGAATAGAATCAGCTGTAATATAGATGTAGCCTGTTTTTCAAGTAGGAAAAGTATAGTCTACACCCTAGCCCCAGTGCTAGATGTGAATACCCACCCTTGTAAGCAAATAGGTCCAATATTCGGTCTTTTTAATTTCCTAATATATCTTTATTACACACAGGGCTTATTCTAATATAAATCTTTCAATGACATGAATCAGCTGTCTAACTAGAGATCCGTGTTTAGGCTATGTTCCCACACTGTATGAACAACAGCCATTCCTTGTGAACAGCCGCTGTTTAATGCTGCCTACAGCCGGAATTAATCATCATGTTCATTAATTCCGACTGTAAGTAGTGTTTACACAATGGCTGTTCACAGGGAATGGCTGTTCTTTATACAGCGTGGGTACATAGCCTCAAGGTACTCAAGAGATATCCAATAAACATATATAATATTATTACAGCACAAGCTACTTCTGTACATCTCCCCAGTCCAGTTAGAGCAAAAGTCTTCAGATCATAAGAAAAATAAAACTCAATGTGTAAGGTCCCGTTCCCACTGAGCAAAGGTAGCGGAATTCCGCGACGGAATTGTCCGCCGCGGAATGCCGTTAGCCTCCCGCTCATAATGGGAGTCTATGGGAGGCGCGCGCTCCTGCTCTGTACGCGCAGAAGAATGAACATGTTCATTCTTCAGCGCGTACAGAGCAGGAGCGCGCGCCTCCCATAGACTCCCATTAAGAGCGGGAGGCTAACGGCATTCCGCGGCGGACAATTCCGTCGCGGAATTCCGCTACCTTTCCTCAGTGGGAACGGGGCCTAAAGGGTCTCTATGAGACTGTTACTAATGTTATAGAAAAGCAAAGGTGCAATGTCTGTTATTCTACAACATCTGGGGGGAAAAATCTATAGGAAGGCCTGCTTATATTATATATTATAGAGAGATTTTGAAGAAATAATGAAGGCACACCTACCAGCATGTCAGCATTTCCTTCTAGTTCATTGGCAAATGCCAAAAGATCCACTTTTGTACTGCTTTTTCCTGTCTAGAGTAATCGATACACACAGTTTAGAAATAAGAGCAGAATATAATAATATATGAGTATAATATTTTTATATATATATATATATATATATATATATATATATATATTTATTATTATTATAAAATGCTAAGAAATTTACAGTATTATTTAAACAGAATTGTTATTGAGGCAAAATGGCTGTGCTGTAATAGGGCACATTATACTGTATATATTATGTATAGATGCAATGCAGTTGCTCTGTAAGGCATGGGGGTTCACGGCAGTGTGTGTTTGGTGCCACAAAATGGAGCTTGACAATCTGGTCAAGAATGAACATTAATAAAAGATGCCAACAAAATAGTTATGGATGACCTGGAAGTTACCAGTAGTAAATAACAGTAAGGATAAGAAAATAAGAAAGAAATGAGTGTAGTATCCAATATGCAAGCAGAGAAATGCATCACAGCTGAAAAATATATAAAAGCAGCGCATACATTGTATTATTCCAAAAATTGTCCATACCGTAGGTATTAACCAGGAACACCCAACACAACAGATGTGCATATCACCCACAGATTAGTCCACGGTATACACAAAGGACATCCTTTCCTATAGGAATCCTGAAGATATGCATAATGAAGGAGCTGTGGTTCTGTTTACCATTGTTTGGAATTGTTTGGGGCGTTAGTGATTCTGTATATGGTGAAAGCGGTTTACTTGAGTGGTGATCTGCTTATTGTTTTTGAAGGTTGTTGTAAAGCATATATTTTTTTTACGGAAAAATAAAGACGAAGTAAAAAAAAAAAAAAAAGAGATCACGTTGACGGACCATTATAAGTGTAGGTCATCAATATGGAATTCCCACAGAACCCCTTTAAGTGATGTACCAGGAACCAAGTCAACTAAATTGCCACTAATCACCCACCAGTGGATTGAGCACAACACTAGTAGCAGCAGCACAGTTTAAAAATAATATGGTTAGTTGAGAAATTTTGATCAAAATTATAAATGAATGTAGACACAGGAGGAGATTTATCAAACTGGTGTAAAGTAGAACTGACTCAGTTGCCCCTAGCAACCAATCAGATTCCACGTTTCATTCCTCACAGACTCTTTGGAAAATGAAAGGTGGGATCTGATTGGTTGCTAGGGGCAACTGAGCCAATTCTACTTTACTCCAGTTTGATAAATCTCCCCCATAGAGGCTAATAAATCTTTTGGCTTGGTTTAGAAATGTTGAGAATGTTAAGATCTCAGCCACATTAATTGTAAGGGTGCTTGGGGACTTTCCATTACAGCAGCTTGTGTCTTGTGATTCATGTTGGTGTCTGACACATCTCATATAATGTACTTACCTCTGATAAAAATGCATCAAAGTCTATAGTATCAATCCCTGTGGCACTAAAATCTTCTAAATTCTTTCTTCCTTTTTGATCCAACAAAATTATATTCTTCAGATTTATATTCATCATGTCAATCCGATCCGAAATTTCATCAACATACTGGAAAAGAGGAAGCAATGGACATAATGATCTGCAACTCCTTCCTAGTTGTGAGTATTATTAGTGATGGTGAATGATCAAATGACATCCTCACATGGACAAAGTTATCTGAGTTACTGGGAAAATCTTATATTCAGCTCTAACGACAGTGGATCTTAGTTGGTCATGTACCATAGACATAGCTCCATTGGCTGTTATTGGGCCTTTAGGGCCAATTCACACAATGGGATCGGCTGAATCCTGCCTGCTATGTGTTTCAATAGTAGGCCTCACGCTCCTCCGCTCTCCACTCAAAGAATTGGCATGTCAATTCTATGAGCAGAGGGGCGCAGAAAACGGAGGCATGCAAGGCCTCCCATTGAAACACATATCAGGCAGGATTCGGCGGGGGTGCCATTTTGTATTGTTAACAGGCCCTTAGAGTGCAATCCAACTCAGATTGATCAAATTCTTCTTTATAAAAGGTGTTAACCCACATTGTACTTACTGTACGTTGGAGTCCCATTTAGACCAAGACATGAGACCTATAAAAATCCTATTCTTATAGTCTGTATTTTTACCACACACCGCAGGAATTATGTGAAGTATGTCCCTGCCATGGAGGTTTCTCTGATTTATAGAACACTTACCATGCTGATGTTTAAGAATTCATTAAGATTAAACAGGTTATCAATCTGAAGAGCCGTAAAAATGCCCTTGTTATCCTTGCAGTCACTAGAAGAGAATATGATGAAATATGATGGAATAACATCAACAATTAACATTAACAATTTCCCAAATAAGTATTTAAAGGGGACCACACACTAAAAGTACAGTCTGCAGGTATCGTGTAAAAAAAAAAAAAAAATAATATATATATATATATATATATATATATATATATATATATATATATATATACTGTATATGGATTTAACTATGTAAATCTCTGTTCATTCTAGACTAAGTAGTCATGTGGGTGGTCCTACTCACTGATCGACAGCTATTTAGGTGTATAACGGTGAACGTATAAAGAACTGTTGGTCACTGACTAGGGCACCCCTTGGCTCACTGGGCCTATAAAAGCAAGTGGTTCTACTTAGTGACTGACAGTTTCCTCTATATGCATATTTATACACATAGCTGTCATTCTCTGAGTAGGTCGTAGGTCCACCCACATGACTACATAGCTCAGAATGAGCAGAGATTTATATGGGTAAATAAAAAGTTATACTGGATCTTTTGCCTCAAAACTATATATCCATGTGCTCAGCTCTCCTGATCTATAACATGCTGCCTGCAGATTGGACATTATATTTTCAAGATTTCAAGTTCCCTTTAAAGGGCATGTGTACTTTAATTAATTATTTATCTGACAACAAAACTAGAATTTATTGGTTCCACTTCTTCAGAAAACATTCAGCAAGTTCTTTTTCCAACATTTTATGCTACAGAAGTCAAAGGGTGCCAGTATAAGCTTTCATTTACAACAGGCATGGGGAACCTTCGGCCCTCCAGCTGTTGCAAAACTACAACTCCAATCATGTTTGGACAGCCTTCGGCTGTCCAGGCATGATGGGTATTGTAGTTTTGCACCAGCTAGAAGGCCGAAGGTTCCCCATCCCTGATTTACATTATGACACAGATGTGAACCATGCCTAGTTCTCGAGACCCCCAATATGTTTTAAGATTTCCTTATTTTACTGATTTGATATCATTTGGCCGGCCCACCAAGCATCACCACAAGCTTTCTCTGCATGGGATATTCACACATTACACGTCATCGAGAACTGGAATAGAGTACAAACTGCCCTTCGTACAGGTTCTCTGCTTCGGCTTATGTATTCCAGATGAGTAATAAAAAGAACAAAACCTTTCAACTCTTGTTGCTTTATATTTTTATCTAGTAAAAGGAGATTTTGACCCAAAGCATAAAATGTCCACAAAATAGATCAAAACCACTTTAATTTCCTACTTGCATTGGACAGTATGGAGTGTTCTACATTCTGGTGGATCTCCCTGTTTACTTCTTTGGGCTATTTCATGCACCCTTATATTTTACCAAAACTTAAAGAGTAACTGTCATGTTTTTTTTTATTGCAGAAATCAGTTGTATAAGCGATTTTAAGAATCTCTGTAATAGGTTTCATCAGCCAAAAAAGCCTCTTTCTGTACTCAAGAAGCAATCTCCCAGCCTCCCCCCCTGACTTCTTATCTGGGCATTATCAGGCAAACTCGTCTTCATTACAGAGAAGCCAGTAAAGACGGGTTCTGCTCTCTCCATTCTATCCTTATGGAGGGGGGAGGGGCCGAGGGAGATGAGGGAGCAGGAAGAGGTGACATGAAGGTCAGCTGTTTGTAGACTCTCTGGGCACCTAAACCGCAGGATTCTGGGGTCAGAGAGGTCAGTGCTTATCTATGAACTTACTGAGAGAAGATTGCAGGGTGTTGTGCTGTGCAGAAATCCTCCGTGCTCAGTCACTCCTAACAGCCCCTCCCCTCTCCATAGCCACATAATGGAGACAGAATTCCTGCTTCATTTGATGTGAGGGGGGAGGCTGGGAGATTGCTTTTTCAGTCCAGAAGGAAACTCTTTTAGTACATAAAACCTATTACAGAGTTTCTTAAAATCGCTTGTACTATGAATATTTAATGTTTTCAGAAAAATGACCCTGAAATGACAGTTACGCTTTAACCCAGCCCTCTGCCATAATTTTCCTAATTTCTTCTTATTTTCCATGGTTCTCCTTTTTCACCCTCCTCTCCTCCCATCCCCCCTTTTCCAGTGCCTTAACATTAGTTGGCGCCTACTCCTTATAAGCCCATAGACCCCAGTGCTAACAGTGCAACATGGATTAGAAATAACATTTTTACTGAGGATGAGAACTTCCACCTCTGCCTTTCACCATAAATCCAATTGTGTGATTTTTTTTTTTTTACCTGTAAACTTTTTCAAAAGTGAGATTCATATTGGCGTTTTGATACAGGACACCGGAGAGATAATTTTTCCACTGTGAGTTCAGCAAATATGGAGTATCCAGAACCTTGCTCATAAAGAGAACCAAATGTTATTACAAATGACAAGATGTAATATAAATCATTGCCTGTAACAAGAACAGGAATATACAAAAGAGGATAGCTTGTGATATTGAATGCTGTGGGAAAGTATTGGAGATTCTCCCATAAAACAGAAAAGCTAGTTCCATAGAAGGGGATCCTCTGTTTAGGATCCTCATCTCTATCTATACCACAGTACACAGTGGTTATAAAGAGCTCTGAAGGGCATGTACTGTCCTGCATTATACAGACAGTCCACTCATTTAAATAAGCAGTGTGCAATACTTAAATTATCCAGTGGAGGAGCTATAGGCAAACTGAACACTTACTGGCAGGTTTTCTTGCTCCATACAGAACAGCTCGATACCTTTAGTATTGGTTATGCTTAATATGCTTGTGACCTAGGTAAAACAATGCTGTAATACCAGGCACATTGACAAGTACAAGAGCTTTAGGGTAGGTTCATACTACGGAATCTGCACAGAGAAGTTCCGGCGGATTCTGTGACTTGTACCCGTTCATGGCGGCGCGCATATCCACCCGTGCCATAGACACCAGTCTATGGCAGGGCGGATTCTGTGTTCTGCCGAAAGAACTGACATGTCTATTCTTTCAGCGGAACCCGGAATCGGCCCAGCCATAGAATCGTGTCTATGGAGCCGGGGATATGCGCGCTGCCGTGAACAGGTACGAGCCACAGAATCCGCTGGAACTTATGCGTGCAGATTCCGTAGTGTGAGCTTACCCTTACCTAGTAAATAGAAGGGGTTACAGAGCCTACTGTGCCAGACATCTGAGGGACAGACCCTCACGTATCTAATATTGAAGACCAATGCTAATGAGAGACCATTACTTCTGAAGAGGCATAAAACCCATTTAGGTATATAAGGAAACTGTGTGGATGGAATTTCATAAATCTCATTCATTCTGACTCTGTTAGGAGCCCTAAAACCTCATTCAGACACTGTTAGGAGCCCTAAGTTGGAGATTACATCAAAATAGTCAAATATAGGACACAATGACAGAAACGTTCACATTCCTCAATGTCAATGAGGTCCATTGGGCATCATAGCTGTCTGGCATTTAAGGGATCCATTATTTTGCTGTTCTGCTTCTGTGGTATAGGAAGACAATGCAAACCATGATGCAGGTGTGAACACACTCTTGACTGCAAGTTACCATGTAATGCATGCAAAGGCTATGTTCACACTGCGTATGAAACTACGGGCGTGGGAAAAATAGACATGCGGCCGGATGCGTACGAACCACGAACATACGCCCGTAGTACAGTTATGCTTCCCTAGCTTGTTTCGAAGTGATCTGAGGCAGGTCATTTACTTGGAAATCTTCGCCCAGCCCCGTAAACCACACAGAACCTTTTGGATCGAAAAATCAAGTTCAATTTGGCTGAAATAAGTACTTCGTACGGGACCGCATGGAAATCCACGGCCGTGAGTTTCAACATTTCCGTCCTCAAACAATGGTCTTGTTCATTTTTCACGGCGCCGTATACGATCCGGCCGTAAGCTCATACGTAGTGTGCATTGTGCGGGCGTATATCGTATACTTTCAAGCGAACGCATCAACCTCAAAACTACGTGCGTATATTCGCGGTTTGCACTACGGACGGATTCATACGCAGTGTGAACATAGCCAAAGACTGGTTTCACACAGAGTTTTTTGTGTCAATTATGTATGCAGTTTTTGAGCCACATACAAAGAGTGCGGAAAGTATTCAGACCCCTTTAAGTTTTTCACTCTTTATTTCATTACAGCCATTTGGGGGGGGGGGGGCATTTATGTTTTTCTAATTCTGGACAACCCAGATAATGGTGGCTATTGCAATACCCATAAGTGGTTGTCATCCTGAATACAACACTAAACATTCAAGTGTTCCTATTACTCTGCCCATATGGTATTGTTGACGGCTATATCCTCTTGGACTAGGGAGCTCAGGAAGAATAAATGACATAGAAGGAGCATTGATATGATGAGATGAATATATCCTGGATTAGCTCTTTTTTTTGTGCACAGAAGAGAATAATATGTTTCTAATGTAATTGCATTTGTTAAGCGTTCCTTCCTATCATTACTAAGCCATTTTATTGGAAACCACTGAACCCGCCAACGTGAAATAGTCTATTACTAGAACTGAAGTCTTTATTTGTGTGCGAGAGAAGATTCCAGTGCGGCTTCTGGTGCCTGAAGCTGTAAGCCAGTGAGTGACATATCTCGGCTGTCATACAGGCTGCGGCTTGAGAAAGCATGCACCATTAAATAAGCTGGAAGGACAGACAAATGGGATTTTCCCCCGGAGCATCATATTTGTGTAGATTATATACAGACTTATACTATTCCTTTGTGTATCAGGAAGGTAACATGTCAAGAAATATTACAGTGCCTTATTATGAAGGGGAATGTGCAGAATAACATCTAGTCTTCCATGTAGAGCAATACTAGTCTACTCGGAAAACACTTATGGTGCCCACATTACTTATTGTTGGCTGAACCCCCTTATGTTGGCCCTAGCGGACAACAATCGAACATGTATGGGGTTGTCCTGACTCATGACAGCAGAGACGGTTAGGGCATGTAGGATTTTGACATGCCTGATCCTTTGTTTTCACAGGAGATCAGTGACTGCCGGAGGTGTCAGTCAGCAGCTTATTCTGATCTAGGTATTAAGAACAAAGGCACAATTGTCTTAATAGACACTAATAGTGTAATATTAATATAAATGGAGGGTAATATTAATAATAGTATAGTATCCACACATTTGAGAGCGACAAATGGAGCCAGCCAGTCCGTTGCACAATGGATACAGTTTTGTAGGGTAGATACCAGCATTATACAAATAATGGCCTTCATTATGAAATAATGGCCCAAATTTGGCCTCAAAATGGTGGCCGTCCTAAAAGATGGCTGTTAAATGGCCCAAAAAGGACAATGTGGACATAGCCTTATAGTGTCATTGGCTATAAAGTTTGTTGCAAAGTATGTAAGTGTACAATGTCAGAATTATGATTAGATTTGTCTGACTAAGGGTGGTATTACACGGGCCCGATAATACCTGTAAACGAGCAGCGATCTGCAAGATCGTCATTTGTTGACTGGGCCTATTACACGGCCCGATAATCCTTTAACAAGGGCTGCATGGACATTGTTACCGATCTCTTTGCAGCCCTTGTTTAAGCTACATAAATTACCTATCCACGTTCCAGGGCTGCTCCTGCGGTCCGCTTCTCCACAGGTTCTAGCTTCAGAGTGGCTTGTCAGCTGACAGGCCGCTGTGAAGCTAGAGCGAGCGCGACCTGGTGAGAAGACCGCAGGAGCAGCCCTGGAACGTGCATAGGTAATGTATATCGTCAGTCACCGGCCGCGCACCGCTACTACACATAGCGGTGCGCGGTCGGCGCCTGACGAAAATAGGTCAGAACCTATATCAACGATCAGCCGATGATCGTTGTCATTGGCTGATCATTGTATTTATTACATGAAGCGATAATCGGACAAATCGGGCCGATTCGGCCGATTATCGTTCCGTGCAATAGTACCCTTAGTCTATGCAACCTCCTCCCTAGAGAGCCATTGCACAAAAATTTTTTAAATGTTAAACATAGAAAGAGGTGCGTCACACAAAGCACGCGCACTTCAAGAGCCAGAAAAAAAATTACAAACTAAGTACCAAAGAGGAAACAACAGGCGGAAATGGGTAACAAATCTGCCAGGCATATGTAAACTAACCAAAACAGTTGTATCACTCTGCCCCTGGCTCACATTTCCATATCTTTTTGGATTACCTGATCTCCCTATATTGGGCAATGCTACAAGCTTTTACTAGAGAGGTGCTGGACATTGATGTTTTCAGTGCCATGATGCTTCTCCGCATACTTACAGCAGCTCAAGGTCCTATTCTATTGTATTGGAGCAGCCCACCCCACCCCCTTCCTTCTCATTCTTATTAGGCTTTCTCACGTATATTAGGGATGTTTGACACATGGGGGGGAGATTTATCAAACATGGTGTAAAGTGAAACTGGCTCAGTTGCCCCTAGCAACCAATCAGATTCCACCTTTCATTCCTCACTGATTCTTTGGAAAATGAAAGGTGGAATCTGATTGGTTGCTAGGGGCAACTGAGCCAGTTTCACTCTACACTATATTTGATAAATCCCCCCCATTGAGTTCTCACCACCAGGTTTAATAATAAACTGAATCTCTTTCTTAAAATTTCAGGATCCTAGGACTGATACTTGGTCTCACATAAAACCCCAAACTGGCAAAGAATGTCTACTTTCCTAGGGAATGCTATTTCTCCCACTCAGTCATTGTCCCTTTTTCCTATCTTAGTCCACTTTTTCTTTAAAGGGGAACCCCAGGTAGAGGTTAAAAAAAAAATGAAACTTCTGCAGAAGCATAAAGCATTACTTACCTATCTATCCCAGTTTTGAAACTACTAAAAATCCATTTTTTTTTGTTTGTTTTTTGTTCTGTATTGTATTTCTGTACTTCCTTGTTGAGCAGTTCCCAGAATGCAGTACTGGTTCCAGAATGCAATGCTTTCCCTCTGTTCATCACAATCCCCCACCCTGCACATTCCCCGTCCAAATCTGTTGCAGAACATCTAGGCTGTGTTCACACATTGCAGTTTCATTGTGTTACTAAATTATTTTCAGTACTTTATCATTTCATTGTGGTCCCACCCACACAGCACACAGTTACTACCTGTAACCACACAGCACGCTGTATTCTCTACCTGTAACACCACACAGCACGCTGTATTCTCTACCTGTAACACCACACAGCACACTGTATTCTCTACCTGTAACACCACACAGCACGCTGTATTCTCTACCTGTAACACCACACACAGCACACTTTATTTTCTACCTGTAACACCACACAGCACACTGTATTCTCTACCTGTAACACCACACAGCACACTGTGTTCTCTTCTTGTATCACCACACAGCACAATGTATTCTCTACCTGTAACAGCACACTGTATTCTCCACCTGTAACACCACACAGCACGCTGTATTCTCTACCTGTAACACCACACACAGCACACTGTATTCTCTACCTGTAACACCACACAGCACGCTGTATTCTCTACCTGTAACACCACACACAGCACACTTTATTTTCTACCTGTAACACCACACAGCACACTGTATTCTCTACCTGTAACACCACACAGCACGCTGTATTCTCTACCTGTAACACCACACACAGCACACTGTATTCTCTACCTGTAACACCACACAGCACACTGTATTCTCTACCTGTAACACCACACAGCACACTGTGTTCTCTTCTTGTATAACCACACAGCACAATGTATTCTCTACCTGTAACAGCACACTGTATTCTCCACCTGTAACACCACACGGCACACTGTATTCTCTAACTGTAACACCACACAGCACGCTGTATTCTCTACCTGTAACACCACACAGCACACTGTATTCTCTACCTGTAACACCCACACAGCATGCTGTATTCTCTACCTGTAACACCACACAGCACGCTGTATTCTCTACCTGTAACACCACACAGCACGCTGTATTCTCTACCTGTAACATCACACAGCACTCTGTATTCTCTACCTGTAACACCACACAGCACACTGTATTCTCTACCTGTAACACCACACAGCACGCTGTATTCTCTACCTGTAACACCACACAGCATGCTGTATTATCTACCTGTAACACCACACAGCACGCTGTATTCTCTACCTATAACGCTGATATTGGAATAATGTGAAGTTCCCCTTTAATTCTCTTTCTTTTGTTGTTTTCCTCTATCCTCTTTTCATCTTTTTGAATAACGTTGTTAGTTATATAACTTCCATTTTTTCTCATTGTATGTCCTACATAGTTTATTTTCTTGAAGAGAGCCATTTTGCATTGTGATTATCATCCTAAAAAAATTACTACCAACTAGACCTTCTCAAGGAGAACAAGCCCCTTCTAACAGGTTAGAACTAGGTGGTATCTTTTGTTACACTATGAAATGTATTCTCACCTTAAACAGAGACTTGTCTTGGAAGGGTTCACACACCAGCTTTTCTACATTTCCACCAGCCAGAAATGTAACAATCACAATAAGCATGAGAACCCAGGAGAAGATGAAGCTGAATCCAACTCCGCTGTGCAGTAATAAGCAAGATTAAATACAATTAAAATCTAACATTATAAACTAGAGCAGACTACACACTGAAAACACCATCTAAACTGCATTAGACCGGAGCAGGGTATGTAGTATAGTAGCCACAAAGTGGAAAAAGTACTCACGCCATGAGAAAGTTTCCTCCGGTATTTGAGAAGCAGCCTCTCGTGGTTGGAGAAGCATGTTGGTCATATCCGCAAGCACCAAATAGTAGCCCAAGGAAGTAGAAAACGACAATGAGTGACACCATGCAACAGAGGACTAGAGAGCCCAGCCACCTGGAGAGGAGAAATCATTGTTAGTGAGCTAGAGAAAGCTGAATTACCCATGAAACATTGCATAATAAATTATCAAATAATATAATAAACCCATCAATGTCAGCAGCCCTGGTGGTCTACTGGGATGAAGGGGCTTATGTTATGATCCCAGGTCATCTAGTGGGATGAAGGGGCTAATGTTAGCATTCCCGGTGATCTAGTATGATGAAGCAGCAAATGTCAGAATCCCAAGTGATCTAGTGGGATGAAGGGGATTATGTTATGATCCCAGGTCATTTAGTGGGATGAAGGGGCTAATGTTAGCATTCCTGGTGATCTAGTATGATGAAGCAGCAAGTGTCAGAATCCCAGGTGATCTAGTGGGATGGAGGGGCTTATGTTATGATCCCAGGTGATCTAGTGGGATAAAGGGGCTAATGTTAGCATCCCCCGTGATCTAGTGTGGGGCTAATGTTAGTATCCAAGGTGACAAGATACCAAGCCTACAGGTAATAGTTACTAGCAGGTTAGGTAATTAGTAGCCAGGTGGGCACCCTACTTGTCTATAATCCTAACATGGTCATAGCCACAGCTCATTGCCCTTTGGAATTATACAGTACTTACTCCATGGGGGTCGGTATCTGTTTTATATTTGTATGAGCACCGTTATATTCTACTACTTGGTATACTAGTTGCTTCTTACATAAAGCATTATATGGTTATATATCAGATTATTATCTGGCATGCTTTCATATTCATCCATTTGCACTTGAACTGTACCTATTTGTATAATAGATTGTGCTAGTATTTAAAGGGATTGTCTGGGAAGCACTGGATGCTCACTTCTGCCTTCTCCCCTTCTTGGAAATAAATGGGCACCAGAAGAATGGAATGTTTTCTGCTCCCTAGATGACCCCTTAAATTTGCCAGATTCTCATACCCGGCTGTTTATTGTTTTGCGCTCATTGAGAGTTGATTTTTAATATATGTATATTTATATTCTTCTGATAATTAATAAAGATCATGTATGGATATATGATCAAGTTTAGAGTCTATCAACATAGATACCATAGAAGTTCCCATGCATCACATAACATATTTTGGAGGTAACTACTTCTCCCTGTGAGGCACAGTATAACATACCTACATAATGACTATCAAATATACATATTTTCTGATACATAAATGCTGGAATCGATTGCCTGGAGGAGCAGAAGTCCTCTTAGCTGTTCTAGATGTGATATGTCTAAATTCCTGTTTTTTTCCACAATGTCAAATATTTGCACAGCTATGACTTCAACAAGCAACACCTGGGAGATCAGGAATACAATGCTTAGGACTTAAAGTGTAACTCCAGCCATAAGGCTTCATTACATGCACAAACAGTAGCAATAGGCTATAGAATATTGGAAAATACAGCAAAGTGTTATGGATACATATAGTAGGTCAAAAGGAGCAGAGAGGTTCCTGGGATACCTACGTTCTTACATTCAGTGCAATACATATATATGAAAAACTATAATAACACGGTACACTTCCTAACCTGTATATACATACAGTTCTCCATTATTGGCCTATTTGTAATAAGTTAGGCTATGTTCACACTACGTTAGTACCGTAGTGATCACGGCCGTTGTTGATCACGGCCGTGATTGGTACGGAACTTACGTAGTGGTACCTTCTAAGGGATCCCGTCCGGAGTGTATACACATAGTATACAATTCGGCCGGGATCCTTATCGGCGTCGCAAGAAACTGACATGTCAGTTTTCTGCAGCCGCTAATCACTGAATAGCGGCTGCAGAAATCCCTGTCAGTTTACACAATAGAGCGTGCGGCCGCACACTCCATTGTTTGCAGCGGGGAATTTGGATGCGGGTGCATCCCAATTCAGCTGCAGTAAAGATCTTCCAACCGGTACCGGATGATCTTTTCTGACACTGGCCGCTCCGTGACCTGGCTGGTCTCTTACAGAGTAGGAACATGAGACCCAACACAAAATATGCAAACTATATACACAAATAAACACACTAACAATATACACACTAATAATATACACAAACATACACAGCAAACCATAGTGGGGCTTCTCAGCCCCACACACACAGCCCGAAAGCCCAAGTTCAGCACCTGCAAGCCCTATATTCCTATACAGCTATAGCACAAAACAAAAGACTAAGGTGCCAGCATCAGCCCACCACCAGGAGAGGAGACGCAGGCTAAGGAACCTTAAAGGCAGAGCCCCTCCAAAGACAAGAGGCCCTACCAGCCCCCAGCCTCTCGTACTCCAAAGAACGCACCTTCACCAGGTCACAGAGTGTGCCCCTAACCACCTCATCCACAGGGAGGATTTTACGTTACGTCGATACTAAACACCGTGCACTCCACGTGTGGTACCTGACCACGATGCTGACTAAGAATAAAGTGCTCCGGTCCCAGCCACCAAGGTTTCTGAATGCTCCATAGGCCCATTCCGCATAGGAGAGATGGGCCAACCTGGGCCACCCAATGGAAGCGCCCACCCTGTTGTAAATCTCTGTATTAAAGCGACAATGAAGCAGAAAATGCTCCATGCTTCCCAGCATGCCTCCACACTCCTCCTGGGGACATCCCCGATCCTCAGAGGTCCTGCACTTCAGATTGTCCCTCACATACAGTTTCCCATGGTAGCAGCGCCAAGCCAAGTCCCAAAACTTCAAGGGGATTCTGATGGAATTCAATAGGCCCAAACCAACCTCCAGATCCCGGCTTAGGCAATCCTTGAGCGCCAGCGGTTTTCGAAAAGGGATGACAGGACCCTATTGTCAAGGAATTTCCTCGACAGAGTCCTAATCTCCCACATCCCCAAACCGCACCGACGAATCACCTTCAGAACCAGGGTAGCATAAGCCGGAAGATGCCCGTGTGGTGTGCGGAGATCCTTCACTTGCCCTCCTGTCTCCCATTCCTGGAAGAAAGGCCGAAACCATCCCCTACAGGAGAATACCCACGGAGGAGCCCTCTCTTTCCAGGGGTTTGCAATGTTGGTCTTAAGAAAGGTATTCACCAGGAACACCACGGGGTTGACCATACTCAACCCACCTTGTCTCCTCGTACGTTAAGTAACCTCCCTCTTGACTAGGTTCAGTCTATTCCCCCATAACAGTTGGAAGAACACACTGTAGACCCGAGTCCAGAGTGGTTCTGGCAAAATGCAAACACTGCCCAGATATATCAGCAAAGGGAGCAGTAAAAGTTTTGATCAGGTTAACCCTTTCCCTGAGGGTCAAAGACCAACCCTTCCACTGACCCACCTTCTGAGCGGCGATCTTAAGCCTGCTGTCCCAGTTTTGTTTGGGGTAATCCCCTTGGCCGAATTCGATGCTGAGGACTTTTGCAGACTCCTGGGGCTCTGGAAGGCTTGGGCGGTGAAATGGCAAATGAAGTTTAATGTGGATAAATGTAAGGTTATGCATTTGGGCCGTAGAAATAATAAGTACAGTTATGTGCTGAATAATAAAACACTAGGTAAAACTACTTCCGAAAAGGACCTGGGGGTATTGGTGGACAGTAAACTCAACTTTAGTGATCAGTGCCAGGCAGCAGCTGCCAAGACTAATAAAATAAGGGGATGCATCAAGAGAGGTATAGATGCTAAAGATGAGAACATAGTTTTGCCTCTTTATAAATCACTGGTCAGACCACATATGGAATACTGTGTACAGTTTTGAGCACCGGTATATAAGAAGGACACAGCTGAACTAGAGCGGGTGCAGAGGAGGGCAACAAAGGTCATTAAGGGAATGGGTGGGTTACAGTACCAGGACAGGTTATCAAGCTAGAAAAAGGACGTCTTAGGGGCGATCTGATCACATTGTACAAATATATGAATGGACAGTACAGAGATCTTTGTAGTGGTCTTTTTACTCCTAGATCTGTAACCATGACAAGGGGGCATCCTCTACGTCTAGAGGAAAGAAGGTTTCATCATCAGCATCGATGCAGGTTCTTTACTGTACAAGCGGTAAGACTGTGGAACTCTCTGCCACATGATGTTGTCATGGCCGATTCATTAAATAAGTTCAAGGGAGGCCTTGATGCTTTTCTTGAAAAATATAATATTACAAGTTATGGGCATTAGATTTCTGGTGATACGTTGATCCAGGGATTGGTCTGGCTGCCATTGGAGTCGGGAGGGCGTTTTCTCCCTGTGATGGGGCAATTGTCATCTGCCTTGTGGGGTTTTTTGTCTTCCCCTGGATCAACACAGTGGGGTTTCCCTAGGTTGAACCTGATGGACTCTTGTCTTCTTTCAACCTTATTTACTATGTTACTATGCGGTTTCAGTAACTTTATATTGTAATAGTTCAGACTTTTGTGCAGGCAGCAATGCAATATATGTTTCTATTTGATAAGTGCAGACAGGTGAGGCTAATGTCCGACTAGTCACTGGTTAGTCTGCTCCTGTCTTTTATTTCACACTAAACACAAGGGCCATTCATTGCATCCTTTTTTCATGTTATTGTTATTTTTGTGTCTTATATTTTCTTTATTAAAAATACACATACAAAAAATACACCAAGAAGGAATTGTTGGAAGTTAACAAAACTTTATATGTATAATGATAAAATATGTAAGTCATTAGAATATTCAAGCAAACGAATATGGTTAAAGAGGAACACTGTTGGTTGGACATGGAGAATACAGGTTAAATGCAGTTCATTTAGCCACAGATGATGCAGCTGGGTCCATAGATCCTACACTCTCATAGGTTCCTGATGCTGGCCTATCAGCCGCTACCATAAATGCTTGATGAAGGGGCAGCTACAGAAGCGTAAGAGAATCTGGTGGAGATATTCCATTGCTGTGTGTGGGAAGCATCATCCATAAGAGGCCATAAGAGACAACACATGTGGTTGCAGAACATCTAAGTACATATCTCTGAGCTGGTAGTGTCCCTCGTATCACTGCTAGAGGTGACTCACTGTTATATTTAATGGCTCAAGCTTGTAAGTGGATCAGATGATACTCTCCACAGGTGGTCTCTCCAGAATGGCCTAGTTGCCAGGTAGTTTATAAAAGTGACCTTCCCACTCTCATGCCAATGCTGTGTCACCTCTCTAAGTCTGCCAGCTGGACAAAATGTCTTTATATTGTATAGCCATGTCTAGTAGTCAATGATATTTCAACAATTACCCAAAATTACGGAGAGGCATTTTTACACCCTATTGGGTCAAGACCCAATCTAACCCAGTCTGATCACACCGGCCCTCTATTCATTTATACATCTGCCTGAAAAATTGTATTTTTAATCCTGTTTCTGATAAACTTCTTATTAATAAATAATATATTTAAAATAGAAAGAAATACCAACAACCTACATGTCTCCTATAATTGGAGTCATAAAAGTCCTATCTACGTGGTGGTGCAAAGGTCACTGATCACGTTTAATGAAGTAATATTATGAGTGAAGACGGTAAGCTGTAATCATAGGGCAAAGTATATACAGTAGCTCCTGTGTACAGCTGATAATCAGTGCCCCAATGACATGGGTAGTACTATGGATAACTTTTAGCTGCTGTCATTTCCTTTAGTGCTGGTTCTTTAGTATTTATATTGTAAAGAGACAGCAATGATCTGTCTGGGGTCTCCCACGTGTCTCATTGTGGGTTCAGACTGTGGCTCTGTGATTCCCCCTCGCTTTACACTGCAGCTGTACATGGCTAGATAAAGTAGAAAGCCCACTACAAGCTCACCAGGAAAGGAGTACATAGAGAGCCTACCCTAATATGTTGGCTATAAAATAACAACTTTAATGGCAGATCAAGAAAAATTTAGATCATATTACAGTTAAAAAGGAAATAAGGCAAAAGCCAAATCGAAATTTCCCCTGAGAATCAAGTCTATAGCGTGTCCAGGCAGAGGGTCTTACATATCAACATTCAGACTCATAAATGACATTTTTTACATTAATATGACTAATAGCTCGATGGAATCTCAGCTATTTGGTATGTATTCATAGAGAAGATATATACATTTCCTGGAATTTTCTTACTTTTCTACTTAAAAATATTATGCACCATGTACTGTCCTAATAGCTTGAAATAAAATGACTTTTAGGACAAAATAGATGATATATTAACTTTAAAGCGAATGTACCACCATGTACATCAAGTTTTTTTTTATATGAATAGACAGGCAGTGGTGCGGGGATGCCAATGCTGCAGTCCTTTATTTTGAATCGCGGCATGGTTTCCGCGTATGAGGCCTTTTTTCCCGGGCACTAGCCTCACGTGAAGCACTGGAGGCGGGTCTGCCCATCCCGAGTGTGACAAAATCCCTTTCCTCTGTGACGCGGCTCCATTAATTGTAATGGAGCCACGTCACAGAGAGGAGGGTGTTTCATCACACTGGGGGCCAACAGGCCCGGCTCCAGTGCTTGGAATAGACTGGTACAGTGCTACAGTTTAAAAAAAGAAAAAAGGACTGCAGCACCGACACCCCAGCAGCGGTGCCGGTCTATTCATATTAACAACTTAACCTATTGGTCTAATTATGTGGTAATTCTGACATTTTTATATTGGGTAAGAGGTGGTGTTACTTTAATATTACTGGTTTTCTTATATGGTTGAGGGACTAGCGCCAAACATCTCTAGTGACCTACGGTGGGAATAGGGTTATTATTTTTATCCATAATCCATTATGGCTATGATAGAAGTGGGTTGATATTATATGTCCCAGGAGGTCTAGGATGAGTTATTCTTTGTTATAATGGTGAAAAGGTAATGATAATTAACCTATTATTTTGGTATTCCCATGTCATTTTAAAAAGGTATTCCCTATACAAAACATATGAAACATGCAGATTGGTGTGTCAGGTCTAACCACCAGAACCACATGATGACAAGACTTATGGTGCATTTAAAAAGACAGATTTATCTGACACATCTTTGAAGCCAAAGCCAGGAACAGACTATAAACAAGGATCAGGTCATAAAGGAAAAACTGGGATCTATCCTCTTTACAAATCCATCTCTGGCTTTGGCTTCCAAAATCTGTCAGATAAATCTGTCTGTGTAAACGCACCCTTAGGGCCCTATTCCACCAGACGATTATCGTTCAGATTATCGTTAAATCGTTCGAATCTAAACGATAATCGTTCGGTTGAAATGTAGTTAACGATTAACGACCGAACAAGAAATCGTTATGTATTAAATAAGGCAGCAGAACAAGCTATACCTGTAAAAATCGTACTGTTCGATGACAGGATAATAGCCCCGAACGTACATCTCACTTTGAGTTAGGTAGGCAGTGAGGTTAGATATTACATGAACGACTGGGATCATTTTGGAAAAAGTAGTGATATTCACTCCGATGGAATCCAAAATGTTCTTTACATCTAAAACACAATAAAAACATCAAAGCAAAATCAACATTTCTGGTCAATAGCGGGCAATCTGAGGCGGCACAGCTTTGACAAACTACATACCCAAAAAAAAGAGCATGTAGCTCTCCAAGAGCTGAATGTCCAGAGGCTGCCCATCCTTGTCATACATTAACTCACGTAACTTAGTCCAAATCTCACAAATGTATCATGAATGAGGAAGACGGGGCACATGATGAATGATGAACACAATACACACTGGACGCACTGGTGCTCAATGAAGTTTGGGCATAAAGTCAGAGTTCTCTTTACCTTTCACATTATACATCTCATTAACATACTTTTTCAGCTTTTAACTCTAGGTTTTAGAATTTTAGGTATTTTCTTCTTTTTGCCTGTGGGATCAGAGTACAAGCAAGAACTGTCAGATGCTGCTAGTGATGTTCAGACTTGAAAGGGGTGTGTGAAAAGGAATAGCCCCTCTTCTGTAAGGTTTCAACTTTTACCTACATATACCCCATAATATATAACACTGACGTATCAATGTATTATACAAGCAGATTTCATAACACTAAAAAAAGCTGTAGATTATTGTATATAGCTAATGTATATAGCAATTTTAGGCACAAAATGACCCTCATATATATCATCTCCCAACACTATGGTGAAACCTACCAGTCAAAGCATTGTGGAGTCTTATTTACGCCAGCCAGTTCACTAGGCCCTTAGGGCCCCATTACACAGAACGATTATCACTCTGGCCGATGGCCGATGAAAGATAATAAGCTGATTGTTTCTTTAGGCCCTGACCTAAAATCATCGGGCGTACATGGCTATGTTTAATAACGATACGTGGCTGATGAAACAGTTAATAGGTTACCTCTCCACGCTTCTGCCAGTGATTGACTGTAGAGACCCCTCTGAAGCTGAAGCTGCACTACGGTGAAGCATTCATAGGGCAGGAGAAGACCGGGAGTATGTACAGGTAATGTATTAACTGTTTGGGTAAGGGCTGCACGAATATCGCTAACAATGTCCGTGCAGCCCTTGATAAATGATTATTGGGCCGTGATTATTGGGCCGATCTAGCTTATTTACTATATTGGTCGGGTTGTCATCAGCCTGTGTAATAGCACCCTTATTCTCTCTAGAAGCCAGACGCTGAATATAAAGGGAACCTGTCAATACTTTCATACTGCCTGAGTAACCATGAGTAATTGGGGCACATCTTAGTTACTTCTCCCCTCCCAACCAACCTTGACTAATAGAAATTTTAAGTGGGAACAGTTTAAATTGAGGTGTGGGCTCCACATCAAAGAAGTGATGTCACTTTTTTTGCAATGTGGATTTCAAATCCACATTGGAAGGAATTCAATGTATATGAATCACAATACACAATACTATTGAACTCAATGGAACTGTTTGTGGGGAAACCCTAAGTATGTTCAGAGAGGACTCATAGGGTGCAATTAAAAGGGTTGCACCATATAAAGTTATCCCTATCCATGGGATAGGAATGAATGAAGCGGCATTGTCAATGCTACATGGGTCCCTGTTTTCAAAATCACAAGGTGCCCCAGAGGTCCTATCTGCTGCAATCTTTAGAACGGGGACCCGAGTCTCCTGTTATGCATGACCAACCACTTCATTCATTCTCTAAGGGAACCATTGGAAACTGCTTAAGGCTATGTTCATACATAGTAAGAGACCGGCCGTTCTGTGACCCGGCCGGGTCACAGAATGACCGGTCTCGCAAAAGATCATCCCGGCCGGTACTGCAGTGATCTTTAGGGCTGCAGGGTTCTGATGTGGGCGCATTCTGTGCACACCTGCATCCGAACTCCGCTCACTCCACAGTGTCCACTGACAGGGTTTTCTGCGGTCGCTATTTAATGTATAGCGACCACAGAAAACAGAAATGCCAGTTGTTTGCGGTGCTGCTAGGGATCCTGGCCGGAGCATATACTATGTGTATACGCTCCGGACGGGATTCCATAGGCAGCAATGGCACATATATTATATATATAGTATCCCGTATCCTCTTGATACCAGATGATATACCCCTTTAAGGTTTTTTCATATCAGTAATTTTGGAGCGTTACTGGATACAATGCTATCCACAAGCTTTGCCTTGTGATATCTTATGGATGCCTTACATTCGTTTAGGGCGATGTCTTTGGGTTACACTAAAGAATTGTCAGTCATATCTGTGGGAAACTCATATCGCGTGATGTTCGCAATATTGCCTTTGTATGTAATAGACTATTATATGTTCCTACTTGCTCTGGAAGCATAATTAAGGGTTATTATTTTTATCTGTCGCCTTAGTTGTATACGTCAACTGTAGACTATTGCATTGATGTTCTCTCCGCAGATAGGGTGAGGTGTATTTTCCCCCCCCATGTATTTTGTGAAAATTTTATTAAAAATTATCTGATCAACTCTGGTCTCCTGCAATGGACCCTTTGACGGTGGTTCATTTTGCGTAATTTGTGGGACGTCCCATTAGATGTTTTAACGTTATCTTTCCATTGATGCAGATGAAGTAAAGTATCTCAATGCCTGCATTTCGGGAATAAAGGGGCGAGGAAGACACCTCGGGTGGCTGTTCATGTCCCAGAGAAGAAAAGGATTAGGCAATTGAAATTTAACATGCCCTATCCTTTTGTTTACTGAGCCGATCATTGACTGATCGCTGTAGTTTAAACTTGCTTAATTAACTATCATCTGCCACCAGCCATGCATCGCTATGTATAGTGATGTGCAGCCGATTTCACTATAAAAATAAAAAAAGATTATACTTACCTATTCTCTCGCATTGTCTTGCAGCCTTTTGCCATGTTCCCTTCAGTGACAGGCCGCACAGTCAATCATTGGCCGGGGTCTATGCCATCTCAGCCACTGGTTGGCTGAGCAGCCTGTCACTGAAGAGATTGGACCAGAAATGTCAGCTATGAGCAGGGAACACGGCAAAATGCTGTAGGACAACGCTGGAGAATACTTAGAGAGGATGTACCACCAGGTACATCCTCTTTAAGCTGAACCCACGGATCGAATGGCGCCGTCAAAGGGAAGCCGGTGCCGCGGTCCGTTTTTTGGACCGCGGCCCGGTTCCCGCGCACGGCGCCGTTCTATGCACCGGAACCGGACAGTGCTCAAGCACTGGAGGCGGGCCGGGCCGCCCCCAGTGGGAGGGAATTCCCTCCCCTCTATGATGCGGCTCCATTCATTCTAATGGAGCCGCATCATACAGGGGAGGTAATTCCCTCCCACTGGGGGCGGGCCGGCCTACCTCCAGTTCTTGAGCACCGTCCGGTTCCGGTGCATAGAACGGCACCGTGCGCGGGAACTGGGCTTTCCTGTGACGGCGCCGTTCGATCCGTGGATTCAGCTTAAAGAGGATGTACCTGGTGGTACATCCTCTAAGTATAAACTTTATTATTTTTCATGTAAAAAGAAAGGGCTACATGGACATTGCTAGCGATATATATATATATATATATATATATATTCCTTGCTACATGATGATCAATCCGCGTGTAGGCTTGTTAAGCGAGCGATGGTCTAGCAGATCAGTGCTAGCGGCAGTGTCAGACTGTAATTAGCTATTTATCCCTGTATCTTGTACATAGTGAATGAGTTATAGTCTTTGAATAACTCCTTTAAATAACCAACTCATAGCTCTGCTGTGTCTGTGCTAAAGCAGGTCCTTCTGATGTAATAGGACAATATTTAATACCTCTTCTTTAGCTCTAAATATACAGTTCTTGCATGATTCCTTTTAGACATAGTAGTGTTATACACAGGCAGCAGTTGAGAGTAAAGAGAGCTCTGACTTCCCTTTTCTCATAGAAAGGAACAAATAGCCTCCTGTAAGGATACATTATCCAGGAACAACTTACAGGGAATGGCTGAGTAACAAATCCAAAAACAGGTCCAAAAAGATATTGTTAATAATAGAAAACAAAAGACGTCATTAGTCACCTACACAATGTACATAGCTAACAAAGATTACTGTAACATAGAGCCACAGAAACATTTTCAGAACAAAGATTTTTCAACCACTTTGAACAAAGAAAATCAAGAGTTTTCTGTTCTAAAAGATCTTGCCTGTGCATGCGGTGTGCGATAACTTCATGTTCACCCATCACAGCATGTCTTCCTGAACACCACTGTAGTTATGTATGTATACATAGATAATAAGTATAATACTGGACTTATTTTACTATTGATGCTAAATTACTGTGAGGATGGTATTCTGAAAATGCAATCACAATTCTGTAGCCTTCAGAGCGGATATCTTAAAGTGGCTATATTCTGGAAAGAGCAGTCTTTAATACTGTAAACACTATAGATCCTAGATTATAGGGGCCTAGATAAGCTGTTAGGGGGAACTTTATAGAGATGAGCGAATTTGCCGAAGTTTGGGTTAGTATAAACCTGAACTATCGGCTTCTGATTCCCGCTGTCTGCCCACTCCGTAAACAGGGTGGATACAGCGTAAGGACCGCCTGGAAAACTGGGATACAGCCTATGCCAATGTCTGTATCCCAGTTTTCCGGGCGGTCCGTAAGGCTGTATCCATCCTGTTCACGGAGGCTGCAGACAGCGGGAATCAGAAGCCGATAGTTCAGGTTCATACGACGCCAAACTTCGGCAAATTCGCTCATCTCTAGTACTTTAGCCCCTAAAACTGATTTCTTATTCACAGACCTCAGGCTACCCTAATAACTGGTTGACATACAATCAGATTGCAGGGGTACTGACTGGACAGCAACAGATGCGGCACATATTTAGCCATTTAAAATCCATGATTGCTATTGATTGACACATTTAAAGGGTTAAATGACCAACAATCCCTTATGACAGTCATCAGCCTGCTCCATACACTCCTTCCCCTGCCTGGCGTGTTAATTTACGTTGAACAGTTGGGAAGGGGTGTAGAGATATGTAGAGAAATAAGAAATCATAACTGATTCTGACAGCAGTATTATACCATTAGACTGCCAAAGTTTAGTGGATAATAGCCATGTCTACAACAAAGTCAGTTGCCAATGCTTAAAGGACAAGTGCCATGAAAAACATTTTTTTTTTTCCCAGTAATTCCTATCTGCCGGAGTCAGTTGGAGGGAAGATAAGCATGACATGTGACAAGTGATGGCTTGCAGTTGTTCAGCCAATTGGAGGTGAGCAAGCTGAGTCACCTGACAAGGCAGGGGAGGGGGGAGGCTGGTGTAACAGGAGAAGGAGCTGAGAGAAGAGCTTGGTGACAGTGACGACAGTAATCAGGTCTGTGTGAGTCAGGACACTTCCTGGTGGGGGGTGGAGGGGGGAAAAGACAGGGAAGGGAGGCAGATAGGTGATTAAAGCATATTACAGAGTTATATAACTTTGTAATGTGCTTCAATTACTGGGAAAAAGTTTTTCATGGCATTTGTCCTTTAACCCCTTCCCGCATTAGGACGTACCGGCACGTCCAAATCTGCAGCCCGTTCCCGCAGATGGACGTGCCGGCACGTCCTCTGAATGACAGGGGCGCAGGAGCTGCGCTCCTGTCATTCCCGGCGGGGCCCGGCTGTCAGTGATAGCCGGGCACCCGCCGCAACTGCCGAGATCCGGGCCGAGCCCGGATCTCGGCAGTTAACCCTATAGGTGCTGCGATCTGTGCGATCGCAGTACCTGTAGTGCTACAGGAAGGGAGAATCCTCCCTTCCTCCTCCATCGGGGCTGTGCGGTGAGATCGTACAGTCCCGATGGAGCTGTGACGTCAGGAGGCTTCCCCGAAGCCTCCTGGTGTCACAGCTACGGAAGCTGGTCAGGCTCAGCCTAAGGCTGAGGCTGATCAGCTTTGCCTTTTACAGGCATAGTGCATTGCAGTGCTGATGAGCTCTGCAATGCACTGTGCCTGTAATCAGGCAATTTTACAGTAAAGTCCCCATGGTGGGACTAAAAACAGTGTTAAAAAAACACACACACACACACAAAATACATTTATAATAAAATAAAATTTACACATAATCCCCATAGCCCCCAATACAATAATAAATGTAAAAAAAAAAAAGTACACATATTTTGTATCACCGTGTGCGTAATGACGCAGGCAATACAAATATTACATGAACCCCTTAGTGACCGCCAATACGTATTTTTACGGCGGTCACTAATGGGCTTTATTCCGATACTTACGCCTTTTAGTGGCGGACGTATCGGAATGCTCTGCCGTCCCCTTGCGGCGGCAGAGCGGGGGATTAGCTGTCAGTGTGACACCTGATCTCCCCCTGACACTACCCCGAGCGGAAGTTCCTCCGCTCCAGGTAGTTTAACCCATTGAATGCCGCTGTCGGCACCCCGGAATACCTGTAACCACCCCGCATTACCTGTAACCACCCCAGATTACCTGTAACCACCCCGCATTACCTGTAACCACCCCACATTACCTGTAACCACCCCGCATTAACTGTAACCACCCCAGATTACCTGTAACCACCCCAGATTACCTGTAACCACCCCAGATTACCTGTAACCACCTCACATTAACTGTAACCACCCCAGATTACCTGTAACCACCCCACATTACCTGTAACCACCCCAGATTACCTGTAACCACCCCACATTACCTGTAACCACCCCAGATTACCTGTAACCACCCCACATTACCTGTAACCACCCCAGATTACCTGTAACCACCCCGCATTACCTGTAACCTCCCCAGATTACCTGTAACCACCCCACATTACCTTTACCCACCCCACATTACCTGTAACCACCCCGCATTACCTGTATCCACTCCGGGCTACCTGTAACCACTTGGCATTACTTGGAACCACCCCAGGCTACCTGTAACCACCCTGGGCTACCTGTAACCACCCCGCATTACCTGTAACCACCACAGATTACCTGTAACCACCCCACATTACCTGTAACCACTCCAGATTACCCGTAACCACCCCACATTACCTGTAACCACTCCAGATTACCCGTAACCACCCCAGATTGCCACACCCTCTCGATTGTCGATCACCACCCCAGATAGCCAGTAAACACCCCCTGATTGCCCATAACCACCCCCAGATAGCCAGTAAACACCCCCAGATTGCCCATAACTACCCCCAGATAGCCACTAAACACCCCCAGATTGCCTGTAATCACCCCAGATTGCCACAGACTGCCCGTCACCACCCCAGATTGCCCATCACTACCCCAGATAGCCAGTAACCAACCCAGATAGCCAGTAACCACCCCAGATTGCCCATAACCACCCCAGATTGCCCGTAACCACCCCAGATGGGCAGTAAACACTCCCTGGCTGCCTGTAAACACCTCGAGATTACCTGTAATCTCAATTTTTTTAAATTTTTTTAGCAACTTTGCTATTCTAATAACCGATACTAGCTGCGGTTTTGCTCCAGCAAAATGACACTCCTTCCCTTCTGAGCCCCGCTGTGTGCCCATACAGTGGTTTATGTCCACATATGGGGTACCGTTGTACTCAGGAGAACCTGCTTTACATATTTTGGGGTGCATCTTCTCCCCTGTTCCTAGTGAAATTGAGAAATTTTAAACTAAACAAACAAATTGTTGGAAAAATTCATTTTTTTCATTCTTACTGTCTAATTCTGAATACTTTCCTCTAATACCTGTGGGGTCAAAATGCTTACCAGACCCCAATCTGAATTCTTTGAGGGGTACACTTTCCAAAATGGGATGACATTTGGGGGGGTTCTATTCTGCTGACACTACAGGGGCTCTGCAAACGCACCTGGCGCTCAGAAACTTCTTCAGAAAAATCTGCACTGCAAATGCTAATTGGCGCTCCTTCCCTTCTGAGCCTGGCTGTGTGCCCATACAGTGGTTTATACCCACGTATGGGGTACCGTTGTACTCAGGAGAACCAGCGTTACAAATTTTGGGGTGCATCTTCTCCTCTGTTCCTAGTGAAATTGAGAAATTTCAAACTAAACAAACATATTATTGAAAAAATTCAATTGTTTCATTCTTACTGTCTAATTTTGAATACTTTCCTCTAATACTTGTGGGGTCAAAATGGTCACCACACCCCAAGATGAATTCTTTGAGGGGTGTACTTTGCAAAATGGGGTGACTTTTGGGGGGTTTCTATTCTGCTGACACTACAGGGGCACTGGAAACGCACCTGGCGCTCAGAAACTTCTTCAGAAAAATCTGCACTGAAAAAGCTAATTGGCGCTCCTTCCCTTCTGAGCCCCGCTGTGTGCCCAAACAGTGGTTTACGCCCACATATGGGGCACCGTTCTACTCAGGAGAACCTGCGTTACAGATTTTGGGGTGCATCTTCTCCTCTGTTCCTAGTGAAATTGAGAAATTTTAAACTAAACAAACATAATATTGGAAAAAGTCTATTTTTTCATTTTTACTGAATTCTTTTGAATACTTTCCTCCAATACCTGTGGGGTCAAAATGCTCATCACACCTTAAGATGAATTCTTTGAGGGGTGTACTTTCCAAAATGGGGTGACTTTTGGGGGGGTTCTATTCTGCTGACACTACAGGGGCGCTGCAAACGCACATGGCGCTCAGAAACGTCTTCAGTAAAATCTGAACTGGAAATGCTAATTGGCGCTCCCTTCCTTCTGAGCCCCGCTGTGTGCCCATACAGTGGTGTATGCCCACATATGGTGTACCGTTCTACTCAGGAGAACCTGCTTTACAGATATTGGGGGGCGTTTTCTCTCATGTTGCTTGTGAAAATGAGATAATTTTATGTAAACAAATATATTATTGGAAAATTTCTATTTTCCATTTTTTACGGCCTAATTATGAATACTTTCCTCCAGCCCCTGTAGGGTTAAAATACTTATGATACCCCTAGATTAATTCTTTAGGGTGTGTAGTTTCTAAAATGGGGTCACTTATGGGGGTTTCCAGTATACAAGCCTTTTAAATCCACTTAAAAAAAGAACTGGTCCCTAAATAAATCAGTTTTGGAAATTTCATGAAAATTTGATAATTTGCTGATACATTTCTAACCCCCGTAACACCCTAAAAAAGTTAAATATGTTTATGAAATGAAGTCAGAATAAAGAAGACATATTGAAAATGTGACTTAGTAATTAATTTATGTCATGTGACTTTCTGTTTTTAGAAGCAAAGAATTTCAAAGTTTGTAAAGTGCAAATTTTTCAAATTTTTCATGATATTTTGATGTTTTTCACAAAAAAACACACAAGACAGTGACCAAATTTTGCCACTAATATAAAGTACAATATGTTACAAAAAAACAATCTCAGAATCGCTAGCATACGTTAAAGCATCACTGAGCTATAAGCGCATAAAGTAAGACAGGTCAGATTTTGAAAAATGAGCCTGGTCATTAAGGCCCAAATAGGCTTAGTCTTGAAGGGGTTAAGGTCATAACTTAGCACTCATACAGTGAGCCACATGTGTCTTTCAAGCCACTAGTTGGGGACCACTGGTCTAGTCTATGGCCTCATGGCTCTATACAACATAATATGGCACATAGAAGCACAAAGAGTTTTTATGGCTCCATGCTAGGCCTTGTGCAAGAAGTCATCATCTTAAGGGTGCCTTCACACCTACCGGATTCACAGCGGATTTCACTTCTGCGGATTCGAAGCGAGAACCGCTTCTGATCCGGAATCAATTCATCCCTATGATAGCACATATTCGCAGCGGGATTAACATCCCGCTGTGAATATGTGCTTTAACTCCCTGGTGCCCGCAGCCCCGCCGTCGCATCCTCCATCCCCGGCGGCGGCACATCCCCCCCATCCCGGCCACATCCCCCATCAGCCCATCTCCGGCCCGCCGCCGCGAGCATACATTACCTGCTCGGCGGCGCGGCTGCAGTGAGACTCCCGGCTCCGGTCCTGCTCAGCTGGTCTGAGCGGGAGCGGAGCAGGGAGCCTCACTGCAGCCGCGCCGCCGAGCAGGTACTGTATGCTCTCGGCGGCGGGATGCGGGCTGGGGGTGGGCTGAAGGGGGGGGGATGTGGCCGGGATGGGGGGGATGCGCCGGGGATGCGACGGCGGGCTGTGGGCACCAGGGAGTTAAAGCACATATTCACAGCGGGATGTTAATCCCGCTGCGAATATGTGCTATCATAGGGATGAATTGATACCGGATCCGCAGCGGTTCTCGCTTCGAATCCGCAGAAGTGAGATCCTCTGTGAATCCAGTAGGTGTGAAGGCACCCTAAACCCAGTTCTGGACTATCAGCCTAGTATAACAATACATGCTATTTACGATATATGAAACTGTCTAAAAACTGAGGTGATCTATTGGAATTTACTATAAAGAAAAGGTCACTCACCTTCCTCTATATTTTTAGTTTGGTTTTGCACCATTTCTGGAGTGTGATTGAAAGCAGCATAACCCTTTGGGAAAAAAAAGAAGTGAAAACAGTAAGACAGTGAAGAACTAAAGCTAAAGGGGTATTCCCATCTTATAAAGTGAATGTATATCACTAGGGTATTTGATTTCTTTATGACCAGTCTGACCTCAAGAGACCTTCAGTGATCTTCAGAATGAAGGGGCACTGGTGCACCATCATCAATGTTTTAACAGCAGTGCCCTATATCAATATGACATGCCCCAAGCTCAAGGAAAACCTGTTATGAGGACCCATCATGTTTGTACATTATACAGACAGCCCATTGATTTTAATGGTCAAAATGTAATGGCTTATTTCACCTGGAGATACAGCTGGAGGTCCCAGTAGTGGTACATCATGTGAAACCCTATTTCTAGTGGACCTTTTAAATCAGGGATGGGGAACCTTCAGCCCTCCAGCTGTTGCAAAACTACAATTCCCATCATGCCTGGACAGCTGAAGCTAAAGCTTGGGTTGTCCAGGCATGATGGGAATTGTAGCTTTGCAACAGCTGAAGGGCCGAAGGTTTCCTATCCCTGATTTAAATGGTCACTGTCATTATAACTTTCAAAATCTAAATCAACAGGGGATGTGATATAAAGCAAGTTTTCAATTTACATATTTTTTTTATTTATTTTTATAGTTCTCTTACTTTAAAAATAAAGCTATACTTACTTCTATCTAGGTCCAGTTTCCTGAAGGCAGCTTTTTAGTCTTGTGCTGGTTAAAAAAAGAGGCCAAACATGGGAAGTCCTGGTCATCTGTGCACTCACAGAGAAGGCAGTCATTTGATTAATGGATGCATTGAGCCATGACTTTTTGTACTGACTGGGACTTCCTGTCTTTGGTTTCTTTTTTTTCAACCAGCACAAGACTAAATAACTGCCTTCAGGAGGCTGGACCTGAATACAAGTAAGTATAGCTTTGTTTTAAAGCATGATAATTTAAAAAATAATAATTTTTAATGACAGGTAGCCTTTAAATAAAAAGGAATTGTGCAGCGCAGAAATCCGCTGGAGTATATGTGACTAACTGATCTCCACCAGCCTGCAATAGCTGTGGTAGACACACCATGCCACAACACCACTCGCCCTTATGGATTTTTTTTTTTTTGTAACACTCAGATATCCTTCTTAGGACCCTGTTACAAGGGTTGACTATTGGACAAACAGGCTCATAATTTTCCTGTGTAATAGGCTCAGAGATCCGCATAGATCATGGGGTTTGTTGGGTTAAAAGCTCGTTTGATAGCTACACATCACTCTATGTAATACGGCACAGGCTGATGAATTACAGAAGTAAAGGGCTGCCCGATACTGAGCCAGTAAACTAGAAGATATTGGGCAGCACTTCAGTTTGTATATCGCTCTGATAAGACATGGAGGGAAGATATGGGGGGAATGAATAACATCTATTTTATGCAAGGCTGCCAAATACAGCTGGTATAATATTATCCTAAGCATTCATGCTCTCACCTTTTGTACCAAGTTACTTAGATCTGTCTTGAGAACGTTGTTTACTTTTCCAAGGTGCCGGTTTAGGTCTGGTAACTATGGAAATTAATTCAAGATGGCATCAATGACTGCAGGAGATCTATACAATGTCATATTATCGGCAAGGATTATTATTTTATTTATAAGGTTCATTTATTAGATCATTATCTTACCGAGCTGAAGTTGGCGTTGACCCTCAGCTGGGAGAGTGAGTTCTTGATCTTTTGGCAGGGAATCAGTGCCACATTGCTGAAGCACGCTGGGTCGCTCAGGGTGGAGTTCAGCTGGATTTTGGCATCTGTAAGGTTTGCATGTAGCCGGTCCATCGCTTCTTGAAGGACTTCCACAGACACACTGACATTCTCCAAAGCTTCTTTTGTGTCCTTGATTGCTGGGAATACAAACATGGTGGTTAATATTTTACTAGAAATGTTTTAGCCCAATTGCAAACATATCCTTTGGTTAATCTCATCACACAGTTCTCCTTACCCAACATGGTGGTCTAGGTTACACCGTAACTATCCTATCCTATCCTGAGATTCACATAATTGGAAAAAAGTTTCGCACTGAATTTTCCGCAGCGGATCCGTCAGTTCTTTCAGCAAATTGTCAATTCTTCTGTCGGATTCCGCTGGTGGAATCCCATTGAAATGAATTTAGTGAGTTTCCGCCCTAAAAGTTTTCAGTGCGGATTCTGCATAGAATGCTCGCAGAAATTCAGCGTGTAGTCCGTGCGGAGTTGGAAAAAAGTTGAATTTTATTAAATAAAAAATGCTTGGAATTCCGTCAGAGGTGATTCCGCCGGAAAGTGTTCTTGCAGACAGTTTCCTCGCTGATTCAGAACTGATTCCTCAGTGTGAACTGGCTCTAAGAGTCTGACCACTGGGCTCCCTGCTGATCCAAAAACTGCAATTGTGATCCTCCATGACGGCACATGTGCAGCCAACGATCCTTTCATATGGGTCTTCTGAGCATTGCTGAGCTGACAGATAATCTGTCAGATAATCTTTCTGTGTAAACACACCCTAAAAGGGCCCTAAGCAGCAACTAGACCAAATCAGCTTCACATGGATTGTCTTCTGGCTATTGACATCATAGTTTTAGAACCTGGGCCCATGGGAGGATCTACTTGTACTCTGTTGGGCCAGTCTGACCTGGGTTTGCCCCCAATATGAACTCTAAATAATAAAAGCTATGCTTTCTCTGTTTGAATGACCCACTAAATAATTTTATTGGTTTTCATATTATTTTTATTTGTTTTATTTTTAAGGGCTGAAATTCTTCATGGTTGCTGAGGTCTATTTCTCCACTGGTTGTAATTTTACATGAATGATGCCTGTGGCTTCAGCTATATTTACTGTAGACCATCGGTGATTTAATAGCCAAATAGCTCTGCTCTTCTTTACTATGAAGATGAGACATTTTCCATTTATTACCGAACAGACAGCCTCATGCATCATCTTTAGTGTCCTAATGCTGAGGAAGAGAGCCTTCACTATCATCTCCTGCTGCCTCTCATACACGCCGCTGAATCCTCATTTTATTGTAAAATACAAGCTTTTAAGTGACTGCTCCATCATAGAAATCTGGAGAAGTGTCAGTGCTGTAAAGATCATTTTGTCTTTCCTTCACACGTTTTATAGGAATGGCTGAGTACAGTGTTTGGTAAAGCGGTTTTCAGGTCAAAAAAGTTTCATAGTGGAAAGAAGGGAAAACTGAATAAGCTCACATGTGGGAATATGTTCTCATTATAGAGCAGGATAACCATAGCGGGGATACATTCCCCACAGCTTTTCCTGTAGAGTTTAGACTATAAACTGTAAGGGTCTTATTAAAGGGGTAGTACGGCGCTAAACAATTATTCACTAAATAACACACATCAGCTGTGGCTGAGCAGCTGATGACGCGAAGATGACATCATTGTCGGAAGATGGCGGACGGGGGTTGACACGGATCAGGTGAGTGTAGAGCACTACACTTCTGGGTCTAGCGTGGGTGGGGGGAAAGACGGGGAAGGGGGCCATTTACTAACATAACATACATTACAAAGTTGTATAACTTTGTAATGTGTGTTATTTAGTGAATAATTGTTTAGCGCCGCACTACCCCTTTAAGACCCTATTACACAAAGTGATTATTAGCCGTATTTGGCCAATTAATGACCATTACGGCCGATAATCGATCCATGTAATAAAAGGCAAAGATCAGCCAACACGCACTATGTAGGCTGATCGTTGTCTTTCAACACGTTGAAACACAAATGATTAGTATAGCAACGATCTGTTGCCATTGCTCCGTGTAATAGGAGCAGTGGCAGCAGATCTCTGCTATCTCCTGTGGGCTCAAAAGACAATTTAAAGATTGTCCAGGGAATCCCTCCTGCAGCTCCCCGTGGCCCCACCGCACTTACCCGCTCACTGTCGGTGTGTGTTATAGTGGGAAATGAGAAGAAAGTGAGCGCTGACCTGACAGGTTGGTGCTCGCTTGCTCCTGGAGATTGCCCTGTGTAATAGGGACTTTAGACAAAGCAATTTTTAACGATAAACGAGAACAAGATTGTTTATCATTAACCTGAAATCGTTCACCATTAGAGATGAGCGAACCTGGAGCATGGTCGAGTCGATCCGAACCCGAACTTTCGGCATTTGATTAGCGGTGGCTGCTGAAGTTGGATAAAGCCCTAAGGCTATGTGGAAAACATGGATATAGTCATTGGCTGTATCCATGTTTTCCAGACAACCTTAGAGCTTTATCCAAGTTCAGCAGCCACCGCTAATCAAATGCTGAATGCTGAATTTAAGTGAACGAATATGGAATTACAGCGAATAATTAGCAAACGATAAATGATGATTTTAGGGTCAGATTTAAATGAACGATCAATGACACGCAATCAATTTTTTAGATCGTTGCCTACAATTACATGGAACGATTATTGTTTGAATTAGAAGGCTTGGTAGAAATCTCCATACAGTCCATATATCATGCTGGAAACGCAACAAACCCAAGGTTAATGGGGTTTGTCAAGTGCAAAGGGTATCCAGCGTGGCATGGATCTGTGAAGTCACTCACTCACATGTCTACAGTAGTTCTTGGTGTAGATCTTTCCTGATGCTGGATACTCCATATAATCCAGTTCTGCTTCCTAATTTTAATAAATTAAGCACTAACACTGTTGGAGCTTAATGAAGCTTACTTATAGGTTCTTTACAGGCAGCAGATGACTATATCATAGACTATAAGAAGGCACAACAAACCCTGACATTGTGCTCAAGGCTTGACTTGCCCAGCAGTAGATCAAGCCTCTTCCGAATAATGGGCCTTAAAGGTCCATCAGAAGACAACCCCATTTGCAGGTGAAAGTGGGGCCAATCACTTGTTATTGCAGTTTATTACAGGATGACTGACAAATAACCAGACTTTATTGGCCATATGTCTTGTGTGTACAACCATAACTACATAGATTAAGATGCAATGTAGACGTGCACATGTTATGTATAGATGAAGGGTGGACTTCCAAAATGACTTCCTTTAGGGGCCTAAAAAAACCCTGGTCATCGTAAACTGTGCCCATCTAGATATCAGGTCAGGGGGGGGAATATGTTTTGTAGTCCTTACCTTCATGGGTTGTGGACAAAGATCTTTTGTGGCAGAGAGGCTTTGTGATCCCCTCCAGTATCAAAGTGCAACAGCTACTTCTGCACACCCTATTGCAGACGTATAGAACCTTGGCTCTCCAGCTGTTGCAAAACTACAACACCCAACAAGCCTTGACAGCCAAAGCTTTAGCTTTGGCTGTCCAGGCATGTTGGGAGTTGTGGTTTTGCAACAGCTGGAGAGCCAAGGATAGCTATGACTTGGGGCATGTACTTGGTTTATGTATGTTTTATGTCTTTTTCATCCCCCTAAGATTTTTCATGATTTTTTCCTTTTATAACTTTAGAGTGTGTTTACTTGTTGGAACCAAAGAAATGTACAGACTACACACAGCACAGCTAGGTAAATATGGAACAAACACTTCACATCACAGGACTATTTTGTGACAACCTTTTTTCGTTTGTTTTTTTTTTTACCTTTTATTGCCCTTTCCACTTTGACTTCAAGATTATAAAAGGCGTGAACAAAAGTGAAAATGAAATACATAACAAAGTCACAAAAAAAAAATTACATGACAAAAAAAAACACAATGGTGATAAACAGCATGTACATGTATATGAGATCATACACCAATTAAACACCTATTGGTCGTCATCATTTTAGGTCTAAACCATGAGAAAACAATGTATGCAAATTAACCCTCCCTCAAGAGGAAAAGAGCTTGCTCTTTGGTGTAAACTATTTGTCAATGCTCAGACCTTAGCTACTTTCTTGCAAAAACAGCACTACCCCTGTCCCCAGGTTGTGGGTGGCAATGTAATTCGTTTCCACTTACATCAATAAAACTGAGCTGTAAAACAACACCCAAACTGAAAATCATGCTGCTTCTGGGGTAAAGTGGCCATGTTTTTCTAAGCCCTTCAAGGAGAAACCCTACTGCACGGCAAAACCCCTCACCTAGCCAGCCAGTACTGTACTGTGTACTCTGTACTGTACCAACTTTCTATAAAGAAGATCCTGGCTTGGCTTATAATCCCCAGTTGTGTTATAGGACTCTAAAGGCGCTAAGCATTGACTTGCAGTGATGTTACCACCAATAGTTGGCACCAGAAAGCAATCTATCTATATTCTGGAGGAAAGCCACATTGTATTGTTCTCAGTTGAGCATTGCATGACCTGTAAGATTCTTTGTTCTTTGCTCTGCTCATGTCACTGTTTACGGTATAAAGTGTGTATATATATATATATATATATACACATTCACTGTATATATTACATTCCATTAAACTCTTTAGCTACACAACAACGAAGGAAATGTAATTTGAAAAAATGTACATAGCACATGGCAGAACATCCAAACTGTCCCTGACTTCTTTTACAGAAATGGTATTAAAAATATGCATTATGACTAGAACTGAATTGTAATGTATGATACAAAATGGTTGAGGTCTATAATACATGTCACATACAAACACATTTTAAATGTCTTATTCAGTGTAATAGCCACACAGCAGAATGTGACAAGATACCAGGGAGGGGGAGGGAAGAGGCATGTATGCTACAGCTCAGCATGGCCTCTGTAATTCTTGAGCTTAGAAGTAAAAGTGGATTTTATAACTTTGAAATCAGCAATAAGCCAAGAGGTATAATTTGTTTTATCTCTCTGTCAGTTGTCTGCACACGTCTTCAGCTCTGAGCATGATATAGAGCTGACAGATTCCCTTTAAAATGTAACCCCTCACTCGATAGAGGGTAGTCTCCACCTACAGGTAGCTGTTAGGCCAAGGAGACATGTGGTACCTTTCATATATCCATCTGTGCTTTCAGAACATAGAAGTATGTTTTTATTCTCCTGTATAAAGTGTCAAAGAGGATTTGCCAAACCCCTGAAGTGCTAAAGGCTGGAACGCATCCTTGCTTCCCTCCCATACCTTACCCAGCTGGAAGCGGAACCCTAAGTGTCAATTTAACAGGGACAGGGATGAGAGGGGGGCAGAGGAGACATTCCAGCCTCCAGCACTTCAGGGGTTTGGAAGCCCTTTTGGACTTTTATATGTATATAAAATCATGTTTTATGGTGGAGATTCACTTTAAATTTTATAGTGGGTGGAGACCTGCTTTAGGCAATGCTTCTGCACAATATTACCTAACAATATACAGCAGATAGCAGTCAAAGATCCCAATTCTTCAAATGCTTTATGGCTTGTATCTGCCTTTCCACCCCAGGTAGTGAGAGTTTAGCATTCCTACATGATGACATTATGCTTCTTTGATGAGTAACGCCGAGATCTTCAGCAAGAATTCACAGAAAACAGGGATAAATCATCTGCAAATTAATTCTATTGCCATAAAATAAAGCGATTGCTGCTCTCTCACTGTGCGAGCCCTGAAGCCCTAACTCAATTGTATCAGGTCTGATCGCACAGGCCTGTCTATACAGATCCTGCAAGACCCGCCATTATGGAATAAAATCTGACACAACATTGATTAATATGACACAGTCCTGTGGCCCTTTGATGCGACTATTGCTTAATATCTACATACTTTGATCTCTTGCTGTAAACTGTAATATTAACTTGTTAATATATAACAAATTATTCCAACAGAAATGTAAGCCAGATCAATGACAGGGGAAGAGCTAGGGATTTTGTTAAAGTGACTCTGTACCCACAATCTGTCCCCCCCATACCGCTTGTACCTTCAGATAGCTGCTGTAATTCAAGATCTGTCCTGAGGTCCGTTCGGCAGGTGATGCAGTTATTGTCCTAAAAAATAACTTTTCCACTTGCAGCCCCGTGCCCAACGTCCGGGGCTTAGAATGTCTATGCATTAGGCTGGCACACCCTCTCTGTCCCTCCTATTGTCTCCTATTCATCAGCTGTGTCAGCCCGGCACATGGGCTGGATCGTTAAGGCACCTGTGCAATGTTCGGACAGGAGAAAATGTACCAGTGGCATTCCTAATGATGAAGAGGGTGGGGAGAAGGGACGGTGGGGTGGTGCAAAGTTAGGGCACAGATACTTCCGTTGGGCACGGGGCTGCAAGTTTAAAAGTTGTTTTTTAGGACAATAACCGCATCACTTGCTGAACGGACCCCAGGACAGATCCAGCAGCCATCCAAAGGTACAAGTGGTTTGGGGGGGGGGGGGGGGGGTTAAGGTCAGATTGTGGGTACAGAGTCGCTTTAATGGCTTCCCTTATATTCATAATATAACAAAGTATAATGCCCTAGCCTTGTACCTATCTGCTCCAGCCAAGGCAGGGTGGCTGGTCATCGCCTTCCCCAGATACCCAATGCATGAAATCCTGCTGAAAACTGCTTATCAAAAGTTGTTTCAGGGTATGTTCACACTGAGCAAATTAGGCGGAAATTCAGCTGTGGAAAGCTCAGCGTGTCATTTCCCGTCTATTGGAGAGCACGCGCTCCTCCGCTGCCACGGCTCTCCGCACAAAGAAGTGACACGTCACTTCTTTGAGAGGAGAGGAAGGGGACACGTGCGCTCCCCCTCATTCACTCACTGTAGGACACGGAGCACGGCAGAGAGCTCCACTGCGGAATTCCACCGTATTTGCTCAGTGTGAACATACCCTGAGGGTGCGTGCACACTACAGAATTCCCGCCTATGACCCGTGGCGGATTCCATCGCTCGTATCCACACGCGGCGGCGCGCATCTCCGCCCGTGCCATATACACTATTCTCTGCACAGACAGATTCTGCATTCCGCCTAAAGAATTGTCATGTCAATTCTTTCAGTGGAATGCAGAATCCGCCCGTGCAGAGAATAGTGTCTATGGCACGGGCGGAGATGCGTGCTGGCGTGTGCGGTTACGAGCGACGGAATCCGCCGTGGGTCATACGCGGGAATTCCGTAGTGTGCACACACCCTTATAGTTTAATGTACTGGGCTTATTTGTAATTATGTTGCCACTTTGTACTTTTATATACAATAATACACAGCAGACAGACTCATGGCTAGGATTTCCTTTAAAGTATAACTATAATTTCTTGCTGGCAGCAGGATACGATGTTAGAATCCTGCCCCTGGCATGTCTGAGGACAGAATTTAGCCGGCTGCACCGATGACAGTATACACTCACAATGCAGTCAAAGGCCCTGCCAGATTAATTCTGTCCTTAGCGTGCGCCTGCTAGAAATGATAGTTACACTTAAAGGCCAGCTGATAGTCAGCTTGTTTAAAAGTGACAGCCGAGGAGCAGGAAATTTGATCGCATCTCTTGAGCAGGAAAATAAATTCTCCTTTACTGGCCGCACATCTCCAAGTGTAAACTGGAGAGGTATGGCCAATAACTATGTATTTAAATGGCCACATGAACGATTCAGTGATCATTTGTGTGGCCTGATCGCTCAGTTAATTGTGCCGTCTAATGCAAGCAAGCGTCATCTCACTGTTCAGTGCCTGTTTGTGGTCGTGGTCGAATGAACATTAAAGGGGTTATCCAGCGCTACAAAAACACGGCCACTTTCTTTCAGAGACAACACGAATCTTGTCTCCAGTTCAGGTGCGGTTTGCAATTAAGCTCCATTCACTTCAGTGAAACTGAGCAGCAAAACCCCGCCTAAGCTGGAGACAAGAGCAGTGCTGTCTCTGGAAGAAAGTGGCCATGTTTTTGTAGCGCTGGATAACCCCTTTAAGAGGATAAAAGAGGACTCTTATTCAAGGGCCTGGAGGGGTAATGTTTTAGACATTAATGTATTTAGACAGACTGCCAAGCTGGCATAGAGAGTCTTGATGGCCATGCAATGTAAAGTATGCAAAGCAGCCTCCTCCACCTTTATGTGATATCATATCTAATGGCAAGGCCTGGGGAATAATGATTTATGAGATGTTTATAGTGTCACACCTCTAATAGGTGAACATTTGGAGGCTTTTGCAAACTCTTTCTTCTGAGGGAAAATGCTTGTATTACTGTGTATAAATGCCTATTTTTTGCACACCTGCCTAAAACTATGATAAATTTGTTATGTTACGTCAAGCTCTACTTTTAGGGAAATTACTTTAGTCCTTGAGATTCATAAGAAAAGCCATGGAACAATAGAACTGCCCCAAACAACTTAGCATGGAAGGGTCAACTAACATACCAGCAAATCATACCATTATAACAGGAACAATTACCTCCAGCCATATTGAGGACGCCATCAAAAGCAGGCCGGACTTCTTTCCCGAGCTGCTCATGGACACGCTCACCCAGTAGAGGCCCGACATCTGAAAGAGGAAAATCTCAGACATCTAGGGAATAATCCACTCAGCTACTTCATATCATACAAAGATACTTATCACCTGCACATTAGAAGCAATAGGGAGTAACAAATAGTGATGGATCACCTTTACATTAGTACATGAAAGGCTTATAATACATCATCATTCTCATCCACAGTCATAACTAGCTGCACCTTGTCTTTGAGTGAAGATGCCCCCCCCCCCAAGGGTAATATTACATTGGAAATTCCATTCTTAAAGCGACTCTGTACCCACAATCTGACCCCCCCAAACCACTTGTACCTTCAGATAGCTGCTTTTAATCCAAGATCTGTCCTGGGGTCCGTTCGGCAGGGGATGCAGTTATTGTCATAAAAACAACTTTTAATCCTGCAGCGCTGTTTCTAACGGCCGGGGTTTACATTTGTATATGCATTAGGCTGGCACACCCTCTCTGTCCTTCCTCCCCACCCTCCTCATCATTAGGAATGCTAAAGGCAGATTGCTTCCTATTCCCCACCTGTGTGTATAATAAACATGGGCTGGATCGTTAATACACCTGTGCAAAGCTCAAACAGTAGTAAATGTTCCTGGATCATTCCTAATGATGAGGGGGGTGGGGAGGAAGGACGGAGAGGTGGTGCCAGCCTAATGCATATACAAATGTAAGCCCCGGCCGTTAGACACAGTGCTGCAGGATTAAAAGTTGTTTTTATGACAATAACTTCAGCCCCTGCCGAACGGACCCCAGGACAGATCTTGGATTAAAAGCAGCTATCCGAAGGTACAAGTGGTTTGGGGGGGACAGATTGTGGGTACAGAGTCGCTTTAATGCCCTATGGAAGTAAAGAGCAAAATAATTATCCAGCCATCATTGTTCTGTGCGGCTGGTTCAGATATCCTCCTGAATAACATGGCAATAAGTAGTCCTCTCCATTATGTGCATAAGCCCAGTAGTCCTCAATATTCATGAGAAGCAGAAAACTCCGCCCACCATCTGCTGATTGGCAGTTATCTATCCATGCTGTATATAGGCAGTCAACTGTCAATCAGCAGCTGGAGGGCGGGGGGAGGGGTGTGGCAAGTATCCTATTCTCCTGCAAATTAGGAGAACGGCTAAACTGAATGATGTCAGGAATACACCGATCTGTTCAACATTTCTGTCACTAGTTTATGCTGCCCTTATTTAAGGCAGCATAAACCTAGGGACAGATTCACTTTAAAGAGTCTATTACATGTCTGGCTTTGGATCATTTGTTCTGCTCTTTACCTCCATCATTGTCAGCCACACAAACATTTTACATAGGGAGATGTGTAGCCAAAGAACTATGGATTTAAAATCTGCTTAAAAGATTCAATCAGTTGGTGAACTGTTGATGATCAGTTGATGATTGTCGGCTGATTGCTGGGCATCTTACACAGGGCCCCATGTAATAGAGCCTTTAAATGGTGGACCCCATGACTACTGCTATGACTGGTAACCTGTTACTCCCATCAATAAGTATAACATTACTAAATAAAATTATTCTTATCTTATTATAATTATATAAAACTTACTGCTTAGTTCGGCCAGAGCCTTCTCCTTGGTGATGTTGAATTTAGTCAATAAATAGTCAATTTGCTAAAGAGAACAAAAAAAAAATTTGTCATTTTATATAACTTCACCATAAGGCTGGTGACTGTATGTGTCTACTTGTGTAGCGTAAGGGGGTTGAGCAGTAATTAAAGAGATGACCTAATAGATGCAGGAAACTAATGGGGATGCGTGTTCCACGTGAAAGTTCACATGAAATCCACATCACATTTGATCTAAAAGGGAAATCCACCTCAATAATTGATTTGTCAGTTCTTGATGTAGTTGTTCCCATTAAAATTAAAAGGACTTCGGAAATCTAAAGTACACCAGTTTCATGTGTAAGGTAAATGAGAATTTTCTTGCCTTAAACATCCTAAATGTTACACTTTTAATCACTCTTAAAGTAATTCTGTGTGACCATACCCTTACAAAGTTGGAAACTTATCAATGTGGGAAAACAATATTGTACAATCAGTGTAATGAAACTTCATTTTAGACTAGCCTGCAGACGGTATTTTGGTCTGATGCCGCCCTCTGGTGGTCATTTGAAGATTTACAATGCTATGGTTTTTTTACATTTATTTTATTTTTTAATTTATTTATTTCTTTTTCTGTAGTGACTGATATTTTACACAATATTAGGATGTCTGTAAGATAAATATACACAGATGGGTAAATTCCTACACCATGAACCCACAAACAGAATAATATCTTTCTATTTATCCATCCATATGTCTATCATGTCAAGGCATCAGCTTGTATACGCTAAAGGGGTTATCCAGTGTTAGAAAAACGTGACCACTTTCTTCCCAGGCAACAGGACTCTTGTCTCCAGATCAGGTGTGGTTTGCAATTAAGCTTCATTCACTTCAATAGAACTGAGTTGCGAAACCCCACCCAATCTGGAGACAAGAGTGGTGCTGTCTTTGGAAGAAAGTGGCCATGGCTTTCTAACGCTGGATACCCCTTTAAATTCCAGCTATAATGACAGAATATGAGGCTAGATGTGCTGCATGTGTATACTGTATGCCATCATGTAAAATAAGTGTAAGTCCTGAGTACTATACCAGTGGAGCATCCGTCAGCAAGGTCTTTAGGTCCTTGAAGTTGCTTTGCACCAGTTTTTTTGATCCCCGAATTTGGTCGGTGAGATTCTGATTTGCAGCAAATGCGCAGAGAACTCCAAGACTGCAGGAAATAAGAGGATATGGTGTAGAGGCAGAGATTGTTATACACACCAGAAAACAAGTGTGGTTTCTTTGCATAAAAAAGTACTTGGCCTAGAAATAAAGTGGTTTACTATGATTTTGAAAGAATCAATAATAAAATTTGGTCCTTGGGAGCTGAACTGAAGGACTGTGGGTGTATTGGGGGCAGGGCATGCTTACATACAGCTCATCCATACAGACAGTATGGATGTATCTTTAGAAGACTCACTATAGGTCTGCCTGTACAGATGGGCAGGAAGCAGACCATGGTCCTCTTATCTGGTCATGCTGGTGACTTCATATTTGCATCCATATACATGCTATACCAATCATCCTTGAAAATGGATTTTACTTCAACAAATACCTATAGGCCTTGTTCATGTTTGCTTTGACTATCCTTCTCAATTCCTACAAGAGGGTTCAAGACATCAGCGTCTGATGAAGTCACCACATTATGCCACCTACACCAGACTGGGAGAGCGGAACTAGCAGCTCATAGGAATGGGGAAAACACATTTTTTTTCCTTTGGAGGAGCAGTGGGGGAGGGGGACCTACCTACCAAATGGGGAGAATTATTCACACTAAGGGCCCTATTCCACCGGACGATTATCGTTCGCATAATCGTTAACGATTAAGGATCTCAAACGACCGCTATTGCGAAAGACCTGAAAACGTTCACTCATTTTCATGGAACGATAATCGATACTTATTATCGTATTTGCGATCGTTTTTTCTTCGCAATTTCTTCGCTATTGCGTTCGTGTCTACTGCGAACTACCGAACGACGTCTTATTCAATGCGAACGATTTGCAAACTTTTTGCGAACGAGCAACGATAAAAAAAGGTCCAGGTCTTATAACGCGATCAACGATTTCTCGTTCGGTCGTTAATCGTTAACTGCATTTCAACCAAACGATTATCGTTTAGATTCAAACGATTTAACGATAATTTGAATGATAATCGTCCGGTGGAATAGGGCCCTAAGTGGGAGAGAGGAAACTAACTGTCAGGGAATTATTAACCTAAAAGGGGCACTAGTAAGGGGGAGGAGGGACCTACCTACTTAATGAAAGGGAATTTTTGAACCCAAGAGATATTTTTTAAGAGTAAGGGGGACTTACCTAACGAGTGTGTCTAGCTACCTAATAGTGAAGCTATACATGGATACCTGCCTAATATTGGGGCTACTTACTTAATGAGGGGCACTAACTACTATTAGGGGAAACAAAAGAAGGCTATAAGTGTATGGGGGCACAAACGGGAAACAATACTGTATGGGGGAAGAAAGTTGAAACATTACTTTATAGGGGCACAAATAAGAAACATTACTTTATAGGGGCACAAATAAGAAACGCTACTTTATAGGGGCACAAATAAGAAACGTTACTTTATGGAGGCACAAACAGGAAACAATATTATATGGGGAAATAAAGGGGAACAATACGGTATGGGGACACAATAGGGGAACTAAACTATTCTAGAGACACAAAGGGAGGATAACATCTTTATAGGAAGCACAAAAGAGACCACCATAAGTGTTTGGGGTATTTTTACTATGGCAAGAGGCACTGTAACTATTTGTGGGACTATACATGGGAAGCATGTGACCTATAGTCACTTAATGTAACTATATGGTCACTGTATGGGGGTAATACTGGTCCTAATAAAATATTTTATATGTAGTAACAATATGGTAATGTAGTGTCCCACCAAAGGTGGTTCTTTAAGTTTTATACCACCCAGGGAAAGTAAGGGTCCTATTCCACCGGAAGAGCAGGACCTGATCAACGACATAAACGAGCGCCGATCTGCTAGATCGGTGCTCATTTACTGGGCCTATTCCATGGCCCCGATGATCGTGAAATAAGGGCTGCAGGGATATTGTTACCGATGTCCTTGCAGCCCTTGTTTCATACATTACCTGTCCGGGCTGCAGGTCTTCTTCTCCCAGTCCCACGCGGCAGCATCGGCTTCGGAGCGGGGCTGTCTGAACTGACAGACCGCTCAGCCAATCACTGGCTGCAGCGGTTCCGGCCAGTGATTGGCTTAGTGGTCTGTTAGTTCAGACAGCCCCACTCCGAAGCCGATGCTGCCGCGTAGGACCAGGAGAAGAAGACCTGCAGCCCGGACGGGTAATGTATGGTTCTGCAGAAATCGTCGGTCGCCGCCGCGCACCGCTATTCAACCGTAGCGATGTGCTGTGTTTTATATGTACTGTTGTATCTATATATTTGCCTATTGGACCAGACACTCTGTACACCGCTACACACTCTCTTTCGTACTTCCTGTCACATTACCCTATATAATGTAGGGATTTCCTGTCAGGAGTTAGTTCTTTCTAGATAGTGTGTAAAAGAGTGGGTAGGACACAAGCCAACAGGTTCCTGCTGTATTGACTTAGTGGGCCTGGCTTAGGCCAGAGCCCTGGACAAGGACTACACCTCTTTTTTATACTGAGATAGATAGCCAGTATGCAGTGCTGAACCCAAGAGGACGGGTAACCGGACAATAGGACCACCTTTGTCTACACTGTGGATTTCTACAGTCAGGACAGTCACCCCCGAAGTAAAGGCAGAGGGACTGATCCCCAGTAAAGCAAAGAAGCTAAAGAGCCAAGGCACCTAACTGTCACATGCTTGTCCACTAATGGATAGTCTTCAGTGGGACCTCAACCTAGAGACAAAGGCCTAGCACTCGTACTACCTCTAAGGGTGGTCACCGATACTGTGTAGGCAGAAGGTGGTCATATATCAGCGAAAAGGCTACAAGTCAAAGTATGTTCTTCACATCCCGCCAGAGTACTGCACTAATTAGACAAGGGCTCCTACCTGGACCCTATACTACTCTCTCAACACAAGCCTTCACCTTCTTTTATTGTCTGCTCAAGTTTACCTCTCTTAAAGAAGTATTACCAACTATATTTTGCACTAGCAAGTCAGGACTACCAAGTTCCGGTGTCCGTGTGTTCGGGTGTGGGTACTACCACTCCTGGCCACCGTGACAAGTCGCCAAACACCACAGTCCACCAGCTACACACAAAATATGCATGCAGCACCCCAGGCCATGGTAGTAGTATGGTGATTATATTTGCTCACTGCTTCCAGTAGAATCTGACTACCTATGGAACCAATTTATGACACCCCGACTCCTTCTAGGGACATAGACACGTTTACTAAGGACAAGACTGTACTTTGTCTTGCTCTCACCTTGTACAAATGGTGTGATCTGGAGTAACTGGGGGCCTAATTTACAATACGTTTCCATTTATTGTGCATAAGGTTTGCAGATAAGGAAATTAGGAAGGTGCTTTACTCCCCACTGTTTATTTTCTTACAAAATCCTCAAAATGAGCCCACAGACTGCTTAATGATACGATCATCACCCACCTTATTATCATTGAGGTCACAAAGAGGAAGGTGGCTAAGCATCCTCTCTGGCAGTCGGCATTCTTCTTGTGTCTTTGATGCATCTCTCCTCCACAGTTATCACAGCAACGACACATGCAGAAACACAATCCCACCATAGGCATCAAGAAGAAGAAGAGGAGGCCCAGGGCAGTGGCCACAATAAAGCCGATCTCATAGTGTATGGTCTGGAATATCAGCAGAAACGTCATCAATGGCCAATATTACAGAAAGTGAATATGTTATCCACAAAGTTTATCACATCTATTAAATAACCAAGAGTCCCATGTTTGGTGTCTGCGCCTGCTAGTTGTAGTGGTTATACTTTTTTATACTAGATATTAAGGTTGGTTTAGTAAACAATGGTGAAAGAATTACAATCTCTATTAAAATTAATGGAGCTTTCTGTCCACTGTTCCTATTAAAGGGGTTATCCAGGATTAGAAAAACATGGCTGCTGTCTTCCAAAAACAGTGCCACACCTGTCATCAGGTTGTGTGTGGTATTACAACCAGCTCCATTCAACTTCAATGCAACTGAGTTGCAATACCACGCACAAACTGAGGACAAGAGTGGTGCTGTTTCTGGGGAAAAAAATAAGACTTTCTTATGCTGGATAACTTTAGGTATCCCCCTTGTTCTGAGAGGTATACCCAACCTCAGAGCCACTTCTTCCTAAATTAATAATCCTCTAGTGCATATTGCCTCCACCTGTCTAGGGCTTTGGGCATCTTGCAGATTTCTTACTCCTCCTTCCTCTATTTCAGTGTGTATGGGGGCTCTGTTACAGGCTTGCACACTTGCAGCATCACTACGGCTAACATCTGAGGCTTTGCACGGCTCTCCAATAATTTGGCCTTCTGTTTGCATCACCAAATGGTATAAATATCCCCTCCTATGGTCTATATATATGCCCCATATAGTATAGTCAAATATAACCTTGGTTGAAGGCTGATAAAGATCCTAATGATGCTACCACAAATATACTATGTCAGCTGTAATATACCACTATACACAAAAGACCCTCACATAACCCCTATGAAGCTTCTGGTATTTAAGGAGGTAGTTTTTATTTTCCATTTATTCTCTTTGGGGCTTTTGGAGACATTTTTTTTCAACTATTCTCATGGTCCCAGTGGTCCGACTGTGCCAATCAGTTTGTTATCCCCTATCATATGGATAGGGGGTCATTTTGTGAGTAAGGAATACCCCTTTAATTTTGAGAAAAAAAAAAAAAGAGTGTTATCTTCTTTGTAAAGAACAAGTGATCTCTCTCCCAGAGATTATTGCATATACCCGTATAATAATTACTCAATAAAACTTTTTCCTCTGCCAGAAGAGCTATTATCATGTTCCCGACTCTGCGTCTTACTTTACCGGGGTCTCCTTCGTCAGAATACAAGGTTACAAGTGATTCACCATGATCAGAAATAATTCATATTGGCAGTAACACAGGCCATCTGGATGTCCTCCAGGTACTGCCATACTGCACCACTGTGTCAGGCCGATACTAATTCCTGTCTTTATATCCCGCCTAATAATCTATAGTCAAAGATTTCCCATGACCTAGATACATAAATGAAAGTCTACTTATGTACTGCAGACTTTATCCAGTTAAATAGTCTATGTAATAGATGCAGATGTATGCTATTCTGTCACTTATCCTGATTAAGAATCATTTATAGCACCAGACATGGAAACTATATACATTCACTACGTGTGACCATATCCAGAGTTGCTGGGGTGATTGTCAATATCATAATGCTATTGGTTTTGTTAAACATGACTGGAAATTAGCCACTATATAGAATAACCCTCTATAGGCATTGGTTTTCTTTCTTGGTATTGCTCCAGAGCTGCATTCACAATTCTGCAAGTGTGTTACTTGCTTTAGTGCACACACAGAGCTTGTCTTGTATTATATCAGGTCAGCTAAGCTGTTAGGAAGAGTATGATAACAAGCTTGTGTACAGTTTGTGATCTTTGTAGGTTTGTTATGATTGTTATGTAAGTCTTATTTAGAGAGCGAACTTACAGTACACTTACAGAACGCTTGGGATTTGAATCCCAGTACCTGGAGAATATGGATGCAGTCCTAGGGTTGCTGTAAGTACTGTAAGTTCTCTCATCTATAGTCTCAAGGACCTTTTACAGGGGGAAAATATCGGGAAGAAGTATTGCTAGAAACACTTCTTTAGCTGATAATCTTCCTGTGTAAAAGTGCCAGCGATCTGTCAAGAAGCAGGAAAATGCCCATGTGCCTGCTGATCGCATCTTTTGTGTGGCTTCAAAATTTATTGTTATTGGCCGCACATCACCCTGTGTAAAAACTGGATGTTTTGCTGATGGCAATACATTTAAATGGCCGCACAAAGGATACAGTGATTGTTCGTGCAGCCTAGATCCAAATTAATTGTGTCTTCTTAAGGCACTGCAAAAGCGCTGATCTAACTGATCAGTGCTCACTTGCGTCCTTGCACCACCCCATATGGAACCATATAAAAGATCCCTTAAAGGGGTTGTCCAGCGAAAATCTTTTTCTTTCAAATCAACTGGTGTCGGAAAGTTATAGATTTGTAATTTACTTCTATTAAAAATCTCAAGTCTTCCCATACTTATCAGTTGCTGTATGTCATGCAGGAAATGTTTTATTTTCAGTCTGACACAGTGCTCTCTGCTGACATCTTGGGCCGAGATAGGAACTGTCCAGAGAACGAGAGGTTTTCTATGGGGATTCGTAGAAAACCTAGAGAGAGTTCCTGGATAACCCCTTTAATTATAGACAAACACAATCTATCTAAACTAATAAACACCCATACTGCGCATGTCTTGAGCAAAGTAAACATCCACAGTGCAGGTAGAAAACCCAGGTGAACCTCTGTGCTAATAACTTCTCCAAGAGCTAACTTGTTGTTAGTAGTCAATGCAGAAATCCAGGTAGTTCCAAAGGATTCACTTATTTTTTCTTACAACTGTAACCCCCAAGATATATACTGTGTATTTTAAAAAAAACAACACATTTTTCCTGTCTCCTCTAGTATTTACAACCTATCTCAGCACTGGATGCGAGGTATCTCAGCATCGAAGCTTCCTATATTGCCATTATATATAGAGTTAGCTGAATTGAACCCCCTCTGCGAGAGCTCATAGAGCATTAGACATCCCACTGACATGTTTCTGCTTTACAAGATAACTAGATGAGATTACCTGCAGAGTCAGGACAACATTCTCCGGCTGCAGAGGGCACAGCGGTTGTGGCCAGCATGGAAGGAAGATGCAGCAAGCTCAATATCAGGTTATACAATTCAAGGATGAATACATGAAGAATATGTGTTATACATAAGTATGAAGTCAGCTACACATCTACAATATATAGGTCATGCATTTACTGTACATACTGTATGCTGGAGTTTCTAATTCATTCTTTTCTTCTTTGTCAGTCATGTCTGTTTATAGTAAAGCTGGTTGACAACCAATTTGGCTGTCACCGCATCTCTCAAGGTCATCGCTACCTAGTTAATGGATTTTCCTTTTCATCTTAGACATCTAAAGCATATCCACAGGATTTGGCATACGTGTCTGATAGGTGAAGCATCACTGTGACTCCCAAAGGACTCTTAACCCCTTTTTCATCCACTTAGTTGGCTAGAAGCAGTCGCATCCATACTCAGACAGGGGCTATCTATGGCTCTCTCCATCAAGTATTTAGGATTTATGGAAGCCGATGTTAACGCTGGGGTTATGTCATAAATGACTCAAAATATATATATATACAAATCTATCTGTCAAGAGTCTGGTAAAAACAGATAAGTAAAGATGAGTAAATCAATTTAGAACAAATCAGACCTGATCCATTTATCAAGAAATTTCAACTCTGAATATTTTCTGACTCGCTTTGTGAAAATTGAGTTGATAAGTGGTCCCTGTTATATAAAAGAAATACTCACCTGCTCCCCACTCCTGCCTGGGCGCAGGCCTCTACTGTTTTTTTTCTGCTTCTTCTAGTGTTAATATGATGATCACTACAGTGCTGCAGGGTGGCACTCTATTGATCAGGAAATGGACACTAGAGCGCACAGTGAAGATTCTGGTCTGGGCCTGTGCGTAGACAGGAGTGGGGAGCATGTGAGTATCTTCTCATTTCTCAGGTCCTGCTCTAATTTAAACAATAGCTGTTCTGACTCCCCTCTATAACGCCAACATTCTAGATTATATTTAGAGGGGAACCAAATTTGACCTTATTAAACACATAATCAATACTTTGTTATATCTGACACCTTTTTTGTAGGAGCATACTTATGGAGATGTATAGGTTGGCCCTGGACTATGAGTGAGTCCATTTGGGTTGTATTCTTACCAGTTCTGCTACTATTGTATATTTTTATGTAGAGCCCCTTTAATACAAGAATACAGCAGTAAGGAAATTGTGTAGGGTTGATAATTACGTAAAAAAAAAAAATTCGGGTATATGTTTTAAGTGAATTCCCTGCATTTCTTCTCCAGTTTGTTAATAGTGTATAAATTACCTTCTGATAGTCATTGCGCGCTTCACCAAACTTCTGCTGTGCTATCCGTTTCACCAAGTCTGAAATAGACAAAAGGAGGGCAGGTCAGTAATATATATCTCAATCCAGATAATAATCATATATAGGAGGAGATACAGCTGTCCTCTATTTCCATACATGAAACCCATCCCCCATATTAGTAAAGTCATCCTAGTGCCTCTTCAACTCCCACTGACATTACAAGCAGAAGATTCTCCTACACAGCAAAAGAACAAGACAGCTGATTGATGATACATTCCTGTAAGAGACTCAATTATACCCAATGTGTCAATCACATCCCGTGCAGATTGCAGGACACCTTATATAGAGAGCTTACTTCTGTACTAGGCAAAGAAAGAACTCAAGAAACTGCACATTTTACCAAGAAAACCCTACAAATAGAGATGGCAGATCACACAGAAGAGCTTGCAATCAGCTACACAACTAATCAGAATGTGTGGTGCACACAGAGTTTAGTAACAATATTTATTGTATTTAAAACCGTATCACTCGTCATGATGTATTTTTAGCGCTGTTATATGCACTTTTGCCAGTAGGTGGCACCGTTCTCCATTTATAAACACCTCCATAGTTCTTGCCGTGCTAACATAGGATAATGCTATTTATATGATTTCTGGACAGATACTAGAAAGCATCAACCTACAACATGAGGCTCTCAACTTAAAGGGGTTATCCAGTGCTACATAAACATGGCCACTTTCTTCCAGAGACAACACAACTCTTGACTTCAGTTCAGGTGCGGTTTGCAATTAAGCTCCATTCACTTCAATGGAAATGAGTTTCAAAACCCCACCCAAACTGGAGAAAAGAGTGGGGCTTTCTCTAGAAGAAAGTGGCCATGTTTTTGTAGCACTGGATAACCCCCATAATAGGAGCAGTCTAGATAGAAGAACGATAATCACTTTCTTAAAGGGGTTATCCAGCAAAAAAAAAAATAAATTCTCTCAAATCAACTGTTTTTTTTTTTAGTTTTTTTGTTTTTTTTTAAATAAAAGTAAATTACAAATCTATATCACTTTCTAAGGGTGCGTTTACACAGAAAGATTTATCTGACAGATTTTGGAAGCCAAAGCCAGGAATGGATTTGAAAAGAGGATAGATCCCAGTCTTTCCTTTATAACCTGATCCCTGTTTATAGTCTGTTCCTGATTTTGGCTTCAAAGATCTGTCAGATAAATCTGTCTGTGTAAACGCACCATAAAACCAATTAATTTGAAAGAAAAAGATTTTTGCTGGATAACTCCTTTAAGTGCAGTGATGTATCTCAAGAGTCAAGACTTGGGTGAACCCTTATGTGCAGTGATTCTGTAGCTGACTTTACACCAGATACTGTACTGTAGAGAGAGTGTTCAGCCAATATTTATTTCTCCTGACTCCACCATAAACATAGGTTTTATCTTTGGTTCCAATGGGGAGAGGGAAGTCGGACAACTCAAATAGGTCAGAGACAAAGTCTAAACCTATGAAGCGCCAAAAATAACTAAAAAATGAAAAGTTTGTTTAAAAATAAGAAAAGTAATTCCAATGTGCAATGTTTTTGACGTGTATTCACAATCGTCATGGGGCCCTCCCTCTACTTGATATCATATGTGATTCCAACACAGTTGTAAATAACTCAATTATTAAAAATGAATCCTAACCCCAAAATAATAGCTGTGAATTCTTGGCCACTAGGGGGTCTCCTTTCTCTCCAATCTGCTGTCCACTACATGTTATTAGGCTCAGTCTCTCTCTAGTAACAGATAGACCAGGAAGAAGCAAAGGAAGTGTGGGTGGGGCTTAGCCGCAGCTATGTGTAGGAGAAAGAGAGGGAGTAACCCTGGGTTGTGTGCCTGCAAGATGTAACTTTCTCCTTCCTCCAGATGATCTGCACTGTCCATTTAAGTTGGATGACGGCTTCCTCCTTATCACATCAGCAGCAATAGGTGCTTATTGTAACATCCCCCCCAGGTACTCTTTTGTGGTAAGAGGGCGCAGATGTAGTTGTAATGTATGCCAGCATGGATGTGGCATAGATTTCTGCCAACTTGCAGTAAATCCAATGAAGCAGACATAAAGGGACATTCAGATAAGAGTGGCACATGAAACGCTGCTCTTTATAAATTGTTTAATAAAAATGGAAATAATATAAGGCCAGACTAGTTATATCAGTTGGGCTTTTTCTGCAAACTTCTATGTGTTCTATGGGGGAGATTTATCAAACATGGTGTAAAGTGAAAGGGGCTCAGTTGCCCCTAGCAACCAATCAGATCCCACCTTTAATTTTTAAAGAGTCTGTGAGGAATGAAAGGTGGAATCTGATTGGTTGCTAGGGGCAACTGAGACAGTTTCACTTTACACCATGTTTGATAAATCTCCCCCTATATGTCTATTTGCTGGTAGTTTGGGATTGCCAGCTACTAGAGTGTGCATTCAATCTTCTACATTTCTTTTTTTACACAGATTAAGTTCCTTGGTGCTTTTTTTGTTATGTCTCTACAACTTGTCAAACATCTATTAACCCCTTAGCGACCCATGACGTATCTGATACGTCATGGTGCCGCTCGGGGTGTTCAGAGCGGGGTCCCGCCGGGACCGCGCTCTGAACGGCGCTGATCCCGGCTGACATGTGCAGCCGGGCAGTGCCTCTATTAGCCGGCGCGGGTCCCGTTGCCGCGCCGGCTAATTAAGCCTCTAAGTGCAGCTGTCAAACCTGACAGCTGCACTTAGAGGCACTGCGCCGCACGTCCCTGGTGTCTAGTGGGACGGATCTCCCCCCCGCGATGCGATCGCGGGGGGGAGATCCGTTCTTCTGCCCGTGCCGGGCCTCAGCGTCGGAATGACGCTGATCCCGGCTCGGCAATAGATTGCTATGGCCTGCAGCAGGCCATAGTAATCTATGACCGATCTAATCGATCTTTGCTGTGTATATACACAGCATTGATCTCTATGAGAGATCAGTGCTGTCTATATACAAGTCCCCCAGGGGGGCTTCTAGTTACAGTAAAAGTAAAAAAGTGTTTTTATTAATAAAAAACCCCCTCCCCTAATAAAAGTCCAAATCACCCCCCTTTTCCCATTTTATAAATATAAATTAATAAATAAATAAATAAACACATGTTTAGTATCGCCGCGCGCGTAATCGCCCGAACTATTAATCACATTCCTGATCTCGCACGGTAAATGGCGTCAGCGCGAAAAAAATTCCAAAGTGCAAAATTGTGCATTTTTGGTCGCATAAAATCCAGAAAAAATGTAATAAAAAACGATTAAAAAGTCGTATATGCGCAATCAAGGTACCGATAGAAAGAACACATCATGGCGCAAAAACTGACACCTCACACAGCCCCATAGACCAAAGGATAAAAGTGCTATAAGCCTGGGAATGGAGCGATTTTAAGGAACGTATATTTGTTAACAATGGTTTGAATTTTTTACAGGCCATCCGATACAATATAAGTTATACATGTTATATATCATAGTAATCGTAACGACTTGAGGAACATGCATAACAAGTCAGTTTTACCATAGGACGGACGGCGTAAATGCAAAACTCCCCGAAATCAAAACAAATTCATTTTTTTTTCAATTTGACAGCGCAAATGATTTTTTTCCGGTTTCGCAGCATATGTTATGGAAAAATAATGCCTGTCATTGCAAAGTACAATTGGTTTCGCAAAAAATAAGCGCTCATATACGTCTCTAGGTGAAAAAATGCAAGCGCTATGGACTTTTAAACTTAAAATGGAATAAGCAAAAGCGCAAAAACGAAAATAGGCTTTGACCTTTAGGGGTTAAAGTGGAAGGTACACTTAAATAGGCAACTCCACCCCCCCCCCCCCCCCCCCCAAAAAAAAAAATCATTTTGTTCCTGGTTTACTGCCTCATATTTAGGTCTATATACAGAAGTAACATACTGTGACTTGTTACCTGTGATTCTACACAGTATCTTGTGTTATACGTGTATCCCTGAGGGTGAAAGAGAGACATGCAATGTCTCTAGGGGTACTTGTGTTGTGCTGGCATAGATTTATAATATGGTGTATGCCTGCTTGCATGCTAAATCAGCCACAGGGGGAGGACACCTCCCCCCCTGGGCCTTGCTGCAGCCCCGGCCCCACCCATCAGGCCAGTCACTTTCTACAAAAATATGCAACTTTTTGCCAATGTATGGCAGGCTTAGGGATGATAAATCTAAACTTGGTAAAGATGCATACAAGCAAAACAAACCAGATACAAGTTCTAAAATTTTATACATTGTGGCGGCACCTATTGTGGCCCTCATGTACACCCCTACTGTGAAATGCTGTGTTTTGTTTACCAGATATTTTTAGCCCCATAGTGTGATCAGGACTCTATGTTTTATGGTTCAGTTCGTCTGCAAGGTCAGGATTTCTTTTATCACACTGGTAAAACATCAGATATTTTGCCACTCTGCTGCACTAATCTCTTCCTGGGGGTCACAATGGGATGAATAAAGAACCATCATTAAATAGAAGTCATTAAAATGTACTAGCAGTAATAGTAATTATTGTAAATGAATATATATCAGAAGAGACTATGAAGCTAAATGCATTCTGTATAGTATATGCCCTATTAAAGTGTGTAGAACACATAGGGGCACATTAAAGGGGTGTGACTAAGAAAAAGGGAAGGAGGAGCCACTGCGATTACAGGACAATAATATGTTGCCAACAAAACACAACAATCACTGAACTCAGGGAGAACAGTGAAAAATTCCAATGGAGTACTCATTTACGAGTCTCCATTGATTGTCCCATACAAAATTTGAATAATAATAATCTTAATAACAATAATATGTTGCCACTATGAAGTAGGGGTGAGTATAAGGGATAACACTACTCTAGCGCGATCTCACCCCTCACTCAGGTTATAAATTGAGCGTAACATACACCACAAACAGTCCACACTATTGGAAACTCCAGTGCTGCCACCTTTTATAGAATAGGGGGGATAAGTCCAGACACCACATACAACATAATCACTGGTACCTACAGTTGTTTAGAACTGAGAGTGTATGGATATAGTTAGGATTATTAAGGATAACAAGACAAAACTGTTACAATGATAGCATTTAATATACATTCTTTTCTCATACTTATCGGCTCTGGAAGTCTAAAATCCTCTACTCTGTGTCCACTCTGACCACGCTTAGCTCCCTCTTCCCCCCCTCCCTTTGTAGTCACAGGACATATGATCTCTCTGGGGGATGGGTTAGCTGTCTATCGACTTGGCAACGCAACTCCTAGGAGACGTAATCTGCATCATCTCAATGCACCTGTGCTGCTTTAATAGACTTCCATGTGTCCCTGAGCCTCGGTTTCTGTAATATGAAAATGTATAGTTCTATCTCTGCTTGCTGTCAGTGAATGCATACACATGTTCCTGTCTTCGTGTCTCAGCTCTGTATATTGTAAGTGTTATAGATGTTCTTATAGTCTGGATGGAACTATAATGTTTTTATTCACAGTCAGCAAGCAGAGAAACTACACTACACCCTCTGGTAAACAGACAGTGGCGTAGCGACCGCGGTCGCAGAGGTCGCCGCCGCGACCGGGCCGCTACCAAGGGGGGGGCCCGCGAGGCCCCCCCTTACCACTGCACTGCCCGCCTCCCACTCCCTCTTGTGACCGCAAGCAATGTTTTGCTTGTGATCACAAGAGGCAGGGGCCCCCGGCTGTCTTGCGGCCCCCAGGGAGCTCTGTGTGCGGCGGGGGGGGGGAAGTACTTCCAGCGCAGGGAGCATCGCCTTAAGAAAAAAACAGGTCCCGCGAAGCTCCGCCCCCTCCGCGCTAAGCCCCACCTCCCGCCGGGGGAAGCCCGCCAGCGCGTGTGACCTGGGGGCTACAGAAATCATGCAGGTGAGTATAGATTTTTTTGTTTTTAAGGGGATGATGGGGGTGTAGTGGTATGATGATGGAACAAGAAGATGATGGGGGTGTAGTGGTATGATGATGGAACAAGAGGATGATGGGGGTGTAGTGGTATGATGATGATGGAACAAGAGAATGATGAGGGGTGTAGTGGTATGATGATGGAACAAGAGGATGATGGGGTGTAGTGGTATGATGATGATGGAACAAGAGAATGATGAGGGGTGTAGTGGTATGATGATGATGAAGGAACAAGAGGATGATGGGGTGTAGTGGTATGATGATGATGGAACAAGAGGATGATGGGGGTGTAGTGGTATGATGATGGAACAAGAGGATGATGAGGGGTGTAGTAGTATGATGATGATGGAACAAGAGGAAGATGAGGGGTGTAGTGGTATGATGATGATGATGATAATGATGATGATGATGATGAAGGAACAAGAGGATGATGGGGTGTAGTGGTATGATGATGATGATGGAACAAGAGGATGATGGGGGTGTAGTGGTATGATGATGGAACAAGAGGATGATGAGGGGTGTAGTGGTATGATGATGATGGAACAAGGATGATGGGGATGTAGTGGTATGATGATGGAACAAGAGGATGATGAGGGGTGTAGTGGTATGATGATGATGGAACAAGAGGATGATGGCAATGTAGTGGTATGATGATGATGGAACAAGAGGATGATGGGGATGTAGTGGTATGATGATGGAACAAGAGGATGATGGGGGTGTAGTGGTATGATGAAGGAACAAGAGGATGATGGGGGGTGTAGTGGTATGATGATGAGGGGTGTAGTGGTATGATGATGATGGAACAAGAGGATGATGAGGGGTGTAGTGGTATGATGATGGAACAAGAGGATGATGAGGGGTGTAGTGGTATGATGATGATGGAACGAGGATGATGGGGATGTAGTGGTATGATGAAGGAACAAGAGGATGATGGGGGTGTAGTAGTATGATGATGATTATGGAACAAGAGGAAGATGAGGGGTGTAGTGGTATGATGATGATGATGATGATGATGAAGGAACAAGAGGATGATGGGGTGTAGTGGTATGATGATGATGATGATGATGATGGAACAAGAGGATGATGAGGGGTGTAGTGGTATGATGATGATGGAACAAGAGGATGATGAGGGGTGTAGTGGTATGATGATGATGGAACAAGAGGATGATGGGGGTGTAGTGGTATGATGATGGAACAAGAGGATGATGAGGGGTGTAGTGGTATGATGATGATGGAACAAGAGGATGATGGGGGTGTAGTGGTATGATGATGATGGAACAAGAGGATGATGAGGGGTGTAGTGGTATGATGATGAGGGGTGTAGTGGTGTGATGATGATGGAACAAGAGGATGATGAGGGGTGTAGTGGTATGATGATGGAACAAGAGGATGATGAGGGGTGTAGTGGTATGATGATGATGGAACGAGGATGATGGGGATGTAGTGGTATGATGAAGGAACAAGAGGATGATGGGGGTGTAGTAGTATGATGATGATTATGGAACAAGAGGAAGATGAGGGGTGTAGTGGTATGATGATGATGATGATGAAGGAACAAGAGGATGATGGGGTGTAGTGGTATGATGATGATGATGATGGAACAAGAGGATGATGAGGGGTGTAGTGGTATGATGATGATGGAACAAGAGGATGATGGGGGTGTAGTGGTATGATGATGGAACAAGAGGATGATGAGGGGTGTAGTGGTATGATGATGATGGAACAAGAGGATGATGGGGGTGTAGTGGTATGATGATGATGGAACAAGAGGATGATGAGGGGTGTAGTGGTATGATGATGGAACAAGAGGATGATGAGGGGTGTAGTGGTATGATGATGATGGAACGAGGATGATGGGGATGTAGTGGTATGATGATGGAACAAGAGGATGATGAGGGGTGTAGTGGTATGATGATGATGGAACGAGGATGATGGGGATGTAGTGGTATGATGAGGATTGAACAAGAGGATGATGGGAATGTAGTGGTATGATGATGATGGAGCAAGAGGAGGATGAGGGGTGTAGTGGTATGATGATGGAACAAGAGGATGATGGGGGTGTAGTGGTATGATGATGATGGAACAAGAGGATGATGAGGGGTGTAGTGGTATGATGGAACAAGAAGATGATGAGGATGTAGTGGTATGATGATGATGATGATGGAACAAGAGGATGATCGGGGGTGTAGTGGCATGATGATGGAACAAGAGGATGATGAGGGGTGTAGTGGTATGATGATGAAGGAACAAGAGGATGATGATGATGTAGTGGTATGATGATGATGGAACAAGAGGATGATGGGGGGTGTAGTGGTATGATGATGAAGGAACAAGAGGATTATGATGGAACAAGAGGATGATGAGGGGTGTAGTGGTATGATGATGATGATAGAACAAGAGGATGATGGGGGGGTGTAGTGGTATGATGATGAAACAAGAGGATGATGAGGGGTGTAGTGGTATGATGATGAAGGAACAAGAGGATGATGAGGATGTAGTGGTATGATGATGAAACAAGAGGATGATGAGGGGTGTAGTGGTTTGATGATGATGGAACAAGAGGATGATGAGGGGTGTAGTGGTATGATGATGAAGGAACAAGAGGATGATGAGGATGTAGTGGTATGATGATGGAACAAGAGGATGATGAGGGGTGAAGTGGTATGATGATGAAAGGGCAGGAGGATGAAGGGATAGTAGTATTATGGTGGAGGTGGTTGTAGTATGATGATGGAGGGGCAGGAGGATGAAAGGGGTAGTAGTATGATGATGGAGGGGCAGGAGGAGGGGACAACATGGGGGGCATCTGTAAGGGGGATTAAATGGGGGGCATCTATATGGTTGATAACATGGGGGCAATCTATATGGGGATAACATGGGGGGCATCTATAATAGGGACAACACAGGGGGCCATCTATAAGAGGGAAACATTGGGGGGCCATCTATAAGGTGGACTACACAGGGGGTGTATACAATAGGGGGATATGTACTATAAGGGAGTCACATAGAGTCAGGCTACCCACTAAATGAGGGTGTAAAGGGGCCAATACAGATGTGCAGTTTGTAGAGAGATGAGGATGGTGTCAGTGTGAGGAGCCTAATATGTTTGTCTGGCAGATTCTGTGGATTCGTGGCTCCAAAAAGTTCTCATAATGGCCCTGGGCAGATGGAGAAGATGAAAAGGGAAGAAATCCGATCAGAGAAGACGTCCCCTGTGAGTCACCTGATATATTTGCACTGTAATGTATATGGTGTATAGAGCCTGTGTAGAGCTGGGGCCACCTCTATATGACTGGATGAGGTGATATTGGTCTATGTACAGAGGATTTTATTCAGTAACAGCGGTTGTGTTAGTCAGTATGTGGTAAGGGGGGGGGGGGGCCCAAGTTGACCTCTTGCACCAGGGCCCAAGAGACATTAGCTACGCCCCTGTAAACAGATGCCCATTATGCAGCACATAACTACACCAATGCGCGCTTCAGCTCTGCTACATCATCAGCTAGTATGGAATACATAATCAGCAAAATCAGTGAAAAAACTGCCCTGTGTTTACTGTGCAATAGTAATGACAGCAGTGTGCAGAAAAGAAATCTAAGTGGGCGAGCATGCAAATGGGCCAATTAGGGAGATGCATGATGGGAAATGTAATTTCCTGGCCAGCACCATCTTAGATGTAGATCGACTTTTTGAAAAACTTGTAACTCAGAAATGGCAGCAGCTAGAAAGATGGGAGATGGCTAAAAATACTCAGTGGGACTTGGTGAGTAAGATCAGTTAGCATTTTTTTGCTCTTAGATGGATAATCCCTTTATAGCTCTGGTTAGCACCCCAGTCTTTGTTAGATGCCAGGAGTATGGCCTGTGACCTCTGACTCCGCAGACTGCAGGGGTCATGTGACGCTCACTCCAGAAAAAAAGACTAGGGTGCCGACTGAAGCCTAAATGGAGGACCACTACTGGATGGGAGAGGAGAAATATTGATGGTTTATTTTTAAAACTTTTTTTAAAAAAAAGATGTATAATTGCTATACGAGTTAAACAAAATATATAGAAATAAAGAGCATGCATAAAATGTATACAAAGAGCTATTAAAAAAATATCAATAAAACAGGAATACAATTTGTAGTGATTTGCAGTGGTAAAGTTCTTTGTCTCAGCATAAATTGCGCACAGACTAAATTTCATTGGGTCACCATATTGTGAATGGAGCATTGTACTCATAAGCTCCAGCATTTGGGTGGATTGGGAGGACAATCTGCTCCTCCTTATGTCAGGCCATGGCCAGGGCATCTCATGTGTCTCACATAGCACCAAGTACATAGCACCAAGGTTCTAGTAATTGTCCAAGAGGATCCAGTAAACCATAAAACATATTACACATCTAAACATTATGATGGTTCCTAACTTGTAAGACCCAGACCGATGTATAATGCATCTCTTTATTTCTATCAAGTACATACAAACCATAATTTACTTTTATTCAATAATTTTACTGGGGAAATTTAAAAAAAATGAAAACGTAATTCTGTCTGTCCCCCCCCCCCCCCCGCCGCAATATTTTATGCTTTAATAGGCATTAAATAATTGGTTTTATTCTACGACTTGTTCCAATTATGTTAATACAGAAAATATGTTTTCTGTTTTAGCATTTTTTGTCATTTCTGTGTTGCTGCATTGGTAAAGCTATAACTTACTTTTATTTGTCTGTCTGTACGGGGCCTTTTCCACAGTAAGTTATAGTCTGCACTGTCAGGATTTTGGAGCACATATAAATTTATTGACTTGTTTTTGCTGGGGGGGGGGGGGGGGGGCAATTCACCATTATTTTTAAGGCTTTTACTTTTATTATTTGCCATTAGGGATAAATAATTAGCTCTCTTTATTCTGTTGGTCTTTGCAGTTATACCATAATGTTTTTTATTAACTATTTCATAATATTTTTATACCTCCTACAGTCACCTAAATATCACATTTAAGTGCTTTTGCTTTAAACATGTCTTTGAATGTTACTCTATCTGGTTAGCTTTAATAGAGGTTTGCAGGCAAGCAGTGAAGCTGCATATTTTTCAATCTTCTGTCTTTCCCCTATGCTGTAGCTAAAGTCATGTGATTGGGATCAGTTTTTTCAATTGGCTATAACACCAATAAAAATATGTAATTAATTAATAAAAAATAGATCTGCCAAAAACAGATAATCAGTTTTACAAAGCTTTCGGTAATCTGTAGGGGTTGAGTTGAGGACTGATCAAACCCTAGGCTATGTTCACATGTTATAAAACACCGGTCATTCCGTGACCTTCAGTGCCGCAAAATTCCCCGCTGCTTACAACAGAGCATGCGGCCGGAGCCGCACGCTCCATTGTGAGCACTGACAGTTTTTCTGCGGACATGTCAGCGGCGCCACTAGGGATCCCGGCTGAAGTGTATACCATGTGTATACACTCCGTCCGAAGTGTATACTCAGAAGGCAGCACTATGTAAGAACAGTAGAAATCACTACTACGGGACTTACGTAGTGTGAACATAACCTTAGGCTGTAGTTAGGTCTGTATTGATGGCTGAGGGGGAATTTCTAGTCCTAGTTGCATTAGGAACTAAAATTTGATTTGGTTCCCTGCAGACCTGTGCTGCTCCAAGAAGCACAGACACTCACAGAAGCTGAGGTACCTCAAATGATCCTGGGATGTTTAGGGCTACCTCAAGAAGGTACAGGATAAGTTGCTCCTCGTCCTTCCTCATCTATTCACTAAGGGTCCTTTTACATGTCACGATCGATCTTCGGCCCTGTATCATTCATGCGGCCATTTAAATGCTTTGCTATTGGCCGCACATCTCCTGTTTACACAGAGAGATGCGTGGCCAACAAACAATTTTTAGGGCTGCCCAAAGGATGCATTTTCCCACTCCTTGGCTGATCGCGGCTGATACTGTGGGACACCGCAGGTATATGCAATCATTTATATATTAATGATGAGATGCCTAAATGGATTATTGTTATTATCCACATCCTTTCAGTGTAACTAGTCACTGTTATAGCTCTTAGGGCTTTTTACAGTAGGAGAAGACATCCACTTAGAAGCGTAGCACCTGAGTTTGTTGGTACCATTTACTGGAAATGTTGGGGCAAAATGATAAGACTTTGCAAGTGATGGTCAGAGCTAAGCCTGCTGACTTCGACAGGACCGACTGACTGTCTAGTATATATGGGGGCCTCTTGACTCTCACCTGACAGATGAGACAGATCGAGCAGGTTGGATTTCAACTACCCGATCCTATTGTTTTTACAGATATAAGCCATGGCCAGACCTTGCGGCCATTTGCTTACATCTCCTCTCTCCAATGAGAATACATAGATGCTTGTGTGTGAGAAGATCAGAAGAGATCATTTTTGGACAAACTTTTGGCCAAAACATATTGAAGGTGTATGGCCACCTTAATTCTCTTGGACTGGGCCATTATTCAGGGGGCCAGTATGTTCGGACTGTGCTAAAAGGACTGTTCAGACTTTCACAGTTGAGCTTGCTTTTACCTATCAAGTACAAGGCTTTGTCAGCTAAGATCTAATAGTATCGCTATATAAAGCTTAGAGTTGCCGGTTTTATTATGTCACTGACTTCACCAATGGACAAATGAACAGAATAAGAATGCATGCTTGATGACAAGTTCAGATCAGATCAAAGCTGAGCAGCGAACAAAAACCCCCTGTCTGGAGCAACTATTGAGCAACCGCACGATACAAAGGAGCTTGACCAGACATAACCTGATTAGATCAGTACTTGTGCAGTCTATTAATAGGGAGCTTAACGTCAAACCAACTGTTGTGCTTTGTGCATGGCGGATAGCTCTACAACAAATTTTAAGCCTGTTGTTTGCAGGTTGAAAAACAGGAGAAATGCCCCCGCAATATGTACTGTATAGCAAAAGATGGCTAATGAAACTAAGCCAAAGGGAAATTAACTGAGAGTGAAGCCGTGGCATAAAAACACTTATTTGATCTCATTAGAGGCTCACATAGCCAGCACTGCCCTAACATATTGGAATTATTAGGTTTTGTTTGTGTTGTTTTTTTGTTTCTTTATGTGGCCATACACCTTCTATAGCTATTGGCTAAAGGTACTGTAAGTTCAGCCATCGGCTGTCTCTCTGTTCTCCCCATACACATTAACACACTACTCTGTCCCTTGTCCCTGTCCTTACTTTTGACCTAAATCTCTCTGCTCCCCCTTTGCCCCTTAAAGTGTCACTTTAAGAAACTTTTAACATGTCAAAAGCCTTAGGCCCATATGAGATATCTACTTCTACAATCACTATACTATGAATCTTAAAAATCCAAAAGTGTCCCTCTTTGGCATTCCCCCCCCCCCCCCCCCCGCCCCGCCCTGCCAATGACATGTAATACATGACACCGGAAATGTCATCTAACAATCAGGACTTTCAGCCATCACCATGCATGACTTCACATAATGGAGGTCATGAGAGATGAGTAAGCAGCTTGCCTCAGAGGAAACATTATACCTAAAAAAATAAAAAGAATTTCCGAAATCTGATCATGTAATGCTCCGACCTACAGGAAGGTATGGTCAGCATAACTCCAATGTCTTTGGGCAGACTTTATAAAAGATAATATGTTGGAATCCAAAAAGGAACATAGTGCTATAATTTACTGTACAATGTTCTGTTCTTTTTATTAAGACCTGATAACAAAGAACCAGAAGTTCTAAGCTTGTATGTGTATTACATACCTCCTTGAAGAGGTTATTTAGTATATCTATGGATAAGATTTCATCAACTTGGGTACAAACTCCTATGACATATCTTTTTGCTTCTGCTCAAATGAAATTTTTTATATTTAGATGTTCTAAGTTTCCCAAAGTTGACTGTCGCCAACCAGTCATGAAAGCCTTGTACTGGACTAGGCAAGGTGAATTCACAGAAAAAAAGTATAGAATGGTCAGTGAAAGGAGAAGAAAGTAGTGCTTTATATGTGGTAAGGCTTTATATTCCTAATAATGCAGTATAGATCCTCAATGGCAAATAATCTCTATCCATGTTGATCTTGAGATGATGATTGAGAAAGTGCAGAGGAACCCATTTTATTATGAAAAATTCTGTAAATAATGTATATGAAAATGGATTTCTGAACTGGACAACATCTTTAAAAAAGTAGTTGGGCTGTTTAATCGGTGGAAAAGTCCTGAATTTAGAGATAGTCTGTCTTATAAAAGATTCCTTTTAAGTCACTGAGTATTCGAAAAAAAGTATATACCAATATAAAAAAGTATAACCAGTAAAGATGAGCGAACCTGGAGCATGCTCGAGTCCATCCAAACCCGATCGTTCGGCATTTGATTAACGGTGGCTGCTGAAGTTGGATAAATCCCTAAGGCTATGTGGAAAACATGGATATAGTCATTGGCTGTATCCATGTTTTCCAGACAACCTTACAGCTTTATCCAACTTCAGCAGCCCCAGCTAATCAAATGCCGAATGATCGGGTTCGGATGGACTTGAGCATGCTCGAGGTTCGCTCATCTCTAATAACCAGTTAAGATATGAGATATGGGAGGGTCTGACTGCTTTACTACCATGTGAGTTTTCTGTACTGTAAGTTTCTGGTCTAATCACAGAATATACAGCAATAACCTCCACAGTAACACCAGGTGGAGAAGTTCACTAAATCTCATGCCAGGATCTGCAGGCCTCTGTAAATTCGCATGTCTGAATTATAAGTGTGAACCAGGCTTCAGTTGACTAAATGCAACCTTTGTCACTTTTATTCACAGTCCCACCTAAAAGTATGCAAAAATACTGTGAAGACACCATCACGTGTTTCTCAATGTCAGTGAGGTAGCCAGACCTTCTACTGAGAAGGAACAACCAAGCCAAGGGGGTCTCCAGTCAAGGAAACTGTTTTGGTTGATCTCCCTGAGGTGAACCATTATTTCTTTGAATGCACTTTCTAGACTTTGCTCCCACTAGCCAGAATCCTACTCCACACTGATGAGGGACAAATACCCCAAAACAGCTGTCTCTGGATGGATACCTTGCTTGGGTACTTCCCAAGTTTCCTGTAATTTTTGACTGTGGTTTGTTGGAAGGTGGTTGGCTTGGTTGTTCCTTCCCAGTAGAAGGTCTGGCTAGCTCACTGATGTTGAGGGACACGTGATTGTGTCTCCGCAGTATTTTTGCATATTTGATTTCCCAGGGGGCATTGTTCCTAGATACACTGAGGTTGATAAACACGTGATGATGTCTCCACAGTGTTTTGGTTGATCTCCCTGAGGTAAATGATCATTCTCTAGTCCCACCTAAAAGGACCAAAGGCAGTCACGCTTGCAGATTTATATCTATATATACCTTTTACAAGGTACTCCAACCTATACTGGCAGCAGATGGCTGAAACATGATTTGGATGGGGCCTTACACTGTATGTATTAATTGACTTACATTAGTAAAAAAAATCTAATTGCTATTCTCTTTATAATAACTAAAGGAGAAGGTTGTGGAAATGGTTAAGTTTGTCTAATAGGCTGTTGTTATTGAAGGCTTACATCTATTACATTGTAACCTAAGGGTCTGTATTGAGGGATGTCTGCTAACAATGCCAATCAGCGCTCACACAGATAAGCTGGCATACACTGCTCCATCTGGCAAGCTAATGGCGCGCACATAGCTACACATTTAGTGTTCAGTCTTCCAAGTCAGATGCATCTGGCAGATCCAGGATCTATCTCTTCTGTTATGCACAATTCATGACCAAAAGATATAGAAAACATAGTGATAGTGTGTGCATTATGTAATAAACCTATTCCCAATGCAATTACTGTAACTGTGACAGATACTGGTATGTACCATATATATTATAGGTCAGGACTTCCTATATTTACCATGCAATAAATATCAGCTGTAATATTTACCATGTTAGCAGTACAGAAGATCCTCCTTATTTATTGCTGCTAAATAGACTAAACCAATGTTAGTGAACAACATTAGTGAATTAGGGCTTATTAGTTGATTTTGGCAGAACTGACCGACAACCTCATGTGTATGCTGACTATTCCCTAACATAGGGTAGGTTAACACTGAGGAATCCTTGTGGAGAAGTTCCAGCGGATTCGGTCGCTTGCCCCCGCTCGCACGCATTTCCGCCCATCCCATAGACTCCATTCTATGATTGGGCGAATTCCGCCATCCACCAAAAGAATTGACATGTCAATTCTTTCTGCAGATGGCGGAATCCTCCTGTGTATAGAATGGAGTCTATGGCACAGGCAGAGATGCGAGTGGGAGCGAGCAACGGAATCCGTGGGAACTTCTCCGCGCGGATTCCTCAGTGTGAACCTACCCAAAGGGTATTAGTGGAAATTAGGATCAAGCATGTTGGATGTCAACCTGCCTGATCCTTTATTCCCATGGGAACAAATCTGCTGGAAATTATGTCTGGCAGTGGATTGTTCCCTTTTCCCTATTGAGAACATATGCATGATCAGCTGAGCGTGCTTTAGTATAAAAAGGGCTGTAAGGGAATGGCTGACAGCTCTCAAAACTGTAAACTGTTACCTCATGCACACATTTCCTGCACAGTCTGTATATCTGGACAGTGTAAAATGGAACAGAGTGGAACAGAATGGAACCTAGTTTGTACCAGGTCCCTCGCTCCTTTTGTATTTGTATTTATTTAATTCTGTAATGTGTGTATGTAAATGTAACACCTGTATCATTAAAAAAAGTGCTGTAGAATAAATATTATTTTTATGATTGACTCCTAGCATCATGTATCATGCATCGTGCCAGAAGCTCTGAAAAAGTTTAAATCTTCGCCCTACTGTACTCACACAGCCGCACAGTTGTGTCAGAACAGTAGCACAGAGATTTCAACTATTTTGGAGCTCCCGGCATCATAATAATACACGATTCTAGGAGTCACGATAATCCGTGCTTCAATAAAATTACAACAGTTTACTGGGAGTAACCGTAGTGCAATACAAAAAAAATACGGGTGGCAACAATAAAGTCCAGGGCAAAACAATCGTAACAATCTCGTGATAACTCGGGTGCTTGTAGTTGAGGTAGAGATCAGGTGCTTGTAGTAAGAAGGTGCTTTGCAGTAGAGAGAGTAGAAGGGCCAGAGGGGCCCTACCCAATGTAGAAATGTACTCTGCAGGAATCGTAGAGGTGTGTAGTAGAAGAGAATAAAGAATTCTCATACTCACGGATGGCTTTCTAATCTTGACCGCCTTATGCCCCCTAGTTGAGAGCTACCCGTCCTAGGTGGGTAAGATGAGCCCCAGGCCTTGTTATCTGGGTTGAGAAGACTCCAGAGTCTTCCCAGTTGTCCTGCGCTGCACAATGGAATACATAGACTTTTCCTAGTGCCTTTGTTTCACTGGGGTCAGTTCCTATTACTTCTGTAGGAAAAGGTGCAGAGAGAGTAGTGTGGCACTAGTAGTGTACACTTTCCAGATGGAGCTTATACGTGGCGCAAATAGTCTCACAAGACGTATATACCAAAAGGGATAGTTTATTACTGATTAGGCAACGCGTTTCTAGGCTACAAAGCCTCTTTATCAAGCCAAACAATTTATATGCATCTAAATGCATATAAATTGTTTGGCTTGATAAAGAGGCTTTGTAGCCTAGAAACGCATTGCCTAATATGCAATAAACTATACCTTTTGGTATATATGTCTTGTGCCATGTATAAGCTCCATCTGGAAAGTGTACACTACTAGTGTCACACTACTCTCTCTGCACCTTTTCCTGGCATTTGATGACCATCGACCTGAGGTGTCTCGTCCTGGTATCCTGGAGCGGCTGTATTGAGTCTTTGCTTCTCCTATTACCCATGCTACTGTAGGTGTTGTGCTCTTAGCGCAACACCACCAGGTGAGTGCAATCCACACCACGCACTGTGCATAATCCCTGTGCGATACAGATTCACCCAAGGAGCGCCTGTTCTGTGTTTTCAGCTTTCCCCGCACCGTATTACTTCTGAAGGTAACTGTCCTACATGGTTTAGAGAGGTTCACGGTGTGGGCAAGGTGATCCCTGTTAGGCTTCTCTCCCCTTGTGAAGGCTTAGCACTGCATAGTGGTTCTAGTGCTCATAGAAGAAATAACTCATCTAGTTGCATCCCTGTTAGACTAGCTGTGTCCTCCTCAAACTCCTTAGCAGATCTGACTAACTCCACCCACCAAGAACTAAGTCCTAACTTCAGAGATCTTTTCTAACCCTGGCCGTAATTGGTAGGCTCTGTGTGTGCAGGAAAAAGGGCAAAGAAGATAGGCCAGAGAAAGGAGGGAAAGCACCTGCACCCGTGAGTGGCCCTAGAGGTTGCTCCTTAAAAGGTGATGGCATACTTGGTGGTCCTGCCTTAAAGGGGAACTATCAGCAGGTTAGATGAATCTAACCTGCTGATAGCCCCCTATAGCACTGGGGACGCTGAGGCGGAAGGTATGTGTCTTAGTCAGGGTAATCTCCACTCTGGAGCCAAGTTAGGAGAACTGCTGCGTCATCTAGCCCACTCCCTCCATTGATTATCATTAGAAGGGGTGGGCCAGATGACGCGGCAGTGCTTCTAATGTTGCTCCAGAGCAGAGTACCTATCTCCAGTAGATCCCATAGAGCAGGGACCACCTGCTCGGTTGTGACATATCACCTATGGATCTGATATGCTCCCCCTCATACACATCTCACAGCAGATTACTCTGATCCATTCCATCTCTAAGGCAGAGAAGCTATTTTTTCTTATTTCTTTTTCTCCAATCCCCCCCCCCCTTACACCCACTCTCGCCTTCTTCTTCTGTCATTTTTAACATGACTCTGCGTAAGCATTTCCATGATTTAGAATTTTGTGATTGAACAAACATAATTGTATGCTTCATTGCTAAAATCTTCCTTTGTGAATGGCTCTATTGAGAACATGTTGGTTCTGTAATAATTCTCTGTTTCAGTACAAATAATTCACGAGTTAAACGTTATGAGGATTTTGCACTTGATGACTCTAGAGGCAATGTTTAGTTTACTAGAAATGCATTATTCTAGCAGATTCTGTTACCCAACATAACTCTCTGTATTAGAGTATGGGTTAGTGCCAATATATCCCCATGCTACAGAACTGGGGACACAGTTGAGGAAGCGCTCACTATACGCAAAACAGTGAGAAACTTTGGCTCAGCTGAGTGTTCATGGGTTCTGAATGGAGAAAGAAGATACAAGCCACTGCCAGACAACACTGGTGGTTTCTTACCTCTCAGAGAACAAAACACCAGTTGAGGTCTCAGTGCTGAGACCCCCACAATCATTACGAATAGCTGGGAGAAATTGGTAGAAATAGCAGATTTTACTCCCTAACTTGCAGTGATCTCTGTCCTGTTTCTCTAGACAACTGCCTTATAAGTCAATGGGGCTATCCTGAGGAACAAGACAGAGATCACTATACTCTCCGTAAAGCTCCCTGCTCATTCCAGTTATTGTGGGGGTCTCAACACTGGGATTCTGATCGATCAAAACTTTTCACATGTCAAAGTGGCACGTCAAATTTTTTCGAAATGACAAATATGCTTTAAAGGGGTGCAGTAAAAGAGAAATATGAAATCACCTGGTGACAGGTTATACAGATTTGAGAATTACTTCTATTGAAGGTGGAAAAAAAGAAAGCTCCATTACTTATCATCTGCTGGCGGATTTAAAGGGAAGCTACAGTCAGAAAATGAAATTGTTTAAATAAAGCTTGCAGAGCGTGCAGCCGCCCCCTGGTAATCAGCCTGGCTGGGTACAAGGAATGCACCGATGGTGTCCCTGACAGCCAGCCTGGCCAGTTGCTAGGAGCAACGGCGTTCTTTTTTATGTTGCCGCAGCCTGGGCTTCACCGCCCTTAGCCGACCGACATAGGTGTTCATCATGTGCTTTTACTGACTGGCGGCCAGCACCGCCAGTCAGCTTTGTTATATGGTCCGGAGCTGGAGTCTTAGCCCCAATCATGGGACTCCAGTCTCCATAAGTACACTCCCCTATGTGCCCTTCTTGCCTGTGATAGAGCCTGCCTGTGAAAAAGCCTCCCCGTGAGTGACTAAGGGTAATATATACAGTATGGGGTGAGACTTACACAGGGGGGGTGGCAGATGTACAGTATGGAGGCCTAACTACAGGGAAACAAAGTACAGAAGCCTAGTGGAACATACAGTATGGTGGCTAACTACCGTATAGAGTGAGTCTACAATGTAGGGGCAAGCAGTGTTTCTCCGATATTAAGACTTACCCCGAAAATGAGCCCTAGCCCATTTTTTTTTTTTTGGGGGGGGGGGGGGGGGAAATAATATAAGACCCTGTTTTTTTGGGGGAGAAACACTGTAGTAGGGACATTCCTCTACATAGGACCCCACTCCTCCATGCATTTAACAGGCAACTCATCTAGTTCAATAGGCACCATGCAGTACTTCATTTGCCCTGAGGCGGCGCTGCAGGGAAATGAAATACATGCTGTCAGGTGCCAATGCAGATGATCTCTGCTTATAAGCTAACAAAAATGGATTGTCAGGAGGGGACTTTTGAATAGCCCAATGTCAATATAATTGGATCATTAAGTAAATAATGCTCATGAACATTTTTCACAGCTGTCATTATCATAAAACGTCAGTTTTTTGCCTAAAAAAGACTGTGTAAAAACATAGCCTGAGGGTGGGCTCACACATACTGAAATCCTCTGCTGTCAGTTTGAATAGGTTTACATACTCGCAGCGGATTTTTTATTCTGCTGAAAGTATGTAAAGCGCCATTCGCCTTAACCTGCCGCAGGCCAGTGAATAGTTCACCAGTCCGCACTCAGGCCTGCTTCTGTGGCTCCCAGCTCCCTGGTGTCCCGCTTAGCCAATTGGTGCACTGTTCCGTCGCAGCCACTGATTGGCTGAGCAGGACGCCAGGATGCCGGGAGACACAGAATCAGGAAGGAGCGTGGACAGGTAAATCATTCACTGGGCCACAGCGGGCTAAGAGGGGTGGCGCTTTACATATGTAAACCTATTTAAACTGACAGTACCGCGGATCGCAATGGATTTCGCTGCAGAACTCACAACATGAAATCTGCAGTGATTCCGGTAACTCACCCTCAAGCTGTATCCTGATGCTCTATGTCAGTCTCATAGAAATGAATTAAAAACATGGATGATTGTCAGTAGAAAAAGACCCCCGGTCCATTTAGTTTGCTCTTATTTTGTTTCTTATCTTAGGATAGATATATGTTTAACCCACTAGGTTTACATTGACTTATTGTGGACTTAACTACCACATCTGCTGGAAGTTTGTTCCAAGCATCTAGTATTCCTTCAATAAATTAATATGTTCTCATGCTGCTTCTGACATTTCCCCAACTAACCTTATACTGTGTCCTCTTGTTCTTGTGTTCAGTTTTTTATTAAAACACTTTCCTCCTGAACCTTATTTAGCCCTTTAATATAGGAGAAAGTGATTTCTGGTTCACAGCAGACATTGAGCTGTTCAGCAAGTCGGAGCAGCAGTCACATAGTGTCAGAGCAGAAACCTGTGCGGGATTATATATTGAAAAGGAAAGCCACTCGTAAGGCAAATATGATTGCGTCTCTTTGTACTCTAGTAGGCAGCTAAAAATAAGTGCTGCTTAAAACTTGGCCCTATAGCATTAAGGGCACTGTGTAATACATGCCATGATATAATTCTTTAGCCTATCTTTATTACAGGCAGTGTAAAGTCTAAACTTCAGAAATAAGACTTTTAATACAGCATATGGGGTATGCAAATTATAACTAGGTAGGCATTGGGGCGGATTCAGAGCTGAAACTAGTCACAGCGCTCTGCCTGTAATCCCAGTCTGCAGGGATGACTAACAGACAGAGAAGCTTGTACGTCAGGTGCTGCCAGGTCTCTCTGCCTGTCACTCATGCCTGCAGACTGGGATTTAAGGCAGGGAGATGTGACCACGTCTCATTTGGCTGCAATAAAGACATGGTTTGAAATTTTATTATGGCTACACCCCCCTACCCTGACAGGTTCTTGTCATGTCATAAAATCACACCCAAATTATTTCAGATTTTTTCCTTCCACGTAACCCATAATCTGTACATTCTTATTGAAAAATTAACTATTATCATTTAGGTGGTAGTGGTGGAGGGGTTTAAAAATAACTAAAAAAAAAATAAAAAAGTGGTAGCATAAATGTGAACAGTCTGTTATCATTGCGGATGTGATTGTGTTCAGAATCAGCCAATCCCATTTAACCTTAAGTTAAATAGTATTCAGTACACTGCACGGCCATAATTTATAGAGACTCTGATTAACCACATATAAAGTTCAGCCGTTCAGTTCTTAGTTGCATTTTACAGCAAAGGCCATGGTCCGTAAACAGCGTACAGTACATCAAGAGGTAAATAAAATAGCGACATTATCAAGAACTGGATGCCCCTCAAAAATTTAGGAAGAGACAAAAAGGAAATTGGTGCAGGAGGCATGCAGTAATATTAAAGAAGCTGCAGGATACTCTGGGAGGTACTGGTTGTGTACTGCAGGCGCCAAGAGCACAGTTTTTATGTCTGGGCTGTGGGGTAACGTGGCAAGAAGGAAGCCTTTTCCTATGTTTTGCCAAAGCTCACATCAAGTTTGCCAAAAGCATGGGGGAAGACATGCTAATGGAACTTATTTTTGTGTCTAACCTGCTGTTATTTTCCCTTTAAAGGGTTTCTCTGGTCGGGAACCTTTTTTCACGATCGTTAAAGAGGGAGTGGGTGTAAACATTTACATCCATTTACCTCCCCAGCTCCAGCGCTGCCACCCATATCCAGATGCTCTGGTCCTAAATCTCCAATGGCTTTGTGGTCTGAGACAGAACTTGAGACGTGACGTGGGCAGGCCTGCTTCATCCTAATGTGAATTCTCAGAAATTGGTAAGAATAAAAAACCTGGAAAGACGAACGGGTCTGTAACCAGCTTCTAAATAGTTGAAAACAATGAGCTTAGTGTAATATATTTTGTTCTGGTTTTGCTGCATTGGGAAGTGAAAGTGCGGATTATAGGCTGTGGTTCACACTGGAGCCATAATACATTCATTATTAGCAGGGGAACAGTACAGGAACAATACCAGCCATGCCCCAGTTAATAGACGACACTGGGCGATTACCATGTCTCACATCACTGAGCCGGCATAGGAAACACAGCCAGAAGATTCTTCTCTTTTTGGAAGAGCCACAAAGTTGTGTGCTCTCTGTTACTAATCCCATTCTTTACGGATTGCTCTTTTTTTTTCTTTTTTAAAATACAATGAAACACAAAGCGGCTGATTTGCAGCTCATATCCCACTGACGAATTAATCTGGGATTAATATTAGCTGACGGAGATGAACACCTGGCTGCCATAGAAACAGATACAGCTGAAGATTCCCAGGGATTGTGACATAGCGGCTAGTAAACAGGTTTATGGATGTCAGATACGTTATCACTCATAGCAGTCTCGGCTCCTGATGCTTTATATTGTATGCTTTAAATCAAGATCATTAGAATATTTTTATTCAATCTCAGCTGACAATTATTTTTATGGAATGTAAAAGATACAAAAAGATGTACAAATCTAGAATTCTTCCCCTGACCGAGTGTAGCAAATATATGAAGAGTTGTTCTGTATTTATCAGCTATTATTTTCTGTGTCTGTAAGGCAACCGGCATAAGCAGGAGACCTCCCCCACTGGATACAGGCAAATTAAGCACCACTTCCTTGGCTAAGGGTGATATTCCATGGGCCGACTAGGGCCCGATCAGCGATGTAAATGAGCGCCGATCTGCTAGATCGGCGCTCGTTTACTGGGCCTATTCCACTGCCCGACAATCGTTTGGCGAGGGCTGCAGGGACATCATTACCAATGTCCTTGCAGCCCTTGTTTCATACTTTACCTCACCAGGCCGCAGGTCTTCTGCTTCTCCCCGGGTCCCCCGCTGCAGCAGCTTCGGAGCAGCCTGTCTGAACTGACAGACCGCTCAGCCAATCACTGGCCGCGGCTGTCAAGGCCAGTGATTGGCTGAGCCATCTGTCAGTTCAGACAGGCCGCTCCGAAGCTGATCCTGCCGAGTGGGACCAGGAGAAGACCTGCAGCCTGGTGAGGTAAAGTATATTTTCAAATTGTCAGTCGCCCGCCGTGCACCAATATTTCACATAGCGATGCACAGGTGGCAACCGATGATTTTAGGTTTGAACCTAAATGAACGATGACAACAATCATCGACTGATCGTTCTCTCTATTCCATGGAGCGATAATCGGCCGAATCGGAGAAAGTCGGCTGACTATCGCTCCGTTGAATAGGCCCCTAAGCCTTGACCCTATATCTAGAAAATTAAAGAGATAATATAACCTATGCAACAGTTTCAGGAATTATAGAAAACCCTGCAGACTGCCAGACACTGGGGCAATCTTTTTTTTGTTTTTGTTAAAGGGGTTGGCCACTTTAGACTCCCCTCCTCCGGGCTGTGCTGTCCTGCTCTGTGGTGAGTCTGTCCATAAGATGGCCGACATGGAGAAGCATGTGACCATGCCCGCCCCCAGTGTCCTCCATAGGAATATACAGGCTCAGTGGTGGACACTGGGGGCGGGGTATGGTCACATGCTCCTCCATGTTAGCCATCTTATGGACAGACTCACCACAGAGCAGGACAGCACAGCCTGGGGGAGGGGAATGTGATTTTAGCTCTATGAGGTACACAGGGAGCTGCTGTCAGTAAGTCAATCGGTTCTAGGTTTAGCATTCCTTTAATTTATATTTTATACAATGGGTTAGAGGGAAAAAAACTGTAAACTGAAACATAATCTATTAGTGATCTTGTGTCCATATGAAAATGCAACAAACTACAGATAGATAATTTCTGCCAACTTGATAACAATGATGCTACCCATACTCTTACAACTCTTGCAACAATGCAACCATCATAATATACAGTTTGTGACTCACCTAACAGTAGAGTATATTCACACAGAATACTCTAGAGACACTGTATAAAGGTTGGAACAGTGCCGCCCTACACATGTATACAATCAGCAGAACTGCAAGCAGGGTTCTGGAATACTGCACTTCAGCAGTAAAATCTTCCCCTTTTTAAGTCCACTCACTTTTCAAAATCATTATACATTAAGGATTATACTTTCCAGTTCAGCCCCCCCCCCCCCGGTGCCCTGCACCGATCTAGTGTGGGGTTGGGCCATGTAATACGACCCTTAGTCTAGTCTCTTCATTCTCCCAGCCAATGGGCTGTTGAGTTACCTTAGGTCTCTCTCCACCAATGACAATATGCTGACTGTAGCATAAAAGGGTGGTTAGAGCAGGCCTTGGGAGTTCTGTGTATTTTCAGTCTGTCCTCCTACTGTCAGTTACACTATTCCTGTGTATGTGAGCCCAGCTGTATCCAGAGCCAGAAAGTCATCTTTCAGGGACTTGGCCACTGGCCAATGCCTGTGTCTGAGCCACTGTACTGTGTCTTTCCTGTGTTCTTGTAGCATGAATTGCTAAACACATACACTCACCGGCCACTTTATTAGGTACACCTGTCCAACTGCACGTTACCACTTAATTTCTAATCAGCCAATCACATGGCGGCAACTCAGTGCATTTAGGCATGTAGACATGGTCAAGACAATCTCCTGTAGTTCAAACCGAGCATCAGTATGGGGAAGAAAGGTGATTTGAGTGCCTTTGAACGTGGCATGGTTGTTGGTGCCAGAAGGGCTGGTCTGAGTATTTCAGAAACTGCTGATCTACTGGGATTTTCGCGCACAACCATCTCTAGGGTTTACAGAGAATGGTCCGAAAAAGAAAAAACATCCAGTGAGCGGCAGTTCTGTGGGCGGAAATGCCTTGTTGATGCCAGAGGTCAGAGGAGAATGGGCAGACTGGTTCGAGCTGATAGAAAGGCAACAGTGACTCAAATAGCCAACCGTTACAACCAAGGTAGGCAGAAGAGCATCTCTGAACGCACGGTACGTCCAACTTTGAGGCAGATGGGCTACAGCAGCAGAAGACCACACCGGGTGTCACTCCTTTCAGCTAAGAACAGGAAACTGAGGCTACAATTTGCACAAGCTCATCGAAATTGGACAGTAGAAGATTGGAAAAACGTTGCCTGGTCTGAGGAGTCTCGATTTCTGCTGCGACATTCGGATGGTAGGGTCAGAATTTGGCGTCAACAACATGAAAGCATGGATCCATCCTGCCTTGTATCAACGGTTCAGGCTGTTGGTGGTGGTGTCATGGTGTGGGGAATATTTTCTTGGCACTCTTTGGGCCCTTGGTACCAATTGAGCATCGTTGCAACGCCACAGCCTACCTGAGCATTGTTGCTGACCATGTCCATCCCTTTATGACCACAATGTACCCAACATCTGATGGCTACTTTCAGCAGGATAATGCGCCATGTCATAAAGCTAGAATCATCTCAGACTGGTTTCTTGAACATGACAATGAGTTCACTGTACTCAAATGGCCTCCACAGTCACCAGATCTCAATCCAATAGAGCATCTTTGGGATGTGGTGGAACGGGAGATTCGCATCATGGATGTGCAGCCGACAAATCTGCGGCAACTGTGTGATGCCATCATGTCAATATGGACCAAAATCTCTGAGGAATGCTTCCAGCACCTTGTTGAATCTATGCCACGAAGAATTGAGGCAGTTCTGAAGGCAAAAGGGGGTCCAACCCGTTACTAGCATGGTGTACCTAATAAAGTGGCCGGTGAGTGTATGTACTGCATTGATCTCTGAGATCAGTGCTTGATTACAATGGGCTGTTGCCAAGTGCCAAGCTGGGATCAACTACATTGTGGCAGGAAGCAGGGATCGCCCCTCCACGATCCCTCCACTAGACCAAAGTTCTAAATGCTGCTGTCAGTTTTGACAGCAGCATTTAAACAGTTAGTCAGTGTGGCAATCAGGCAACACTGGCTAATAGCTGCAGTTCCCCGGCTGCTGATAACAGCCAGGGGCATCACTGTATGCCAACCACCTCCCTACCTCTGGGCCTATCACAACCTGATAAAAGCTCCCTCTAGCAGGTGACAGCATACTACAGACCCTACTCTACCAATAGGAATCTAGTCCCAGGCTTACAAGTCTGGTGGGGGGGACCCATGTTTTCCGATAGAGTTCTAGTTTCAGTTGCAGATCCAGTTTACTTGAGTAAGGCAGAGCAGAGAGTATCATTTTCCAGGGCCTGGCTCTGCGCCTGTGCCTGAGGTAACCCTGTTCCTGTTTCTACAAGTTTCTATAAGCCAGGCCAAAGTCTGCTAAAACTCTAAAGGGTTAACTACTACTGTCGAGGGAACCACACCTGTCCATGCTGAGTGGAATTATCACACTGAAGTTTGTCTCAAGTAATACCAGTTTGAACAAGTTGAAGAAATTGCCATTTACTGATATCCCCCTCTCTTTCCTGCTTGGTTCCTTCGGCATAACTTGAAGGGCTAGCTTTGCCCAGACTATCATACCTGGGGCCCTTGCTATTGCACTTGCCACCCTGCGTACCTGGCCAGCATTGACAGATCATTTATAGCCGTGAGTATGGTATATTACTCTTATCTAAAGTTATCTCAATTGTAGCCAAGGTTGTCAGAAATCCTTAGAGTGCTGTGCATATTAGACAGGTCCCCTCCAGGTAGTCCCCCGTCACAAGCTACAAGTCTAAATCCTCTTCTAGTAACTCCCAGAGACTTTGCCAAAAGAACTCAAGTATTATCTATTCATAGCTTAGCTGCTAAGCAGGATTCACCAGAAACTCTTTAAGGAACTTGCTGGAAAACAAAACCTCAAGCTCTAAAACACACCTTGTGAATGCAGTCATTGAAACATACTATACTGTGCCTTAAAGAGACTGCCATTAAAAGCTACCTGTCAGGATATATAGGACCAGCAAGACAAAGGACAGGTGCAGTCCTAACACTGGCACCTTCCCCGCTGTCCCTGCCTACTTGCCACAGCAGTCCTAGCCTAGTCCCTACCCTATATAGTGTGAACACGAAACAACAGACAAGACAAACGCAACACAATACAGAAAGGTCAGAGGTCCAAGTCAGCAACAGGAGGGCAGGGCAGTACAAAACGTAGTCCAGGAGAATAGTCAATTCCAAAGCCAAAAGTCAGATAACCGAATACACAATGCAGGGAAGATCACAGGCAAGGGACATGACACAAGTGAGGATACTTAGGGAGCCTGGAGTTCCAGCCCCCAGGCGGGATTAGGGCTGAGGCACCAGATCCTGCCCAGATACCAACAGCTGAGTGGTAAGTCAGCTCTCATTTAACAATCAATGAACTCACTACACCTATGTTGAATAGCCAGGGAGTGAAACTGGCCACTACTACAACCAGGAATAGCAAAGCAGAGCAAAACCTCAGAAGCAGTCTGGCTGCTATGGACGCCGAGCTGAACGCACGGCCCGCGTCCTAACACTACCTTTATACAGTTATCCTGTAAAAATGAGCAAGGCAGAGGAACACTGAGGGACACTGAGCATCCCTCTGCCATCATCCTTTCCAACAGCCACTACCCACACAGCTCTGGGAGTTGGGTCGTGACATCACCATGTTATCCAGGAAGTGAAGCTTTGATGCAGTAATAAGTGCAGGGGGAAAAAAGCACTTTATAAGCATCTCCTGTGATAGGTGTATATTGGTGATTTATATAACTTTTGGGGGGCAATACAATACTTTAATAAAAAGTTTCGCCAGACTTCTTCTTTAAGACCGACATGGAAAAATTCCTGTCTTTTACAAAATCTCCCTTTGTGTTCCTTTGGTAGGTATTCCGATTTAAAGGTTAACCCTTCTAAATCCCGAATTCCCTGTTATTTTCACACAATTTTATGTTTTATCAAAAATCTCACATATGTGAATAACTTACTAAGCCAGTTCTCTCCTGGGAAGGACATATAGCCATTGTAAAAATAATGGTATGGCACCTAATACTTTACATACTATACTTAGAATACTTTACATACTGTAATTTCTGCAGTATGACAAGCCAGCTGCTCTCCTCTTTTTGCTTATATTGCAGCATTGATCCCTTCCCTCATCTGGGAATGGAGGAATCCAAGGGTCTGCTCTGATACTATGGTCATGTGGAGGAATGGAAGAATCCAGATGTTTTGGTGGCTCCTTCATCAATATATTCTGGATCAATATAATTTGAATTGCCCTATAATTTCCCCCATTAAGTTAGAGTCTCTATCTACCCTCCTACTATGTATGAAAAAATCCTCATTTCCCTCTTTCATATCTTCACATTTTTTTATTTCGCTACAATGCCTTGCGGTATACAGTAGTTACACCATGGTTGATAATACCAACATTGAGAATTGAGTTGAAGCAGGTATCATTACCACGGCAGATTTTTACCATGAACAAAGGCTCTGTACACATAGTATCTACAAACTAGGGGCTCCCCAATAGGCATTTTCTAAAAACTTTTGTATCCACCATCCCCCTACTTTGCATGTCACAGAAGCCTTTATCGCCCGTCAAGTCCTTCAATATTTTATTACAAAATTCACTGTTAGAAAAGGTTTTTCATTGTTGTATAATTTATTTACAACCGTGTTGCCTTCCAGTAAAGCCTATTATATGCTCAGATGGGAATCAGACTTTGTGCGTATACACTGCATCAATGATTTAAACTCTTACACTGGGTTACACAAATCTCTGAAGGCCGTTCCCATTGGGAGATGTCTAAGAAAATTTATCTTTGTGGTAAAAATCACTGGAGTATGTAGAAGCCTACCTGGTGGGATTGTTTCTTCTATTATGTGTGAAGTTAATTATGTTTTTATGTATGTTAGGTTTGACTGTGTTTTTTGTATCTATAGTAGGTTCCATTGGTTGGAAGATTAATTCTTTACATAATTCTTACATAATTTTGGCTACAAGAATGCTGATACCTTTATTCTTGCCATCTATATCTGAACTATGTTCCCATACTGACTTTGAATACCATTCAATAACTTGTGTTGAGTCTACAAACGATGGCATATCTGGTCTATAAAAGAAATACATTGAAATGATGTCACAGTGCAAGGATACACATGTGAGGTCACTAATGAGGAAAGAATAACGCTGTAATGATGTCACGTGTGATTTGATAAACACAGATTTGTAAACAGTGATGTCACACTATGGGAATAATGTACTACTGGACTTCACAAAACAAATACAACATGATGATGTAGCTAAGAACCACAGTGATGTTACAACACAGTGATAATAGGCCTATCATAATACAGGTATACAAGAATAATGCACACAGTGATGTCACAGAACGGGGTAGTGAACATCATGATATCGTGGCCTACAGCTAAGAACCACAGTAATATCTTAATACAATGATAATAATAAAATCATAATACGTATAGTAGAGTAAATTGGTATGGTTGTAACTCATTAAGTAATCTTGTCAGGCTGTGTTTCTATACGTTCAAATCTCCCCTATGTTGGTCTAATGTCTTCTTTAGGGTCTTTGTCTTTTCCCTCATCTTATCAAGTGGATGAATATTGGATATTTTATGACTCTGGTTAGGCATCCCTTCATGGGAACCAAGGGGGACTTGTCTATTGGAAATGTTATGACTCTGCTTGGCCATCTCTTCATGGGAACCAAGAGAGATTTGTCTACTGGATATTTTATGACTCTGCTTGGCCATCCCTTCATGGGAACCAAGGGGGACTTGTCTATTGGATATTTTATGACCCTGCTTTGCCATCCCTTCATGGGAACCAAGGGGGACTTGTCTATTGGATATTTTATGACTCTGCTCAGACATCTCCACATGGAAACCAAGGGAGGTGGGGGTCTTTCTGGAAGTTTCATACATTGCTAACCAATAGAGATGCATGTGTCTACAGAGGGTATTTAAACAGAGCGCACTATGCACTTTAGAACATGACTATTCATGTGGATCATTACTGCTCAGGCATGTTCAGGAGAAACTACTCTCAAACCAAATGCATGTTGGATATTCATCAAGTGAACGGCCTCCCCTGGACAGTTGTATTCTTGACTTATAGCTAAGTATATCTTATTTACTTCTTTGTGTTACTTCTCGCTTTGTCTTTGTATTTGTCTTCCTATTGTCTTAGCTTTGTCTTTCATTAGGCATTATCATTTAAATAAACTACATTAGTTTACTTAGCTATTAGGTGCTATTTATTCACACAGTCTTAGAATCCCATAAAACATCATAATACAAGGATATAATGTGATTTCACAGAACAAGGATAATGCAGTCAGTGATGTCACTGTACTGAGGTAATAGACACAGTGATGTCACAGCATGGGATAATAAACACACCAGTGTCAGTACAGAGAAAAAAATACAGATTTTCTTTGGTAGAGTTTAACTGTCACACAAGTTACTGTGACCCCTCAACCCTATAGTTCCTCTTCTAGGCAGTTGTACACAGCCAATAAGGTAAGTACAGGTAAAAATCTAGAAATAACATTCATATTTGATGGGGTATATTCATATGTGCTATTAGTAATTCTGATTCAGGCTGGTAGAGGCAGGAATTCCGTGGCTGAATTACCTGTAATATTCCTTTAAATGTTTGCTTCTTCGTTTGACATTGAGCAGTGCAGTAATACTGTCATTTGCATCTTATGCTAGATGAGCATTTACGGAGCTTCACATGAAACATCTATAAATACAAGAAATGCGTCTTTTCCGCTATAAATATTACAGATAATTTTCTGCTACGTGGCACCTGCTTATAAAAATCCTGAATGACGGGATTGTGTTTCTCCGCTCGTATCCTCTAAACTATATTTATCTGTGTTATGAATAATTAACCTGTAACCGCCGCATCATTGAGAGGAGTTTATTTACAGCTGCTGCCGGAGCATTTATCCAATATTAATGTGAGATCAGGGAGCTTTTCTGTTCCATCTTCATGGTCCTCGGAGGTTAAGCAGCATTTAATGATGTGGTAGTTATTGCTCAGCAGAGCCGGATCCAGGTTGGTGATGACGGTGATGTAGTTTTACATCTTATTTTTATATTCTGCTGTATGATATCACTGACTCACAATGCAGAAGAAAATGTGGACCAAGCTGGGGCAGCTGTGGCGAGCATCATGTCCCTAACGGAGAAAGAGAGCGGCCCTTTGAATTATCTTGATGTTTAAATGGTGGATACTAAAAAGTCATGACGCTTTTAAAGTACTGGAAGCCAGATCTGTTCATCATAAATGGGACCAAGTGCTTATAGTATAGTCAAATAATATATGTAAAAGAAGGCTTTGTTCATTAGGAACAAATGTGCTATTGGGTCACCTCTAGACTGAATACAAGATGAGATATGGTTGGACATGGAGGCACATAGGTTCTGTATAGCAGCACATGTATATTTGCCCACAGAAGTTCCAGCTGGGTCCATAGGCCTTTTATACACCAAGCTTGCTAAGGCTGGCATCCCAGCTAGTCCTATAAATCCTTGATTGGCGATAAATTCAGCAGCTGGGCTGGACAATGTGCAGCGATTCGGGGGGCCAGGTGTTAGGTGGCTCGGCTGGTTGTGTAGTACTAAACAAGGCTCTTGTCATGGTGGCCAGGATGGGTATGTTTACCCACGCCTGGATACACTGACATATTGCTTTTTGGTTAGGTAAAACAAGTGTGTATAGCAAGGTGTCTGACGCTAATGAGTACGAAGTCCAGACACTTACACAGTTACAAAGCGACTCTGTAGCCACAATCTGACCCCCCAAAACCGCTTGTACCGTCAGATAGCTGCTTTTAATCCAAGATCTGTCCTGGGCTCCGTTCGTCAGGTGATGCAGTTATTGTCCTAAAAGACAACTTTTAAACTTGCAGCACTGTGTCAAATTGGCGTGGCCTAGAGTGTCTGTACCGTAGAATTGCGACACCCTTCCGTCCCTCCTCCCCGTCCTCTTCATCATTAGGAATGCCCCTAGAACAATTTCTCCTATTCATCACCTGTCTGAACACTGCACGTTTTGGATCATTAAGGCTCATGTGTGTTCAGAAAGGTGATGAATAGGAAAAAGCTTGCCCTAATGGTGAAGAGGGTGGGAAGGAGGGAAGGAGAGGCATGGCAATCCTAGGGCACAGTCACTGTAGGCCACACCAATTTCATACAGGGCTGCAAGTTTAAAAGTAATTATTATTTTAAAAAATAACTGCATCCCCTGCTGAACGGACCCCAGGAAAGATCCTGGATTAAAAGCAGCTATCCAACAGTACAAGCAGTTTGGGGGGGGGGGGGGGGGATTGTTGGTACAGAGTCGCTTTAAAGACTTTAAAGCGACTGAAGAAGAACTTTGAAGTGCTATATAGTGTGCAGAAGATCCTGTTAAAGCAACTCTGTACCCACAATCTGCCCACCTCAAACCACTTGTACCTTCAGATAGCTGCTTTTAATCCAAGATCTGTCCTGGGGTCCGTTCGGCAGGTGATGCGGTTATTGTCTTAAAAAACAACTTTTAAACTTTTAGCCCTGTGCCAATCGGCTGTGGCCTAGATTGTGTATGCATTAGGCTGGCACACCCTCTCTGTCCCTCCTCCCCGCCCTTTTCATCATTAGGAATGCTCCAGGCAGATTGTCTCCTATTCATCAGCTGTGAGAAAACGGCACATGGGCTGGATCGTTAAGGCACCTTTGCAGTTTTCACTGCAGAGGAATAGGTGATATCCTGCCAGTGGCATTCCTAATGATGAAGAGGGTGGGGAGGAGGGACGGAGGGGTGGTGCAAAGTTAGGGCACAGATACTCTACGCCACGGCCGTTTGGCACAGGTTTAAAAGTTGTTTTTTAGGACAATAACTGCATCACCTGCCAAACGGACCCCAGGACAGATCTTGGATTAAAAGCAACTATCCGAAGGTACAAGCGGTTTGGGGCAGTCAGATTGTGGGTACAGTTGTGGGTACAGAGTCGCTTTAATGCAATAAACAGTTCTTTTTCTTTACAGTTTAGGTATCTCAAGGATACAATAGACCTTTGCACGTTAAATAATACACTGCTGGCTTTGCTGGAATACAAGAGAAGATAAGAGTTGCTTCATTCAGGCACAGCCTGGTCGCTAAAAAAGATATAGATAAGAGTTGACACAGTCTCTGTGTACTATAGACATTTGTAGTAGAGTAGACCTTGATGAGAATAACTTGGAATAGCCATGACTAGAAGTAGTTATAGTTTTGGGAAGTCTGCAGATAGGGGACCTACTCAGACTCGAGGTACTCAGCTGGGGCCATTAGAAGAGAGTCCTGTATCCACAGTAAATCACATCCACCTGAGCTATTCTGTGGGCATGGAATAACACAAGATCATAGATTGCAGGCCCACCTAGTGGGTAGAGCTAGGTGTGGGGGTACCCCTAAGGAACCGAGCGTGTTGGCAGTAGAGATTCGGCCTTTGCACTTAGCTTAACTACTGACTTGTACAATACCTCAATATACTTGTATAGACTTCAGAGGTAAAAGATACAGCTTCCCAGCATGAACAGGTTTTGACACGTTTTTCACCACAGCCCCTACTTCAGGTACTCTAGTCGGACATGGCTAAAGTATAATCAGACATAAAAAAATCAGGAGTAGTCCCATGACGGTCCTGGCCTTAGGCCAGGCCCTGGAAGAATCTCTCACAATACACTCTGCAGTAATCAATAACCACTACTGAACACACTCTCCTCAACTAGCCCCATCCCACTATATATATCCCTTCAGAGGGATATCTAATTGGACAAGGGGACCGCTCAACCCCTGGGATAGGTTAAGATCCTCTGAGGTAACTAGCTCAGGGATTGGTTACACACAAATCAGGAGACAGTGACATGAAATACACATGATCAATAGAGAATTCAGTTAACCCCAGTACAGTTTTACCTTCAGCTGTGCAACATAAGGTACAAATAACAGTGACACCTGGTGGCAGGAGCAGCATTCTACGGGCCTTCAGCCCCAGAGCCTATAACACATAGTACCGACCTATACATGCCGCAACAACAGCAGTGGACTCCTGCTCTGAAAATAAGTTTTGCAATCTGGCAGAGATATCCCTGGCATAGCAGAGTGATGGCCGGTAACCTAGACAATGAGCTGTCAACAATGGGAGGAAAAGAGCAGTAATATCAGGAGAAAGAAAAGTTTGCTAAATGATTGTATTTGCAAAAATATTTAACTTGATCAGTTCTGCAAGAAGAACTATATTAGTTGAGATGGGAATACCCCTTTAATTCTAATAAAGATTTTTATATTCTTTCAATGTGCCACTGACCTATATCTGTACTAGATGCATTTACTGGAGTTGCTTCTCAGTTGAGCACAAGCCTAGCATGAGAGATTACAGTGTCAGCATGTTACACGTCCACTGAGACCAGATCAAAGTTGCTCTTTGACCTGGTCATAGATCATCTTAGAAAACTGTTGGAAGGGTCTTCTCTTTCATAGTAAGATTAGAGAGCAAGGGTCTTGATTCTTGACAGGACTGGTAAGTTGTTGCTGTGGAAAGAAGCATGGCAAGGTGAACCTGGCTTATCTGACTCGAGGTCGGGTCTCTGTGACAGCCTGTAGTTATTCTGCCAGGGCTCATCAATTGGAAAAGTGAGGCCTGATAAATGTAATTGATCGATCAGTGATTATGTATTCTGAATGTTAATGGTATGAGTAAGGGTCCTTTTATACCTAAAGATCCTCAGCTGCCTGTGAATGAGCGCCGATTCGAGAGTTTGGCACTCATTTTTAGTGCCTTTACACGGCACAATTTATCGAATGCCTGGGCCTCACGAATGATCACTGTATTGTTTGTGCAGCCATTTTACAAAGGGAAACTGACAGCACAGATATGCATATATGTGTGCTGCCAGTTTCCAAATGCAAATCATATCAGCAGTGCATACATACTGTACCATCTGCTCTGTTGTGTGATCCGGCATCTTCATCTTCTTTATCTGACAGTGATACGGGTCTGTGATACTATGAGCTCCTGTTCCGCTCTCTGACGCCACTGTATTTTCCCCACTCCTACAGCTGTCAATTATCCTGGAAGTCTGAAGATACAGCGGTGTCTGTAGAGCAGGACGGGAGCGCACAGTGTCACAGACCCGCATCAGATGGGTGTGAAAAAATAATAAACAAGTAAACTCACTCCTCCTCGTGCCTCCTCCCCGGGTCCTGTTTACAGCAGCCGGCTGTCCTCCTCTGATGTAAACTGCCCGTCACCTACCCGGCTGCCCGTCACCTACCCGGCTGTACGTCACCTACCCGGCTCTTCCAGCTGATACCTCACAGCCCGCTGTAACAGGCCAGAGTAAACCCCCAGACTATACCCGGAGTAAAAATGGCCTAGGCTAGATTATACCCTGGGTATATTTTGGCCTAGCCTAGATTATACCTCAGGGTATATTTTGGCCTAGCCTAGATTATACCCTAGCCTGTTTTGGCCTAGGCAAATTTATACCCCCTCAGGCCATTTTATACCACCATGAAATCAGTAGCATTAAGTGATATACACAAGAATTACTTAATTTTTCAACACTTTTTATTGGCGATTCAGCTTTGTCTGCTGAGTTAAGTGAGAAGCTGACTGACGTAAATAATAAAAATCTAAACACTTTAAGGACATTTATCATTGTGTTTGCACAAATTCTTTTTTTTTGGCTAATAAAGAGATTTTGTGACTTCATAAATATCTGTGCGAGACCTATTGAGGGTTTTGCGCTATTTTCTATTAGTCTCCGCCGCCTGCGCCTTTTTTTAATATTTGCATTGGGAGGGGCGGGGGTTGTTCTATTAACTACTTTTTCATTAGATATATCATGTGCAAATTTTTGTTTTTTTTTGCGCAAATCCTACCCTAGCGTAGCTTTGTAACCAAGCTGTTTTAGGTTGGGTTCGCACTGCATTTTTGCAATCCGTTTTTTTCCCCCACCATCCGTTTCTTGCAAAATGGATGAAAAAATAGGAAGCGTTTGTGTACCTCCGTTTCGATTAGTTTTTCCATTAACTTTCATTAAAAAAAAAAACAGATTAAAAAACGGATCAAAATGCATCCTTTTTTAATGTACACAAAAAACGTGGCTGACCGTGGTGTTGTGTAGGCTAAAAAAAGATGCATTTTGATCCGGTTTTATTTGATAAAAGGATGAACCCAAGTGAACCTAGCCTTAGGCATAAATTGTGCAAGATGTATCAAGGCACTTGCGTCTAATGATGATTTTTGCGTAGCCCATAAAAATCTGCTCAAAAAAATAGTGCAGATGATTCAGTGATGGGACAGCGCCATCTACTGTCAGTTCAGTGTAAGCACTATACTCTATTTCCCAACAAGAGGAAGCAGCTGTGTATCGGAGTATGATAAAAAAAAAAAAAAAAAGTCTGCACTTTTTTTTAAACTAATTAGAGATAAAGTAAGAAAACCAGTGAAGTGATAACATTATGACCTGCAGGGATATATTCTGGCCTAGGCTATTTTAAACCCCCGGTATAGAGTATATCCCCTGGGGTATACTGTAGCCTGGGCCAGAAGTTAGAAAACCAGTGATATGATAACTTGGAGGGATATAGTCTGGCCTAGACTATTTTACACCCGCAAATATAGAGTTTATCGCCTGGGGTATACTGAGGCCTGGGTCAGGGGTGAGAAAACCAGTGAAGTAATAACATTATGGCCTGGAGAGATATAGTCTGGCCTAGGCTGTTTTACACCCCCAGGGATAGAGTTTATCCCCTGGGTTATACGGTGGCCAGGTTCGACATTGGATGGATATATTCTGGCCTGGATGGGGATAGTTTGGCCTAGGCTATTTTACAGAGCGGGGTATAGTTTGGCCTAGGCTATTTTACACCCCGGGGTATAGTTTGGTTTAGGCTATTTTACACACCGGGTATAGTTTGGCCTAGGCTATTTTACACACCAGGTATAGTTTGGCCTAGGTTATTTTATACAGCCGGGTATAGTTTGGCCTAGGCTATTTTACATAGCGGGGTATAGTTAAACTTAGGCTATTTCAAACCCCCGGGTGTACTCTGGACTAGGCGGGTATAGTTTGGCCTAGGCTATTTTATAACCCGGTGTTTACGCTGGCCTAGGCTATTTTATACCCCGGGGTATACTCTGGCCTATGCCATTTTATACCCCCGGGTATATTCTGGCCTGGAGGGATATAGCTTGGCCTAGGCTATTTTATAACCCGGTGTAACCCGGTGAGCTTCACACAGCCGCGGGGCCGAGCACGTAATGTATGCTTCGTTCTGGGGGGGCAGCCCTGAGCATACATCACCTGCTACGGGCTCCTGCTTGCTTCGAAGCCTCCCGGCATCTCCCGGCGGTCGGCCAATCAGTGCACTGTGGCGGGGCAGGCCCCGAAGCAAGCAGGAGCAGGTGATGTATGCTCTAGGGCTGCGGGCGGCGGAGGGTTAAAGGGGCCGGGTTACATATCCGCAGCAGAATGAAAAATGTAACCCCATAGACCTTCACACTACCAGGATCGGCAGCGGATTTCGCTGCAAACCCACAGTGTGAGATCCGCTGCAGATCCGGTACGTGTGAAGGCACCCTTAAAGCAAATGTACCTGATGGTAGGTGTATCATCTTTCTCCATATTACAAGACATGTATAACCAGTATCAGTTTTTTGAGCAGTATTAAATAGCTGTAAATTAGGATGGAATGTAATAATGCATTACATAAATACTATAATATAACATTCCTTTTTGGGTTCTGTCGGCACTAACTTTTTATACTAGGGTCCTGTACCGTCACTGTCCACCCCTGGCTATTTGTCCATTTCCTTACTATTAGATGTAAGGCTTTACTTCCTTTGCTTGGGTTCTTTTTTTTTCATATACAGTAATATAGATATCTAATGGACTCCTATGGGTACAGGAAGTAATTTCAGATTACTAAGCACTGTCCTGTACACTTCTGTTACTTGACCTGTTAACTAAAGTAGCTCAGTATTGCTGTACTCCATTACAACTATTATGTAACATCCCTGACTTGTCTCTTTCTTAGTTTGTGCTTTGGATTTGGACTTTTCTGGGGGGGGGGTTCCCCTTCAAAAACACCAATAAACGGCAATTAGAGCCCACGGCCCTGAATGTAAATTTCTATGTGAAGTTGTAATTCATCAATTGGATCTTTACCATCAACCCCCATTGATAGCAATAAGCACACGTCTTTATCACTTCAGTTGCCACCTGCTATCTATTAGGCATGACAGTCGGGAGCATGTGACAGAAGATTTAACTGTATATGCCGTCCCTGTTTGCCTTCCTTCTTATAGCATCTCCTTCATGAACAATTACAGGATAGATTCCCATTATCCTAGTGTTTGAACGGTTAACGCCGCCTGTACCATACAACCAGTTACATGCAAAGGAGGAAAAAAAAAAAAAATGCCACAGCGCACAGAACATATTCATCACTGTGGATTATAAATTGACTGACATATGGTAGAAAAAAAAGATTAAAGGATTAGCTAATTAAATCGCATGACTCAGATCCCCGCACCAGCCCCACATACAGTAGTGTTGATCTACACCAGGATACATGCCAGTAATAGATACAGCCAGTTTTGGCCCAGCAGTTTCTCACTTTGACAGGATGAATGCGAAGTTCCCACAGAGATGAGAAATATGTAGGCACAGTTATATAATATACAGCTAGAAGAGCGTCCATAACCTAATATGTGCAATGTATAGAATGTATTTTTTAAGGCTATTTATTGTACTAGACTGCAAAGATACAGTTGTGAGAAAGTTTTTGTTTTTTCTTCAGTTTTTCACATATACAGTATATTTTGTTTGTTCATTTTTTGTGAGTGTATGTTGAGGCGTCAGTTGTCCATTTTACACCTTGAAATAGTTTTCTTCTATTGCATTGCATTCAGTTGAATTCAATGGGAAAACGCCTGACAATTCCCATTTACATTAATCTTACAGCTGAAATTGTAACAGCTGTAAAAATCCAAAAAAAAGTCTAATGTCATGTTTTGCATGTAAGCACTTGAAAATGGCAGATAGAGACCTGATTTGGCTTCAAATGGTGCCCAATAGATGGGATCTGTTAGGGTTCTATTAGGTCTGAATTCTCAAGAACTTGGCTCCATTTTTTTTTCTAAAGGGGTAATCTAGGCATATATAAGATATTTCTGGTAAAATAGAAAGAAAATATTAAACAGCCTATTCTCACCTACCTTGCCACCCTATGGACTCTCCTGTCTCACTTCAGTCAGTAAGCACGGAACTGTCACTGAGCAGGGAACCCGGAGAAGCATGCGGGGGGTTGTCGGGGAACGCGGACAGGTAAGCATGATCTATTTATTCCTTAACGTCACAGCAGCTAAAAAGTTAACTTTTACAAGGCTATGGCACTATATTCTCACATCAAAATGAAAATCCGCTGCAAGAATGAATTTCTAACTGAAGCTAGAATTCCGCCATGTACATACACGGTATGGGTGAATGTACCGTCATGGTAATGACCCTAGGGCTTAAAAAGGAGCCACTATAAGAAGATGACCATTATATTTAATTAAGAATTTCCTTTTACAGGAAAGCTAAAGACATGAGAGCTCAGCTTATTCACCCAGGTGATATGTCAAAGAGATCATGGTCCTGAATCAAGACCCGATTTGAGACCAAGAAAAACTGAAAATTTTTTCACTGCCCATAATATTGAAGTATCCTGGTACCTATCCTGGTATCTGTCTGCTGCTAAATAATATAGGTTGCAGGGCAATAGACTCTGTCAGTATAATCATGTATGGAGCCCAAACATTTGTAACATTTATTTTTTTGAACTGTTTAATGTATAAACTGAAGAAGTGTATGATGGTTTAATGGTTAGCATTCTGTACATTGACACCTTTAGTGCATATTTTGTATGTGTATGAGAAGTAGGTCACATGACCTTCCCACATAGTTTCCCAAATAAACCTCTACAAAGTCCTGTGGGAGGAGTCGCCAAATCCAAACCTCTCTCCCCTGGGGACTGAATCAAATGAGTCTAGTCAGAGTTTGACCCCGGTTAGAGAAGTGTGAAGGTGTCTGCCACTTCTGTTGAGCAAATAGTCAGCCAGTTTAGCACTGGTCTTTGCCAGTGAAGGAGCTACTGTGTGCTTCTCTCTGCTGTGCAGAAAGCTAGTTAACCATAGCTCTGCCAGGGTAGCTATTTCAGGTAATCCGCTACTCAGGTCAGCTCTGGGTCATTCACAGTCAATCTTATGGCATTGTGTGGGTAAATATATATAAATATACACCCACAAGCTGAATACAGTCAACACTAAGGCTACGTGCACACAGAGCAAAAGTGGCGGAATTCTCAGCCGCGGAATGCTGGCAGCTTCCCTGTCATAATGACACTCTATGGGAGGCTTGCCCGCCTTCTCTCTCCGTGCTGAAGAATTCCACCACTTTTGCTCCATGTGCACGTAGCCTAAAGGGGAATCTATTGAATATTCAAAAAGAGGGAGAGTATTGTATGTAGGAGTACTTGCTACATGTACTGCATTCCCAGTGGGCCTCCAGCCAGGGCCAGTGCTAAATGACTTCCATAACCCAAGCCTTATTGCCCTTACTTCTTATTGCGCTTATTCCTGGAATCATGTGTCAAAAAGCATGAGTACTAAAGGTTTCTTATTCACCACAGGGAGCCAGCCTATGAAGACCCCTTACAATAGAGTTAGTTGATACCTAGACTGTATCTTTAGAGTGTCACTTATAGACACCACAGCTAATAAGGGAATAGTTAACTTAAAGGGAATCCGTCAGCTGCAATTCCGATTCCAAACTATTGACACTGCTGGGATAGCTGTTAGTCAAGGAGACACATGGTACCGTTCATATATCTGTCTGTTCCTCCAGAATGTAGAACCAGTTTGCAATGGAGAATAGAAACGTGTCAAAGAGGCATTCCCAAGCTGCTGAAGTGCTAAGGGCTGTAATTTCTCCTCACTCTCCCTCCTTACTTAATTGATGGTCAGTTTTCAGTACCAATACCAATTTCCAAATCTTGTTTCTGCACTATGTTTTCAGCTAAATGTAAATGAAGCCTGAGGGGGCCCAAGGGCCCCAAAACTTAGTTTTTAAGTTACTCTTCTGAATAAAGACACATGGTTAACGAGTTCTTATGTTCAGGGTTCATTGGAGCCAGATACTAGCTGTTGCTTGTCCTCTGAGCTGCCTATACACCTTCAATACCTCTTGGGTGAATTATCTTTGGCTGACAGTTATCTCCCCCAACCTTCCCATACAAATGAACGTTCGACATGGCCAAAAGTTCAGGTATTCTCTGTATTAGACAGCAACACATAAAATTCTGTCGGAAAAAGATGACCACAACAGTGTAGAAAATTTTAATCCAATTATATTCTGGACCTGTCATCAGTCTAATCATAAAGCCACAATCACTAGACTCTTAAACCAGGCCTTGGCTCCAGCTATTCCCTGGTATAGAATCTATTCTTAAAGGAGAAGTCCAGCAAAAATGTTTATTAAAGTATTGGATTACCCCCCAAAAGTTATACAAATCACCAATATATACTTATTACGGAAAATGCTTATAAAGTGCTTTTTTCCCTGCACTTACTTCTGCATCAAGGCTTCACTTCCTAGATAAAATGGTGATGTCACGACCCGACACCCAGAGCTGTGCGGGCTGTGGCTGCTGGAGAGGATGATGGCAGAGGGATGCTCAGTGTCCCTACAGTGCCCTGTGTCCCTCAGTGTCCCCCTGCCATCATCCTCTTCAGCAGCCACAGCCCGCACAGCTCTGGGAGTCGGGTCGTGACATCACCATGTTATCCAGGAAGTAAAGCCTTGATGTAGTAGTAAGTGCAGGAAAAAAAGCACTTTATAAGCATTTCCCGTAATAAGTGTATATTGGTGATTTGTATAACGTTTGGGGGGTAATACAATACTTTAATAAAAATTTTCACCAGACTTCTCCTTTAAGCCTACATACAGACTTTATACCATATTTCATCTCATCTCATTTGAACAAGGACACAAAGGCACAATGCAAAAATGCAAATACCATGCGGAGAATATGATGCCATATATAATTTATTACAACCTATAGAAAAAATAGGTCTGCATTTTTTAATGATGTGCTATCAAAGAATAATAATGAGAAATCTCTAATCTTGAGCAGGTCCCAACAAATTAAAGCCCCTTAGATGTTCCTCTTGGCCTTAAAACAGGTTTCTGCTATTGACCTACTTTCCCGAGAATTGTCAAAGGACCCTCAACAAGCCATCTTCTAATTACCCGGCAAATTAATTCTACTCGCCTGAACTCCTTCACTAGAAACAATTCTTTCTATGAACGACACTTGGTGAAATTTGTGTATTAAAAAAAGGAAAAATCTCATAATATGAAAAACTTGTTAGTATTGGCTCTGGCTCATATAAGGTAAAGGATGGATAACATTCCGGCTTTCACGGCTCATTGCAGTATGGCTAGAAACATTCACAGTTTACTCGATTCTTAAACTCGTGACAGGCTTTGTGCAGGACTTATCCTATTTTTGGCCTTTCGAGGACTTAGCGCCCATGTGCCCTGGTTTTTCCAGGACATTCTTCCAGCTATTTCACAGCTTATGTCATAATGTGGCAATATTTACATCAATCCTAATACTACAGCATATGACTTGTGAGCCATTTGTCTGTGTCAGATGGACGTGGACTGGTTAGGTTTTTAGTGCTCATGGAAATCAGGTAGAGATGCTCATCGAAAACTTAAACACGGAGCATAGTAGAATATTGCATCATCTATCATCATATAATAGATACAGATAATAAATACCTGTGAACCCCTTTGTTAATCGATATGGGCATAACTAGCAAGGTAGCAGGCACATTATTATTATTATTCCTGCACTGTAACATCACTATGAGCATTATTTCTGCACTGTGACATCACTATGAGCATTATTCCTGCACTGTGACATCACTATGAGCATTATTCCTGCACTGTGACATCACTATGAGCATTACTCATGTACTGTGACATCACTATGAGCATTATTCCTGCACTGTGACATCACTATGAGCATTATTCATGTACTGTGACATCACTATGAGCATTATTCATGTACTGTGGCATCACTATGAGCATTATTCCTGCACTGTGACATCACTATGAGCATTATTCATGTACTGTGGCATCACTATGAACATTATTCCTGCACTGTGAAATCACTATGAGCATTATTCATGTACTGTGACATCACTATGAGCATTATTCATGTACTGTGACATCACTATGAGCATTATTCATGTACTGTGACATCACTGTATGCATTATTTCTGCACTGTGACATCACTATGTAAGTTATTCCTGTGCCTTAAAGAAGAGCTAGAAGGTAAAAAAAAAAACACACACACACACAGCAGCAACAACAACAACAACAACGAGAGCAGGGAGTAGTGGGAACATAATAATGAAGTAATACCTGTCCCAGTGCAACCGTTCACAGTCACCCTCCAGGCTCCTTTATCTTCCATTTTTGTGACATCACATGCCTGTTCAGAAATGCCCACTCAGCCAATCAGTGACTGAGGCGGGACACCTCTGCAGTTACTGAGTGGCTGAGTGGGTAGTTCCTGTGGTGTTGTGAGGACACAGGAACAGAGAGATTCAGGAGACCAGAGGGTAACAGTGAGAAATGGCGCTGCAGCTGCTGGGGCACCAGGACAGGTAAGTATCACTTAATTATTGTGTTCCCATACCCCTTGCCCTCCCTGATTTTTAAAGGGAATCTTTCACTAGGTTTATGCCACCTTAAATGACGGCAGCATAAACTAGAGACAGAAACGCCAATCAGATCGGTATATTACTTACATCATTCTGTTCAGCCGTTCTTCTAATATGCAGGAGAATAGGATTCCTGCTGCACCCCTCCTCCGCCAGCTGCTGATTGACAATAGACTGCCTATATACAGCATGGATAGATAACTACCAATCAGCAGCTGGTGGGTGGAGTTTTCTGCTTCTCATGAATATTCAGGACTACTGGGCTTATACACATAATGGAGAGGACCACTTATTGTCCATGTTATTCAGGAGGATAGCTCCCAATCAGCTGCACAGACCAATGTAAGTGATACATCATTCTGTTCAGCTTCTCTGTCACTACTTTATGTCACCCTTAGATAGCACAGCAGAAACCTACTGACTTTAAACTTCCATACTGTGAACTTGTTGCTGAAAGTGGTCAGGGTGGAGCGAGATCCTATTTGAAGTTTTGCTCTAGTTATTGGTCATGATCACGGTCCACAACACAGGGGTCTACGGTGGTCTTCTTGATCACACAGCCAGTACATCATACTTCATAACGGTTATACAAAACAAGTTTAATTAACAAAAAATATGAATATATACAAGAAGTTACACTAAACACTTAAATTAAACTTTTTATCCTATTTTAGGATCCAGTTTCCATGGTTTCATAAAATATAGCTCCTCTATGGTAGGAGAACGCTGGGAGCCAGAGTTTTATGGCTCTATTCTTTAAGGATAATTAATTGAACAAACATTTTTTATTCACTCTGCAATATTAACAGATGATTATTATAAGTTATTACACGTCTGAGATTAACCAAACCAATACAGTTCATGCTTAACTGAAATGTTCTGTGGGAAAGCAGTATAAAGCGCTAACCAGTTCTTATTTTACTATTAGGGATGTGATGGACCCAAGAACGGGCCAAATGGGGGGGGGGGGCCTACTTGGAAGAATGTACTTGCCAGGATCTTTGAGGAACTTCTTGAAAACTTGAGGAGGCGAAACTGACTGGAAGTTTAACCTGGATGTGTGGGTAAGCCTGGGTTCACACTGCGTTTTTGCTGTCTATTTAATGGGGGGAAAAAATTGTGTGCATCCATTTTGATCTGTTTTTCCATTGATATTTATTAAAAATATGGATCAAGCAATGGATCAAAACACATCCTTTTTTTAGCGTACACAAAAATGTGGCCGACCACAAAAACTTAGATGATCATCTAATGCATCCTACTGCCCAGAGAAAACAGATGCAAGTAACTTCCATTGGGTAAAAACCAATTTTCCTCACTGTGGAGAGAAAAAATCCTTCCCTGACTCCAAGGATCAATCACCTTTTCCAGAATCTAGTGATTATAACCTATAATATTATTGCCCTCCAGAAATGCCCCCAGGCCCCTTCTGTGTTCTTGTAGTGAGTTCACCATCACAACTTCCTCTGGCAGAGGGTTTCAGAATCTCATTGCTCTTAGGGTACTTTTACATAAGCCGGTGGGGGCCCAATAATAACTGTAAGTGAGCGCCGATCTGCTAGATAGGCGCTTGTTTACTGGGCCTATTACACGGCCTAATTATCGTTTAACAAGGGCTGCATGGACATCGTTACCGATGTTCTTGCAGCCCTTGCTCAAACTGTATGCATTACCTATCCATGTTGCAGGGCTCCTCTTGTGGTCTGCTTCTCACCGGGTCCCGTGGCTGCAGCTCCAGAGCGGTGGTCCCAGCCTGTGATTGGCTGAGCGGCCTGTCAGCTAAGACAGATCGCACTGAAGCTGAGCAGACTGCAGAGAAGCAGACCGCAGGAGGAGCACTGCAGCATGGATAGGTAATATATACAGTTTAGAAATCGTCAGTCACCGGCCGCGCACCGCTGTTACACGTAGTGATGCGCGGTTGGTGCCCGTCAATTATAGGTCCAAACCTATATCAACAATCAGCCGATGATCGTTTTCATTGGCTGATCGTTGTGTTTAGTACACGGAGCGATCGTTCCGTGTAATTGGGCCCTTACAGTAAATAATCCCCTTCTGTTAGAGTGTACAAACTTTTTCCCTCTATGTGTAGAAGATGTATACCCCTTGTTACAGATAGTGCCATAGGTATAAATAGATCCTGCCCTGATATGTTTATACATGGTTACTAGGTTACCCTCTTAGCCATCAAAATTTAGATTCTTACTTTTTTTGGAATAATATTTATATAGTGTATGCCTGTCTGTGTGTATACATTGTAATATGCCTTCTGCTGTATTTTCTTTTTTCATACTATTCAGTATGTGGAAGGTCTACTATTCATCGCTATAGAGGGCCCAATTAGCCTTACACTAGTACAGGAGATCCAGAAATGTTTGATCTAAATAGGGATTGGATCACAACAGAGAGCATCTCCCAAACAAGATATAATAGGCTATATAATCAATGACCGTAGCCAGGGCGTAATGGGGGTGTCTAGCAAGAAGATTTGGTACAATGGTATTATGCATCAAGAAGTGGTATTCTGTGGGGGTGGTCTTCTCAAAGAAAATTGCCTCTATGCATAATAAGTGGTGGACTAATAATTTGTTTTTCTAGGTTTTACTATATGCTAACATTATTACACCCTTCTGATCTGCCCTATATAGGCTCTAATCCCCAGTTACCCCTAAACCTCTCCAATTCTAAACAAACCATCAAAAACATCTACACAAAATACACTTGATACCTTCAGTAATTCTCTTGTTCTGGTCCCATTGTAATACGTTGATGTTATTGTGTATACCACTCAAAAATTAATTGTCTATACCATGTGATGAGCAAGATTTAAAGCACAATATAGAGTTTGTACCATCCAGCAACAATACATAGGTGACAGATATATAATAATGTTACTTCTTAGCACGTACCTTGAGGAAATGCATTTGGCTGTACGATATACAGGAATCCTTGCACTAAATGAAACAACAAGCCTATAGGTCCCGGCTCATGGTAGGCATTGGTGTCATAACTTCCAGTAGGTACATATCCAAAATCCAGTGGTGCGCTGTTGTAAGAAAGGGATTTTTCAGAGACAGTACTTCCACAAAGCAGCAGAAATAGTACAGAGAGTTTAAGAGCCATTGGTGTCACAACCACATCAGCCTTGGAGTAGTTGGGTTTGGCTTTAGTACTAGCTCCTTCCTTATTGTATCCTGCGCTGAGCAGCTGATGTCCTCGGCTCCGTGTCTGATCTGAACGTCTGCTCACTTGGAGGTAGGAAGGGATTTAGCAGACAGGATCTTACAGGTCACTGCTGGGAAGAAGATGAACAAAACCGTATTAACGTCTATAGATTAAGGAGGCAACAAAATACCTGCGTGCCAGGATACCAGAATGAATGCAGGCAATAGAAATACTGAGATACATATATTGCATATTATATTATCGCCAATAAGACTGCTATTACAACTGGCTAGAGGCGAGGACTTTTAAAGGAAAATATGGTTAGTTTATCTTGCATTTCCTATACAATAGCTGCTGCCAGATAAGCAGACTATTATTTACCTACTATCATACATGACTCTTTCTGTAAAAAAAAAAAGAAAGAAAAAGAAAACAAAAGAACTATATTCCAACATAAAAAGAAAACTACACCACATTAAATGTTAGCTGTTACTGGTGGTAAAATTTTGTATTAAAAATGCAGTTTCCAAACCAGCCAGTGGAGGTCAGCAACACAAAGTACATTTGTCAAAGCTCAAGCCGCAAGGCCCGGCTCCTGGCTCTGTAGGAGTGCGCGGCCTGGCTTGTAGAGACGCCGATGGAGTCCCTCTTGACCAATCAGGCCGGCTGCTGGGGATTCACCGCCCCTGGCCGATCAGCATTAGGTGTTTGATGTTGTGTTGACTGTCAGCTGACCCACCAGTCAGCTGTCAGCACCTGGGCCGAACCTGGAGCATCAGGCCCAATCACTTCTGGGGCTGGGACTTCAGGTGCCATAAGTATCTTCCCCTCTGCCTCAGTCCTTGCCTGCTATAGTGTCTAGTTTAGTGTATCTTGACCTAGCATTATGTCCTGCATTGATCTTTTGGTTATCTGACTTCTGGCTCTTGACTGTTTGACTACCCTCTTGAATTCCTTATTGTTCTGCGCTGCTCGTGTGTTATTGCCCAGGACCTCTGACATTGCCCTATTGTGTGTGTTTGTCTTGTTTGTTCAGTGTTGCACTTAGCTGAGTGCAGGGTTTGCTGTCCAGTTGTCTGTTGCCATTTAGGGCTTCTGAGGCAAGTAGGCAGAGACAGCGGGGCGGGTGCCATCTTTAGGGCTCACCTGTCCTTGTGTCATCCTGTCCCTATCCTAACAACAATCTATTCCAAAGTGTCGTTTTACGGCATGCTGTGAAACAGAATTTATTTAAAATTAAGTGTAATTTCAATAATATAACAAATACTGTTATAAATAATTTATTAAAATAAACTATTGAGTACTTTTACACAGGTCTTTTTTTTCCGTCAGAGTTCATATCAAAACCGAATCAATTCTGCCTTTTTTTCCCCGATGGGAATCAGTGCTATGCATTATAGTTTTTCTCCAGTGCTTAGCTGAATGAAATCTGCATTGAAAAAAAAAAGTAACATGCCACTTCTTGACACAGATAAGATGCTGAAACCGGTAGCCTGGATCCGGATAAGCCCCATTGAATAGATTGTATAAGACTAATCTGTATTAAAATCTGTGACATACAAGCTGTAAATTCAAGTCAGGAATCAGAAGATATGACTGAGATTTCAGAAGCAGATTTCACAATATATTGGCGAGTATGAGAGCACTATATGCAGTCATGTACTATGTGTAGGGGAGTAACAGAAGCCCCTATGCAAAATCTAAGGCATTTATAATATTAGTGGTCTCTCATATTGCAAAGGGGCATTTGAGTCCTCTCAAAGTCTAGGTGCTAGTGCTACCTCTGTACCCCCCTATAGTTATACCCCGGCTTTGTGTGTTTATTTAAAAAATCTTAATATATAAATATTTGGCAAAAATTAATTAGAAACCTCCTGTGTACACTATATACTCCTCTATAGATCTGTAGCCCATTTATGACAGCAGAGGCATTATGAGCTTACATGGGGCACGGAGCTCAATGTGAATCCTTTGTATAAGAGTTGGCTCTGAAAGGATCACTTTAACCCTCTTAGCAATTAAAAATCCACATGAAATAGTAAAACAGTGCATTTCTTTATTGATGCTCACAGAGGTCAGCTGTGAAATAGGATAAGAGATGAAAGGTTGGGGAGCTGACTCTCCAGACATGAGATTATCCTGACAATTGTCCCCAGAGACAAGAGAACTCATACTTGGTTTCTGTAACCATTCACATTATAGGAATACATGGAAACACACAGTCAGGTTAGCAGTACAGCGGCTAGAATGCTATGTTTAGCAGAGGCGTCAACATAAATCGAAAAGAGTAATGTGAAAAGAAAACATTTTTTTGGGGGGCTATAGCAAAAACTATAGCCGAAAACACATATGATTAAAGGTATTTTTGGTGATTTTTTTTTACAGCATAGGGCTATGTTCCCACACAGTATTTTTGCCCGGTATCTTGGTCAGTATTTTGCAATCAAAATCAGGAGTGGATTAAAAACACAGAAAGGCTATGTTCACACACTGTTCAAATTTTCTGGATTGGCCATTTAACGGCAAATAACAGCCGTTGTTTTAAAATAGAGGCAATTATTTGCCCGCAGCCCGGCCTGCCCGCAGCCTGGCCCCCCGCTCGCAGCCCGGCCCCCCGCTCATCCGCAGCCCCCTGCATCGGTTTGATCGCCACCCTCGCCGCCGCTCTGATCGCCGCCGCTGCTCCGATCGCCGCCGCTCTGGTCGCCATCCCCCCGCCGCCGCTGCTCCGATCGCCCCCACTGGCACGCAAGCATACGTTACCTGCTCCGCGCAGCAGGTCTTCCGACATCCCCGGCTCCGCTCTTCAGTGCACTGATTGGCTGAAGAGGGGAGCCGGGAATTTCAAACGACTCCTCTTCAGCCAATCAGTGCTCCTCTTCAGCACTGATTGGCTGAAGAGGAGCCGGGCTGCGGGCGGCCGGACTATCGCGCGACAACTGTTTACACGGAACGATCGGCGAATTTTTTGCGGACGCCGAACGACGATTTGATGACATGTTGAAAGATCAAAACGAACAATTTCTCGTTCGTCATTTGATCGTTTGCTGCGTTTACACGTACGATTATCGTTCGAATTCAATCTTTATTGCGCAAATTCGCACGATAATCATTACGTGTAAACGCAGCATAATATCCGCCAATAATATGTGAATAAGCAGCTGCCCCCTCCCCCACACACACACTCCCCACACATACTGCAGCACACCTGTAGTGTGTGGTGCTGTCACAAGTAAGCTACATCGGTGGCTATGAACAGTTGCCAGTAGCAACCACTTAGATTTCATTTTTCAGAGGCCTATTAAAAATAATTAAACTTGAATCTGATTGGTTGCTATGGGCAACTGCTTCCCTGGCCCTCTGCAGAAGGTTTCATGAATTTCCCCAATACTATCAAAAAGAGTAGACCAACGCCTCAATCATATGTTTCACTTTATAAAATGCACTTTAAGGAAGAAAATATCTTGCAAAAAAGTGACTGTGTAATGGCCCAGAACGTTATTTATTGTCAGGCGTCTGGAAATGTATTGTTGCTACCTTAGACAGTCTGTATTAGGGCCTATGTATTTGCTGCTCTTCCTTAGCTCTCTTGTAGTGGTATTGTTTTCTGCTATGTATTTATTCAATATGTTGTGTGTATTAATTGCTAATAATACAAGTGTTGAGCTTGATCAGTGCTCCTCCTTTGCAACCTATCACACTGTAGTGATTGGCCAGGGGATAGCTAGCTCCGCCCACCTTTTACCCAGAGGGCTGTGCAGTCTTGTCAGTGACAGTTGGTAGTCTGGCATTGCCAGAGTCACATCTAACCTCCCTACGTCACCCCAGTAATCCTGTCAGACTCCATCATCAGCCCCCTAACCTGTTTCCAGTCAGCCATAAGGACTAATACGTGTCTTCTAAGTCTCAGCAGGACATCCTCTGTATTTATTAGTGCCTGCTGTCGGATTGGTGATAGAGGGTCTCTCATTCACCGTCCACATCTTCCTGGCTCCCAAGTCAGTGCGTCCACGCGTCTTCCTCCTACATAATAGCGAGCGTTGACAGCGTCAAGTCTCTTCAGTAACTTCAAACACCTATTCACACGTACCTTATAAAGGCGGAAAGCTATAAAGTCTCTGGAACAGGTCTGTCTCCTTGAAATCCTATTTGTCCACCAAGTCTAAGCTATAGTAACCAAGGTAACCCTCCCCCTGAAGCAAAGGACTCTGATCAAGCCAACAGTTTGCCATCATTAGATGCCCCTGTATTGGATTGTATATAGTTATCCTTCAAGTAAAGTCTTGATATACTTTCACCGCTATTGTGTGAAGACTTTTATTAAAAATTATATGTCCCTGCGTGTATGCTGAAGAAGACAAGGGCCCCAGCACCCTCGTGACAGGAAGGTTTCAGAAGTTGAGCCCTAAGGTGGCACTACACCACCCAGCAACACAACACCCTCAGCATATTACAATAATACCACCAAAGGGACATGATAATTTTTCTTGGCGTCACGCATAGGACATTGTAACTGTATCTTATATTCAGAAGACAGGGCAACATAATAGTGCCAGACCGCCCTGACTGCCTCACTAATGTTTGGGCAAAGCGCTGATTCAATGCTGTGCCTGACCGCTGAGAGATCTGCGCAGCTACTAGTGCATCACATCCAGATTCCCACATGTAGAGGCAGAGCTGCCTGCAAGACCTTCAGATGATTAGTCATGTGACTGGGAGGAATGGACACTACAGCTTTAAATTGGGTGTGTGTTTGCCTATGTTTACACATTTTTACCTCTCCATTTAAAATGACGTCCGTCATTTTGAGGTTAAAATGACGAACGTCATTTTGCTGTTTGGTCGCCCGTCAGTGCAATAACAGCTGTTGGTACATTATTCTAGTTTAAGTGAGCTAATTGGCCTTTGGGTGTGTCTTTAATTGAAAAGTCCATTGAATTTAACAGCAAAAAGCGGTGAAAGAACTGTTAAAAAAAGGGAAAAACTGTGAGTGAACAACTGAAAAATAATGTTCGCTGTTTGCATAAGTTGTCCGAAAATAATTATCATGATCATTTTGACGTCCACTCATACAACATGCGTTATTTAATACATGTGCATAATATGTGCATTGGATGTCCATCATCCCATTGACTTCAATGCATTGCATTGAAGTCAATTAAATTGCGGCAAAAACTGACATCTTTTTAATCAGAAAAGGTGGACGCCTTTTCTCTTTTTTTGATGGTGTGTGAACATAGCTATTGACTGTATGTAGCAGAGTTGTGTGTGTCTGTGGGTATGTTTATGTAGCAGAGATGTGTGTTTCTCTGTATGAAGCAGAGTTGTTTGTGAATGGTGATGTAGCAGAGGCCTGTGTCTTTATATTGAGGTAGTAGCACTGTGTTTCTGTGGGTATGTTTATGTAGCAGAGCTGTGTTTGTGTTTTTTATGTAGCAGAGCTGGCTGTGTATTGTGCGTGCAGTAGAGCTGAGTATGTGTGGGTATAAAGGAAGTTTTTCCTGTTTTCACTTGTCTAATGGTGCATTTACACAGACAGATTTATCTGACAGATCTTTGAAGCCAAAGCCAGGAACAGACTATAAAACGGGATCAGGTCATGAAGGAAAGAATGGGATGTATCCTCTTTTTAAATCCATTCCTGGCTATGGCTTTCAAAATCTGTCAGATAAATCTTTCTGTGTAAACGCACCCTCAAGCAGGGCTGCATCTTATAGTCAGGTGCGTCTTATAAAGCAAAAAATATGATAATCAGGGGAAGATGGATGCTGTGCTTTCCAACAGTTGGAGAGCCTCATGTTATAAACCATGTGTCCCAACAATAGATAATGATAGACAGAGACTACAGGACATAGCAGCTAAATGAGCATTGTTATAAGAAATGAGATAAATCACATGGCATGTCACAGCAGTAGTATCTATGACATATGATTTGTGGGTAGTATAACATAACAATTAACTTAGTTTCTTAGTTGTTGTAGTTGCTATACTGGAGGAGTCAATGCATCATCTCAGTAATGTGGGAAACCAATTAGATTGTTACCATTAATCAGGAATTACTGATGATGATGAGAAGCACAGTAATGCAGGCCTATCTATTCTATAAGCACAAAATGTATAAAAAAATGTACAAAAGCTGCATATCTAAATGTAGAAGAAGTTCCACTTAAAATGTAACCTTTAAAGGGGTTATCCAGTGACATTTTTTTTCTTTCAAATCAACTGGTTTCAGAAAGTTTTTAAAAATCTCAAGTCTTTCCGTACTTATCAGCTGCCTTATGTCCTACTGTAAATGTTGTTTACTTTTCAGCCTGACACACTGCTCTCTGCTGACATCTCTGGCCGAAACAGGAACTGTCCAGAGCAGGAGCAAATCCCTATAGAAAATCTCTTCCGCTCTGGACAGTTCCTTTCTCGGCCAGAGATGTCAGCAGAGAGCAGTGTCCGACTGAAAAGAAAACATTTCCTGCAGGACATACAGCAGCTGATAAGTATGGGAAAAGTAGAGATTTTGAAATAAAAGTAAATTACAAATCTATATAACTTTCTTTATCGATCTATGTGTCAGCCTGCACTTCAGATTGGGATGTGTTTCCATGCATTATTGATAATGGGACACGTTACAAGCTCTACCTCCTGTACTGATATACCTTTATCTTGATCTATCATTTGTTCTGTGTGTCGGTACAGTATCTTCCACTACCTTGCTACCAAGGGCGACTGTATAGCTGACATATTGTACTGCATCTGTGTACTAGTGCCTACTATAGTCATAGTCCTATGGATAGACACTTATAAAGCAACTTATAATTCTTGGCTTTGGAGAAGAGGGTTGCGCTCATTTGTCCAGGAGGACAACAATATTTATGTATTCTGGATGATGGTGCTTGTGGTGCTCATGGTAATTGTGTACACAATTATAGTATACATTTCAACACACAAATTACATTGTAGAACTGTAATGAGTTTACCAGTGTGATGTATGTAGCCTCCCGCTATTATAAGTTTTAAAAAATGTGAATCCTAATATATTTTCAAATCACTTTATTTACAAAAAAAATTACTCCTTACCCAAGAACAATGGCTCTAAACTCTTAACCACTTGGTGTCTCACCTCCCGGCATCTGCTGTCCACTGTCTGTTGCTAGGGGAATTGTGTCTCTAGTAACAGCTACATCAGGACAAAACACTGGAAGTGAGGGCAGGTCTTAGCATGTGCTACGTGCAGGAGTGGGAAGAAAAAGACAGTATCTGAAAGCCTGGGCTGTATACCTGCAAGCTAAATCTGTCTGGCAGCTGTGGCTGATCCACATTGTTCCTCAAAGGTAAATCCAGGCTTCTCTCTTACCACCCATAAAGCTCAGGGCAGCTGATGTAAATACCAGTGTACTTAATTCTGTATGTTCACAGTGTAATCTTCCCCTTTAGCTTTTCAGCAACAGCTCAATGCTTTGTGTAACCCCTTCATTACCCAAAGCTGTTTCTTGCAAATGGCACCTTGCAATTATTAATGGTACTAGTATCCTTATATAAGGCAGAGGAATCCTTTGGACCCCCTTAGAATCTATGATCCGAGTGTTTACGCACCCCCTATAGTTACACCCCTGGTGAGCAGCTATATGTATACCTGATCCAGGTCATATTCAGTGTTTATGTTATTTTCCATACACTTTAAAACCTGTGGCTCGGACTTGTCGCCCCTGCAGCTGATCACATATTCTTTCCACATGTGCTATATTGTGGAATGGCACAGTCTTTCTGATATCTAGCTGACACCCACACAGCGTGAGCTGTAAGACATTTTCAGTGGGCTGTATACACAGTATATCCCTCTAAAACTCTCTTTAAAGTAATGATTACAGGCAGGAATCCTCTCTGCCGTCTCCCACACGTTTTACATTTTAAAGGCCTTCTGACAGAACTGTGAGATCATCCATCAGTGCATGACTTTCCCAGGTCTTACACCTTGCGATAAACATGCTGAGCTGATGGCGGGGGTTTCTTACCAGTCACCGATCAGTAACAATCACTCATTTTAATTATAGACATTAATTGTTAATGATTCCAAATAGGCAAAGGACACAGAGAAGGAGCAACATAGGTGAAGGTGCTGATAGGTGCAAGAGAAAGTCAATATCTGCCTCCGTTGTTTTATCAATAAGGTCCTGTATGTGCGGCACAGCTGGAAGCATGGAGACAGAACATATAACACTGTGATAAGGAGCCATATGGCCGCCAGGCACTGCTGTACCAAGGCCAGATGGGGGCTTCTAGGAAAGACATTGACAGTTCAACACCTTGCCCCAGTTCAAAGAGGCAACACTCCAATATCAGTGGTAAATAAGTGATTTATTCACCCATTAATGCGCAATGTTTCAATCTCACATTGAGATCTTTTTCAACAGCCAAAATGAGCCTTTCTCCACTGCTCCATGGTGCCGTTCTGATGCCCACATTGCAGACACTTTAAGCAATGGACAGGGGTCAGTATGGCATTCCGAGTGGTCTGCAGCCACAGTGCACTACTGGGTGAACCTTTTGTTTATAGCCAGCTTCAAAGTTTTTAGAAATCTATGCTATAGTAGCTCTAAGTGGGTCAAGGGGGTAGTGACTCTCCTTAAGGAGAGCCTGTCATAAAGACATGTGGAGACCATTACAGACCATTGCTGCTCCACTGAGAATTCTGGGAAGAAAGGATATGCAAAATAGCTCTCACACCTCTTGAGCAAGGAGATGTCCCTTAAAGTCAAGTCTCGCTCAGCCAAGGATCCTTAAAACATTGACTGGGGATTTTATGCCAAGCTAAACAATCTCTCCAATAGGAAAGATTTCCCATCTGCAGACAGCTGTTTCTGGGTGTTTGCCCCTCATCAGTGCAGAGCAGGGTGTTGGCTGGCTGGTGTATCTATCGATGTGGGTCAAAGGGGTAGTTCTAGGCGTAGGGGTGGGGGTTGCTCTAAGGATTAGACGAGATGGGTTATCATATTATTTAATACATCAGTAAGCCTTTGACTAGTCCCATGCGTAGAGATGAGCTTATACTATGTTCGGGTTTAGGAATTCCCGACTGCTCGGCATTTGACTCTCAGAGGCTGGAGAAGTGGATGCAGTGTCAGATACTTATATGTTTTTTGGCTTCAAAAGTTGGTCAGTGGCTGCCTTACATATCCCAGCCCTTCATTGTAATGCCATTGTAACAAGATAATTAACATTCTTATGGGTTTAATACTATGGCTGAACAGCTCATAGAACTATTACTATATAACAACTGAATATTGAGGAGTTTCCTTTGCTTATGGGGGACAGTTTTTTTTAGAAAGCCAAACTTGATTTGAACAGAAGTACATCTCACTTTACACGCACTTGCACTAAATAAGCTTTCTTGATACATTAGTGAACAAGAGTAATCAAGACAGAACGGTGTAAAAAAAAGAGACGATTGCAACAATCTATCATTGTATAACGTAATCCCCCTACTCCAACAAAGAGATCACTACTTTATACCCAGCTCCAAAGGGATAAAAGGAATTGTCTGTGATGAAGCAACCACAGAACTGAGACCAACTGAAATGATGACTGAATTTAGGAAAAGATGGTGCCTCTAACTTTCCCTGATGGGAGACAATGTACAACACAATCCAGCAAGAAGTAGACCAAATAAAATATTTACTATACACTAATCATTTATCTGTAAACCAAGTAGATATAATAAGAAGACTCTGGGGGAAATTTATCAAACTAGTATAAAGTAGAAGTATTGTCTTAGTTGCCCCTAGCAACCAATCAGATTTTACTTTTCATTCCTCACAGATTCTTTGGAAAATAAAAAGGTGGAATCTGCTAGGGGCAACTAAGACAATTCTGCTTTACACCAGTTTGATAAATCACCCCATCTGTTCTCTTCTAATAAAAGTATTTCTCCCTGCAGTAAACATCTCCATAGATTTACAATGTAATTTAAAGGGAATCTGTCAGCAGTTGGACCCTACCCAAGGTGCTGACAGTGTGCTGTAGCTGGCAGTCCCCTTGTGTTGCCTTTTGGTAATTTGTCAGTGGAGTGGATTATGCACAATCTCAGGTCTCCTACTGTAATGAAAAGTCAAAAGGGAGTTGTGCCTCAGCGTTTGTGCCTCACTTTGGCATGCCTCCTGCTCGCACACACTGTCAGTCAGTATCTGCCAACAGAGGGCTGATCCGCAATCAGATATAGTTGAACCTCCTGGCCTGTGTTGGAGCTGTGGCCTAGAGACCAGCAACAGTTTGTTTTCTTTGGTTCAAATCCCCTGATGGAAATGAAAAAATAGTTATTTCTTTTTTTTCCTAATTATTGTATCATTTTTAAAAGTGCAATCAGGGCCAGATTAGTTTAGTTTATTAAATACAATGATGAGGAAACGAAAAAAAAAAAAAAAAATAACTATATATTTTTTTTCTCATTATTGTATTAAAAAAACAAATCTGAAAACTAATTTGGATCTGATTTGGAATTCTTTGCACTTTTAAAAATCATACAATAGTGTAAAAATGACAATGTTGTAGTTAACAGTCTGAGCAGTGTAAAAACAGTGTGTGTAATGCAGAAATACTGACAAAAAAAGAAAATAGAACAAATAAGAATGTGAACCATACAAAAATGGAAAGTTGTTTAATCCAACCCACGAACTTCTATGAGGTAAAAACAGCACCAACATGCTGCATATTGAAAATAAATTTAATGTGCATAAAATGTGCATACAACTATTTAAATGTACTGGCAAGGATATTTTAAATAAAAAGCAGAATGAATACAGATGCATAATATGATCAATCCCTAATGGTCTCAGTATAATTTTACTAATGGGGTCTAGATTATTTTATATAACATACATTCTGTAGCATAAATACACAGATCCATTAAATATGACCTCCTCCTAACCTGTCTGTTTTAGTGAATAATTGTGAATCATCTTTTCTTAGCTCTCTATGTTCTGTTCCCCTTTTTTTCCCCCTAGAAATGAAGTAATAAATTGACAGCTTGGTGTTACCAGTTAAGGGTCTGTCCCTACACTGTCTGAGACCATCCAATCAGTGGTGATAGTATAAGAGTGTGTAAGGACACTCCCCTTTTACAGGTGGATGGTAACGCCCAGTTGTCAATTTATTCATAAATAATAAAGCGACTTTATGTATCTAGGTACATTGCTTGAGTATTTTTTTAACATTAACAGAGATGCCGGTGGCACAGTTGCTTTTTTGAACCGCTCATTCAACTGTAGATATGCGGGCGCGGTGCTGAGCAGATAATGTATGCTCCGGGCCGGGGGCTGCGGGCTGTGAGGGGTTACTAGTATTAGTCTATGGTAAGATACCACATCATATCCTTTGACTGTAGTGGACTGAATGCAGCCTACTTGTGACTATGTTCGATTTATTTTACGAGTGTATACTTTTTACTTTTTATAGAATTTAAAAGTATACTTTACTGGGCTTTTGATTCAGGAAATGGACAGAACTTGGTCAGTGGCAGACCATGTTTGGTCTATTAAAGGTTCTTACCTTAGGCATTTTGGTGCACTGGGGGTGGGGCTACCACTTCCAGTGCACCAAAACACCTAATTAGCATAAGGAATCAACTACAAACTACGCAGAAATGGCACCGAGGATGACGGTAAGAAACTCACCTTCATCCTCAGTGCCTCGTGTGCTATAGGGACATAACAGCAGTTCAGATAGTTCTAACCCGCAGATATTTTCTGTGAGGGGGCATTCTGGAGATTTTTTTTCTTACATCTAACTATGCTTAGGGAGCTGTTCAATAGTCGAAAATCCTATACTTACCCTCCTTGCTTCCCCTACCACCGTCACTGTCAGGTTGTCAGACCCCACTGGGAGACAGTCCCCACTGCCGTCACAAAACTCCTTTGTGCTCAACCAGTCGGTGGCTGGGGTGGGACACTAACAATGCTTACCTTTCTATCATTATTATATTAAGGGTAATGCTGTTGCTTTAATACCTGCCCTCCCTTTTCATCATACTTCATCCCCCACAGTGCTATTTGTAGACAGAGCTGATGAGGAGGAGGAACAGCTAGAGCCTGGTAAAGCTGCACTTATATACTGTATACCATATGCCTTACAGTGTGCGCAAAGAACATGGATCAACCATAACATTACATATGGTGTAGGCCTCACTGTGCTGTTAAAGCAGTGAAAATCCTTTTCTTTCAAATCAACTGGTTTCAGAAAGTTATACAGATTTTTAATTTACTTCTATTTAAAAAATCTCAAGTCTTCTCATACTTATCAGCTGCTGTATGTCATGCAGGAAATGGTGTCTTCTTTTTAACCTGACACAGTGCTCTCTGCTGCCACTTCTGTCTGAAACAGGAACTGTCGAGAGCAGGAGAGGTTTTCTATGGGGATTAGCTACTGCTTTGGACTGTTCCTGTCTCAGACATAGGTGGCAGCAGAGAGCACTGTGTCAATCTGGAAAGAATACACCACATCCTGCAGCTCAGCTCTGCCAGCCGAACCGCTCCAGCAGTCGCTCATGCTGGCCCCTCTGCCACGTCATCAGCTGCTTAGCTGGGGTGGGGAGAACACGGGGAAGGGGGCCATTCACTTAAATAACACACATTACCAAGTAGTATAACTTTGTAATGTGTGTTATTTAGTGAATAAATGTTAAACGCCGCACTACCCCTCTAACATAATCCTCACCAAACGGTCACAATTTGGCGTACAGTTTATGCTGTTGAAAATATTCAGCATACTGTATTTACCAAAGATTTGGAGCAGAATCTCATAGTGTAAGCGCACAAATCTCACACGCAATCCTCATCATAAACGTGTCTATTTGCGATGCCCTGGCCCCTGGGGGCCACTTCCGCAGTGCTGGTGTTATGAGCGGGCAATAATCGGGGCAGCTGCAGGGTGTATACTTGTCACGGTATAGGCCTGAGGGCGGCACAGCTGTAGGGCCGGTCGGTGGAATCTGCGGGTGATGATGGGCATGCGATTCTTCGCTGCACTTAGTCAGGGCACCAGTTAGTGGACACCAATGCCAGGGTTCAGTAACAGCGGTTTTATTATAGATGAGGTAACTAGTAGCAACAGTCTCTCCGGATGCAACCGGGTATATAGCAGGCTTTGACAAATAAAGCAGGAGTGGTGCTGCATAGGCTGTGAGAATACGTGCCGGATGATGGGAGTAGGAGTATGAGAGAAATAGCGTTGCTGGGTAGTTTACTGGAGAAGAATACTTGCTGTGAATCCTTCTAGCGATGAGGAGTGATAACGGAATGACACCCAGATGAGAGAGAAGACTCCGGACACTTGAGCAGGCAGATACAGCCGAAGACTTGAATACAGCAGAGCACTCGATCCACACTTCTAGTGGTGAAGTGGGAGCTGCAAAGAAGAAGTCCAACTCCTCTGAGGTAGGAGAGGGACGACACACACCCTCCTTGCTTGGGAGCAGGGGGAAGACTAACTTGTTAGGAGGAAGTGGGAGGTCACATGGTTGCTCCTGGCCAGAGCTAGTCGGCCATTGGAGGAACCATGGTTACAGGGCACTGGCACGGTCACATGATCAACAGCCTTGCATACCACTGTACAATGTAATAATACACAGGAATACATGAGAATATACATGAGAATGCACATTACCAGAGAATACTAGGGGAAAACCAGCAGCAGTTGCAGTGCAAACACTTACCAGAACAGGCATTGACACAGCAATAGAAATGGCCATAATAGGAGTAGTAGTCCTTGCGTGTTCTGGGACACTGCATATTCCTAATGTGTAACTTTGTGTGTCCTTCAGATTATCCATTGAAATCTATTAGGTGCTTAGATTCCAGGAAGATTTTGATGCAGAAGCCACATGGAAATCTAAGGGTCCTATTCCACAGGCCAAGCAGGGCCCAATCAACGATGTAAACGAGGGCCGATCTGCTAGATTGGCACTCGTTTACTGGGCCTATTCCACGACCCGATGATTGTTGAGCGAGGGCTGCAGGGACATCGTTACCGATGTCCTTGCAGCCCTTGCACCCTACATTACATGCAGGACTTCTCCTCCGCTCCATCTTCCTCCCCGGGTCCCGCGGTGCAGCATCAACTCCGGTGCGGCCTGTCTGAGCTGTCAGACCGCTCAGCCAATCACTGGCCGCGGCGGTCCCGGACAGTGATTGGCTGAGCGGTCTGACAGCTCAGTCAGGCCACTCCGGAGCTGCTGATACTGTGCCGCGGGACCTGGGGAGGAAGATGGATCGGAGGAGAAGTCCTGCCAGGTAGTGTATGCTGCTTCTCAAATCGCCCGCCGCGCACCGCTATTCCACCGTGGCGATGCACGGTGGGGGACTGATGATTTTAGGTCTGGCCCTAAATAAACAATCAGCCGATGACACGATCATCGGCTGATCTTCGGCCGATTATCTCTCCCGTGGAATAGGCCCCTAAAAGGGGAATTTGCCTCAAGTTACTTGGCATGAACATGTCCTAAGGGTATGTTCACACTGAGGAATAGGCGAGTATTCAGCGATGAATTGAAAAGGAATGTTTTTTTGCTTGAAATTCCTCGCCTATTCAGCTCTGGCAGAATTTGATCGGAATTCAAGCAGAATTCAAGCCCTCATTGACTTCTATAGGATTCCTCTAGCAGAATTCGCCCAAAGAATTGACATGTCGATTCTTTGGGTGGGTTCACAGTACAGAATCCACGTAGACATGTCAATTCTTTGTGTCTATGGCACGGATGGAGAAGTCCGGTAAAATTTTTTAAAGTATTGTATTGCCCCTCAAAAGTTATACAAATCACCAATATACACTTATTACAGGAAATGCTTATAAAGTGCTTTTTTCCCTGCACTTACTATTGCATCAAGGCTTCACTTCCTGGATAAAATGGTGATGTCACGACCCGACTCCCAGAGCTGTACACACATCAGATCCGCAGCAGATTTCACACTGTGCATTTGCAGCAAAATCCGCTGCCGATCCAGTGTCAGTGCATCCCTATGAGAATACATACTAGGAGTGGGATTGACACCCTGCTGTGAGTATGTAAGTTAACCCCCCCAGCGGCTGAAGCATACATGGTCCCGCTCAGCCAATTAGTGTGCTGCTCCACAGCAACCACTGATTAGCTGAGCAGGACGTCCTGCCGAGAACTCCCGAAGCAAGTTGGAGTGGGGAGGAGGTGATGTATGCTCCAGCCGCTGGGGGGGGGGGGGGGGGTTTACTTACATTTTGTTGTGCTATTGCGGACTTCCTCGTTGAAGTCAATGGAGAAAATCTGCAATAAATTGTTCTATTACCCAAATTCTTGCAGTCCTCACCTGAGATGCAGTTTCATGTGGATTTTCTAAAGGTTTCATGTACAGTAGATGACATTTTTAAATCTCATTCACTTCACTGCTCCTGTAAATGTTACAGATATCATGCAACAAAACCCAAAAACAAACAGAACACCTTGTGTCGCCCTACTGTAAGAGCTCCCTCATGGCATGTGTTCAAGGGGTAAACCTGAGGTAATTGTTCGGTAATACATTGCTTTAGCATAGTTATATTACTTTGCAATATAACTTTATTAAAGTAGAAATATATATACAGTGATCTCTATATATACAAGATCAAAACACATTACATGAAGGCAAATGGCAGACTGGTACATGGGGGTAAAGGACCCTGCCCGCGAGGGCTCACAAGCTATATGCAGACAATTGGTTCCACACCCCAAAAATAATGATTTTATATTCTGAATAACATGTAGAACACAAGAAACAAATGATGAGAAACAGCTGAATATATCATATTATAAGTTACTGTACAGTATAGCAATCAGCATGTGGACTATAATGTACAGTAACTGCATAAACCTGAAAAAACAGCAGCAGTTTGTAGATAGAGGATGGAACTGCAGATCCCTATAATGCAGTAGTGTAGTACAACAGGCTAGAATAGAGAAGCAGGCCTGCTGTTGAGGTCTGTGTGGTCATGTGACAGCAATGTGGAAGGGGTGTGTGTTCTTCATGGACCAATCAGGAAGTGAGAATCAGAGCTGTGCAGGAGGACAGAGACAGAAACTTTATATACAACAGTGTGAATGGCTGAGTGTAAGTGCAGGCACATTATAGCAGCAGTGTGTATAGCTGAGTGTAAGTGCAGGCACATTTTAGCAGCAGTTTGTATAGCTGAGTGTGAGTGCAGGCACATTATAGCAGGAATGGAGAGGATGGAAAACACAAGGACTGAAAGAGCATGAAGGAATAAGCAGGGCATATGTGAGCCCAGTATAGCAGCACACTCTGTTCGGGGAGAGAAGGGTTACAGCTATAAAAAGATTACCTCCACAGTCCTGTCCTCTGATGCAAGCCCCAGCCTGAAGTGGATCTGCTATGATTTGGAAGGTGAGGGAGACTTTCTGAGTCAGAGTACAGTGAGCCCCTTCCCTACTCCTCACCCCACCCAGTACAGGGAGCTCTTAAACCAAAGTAATGCTCTTAAACCAAGTTACAATTTTGGAAAAACTGTGAGCTCTTCTTGCAAAACGCTCTTAATTCATGGTACCACTGTATATATATACACACACGCAGTTCTGTTGAGTGGCAGCAGTAAGGGGCGACAAAGCCCCCTTTCCTGCCACAAACATTTGTGTCGGGAACTGCAAGGCTGTCTAAGCCCTGCAGTTCTTGATCCAGTGCTCTGATTCAGCACTGCCGCACAGGATTAGTGATACAGAGCAGGGTCCCGTCCCTTGCGTATGGTATATTCTTATTGGAATATACAAAACCTGGGTGAGGCCGCCCATCACTATAGCAAAGCGTGGGGTGCAGTGGTTGCTATTTCTATGTCCCTGGTGACAGCAACCACTGCTTTCCATGCAAAGGATCACCCCTTTAGGCTGTGTTCCCACACAGATGCTGGAACTTAGGATGTTTAGGATGGGACTCAGGAGGTTTAGGATGTTTAATTTTTTTTCTGGAGTTGTCCTTTAATGGCAAATAATTGCTGTTATTTTAAAGCTAGGGCCATTGTTTTAAAATAACAGCAATTATTTGCCATTAAATGACAACAGTGTGTGAACAGAGCCTTTCTGTGTTTTCTATCCACTCCTGGTTTTGGTTTCAAAATACTGAGCAAAAATACTTTGTGGGAACATAGCCTAAATTTAATATCTCCATAGCTATACAGCCATAAATCCTCATTCCACACTTGCCGGTCAGGATTTTAAGAAAGCTGGATGATCCTGACTTTAACTTTCCTTTACGTACACTTTATTATTCTTTCTCAGAGTTACCAAAAAATTTCAGCTTACTTTCCATTGCCATAGAAATTACCCTGGTGAGCTAGACAGCTAGTACAACATGTTATTGTAATGGGAAAATGTTATTAGTAGAAAGTTCCTAGTTCCACAGCCCTGGGAGTAGGGGATGGACTTTATTTTACATTCCATTGGCACTGAACCCTGCGGAGCTGTGTATAGCTGGTGGCAGAGCAGGGGTTAATGATAAGGACAACGACTCCAGGTGTTCACTATGAGGCAGCACAGGTCCCCGCACAGGTCAATAGGTGGATTCTCAATTACAACTCTCAGTCAATAGCAGACCACCCCTCATGCTTTTCCCTTGGCATGTGAGACGGGATCCAAGCGGGAACAGCAAATGGTTATTATCGCTCCCTCCCCGTCACCACGATTCAATCCCACTCACTGGGCTTAAAGTCACATCCAAAGCAGGCGTGAAATGATATTAATGCCTAGTCCTTGTCACAAAAACACAACAGGTGGAGGGGAAAAAAAAAAAAAAAAAAGCATCTCCTGGGGGGACTAGTTCAAAGCCATTATGCATCGTCAACTGGCAATGAAGTGGTTAATTGCACCTCTTTCCTAGAATTCAATGACTGTGACTAGTTAATCTGAGCAATGCCCATCCTGAAGGGGTTAATACGTGATACTTTGTGTCCTCGCAGGTGTCAATCACAGCGCCGGCCATCCGGAATAATTCACCTGTCCTCCAGCAAGGACATTCTAAGATAGTGAGTGGCAGGACCATCCTGACACCCTATACATAGCACGATAGGTATTCTACAAGTGCAATGCAATGAGCAGACAGGTATCAGACTTACCTGAAAGATGGAGACCCCCCAGAGGCAGGGGATAGCATGCGTCTCTTTCTGTTCCATGCAGGAGGGGAAGTGTCTGTATGCAGCGGAATGTGCTCTCTGTCATTGATGAGCTGCCCCCCTGGGGTCAGGAATGACTTGCTGGATCTATGGCAGTGCCTAGCTGCTAGGTCTCCTCTCCTGCAGTGAGTCTATCTGCTGCATCCTCATTGAGCACTCACTGGAAGGAAGAGTCATTCCGTTACAACCCAATGACAATCTTCAATGGTTGTGCTGAGACCACCCAACTATGAATTATTCATGATCCAGTTCTCAGGGGCTCCACATCCAAAGCTTAGCCAAACCTCAGACAGAAAAGCTCTTAGCCGCTGCAAGGTGGATATTTTCATCTCACTCTCGTATGCAGGAACATTTTAAGGGAACAGTCAGGCGGAATGTCAATCGCTGCCTGGGAAGGGGGGGGGGGGGAAGCGCAGGATGGAGACATGACAAGGTTACGCTACCTGTGGCTATGCATAGGGCCAAAAAGTTTCTTTACTTAAAGGAGGGAGGAAACAAATGCGAGTAATAGTAACTGTAGTAAAATAATGGGAAGCTGCCGGGATTCTCACTGCTTAGTGTTATACATTCTTAGGCTATGTTCACACAACGTATATTTTCGTAAAATCACGGCCATTGTACAACGGCAGTGATTATTATGAAAATATACGTTACCTCTCAGTCTATGGGATCCCCGCCGGAACATATACACATGGTATACGCTCCGCCAGGATCCCAAGCGGCGCCACAAACGACTGACATGTCAATTTTCTGCGGCCGCAGAAAACCATGTCAGTGCACACTGTCAAGCTGGCAGTTCCGTGGCCTGGCCGGTTCACGGAACGGCCAGTCTGTTACAGCGTATAGCCTTATGGTGTAATAAGGACGCACACACTATGCTTGCATGAAAGGATGTGTTCACACTGAGCAGAAAAGCAACAGATTTTTTTTCAGTTTTAACAAATCTCATCCACATGATATGAGAATACAGTGTTTTGTGGATTTTTAATCTAAAGGATGTCACAGTGTTCCGGTGGGCTGGGGATACACCGCAACTTTTTGTAGCGCCATTTTTAACCATTGAGTAAATGTAACCCGATAGTTAAAAGCAACCTTGTAACACTAGAATGGGTCACAGTATAGACCTGAACTTGAAGCCATACTGTAAATGGGGGTCACGTGTACTTTTCTTCTCATTGCGTCTCCGTATCCATGGAGACCCGAACTTCCAGATTAACGTCCGGACCTTGCTGCTGATCCGGGAGCGGGCCGCTGTGACAGGTACACTTTAAAGGGGTTATCCAGGGTAGAAGAAGCATAGCTACTTTCTTGCAAAAAACAACTCCACTCTTGTTCTCAGGTTGTGCGTGGTATTACAATTCAGCGCCATTGCCTTCAATAAAACTGAACTGTTAAACTGCTGCTGGATCAGCAGGGAATTTCACTCAGCAACTGGAGAGACCATAATGTCAGTGATTGAATCAGGGTGTCACTCACATTATGGTCTCTGTATGTTCATAGCCACAGAGACCCAAATCTCCAGTTGGTAAATGGAATTCACTGCTGATCCAACAGCGGCCGTGATTAGAGCTACACTTTAAAGGGGTTATCCAGTGCTACAAAAACATGGCCACTTTTCCCCCTCTCTTGTCTCCAGATTGGGTGGGGTTTCAAACTCAGTTCCATTAAAGTAAATGGAGCTTAATTGCAAACCGCACCTGACAAGAGAGGGGGAAATTGGCCATGTTTTTGTAGCGCTTGATAACCCCTTTAAGGGTACAAACCCACACACCGTATACACAGCAGATACGCAACAAATACGCAGCAGATTTGTTGGTACAGATTTGATGCTGTGTTCAGTTTTTTAGATCTAATCTGCTGCGTAACGCAGCAGTAAATACGCTGCTTATACGGTGTGTGGGTTTATACCCTCAGTTTGGTTATGGCCTCTATGCTGAGACACCCACCATCAATCATTAGGTATAGCTAGGTGAACACACCGCAGCTCGTTCAGACTGATTGCAGGAGACAGCCTCATTATAAGTTTATGGAGCCCATCTAGTGTAATTAGTCATACTGCATGCCAAGCTGGAGAGTGAAGAGCGCTGCTGGTGCTTCACTCAGCTATTGCTAGTGAGTTTCAGCCCTGAGACCCCAACCAACAATTTTTTTTATTTTTATTTTAAATCAGCTTGTGTCAGAAAGTTATAAAGATTTGTAAGTTACTTCTACTTAAAAATCTCAAGTCTTCCAGCACTTATCAGCTGCTGTATGTCCTACAGGAATTCATGTATTCCTTCCAGTCTGACACAGTGCTCTCTGCTGCCACCTCTGTCCTTGACAGGAACTGTCCAGAGCAGGAGAGGTTTTCTATGGGGATTTGCTCCTGCTCTGGACAGTTCCTGTCAGAGACAGAGGATGCAGCAGAGAGCACTGTGTCAGTCTTATTTTTATAACAAAACTTATTTTGGATTGGAATACTCCTTTAAAGGTGTTTTCCAGGTTTCTTATGTTGAGCGAACTTAGCGAACATTCGGGTTTGGAATAATGCTAACTTTCCAGATAACTGATGCAGCTTGGGTAAAGTTCAGAAGACGGGAGTGAGAGGTGTGGGAAATGGGAGATATTTACCATAAGTCATTGCTAGGTCACTGGCACTTTGGAGAGCTTTGAGTTTAACCAAGAGGAATTTACATTGTACTCTGTGCTGAATGGGCAGCAAGTGTAGTGACTGGCACAGGGGAGGCATTGGTGTAGTGACTGGCACAGGGGGAGGCATCGGTGTAGTGACTGGTACAGGGAAGACATTGGTCTAGTGACTGGCACAGGGGGAAGCATCGGTGTAGTGACTGGTACAGGGAAGACATTGGTCTAGTGACTGGCACAGGGGGAAGCATCGGTCTAGTGACTGGCACAGGGGGAAGCATCGGTGTAGTGACTGGTACAGGGAAGACATTGGTCTAGTGACTGGCACAGGGGGAAGCATTGGTGTAGTGACTGGCACAAGACGAGGCATTGGTGTAGTGACTGGCACAGGGGAGGCATTGGTGTAGTGACTGGTACAGGGGAGGCATTGGTGTAGTGACTGGCACAGGGGAGACATTGGTCTAGTGACTGGCACAGGGGGAGGCATCGGTGTAGTGACTGGTACAGGGGAGACATTGGTCTAGTGACTGGCACAAGACGAGGCATTGGTGTAGTGACTGGTACAGGGGAGACATTGGTCTAGTGACTGGCACAAGACGAGGCATTGGTGTAGTGACTGGCACAGGGGAGGCATTGGTGTAGTGACTGGTACAGGGGAGGCATTGGTGTAGTAACTGGCACAGGGGAGACATTGGTGTAGTAACTGGCACAGGGGAGGCATTGGTGTAGTGACTGGTACAGGGGAGGGATCAGTGTAGTGACTGGCACAAGGGAGACATTGGTCTAGTGACTGGCACAGGGGAGACATTGGTCTAGTGACTGGCACAGGGGAGGCATTGGTGTAGTGACTTGCACAGGGGATGCATTGGTGTAGTGACTGGCACAGAGGAGGCATTGGTGTAGTGACTGGCACAGGGGAGACATTGGTGTAGTGACTGGTACAGGGGAGACATTGGTCTAGTGACTTGCACAGGGGAGGCATTGGTGTAGTGACTGGTACAGGGGAGACATTGGTCTAGTGACTGGCACAGGGGAGGCATTGGTCTAGTGACTCGCACAGGGAGAAGCATTGGTGTAGTGACTGGCACAGGGGAGGCATTGGTCTAGTGACTGGTACAGGAGAGGCATCAGTGTAGTGACTGGCACAGGGGATGCATTGGTGTAGTGACTGGTACAGGGGAGGCATCGGTGTAGTGACTGGTACAGGAGAGGCATCAGTGTAGTGACTGGCACAGGGGAGACACTGGTGTAGTGACTGGCATAGGGGAGGCATTGGTGTAGTAACTGGCACAGGGGAGACAGTGGTGTAGTGACTGGCATAGGGGAGGCATTGGTGTAGTAACTGGCACAGGGAAGGCATTGGTGTAGTGACTGGCATAGGGGAGACATTGGTGTAGTGACTGGCATAGGGGAGACATTGGTCTAGTGACTGGCACAGGGGAGGCATTGGTCTAGTGACTCGCACAGGGAGAAGCATTGGTGTAGTGACTGGCACAGGGGAGGCATTGGTCTAGTGACTGGTACAGGAGAGGCATCAGTGTAGTGACTGGCACAGGGGATGCATCGGTGTAGTGACTGGTACAGGGGAGGCATCGGTGTAGTGACTGGTACAGGAGAGGCATCAGTGTAGTGACTGGCACAGGGGAGACACTGGTGTAGTGACTGGCATAGGGGAGGCATTGGTGTAGTAACTGGCACAGGGGAGACAGTGGTGTAGTGACTGGCATAGGGGAGGCATTGGTGTAGTAACTGGCACAGGGAAGGCATTGGTGTAGTGACTGGCATAGGGGAGACATTGGTGTAGTGACTGGCATAGGGGAGACATTGGTGTAGTAACTGGCACAGGGGAGGCATTGGTGTAGTGACTGGCATAGGGGAGGCATTGGTGTAGTAACTGGCACAGGAGAGACATTGGTGTAGTGACTGGCACAGGGGAGACATTGGTGTTGTGACTGGCACAGAGGAGGCATTGGTGTAGTGACTGGCACAGGGGAGACATTGGTGTAGTGACTGGCACAGAGGAGGCATTGGTGTAGTGACTGGCATAGGGGAGGCATTGGTGTAGTGACTGGTACATGAGAGGCATCAGTGTAGTGACTGGCACAGGGGAGACATTGGTGTAGTGACTGGCATAGGGGAGACATTGGTGTAGTGACTGGCACACGGGAGGCATTGGTGTAGTGACTGGCACAGGGGAGGCATTGGTGTAGTAACTGGCACACGGGAGGCATTGGTGTAGTGACTGGCACAGGGGAGGCATTGGTGTAGTGACTGGCACAGGGGAGGCATTGGTGTAGTGACTGGTACATGAGAGGCATCAGTGTAGTGACTGGCACAGGGGAGACATTGGTGTAGTGACTGGCATAGGGGAGACATTGGTGTAGTGACTGGCACAGAGGAGGCATTGGCGTAGTGACTGGCACAGAGGAGGCATTGGCGTAGTGACTGGCACAGGGGAGACATTGGTGTAGTGACTGGCATAGGGGAGGCATTGGTGTAGTAACTGGCATAGGGGAGACATTGGTGTAGTGACTGGCACAGGGGAGGCATTGGTGTAGTGACTGGCACAGAGGAGGCATTGGTGTAGTGACTGGCACAGAGGAGGCATTGGTGTAGTGACTGGCACAGAGGAGGCATTGGCGTAGCGACTGGCACAGAGGAGGCATTGGTGTAGTGACTGGCACAGAGGAGGCATTGGTGTAGTGACTGGCACAGAGGAGGCATTGGTGTAGTGACTGGCACAGAGGAGGCATTGGCGTAGCAGCTGGACAGGGAGATGATCCTGGCTGCTGCATTTAGGATGGACTGAGGAGGGGAGAGTTTAGAGAAGGGAAGGTACTAAGTTGTACCATGACTTATGTTTCTCTTGGTCTGTTACTAAAGACAGACTAAAGACCCTATTACATGGAGTGATAACTGGCGATTATCTCTCCGTGTAATAGAGACAATGATCATCGACTGATTGTGTCTTTAGGTTTGACACCAAAATCATCAGCCGTCAACCGTGCACTGCTACGTGTAATAGCGATACACGGCCGATGGCAAACAATTGAATACATTACCTGTCCATGCTCCCGGTCTTCTCCTGCCCTCTGTTTGCTTCCCGACACTATAGCTGTAATTCAAAGCGGTCTCTGAACTGACAGGCGGCTCAGTCAATCACTGGCCACAGTGGTCCCAGCCAGTGATTGGCTGAGCAACAGAGGGCAGGAGAAGACCCGGGAGTGTGGACAAGTAATGTATAACAGTTTAGGGCAAGAGCTGCATGAACATTGCAAACAATGTCCGTGCAGCCCTTGCTAAATGATAATCGAGCCGTTTAATAGGATCTAGCAGATGGGCGCTCATTGGCTCATCTAAGAGGACCCTAACAGTAACAACAGACAGTAAGCAGCAGATTGCAGAAAAGTGTGATACCTAGTGGACAAGGCTTTAGAGTTTTTTTCTGGGGTAAGGAGCCATTTTTGGTAAATTTAGTGATATAGTGCAGCCTAGCAACCCCAATGTTGCAGGATCAGGGCCGCATCAACCCGCATAGGCAATGGCCACCAACCTCCACCTATGTGAACAGGTCTGAAAGCTCACTCCATGTGCTCCCAGCTAGACTGGGAGAAGTGGAGGTACTTACCATATAGACTGCCTCCTGCTAATTGGTAACATATGGGTCTTACTGAGTGGAGTGCTAGTATTGCTAGCTATTGCTAGTAGTGCTAGGAGTATTGTTGTACCATTAGCCATAGAATTCAGTAGAATAGAGAAGAAATCAGGCAATACCTTTTGGAGGCTAACTGAGTATATTTGAGTGTAAGCTTTCGAGAGTCTAGCTCCCTTCGTCAGACATGATGTTATACAGAACTGAAAAAATCACAGACTTATATACACACTAAACAGAGCTCATCAAAGGATTTTAGGAAACTTTAGAGTTAACAAAGTGTAATATACACAGGGTCTGGGCTCTGGTTCTGCGGTGGTGGTGGGCACCGACCGACACTGCACCATTGTTAGAGAAGGTATATCAGAGGACCTGCACATGGTACATGAGGTAATATTGTTTAATAAAATAATATACTAACTTCAGATTTTTAGAATCAAACATGGGTGAGATGTGCAGTCATTTTTTGCTCATTGAGCTATAATAGTGCGGATCAGAGCAGCTTAAGGTCTATCAGCACCTCTAGTTTACTGTAGAAAGTGTCCTCCTGTTTGCCTTTATGGCAAATATACATATATAGTTAAATAATAATATGTTAAAATCTTAAATAATCCTACTACACTCCTGAGCTGTCTGGTATTGGTGTATAAGCTTATACTGCACTGCCTGGTGCACTAACTACATGTGTCTTTTAAAAAGTGCAGATTATTACAGAAATCCAGGTCATTAAACTGCTGTGCAATCAGAAGGTAGGATTATATATACCAGGCTATGATCCCTTCACTCATCCTTCCGTATTCACAGGTAGTTATGTGACTGAAATCTAATCACACCATCAGTGGATGCACAGGAAGGGTTTGGGGTAAATGAAGTATATGCTAGTCTACAAGAGGGAAATAGGGCTGGTGGAGTGGCTGCTGTGTAAGGTGATACTAATGAATAACAACCACTCTTGGGTGATTTGGGGTATTTCAATAAAGTTTTTTGTTTTTAAACAAGATGTGTCTTTTTTAGCACTAACCCCCCCCCCCCCATTATTATCCCAGTGCCACTGCCGATGGGGAACCAGGAACAGCCAGGCTTAGAGCATCGAAAATGGTGGTCCAGGTCTGGAGCATTGGCAGGCTTGTATTATTAGGCTGGAAGGGTCAAAAGAAATGACCCTTCCCACCCTGGTACTACTAGGCTGCTACTGCTTGGTTTTGTATCTAGCCAGGTATCAGAAAGCAGGGGGGGGGGGGCACACTTTTTTCTTTTTTTAATAAAATGAAGTCCAAGGTAAAGTCTTTGAGAAAGAAGTTCATAGCCAGACAATACCTTCAAAAACCTTTACATCTTTTCATTTTCTGGCAGCCTCCCACCCTTTGCATGTTTATGTCCGCACTCGATGAATAACTTGCCACCAATCCTGATTTTTATGGCACAAACCTGTAAACCTGGCCCCTAAGAAACAAGGTTTATGCAAATCCATGAAAAGTGGGAATTTTAAGGCCATTCCCAGGGGCAGTAAATTAGATAAGTTTGTCAAGTACTGTGTATTGTTGCTCATTCATTCATCCCATTCACAGATACAGTGATTTTAGTTGTGATAAATAACATGGGCAGACACAGTCAGCCAGGGCATTAGCAGGGGATTGCTGGATGTCAGGCCCAGAGCCGCACTTGACAGTTTCTACTTCACATCATTGTCTATAATTGAATGAATACAAAAGATCTCCCTGATGAAGCACAATGACAATCACAGACAATGATAGCGGTCTGTAGGGCTGGGTGAAAGTGCTGGCATAATGTGCCCTGCTATGTCTATTAAGCCATCAGCTCTGTGTATGCAGATACATATATATTGATAAAAGGGTCACGCTGCCCACTGACCCACAGTTAAATATAGCTAAGATGTAATCCTAGGCACAAGTGTACATTGAAGGGACTGAGGTGCTGTAGAAGAATATACAGTACACAGGGGGAACCCTGCTCTATATAGCACTTGTGCAGAGCAGGGGGTCTGGGAACTGCAGGCAGTGGCATAACTACCATAGAGGCAGGGTAGGCGGTTGCTATGGGGCCTGTGCAGGAGGGGGGCCCGGGGGAGAAGATAAGTCTCCTGTGTCCTTCTGCTTAACCCCATATGTACTGCAGTGTGTAAGTGACCCAATGTTTACTTACATGCTGCAACACAAAAAAGGGTTAAGAGGCAGAAGACAAAGAAAACTTTGCTTCCCTGCACTGATAACCCCTGTTATCACTGCCTGCTGTGCAGAGGTCAAAGGTTATCAGTGCACCAGCAGTAGAGCAAAGATTTCCTTGTCTTCTGAACATTGGGTCACTTACACACTGCAGTACATAAGGGGTTAAGCAGAAGGTAGTCTGCCCCTGCACCTATGTATTTATCTATAAATACGCCCCTGACTGCAGGGCTTTTTTTTTTTTTTAATAAAATTATATTACAAAGTAATATAACCTTATTAAAGCAATGTATTAAAGGGAACCTGTCACCCCCCATCCCAAGGTGAAGGCCGCCCCCCCCCCTGAGCCCCGGATACTTACCCCATCTCGCTAAGTCCCGCTCCTGGGACAAAGATATCTTTGTCGGAAGCCCGACGCGCATGCTGAATGCTGACGCCCATAGAGAATGAGAGCTCCATTCATATTCGATAGGCATCAGACTGCAGTGCACGCGCCGGGGCTTCCGGCAAGGATATCTCCGTCTCGGGACTGGCTCTAGCGGGGGGGGGTTGGGCGGCCTTCACCCCTTTTTTTTTGTTTCCGGAGTACCCCTTTAAGTGTTTGAAGTTTTTTTTTTTTTGTCCTAATTTGCATAAAACTTCTAAAGCTTGTATCTTGGCGTTGGAGGGATAGATTGAAATAAAAGTTGTATCTCCTCATTCAGTTAGCCATATTAAACACTCTCTTTACTTTAGCCAAAAGGCTGCTGATAGGTCCACTGTAAGGCCAACAATGCCTTGGTATTTTAGGTGACTCTGTACCCACAATCTGCCCTGCCCAAACCACTTGTACCATCGGAAAGCTACTTTTAATCCAAAATCTGTCCGTTTGGCAGGCGATGCAGTTATTGTCCTAAAGAACAACTTTTAAACTTGCAGTCCTGTGTCAAATTAGCGTGGCCTACAGTGTCTGTGCCCCAAGTCTTCACCGCCTCTCCGTACCTCCTCCCCGCCCTCTTCACCATTAGGAATGCCCCAGGCAGGATTTCTCCTAATCACCACTTGTCTGAACACTGCACACCCAGCAGTGCTTAGACAAGTGATACATAGGAGAAATCCTTCTCGGGGCATTTCTAATGATGGGGAGGGATGGAGAGGCGGTGCAAGCCTAGGGCACGGGTACTCTAGGCAACGCCAATTTGACACAGGGCTGCAAGGTTGTTTTATAGGACAACGACTGCATCACCTGCCGAACGGACCCCAGGACAGATATTGGATTAAAAGCAGCTATCTGACGGTACAAGCGGGGGGGTAAAGGAGTTTTATGTAAATGTTTTTTCACTGGATGCAGAAAGTCTATTCTACCTCTAAATATGTTATCCACTTGCAGCAAGCAGAGGTCTTGAAATAAACTGAATCTTGGAGTATACTACTAGAAAGCTGCATAACATTTTATTATATAGCATTTAAGCTTTCTTAACATTTAAACTTTCTACAAACAGAATGTGTGGCTCTTCTTCTCTACCCCTGGTGACACTTTAGTTCTGTGCAGGGATAATAGAATTTTAGAACATTGCTCAGGATGATTCTTGTACAATGTCAGAGCGATCTGCCCATGGTTCCATTTGATGTAATGATAGGTTTTGGCTGTTTTGACCATAAGTGACCTCTGCTGGTATCCAGCACCATTACGGTGTAATTTAATGGGGTAGCGCTACAGCTGTGTTTTATTACCATCTGTTCTTTTTCTGTAAATCATTCACTTAGCAGAGCTGCAGGGGAATACGCCAACAAAACACTGAACAATGCGACTTGGGAGCCATATGCAAACTTCCCAAAGTCATATGGACATTGGTGGTTTTTCTGTTGTTCTGTTGGCAAATCTGGCTTAATGGAGCATAAAACAAGTACTTATTGACCTGACCTATATTTAGGGCTCTGACATAACAAAAATATTATGTTTAATGAAAAGAAAACCTATAAAAAATAAATAAAATACATTAAATTGCACCTCCGGTGAGCCACTTATCCCTCTTCTGAGTTCCAAAATGAGTGCTCTGGGCTGTTTAGCTTCATTTACTTGCAGGGTGCACATACCATTCATTTCAATATGGGGCCCAATAGGAGACTTACTGCAGCCCTTTACTTCCTCCCTGCTGATATTTAGCTTCATCAGATTGCTGTAAAACTTTACAGAGTCATTAGAGCAAATTCTACAGACACAGAGCCAGAAAGACGCTTAAAGGGGTAGTCTGGAAAAATAAAAGTTTTTTTTTTTTAATTAACTGGTGGCAGAAAGTTTTACAGATTTGTAAATGACTTCTATTTAAAAAAATAAAAAAAAAGTATTCCAGTAGCTATATGCCCTGCATGAAGTGGTAGTCTTTCCAGTCTGAGGGTGGGTTCATACTGAGGAATTCTCGCGGACAAACTCCGCAGTATGTCCACGCGCCTTTCCGCCGGCTCCATAGACACCATTCTATGGGCCGGCGTATTCCACTATCCACCAAAAGAAGTGACATGTCGCGGACATACATTGTCTGCAAGAATTCCGTAGTATGAACCCACCCTTACACAGTGCTCTCTGCTGCCACCTCTGTCCATGTCAGAAACTGTTCAGAGCAGGAGAGGTTTTCTATGGGGATTTGCTCCTGAAACGGCCAAAGGTGGCAGCAGAGAGCTCTGTGTCAGATTGGAAAGAAAACACCACTTCCTGTAGGACATACAGCAGCTGATAAATACTGGAAGACTTGAGATTTTTAAATAGAAGTAATTTACAAATCTGTATAACTTTTGGACACCAGTTGATCTGAATTAGATTTTTCTGGGGAAGCCCTTTCAAAATTTCAGCTCTGAGGCTGGATACTACAGATGCAAGCCCCAGCTTTACCATTACAATATTTATAGAAACAGGAAAAGTAGTGGAAGGTACTGGCAGCCACTGGATTATGCATGTAGATTCATTCTACATAAAGCGATGTTCATGTGTGGGCATATGCTAAACATGTTCTGTGTCTCATCGACAAGACAGACATCAAAGGAGAGGATGTCAGTAAAGCAAATAACTTGTATTAATACGTCTTGTAAATATCTCCGCACTGCAGCTGTAGTTTTCCCCTGTGATCACAGGGATCACTTCCACTTAGAGACACGGCACAAGATGAAGCCTGACAGGAAAGTGAAGATCTCCTCGTAACCGGCGTATCAATCATTCCTGGAGCTGAGGTCACTGCAAAGCAATTGTTTGTCCTTGACTATAAACACATATTATTAATATTGTCACACGGAGGCGTCAGGAATCCTTCACTCATTATCACTTTAAGTATGGAAGCTGTCACGACAAGTAAGTGCATAGGAATAAACAGGAATAAAGAGGAAAAGCAATGATTGTCTCCTCTCTGGTCATACACATGATAACTGGGATCCTGCTAATCTCTGTGGGATCCGCTGGGCATGGCGGCCTCCCACCTCTACTCTAAATGTAGATGGCAGGTGAGAGGATTGAAAGACAACCCGTCCAAATCCATAGGAGACTGGCAGCGGCTTTGAAATACATGGACACTCTGTAGAGCAGAGCATGCATGTGTGCTGGGGGGTGAGAGAAAGCTGTGGGCCCACAGCTATATTATGAACAGCTTTAAGAGGATGTACCACTAGGTACATCCTCTTGATTTTAACACACTGATAGAACGCCGCCGTCATTGGGAAGCCAGTGCCGCGGTCCGTTTTTCAAACCGCAACCCAGTTCCCGTGTACGGCGCCGTTCTATCCAGCAGTACCGGGCTGTGCTGAAGCACTGGAGGTCGGCCGGCCCGCCCCCAATGGGAGGGAATTCCCTCCCCTCTATGACGCGGCTCCATTGATTCGAAAAACGGACCGCGGCACCGGCTTCCCCATGATGGCACCATTCTATCGGTGCGTTAAAGAGGACCTGTCACCCCCCGTGCCGGGGTGACAGGCTCCGGACCCCCTGTTAGACCCCCCTATACTTACGTGATTCCGCCGGGTCCCGCTTCCTGAGTCGGCCGGGTCCCGGAGATATCAGCTCCCGAAGCCCGGCGCGCGCGCTGAGAGATGAGTCCGATGCCCATAGAGAATGACGGAGCATCGGACTCCCCATTCATTCTCTATGGGCGCCTGACTCTGCTGTCAGCGCGCGCGCCGGGCTTCGGGAGCTGATATCTCCGGGACCCGGCCGACTCAGGAAGCGGGACCCGGCGGAATCACGTAAGTATAGGGGGGTCTAACAGGGGGTCCGGAGCCTGTCACCCCGGCACGGGGGGGTGACAGGTGTCCTTTAAGTTCAAGAGGATGTACCTAGTGGTACATCCTCTTTAAGGTTTAAAGGGTCATACAGGAGTACAAAAATTACAGCTACTTTCTTGATAAAACAGCACCACCCCTGTCTTCAGGTTGTGCTTGGTATTGTAATTCAGCTATATTTGCTCCAATGGAACTGAGGCCTTTAAAGGAGTATTCCGGGAAACGTTCCACAGGATAGGGGAAAAGTAGGAGATTGCGGAGGGGGTCTGACCCCTGAACCCCCGGCTATCTCAGTATCAGACCCTGCCGGCTTTGTTGTGAATAGCGCCTCAGGTCAGCACGCGAACCACGGCTCTATTCATTCCGGAAGAGCGATGTACTCTTTCCAAAATAATGTATAGAAGGGTGGGTTGTGTGCTGACCCGGGGCTCTATTCACAGCACAGCCGGTGGGGTCCATTACGGAGATCACTGGGGGGGGGGGGCGGCTCAGGGGTCGGACCCCTCGCAATCCACTGTTTCCCAACCTATGGATAGGGAAAAAGTAGACTTTATCCGGAATACCCCTTTAAGGCTAGTTTCTCACATACAGTATTGCAGTGGATTTTACGCTGTGATACTCTGTACTGTAACGGCCTGCTTACTTAACCCATCATCTGCCAGGATTTAACAAGCTAATAAGTTACCTGTCCGCTGCTCCGGCTGCCGGGTCAAACTGATGTCCCGTCACAGCCACTGATTGGCTGAGTGGGCTGTCAGTGACCTGGGACCAGGCCGGAGAAGCAGGTGGAAGCAAGGGCAGGTAAAGTATAAGCTTGTTAAAGCCCTGTAGATGATGGGTGTAAATGGCAGTGGCTACATTCTCGCAACAGAATGACAATCCAGATGCAGAGCCACAGGCCATAACTGTACCGAGCATCGCAGCGGATTTCACTGCAAACTTGCAGCGTGAAATCCGCTGCAATGCGGTACGCGTGACCCTAACTAGGCTACATATAAACATAAGTATTATCCTGGTAACATCTTAGCAGGCCTGGTTATACTTTACAGACTAGTAGGGAGCATATGGGTACAGGGGAGATGACCACCCCATACATAAGACATATGACAGTCTGGTAGGAGTTATTTTTCTGCTAGTTTGGCAGGAAATCCAAGGCATATATAAGGATACAGTGGAGGAATGGGGAACCTCAGACCTGTTAGAAGACAGAGCCATAATGTGTCTGCGAGGCCACATGTAGTTTTTAATTGAGTCAAATCTATTCTGGCACTCCGTATCTGCTGTGCAGTTAATTGCATCTATTGTTCCCTGTTGTCAGCCATTTAAAAGATGAGGAGCAAATGATTGTGGTGTTAATGATAGGAAAGCACCCCCCCCCCCCCCCCCCCCCATCTTCACTACTTTTACGTCTCTATAAGCATTTACTTACACTGATTAGCCATAAAATTAAAACTACCTGCCACACACAGGATGCAGAATGAACCAGGATGCAACCCCAGGGAGTTCAGGAAAGCATGTTTCCCAGGCAGCCTTAGGGCTGCATCCAACATCTTCCGCCACCGATATTCAAATGCCAAATGATCAGACTTGGGCATGTTTGAGTTGCGTTCATCTCTAGTAAGCATGGACTGGAGGTCCTGTGGTAATGTTTCATTAAGGTAACATCCACATCAGCAGAACCCAAGGTTACTTAGCAGAACATTGCACAGACCATCACCCCATCTCCAATGGCTTGTCCGCCCATGGCACAGACTGCACTCTTGTAACCAGGCCACATTCTTCCATTGTTCCACAGTCCAGTGGTAATACTCACATGTAGTCACTTTTAGCAGTGGGCAGGGATCAGTATGCCCACTCAGACCAGCGTGTGGCTTCACAGCTCCATACACCACCACACTGGGAATCCTGACCTATCATAGAGTAACTCTCCTGTTGGATTGGACCAGATGGGCTTGCCTTCTCTGCCCACACAAATCAATAAGCCCTGGTTACCCATGACCATGTTGTCGAATCACCAGATGTCCTTTCTTGGCTCATTTTTCTAAAAATCATTGGCCCTTCTTAAAGTCGCTCTGATCCTTAATGGAAATTGTACACTGTAGTTTGCTTTGGAAGCCCCTCTTGTTACAAGGAGTCACTGATCACATCGATCAGCTATAGTAATCCCAGCAGAAAGCGTTTAGTTCCTCTGCAGCGCCACCACAGGTGACATTAAGCAATACATTTGAATCACTGAGTTATGTTGAGGTTTGGTGACCTTTTATCCCTAGCTGTAAACTTTTGGTTTAGTGCTGGTTTAAAAGGGTTATCCACCGAAAATCTTTCTTTCAAATCAACTGGTTTCAGAAAGTTGTATAGATTTGTAATGTACTCCTATTTAAAAATGTCAAGTATTCCCCATTAGCTGCTGTATGTCCTGCAGGAAAGGTTGTTTTCTTTCCAGTCTGACACAGTGCTCTCTGCTGCCACCTCTGTCAGAGACAGGTATTCTCCGGAGCAGTACCAAATCCCCATAGAAAACCTCTCCTACTCTGGACAGTTCCTGTATCGTACAGAGATGTCAGTAGAGAGCGCTGTGTCAGACTGGAAAGAATACACTACTTCCTGCAGGACATACAGAAGCTGATAAGTATGGGGTGGCCTGAAATTTTTAAATAGAAGTAAATTACAAAGCTATATCTTTCTGAAACCAGATGATTTGAAAGATTTTTGCTGGATTACCCCTTTAATACATAACCCCTGCTGAATTCTCAGACGACTGCGCTCCACCGTCTGCGTGTAACAGGGTCTATTTGTCATCTGTTGAACCAGATTAAAATGACAAGTTCTCACAAAGATTATAAAAGATTACAAAATTTATTTTGCCGAGTTTTACAAGATGCACTTATAAAACTTGTACACAATATGATTTCCAACAGAAGAAAAACTCATTTCCTTTCCTTCATAAATAAGCGGATAAGCAGAATATCATCTCGGAGCACTGTACAAATCACTTCAGGGAGGGGGATCTAACTTTTATTAGCATTTTACCATTTCGCTGGCACCAATTGGATTACTTGATTTTGATATTTTAGCTCATTATTTCAAACACACAAAATCCTCGCTTTCCCCTATCTCATGGGACTCCTAACCGATAATGCGCATCCAAGCACGGTACGGATTATGCAGCACGCATAACACTCATCTATAAGAATACCACTCATATAACTCAAGACCTGAGGCCAACGCTGGTTGGGGCCAAGAACACTTTAATTTCTTTCAACTGAAACGCTAAATATTTTTGAAATTTCTATAAAAAAAAAAATCTATCACACAAAGCTAATATTTCCAGCAGCAAACACTCAATGGGTGCTACCTCGGCCACATGCTGATCTGACTATACAAAAGTGGATAAAGTAGTGAATGCAACTGGATCCCCATGACAAAACTTCCTGCCCTCTCTTTAGCTGGTCACAGGGATATTGTGAGAGTTCAGATCAACATCAACAGTGACTAGAACAGTGGCAGTGTGGGCAATGATGATGAAAATCCCTACAAAATCCCTATGATAACACAATAACGCTACCATGGGAAAAAGGCTGCAGAATAGTCATGGATGTAATTATTATTTCCTCCAGATAACAGTGCCACTCTTTTCAATGGGCTGTGACTGGTATTACAGCTCAGCCCTATTCAATTGACTGGAGCCGAGCTGCAAATAAAATTCCTGGGCAGCAGGGGGCGCCATTTCTGGTAGAAGGGATTACCTTTTCCCCCCGCTAATTTCGGACTACCCCATGAAGCTATGAACAGAACATTTATTCTAGATCCCTAGGTGCCATTCTCTATGTACATTTATTTCAAATGCATTATGGATACCTGGATAAGAAAAGACCAAGCACAATTGACCTCTACATTCTTTGGTTGACTGGAGACCTATGGATACGCTTGATGTATGCCCCAAATATAGGGCTCAGGCCTAAGAGAATTCTAGGTGGAGACCTTCTGCATAACTATAGTATCTATCATGTCCGGATAGCCAAATGCTATCTAGGTATGATGGGAGTTGTAGTTCTGCAACAGTTTCAGAGCCATAGGATGGGGAACATTGCGCTTTGAGTAACAATGACAATGTCATTTGCAACAATGTATTCACTCATGCCTTACAATGGCAGCATTTTTGTCACAAACTCAACTCCTCCCCCCCCTTTTAGGAGACAATGGGAGAGGACAATTCTATCACTGTGTAGACCTAGCCTTATGGAATAATACAGATTATACATAAATGGCATAGTCCAAGTGACAGTCCAGGCAAAAAAGCAACCACAATAATTCATGCTAGTTCTTTACAAAGTCTAAAGGGGCCTAAATGCTAAAAGTTTTCACTTTCTTTGGAGAAAACATTGTCATGATGTCAAGCGAAGGCCGAGATTCAATCATCTAAAAATGGACCAATCCAATATCAGTTTCAACTTCTCATCAAAGCGACTTTACGAGATTTCTGGAGACAGATGCTTAAAGGGCTTCTCCACTTTTTATCATCCTGTTAATTTAAGGTTCACAGTTCTGCAAATATTCTGGACCTGAACATTGTGGTTGAGATTGGTTCATCTCGCCGGGGGCCTACACTTGGACGTCTTTCTCCAGCGTCTCTCATCACATTATTTATGGGCAGATTCAAAATATTAAATTTTTTGTTACAAGTTCTTGGAGAAGATCATTGGATCTCAAGAACCACCTGTATCTGGAGCGTACACTTTACATTCAGTGCATGCGTACATAGAGTTCTATGTATGCCTCTACACTGCATTCTGGGTAGCCAAGGTCCACAAGATCACCCTAAGTATTACTGCAGTAGCTAAATTACACTTTTATGTATATACATTTTATTTTATTAAGCTTTAGCAAAAAAAAATAAAATAAAATTCTGTTAGGTACTAAAAAAAAATGTCCTGTATGAGGCTATGTGCCTACTATGTACTGATAGGCGCTAATAATGGCGCTAATTCATGTTAATGTTAGCACTTATCAGTGCATAGTGGAAACATAGCCTAATGAGTTACTGCTTCAAGACTGGGAACAATCCTACTGGGAGATCTTTGAGAATATACTTGCAAATGGACGGGCCAAATGAGCATGTATAGGGGGGCTCCTTGATAACCGGCCTGCGTAAGAGGGACACAGATCAGCCGACAAAGAGAAAACCGCTTGTTTGACGGCTGATCGCATCTTTTGTGCGGCCAATAAAGTTCATGTCTGATCGGTTGCTCCTTAAGAGCCCTTAGGGCTACATTCACATCTGCGTTGCAGATTCTATTGAGTACACCAGAAATGCAAAACTGCCATGTTTTTCCTTGTTCTGATGATATGCAGTGCTATACTGATTAATCTATACAGCATGTAACCCTACAAATACAGCTGAACATCAGGCTCCAACACTGGACACAAATACAGCGGCCCTTTTGAAGTCTTCAAGGGGTTGGATTACAATTTTTTGAAATCTTGGAAACAGTGCCACCTCTGCGCATGGCTGTATATGGTATTGCAACCCAATTCACTTGAATAGGGAAGGCATGTAATACCAGGGGAGACACTTCTTAAGCATGTACATCATTTCCCTTCTACACCCTACAGTCTGTTGTACTATAAAGCAGTGCATTCTTCTGAAGGAACAATAGGATTATGACAGGAGACACTATGGCACATACAGATGAGCGAGGTTCTTTATAAGTGCAAGGTATCCACTGTGTCATAAACCTACCCAGGTTCACACTGAATCCAAAGCCATGCACTCCTATATACACGTGCAAACTGGTATATGGGGATGACATTTCCACACATATGGAGCATGTAAAAAAAAAAAAAAAAACACATGGAAAAATAAACAGCTTATTCATATACATTAACAGGTGGGACGGTGACTCCTGATGTCTCCTTAGTAGGCCTCAGCCAAATACATCTTTGGTAGAGGGTCTGTCATGGCGGCACACACGTTTATCGGCAACATACATGTAACATTTCCCACCTCTAAATTGTTGGTTATCTGGTTCATTGCTTGGCATGTAGACACGGCAAATGCCGAACAGTAGTCAGACACAAAAGTCATTTATAGAAATTTATATAAAAGGTCCAGATCTCTACCCCCAGCCATGACAGGTACTCTGTAAATGAAAGGCCCATCTTTGCAATCAATGTTCTTGTTGCAATGCATCTAAAATAAAGCTGTGTCGGCAGCTGTTATACAGATCTGTGTCTCCATGGTTACAGACTACAAGCAAAACTTGTGTAGTCTGATCCTGCTGTCACTCTCCCTTCCATTAATCTTGCAATATTTATGAAGGGGAATATCAATGCTTACAAAAACATGGTCACTTGTTTTCAGAAAAAACATCTTATTTGGGTATTTCTAGGCAGTTCAGTCCCATTATATAGGATGGAGATGAGGGGTGGTGCCGTTCTTGAAAGATAGTAGCTGTGTTTTTTTTAAGCCTGGATAAATTTAACATATCTGAAAAGTTTGCAAAGGTTTGTTTTTAGTCTGTTACCATAGATTCACATAGGTCTGCATAGTAGGTATAGACACAAAACAATTGCCAGATAAGTGGAATTTACTGCTGATCCGGCAGCGGCTCCCATGACAGGTACATTTTCAGCAGACCTTTTTCATTGGCATAACAAGAGAATTGTTTAGAAGGTGGACCTTTCCCTTTAAAGTAATCCTGTCATCCGCACAAAGGGCAGCCATTTTGTATTTAGAATCCTTATATCTGAACCAGCCAAAGTGGTTTGTAGCAGAAGGACGCAAAGAAAAAAAAATATTATCCTTAAATCATCAACTAATGTCAATGGCCATCACATGTGCCGATGACAGGATCGCTTATTAACCCATCACTGCATAAAGATTCACACTTACAGTATCACTTATGTGCTGCACAAGCTTTAGGGGTTAACATTTTGCAGCCCTTAAAGTCGACATTTTGATTCACCTCGACACCTACACAGTTTTCCTCATGATCGTCTCTTTTGCAGTTCCAATGGTATGTAAAGGTTCTTTGCATGCAGCACGATACATCACAGTCATAGTAAAGGGCACCATCAACTTACCTGGTGTATTAAAAAAAATAGAAAAAAAAATAATATGGAAGAATCACGTGATGACATCCTACGTCAGACGCAAACACTGTCCGTGTCCATTACAGTTAGTCCACACCCCTTTAGACTGTCTATGAGAGATGCATCTCGTTAAATGAGATTTGTTGGTTTACTAGTACCTGTTAAAATACATTATTTTTGCTCTTTTTTTTTTAAACTCTGGAAAATAACTATCTATCTATACCTATGTACAAAAAAGAAAATGCTTCTACGTTAAGGCTTCTAAAATACAAACATAATCTACATACATGTGAGCAGGTCTGGGGCTCCAAGTAACCTTATGACACAGAGGTGATGTGAAGGAATTTGTCTCCACCCAGAATATTCTGTGGTTCTGTTTATATGAAAACATTAAGGCATTTGATCTTGGCCTAATAAACTAACCTGTATTACGATAAGTGGCAATGACTGATGAGGATATTTTTTTTCCAAGACAGTCTAATGTTTGCTAAAGTAAAATGAAGGGTCTTATACAAAGCTCAGCTTTGCAAAGCAGAGTTCTCCCAATTTTTATAGTCCATATATAAACACCTTCTTAAAGAAAGTGGTGGGGATATCACCTCCTTGAGCCTGCGCCAACAAAGAACACAGATCCAGAGCAGGTAGCCGGTGGAAGGGAAATAGACTTTGCCTGTGGAAATAATTTAAAGAAAAATAAATATTTTAAGCGCCAAGTCCTGAAGTCGGACTAGTCAATTCTGTTTCCACAGATGGTGAACCGGTCAATGTCCAGCAGGTTATCCGATCGGTGTTTGAGATCTGGGTTTTCCTGTGTAATGTCTTTTTCCTCTGCGTCTGGGGTGGTCAGGAACTGGTCAGAGCTGCTCTGGGTAAGAAGCGGAGCGGTGGAGTTCTGCCGGGTGGGCTGGCAGGTGACTGAAGCACTGATATGGTCATCTGTAGGAGTTCCTGGCATTGAGAGACAGTGTTGTTAGTGCTAAACTCAAAAAAACAAACAAACAAAAAAAACAGACTGAAGAATCTTTTCTGGGGATGCAACATAGTTTATTTGAAGGGTCACTCTTATTGATCAAGACTTTGAATCTTAAATGGGGGTCTAGGTGTTCAGACACCCCAACAATCATTTAGAACATTAAAGTGATACTGTCACCCTCTTACTCTATGTGCAATTCTCCACACCATCCACAAGCTTAGATGCTGCACATTCAATATATACCTGTATAACACTTGTCTGTGTCTTATTCCTGCTCTAAAATCGCACATAGGCAGGGCTAAATGGCAGCTAGACACTTTACCCACCCAGGAAATGGAGGCCAACGGCTATTAAGCCCCGCCTAGGTGACAATTTCCATATAGGAGAGGGGGCCCAACTGCCACGAAGCCCCGCCTAGGTGACATTGTCTACCAATAAAATGCAGTGTTATACAGGACAGGTATACATTGAATGTGCAGCATCTAAGCATGTGGATGGTGCGGAGAACCACACAAGAGTGATGGGGTGACAATATCACTTTAAGGAGAAGTACTTCTCTCCCAGTCTTGTGGCTTTCTACTTAAGAAAGGCTCAGAAAACTCTTACAGTGAAAAGAAAGAGCAGGAGAGATGTTCTCAGCCAAGCTCTTCTCCCAGCTCATTCTAGCAACTCTAGCAACACCTAGACCCTGAATTATCAAAACTTTTGACATGTCTCTAGGACAGTGATGCTTTAATACAGAGCAAGGCCTCACAGCCAAGACTATTATTGCTCCATTTTGAATAGATGTAGCATTCAAGTTTTGTTTCATACAACATAATAAGAGTATTTTTAGTGGCACACAGCATCCCTGCCAGTCTGTAGTATAGGAATAAATATTCCGCCGAACTCCATGCTATGTGCATGAGAGCTAAGGCTGGGTTCACACACAGTATATTTCAGGCAGTATTTGGTCCTCATGTCAGGTCCTCATAGCAACGAAAACCAGGAGTGGATTAAAACACAGAAAGACCATGTTAACACAATGGTGAAATTGAGTGGATGGCCGCCATATAACAGTAAATAACTGCCAATAACAGCCATTGTTTTAAGATAACAGAAAATATTTTCCATTAAATGACGGCCATCCACTCAATTACAACATTATGTGAACAGAGCCTTTCTGTGTTTTCAATCCACTCCTGGTTTTGGTTGCTATGAGGACCTGACATGAGGACCAAATACTGCCTGAAATATACTGTGTGTGAACCCAGCCTAAAAGGTAAAGGAAAATAGGAACAGATGCCCATAGAAAACTGCTGAAGTCTAGACTAGGAAACATGGAAAGACTAGGAATGCATTAGCAGAAAGGCTGCTAGAAGGTGTATTCCTGTATTCTCTTTAAAGTACACCTAAACTTTTATACAACTAAAAAGCCAAGCAGAAACAACGATATACTGTGCTTAGCAGAGCACTTCAGTCTATTTGTTCTAGAATCAGGAGTAGAGCATAGTGAATGTCTTCCAAAGGGTAGTCAACTGAAAATTGAAGGCATGTATAGTCAGAACTTTTGTAAAGGAAAAGATCTGAGTAGGATCTTGAAGGAAGATGAGGAGAAGGGCTGCTCACCTTGATTTGATTTGTTTTTACTTGGGGTTTTCTTCGGCGTCTTCCCTGGAGTACACGTGGGCGGTGGCTGAAATAACTTCTCTTCCATTTTGGCATCTTTGACGTACTGACAAGACTTCCCGAGCAGGACAATACTGTTCAGGACTTTCAGCGTTATCAGCCTGGAAGCAGAGGGGAAATAATGCATGAACAAGTGGCAAATCTTATATGGCTACTGCTAAAAAACCAGCAGCAGGGTCTCCTGGGGATTTCAGACTGCCCAGGGTTCAGACCTCCCACAATCATACACAGAATAGGAAAAGTGTTAATAATGGCAATCCCTTTAATTGAGCAGGTCTACCTCTTCACTTAGCAGACACTTATAGTGCTGGCTAATGGAGAGGTCCAAGCCAGTGACTTCCCTCCCCAAAAAGAAATATTGAGGGTTAGTTTTCCTATCTCACCAAAACTTGAAATATTACAAAAATCCCATCACTTTTAAAATGCGCTGTATACAGGGTAAGCTGTCATCTCATAGTTATCACAGGAAGATTAAAGCTGGATGCAACTAACACAGATTGATGGGACAGCCCCTTGTCCCCTCACAGTGACTGGCTGTCTAGTGACTGGCTGTCTAGTATCTCCTCTCTACAGTACAGAATGATACTACATGTCCTGTACTGCTGTGTGTGTCTATTATCTCCTCTCTACAGTACAGTGTGATACTACATGTCCTGTACTGCTGTCTGTGTCTAGTATCTCCTCTCTACAGTACAGTGTAATACTACATGTCCTGTACTGCTGTGTGTGTCTAGTATCTCCTTTCTACAGTACAGAATGATACTACATGTCCTGTACTGCTGTGTGTGTCTATTATCTCCTCTCTACAGCACAGTGTGATAGACACTACATGTCCTGTACTGCTGTCTGTGTCTGGTATCTCCTCTCTACAGTACAGTGTGATACTACATGTCCTGTACTGCTGTGTGTGTCTAGTATCTCCTCTCTACAGTACAGTGTAATACTACATGTCCTGTACTGCTGTCTGTGTCTGGTATCTCCTCTCTACAGCACAGTGTGATACTACATGTCCTGTACTGCTGTGTGTGTCTAGTATCTCCTCTCTACCGTACAGCGCGCTACTACATGTCCTATACTGCTGTGTGTTTAGTATCTCCTCTACAGTTCAGTGTAATACTACATGTCCTGTACTGCTGTGAGTGTCAAGTATCTCCTCTACAGTAAAGTTTTATACTAAATGTCCTGTGCTGCTCTTTACCTGGGACAGGATAAGTTGCTCCTTTGGGCACCAGCGGAGGGTGACTTAATTTTATTTTTCTGGGACCTTGTGTGACCTGTACAGGACCCTGAATACACTTTGGTCCTCTATATAGAAATTAATTTACAGCTTCCAGTTGCTCTTTGACTATTGCCATTTTAGTTATCAGCTTATTTTCCTTTAAATCTTAATTTTTTTCTCATTTGGGGCGTTCAGAACCAATTACACATTTGCTATAGAGTTTTTGGTATCAAAATACAATATTGTTAACTTGCGGTGGTCCTGGAACCAACTAATATTGTAACTTGAGGGACCACTGTACTCCCTGTAACTTGAACACTTGACTAATAGATACCCTGTAATCATGGTCAGCACAAATGTAGGAGGAAAACTACCCACTCCTATCACTTATCAATAACCCTTAGTATTTATTTAACCCAGTGATAATTTCCAGAACATGTCTGGCTCCACTCTGCATTTTCCCAAGTTACACAACATGTCAAATCTTTACAGCTTTTGGCTTGAAGATGCATTCGGAAAAGAGGAGGATGAAATAATTTGCTTATCTAATTTTATATGTAAGGTAAAACATTCATCCCCAGTAATCGGCATCTGCGGGACAGCCCTGCTGTATTAAGCTGACGTAGAACACGCTTCAATTTAGCATCCGAAGAGCAAAACTAACACATTACCGGAATCTCTGCTATAAAGAAGACAATTTACTACAGTCCCAATCAGCCTGAGGGTTGGCGGAGAAAGCAAACACAGATCTGACGGCCGACGTAATGACTATTGGGAACAGATTATTTTCTCTTCCTAGAAGCTTATAACACAATTGCCAGTGAAGGCGAGACTGTGTTTTGCTATGTCTAAATCTCCATTGGTTCAACATTCTGGAGTGCAGATTCCTACCCCTCACTTCTTCAAATAAATGAATTAAAGGGGTATTCCCCCCCCCCCCTTTTTTTTTTTTCTTTTTAAATTTCCACATAACTTAAGTGCCTCTCATTTGCCAGATCCAACTATAGGTTCAGCCAACTTCAAAAGAGCTTCACTTGAAATTTTCCCCATTCAGCTCAGGGAAGAGGTGCTTGTTATGTTCCATATCTCCTCCATGGAGTAAATGTGGCCACTTTGAACCTGCGTATGGGCAAAGTCACATGATGCCTATTCTACTGGTAAGGATCCTAAAGGTGGGAATTATGGTGGATTCTACACAGCTAACTACATACAAAAAAGTCCCACAAAAAATCCTAATCATAGCTGTAAAGTTATAGTTGTATTGTATAAGAGCTGTAGAACACCAGAAGGTGACCAACTATAGGCCAAGTACTAGAGGTTACCAAGAACTTACTAAGAAGTTGTTGAATAAACTTATTTGCCTCTCTCTCCTTACATGAACTGTATGACCAGCTCAGTCTACCATGCAAGTGTCTTTGAAGAAGAGAGTAGAGAATGGTGAATCTACCAGCAGTACAGTAAGGAATTCATTCTGCAAATCTAGGTAAACCTACTGTTCTGTGAAAGCTTCCTAAACTGTAACAACAACTATTATGGTTTTCATCCAACTTTCAAGGGAATCAGCTATATATAATTCAGAGCTGTAGACATGGGCAGAGAGCTGGGAGGAAGATAAAACAAATAATATTAGTCTCTTAGCCTATAGCTTCAAAGTTATAAAAACATGTTTTATTTCTCAGCTCAAGAAATGCAGTAGTGGTGGTGCTCATCCCTGCCTGATGTGCTTACAGCCTTGAGCCCTGTACATCAATTATGGAGTGCAGAGAAGAGAGGGGGAGGGAGATGGCATGCATGCTGCCACTCAGCACCACCACTTTGGCTCTAGCGCAAGGAGTAGGGAACCTTGGCTCTCCAGTTGTTGCAAAACTACAACTCTCATCATACCTGGACAGCCAAAGCTTTAGCTTTGGCTGTCCAGGCATTGTGGGAGTTGTAGTTTTGAAACAGCTGGAGAGCCAATGTTCCTTACGCCTGCTGTAGTGACTAGAAGTAAAATATGATTTTATAACTTTGCAGCCATCAGTTAAGAAAGTGTTTTGTTCTTTATTTCATTACGGCGCCTACAGGGAGTCTGGGACACTCCTCCTGTCTCATCATTAGTTCTGGCTGCCTCTCTGTCCCTGCTACCTCTTATGATATGAAGCTGTGTATAACACAGGTCTATCATGGCCTCTACAGGGGGTCAGTGTTGATTACTTTAAATACAGAATTGTTATAAAATACAGATACTAAACCACCAGAGAGAAAAAAAAGATTAAGTAGTCACATCACATATACTGACAGGAATAAGGTATAGCAAGGTGGACCCGAGAGGGTTGTTTTAGGAGGTGACCCTTGATGTCACCATAACTTACCTCTTCTTTTAGAGCCATGCTTATAAAGTGGATATTGATCCCTACATGTTACTTGTATCTCTATACCAAAGATGACGCTACGCTAAAATATTCTCGCTGAAGAGAATGGAGACAGATGTACAGCTGCTGATCTGTCACACACACACTTCAAGTCCAGAACGAGATGTAATGTCGAAATCAGAAGAGTACTTATGTTTTAAGACTCTATGAGAGATGGAAGACCGCTCAGTACGTATAGCACAGACACTGCTATTAAAATGGTAATGCTGTGAGAGGAACAACAAAGAGGGTGGAATCAAGGGCATTTTAGCACTTTGTGCAGGGTGCCAGCTCACAGGGTGCCAGCTCTGTAATATGGAATGGAATTAAAACTTCAGAAGAACGGCCATTTGTCTGGATAATACCACCAACACATAATAGTATACCAGCCTATGTATTTGTGGCTGAAGGACCAGCAGGTGTTATCAGTCAGACCCCCACCAATATTCTGAAATGCTTTGTATCCATTTACATGTCGTCCCACATTACAGTCATGACACAACTCAGTTACCTTCTTTACACTGAGTGCTCTATAGGCAAAAAAGTAGTAAAAAGCAACAGTCCAAAGTCTTCAATAAAACAGTAGACGTTTTATTCCCCCGTATGTTCCATGCAACATTTCATACCCTCAATTTTTTTTTCTGCATGAATCCGGCTCCATAGAGATGCTGAGAACATATGGGTGAATAAAACATGGAACATAAGGGTGAATAAAATAGCCAGTGTATTAAAGATTTTGGATTGATGGCAGAATACTGGTCCCGATTCCTGTGCAGTAGAGACCTTACAGGAATTGCACTCACACAAACTCAATTTTTTTGTAAGTCAGCTCATCTCTACTGTGCACCCTCCCATCATTACTAGAGGTTTCTTTACAGTATCGCTCCATACACTCTCTTATGGTTTAAAATTGGGGAAGTGGGGGGGGGGCTGAATTCTGCCTGGTTCTCAGAAAATCCAAACATAAGTGTTCTGTTACTTTATATTCAGTGAGAGGTACAACAAACCTACAAGTGCAAATCTATCTGATATACTTACCCAAAGTAGAAGAGCACAACACAGGTGTATGCCAGGACTCCCTGCACCTTTACTGAACTGGTCACCACTCTGATCAGCTAAAAGGAGAACACATAGGATATAATGTTAGTCATCACAAGCAGAGCCGGTGTGGGATCATGTTTAACCATTCCCTGCACGCAGAATCATCATTCATGATCCAGGTCAGCACTGTTCACAAGATATTAATCTTATACAAGGGTCAAGCATTACAGTATATCAATGACTTCACATGGCCGTCAACCTGCACCCACATGTAAGAGAAAAATTGCCAGACAATAGATGACAAGAACTCATACGTGCCCTATCCCCTATGTGGGGTCAGCTTTATTCATGTCCTAAGTCACCAAGCTCATTCCTCTGTAAACTGCCCATCTGTAAGTGTCCGTTTCTCTATACTATAAAGAATATAATATTAACATATTCATGATGATTTTATTAAACTAATTCAATAATTCGCAGTAACCCCATTACTCTGCTTAACGCCTCAGTCTATGACTAACTATCCCCAGGCTGCTACATAAGAAGCAGTAACATCCTGGCATTATCATGGCTGCAGCCCATCCATTCTCATTCCCGATCTGTTACATCTCATCTTGTTCTCCTTTGCTTCTGGCGTGATTCGCATTGAATACAATGTATATTAATGACCAGTAGCTGGTAATAGATCAGCGTCACACATTTATACTTACAAGCACGGCAAGCGGGAGAGGGATGAATCCCATGCGCCGGGAGACAGAGTCGCTGTAGTCTGTGTAAGCCTGAAAGAAAATAAAGACGGTGACACAGATAGTTTAACCTTGGTGAAATGTAATGTGGGTCAAGGGTGGACGGGACTGAGGGCGTCCATTACACTGGATGCTCTGTGCATGTATATGGAAACCCCACAGGTCTAGCAGGAATATGGCTATATATAACAGACTTGTTCTATATTATATGAGAAAAGGGACAGGGGAATCGTTCATTATATATTAAGGGCTTTTCAAGTACGTACATTTTTCTGACGGCTGCTCACAAGTTCAAAGGCAAGGCTGGCTCTGTATTCACTGTACACCTTCAGGAGACACAAGGGGGAAATGTCAGTGCACAACATACAGGAATAGGATAGGATTAGACAAGTATAGTGTAGTTTTAGTCACAAACTAAATTCCAAATTAAACTAACTATCTGTATGTTCTTATAGTATAGGAAGAAACCTGTGGAAACAGGGGAGTAGACACTATACAAACTCTATGTACAAGTCCATGATTAGATCTGAACCTGGGACCCCAGTGCTGCAGGATAACACACTGCTAACCACTAAGCCACCATGATGGCCAGGGCTTTGTTATTGCTCCTTGCACAGCGATTAGGCTGAAACATTTATATGCACAGAAAGGGTATGTTCACACGGAGGAAAACAGGAGGAATACTGCAGCAGAGCTCCCTGCCACAGAGTCCCTCTCTGAGCGAAGAGGAGAAACACAAGCCATCCCATTGACACACTGATGCAAGCAGGATTCTGTGGCGGGGAGCTCTGCCACGGAAGTCCGCCTGTTTTACTCAGTGTGAATGGGCCCAAAATGAATGATTGCTGCCTCTTCTATCTAGGCATTGCTGTGGGTTCCTGCAGTGGATTCCAGTCCTCATGGCTCACAACAGGTCATAGTTTGAGGATATCCCATACAAAGAACACCTGTGATAATTCTATCACCTGTGACATACTAAGGAGATCCTCAAAACATGACTTGTTGTAGGGCCATAAGGACTGTAATGGAGAAGCATGGAGATAAGAAATATTAACTACTTCTGAAGTGACTTACTTTATGAGCATGCCCTCTTAAGCTCAGGTCTAGTTGCAGTATCCAGACTGAACCTGCCTTACACATCACATGTAATTCCCTCTGCACAGTAACACCCCCAGTATATGACATGTCATCAATTAAAGGCTGTTCTTCAGGCTGGATAACTATCCTGAGCTTGTACCACCTTGGCTATGAGGTGACTAGAAGCAGTGTGGGATATGTACTTCCACTATATCACTGACTACTACCACACCCAGGTCCAAGAAGGCACAAGCAAGAGCACAGCATAAGCCAAGATGCACAACTATACGAAAATGATTATATATCCTAGATCTGCCATCATTAGATGTACTGTACCCTGTGCATTAACCCTGGCCTTCCTGAAATGGCAAGGACTCACAATAAAGCTGAGTCAGCCATTCTTTGCATGACAGCTCTTCATTAGAGAAAACAAAACCTTCTGACCTTTGCTAATAACAGGAGAAGGCATTACCCTTCAAGACTACTACTACAACAGGAGTCCGAGTTGTAAGGGTGTTTCCCTACGCGGCTGTGCCCCAGTCACTGCAGCTATGCAGTTCTCATCATGTAAATGTCCCTTATTGCTCACAGCAGTGTGGGGTCTTAGGTGTTGGACCCCAGCGTATAAAGTGTACCCATTGTCTAGTAATATTTCCCGCTCATAAAATAACACTGCACTGTAAGAGAAAGATTCCAGAGGCTGAAAAGCTAAGCTGACTGAGCATGTCTCACAGCTGAGGGTCTGTCACAAAGACAGCTCTCTGTAATGTAATAAAAACCTCTCATCTGATGCTACCATACACAATATTAGTTCCCATGGTTTTTGGATATACCTTTTAAGCAGAAATGAGAAACCTTTGGCCCTACAGCTGTTGCAAAACTACAATTCCTATCATGTAAAGCATCAGCTGTCCAGGCATGATGTGAATTGTAGTTTAGCAACAGCTGGAGGGCTGAAGGTTCCCCCTCCCTGCCTTAAAGCCATTTGTAGTAACCTCTTACATATCACACATGAAAAGTTATTGATCGCACTGGGTCTCACATCTCCCCAGCTGTCAATCAAATCCAACTTGTTTGCTTTAATACAGTCTATGGAGCGAACAAGTAGGATGAGGAGCTTCCCAGAGGGTTTCGAGAGTCAGATCATTGACTTTTGATGGACTTACTGCAAACGACATTAATGCTTTAAAGTAGTTGTGATGGAGAACTCCATACATGAATTGGGGTAAAGGTAAAAAGAGTTATGAGTTATACTTACATCTGCAGTGATGTCATTGAATTTGGTTATAAAGGCGTGTTTCACTACGTCCACTGCAATCTCAGATGCAATGACCATGCACACGTCGGGGAATAACACCCACAAGTGGTCTGGGAAGCAGGAAAATAAGATTCTAATACAGTTCTGAGCACATTAAGGTATAAATGCTGAGGTCTCATTTACAAGCCACGGAGGGTACAAGTACTTGGACATGGACTGCTTACTTTCTGATTCATAATGAACGCACCTACAGATGTCCTATTGCAGCCATGTAAAATATGGAGCTTTAATATGAAAGCCATGGCCACAGGCAGAGACAGTACACAGATATATACACACACACACAATATATATAGACCTATATGCAAACTGAAAGGTCTGACCCCCTTTTATTACATATAAGAAAATCAAAGATGATAGTGACCTGGGTTCCAGGAGAACTGCTCCATGTTTCTCAGACATACAATCAGTAGTAGCACATAATTTGTGAATCTCTCTTTGATATCTGCAAGCAACAGGAAAGGGTTAGAGAATAAAGCACAGGAGCAGGAGAACAAACACTAGCAGGAGAATGGTTGTTACTGAACAGTCACATGGGAAACCATGATTCTCTGATGATTAATATCTTGTGTTGAGGACTCTCTTATGAGCACACTGCTGCATGCTATGGAAAGCAGTGCTATTCTTTCCAGGTTAGGGCCCTATTCCACCGGACGATTATCGTTCGCATAATCGTTAACGATTAACGATCTCAAACGACCGCTATTGCGAAAGATTTGAAAACGTTCACTCATTTCCATGGAACGATAATCGTTACTTATGATTGTATTTGCGATCGTTTTTCTTCACTATTTCTTCGCTATTGCGTTCGTATCTACTGCGAACGACCGAACGTCTTATTCAATGCGAATGATTTGCGAACGTTTTGCAGACGAGCAAGGATAAAAATAGGTCCAGGTCTTATAAAGTAAACTGTATTTCAACCGAACGATTATTGTGTAGATTCGAACGATTTAACGAAAATCTGAACGATAATCGTCTGGTGGAATAGGGCCCTTAGAGACTAGATCTGTCGGTGCCGCTAGTGATGACTGCATAATTGACAGCTATGCTGTGGTGCTGGTTATAAAGGCAGATGTGAACAGAGCCACATTTCTGCATTGTAAAGACACGTCAAAAGTTTTGATCAATTGTGGTCTGAGAGTTCAATCACTAGAATGAGCTGGGAGAAGTGTGTGCTATAAACAAAAAGTTTCATCCACGGCTTCTTAAAAAATGTCTACCTTTTATTCAAATAAAGTTCCAGCAGCACTTTGACCAGAATCTGCTGGCATCCGCTACTACCTTCAGGCAGAGACAAATCACCTCACGATTTTGGCATACTTCTGGAGTGCTGTGGACTTTACTACATTTACCTTTTATTCAATAAAAGTTACACATTTTTTAAGAAGCCGTTGATGAAACTTTTTGTTTATGGTGAATTCATCTGGGTGCGGCCCGCGATACAATTCCTATGAGCTTCGTACTCAAGAGGTCCACATACACCTTAAGGAGATTACGGCTGGTTTGGGTGAGCCCAAACTGTACCTTTAGTTCATCCAGAAGTATGTTCTGAACGCATTATTTCCCGAATCTTTCACGGGACTGAAAAGCTCTCTCCTATTTTTTTTTAAGGAGCAGATACACTTAAAAGATCCAGTGCAAAGTGGTAAATGTCAGCTGAAGTGATGTAAAGCAACTGACCGCCATTGAGATGGAGTATAGTTACTTATAAGAATTAATGGGCATGTCACATGGCCTTGGATAGGCTCGTAGTGTGTGCAGGAATAGGACTGGCTTGCAGAAAACTCCACTACAGCATCTTGGATGAACTGGTGCTAACAGCGACCATGGAAATGAGTGAACCATGAGCACGCTCAGAATTGTCCAAAACCGAACTCTCTGCATTTCAATACCAGTGTATGAAGAAGTTGGATCTATGTTGGATCCAGCCTCAGGGCTGCATCCAACTTCTTTAGCTATCAGTAATGAAATGCTGAGAGTACAGGTTGAAATGAATCCAAGCATGATAGAGGTTTGCTCATCCCTAGCGACCAGCAATGACACCAATCCATCAAAAGCACTGCTCCTGTCTCTGGAGAAGCTTTCCACTAGACCCTTGAAGATGACAATAAGCATCCACAGGAGTAACAGCACATAGAGATGGACCACTCAGGGGATCACACCCTTGTGTCAGTGTTTCACAACACCATGTCATAGAGGGAACCCTGCGATCAATACTTACGTAGTAAATTATCTGTGTAGTAGTAAAATACACAAAGTTTCCTGGGGGCAGGAAACACGAAGATGAGGAGGTGGGCCCATATAATGTGATGGCACATTAACACGGCTCCATTCACTACTGCATAAGTCAGCTACATACTATGTAATACACATCGCACAGAAAATACATACCGCTGTTGGACATTTGGAACAGATTATTCTTCTCAAACTTCTTGAAGACGCTCCCTTTTATTTCCACAAACTGAAAAGGAAGGAGACAAAGTGAATGTACAAGGAACTTCTAAATTACACAGTCAATGATATATACAAAAGAAAACCGCTGCTACCATAATTATGCCACTTCATTCAATGTGAACCTTCTCCTGAAAAATAAATATGGTATAGGAAGGCGCCATTAAGGCCCAGGGACACATAGGGTGTACATTGCAAATTCATACAAAGTAGTCAGCGGTACAGCAGTCCCAATAAAACCATCTTTTATTGATCCACAGATAAAAAAGTATCCATATACAGATGTAAAAGCTGCGACAAGTTTCAGTCTATAAATGTCTTAAGGCATTATACATTGAAATGAAATCCTAAATTACAAAGGAATAAAACTTTATTGAAGCAATGTATAAAAACACCACTTCTATAGAGCACTTACATTATTAGACATCATGATGGTCAGAAGAGACTTGTTGTGGGAGTTGAAGGCAACATTCAGGGTGGTCGCTTGCACTAATATTAGGATGGCATGTAAGACTGGGGGCATAGTCCATAAGGAAAATAGCCATAATAAAGCCCTGCCTCCATGCACCCCGCTAGATCTAAATTCAGCGGACCTGCACCTGTTCCGAAGCAGGTGTGTAGATTTGTGCCACGATGTACACCCGCAGGGGTAAATCATGATAAAATCAGATGCGGGACGCCTCTCCTCACGCCATGCCCTGCAAACCAGGGGGTCGCCAGGGTTCTCAATGATAAAGCTCACTTTGTGTGAAGCCTTCCTTCTGTATCCTACAGGGATATGGCTTCAGATTCAGGTTCAGAGGTATCTGTGATGGATATAAACACAACGATCCTCTTGGCCATAGAACAGAATAGTTACATAGACTGTCTCTCGCTCTGGAGAAACCATCCTGTCCTTCACTACACAAATAACCCTTTGATTTGAATGGACATGGTGTAATGCCTATTTTCTCCTGTGGTGGTGCTTCAGGGGAACTGAACACTACCCATGATTGTTCACTGGGAACTCAGACAGGGGACATTTTGTGATCAGATTATTGACAAGGGACTCTTCTAAAAATAGGGATGGTCCTAAGCAGAGATTCCCTTTAATTATTCAGATATATAACTGGATCCCTCGTGTATTACAGGGTAGTCACAGTATACACTTTGGTACTGCACAGCAGTGAGTTGTTCTCTGTAAAGGATACAGACATATAGGACACCCATGAAGAAGTGGGGAATGACACCCAGATGGGCTCTCTTCCTCTCCTTGGGTTCTGTAGCTGTCCAGTATAAAGCGTCCAGAATGTCTTGTCCAAAGGAGGAAAACAGGCGATCGGCAACCTGGAGAGAAAATAAACATGGTTTATAGCTGTGACTAAAGACGCCATCTCATGTTGTGCAACAGTTATATAAAAGTGACTTATTATGGCAGCGTATGCAATAGAAAAAACAGCGCCCTCTAGTGCTCTATATATGACCTGTTAAAGAGCCAATATGATTATACATGGTTTCCCTTCTCAAATAACATTGGGGACGTTCCCAGTAGACAATGCGTGGCCACTTTACTTACCTCCAGCATGTTATAAATAATGTACAGCTTGATGACGGACTGTCCCCGGATCAGGTGGTACATCATGGAATAGTCCACATAGTGCATCATAAAATAGCAGATCACTAGTATTACCCCCTTCAGGATATCGCAGACCTGTGCCGGCTGCAGAACTCGGCCACCACTGAAAAATGTAAGAACAAAAAAAAAGTCAAGAACCAAGACGTAACTGAGCTGAAGTGCACAGTGGGAGGACACACAGCGCCATCTAGTGTCATAAAGCGGTAATACACAGGAAAGAAAAAGCTTTCTAGACTTCATGATTGAAGGTGTTTAGGGTCCATTAACACAGAAAGATTACCTGACAGATTATCTACCAAAAATTTGAAGACAAAGCCAGGAATGGATTTGAAAAGAGGAAAAATCTCAGGCTTTGCTTTATGACCTGATCTCTGTTTATAGTCTGTTCTGGCTTTGACTTCAAATCTTTGGCAGATAATCTGTCAGATAATCTTTCTGTGTAAATGGACGCTTAGGAGGTTCTACATTGAAGCCACCAATGTGTGATCAGAGGGAGCTTGATGTAGATACTGCAGTCTAGCACCTTTCCAGTGAAGGGGCCGAGCTACAGTACCAGACACATCTGCTATTCAGCACTATGGACACACAAGACATACATCCCTGTGCCTTATAAATCTAGCTACATGAGCAAGGTCCTGTATGTAATAAAATGCTGGGACTCTTATAGCAACCTGGAGCATCCATAGGAGCGTATTCCCTTTGGTAGATGGGCGCTGGCAACCTGATAAACCTCCTGTATTAGACTTATAATGGAGCCTGATTCGGCTATAACACATGATCACAGCAGATCACAGCACTGAGGCCTCGTGCAATCTAATCTTTGAGCATGTCAGGGCAGCAAAACCTAAAGGGTGTCATTGCTCAATAGAGGCCCATAGGTCCAGAAATGTATCTGGATTTCCTCATGAGAAATCCAAATAAATTTCATGGACATGTGACCTTAGTCTTGACCAGATGTAAGGGTCTGATACAATTGGTCTAGACAATCCCCTCTGTGATAAGTATCCTGACAGCAGATACACTGTAATAGTCAGGATAGGATGGAGATTCTGGGGTTGAGGTGTTCAGATCTATGGCGTAAACTGGAGGGATCAGAAAACCCTGAGCTGTGATGTATTAGGTAAGTATGTATGGGGAGGGGGGGGGGTACCCTTTGAGTATTAACAAGAGAGTTCCCATTCACAGACAGAAAGCTGGCTCAGCTGTTGCCTGTAGACTAGAATACAGAGAGGTGTTCACGTGCAGGCGGCTCTCTATTCATATGTCTATGTTGGGAAATCCCTATAGGCTGTGTTCACACTGGGCAGTTTTGTTGCATTTTTAATATGCTTTTTATTTTGACTGGAAAGCTCACCTGAGAGACATCAGTGTTCACCAATCAAATCAGAAAATTAATCTTAAAAACGCAATGTATGTACATAGCCGTAAACTGGGATGATGGGCGCTGTAGCATTGCAAATGGGTTACATAGTGATATGTGTAGTCTCCAGTACACTGGTTATATAACTATGGCACTCTGGGGCCTCTATCACCAGGAGGCACTTGTGTAGTTATTAGTCACATTACATCTCACATAATGACAGACAGATGTGGCTGGGATATATAATGTGATGTCACTATGTAAGAACACTGCAGCCCTGGCCTCCCTCACACATCCAGACCCACTGTATATAGATCCTGTCCTGTACTGAGCAGCCTATGTACGCTATGACTATGGACTACCTACATAGCACGGAAGTGCTTACATTACACTGTCTGCATTATTCTAATGTCACGCCGGCTCTATGAGAATTGTTATTACAGCAGCGGCTCTGTCTCCTGTAATATAAGCAGTACTCACTACAGAAGCCACTGATACTAAATAAACTTTTTGTGCAGAACAATGCATGGAAACCAGCAGCTTCTAATACCTGCTTGGTTTCATAGCAATTCAATGGACCCTTAAGGAACAGATTGTTCTTACCGCTGGGACAACCCTCATCTTCCTCTGTAAGGTGAAAGACGTCAGGAAAGTGAGCGGAACATCCCTGCTGTACAGGCTTAGCATGATGCTCATAAAAACAGAGCAGCCTGAGAGTTACTGACCTCGCTAGGATATAGAGCAAAAGCCAAGGGACCAACTTTTGTTTTTACTTAGGACTAGAGCCCATAGTAATCAAGTGCCGAGCCGGGATCAGCGTCATTGTGATAATGAGTCCCAGACTGGCATGAGGCAGGGATCGCCCCTCCACGATCTCTTCACAAGAGGTGATCCCACCACTAGACCCCAGCTGATTGCTTTTTCAGGCCATTTAAATGCTGCTGTGAGTTTTCATGTGACCACAACACCTATTGATGCGGTTTCCTCTGATCTCCCCTGTCATTGTGTATTGGAGACTTTAGCTCGCTCCGGATCACACAGTACACCTGCAGTAGCTGACATATCCCCATCAGCTACACCACACTACTCGCACTTTAGGGGCAGAAAACTTCACAGTCACATTAATAATCTTCCTGTCTCTCACCTTAAGCCACAACAAGGCAGAGTAATAAACCTGACAAAGGCCAGAAGGACTCTTAATGGGAGCAGTGTGAAGACGTACAGGAAGGCGTCCAGGCACAGGAAGAACCCAAAGAACATCAGCTGCAAGACAAAATGGGAATTAGTTATATCCAATAGAGCAGAAATCTGATAATCTGGCTCTTATGTTCATCAACTGAAAACATCCATCTTGTAAAACAAGCCGTCCCCAGACTGTACATGTCTAATAATACGTTATACTAATACTGCCACTCCCTGTACGAGGCACATTCAACTATTAAAGCAGGTTGCTGGGCTTAAAGCCCAAAGCCGCTCAGATTTCAGGTTTGATGGCTACTAAGCCCGTTGGCGCATCCTCCTCAACAAAACCAGGGACGTGATGTTCTCACACTGTGCTTTATTGGGTTTCTGGGCCTTCCTCTGACACTGAGGAAACAAGCCAGTGAATTCTTAAAGGCAATCAGTCAGCTCCATATCATGCGCAGAGAGCAAGTGTCATGGAGGCGACGCTGAGCATCTCTCCTCCCTGCCTTTAATGATTGAGGAGGATATAGAGCTCACAGATTCCCTTTAAGGGTCCCATAGATATTAGAGAAAAGTCATCTGTTTAGTGCAGGGATGAGGAACCTTTGAAGGTGCATGACCACCTTTATCCCTGATCAACACATGCTGCTCCTCTGTAAGCCTGGGTGGGAGAGCTGCCATCTTCTCATTCTCAGGATCAACTGGGGTCCTGGATGTTAGACCCATACTGATCAGATACTTACCAACTATCCCATGGATAATCCCTTTAAATACAAAAAACAAATCTGCACACATAGGTGAACATTTATTAATGTGCATACGCCACGGGATAGGCACTGGTTTTTGTCTTTCTGTGACATGTGCCAGGTGTGATTGGCCCTTGCCTGATAAACAAGCAGGGGGCACTGGGGTGTGTGTGTGTGTGAATGAAGGCCAGTCTTTCGCCCCCATGTGATGAAGATGGGAGTGCAAACCTAATGTGATGTGCCACTTTCTAGCAGGCTGCATCCAGTCTATAATGCAGCAGTGATCCGCCGCAGTGATGGTCAGACTCATCACATCTTCTCCTGGCAAGGTGGGACATTTTACTGCCACATTTAGCAGTCTGTGTTTGCGGTGATCTCTGCCAAGGCTTTCTAAAATTACTGATCAGATGCCGCGGCCCCCCTTGTAGAGCAGCACTTTGCTGACAGAGGGTCGGCCGCACTTTTTACAACGCCTGCTCGGGTTTATGTTGGAGAGATGAGATCTGCAGTATTTAAAGTGGAAAAAGAAATCTTGGCGAGAGGCGAAATGTGACACTGGAAGCCGAATATTCTACTAGGGAATAGGTGATAAAAGCAAAAGAAATGAAAACAGAGGAGGGGGGCATGGTAGAACATGAGATTCATGGGATAAAGCTGAGTAACATGGATTAGAGAAAGCGCTCTGTAAAGGGAGGGGGTGTCACACTCTTTCATTCCATTTGCTGGTCCCGTCACCCATAGGAGATAACTGCGCAGGGATTTCCTATAGACATTAGACTCACCTCTGCTCATTAACATACGGAGCATGAAGACGAGCAGAGATTTCTCAGTAATGGGACTGGCATCCGGACCGTCACTGAGGGGGGGAAGGGGGAGGTATTCAACCCTCTTTTAAGGGGTAGGGTGGGTTCTGCCCCATCTCCTGCCTGACCGGTTCCCTTTAAGGGTGATAGATTTATCTGACAGATCATTGAAGCCAAAGCCAGGAACGGACTCTAAACATGTCATAAAGGAAAGACTGAGATTACTCCTCTTTTCAAATCCATTCCTGGCTTTGGCTTCAATAATTTGTCAGATAAATCTCTCTGTGTAAAGGCGCCCTAAGGCTTTTGCAGCTTTTGGCTGTCAGGGCATGTTATAGTTTTGCAACCGCTGGAAAGCGACAGGTCAGAAACCACCAATGTGATCCATGTGGCCCATTTCCTAATGTACGTTGACAGCCCAGTGTAAATCTCTATATCTTCAGTAACAGAGTACTCACCCGCCTATATACTAAATATACACTTGCACCCCCATTAGAATGAATTGCACTGGCAAGGATATACCATCATTATATTATTGGTGGGGTTCTGACCTCTAGGATCCCCACCCATGAGAGAATGAAGCAGATGCAGGGCTGGTGTAGCAATGTGTTCCCCTTTAAGTTAATACAGCCATCTGCAATTCCAGAGATATCCTGACCCCCCCTGCGATAATTGTATTACAGATGTGACACCTGAGTGACAGCCCAGAGGATGCTGCGGACAGAGGAAGGCAGCAGCGGTGCGCAGGGAGTCTCTGAGCTCCACCCACACACATGGCGCTCCACCAGGTAACATTACACAGAGCCCAGTGCCAGGAGCTTCTGACTAACTGGGCTGCTATATTACAAGGCTCTGTCACCCATCCCCGGGTGCTATTTCATCTGTATATTAAATGAGACTGATGACACTACAGGGATTCTCAGGAAGAAATAGAAAAGCATCACCATGTAGCCGCCCCCTGAATACAGTGGATGGGCAGCACCTGTACTGTACTAATACTCTGTGGATAGCCTCAGCTTCTTACGTGAACATTAAGGTGGATAAGACTAAAGAAACCTCTTTCACATGGACAGTATTCTGCAGTATAGAGGTCTGTGCTGCGGATACAAGACAGATTTTTCCTAATGATTTCTATGAGCATATCCATCATTACAGATTATTTTGTGGTTGGCTCAAGAGGATAGATACTGAAGGATAGATATCAGGGGGTCATTGGTAATGGGGTATATTCTGAGCAGAGACTGGTTACAAGTGGTGGCTACAAGCGTCTGTTCTGGGTCCTATACTTTTTAATATGTTTGTAAGTAACATAGGAGGTTAAGGTTTGGTAGGTAAGGATAGTGACATAGGAGGTTAAGGTTTGGTAGGTAAGGATAGTGACATAGGAGGTTAAGGTTTGGTAGGTAAGGATAGTGACATAGGAGAAGGTTTGGTAGGTAAGGATAGTGACATAGGAGAAGGTTTGGTAGGTAAGTATAGTGACATAGGAGAAGGTTTGGTAGGTAAGAATAGTGACATAGGAGAAGGTTTGGTAGGTAAGATTAGTGACATAGGAGAAGGTTTGGTAGGTAAGATTAGTAACATAGGAGAAGGTTTGGTAGGTAAGATTAGTAACATAGGAGAAGGTTTGGTAGGTAAGGATAGTGACATAGGAGAAGGTTTGGTAGGTAAGTATAGTGACATAGGAGAAGGTTTGGTAGGTAAGAATAGTGACATAGGAGAAGGTTTGGTAGGTAAGATTAGTGACATAGGAGAAGGTTTGGTAGGTAAGAATAGTGACATAGGAGAAGGTTTGGTAGGTAAGGATAGTGACATAGGAGAAGGTTTGGTAGGTAAGGTTAGTGACATAGGAGAAGGTTTGGTAGGTAAGAATAGTGACATAGGAGAAGGTTTGGTAGGTAAGTATAGTGACATAGGAGAAGGTTTGGTAGGTAAGGTTAGTGACATAGGAGAAGGTTTGGTAGGTAAGATTAGTAACATAGGAGAAGGTTTGGTAGGTAAGGATAGTGACATAGGAGAAGGTTTGGTAGGTAAGGATAGTGACATAGGAGAAGGTTTGGTAGGTAAGAATAGTGACATAGGAGAAGGTTTGGTAGGTAAGAATAGTGACATAGGAGAAGGTTTGGTAGGTAAGGATAGTGACATAGGAGAAGGTTTGGTAGGTAAGGATAGTGATATAGGAGAAGGTTTGGTAGGTAAGAATAGTGACATAGGACAAGGTTTGGTAGGTAAGGATAGTGACATAGGAGAAGGTTTGGTAGGTAAGGATAGTGACATAGGAGAAGGTTTGGTAGGTAAGGTTAGTGACATAGGAGAAGGTTTGGTAGGTAAGATTAGTAACATAGGAGAAGGTTTGGTAGGTAAGGATAGTGACATAGGAGAAGGTTTGGTAGGTAAGGATAGTGACATAGGAGAAGGTTTGGTAGGTAAGAATAGTGACATAGGAGAAGGTTTGGTAGGTAAGAATAGTGACATAGGAGAAGGTTTGGTAGGTAAGGATAGTGACATAGGAGAAGGTTTGGTAGGTAAGGATAGTGATATAGGAGAAGGTTTGGTAGGTAAGGATAGTGACATAGGAGAAGGTTTGGTAGGTAAGGATAGTGACATAGGAGAAGGTTTGGTAGGTAAGATTAGTGACATAGGAAAAGGTTTGGTAGGTAAGGATAGTGACATAGGAGAAGGTTTGGTGGGTAAGGATAGTGACATAGGAGAAGGTTTGGTAGGTAAGAATAGTGACATAGGACAAGGTTTGGTAGGTAAGGATAGTGACATAGGAGAAGGTTTGGTAGGTAAGAATAGTGACATTGGAGAAGGTTTGGTAGGTAAGGATAGTGACATAGGAGAAGGTTTGGTAGGTAAGGATAGTGACATAGGGGAAGGTTTGGTAGGTAAGATTAGTAACATAGGAGAAGGTTTGGTAGGTAAGGATAGTGACATAGGAGAAGGTTTGGTAGGTAAGCAGGGCCGGCTCCAGCTTTTTGTGGGCCCTTGGGCGACAGAGCCTCGGCGGGCCCCTTTGAGGAGCAAATCATGGAGAGACAGGCGAGGAAAGATTTGCAGCAGAAGAAACATGCGGCTGCTGCATATCTTTCTCCTCCTGTATCTCCTGATCTCTGCAGTAGTCAGGACTCTGGAGGAGTCAGACCCAGTCACAGGATTATATATATATATCATGCTGGTGCTGCTAGTTCTCTAGTATACAGCTCCTTGTGTGTGTGTGTGTGTGTGTATATACATACACACACAGAGCAGAAGCTGTATACTAGAGAACTAGCAGCACCAGCATTATATATATTTATTTATAATATGAACATGGTGAGACCTCTAGTTCTCCTATATTCAGGCCCTGCAGTGATATACAGTGTGTATATATATATATATATATATATATATATATATATATATATATATATACACACACACACACACTGTATATCACTGCAGGGCCTGAATATAGGAGAACTAGAGGTCTCACCATGTTCATATGATAGATAGGAGATAGGGAAATAGATAGATAGATAGATAGATAGATAGGAGATAGGGAAATAGATAGATAGATAGATACAGATATCTAGTTGTTTTCTGTATAGAGGTCCTGCTGTAATATATATATATATCCTGCTGTAATAGATATAGATATATTACAGCAGGACCTCTATACACAAAACAAGTAGAAGAACCAGCACATACAGGACACTTAGTTTGCAGAGCCTACCTGCTGCCCTCAGGTCATGTGTACGATCACATGACCCGTGACATCATCAAAGGTCCTTCAGACTCAAAGGTCCTCTTTCCTACTCGGCTGTAGGGAAGATTTGTGATGGAAGACAGGTGCTCGGGGGCCCCAGTATGGATCGGCGGGCCCCTAACTGTCACATGCGGCCTCTAGGGGCCCAGTCCTCTTTGTTACTACACTTTTTTTTCTTTTTTACTAACAAAAAAAATGTAGTAACAAACGGGAGTGGGCCCCTAGAGGAGCTGGGGGCCCCGGCATTTGCCCTACTTAGCCGGGTGCTGACGCCGGCCCTGTAGGTAAGGATAGTGACATAGAAGTAAGTTTGGTAGGTAAGGTTAGTGACATAGGAAAAGTTTTGGTAGGTAAGATTTGTCTGTTTGCTGATGACACAAAAGTGTGCAATAGGTTGATATTCCTGGAGGTGTCAGTAATATGGAAAATGATTTCGCTTTGCTAGATAAGTGGTCCAGACAATGGAAACTGCAGTTCAATGTTTCCAAATGTAAAATAATGCACTTGGGGAGGAGGAATCCTCTATCGAGTATCAAATCAGCAGTTCTGTGTTGGCAAAGACTTCAGAAGAGAAGGATTTAGGGGGAGTGATTTTTGACAGCCTTAAAATGAGTCACCAATGCAGCCAGGCGGTGGGGAAAGCAAATCGTATGCTGGGCTGTGTGTGTGTGTGTGTGTATATACATACATATATATAATGGTATGCTAGGCTGTATAGCTAGAGGTATAACCAGTAGGAAGAGGAAGATTGTGATCCCGCTGTATAGAGCTCTAGTGAGAAAAGAAGAGAAAAGGGGGGGGGGGACATGATCAAAACCATTTTCTGCAGACAGTCTTCTATGCTTCTAAAACAGGCTGCCGACATAGAGCATGATATGCCATGGGCCAAACAGTCTTAGTGTGACTTAGTTTGACACATTTGCCGAGTGTGGGGAGCTGCCAGGGAGCAGCCCAAGGATTTGTGGTTTGGGCAGCATGATATGATGACAAGCCTGAATGTTCCATGGGGCAGGTAACACACAGTTCTGAAGGGGGTGGGTGGATGCTCAGTATTATATCTGTACATAGATAAGTATTCTATAGGGTGATAATCACAGTTATGTCTGATGCACCAGGTTGGCTTACAGTTATACCCATACTAATAAAAAGCAGGGGGGAGGGTGCGCCTTCTAAGTGCACTGCACCGAATACTGACACGATCCCACAGTAAAATGCCAGACAGCGGCCTGCAAAATAGAAATCAGGTGTTTCAGCCATGGGGTGTTTAACCCATCCTTAGTAGTAGTAAGCATGGCATCTTTCCTTACAAAGAAAGTCAAACTCAGCACAGAAGTGTTTTACATGCTGGGAAGAAGAAGTGGTCTCTGGAGCCCTACAACACATGGACCAACTCATGCAGCACAATGTCTGTCTGCACCGAATACGTTCCTTGTGCTTTGTATAGAGGGTAGAAACATAAGCGGCACTGTTCTCAGGACTTCCTGGAGTCATCCATCTGTATCATACAGATATATGTTTATACCCACAGGTCCATATGCTGCAGTGAGATAAAACTACAAGTGTGTGACTCTAAGGAGCCGCCCAGAGCCTCCCCCTCCCGGCTGCCGCTGACGTTAATGGTCTCTGTGGTAACAGTGACAGCTACTAGATGTCACCGCTACACTGCAGACAGCACATCGCACTACACATCACGTGAACCGTAAAGTAACCGTGCAAACACTTCCATCTACTTATCCTGTGCTGATCTGACACTATGTGATCTCTATTCACTTTTGTTCACGTCCAAAATGAACGTGAAAATTGCAGGAGGGTGCAGGAAATCTGATCAGCCTAGCTCTGAGACATCAGATATACTGTCTGTGGGAACAGGAAACCAGACAGATTTATAACAGAGAGGAAACCTTCATGAGATTTCTACCATGATGTGAATGATTGTGTCATCGCTATATACAGAGAATCTATATAAGGTGATGCACTACGGATCAGCACACAGTGCCAGCCACCACCAAGGCTTGGCAGTACTACAGACAAGCTATTTAATAAGAAATCATTAAAAGGGGTAATCCAATGAAAATCTTTTTCTTTCAAATTAACTGGTTTCAGAAAGTTATATAGATTTCTAATATACTTCTATTTAAAAATCCCCAGTCTTCCATACTTATCAGCTGCTGTATGTCATGCAGTAAGTGGTGTATTCTTTTCAGTCTGACACAGTTCCTATGTTAAAGATTTTTAAATAGAAGTAAAGTACAAATCTATTTAACTTTCTGACAACAGTTAGAAACAGACAGAGCCCTTCAACACATTATTTCTACACATTATAAGCTCTGGACATGGGTAAAAATTCTTATCAATTGTCAGAACGCTGGAGTTAAATAGTTGCACAAACTTTCAGGCTGCCATCTTCATTCCTCCACACATTTTAAGACCCCAGCCCCTATTTTCAGAGTTTAGTGGATGTGTCCCTCACACATCTGTGTGTCCTAGATGCTGCTTTGCCTAATCTCAATTAGCGACACAGCATTAGGCCACCTTCTCCCATATTAAGAAACACATGTAGCCAAAGGCACACCCCTATGTAGTTAACAGAGCGCCATGTTGCAGATCAATGCAGTTTCAGCCACATTCATTCCTTGTTATGTAAGAAAATCTCCCCATTCCTAGACTGATGTCTTCTTATACCTGCGCTCACCTTCCTTGTACTGACATGGATTCGTAGGCGTGGGAGTTTACCCCTCCTTTCCCCTGCAGAGTTTGCCATGGGTGATCCGCTTTCTGCCTACACTTTCATCCACCTCCTCTTGTGTACATTCCTCCCTTCCTATAGCCTGTATGATCTGCCCTCCCTTAGGACTTGGATGCTTTTCTCCCTCTCCACGCTCTCATCTGCCCTGTATGACTTCCTCTTTCCCCTGCTGTTATTTGTAACACAAAAGGTGGGAGAAGCAGAGACAACAAGAGAGCCAGCAACAGTTTGCTGTAGGATTTATGTCAGATTCAGCAGGACAGTCACCCTGTAAAGGAATTAAAGGTAACTAATCACCTCCCTGAGGGAGGAGAGTTCCCCCCCTGGCCCCTTGCAGCCACCAGGCCCAGCTCCCAGACGCGAGGTGGCAAATTTGAAACCTTCATCTTAACTGTCCGTCCCGGCACCTGGTAAGTAGGCATGAGGGCGGACCCGCAGCGGTATGTAGTCACGCTGCCTCCACCCTCTTCCCAGCCACTCACTCTTGATTGGCAGCCTGAGCGCAGGGCTTTGCATGAGTGGCTGGGAAGAGGGCAGAGGCGGCGTGCCTAAATGCCGCTGTGGCTCTGCCCTTATGCCTACTTACCAGGCACCAGGACAGACCATTAAAGATGAAGGTTTTGAATTCTCTGCCCCACTGGAGACTGACGGGCACAGCGCTGGAGAAGGACTGAAGGCAGAAAGAACACATAACACCTCTTTAAGTCATACCCTCTAGGCGAATATTTCTGCTGTGTCAGAGTAGTTTGTGACAGATAAGGAGCTGTGGACAGACCATACAATATGACGACTCATTCACATGTGCATTTTACATCAGTATTTAAAAGCCAAAGCCAGGCAAAAGCATGAACAGGGAGAACCTGCACTGGAAAGATTTACACCTCTTCTGTCTCAGACTTCTGAAGGCCTTAAAACGGGTATTCCAAGAAAGGATCCACATTTTCGGGATTGCTGGTGGTCCCGGAGTCTGAACCTCCACAATCTGTCACTCATCTCCTATTCTGTGGATAGGTAACACCCCTTTAAGGTGTCCATACACAGTCAGACACAGTTGGCAGAACCCTCTAATTTTTTTTAAATGTCTCCATTTTGAGTGCAATTAAGTAAGAACAGGATCAAGACATGATGATTAGGGAGAGGGGGGTATATTTAAAGGAGAAGTTCGGCCAAAAGTATTTTTTAATCTGTTATTTCTTATGGAAAGTTAGACAAATTCACAATGTACATTAATTATGGGAAATGCACATATAGGGCTATTTCCCTTAATTTAGTAGATCATGGAGTGTTAGAATTCTCTCAAAAACCGTGACATCACGAATCAGGTGTAATTATTATGGAGTGTCCAGCAGTATATGTAGAAGTCCATAGACTGTATTGAAGTGTATGGAAGATGCAATGTAATGTAAAAACTACACTTTATTGATAGACTATGTTTATGGGATAATTTGGGGAGCAAGGACACTTGCTTCCCAAATGGAGGGCACCGAGCAGGGAGGAAGAGAGGTGCCAGTGCAACTACCTCCTCCCTCCCTCCCTGCTTGCTGCAGTGGGACAGATAGACACTACTACTCCTCCCATCATCTGCTCATAGTATGAACTCCATGATCTACTAAATTAAGGGAAATAGCCCTATATGTGCATTTCCCATAATCAGTGTACATAAGGAATTTGTCTAACCTTCCATAAGTAATAACGTATTAAAAATACTTTTGTCCGTAGTTGTTCTTTAACTTTCTATTCTGTGGATAGGGGAGTAAGTGATTTAACTTGGTAACACCCCTTTAAGGGGGTCCATGCACAATCAGACACAGCTGGCAGAACCCTCTTAGCAGATCCATTGCTCAAGCAGGGGAGAGGCTATTGCAAACTTCTTTAGTATATACACTCTCTATATGTGGGTTGTGGACCCAGTCTCTGGGTTTTCTAGGCTAGAATTGGGAAGAAATGATCTACCATCCCAGAACATTATGAAAGATACTGAAAGACTGAAAACACCAATACAAGATGAACGCAGAAATAACTTGCATGCAATTCAAGTTATACCTCCAAACATAAGCCTCACTCACCTTCTCCAGCTCCCGGGGTATTCGTAGGCAGGTATACACCCGCTCTCGCCTCTCCTTGTATTTTGCTTCATTATGTTCCAAAAAATACCCCCGGGTGAGTTCTGCACCGATAAACCTGAATAATGAGAGATCTGCAAGACAAAAGTGTATGGAAAAGGAATTTATCATATTGCTTGAAAATAGCAAATATAACAGTAACGTTATGGGCGTAAATCAACTGAAAATAAAGGGCTTTGGTCTGAAAGATTTTTAACACGCAGTGGGGTTTTGGTCTCTAATAGCAGACATGATCACCAAAGAAGAGGGGGGAAGCTCCTGCTGAAGACACAGTGGTGGTGTGGGAGAAAACCCGTGGTGCAGTCATAGCAATTGACATAGAGAGGCACCTGCTGCAGCCAAAACAGTGGAAGGGGAGAGGCACCTGCTGCAGCCAAAACAGTGAAAGGGGAGAGGCACCTGCTGCAGCCAAAACAGTGAAAGGGGAGATGCACCTGCTGCAGCCAAAACAGTGAAAGGGGAGAGGCACCTGCTGCAGCCAAAACAGTCGAAGGGGAGAGGCACCTGCTGCAGGCAAATCAATTGACGGGGAGAGGTACCTGCTGCAGCCATAGCAGTGTAAGGGGAGAGGCACCTGCTGCAGCCAAATCAGTTGACGGACAGAGGCACCTGCTGCAGGCAAAATAACTGACGGACAGAGGCACCTGCTGCAGCCAAAACAGTGGAAGGGGAGAGACACATGCTGCAGCCAAAACAATGGTAGGGGAGAGGCACCTGCTGCAGCCAAATCAGTTGACGGGGAGAGGCACCTGCTGCAGGCAAAATAACTGACGGACAGAGGCACCTGCTGCAGCCAAAACAGTGGAAGGGGAGAGACACATGCTGCAGCCAAAACAATGGTAGGGGAGAGGCACCTGCTGCAGCCAAAACAATGGTAGCGGAAAGGCACCTGCTGCAGCCATAGCAGTGGAAGGGGAGAGGCTCCTGCTGTGGTGACACAAGGGGATTGAAAGGAGGAAAGACTTCTACTGGAGGAGGTGGAAACAACTGATCTGCTGGGATGGGTTTGTGGCTTTATTTTTCTTCCATGTTTCTTCCGAGAGACATGCACCTAGTCATGCAGTGCTGTATGGATGAAGAATTCAGTGCAACACACTTTTTGTTCTTTTCCAGCAATATTATCATTGCTTTGCAGTAAAAGGAGTACAACTCATGAAGGTTTATGATCACGTTCCTGGCACATAGTGTAAAGAGTTCAATGTCACCTCTTCCAGCTCATTTAGTCAGACCATTCATTAAAATGCTCAGAAGCAGCATTGTGTAATAACACCAGCGGGCTCGAGTCCAGCAGCACATGAATCAAGGGAAACCGTATAGTTTGTCAAAGTCAAGGCTGTGACCTCACAAAGTTATCATCTGAAATAATGCAATTGTGTCTGCGGATAAGAAGGGATACAGACTGGGGAATATTACATCCCTCATCATGGTGCACACTACAGGCCTCATAGTCACATTGTGAGAAACTCTCCAATACAAATTGGTCATCCCCCCTCATAAACAGGAGGCCTGCAGCGGGGAAGTTTAATTCCCTGCAGCTGCCATCCAGACACTGAACGTGCCAGCGTTAATGTGCGTTTACACGTAACGATTATCGTGCGAATTTGCACGATAACGACTGAATTCGAACGATAATCGTACGTGTAAACGCAGTGAACGATTAAACGACGAACGAGAAATCGTTCATTTTGATCTTTCAACATGTCATCAAATCGTTGTTCGTCGTTCGCAAAAATTTGCAGATCGTTCCGTGTGAACAGTCGTTCGCCGATTTAACCAATGTGTGACATAGGCTTAAGCGGTCGCAAAACGATTTTCCGTACGATATATCGTACCGTCTAAACGCTGATCGTTATGAAAAAAAAAAACGTTACTCCGACATCGTTAATCATACGATCGGGCAAATTATCGTTACGTGTAAACGCACCTTTATTGAAGAACGACAAATCAATCCCAATTAGTACGGAGTGACAGGTTCCCTTTAAGGCCAGGATCACAGTGCTGGACTATACCTGGCCCATGGTTTGCTGAGCAGTCGGCCTCATGCGCTTGTTCTCTTGTGACTCATATAATCCCAGTCAAGTGACTTTTCTTGAACATTGCTCCACTGCTTCTCGTTGATATCAACGTCTAAGCTGCTGCTTGTTGCTGGTTGCGGTTTCACACATTATGTTACATCATATAAAACATCGGCTTCCATGTACTGCATGGGAAGAGTCGCCTCTTACTAAGAGATGACATAGAGGAGGATCCGGACTAGAAGCTGTCTGGCAGCAGATTACAACAATCTCCGACTGAAAACAAGTGCATGCTTAGCTCAGTGTGTATGGAGGAGTTAGGAGAAATGGTTGAAAGCCTATTGAAAGTGAAAAAGCATCTTAAAAGGGAAACTCCAGCAAAAAAATTATTTTAAATCAACTGGTTTCAGAAAGTTATGTGGATTTGTAATTTACTTCTATTTAAAAATCTCCAGTCTTCCAGTACTTATCAGATACGGTATGCCCTGCAGAAAGTGGTGTATTTTTATAAGTGTGACACAGTGCTCTCCTGCTGCCACCTCTGCAAATCCCCATAGAAAACCTCTCCTGCTGTGGGCAGTCCCTGACATGGACAGAGGTGGCAGCAGAGGGCACTGTGCCAGACTGTAAAGAAAACACCACCTAGTGCAGCACATTCAACAGCTGATAAGTGCTGGAATAATTTTCACTCCTGTGAAAAAATCACAGAAGTTCTCCTTTAAAGGGCTTTTCGGGACTTTCTGCATTGATGGTGTCATAGTAATGATATTTATACTGTATTGACTTGTATATGTCTTGTGTGTTTAATTTGTCATTGCCCTAATTGTTGCTAAAACTGTTAAAGAGCTGTATACAATCTCCCCCGCCCCAGTTAGATTGTCTTTATTTTGGGAAAGAGACAACTGCAGAGATGTAAAGTTAGTTTTAGAGGAATGTTGTACCTCTAACAAAAGGAAACATTGGACAGACCTTCTCCAAACATATGGCCATGCCTGCTATAATTTAGGGAACTTCAGTACAGAATAATAGCTAAAATTGTACTATAACCATATGTGGAAAACTGTTCCTCTAACTTTATATGTATATATCTGTGTAACCTTATATGTATTTGTAACTTGTCTGTGGATCCTGATGGGAGAGTGGATGAGGATTGCTCTCCCACTTGTTTGCTATTTCACATAAATAAACAAGGCCACCAACCATTTGGTAGGTTGAGCCATTTGTACCACTGACCATTGTGTCTGTGTACGTCTCACCAGTGGCGGTCTTTGACACCAAGCACCCCAAGCGATCGCTTGGGGCCCCTAACATCCAGGGGGGCCCCCATTGCCCGCTCTTGTACTCAAGACTGCTGGACAGGGCCACTGCCCCGCTCGCTGCTGCCATCTGAACTGTAACTATGAGCACTCGTAATGAGCGCTCATAGTTACATGCAGCAGCACTGACAGGGCAGGAGACATTGGCTCCCTTCCTGTCAGTCACTCTTGTGGCCGCAGGAAGGGTTTTCCCTGCGGTCACAAGTGGCAGCTTTGTCCTTCTGGTGCCGGCGCTCCAGTGACATCACTGAAGCATCGGCGCCAGGACAAGGGATGTGCGGCCTCTTGTGATCACAGGGAAAACCCTTCCTGCGGCCACAAGAGTGAAGAGAAGAGAAGACGCCCGGACCCAGGTGAGTATAAGTGTTTGTTTTATTTTGTTATATACTATATGGGAGGGGGAGCACACAGGGGTCTTTTTAACTGGGGAAGCACACATCGGGGGTCTATATAAATGGGGGGGAGCACACAGGGGGGCTATATAACAGGGGGAGCACACAGGGGGGCTATAGACTACTGGGGCTTCACAGAGGGGTCTATATACTACTGGGAACAGCACACAGTGGATCTATATACTACTTGGGGCAGCAGAATGGGGTCTATATACAACTTGGAGAGCACACAGGAGGTCTATATCCAAGTGGGGGAGCACGCAGAGGGGCTATATACTACTGGGGGAGCACACAAGGGTCTATATACTACTGGTGGGGCACACAGGGGGTCTATATACTACTGGGGGAACATACAGGGGGTCTATATACTACTTGTGAGGCACACAGGTGGTCTATATATAACTAGGGAGCACACAGGGGTCTGTATACTACTGGGGCAGCACACAAGGGGTCTATATAATACTGGTGGGGCACACAGGGGGTCTATATACTACTGGGGGAACCACACAGGGGGTTTATATACTACTGGAGGAGCACACAGGGGTCTATATCCAAGTGGGGGAGCACACAGGAGGTCTATATCCAAGTGGGGGAGCACACAGGGGGGGCTAAATACCCCTGAGGGAGCACACAGGAGGCCTATATACTAGTGGGGAAGCACACAGGGGGTCTATATACAACTGGGGCAGCACACAGGAGGTCTATATACTTCTGGGGAGCACACGGGGGGCTATATATAACTGAGGGAACACACAGGGGTCTATATATTACTGGGGGAAGCAAACAAGGGGTATATACTACTGGAGGCAGGACACAAGAGGTATATACTATTGGGGGCAGCACACAAGGAGTATATATTACTGGCGGTAGCGCACAAGGGGTATATACTACTGGGGGCAACACACAGCGGTCTATTGTTTTGGAACGCGTGTCGGGGGGGGGGGGGGGGGGGAGGCCCCGGACATAACTTCGCTTGGGGCCCCAGAAATGCCAAGACCGCCCCTGCGTCTCACCTCCTTCAGCTGAAGCTTCTTTAATCAGAAACATCTAGAGTGAACTCTGCACATAACTCTTTTTTTTGTGTGAACCAAACTATTACTCTAACAATGTCCTAACTAACTGATTGGGGCACCCCATCGATCAGCTGCTTAGCAGAGCAGTGACTCTGGACTATAAACAACAATTGAAGCCAGAAGAAGATGGCAGTATATAGAGCTTATTCCAAACTAAAAGTACAGGGTGACTTATAAATATTCTTTGTCGCAAATGCTAATAGCAATAAACCTTTTTTTTTTTTTTTTTTTTTACGACAACTCTGCAGCTGCCTCCGGTGTCTATAAATTATCACCTGGCTCCTTCCACCCAAGGGCACAGCAAGGCTACGGGTAAGATGTATAGGTATCTCAGGCTTGTAGTTAGGATACGGAGGGGGTCACAATTATTATTTCTATCAGTATTTTCAGCCAAAACCAGGAGCAGAACCCATAGAGAAAAAGATTTGCACTTGGGTTTGGTTTGGACCCGCTCCTGGTTTTGCCTAAAAATACTGATAAAATACTGTGTGTAAACTCAGCCCTAGACCCCTCTCTCCACATGTTGATAGAATTAGAGGGGGCAGCCGGGACCTAGCGGAAGGAATGGGCACCCACTCTTCCCATTAGCAATTGTCCACTGGACCTCAGACCCTGAAGAAGCTGGGCCCACAATAACACTGGGCTGGCAATACCAGACACAGTCTATGGACAAAAGCAGGGCTGTTTCTAGGATGAAGCGTACCAATCTCTTGGTGTCCTAGATACCAGGACTGGCAGCTATTACAGGGCCCAAATGGGTTGTCGCCCTATTTCCTAATTCATACTACTGCACCTAGTGAATGGCACCGGGAATTCATTAGGAGCCTTTGGACCCACCCATTCATGATTTCTCAGCCGGATGGGCCAAAATCATCACCATCACATAATGACTAAAATATGGCAGCTGTCATAGGGTACATGGGTACAGTGGAGTTCCTTTTCAGTCTGACACAGTACTCTCTGCTGCCACTTCTGTCCGAGACATAAACTGTCCAGAGCAGTAGCAAATCGCCATATAAAACCTCTCCTGCTCTGAAAAGTTCCTGACATGGACAGAAGTGGCAGCAGAGAGCACTGTGTCAGACTGGGAAGAATACACCACCTTCTGCAAGACATACAGCAGCTGGAAGTACTGGATGACTTGACATTTTGAAATGAAAGTAATTAACAAATCTCTATAACTTTCTGACACTAGTTGATTTAAAAACATCTTTTTCCTCTGGGGTACCCCTTTAATTTCTATGCCCTTCCACCCGACCCCTGGCATGCTGATTCCTGTAGTACAGTGCCCGCTGCTATACTGGTGGGGTGGGTTGGGGGGCTTGACTGCATATGTGCCAGGTACTGTTTACTGTCGCTCCTCACAACTAGAAACAAGAATAAAGACAGCTGTTACTGAGAACACATTACATCAAATGTTATCCCATCCCCAGCGACAGGTCCCGACCACACACCATATCTACAGTAATGTTATCCCCAGCGACAGGTCCCGACCACACACCATATCTACAGTAATGTTATCCCCAGCGACAGGTCCCAACCACACACCATATCTACAGTAATGTTATCCCATCCCCAGCGACAGGCCCTGGCCACACAGCCACATCTACAGTAATGTTATCCCCAGCGACAGGCCCCGGCCACACACCACATGCACAGTAATGTTATCCCCAGCGACAGGCCCCGGCCACACACCACATCTACAGTAATGTTATCCCCAGCGACAGGCCCTGGCCACACAGCCACATCTACAGTAATGTTATCCCATCCCCAGCGACAGGCCCCAGACACACACCACATCTACAGTAATGTTATCCCATCCCCAGCGACAGGCCCCGGCCACACAGCCACATCTACAGTAATGTTATCCCATCCCTAGCGACAGGTCCCGGCCACACAGCCACATCTACAGTAATGTTATCCCATCCCCAGCGACAGGCCCCAGACACACACCACATCTACAGTAATGTTATCCCATCCCCAGCGACAGGCCCCGGCCACACAGCCACATCTACAGTAATGTTATCCCATCCCTAGCGACAGGTCCCGGCCACACAGCCACATCTACAGTAATGTTATCCCATCCCCAGCGACAGGCCCCAGACACACACCACATCTACAGTAATGTTATCCACAGCGACAGGCCCGGCCACACACCACATCTACAGTAATGTTATCCCCAGCGACAGGCCCCGGCCACACACCACATCTACAGTAATGTTATCCCCAGCGACAGGCCCCGGCCACACACCACATCTACAGTAATGTTATCCCCAGCGACAGGCCCCGGCCACACAGCCACATCTACAGTAATGTTATCCCCAGCGACAGGTCCCAACCACACACCACATCTACAGTAATGTTATCCCATCCCCAGCGACAGGCCCCGGCCACACACCACATCTACAGTAATGTTATCCCCAGCGACAGGTCCAGCCACACAGCCACATCTACAGTAACGTTATCCCATCCCCAGCGACAGGCCCTGGCCACACAGCCACATCTACAGTAATGTTATCCCCAGCTACAGGCCCCGGCCACACACCACATCTACAGTAATGTTATCCCATCCCCAGCGACAGGCCCCAGACACACACCACATGCACAGTAATGTTATCCCATCCCCAGCGACAGGCCCCGGCCACACACCACATCTACAGTAATGTTATCCCCAGCGATAGGCCTAGCCACACACCACATCTACAGTAATGTTATCCCCAGCGACAGGCCCAGCCACACAGCCACATCTACAGTAATGTTATCCCATCCCCAGCGACAGGCCCCGGCCACACACCACATCTACAGTAATGTTATCCACAGCGACAGGCCCGGCCACACAGCCACATCTACAGTAATGTTATCCCCGGCCACACAGCCACATCTACAGTAATGTTATCCCCGGCCACACAGCCACATCTACAGTAATATTATCCCCAGCGACAGGCCCAGCCACACAGCCACATCTACAGTAATGTTATCCCATCCCCAGCGACAGGCCCCGGCCACACACCACATCTACAGTAATAGTCACCATACCCAAATCTAATGAATAGGCTATTTTTTCCTTTAACTAAATAAAATATTACTTAAAGGGGTTTTCTGAGTTATTTTCACTTGTCCTTTATCCAAATATGAGATCACGGGGAGGGTGGGTGGGGGTGGGGTTACAGAGATCTCTAGAAGGGCGCCCGACTCTTGTTTCGAATGGAGCTGCAGGTCGGCACGTCACCCACAGCTCCATTCATTCTCTACGGAGCCGCCAGTACCCAACTATCTCTGGCAGCTCAACAGAGAATAACTACCTGCAGCTCCATTAAAACAAATGGAGCTGTTCTAGAGATCTCCAGAAGTGCGGAGGGGGGGGGGGGGGGGGGGGGGGGCACACGGAGGTCGGATCCCCTGCAATGTCATACTTGTCCCCTATCGCTTGGATAGAGGACAAGTAACTTGGCAAACCCCCTTAAAATAACCCATATACCACCAAATCACACCAGTATTCCTGCTGTGTCATTTGTTTCATCCCAGCTCAGCTGCATCCATACACTTCATTACTGCATATGTCATGTCCACTCAGACCACTAGAAAGTGACATGCGCTAATGTATAGACAGTAAGTAGTCTGACTTCCTGTGAACTACAGGATGACATTATCACCTATCAGACCCCTCCTCAGTCCTCTGTATACCCCCCCCCCACCCTTGCTTCATGCATCCCCTACAGTTTGTATGGAGACGCTGTGAGCATGCTACACCCCCCTTCTCACAACCCCCCCTGGGTAGGTGGTGGAATACAGCTCACTCTACTAGCAAACTCCTGGTTGAGTTGTAGATAATAAATGTTTTCCCTGGAACACCCCCCACACATTCAGCTACAAAGTGACTCACAACTATAATAATAGGCTAAGAAGCATCAGTCAGTGTACAGGGTTACTATCCACTCATAGATGGAGCTGAGTTTGTCATTTGGGATGACTCATCTAGCGATGCTTTATTAGTAACAGAATGACAGGGAACCCTACTCAGACTTATAATAATATAAATAACAAGTTCACCTCTGCTACATCTGCATACTGCATATCTTTGTATACCCAAACAAGATATAGCAGAGCTGTGTGTGTCCATTAGAGGGTTGGTCCCATTTGATAAAATGAATGCATACCACCATATCCTGGTGGTCCGGTCTCTGGACCCCCACTCCTTATAAGAAGGTGATGCAGCAGAGGTGTAGCACTACAATTCACCTGTCCTGGATGGGATCTATTATACCTGATCACCTGTTGCCCCATAATGAGGCATGGCACCAGACATATACACCATACAAGTGCTGGATCCCAAAACATTACAGCCATTTTGTCTTTTTTTTCATTCAGTAAGAAGATGTAATATAGATTTTATAATAAGAGGCGGCATAACAACCTCAGCTCTGCGTATACACTTCCACATAGCTACTCTAGACCATGGACATCATATAAAGCAGCAACCTGTGGCCTCCAGCTGGTGCAAAACTACAATTACAATCATGTATGAACAGCCAGAGCTTTAGCTGTCTGGGCATGCTGGGAATTGTAGTTTTGCAACAGCTGGCGGGCTGTAGATTTGGCACTTGTGCTATATATATAACAGAATGATATAAGCATCCGTATACACTTTGTTATACTAGATCAGTGATCCCCAACCTGTGGCTCTCCAGCTGTTGCAAAACTTTGACTGTCTGGGCATGCTGGGAGCTGTAATTTTGCAACAGCTGTAAAGCAACAGGTTGAGGATCACTGCTCCATACAATGTCCTGACTTACATAAATCTCCATATGGCAGCAGAATTGAGGGGGGGGGGGGGTAGCAGCAGTACACTGACTATATAAGCTAAATATTTATAGATGGTTATATACATTAGATCTTGCTGATAGATAGATAGATAGATAGATAGATAGATAGATAGATAGATAGATAGATAGAATAGGAGGGGTGGGGACCGGTCTGTTTCTGACCATGGTCTATGGACACCTGCATGTTGTCTGGGGGACAACAGATCCCAGCCAGCCAGGTGGCACATGTGACCATCCTGCTGCTAGTCTGCAGCCCTCCATCTTACACCCAGGGCACAGACATATGGAGCAGCACGTGATCAGCAGCAGTACAATGCTCAGGACATTTGACCCTTGCGGCTCGCCGTCCCCCATAGTAAACAATAGCCAGGAGCAGCAGGGTGGCAGCTGTCAGGTGCAGGTACTGGCTGCCCCTCCCTTACCGGACAGCGAGCAGCTGCTACTCCACACAGTCCCTGTCACTACAGGGTTAACCCCCAGCTGTCAATCATCTCCTCCCCACCCCATGGCTGTCAATCATCACCTGACAGGTTGCGCTTCTTCCCCTCCGGCCGCCTGCTGCTGCTGCTATCGCTCATCTCATAGAAGCCCAGTGTCTCGGCCGGTCCCGCAGTGCTGCTGCTCGCCGCCGCCGTCGTCTTCTTCTTCCCTCCTCCATCCTCCTCCTTGTCTTCTCCACTGATAGCCGCCGCGTCCGCCATCCCCTACCGCGGCGGCCAGTAGCCCCAAACTGAGTGCGTCTCACCAAACAGCACACGTCATCACACGGCGCCAGCGCCAGGCTGCCAGGGAGAGTGATGACTGCACTTATACTGGGGGGCGGGGCTCGGAGGTCGCCGCCGCCATCTTGGATGAGGGCAGAATACCCTCACTCAGTTAACCCCTTATTTTCTCGTTTACGTTTCTATCTTCATAGTCTTATAAGAAGTGCCATCATTTCCCCCCATCACATGAGGGTTGGAATTGTGTATTTAGTAAAATCATTAATTTTAACATATAATGTATTGAACAACTTATATATTCCTTTAGTGGACTTGAGAAAATAATGCAAATCTTCCAATGCTAGGGGTCTTGCTGTTATAGCAGATACCATACATAGAATTTACAATGTTAGCTCCATTCTGTGGGTCAGAACAAGTGCAGCCATATCCAATTGTTATGTTTTATTGCTTTTAACTCCTAAAAGGGATATTCCGAGTAGTTAAAGGAGTTATCCAGGACTTAAAAATATGGTTCCCCCTTCCCAGAATCAGCACCACTATTGTCATCCATTTCAGTGTGGTTGTGCAGCTCAGTTTCAATGAAGTGAATGGAGATGAGTTGTAATACCACACATAGCGGGACTACTCCAGCAAAATCGTTTTCCTTTCAAATCAGCTGGTGTCAGAAAGTTCTATAGATTAGTAAATGACTTCTATTTAAGAATCTCAAGTTATTCTGTACTTATCTGCTGTATGGCCTGCAGTCAGTGGTGAATTGTATCCAGTCTGACACAGTGCTCTCTGCCAGGCTCAGACTGGCCCACAGGGGATCAGAGGAATGCCCCGGTGGGCCCTATCCCTTGGTGGGCCCCTGAGATGGAGGTGGGCCTTCAGGATGACATATAATCCCCCACTGCTGCACATGCCTTTCACTCGGTCACTTGCTGCCTCTATCTAGTAACCTGGGGTTTCATCATATTATATAGAGGCAGGGAGTGACTGAGGTGACAGGCAGCAGCATGTAATGTGCAGATTTAGATCAGCCCCTCTGCTCTCCCCTGGGACCCTCTGTCACCTGCTCCTCTCAGGCTGCGTCCATCTGCTCTGTGTGCTGCTGCTGGCAGTCGGGACACAGGAGGCGAGGAGGGAGAGGGGCAGCAGCCTGCACAGTGTGACCTGGAGCACTGACAGCATGGGAGCTGTACCTGGTGCTTTTCTGTACCAGAGGTAAATCTGTGTGTGTGGACATTATGTGAGTCTGTGTAAATGGTTCATGTGTTTGTATTATCTATGGATATATGTAATGTGCATTTGTTTAGATGTGCGTATTGTGCGTGTGTGTGTGTGCGTATCATATATGTATACTATATAGCTATGCACTCACTTGTAACTCCCCCTCCTTGTAACCTGCTGGGGACTCAGCTCTCAGGTGTCAATTACACAGGAAAGGAGGAGAGAGGAGACTTTCTAGCTTGTAGCTATTCAGGAGCTTGGAGAAGCCTCATTAACACTTTGCAACAGCGAAAATAAACATTTTCTATGCTAAAGAAGCGCAGATAAATATATTTAAGTTACCATGTGTCTTCTTGACCTAACAGCATCTAACAGTGTCAGTAGTTTAGAACATGGATTACAGCTGACAGATTCCCTTTGAAGGAGAAGTCTTGTGAAACTAACAAATGACAGGCAGGGGGGTGCGGGAAGATATTAGAAAGTATACTTACCAGTACTTATACTGCCCCTGCGCCCTGGTGCCAGAAAGTTATATAGATTTGTAATTTACATCTATTAAAAAACCTCAAGCATTCCAGTACTTATCAGCTGCTGTATGTCAGCTGCTGGTGTATTCTTTCCAGTCTGACACAGTGCTCTATGCTGCCACCTCTGTCCATGTCAAGAACTAAACCTAAATGAATAAAATAAAAAGGAATTGAGGTACTCACGGTCAGCGCTGTCCACATAGAGAAGTGGCCGAAAGCTTAAATAAATGCATTTAATATAGTGAAAAATATATTTAATATAGCACAAATATAACGCGTTTCGAAGACATACGTCCTCTTCATCAGATAAAACAAAGTGCACTTTGTTTTATCTGATGAAGAGGACGTATGTCTTCGAAACGCGTTATATTTGTGCTATATTAAATATATTTTTCACTATATTAAATGCATTTATTTAAGCTTTCGGCCACTTCTCTATGTCGACAGCGCTTACCGTGAGTACCTCAATTCCTTTTTATTTTATTCACTTATTCTCTCCACGGGCCCCATTATTTTGGGAGTATCCTGTGTTTTTGGTACAGTCAGCTTAGCAGTCCCTAGAGGTAGTAGGCCCCTATACAGTGGACTGTCACCAAACAAGACCCTGGATTTGGAGTTGTACCCTGTTGAGGGGTGATATGCACAAAGCCCAAGTGGCATCCAGGTGAGCACCTTCTCACATAATCCTTATCCTTGGTGTATTGAGGTATCACACGAGGCGCCGGTGCCCGCTTTTTTCTTTTTCTCTCCCTTGTCAAGAACTAAACCTGGACAGTTCCAGACATTCCTAAATTACAAACGTTCATGACAAAAAAAAATAAAAAATTTTGGGGTGGCATATCCCTTTAATACTGTGGAGTATTTTACTTTTAAACAACTAGACAGCCCCTTTTGTACAGTCAGTACAGTTTTTCCATTGGTCAACTAATCAGGTGATCACTGATTTCCTATGGAAGCCTGGGAAATGTAGTGTTACATGCCCCCCATACTCCTTGTCTATACTCTGGAGGATTTCCAGGTAGGGATCCCCTCCTTCTCTATTTATTTCAGCAGCTTTATTTTTAATACTCTTTGGCCGCCCTTTCCACATACAATTACATCAGATAGTCAGCCGTCTCCTTTAGGTATTAAATCCACCATATATAACCGTATACCAGTGGATTCTAAACTGAGTGACCTGAAATGCTGGGAATTGTAGTGTATAGAAATGTCTGTGAACCACAAGTGTCCCTCCAAACAGTTGGGAGGTATGGAGGAAGGGCTGACTGCAAAGCATTATGGGGAAGCTTGAAGTCACGAGGTTTCAGTCATCATCATCATCATCATCATAAGCTTTACAGCAATGAAGCAGCTTTATCAATCTGCCAGAGACAAAACACGGTCTGATTTGCCCATAGCAACCAATCACTGCTCATCTTTCATATCATAACAAGTTCTTATGAAATTAAAGCTGAGATATGATTGGTTGCTATGGGCAAGTTATGGTGCGTTTACACAGGCAGATTTATCTGACAGATTTTGAAAGCCAAAGCCAGGAATGGATTTGAAAAAAGAAGAAATCTCAGTCTTTCCTTTATGACCCGTTCCCAGTTTAAGGTCTGTTCCTGGCTTTGGCTTGAAAAATCTGTCAGATAAATCTGCCTGTGTAAACGCACCATTAGACTGTCTCATGTGTGCATGGCAACTAATCACAGTTCAGCTGTTATTTTACCAGAGTAATTTGAGAAAAGAAAGCTGATCTGTGATTGGTTGCTATGAGCCACATCACACCATATTATTTAGTGTTCTTAGTGTGGCCTAACCATAAGCTGCTTGCTTGGTCACAAGTGTGTTTAGTGACCTCTGCAGTAAAGCGCATCGCCAGTAATTAATGGGTTAATGCTTCAGATGTGTTTACCTGCAGTAACCTTGGCAACCGTGCACCGTGATGACAAGCGCTTATGTCATAAAGAAGGTTCCATAAAGCAATGCACCGCGCCCTGATCAGTGCCATCTTGGATGCGCCAGAGGACCTTGAGCTTGTATACTTTACTGCCCCCTACCCTTGATGAAATTTGGAGGTTCTAGCAGGGGAAAAGGGGTGGTCTGCTTTATACTACCCCTTCATTGAGTCTTCGCCCTACTGAGAAGTGGACCTGGATCTGTGAGAGAGAAAAGATACATCCGCTTTGCCATCTATAAGGTGACAGATGTTGCAGCCAGATTTCTCTCCCATCCAGTTTAATATATTTATAGTGTGGTATTACCCTCTAAGCCCAGGGGAGGGGTAACTCTCCAGCCATGGCTCCCTCGAGGTTTCCCCCACAGGGGGTTTTTCCTCGCCTGAGCGCTGGAGGGTGACTCTTTGTGAGTCGGGGGTCTGCCATTTTCAGTGTCATGTAATTTTAAATAAATTTGGGCCCCTTTGACACCTGATTACAATGTGTTGTGTCTTTATTTTGCGTTCTTTGGTTTAACTTATTATGCTTGGGGGTTGGGGATCCATCACATGTTGCAGAGTCATAAAGCTGGACATCTGCATGCTACACAGATCCATCACCTGAACAATGAGCGCAAGTAGGATGGAGCAGTGGATAGAAGACCTCCTGCATGTATGTGCGTATGCCTGGATTAAAGTGACAATCAAATCTTGAAGAAAAAACATGCATCGCAAGCTAGCATCAGGGCAAGGTAAAGTACTGTGCTCCAATACACATATATTCAGGTGTGGCCTAAGTAGCTGCCCCCCCCCCATAAATAAATAAATAAATAATAAAAATCCATAGGGGATATCAAGCTGATTGGTAGGGGTCCCAGTTGTCACAACAATGTGTGGAATGTGTCCCCCTCAAATAAACAGTGGGGGCAGTACTCCATTAATTGTCTTGTTATCCCTTATCCTGTGAATAACTTTGGGAGAGGGGTATGTTCTCATGTACTATATGGCTGGGGCAGAAAAACGCTGCGACCAGATGTTAGCTGACAGTCAATGGGGAAAAGCAAAACACAATACATTTTTCTGCTATGGTGTTTTTGTTTTTTTGTGAAACTGTAGCAGGCTATGTGTTTGGTGTTTTGCCACAGACTTCTATAGGGGGGAATATTGTTATATCTATATGGAAATTATTGTTTTTTCCCCAGGTCTTCAACACAAAACCTGGAATCATATGATAAAGAATCACATGACTGGTACTGAAAAAAAACAAAGGGGATAAAACCCCAATACAGTAGTAATTTACATTAAAATGAGAAAATGGCAGAAACAGTGCAAGAAAAAAATACCGAAAAGCAGAAAAATGTGCAACAATCTTAATCTTGGTTCAGATTTGTAGTGAATGTTTTAGAATTAAAGGGATATGGCTGCAATTTATTTTTCTTTCAAATCAACTAGTGTCAGAAAGTTATAAAGAATTGCATTTCACTTCTGTTTAAAAATCTCCGCTCTTCCAGTACTTAGCTACTGTATGTCCTGCAGGAAGTAGTGTATTATCTCCAGTCTGACACAGTGCTCTCTGCTGCCACCTCTGTCCATGACAGGAACTGTCCAGAGAAGGAGAGGTTTTCTATGGGGATTTGCTACTGCTCTGGGCAATTCCTGGCATGGACAGAGAAATTGGGTCTCTTTTACAGCTACCAGGAGTCATTTTTGCCCAAGTTCGGTGTCCGTCTCCAGATGCAATGTCATGGAGTGGCTGATGGATTGCCCACTCAGCCAGCCAGTGACTTTGTGGTGAGGTTTCGGAACGTGGAGGCTCCTGGTGGTGGTTAACCTTCTTGTAAGCTCAGCCAGTGATGTTAGTTGTTATGACGCCAGTGCTTGTCCAGCACACAGGTGTGATGTTGTTACCTGCTTGTCTAGTATGGCTGGCTGTATTCCCCAAATGGTCGGTAACCTTCTGGGTTGTCGTGAGTCCATTGGGCTCTTGTCACGGCAACCCTGAGTGGAAACTGATCCACCCGGATTGTCGATACTGCCACCCACAGAAGGGGGAAAAATAACCCAAGGTGTGCGGTAATGTGTGTGAGAGCAGAGATGGACAGAGTCCCCTGCGTTTATATTAAAATATAACAACTTTACTGTAAGGCTTTGCAGTTTCGCAGTTTCACAGTACACGTTTCACAGAGAATAGCAATCTTTAACACAAACACAAACAAAGTGCTTGAGGTAAGTGCTTGAAAGGAGCAGAAGAAGGAGTTGTAGTAGTGCTTGTAGAAAGTAGAGAGGAGAGGAGTTTGCCAGAGGAGCCCTAACCCAATGTAGCCTTGTATTCTGCTGGAACCTTGGTAGATATCTTTAGTAGAGAAGTAAAACTCGTACTCACATTTAGACTGTGTCTGATCGCCTTGTGCCCCCTCGTATTGCAGAACCCGTCCCATTGGGGTAGCACGAGCCCCAGCCGTGGTTATCTGGGGTTAGCTAGGTGTCGAAAGTGTCCCAGTTACCTGCACTGTGCAGTAGGATACGTAGATCTTTACTTTTACCGGTAGCTTTGTCCTACTGAGACCAGCTCCTATCTCTTCCGGAGTATGTTCTGTACTTTTTAGACGCGTTCCTGGCATGGGCTAAGGTGTTCCATGGTGTCTACTCTCCCTTACTTGTGCTTAGCACTACATAGTGTAAGTAGTGGTTGCGTTTGAAGAAGTCTTTCTCTCTAGCTACATCTGTTCACACTATATACCTAGTCTGAACTGAACTGACTGTTATCCCTGACAGGGGTCCTGGCATAAGCCAGGCCCTGGCTTAGCTTCCTCAGGAACGGCTTGCTTTGTGTCCTCTCTCACTGAGAATCAGACTAGAACTAACTTGCACTTCCTCCACCAGCAACTCCTCCTACAGGGGACCTTTTGTGTGCCTGCCTGTGAATGGTGGGGATGAGTGTGTGCGAGAGAAAGGCAGAAGAGGATAAGATAGTAGAAAAGAGCACCTCCTAGTGGTCAGCACATAACACATGGCATAAACATTAACCCTTTTGTCTCCTTCAGCTGTGCAATACTAGCAATACATAGGCACATAAGAAACACTGACACCTAGTGGGGAAACTTAATACCTCATCCACCACTTAACCTGAAAACTTTTTGACAGGTGCAGAAAAAACACCAGTGGTGGGACACCACAACTGCAGCCGTGTCCCGACCCAGTCACTGATTGGCTGAGTGGGTGATCCATCCAGCTGGAGGAGCTACAGGAGGCCTGCATCTGTCGGATATCATTAAGTAAGCGCTACAAGGGCACTGGGATGGGTAAGTATACTTTCGTTATTATGTTCCCACACACCCCTGCCTGCCTGAGATTTATTAGTTTCATGGGACTTCTCCTTTCAAGAAACTTAAAGAGGACCTGTCACCCCCCGTGCCGGGGTGACAGACTCCCGACCCCTCGTTAGAGCACCCTATACTCACCTAATCCCACCGGGTCCCGCTTCTGGAGATGGATGGCTGACGGAGATATGAGTGCCCGAAGCCCTGCGAGCGCGCTCCTCAGATGAGTCCAACACCCATAGAGAATGACGGGCGAGTCCGACGCTCCGTCATTCTCTATGGGTGTTGGATCAATTCCCTGATCCCACTCAGACCAGGGACCAAGAACCAGAGCGAAGAACAGTGGACCTTAGCCCTCAAGCCATGGAGGTAAGTGCATGTGGTTTTTTTCACCCACCTCCTCCCTGGCAGTTTTGGGGGAAAAAAAAAGTTTGTGCCTAGACTTTGCCTTTAATGATGCAACCCCTTTAAGGAGGTTCCACCACATTGCATCAGGGTAAGGTCAATAATACATGGAATGTATACTGTTATGAACTGTAACTGAAGGACAGTTAAAGTGTGCTGAGCCAAGTGCTGAGACTTCAAACACTGTGGGAGATTTATCAAACATGGTGTAAAGTGAAACTGGCTCAGTTGCCCCTAGCAATCAATCAGATTCCACCTTTCATTTTCCAAAGAGTCTCTGAGGAATGAAAGGTGGAATCTGATTGGCTGCTAGGGGCAACTGAGCCACTTTCACTTTACACCATGTTTGATAAATCTCCCCCACTGTCTGTAAGGAAATTTCTGTAAGGGTACAAACCCACTTGACGTATTTGCTGCGTGAATCAGTCTTAAAAATAAGCAGGCAAAACGCAGGTTGGCTTTATACAATTGTTCTGCGTTAAAATACGCAATTGCGTATTTTTGAAGCGTGAAGCTTGTTGTTAGCAAAGCATCAGTTGTTAACAACCTGTGCGAAAAACGCATGTAGCTTCACGCTTCAAAACGACGCAATTGCGTATTTTAACGCAGAACAATTGTATAAAGCCAACCTGCGTTTTGCCTGCTTATTTTTAAGACTGATTCACGCAGCAAATACGTCAAGTGGGTTTGTACCCTAAAGCTGGGTTCACACTATGTATATTTGAGGCTGTATTTGGTCCTCATGTCAGGTCCTCATAGCAACCAAAACCAGGAGTGGATTGAAAACACAGAAAGGATCTGTTCACATATTGTTGTAATTGAGCATATAACGGTAAATAACTATCATTATTTCAATATAACAGCCGTTGTTTTAAAATAACAGCACATATTTGCCATTAAATGATGGCCATCCACTCAATTACAACATTATGTGAACAGAGCCTTTCTGTGTTTTCAATCCACTCCTTGTTTTGGTTGCTATACAGCCTCAAATATACGTAGTGTGAACATAGCCTAAGGCTGTGTCTGCAAGCTGGGAGCTGCATATATCCCAAGGCCAGGAATCTATTCAAGCAAGGGCCATCTCCAGTACAGTGACAGATTGGGTGGACTGCAGCCTCCAAACACTACTGTATGATGTGCATGGAACACACCAGGTACTGTCTAGATCAGCACTTTTCAAACTTTCTGTACTGGAGCCTCACCCAACAGAGTAAAGTAATGCCTGGGCCTCACCATACTGACCAAGAGTATGCTAAGGCCTCACCATCTGTGGTGGAAGTGTGGTGTCCCACCATGGGTGTTCCTTGTCTGACACCTGTCGCAAAAGCCTTATACTCCAAAGTAAGGTGGTGATGAGGTGATGAGGTGATGAGTTTCACCACCACCACCAGATGTCAGTATTCTATGTATAACTTTGTATGCATGTATTGCATAGCTGTAGTCACTATAGAGTTACTGTTTTTGTTATGTGATTCTGTGGACCAGTGGAGGTACTTCTTTCTTCTCAACCTATGTCTATTCTCCTTTCTTTGCACACTCTCTTCACCACTTACAGGGACCCTTACAGTGTAGTGAAGTGTAGCATCAGTCAGTCAAGTCAGTTTCCCTCTGATTCTCTGAGGAGTAGGACACACACAGATTAGGCATCTCTGCTGAACTTAGCCAGGGCCTGGCTCTGCCAGGTTCCCTGTCCGGGACAGACCAGCTGTGTCAGTAGTTAGACACACGTGTATGAAAAACGGAGACTTTTCTTTCTACAACTATAACTATAGACACTATGCAGTTTTAAGCCACTAAAATAGGACAAGTCAGAGATCACCCCAGCCCACGCCGAGAACCTCTCTTTACAGTGCAGGATGGTATCCTGGGACAGAGTAACTGACCAGGATAGAGCAAAGCTACCGTAACCAAGGTCTATGTACTCTATCTCGCAGCGCAGGTAAAACCGGGACACCCTCGGACACTTAGCTTCGCTCAGGTAACATAGTTTGGGGCTTGTGTCACCCTCGTAGGACGGGTACCCCGACACTGCAGGGCAGAAGGTGGTTTAGTAAACACGGCACAATTATTCTCTTCTCAAGTCTTATTCTCTTCAGTACTCTTGTCTCAAGTTCCGGCAGAGCACACTACCACCTTGGGTTGGGGCTCTCATGACAAACTCCTCTACTCTCTTCTACTCTCCTCAACGCTAAACTCAACAAACACTACTATTCTACCTCAGCATTTCAGGTATCTCCCAGCACAGATTCAGTGAGTTCAAGTCTTTATCACAGAAGTTATCCATTGCCAAGTTATCCTGTATTATCAGAGACTCAGTAAAGCCCCATTCTACTGGGACTCAGTGATCATCGCACCAGCACCTACACATACCAGCTCCACACTCATTGGGTTATTTTCCCCTTTCTGTGGGTGGCAGTACCGACAGTCCGGGTGGGTTAACTACCCACTGTGACAAGAGCCCAAGGGACCCATAACAACCCGGCAGGTCACCGACCATTTCAGGGGATCAACACAGCCAGTCACAACTAAAAGTAGGTATACCACCACAAGTGTGTGCTGAGTTAGCACTGGTGTCACAACATTGCCATCATTGGCTGAGCTGTATTCCAACAACCAGCATAACATCATCCCGGCGGTTGAGCTACCACAGAAGTCCATGTAAAAATAAAAACTATTGGTCAGTCTACCCATCATTTGTCTCCTAATCTCCTAATGTATAACATTAAAATGAGTACAGAATTAGTGAATAATATTCCTAAACCAGAGATTGTTGCAGCCAGGGAAAGGACTGTGCGGCTCATAGTCACTTTTGTAAAAAACTGCCCCCCAGTTGCACCTCACTAGCAACTAGGGGGCGCCTCTCTGGTGAGGCCCACCTCACAGTGTGAAAAGCACTGATCTAGATAGACTGTAAAATCTTCCTCATGACTGTAACCTCCAGCCATGTAACTAAGAACTGTGGTGTATCCTTGTGAGAATGATGAAGTGTGTGTGAAGTGGTCTTACTGAGTGAAGTCATGACCAGTAATGTGCACTCATAGTAGAAGACTGCAGTCATATACCTATGAGCTCTGTAAATGTTACCGATGCAGCCATTCTGTATGAGAAAACCTCTTAAAGGGTTATCAAACACCTACAAATGTTGTTGTACGTATCTACAGGATAGGACATAGCTAGTGGAGTGGTAGTTGTCTGAGTCCAAATCCACTGCTTCACAAATCAGCTGCAAGTGTTTAATTTGCCTACAGCATGCGCCACTGGACATAAGCAAACTTAAGGAATTAATGTAAGTGGTCAACAATGGAAGTGTGGTTACTAGTTGTGCATATTTACAAGTGTAAAACGTGTCCTATCCTACATTCAGGATTATATATACATTGAGCAGTAGGGTAAGGCCCTCCAGAGTGATAGGTCCCTGTTGAGCCCTGCCTACCTACTTTTAGGGGAGCTTCACACAGGACAGATTGCAGCGGAAATCTCGTAGCGAGATCTGTTACAATCCAAGGTCCTGTCCGTTCCTATGTGAATACATACTGGCAGCGGATCTTTCATACTGCTCCGAGTATGTAAATCACCTTCCCCTTTAACCCACACTCTGCCTGCACATACATTACCCGTCCTCAATCTGGCTTGCTGCACAGGCTCCTAGCTTGCTTCTCTCCCACCCAACCAATCAGTGCATTGCCCAGCCACAGCCACTGATTGGCTGAGTGGGAGAGCAGGTAGAAGGGACCCCGTGCATCATGCCGGATTGAGGACGGGTGATGTATTTGTGGTGTGTAGAGCAGTAAGTCACTCTTTCAAATTAACATATGGGAGATGTAGTACTTTGTTTTCCCCACTAGATGTTTTCTTGTCTTCCATGCACAGCTGAAGTCAACGGTTTGTACCATGTGTTTATGTGCTGACCAATACCAGGTGCTGGTTCTCTTCTACCTATCTCTTTTCTCCTCTCTCTTACACACACTCAGCCCCACTATTCACAGGATTTACTCCTGTAGGAGCAGTTAGTTCCTGGTGGGAGGTCTGGTGTTTTCCTAAAGTGAATGTACTATCAGGTACATTGCTTTGTGTTTTCTACATAAAGAGACTGCCGCCGCAGCAGGGATGCTTCTTTTTAAACTGCTGCCGGCGCAGGTCTATGCCCGGCATGAAGCACTGGCACATTTGCTTTAACCCCTCAAAGACAGAGCCAATTTCGATTTTTGCGTTTTTGTTTTTTCCTCCTTGTGCTTAAAAGGCCATAGCAGTTGCATTTTTCCACCTAGAAACCCACATGAGCCCTTATTTTTTGCGTCACTAATTGTACTTTGCAATGACAGGCTGAATTTTTGCATAAAGTACACTGCGAAACCAGAAAAAAAAATGTGTGGTGAAATTGAAAAAAAAAAAACGCATTTTGTTTATTTGGGGGAAATGTGTTTTTACGCCATTCGCCCTGGGGTAAAACTGACTTGTTATGCATGTTCCTCAAGTTGTTACGATTACAACGATATAAAACATGTATAACTTATATTGTATCTGATGGCCTATAAAAAATTCAAACCATTGTCAACAAATATATGTCACTTAAACAATTTTTCTGGATTTGATGCAACCAAAAATGCGCATTTTTGCACTTTGGGATTTTTTTGCGCTTACGCCATTTACCGTGCAAGATCAGGAGTGTGATTTATTAATAGTTCGGACGATTACGCACGCGGCGATAGCAGACATGTTTATTTATTTATTTACTTTTATTTATAAAAGTGAGAAAAGGGGGGGTGATTCTGACTTTTATTAGGGGAGGGGGCTTTTTATTGACAACAACACTTTTTTTTTACTTCTGGGGAAGTCTGGGGGACTTCTAGTATAAGTGCACTGATCTCTCATAGAGATCTCTGCAGCATAGATATGCTGCAGAGATCCATGAGATAGGCACTCGTTTACTTCCGGCTGCTGCTGCCGGAAGTAAACAAGTGCCGAGACGGGGACGGCGCCATCTTGGAGCGGTCCCCGGCCAGCTTCAGACAAGGAGATCGCTGCTCCGGGATAACGTCCCGGGGGAGTGATCTCCGCCACTAGACACCAGGGATAAGCTGAATCCGGTAATCGGATGCAGCTGTCATGTTTGACAGCTGTATCTGATTACTGTATTAGCAGGCATGGCGATCGGACCGTGCCCGCTAATACCTGTGGTCCCGGGCTACAAGCGGCACCCGGGACCGCCGCAGTTCAGAGCGGGGTCACCGCGCGGCCCCGCTCTGAACACCCTTACCGGCAATAGGGCGTAAATATACGCCCTTTGTCGCTAAGGGGTTAAAGTGTCACTGTCATTATAACTTTCAAGATCTAAATCAACAGTAAATGTGATATAAAGCAAGTTTGCAATATACATTAATTATTTTTTGCTGTTGTTATGCTGTAAAACAAAGCTGAACTTACCAGAAATCCAGGTCCTGTCTCTGGAAGGCAGATTTTCTGGTTGTAAAAAACAGACTAAACACTGAAATTCCAGTCAGTGCAGAGAGTCCCAGCTCAATGTGTCCATCAGTCACATGACTTACTTCTCTGTGAGCGCTCAGATGGCCTGGGATACACAGGACTTCCTGTTTTCTGACTGTTTCCTGTTTTTTGAGAAAACAGGAAGTGCCATGTTTTCCATGATAACTAAAAAAAATAATAATGAATGTATATTGCAAACTTGTTTTCTATCACATCTACTGTTGATTTAGATTTTGAAAGTTATAACGACAGCGACACTTTAAGACATCTACTTCCAAAAGAGATATAAAAAATTACACAAAAACCCATGTAATGTATAGGGCCCTCCAGAGTAAAGCTCTTTGAAGCTGATCTCGGCTCTGGCTAATGAACATGGGGTCCCTTAGGAGGGTATTGAGAAATACGTTTTTCTGACCAGACAATCCCTCCTATGAAATGTTACTACTGCTATTAGCTTGGAGCCTCTGTTGTTCTATTTTATTTCTTTTAAAAAAATGTTACTGCTTCTTTCTGTTCCAAGTTGGTGATGTCATCAGTGTAGAGAATGCCAAGACGAGTCCGCTGGGGATTTACATTCTGGCACAGAATTCCATCTCTACACCATCTGCTGGCCAAATACGGCAAGCTCGGCATTTTACAGCATTCCTTGGTTTCATTCTACATAAAAAGCAAAGTAACTTTGTAAATTATTTGTTTTACTTTTCTTCTATCACTTCATTATGGGTTTCTTTTATTGGTAGATCAGACAGAAATGTAAATTCAGAAGTCTCCTGAATGCCTGTCACCACAGAACACTGCATTATGGGAGCTCAGATGGCACTTACTCATATTTTAGGCCATGTGCTACATAGTAGAGTGAGTTATACAGGGCACATAGATTTTCTTTCTCTGATGGAACAATGGCTTTTCTTTGTATAGTTTGTTAGGGTAGATTCACAAGTATGGAGTTCGGGCCTATGACCCTACATTTTTTCAGTAGATTTTCATTTCGCTGCAAGAATGTAGTCACTGCCTTTTTAACTGATAAGCTGCTGGACCTTATACAGATCATACTTACCTGCCTGTGTTTCCGCCTGCTTCTCTGTCTTCTGGCTCACTGATGGCCCTTTCATGGCGCTGTCATGCTGCAGCCACTGATTGGGCTGTCAGTGAGCCAGGACCCAAAAAAGCAAGTGGGAGCACTGTCTGGTAAGTATGATCTGTTTAAGGCCCAGCAGCTGATTAGTTAAAAAGGCAGTGACTACATTCTTGCAACGGAATGAAAATCCACTGCGAGAATGTAGGGTCATAGGCCATGACAGTACCGAGTATCGCAGCGAATTTCAAAACTCGCATTGTGAAATTCACTGCGAACTCGGTACACATGAATCTACCCTTAAAGAGTCACTTTAGTTTCAGTTTTTTTTGCAGAAATTGATAGTACAGGTGATTTTAAGAAACTATGTAAATGGGTTTATTAGGCAAATATGCCATTATCTTCATTCAAAAAGACTTTCCCCAGGTCCCCCCCCCCTTCTCTCTCTCTCGTCCACTGTTCATTATCAGGAAATCTGGACTCTTTTACATCAGTCGAATCCTGTCTGTTCTATGGAGAGGGGAGGAGGGAGGAGGGAAATTAGTCGCCAGCAGAGAACAAAGGATTGCACAGCGGGATCTGTGTGAAAGCAGTATTCAGAGGTCAGAGAGGTCAGTGCTGTCAGAGGAGATAGCCCGGTGATGTAGCTGTAAATGAACTCTTTGTTGTCCTATTTTGGTGCCTCATCTCCCTCCACCCCTCCCCTCTCTATAGAAAATCATGAAGACAGGGTAGAGGGCTAATAAACCCAATTACAAAGTTTCTTAAAATCACCTGTACTATTGATTTCTGCCAAAAAATTTAAATGACCTCTGCTTTGCTAAGGTATTCCACTGACCCAGGGACACTACACAAGCCCTCCAGATGTGATGGTGATCTCAGAGGGAAACACAAAAGTCCAAAAAGCCACCACTCACAAAGCGAGATCAGTGGTCGGTAACCTAGGCAAAGAGCTGTATAAAATAAGGTACTTAATACAAAACTGACATATTTTGCTGATAGAAACCATTTGCAAAATTGCTTACTTTTGTCTTACCTATCAAATGCTAAAAGTTTAACAGATGAGAATATCCATTTTACGGACCTTTAAATAATACATTTGGATCATTTTTGTTTGTCCCTCCACCTTTAAACAGCTGTAAGCTGGGGAAACCTTCAGCTATAATGTCCGCCAGTCTCAGGCCACACCATTTACTTTGTATTATAAAGTACACAGAGTACAAGAAAACAGGCAAAAAGTCACAAATGTTTGTGCAATGGCAACTGGTGCCAAAATTTAGGACTTTATTTTGCCAGGAAACTGTCACACACGCATTGGTAACTTCCCCTGTAAATATTTCAATGCATTTCATCTGCACCTTGTTTTGTAGGTATTTTTGTGCTCTGACTGAATGATGACTCTCTAGTTACATCCAAAAGCTAAATGTATCACTGGCAGCTTCACTTCCCAGTTTGCTATAGTATATCAGTGTGGAGTCCAGCCTGTTTGCACTGCCTGCATACAGGGGGAGATTTATTAAAATGTGCCCCAGGTGTACTCCACAGAAAAGGGTCAGATTCTCCCCTTATCCATGGTGTATGCCAGCCGTATCCCCCGCTTGTCTGATGGGCGGGAAGGCGGGGAGGAGGCGTGGCCTCTTCCTGCACCTCATTTATCAAGGTTTTCGTCTGAAAATAAGTGTAAACCAGGCAAAAATTTACACCTGCTCCAGCGCACATGTACATTTTTGCACAATTTCTGCTCCAAGCATTGGTCCCACTAAGTTCACATGATGGAAGCAAAAGTAAACTTAAATCAGAATCCAAGGAAGAGCATGTGTGGATACTCTGGATCACCACTGGACAACCTGTCAGAACAAGGAGGAACTTCATCTCCAAGTAAGAAGCATCAGAAGACACCTGGGCTGGTGCAGCAGCATGCAGAACACTAGACCTGCAGGCCACACTGGGCACAGCAGGAAGCAGGCCACACTGGGCACAGCAGGAAGCAGGCCACACTGGGCACAGCAGGAAGCAGGCCACACTGGGCACAGCAGGAAGCAGGCCACACTGGGCACAGCAGGAAACAGGCCACACTGGGCACAGCAGGAAGCAGGCCACACTGGGCACAGCAGGAAGCAGGCCACACTGGGCACAGCAGGAGGCAGGCCACACTGGGCACAGCAGGAAGCAGGCCACACTGGGCACAGCAGGAAGCAGGCCACACTGGGCACAGCAGGAAGCAGGCCACACTGGGCACAGCAGGAAGCAGGCCACACTGGGCACAGCAGGAAGCAGGCCACACTGGGCACAGCAGGAAGCAGGCCACACTGGGCACAGCAGGAAGCAGGCCACACTGGGCACAGCAGGAAGCAGGCCACACTTGGCACAGCAGGAAGCAGGCCACACTGGGCACAGCAGGAAGCAGGCCACACTGGGCACAGCAGGAAGCAGGCCACACTGGGCACAGCAGGAAGCAGGCCACACTGGGCACAGCAGGAAGCAGGCCACACTTGGCACAGCAGGAAGCAGGCCACACTGGGCACAGCAGGATGCAGGCCACACTGGGCACAGCAGGAAGCAGGCCACACTTGGCACAGCAGGAAGCAGGCCACACTGGGCACAGCAGAAAGCAGGCTACACTGGGCACAGCAGGAAGCAGGCCACACTGGGCACAGCAGGAAGCAGGCCACACTTGGCACAGCAGGAAGCAGGCCACACTGGGCACAGCAGAAAGCAGGCCACACTGGGCACAGCAGGAAGCAGGCCACACCAGACTTGGCACTGCAGGATACACCTGACAGCACCAGGATATATGTGAGATCCATAGGCAAGGCAGAATCAAAATTTAGGAACAGGTCAGGCCAGAACCAGAAAGCAGAATCATGATAAATACATAAAGGCTTGGTTTCAGCCGCATGTGTTCATCGCTGTGTGAATTTTTTTTTAATCAACTGGTGTCAGAAAGTTATACAGATTTATATTTTACTTTTATTTAAAAAATAATCCTTCCAGTACTTATCAGCTGCAGTATGCTCTGCAGGAAGCAGTGTTTTATTTCCAGTCCAACACAGTGCTCTCTGCCGCCACCTTTGGCTGTGCCAGGAACTGATTTTTTTTTTAAAGCATGAATGCATAAATTTACCGTTACATAAAAAACATTTATGCAAGTATAATGATTATACTGCTACTGCTCTGGACAGTTCTTGTCACATACAGAGGTGGCAGGAGAGAGCACTGTGTCAGACTGAAAAGAACACTCTACTTCCTGCAGGGCATAAAGCAGCTGAGAAGTACTGGAAGAACTGGACTGGGGATTTTTAAATAAAAGTTATTTACAAATCTATACAACTTTCTGATACCAGTTGATTTGAAAACAAGTTTTTTCTCTGGAGTTTCCACACAGCGATGAACCCCTGCGTCTGAAACCACGCCCTTAAGCATTTATCAATAGTTACATAATGTTGAAGTAAAGAAAAAGTAATAGAAATTACAAATCTATATAACATTCTAACACCAGTTGATTTCAAAACAATTTTGTTTCTTCAGAATTCCCCCTTAAGGCCATGTGCACACTGAGGAATAGGCGAGGAATTGAAGAGGAAAGTTTTCTGCTTCAAATTTCTTGCCTTTTCAGCTCTGGCAGATTTTAAGCTCCATTGACTTCTATAGGATTCCTCTAGCAGAATCTGCCCAAAGAATCTACAAGACACGCCGATCCGCGGCAGAAAATTCTGCAGTGTTAACAAGAGAGCGGAAATCCTGTTGAACACAAACACAGGAATTTCAAGCGGAAATTAAGAGTGGATTCTGCTTCAAATTCCTCGCCTATTCCTCAGTGTGCACATACCCTTAGGGTGCCTTCACACACACCGGATCTGCAGCAGATTTGATGCTGTGTTCAGGTATTTAGACCAAATCAGCTGTGGATCTGCTGCGGATCTGCAGCAGAAAATCCACTGCGATATGGTGTGTGTGAAGGGTGTGTTCACACTACGGAATCCGTGTGGATCTCCACCCGTGTCATAGACACCATTCTATGGTCGGGTGGATTCCGCCTTCCACCAAAACAACTGACATGTCAATTCTTTTGGCGGCCGGCGGAATCTGCCCGACCATACAATGGTGTCTTTGGCACGGGCGGATTCCTTAGTGTGAACCCACCCTAAAAGAGAATCTGATGAGTTACCAGAATTACGTGGATGAAGCCTAAGGCCGGGTTCACACTTAGTAAGACACTGGCCGTTCTGTGACCCGGACGTATCACAGAACAGCCGATGTCAGTGAAGTTCATCCCGGTCGATACTGCAGTACCGGCTGGATGAACTTTCTTTCTGTTCAATTAGGATGTGGCTGCATTTTCGTCACATCCTTATTTGTTCCCCAATAGGCATGCAATGTTGCCAATTATCATTGTACAACTTTTAGGCAAGAAATGGTAGTGTGGTTTTGGCCCTGTTCATAACACTTTACAAACACAAATGGGAAACTAAAGTCTAAAGGAACAATTGCTTTGCTGGTGCACCATGTGTGGCAGAAACCAGAGAGCATCAGCAGCTTAAATAAACATCCAGGATCAAATGGTAGATAGTGGATCATGACGGGGTCAGCAGCCAGATGTCCTTTTGTCTAATTGCTGGTGATAAATTAGTAACATGGAACTTATCTCTCCTAGAGTCTACATGTATTCCTATGAGATGCAGCTTCAGCCTGCCTCCTTTTGATAGATTTCACCTCTTCACCAGAAGATAGGATGAGCAGTGTCAAAGCTGCATCTCATGGGACACACTAGGAAATCTGTACACAGCAAAGACAGACATTGTGAGTCAGGGGAGTTATATAACTCTGCAGCTAAATGTTGTATAGACTCACCTACTATATTACTGCACTACTGATCCCTCACATAGGAAAAAAGGCAGCAGTCTATGCATGGGGGACATGGGACATACAGATAGTACCATATAGAAGAGGTAAACAAAACTTAGGAGAAGGAAAGAGACCTGAGCTCCCAGGAACTCTTTGATAGGGGATGGTATATTCCTGCAGTTTACAAGAAGTCAGACTCTCAGGTAGGGCTGGGCGATATGGCCTAAAATTTATATCACGATATAATTTGATGCATGCACGATATAACGATATATCACGATATCTAAATTTTTTTTTGTGTGTATACTCACCCCCCCCCCCTTGCCAGTCATCAGCCTTCCCCTGTGCCAGTGATCAGCCCTCCCCTATGCCTTCAGCCCCCTTTGTGCCAGTTATCACCCCCCCATGCCAGTCATCAGCCTTCCCCTGTGCCATCAGCCCACCCTGTGCCAGTGATCAGCCCTCCCCTGTGCCATCAGCCCCCCTTGCGCCAGTCATCAGCCCCCCTTGCCAGTCATCAGCCTTCCCCTGTGCCATCAGCCCACCCTGTGCCAGTCATCAGCCCTCCCTTGTGCCAGTTATCACCCCCCTTGCCAGTCATCAGCCCCCCTTGCCAGTCATCAGCCCCCCGTTGCCAGTCATCAGCCCCCCCCCCCCCAGTGCCAGTCATCTCCCCTCTCAGTTTTCCAGCCATTTCATGTGCCAGCCATCATGTCCCCCCAGCCAGGGCCATCATCAGCCCCATGCCAAGCCATCTGCCGCCCTCGACCCCTCTGCTACTTACCTTTCCTGCAGGGCTGGCTGATGGAGTCCGCGAGGCGAGACGGGCCGCGTCTTCTTCCCAGCATGCACTGGGAGACCTGACGTCACACGCATCAGCGCGCTAGCGCGCTGACGATGCGTGAACGGAAGGCCCTGCAGCGCGGTACCACGGAGCGGTAAGTGAGAAGCTTATTCACTACCGCTCCGTGGTATATATCGCGATATGACGATATGCCAAAAATCTATATCGTCAACCGAATTGATGACGATATTTTGGCATATCGTTTATATCGCCCAGCCCTACTCTCAGGACAGACCAGCTTAAGCTACATACAGCAAGTCATTTATTGGGGGTCCAAATGGTAATCACATGACCTAATAATGAAAGGGTTCAACATGTATGGATGCAACTAGGCTCCCATAAAACAAATTACATTGCTAGAATAAAGTGGTAATATAGCCAGAGTGTTTCTTTATAATTCAGTGTGGGGTCCATGCAGCTGACATGGAAAGCGAGATCTCAAAAAAAATTAAAAAATAAAATATATATACAAATACATTATTTGCTGGACTCTATACAGCATAAAAAAACCTCTGATCTATCCTGATCTATACTTGCCTGAATGAGCCCAAAAGACACTCTTTAGGCCTTTTTCGGGTTGATAGGGGCCTATGGATATGATTTACATAGATGTCAGGAGCTTTTCCAGCACAAAGGTTACATATATAATAAATGCAGAGTGTGAAGCCCCAAAGCCATACATAAACACTTTCCTTTCTGAGCACTAGATGGCAGTAATAACACATAGCTTTGTAACAAAAGCCTTTTTTTTTTTTTTTTTTTTTTTTTTAAACTAAAGCTCATTGTGGTTGCTTCAAGGCTATCGCTGTTTTGTGTCCAAAATAGAAATTAAAAATGAACACAGACTGGGGAATGAGAGTTGTCAGTCATCCTTGCATTTTATTTTTAAGCTGTAGAAAGGGAATCTCATACTTATTCTCCTTTTTTTTAATGCTTAAATGGACAGACGGCTATTGAGCGTGAATAATATTAACATTCTCTCTGTGGATTAATAAGGTATGTCGATCCATTGTAGTAGTATTGGGATAGAAAATATTTAATTGCATTACTAGGATTGTTAAAGGAAACTATTTACTAAGGTTCTTATGGGATTGATTTGTTAAAGGGGGTTAAGATTTAAAAAAAATAAAAAATAAAATAGTTCTTTGTTCTGGAAACAGCACAATTGTAGGGGATGGGTTGTGTCTGGTCTTTGCAATATCACTATTTACTTGAATCAGACACAAAGTATGCCCCCTAGTGCAGCCCTCAAAACTCAGCTACTGTACCTGTATGCAGTACCACTACAGGGGGACATGAAAGATCGTTCACTAGATTCGTGATGCCCAGATACAGCAATTGATAGGAGTTGATTGGCGGGTTACCAAAACACCCGGTTCCCCTGCTGGTCAGCTGTTTGTTGCTCGCACTACAGTGAGAATAGAGCCAGAATCAGTTGTCTTTGTTGTCTGTGTAACGGCGGCATCAGGGTAGTACAGCCTCAGGCCCTAGTGAAGTTTATACGAACCAAGGCCGCTGCCGCTGATCAACTATTGATCAACTGGTTTCAGAAAGTTATATAGATTTGTAATTTACTTTTATTTAACAATTTCAAGTCTTCCAGTACTTATCAGCTGCTGTATGTCCTGAAGGAAGTGGTGTATTCTTTTCAGTCTGACACAGTCTTGCTCTCTCCTGCCACCTCTGTCCGATACAGAAACTGTCCAGAGCAGGAGAGGCTTCCTATGGGGATTTCCAACTGCTCTGGACACTTCTTGTCTCGGACAGAGATGTCAGCTGAGAGCACTGTGTCAGACTGAAAAGAAAACACCACTTCCTACAGGACATACAGCAGCTGATAAGTATGGGAAGACTTGAGATTTTTTTTTAAATAGAAGTATATTACAAATCTATATAAAACTTTCTGAACGCTGCTGATTTGAAAGAAAATGGTTTTTACTAGATTACCCCTTTAAGAGACGAGAATAATAACTCAAAGTTCCCTAATAAAGTATAAGAATTAGGTTTTGTAAAAAGAACTGTTGTCTATGGATTTTTTGTGATTGTAGCTTTATAATAATTCAGCACCCTAATTACAGCCCCAGCTCAGTTCTTACATTACTTCCTGTTTTACCTGTACAGTCATGGCCAAAAGTTTTGAGAATTATACAAATATTAATTTTTATAAAGTCTACTGCTTCAGTTTTTAAAATGGCAATTTGCATATACTCCAGAATGTTATAAAGAGTGATCAGCTTAACAGCAATTACTTGCAAAGTCAATATTTGCCTAGAAAATGAACTTTATCCCCTAAAACACATTTCAACATCATTGCAGCCCTGCCTTAAAAGGACCAGCTAACATTGTTCCAGTAATTTCTCCATTAACACAGGTGTGGGTGTTAATGAGGACAGGGCTGGAGATCAATCTGTCATTATTAAGTAAGAATGACACCACTGGACACTTTAAAAGGAGGCTGGTGCTTGGCATCATTGTTTCTCTTCTGTTAACCATGATTATCTCTAAAGAAACACACGCAGTCATCATTGCGCTGCACAAAAATGGCCTAACAGGGAAGAGTATCGCAGCTAGAAAGATTGCAACTCAGTCAACAATCTATCACATCATCAAGAACTTCAAGGAGAGAGGTTCCATTGTTGCCAAAAAGGCTCCAGGGCGCCCAAGAAAGACCAGCAAGCGCCAGGACCATCTCTTAAAAGTGTTTCAGCTGCGGGATCGGGCTACCAGCAGTGCAGAGCTTGCTCTGGAATGGCAGCAGGCAGGTGTAAGTGCATCTGCATGCACTGTGAGGCGGAGACTCTTGGAGCAAGGCCTGGTTTCAAGGAGGGCAGCAAAGAAGCCACTTCTCTCCAGAAAAAACATCAGGGAGACTGATATTCTGCAAAAGGTACAGGGAGTGGACTGCTGAGGACTGGGGTAAAGTCATTTTCTCTGATGAATCCCCTTTCCGATTGTTTGGGACATCTGGAAAACAGCTTATACGGAGAAGACAAGATGAGCGCTACCACCAGTCTTGTCTCATGCCAACTGTAAAGCATCCTGAAACCATTCATGTGTGGGGTTGCTTCTCAGCCAAGGGAATCAGCTCTCTCACAGTCTTGCCTAAAAACACAGCCATGAATAAAGAATGGTATCAGAATGTCCTCCAAGAGCAACTTCTCCCAACCGTACAAGAGCAGTTTGACGATCAACAATGCCTTTTCCAGCATGATGGAGCACCTTGCCATAAAGCAAAGGTGATAACTAAATGGCTCAGGGAACAAAACATAGAGATTTTGGGTCCATGGCCTGGGAACTCCCCAGATCTTAAAGGACAACTCCCATGAAAAACTTTTTCCCAGTAATTGAAGCACATTACAAAGTTATATAACACTGTAATATACTTTAATCACTGGTCTGTCCTCCTTCCCTGTCTTTTCCCCCCTCCACCCCCCACCAGGAAGTGTAAGAAACTCCTTCATACCTAATTACTGTCGTCACCAAGCTCCTCTCTCAGCTCCTTCTAGTGACGATGAGTCATCAGCAGGAGGGCTGGTCTAGGTCCTGTCACACCAGCCTCCCCCTCCCCTGCCTGGTCAGGTGACTCTGCTTGCTCAGCTCCCATTGGCTGAGCAACTGTAAGCCATCTGTCATTCTGCAATAATGACTGGTGACTGACTCCCGGCACATAACCAGCTACAGGACCCCCTCCCCCATACTCCCTCCTGCTGCCGAGTGGACTCAGTGAGTGAGTGAGTCATGTCACTTGCTTATCTTTCTCCTCACTCCCGGCATGTCAGCTACACAGACGTCTTATCTCTCCCCTGCTGCCCTGACCTAATCCTGCAGAATGTACACTACAGTGAGGTGACAGTATGTGTGTGCAGCTTCAGTGTGTGTGTATATAGCAGCCTGACTGAAGAGAGCCAGAGAGGGGGTCATGTGTAGTGTATGATGGGAGTTGTAGTGAATGGAGGGGCAGGCACTTGCAGTGTCACAGCAGGGGGCTGGCTTGTCACAGCAGCCAAAGTGCATCATGGGAAGCTGAAACCAGGAAGCAAGGAAGAAATGAAGAACAAGACTAGAAATCAGAAGGTACACAGACGGTGGGAAATTCAAACAGTGACAGCTCAGGAGGGATGATAAGTATAAAAGCTAGGTTTCTGATTGGTTTTTGTTTTTTTTCCTTAGTGCGGGAGTTGTCCTTTAATCCCATTGAGAACTTGTGGTCAATAATCAAGAGACGGGTGGACAAACAAAAACCAACAAATTCTGGCAAAATGCAAGCATTGATTGTGCAAGAATGGACTGCTATCAGTCAGGATTTGGTCCAGAAGTTGATTGAGATCATGCCAGGGAGAATTGCAGAGGTCCTGAAGAAGAAGGGTCAACACTGCAAATATTGACTTGCTGCATTAACTCATTCTAACTGTCAATATAAGCTGTTCTTACTTATAATATGATTGCAGTTATATTTCTGTATGTGATAAAAACATCTGACAAACACATATGAAAACCAGAGGGCAGCAGATCATGTGAAAATATAATAATTGTGTCGTTCTCAAAACTTTTGGCCATGACTGTACAGTGTATGAAACATAACGTAAAGGGGAACTCTGGCAAAAAAAAATTTTAATCAACGGATGTCAGAAATTTATATAGAATTGTAATTTACTTCTATCTAAAATCTCAAGTCAAGTCATGTATGTCCTGCAGGAAGTGGTGCATTCTTTCTAGTCACAGTGCTCTCTGCTGCCACCTTTGGTCGTGGCAGAAACAGTTCAAAGCAGTAGAAAATTGCCATACACAACCTTTCTTGCTCAGGACGGTTCCTGTCACAGACAGAGGTGGCAGCAGAGAGCACTGTGCCAGACTGGAAGAATACATCATTTCTGGCAGGACATACAGCAGCTGATAAATGCTGGAAGACTGGAGATTTTTAAATGGAAGTAAATTAAAAGCCTATGTAAATGTCTGACACCAGTTCATTTGAAAAAAAAAACAAAAAAAAAAACATTTTCACCAGAGTTCCCCTTTAATGTGATTCTGAAGACATACAGCACTAGATCAATATAATGTAAAGGGTACATGATGGCTGTATGGAGCTGTGCTTGATGCGATGTATGGTTAGACCAGCGTTTCCCAACCGGGGTGCCGCGGCACACTGGGGTGCCGGGAGAACCCGCCAGGGGTGCCGCAGGATCCCGGTGGGAAATGTGCGCTGTCACTTTAAGCATCACGAGAAGCTGCGGCCACGCAGCTTCTCAGGATGCACAGATCACTTTGATGTTCCGCCCGCACTGTGAGCCGGTGGAACATTAAAGTGAGCATAATGTAGGAGCAGGAAGTGTCAGCATCCTGCTCCTACATTCCCTCCCATAGGCTGCTGGCACTTCATACCAGCAGCCTATGGGAGGTCGGGACGTGACCTCTCCGGCAGGCGTGATGATGTGACGTCATCACGTCTGCCGGAAGTCCCGTCCCTGCGGCTCGCAAGATGGAGCCCGAGGAGGAGGAGGAGAGCTGCTGCCTGCAGCCATACAGCGCGGATTAGGTGAGTAGGATGTTTTTTTTTTAGGGGCACCTTTGGGGGCATTATTAGTATATGTGGGCACCTCTGGGGGCATTATTAGTATATGGGGGCACTTCTGGGGGCATTATTAGTACATGGGGGCACCTCTGGAGGCATTATTAGTATATGGGGGCACCTCTGGGGCATTATTAGCTTATGGGGGCATCTCTGGGGGCATTATTAGTATATGGGGGCACCTCTGTGTGCATTATTAGCTTATGGTGGCACCTCTGGGGGCATTATTAGCTTATGGGGGCACCTCTGGGGGCATTATTAGCTTATGGGGGCACCTCTGGGGGCATTATTAGTATATGGGGGCACCTCTGGGGGCATTATTAGTATATGGGGGCATTATTAGCTTATGGGGGCACCTCTGGGGGCATTATTAGCTCATAAGGGCACCTCTGGGGGCATTATTAGTATATGGGGGCACCTCTGGGGGCATTATTAGTATATGGGGGCACCTCTGGGGGCATTATTAGCTCATGGGGGAACCTCTGGGGGCATTATTAGTTCATGAGGGGCACCTCTGGGGGCATTATTAGCGCATGGGGGCACCTCTGGGGGCATTGTTATTATATGGGGGCACCTCTGGGGACATTATTAGTTCATGGGGGCACAGCAGGGGATCCTACATACAGGGGGCACCTCTGGGGGCATTATTAGCTCATGGGGGCACCTCTGGGGGCATTATTAGTATATGGAGGCACCTCTGGGGGTGTTATTAGCTCATGGGGGAACTTCTGGGGGCATTATTAGTATATGGGGGGCACCTCTGGGGGCATTATTAGTTCATGGGGGCACCTCTGAGGGCATTATTAGTTCATAGGGGCACCTCTGGGGGCATTATTAGTTCATGGGGGCACCTCTGAGGGCATTATTAGTTCATAGGGGCACCTCTGAGGGCATTATTAGTTCATGGGGGAACCTCTGGGGGCATTATTAGTATATGGGTACACCTCTGGGGGCATTATTAGTTCATGGGGGCACCTCTGGGGGCATTATTAGCTCATGGGGGCACCTCTGGGGCCATTATTGGTTCATGGGGGCACATCTGGGGGCATTATTAGCTCATGGGGGCACCTCATGGGGCATTATTAGCTCATGAGGGCACCTCTGGGGGCATTATTAGCTCATGGGGGGCACCTCTGGGGGCATTATTAGCTCATGGGGCACCTCTGGGGGCATTATTAGTATATGGGGGCACTTCTAGGGGCAATATTAGTTCATAGGTGCCACCTCTAGGGGCATTATTAGCTCATGGGGGCACAGCAGGGGATCCTACATACAGGGGGCACCTCTGGTGGCAATATTAGCTCATGGGGGAACCTCTGGGGGCATTATTAGTATATGGGGGGCACCTCTGGGGGCATTATTAGTTCATGGGGGAACCTCTGAGGGCATTATTAGTTCATGGAGGAACCTCTGGGGGCATTATTAGTTCATGGGGGCACCTCTGGGGGCATTATTAGTTCAAAAGGGGCACCTCTGAGGGAATTATTAGCTCATGGGAGCACCTCTGGGGGCATTATTAGTATATGGGGGCACCTCTGGGGGCTTTATTAGTTCATGGGGGCACCTCTGGGGGCATTATTAGTTCATAGGGGGCACCTCTGGGGCATTATTAGTTCATGGGGGCACCTCTGGGGGCATTATAAGCTCATGGGGGCACCTCTGGGGGAATTATTAGTTCATAGGGGGCACCTCTGGGAGCATTATTAGCTCATGGGGGCACCTCTGGGGGCATTATTAGTATTTGGAGGCACCTCTGGGGGCATTATTAGTTCATGTGGGCACCTCTGGGGGCTTTATTAGTTCATGTGGGCACCTCTGGGGGCTTTATTAGTTCATAGGGGCACTTCTGGGGGCATTATTAGTTCATGGGGGCTCCTCTGGGGGCATTATTAGTTCATGGGGGCACCTCTGAGGGCATTATTAGTTCATAGGGGGCACCTCTGGGGGCATTATTAGCTCATGGGGGCAACTCTGGGGGCATTATTAGTTAATGGGGGCACCTCTGGGGGCTTTATTAGTTCATGGGGGCACCTCTGGGGGCATTATTAGTTCATGGGGGCACCTCTGGGGGCATTATTAGTTCATGAGGGCAACTCTGGGGGTATTATTAGCTCATGGGGCACCTCGAGGGGCATTATTAGCTCATGGAGGCACCTCTGGGGGCATTATTAGTATATGGGGGCACCTCTGGGGGCATTATTAGTTCATGGGGGGCACCTCTTGGGGCATTATTAGCTTATGGGGGTACCTCTGGGGGCATTATTAGTATATGGGGCACCTCTGGGGGCATTATTAGTATATGGGGGCACCTCTGGGGGCATTATTAGCTTATGGAGGCACCTCTGGGGGCATTATTAGCTCATGGGGGCACCTCTGGGGGCATTATTAGTATATGGGGGCACCTCTGGGGGCATTATTAGTATATGGGGGCACCTCTGGGGGCATTATTAGTATATGGGGGCACCTCTGGGGGCATTATTAGTATATGAAGGCACCTCTGGGGGCATTATTAGTATATGGGGGCACCTCTGGGGGCATTATTAGCTCATGGGGGAACCTCTGGGGGCATTATTAGTTCATGGGGGGCACCTCTGGGGGCATTATTAGTATATGGGGGCACCTCTGGGCGCATTATTAGCTCATGGGGGCACCTTTGGGGGCATTGTTATTATATGGGGGCACCTCTGTGGGCATTATTAGCTCATGGGGGCACCTCTGGGGGCATTGTTATTATATGGGGGCACCTCTGGGGACATTATTAGTTCATGGGGGCACAGCAGGGGATCCTACATACAGGGGGCACCTCTGGGGGCATTATTAGTTCATGGGGGAACCTCTGGGGGCAATTTTAGTATATGGGGACACCTCTGGGGGCATTATTAGTTCATGGGGGCTCCTCTGGGGGTATTACTAGTTCATGGGGGTTACCTCTGGGGGCATTGTTAGCTCATGGGGGCACCTCTGGGGGCATTATTGGTTCATGGCGGCACCTCTGGGGGCATTATTAGCTCATGGGGGCACCTCTGGGGGCATTATTAGCTCATGAGGGCACCTCTGGGGGCATTATTAGCTCATGGGGGCACCTCTGGGGGCATTATTAGCTCATGGGGGACCTCTGGGGGCATTATTAGTATATGGGGGCACTTCTGGGGGCATTATTAGTTCATGGGGGGCACCTCTGGGGGCATTATTAGTTCATGGGGGCACAGCAGGGGATCCTACATACAGGGGGCACCTCTGGGGGCAATATTAGCTCATGGGGGAACCTCTGGGGGCATTATTAGTATATGGGGGGCACCTCTGGGGGCATTATTAGTTCATGGGGGCACCTCTGAGGGCATTATTAGTTCATGGGGGAACCTCTGGGGGCATTATTAGTTCATGGGGGCACCTCTGGGGGCATTATTAGTTCAAAAGGGGCACCTCTGAGGGCATTATTAGTTCATGGGGGCACCTCTGGGGGCATTATTAGTTAATGGGGGCACCTCTGGGGGCTTTATTAGTTCATGGGGGCACCTCTGGGGGCATTATTAGTTCATGGGGGCACCTCTGGAGGCTTTATTAGTTCATGGGGGCACTTCTGGGGGCATTATTAGTTCATGGGGGCACCTCTGGGGGCATTATTAGTTCATGGGGGCACCTCTGGGGGCATTATTAGTTCATGGGGGCACCTCTGGGGGCATTATTAGCTCATGGGGGCACCTCTGGGGCCATTATTAGTTAATGGGGGCACCTCTCGGGGCTTTATTAGTTCATGGGGGCACCTCTGGGGGCATTATTAGTTCATGGGGGCACCTCTGGGGGCTTTATTAGTTCATGGGGGCACCTCTGGGGGCAATATTAGTTCATGGGGGCACCTCTGGGGGCTTTATTAGTTCATGGGGGCACCTCTGGGGGCATTATTAGCTCATGGGGGCACCTCTGGGGGCTTTATTAGTTCATGGGGGCACCTCTGGGGGCATTATTAGTTAATGGGGGCAACTCTGGGGGTATTATTAGCTCATGGGGCACCTCTGGGCGCATTATTAGCTCATGGGGGCACCTCTGGGGGCATTATTAGTATATAGGGGCACCTCTGGGGGCATTATTAGCTCATGGGGCACCTCTGGGGTTATTATTAGCTCATGGGGGCACCTCTGGGGGCATTATTAGTATATGGGGGCACCTCTGGGGGCATTATTAGTTCATGGGGGGCACCTCTTGGGGCATTATTAGCTCATGGGGGCACCTCTTGGGGCATTATTAGCTCATGGGGGCACAGCAGGGGATCCTACATACAGGGGGCATCCCACATTCCTACTCGCTTTACTGCACATAACACCAAACAGCATAGTTACTTTGAGAGCCTACAGGAGGGAGAAACGAAAGGAAGTTGCTAGAAATGTGTGGAGCCTAAATTGTTTGTCTTGCAGGTTCTGAAAAGATGAAACGTATCTGGAAGGAATCATCATGGAGGTCTGGGCCTGATGGAGAGGAAAAGGGAAAGTGACGCCTCAGATCAAAGAAGATGTCACCTGTGAGTCACTGTAAGACCGTTTTCTTATTTTGTAGAACATTATTTAGTAGGGGCGCCCAGAGGAAATTTTGTTTTCCAAGGTGTGCCCCGAGGTGGAAAAGGTTGGGAAGCACTGGGTCAGACAAAAGAGCACTGTGCAGACCATTAAAAAGCTGGATCTCTATGAAACATAATTTATGAAAAGATAGGACTGAGACTTTTATAGTTATACAGTAGTCATTTTAAAGTGTTGATGCGAAAAAATAAGTAATACAAGCTAACGTAGGAGACTTGTCATATATCTTATCAGAGAAAAATGCTGCTTTCTTGTCATATCAGACTCATTTCCAGCACCTTCACCGGTTAAATTCACCATCTATTTGGAAATACAGCTTTAATCCATATCGGACTGGACTTAACTAGACCAGCTTATGTGTACTCGAGTCTTACCTAAATTCCCGTCCACATGCCCCATGTCAGATTTATTGAGGTGCAGGCCTCCTAGTAAATCTGACGAATCTTGAAGTGTCACTGTTATAACTTTCAAAATCTAAATCAACAGTGAATATGAAATAAAAAAAAAAACACGTTTGCAATTTTCATTCATTATTATTATTATTTTCTTTCTTTTTTTATTTTTAGTTATCATGCTTTAATACAAAGCTATTCTTACTTGTATCCAGGTCCAGTCTCCTGAAGGGAGCTTTAAAAAAGGTTAAAAAAGGTGCAGGAATTCCCAGCCAGTACAGAGTGTCACGGTTCACATGACTGCCTTCTCTGTGAGTGCTCAGATGACCAGGACTTCCTGCGATTAGTCTCTTTTTTTCAACCAGCACCAGACTAAAAAAGCCTTCTTCAGGAGACTGGACCTTGATACAAGTAAGTATAGCTTTGTTAGACAGCATGATAACTAAAAATAATAATTAATGTTAATTGCAAACTTGCTTTATATCACATCCCCTGATGATCTAGATTCTGAAAGTTATAACAACAGTGACACTTTGTGAATCCGTCGTTTTCTATGGCCAGGATGTCTGTATATTGCACAGGCTGCTTCTCTCCTCTCCCTTCTCACTCATCATTCTTAGCCCCTTCCCTCCATAGAATATAATGGGCAGTGCAATCCCATATTCACTCCACTTCTCTGTGATGTAGACTGCTTTGTCTTTGGGGAGCAAGTGGGAAAACAGCCTTGTGAGTACTGTAAGTTTCATATATTCACGTGTACTAATTATTGTTTTTTTATCTACTTTAAGGGCTTCAAAAACTAGCAATGACATTGACATGGCATTTGATGTTGAGGTCATGCTGGTAAACAGCAATACGATAATAAAAAGATGGTGACACCACACTCTGTGGGGACTGGGACCAACATAAGTGACATTCTCTGTACACCGCTGCAGAATATGTTAGTGCTATATAAAAACATAATAATAAATAAAAAACTCCTAACTTGGTCGGTTCTCAGCTAATGTAAACAAGTGGTTAAATACAAAGTCAATCGCTTCCACCTACAGAACAAAAACATAGAAGAAACAATGAAAACACCAAAAAAAAATGAACATAAAATATCTAAATTCCCCTTAGATTTTTGCCCATATATTGCCTCTCTCCAGTGTTGTTCTAAAATAATGGTCTGAATGTCAGAACTGCCAACTTGAAACATTTTTCACAGTGTGATACATGGACCATGGAGCTGGGTATGTTAAAAAAGCAACACTGTGGCATGCTGTGCACAGAACAGTTTGTGCAGGCCGTAAAAGAGAAACAGCTTGCTGTGTGCAGAACCATCCATTGTAGGCTGAAAAATAAACCACTTAACATGAAGGAGTGGAATCCTTTATACAGTCAGTGAAGCGTACATCTAATACAAGCCTATAACCATAAATGCAAAGAATAATGTCAAATAGATAAATAACAAGGTGCAAGAAATAACCATGAAGAACTCACAGGTTGACTTATTTGTGGATCACATTTGATATATTTTCAGCCAGATTAAGAAACTATTTGTCTTTATGCAAATTATTGTAGATTCAAAAAAGAGTAAAAAATTTAACAAATCAGAAAGTGCTGGCTCGCTTTTATTACCAATACTACTGAAAGCAACTCACAGACAAGAAAGAATAATAATGCACCCAGATATAAATGTGGGATTGCTGCAAAACCTGGCATGCAGCTATGTCTCAGGCAGATACTGTATGTAAATTATTACAGGTGTGATTTAACTATACACTGGGTGTTCCCTTTAAAACGGATCTCCGAGGCTACTTTTAGGTAGTGTATGAGAGATCATTAACTGCTAGATATGTCTCTACGACTTTAAGGGATACACATTATTGGACTGAGGGAAGCGGGATGGTTGTTTTGGCGATTTGCCCACCATCTAGGCCAGGGGTGTCAAACTCAGGCCCTCCAGCCGTTGCAAAACTACAATTCCTATCATGCCTGGACAGCCAAAGCCTTGTAGCCAATCAGATTAACCAAATTAAATTTAGTGATAAAGGGGCCATCAGATTTCTACTAGATCATCTAATTACATTTATATATTTTAAAATGTTCTCTGTACCAATAAATTGAGCAAAATTAACAAATTGTAAAATAATGCTAAGATATATATTGTTAACTAAATAATACTTAATGTAAGAGAAAGGCAATCCTTTCAGCCATGGTTGCCTAGAGGTTTCCTCCACAGGAGGTTCTTCTGTCCTGATTGCTGGAGGGTGACTGTTGATGAGACTGGGATTTGCCATTTTCAGTGCCATGTGATTCTTAATAATGTTGGGAGTATTTGACACCAAATTACAATGTCTCTTGTCTTTATTTTGCATTTGCCTACCCACAAAGCAATAATCTACTTAGTGACTATATTTTTGGCACTGTGGGTGCCCCTGGCAAATAGTATAAAACAGAGAAGACAAGTGTTACAGCAAAAATCACACAAAACTCATTTTTGGATAGAGATACTGTATTACAACGGTATTTAAGATGCTTGCAAGGCTATAGCCATAACTGTTATGGACTTCAATTGTTGTGGCTGCGCTAAAGTAAGTCTATGGGGACAGGGGCGACAAAACATTGTCGAAAAAATGAGTGTAAGGCCATCTCTTCTACAAAACAGGGGGGGGGGGGGTTGGATCTCCTGGGGCTGACTTGTTATCTTTTAAATTGTAAGTCAGCTGCTCAGAGAAGGCTTCACACCGAGCAGCTGGCTTCCTGGACTCCAAGAAGGGATTGTGTTCTCCTAGTAGTCTCAACAGCTGCTTAGCTAAAATTATTCTTACTTAATGCTTGCATCCTCTGCTGCCTCCCTGGGCCCTATGGTGCTAAATGAGCCTTATATGCGGCTGATTGGCACTGTGGGGCATAGGCAGGCTGCAGAGGATACAAGCAATAAGTATCAGAGACTTTAACTATGCAGCTTTTCAGAATCTAAGAAAGATAAAGTTCACATATAGTTACCTGCATACTATAAGTCATTATTATTATTAGAATATTATAGTACAAAAAGGAAACCGACACCTAGAAAAGACATCCTATCCTGAGCTGCTTCTATGGCTATATAGTGGGACTATCTATACCTTGATTGTCGTTGTCTGAGGCTATAATCAACTAAAAAATGCTGCTTATTTCCGCTCTGAAGTTTTATTGAGGCGTTCTCAGGAGATTTCACTGCCCTGGCCATGCCTCTGTGGCACTTCAGAATGGTAATTTTTTTAGGTGATGGCAGCGTAAGACAGCTGCTATAAAGGTGAAATGGTGACACCAGTTTCATAGCTATGTAGCCATATAAGCACCTTGGGACTTCTCTTCTAGCTTTCACTTTAATTATATAGAAAATCTATATAGTAGATATAGTATGACTGAATTAGAATGTCATCTTTGCTGCTCCATTACATCTGTGCTGTCATCTAGAGAACCTTGTTTTAGAATTGTGCCATTCCTCTGTTATTCCTTCTGGAAATGCATTAACAAGGTATTGCCAAGCACCATTTCATTAGTTAAAGAAGTTTGTCTCTACACACTCTACAAGTGCCCATACATTTTCAGTAACTGTCGATTTCCTCATACACATGAACTTTTGGCATGGGTGACTGTACATATATCCCCTATGGGATATAGCGAGACAGTTCTAATACAGCGAGACAGTTCTAATCCCTCCAAGAACAATAGGGTCAGGCAGTGACAACAATCCATCTCACCCAACACTTCCCTCTATTGACGTCATCCGTCGGTGGAGATTCTGGAGGCCCCCATATACCTTGTACTGTTTGTCACACCTACTGGTGGTGGCAGGTCTCATTGACTTTAGTATGTCTAGAGAAGTTGGTGGTATCCATGTTTTCCAGGACTCCAACTTCTCCAGACACCAGGAATCAAATGCTGAGAATTCGGGTTCAGAGAAGTTTTTGAACTTGGACAGTTTCCTCAAATTTACTCAACACTTTTCAGGAGAGCAGGCGGGACCTTTAAGAATTGTATTTTTTTCTTGCCATCACTATTATATTTGACAAACTAAGCAGGCACATATAAGTATTAGTCATAGTTCACATTTTTGAGGGACTAGAATGTTAAAAACTTTTCTGCGCCTCCCGTTGCATTTTTAAATCTCATCTGTGATAACCCTAAGTCACTCATGTGCCTTCATATAGTGGTACGAAAAGTGCAGTGGTGGTGGCGGGATACATTAGAGGCAGTTTTTTTATGCTCCTAAAAAATTCCCGCTCGGCTTCTCAGGCAAGACTTACACAATGAGCAGCCTAAGCAATTACCACTCACTTACTAATACGCCTCCATAATTGAACACCTTTTAGGTCTGAAAAGAAGTGGTTTTGTTCACAGTGTGATCCTCAATAAGGAAACATTTTTAGCTTTTTTTTTTTTCCCATTCTGACAAATGCAAATGCCTTTTATTTCTGGAGTGAATTTAAAATAACAAAGGAGGGGGAGCCATTCACCGAGTCCAGTGGTTCACGAGATGACGGAAGCCATTGTTCTGTCTTTGTGAGCCATGCAGACAGACGTCTATCACTTATAACATGTCTCACATTTCCAGCAACTTTGGACTCATTACTTTATAGTCCTTAAATAAAAATTGGGCACTGGCTGTTAAGCTGTGTGGGACGTATAATTGATTCCGCTAATAAAGTATTAGTTTTTGATTAGTCTAATTATGATTTTTTGGGAGAGTTGACAATTAGACCTATTTGGAAATGATAGTAATTCTAGTGGGACAGGAACATGGGACATAATTGATAAATTAACATGAGAGCAGTACTGTTTATTACAGTCCATTCTGGCGGCAGGTGCTGACTGTGAGCTTAATAATAAAGGGGCGATAGTCCGAGGGGTAAATGGGACAGAAGCAAAGATTTGCCTGTAAGCCTTTGAAACATATTAATTTTCTCCTAGTTCCTAGTCAAACACGTGAATAACCGTTGACTGAACAGCTTCGGCATACATTTGTATATTTTGAATGTGGAAGGGTAATCTGTGGTGAGACTCCTTGAGTGTTGGCTTATCTCTCTGAAAAGAAAAGGCTCAGGCATTTGAAATCCAACATGTTAGTGTCAGGATTGTGCAGTAACCTGGTGTGAACTGGGCCTGTTTTTACTTTTATGTGCCACACCCGCTTGCTTCTCAGCTTCCTGGCAATGTGGGAGTTGAACCGATCACTGGGAGACTTGATTTATGCAGCTGAGTCTCATAAAATGAAACAAGTGGCTAACAAAATCACTAAACAGGCCAATCTGTAGCTCTCCCACCCACAGTTCAGCACCATTGGATGGACAGCTCCTTCAAGAAGAGACACACTTACTGCTTTGTTTGAGAGGTGAAGAGCAAGCATTTTTGTGTCTTTATAGCCAAGACAGATTTACCAGACAAGTTTACTGCTGGCGGTTTATGCTCACTGGACAAGCTGCCTAAGGAGGTCTTCCATCTCTGGCAATTCTTTGTTGAGCTGCTGAAATGTTTAAAAAGCCAAAGGGCTTCTGTTGAAGTTTCACTTGACCAATCAGCATGCAGAACCAAGGTCTCATATAAGGTCCAGAATATTCCAACAAACACATGAGTTTGTCTACTACAGCTGATCCTAGACTGACTCCAAGATAGGAACCATTAATAACAAAAAAAAAATTGCAAGAACAAAAGAAAAGAGATTCCAAGACTTTGCTTATATAACTCAGTGTTGCAACTTAAATTTGGCCCCTCTTACTCCAATGAAATCCCGAACCAGAGTAAATACCATGCACCATGTTTTTAGCAATTTAAGAAAAAATGTTTGTCGATGTTGCACTATAACTGCTATATATGGATGATGTTTTACTTTGATTTACGGTGCCTCATGTTGTTGTGCCCTTTTTTAAATGCGGTATAGTGTGCTAGGGGGTGCTATGCACGTGATAATTACCTCACTCGTTGCAGGATGAGGTGTCAGCCCCGGAATTGCTTGTTGCTGATGAGGACATGTACATTGTGTTGTCCATTGCAGCATTGTAAGAGGGGCAGTGTTTGGCTGGGTAGTGTGATGTGAAATCACAAAAGGATTCTAAGGTATCTGTTATTGACCTTGAGTAAAATAGGCCTGGATTTGTCCACTTTGGATTGTCCCAATGGAGTGGAAGCATAGGTGGTCAGTGGATAGAAGCTGCATAGTGGGTGCCTAAAATTAAAGACACAGACCTAAATGACTAGAAGACCAATGGTAGAGTTCCCAGGACCCAGTCAAAGAATGCCCAGCAACCATTCCTGACGTTAAGAATGATCCTGCAATCATCAAGTGCATTGAGCCTCTCAATGTCCTCCTGTCACTATCAATTGCTTGTGCTGTGGCTTACATAAAACCCATCAACCACTAAGCCAAAAGTTTTGTGATTGTCCTTAATGCTTAATGGAGAGGTCTTCCTATAAACAGTAGGTTTACATGACAAATCTATACATATGAAAATGATCTATGGGAGAGTTTTCTAGACATGCTCTTTGACCTGTGCTGTATATCCATCACCTATTATAAGTGGTGGATCCTGTGTTATCTGCATCCAGCTCTGTAACAGAGAGGTTACTTTTCACCTCTGTGTGTTAATTATAAGATGGCCGCTGGAAAGTGATGACTGGGAAGTGTAGAAAATAAAACAGAAAATTTGCCCCCAAAAAAGCTGATGTCATCAATATGTCATTTTCTAATGATAGATTCCCGTTAGTAAATATAATCAAATGCAACTTTTCAATGTCTATTTTCAATGTTCAATCAAAAGAATGAAAATCGCATTGTTCAAAGTTCCTCATACCTGCATGTGATTCCCAGGCAGGGGGTTGGGAGGGGGGGGGGGGTCTCCATTACATCATATCACCTAACTCAGGCATGTCCAAACTTTTTTCAAAGAGTGCCAAATTTGATGAAGTGAACATGTGCGAGGGCCGACCATTTTACATGCTACATGCTATATGCTTTATAACACAGGCAGATAATAGCAAGCTGTGAAATAGTCGCACATCAGATAATGGAATTATAGCACAGTGAAAGGCAGTCAGGGGTTAATGAAGGGTATGACAGCTTGCTACCACAGATTCCTATATGCTCCCTTTATGTATCGTGAGTGTATAGTCCTGCTTTTTCTTGCCTACAGTAGCCAACTCCTCTTCAGAGACTACCACTACCTATGTATGGCTGCAGAAATTTTTTGTTCGAGGACCCTGCTGGTCTAACCCTTCTGGAAGAGTAGGGTGGCGTTGGAACTTTTAATATATATTATTTATATAAGTTATATATAACTAAGCTGAGGTCATCATCCTCCTTGACCTCTGAGGAGTTGTAAGAATCTCCAGCCCTAGAACTCACGACGTGCGAGATCTCCAGCTGGCCGGATCACGCCACTCTAGTGCACGGAAAAGGAAAGCCGAAATCTCGCGATGTCCGAGATGTCAGTACTCAGTACTCTAGTGCAAGAAAAAGGAAAGCCGAAATCTCAGACATCGCGAGATTTCGGCTTTCCTTTTCTGTGCACTAGATTAGCGTGGCGACGAGAGCGGCAGCGGCAAAGCCGCAAGGTATCTGCTGCTGCTGAATACCTGGGGGGGGCGTAAAAGTTCGGAACGTGGGCCGCAAATGGCCCACGGGCCGGACTTTGGACATGCCTGACCTAACTAAAGGAAAGCATTCCAGGAATTTTCAGATAGAAATGAACTACTAAATCAGGGAATACTAATGGAATTATGTATACTGGCTCATTGGCTATATACAGAATAAAACATAAATTGTGGGACAGCTTTTTTAAAGAAGTCCGGGTATTTTGAAAATCTAGCAACAGGCAGGGGGGAATTTGATAACGAGTACTCACTTAAATCCCTCCATACCTGCGGTGAGTGTCAGGACCGGCCTTGGGGATGCCTGTCCCAGCTGATAGACTGGCCTCTTAGCCAATCAGTGACTGGAGTGGTGTCCTGGCCCAGTCACTGAGTGGCTGAGCAACCAGTGCATCAGCTGGGTCATGACATGTACACCCTGGAGATGCCGGAGCACAGCGGAGGTTCCAAGGCCGGTCCTGATGCTCACTGGAATACTAGTTATTAAATTCCCCCCTGCTGGCTGCCAGCTTATCAAAATGGCCAGACTTTACTTTAAACCTAAAACAACATATAAAAGAGCACATCCACTTAAAGGTGACTTTTCTTTGTAATTTCTGCAAAGTTTTCAGTAACTATATATCTATAACGGTATGTAAAAAAACAAAAACAATTATGTTAGCACAGTTTATTGGCACACAAATCGGCAAAGCATAACATGAAATACATTTGCTCATAACACATTGACTTATACTGTGTGCTCAAAATGGTCATATGAAAATTAAACAGAATTTTAGACATATAAAGTTCCACATAAATACACTGCAATAATAAGAAAAAAAATGCCATAGGAGAATTTACAAAATATTTATACAAGAAATATACTATGAAAGATAGCAACAAAGCCAACCGAGATACAGTAAAACACAAATTGTGGATGGAATAAATTCTTCACAAAATGAAAATGACTACATGGCTTTAAAATATCTTGACCAAAATATTTGGGTAACATTTTTAAAGTATTTTGTTATTTCCCATTGTTAATATGATGTTAAAGAGGTTTTCCTGACATGTCTGTTTCCATGGTATAACAATCATGAATAAATTGACCAGTGGGTGTTACTTATCAATAGGGTGTGTCATTATGCACTCCCATAAACCTTATACTTTGGTAGTGGTATACTACTCGTGATGGGTTCGGACGTTGGAATGAGGTGTATGGGGTTTTCCCGACCATCCACAGACAGATTATGTCAGTAGAGATAGGGGTTGGGCATGATGGAAAACCAATGTCCAACCCCTTTGTTCTCTGAGAGATAAGCCACTACCAGAGCTCTCTGGCTGAAGTTTAGCAGCTTAACCCCCCTCCATAGGGCTGTGCTGAACGTTCCTGTGCATGGAAAGGACAGGGGCAAGAGGGGAAAGGTAACTGACGTCTGAACGTTCAGCCATCAGTTATTGAATATATACGACCACCTTAATTCAGTCCAATCAGTGATGACAATGTCATACTGGATATTGGCACCACCTAGAGGAATATAATAACAGCACAGCACCAGGATGCAGAATTATAAGAAAACATGAGTCAACATTATATTGTTTTTTTATTAGGAATACAATATTCACTAAAAATAGACATGCCAGAAATGGTGATAGGTCTAATTTAAATGGGTTATCTATAAAGCAAAGAAGGTCCAACCTCTTCTACTCTCCCACGCCACACTCTATGTGGATGGTAAATCTACAATAACCGAATTTAAACCTGCCTGGGATAAACATATATCTATTCTAAGATAACAAAAAAGGAAAAACTAAAAGGGCAGACTACATGGACCAAGGGGTCGTCTTCTGTTGACAATCTTCTATGTTTCTATGTTTCCTCTCTCTGGCCAAGATGAGAGTGGGGGCATGTATCGGGCAATGTTCAATGGCTGCCTAAAGTTACTGATGGTGCAGTGACTTCCAGTAGCTATGGGACTTTGCGCCGGGGCCTAGTTTCACCTGTGCGTAATGCCCAAATCATGCACCCATAGAGGGAGGAAGTGGAGCCCTGGAGGGCAGAAGAGTTCGACCTTTTCTGCTGTTCTGATAACTCCTTTAAGTAATAAAGAGTATTAATAATCTATGTGAACTTTATATGACTAATAAACAGCAAGAACTAAAAAAAAAAATCTGTATTTATTTTGTAACTAAGAAAACAAATGAAATATATATAAAAGTTTCAAGAGTAGGATCATACAAAGTTATAAATGAAGTTGATGTCCCATTTGTTAAAGCACAAATGACTCTTCAGTATTACAAAAAGTTTCACACTTACAAACTATTGTAAGTTAATACTGTCATAACCACGGTTCCAAACCAAATGAATAGAACAGAACTGTTACTTCGAAATTTCTACATAGGTAGAGATGAGATACAATTACAGTCCAGGATGTGGAAATTTTTAACCGGTTAGGGGTATTTCAAGTAACAATGGACAATGAATCACAGAAGAAAAAAAGTTATCTTTTAATGAATTATAAAATATTTTAAATTTTTTTTTAAATGTTTTAATTGATGGATTTTGTAATAAAAAAAAATGAAACAAATTTACATAATAAATGTTTTTTTTACCCCAGAACATCCTTAAGAAAAGAAATAAAAAGTACTGTCCCAAAGCGAAGTTTCCCTAAAGATATGTTCCTTTATGGGAATAAACTTAAATACTTTGCAGGTTGTGATACTTTATATACAGACAATGAAAAATTTAAGAAAGTGAACAATCATGAGCCGAATTTTCATCTTTTTTTTTTTTTAAGGGTTCCCAAAATATGTCACTCACATGGTCTCCCATTTCTGAGACCCCAGCAATCAGCTGTAATTTGTGAAGAACCTCCCAACATTTTGCTTTACTGCCACTGAAGGGCAAAGGCAAAATAAGTATTAAAAGATCCTATTTATTTTAAAAGATTTTGTCATCACTTTCACGCTGCCCAATCCATGGGTCATTGTGGCGATTCCTGGCAGCTTTGATTCATAGATCTATCCATATGATAAAAAACAGGAAGGGAGTAGAGATGAGCAAACTTACAGTAAAGGCCCAATTACCCCTTGCGATTATTGGCCGTATTTGGCCGATTATCAGCTGTTATGGCCGATAATCGCTTGGTGTAATGTCAGCTGATCCTTGTCTTGCAACATGTTGAAAAAATCCCGATAATGATAACGATGGTCTGCTAGCCGTTGCTCTGTGTTATAGGAACGGAGAAAAGCAGACCGCCGCTTTCTCCTATGGGCTCCCCAGACGATCTATAGATTGTCCGGGTAGCCCCTCCCACAGCTCCCAGCGGCCTTCCCCGTTCACTGTCCCGCTGTCCTGACAGCAAGCAGGGAACGAGAAGCAAGCGAGCACTCACCTGACAGGTCTACGCTCACTTGCTCCTAAATATTGCCAAGTGTAATAGGGCCTTAAGTTCCATCTAAACCAAACCTGATCACTCGGCCTTTGAATCAGGATGCTTTGAAAAGATGGATACAGCCCCAGGCTGCCAACTAAGGCCATCAACAGCAGGGCGATCAGGTTCGGGTTTGGATGAACTTACTGTAAGTTCCCTCATTTCGAGAAGGGAGCTGGCATTGGTGGGGTGGGACAAAACACCCTATTACTCACAGCTCAGGCAAAATAAAAGTGATATAACATGTTCCATTTAAGGGATACTAAGCCTAAAAACATTTAGGACCAGTGCTATATTAGGCCAGCCTAAACATGAATACAAGATTGCTGCTGTATTCTAATAAAGACAATTTCATAAATTTCTATGCTTGTTTCTATGCTGAGCTACTCAGGGAAGCTACCGTACATGAGAGACTGACTAAAACAGAATACCATCAAGTCAATATAGTCAGAATACAACTCTTTGAGGCATATACTGTAGAGGAACCTCGAGTTTTGCCTTGCATCTCATATTACTCCATATAATTAAGTGAAATACTGTATATAACTGTTCATTTCAAACACCTTCCCTCCATTTCATAAACATTGTGATTCCTTATACAATTGTAATTCATCAAAAATGATTCCTTACCCCAAAGAAATAGCCCTAAAGTCTTCACCACTAGGTGTGTCCCATCCCTACAATCTGCTATCCATTGCCTGTTGTTATGAGAAATCTGTCTCTAGTAACAGCTACAGTATATCAGGTCAGTTGTTACTATGCCCTCTTACCTGCTGTGCCGCTACTCTTTTCCTTCCATATGCTATCTATAGTACTGTACTGTACTGACAAAGTAAAAGCAGTTTATGTTTTCCTACACCTGCTTTAAGTATTTTTGGTGAAATTGTGGCTTTATAATTACCATGCTTTTTCATAGGGAACCCAATGATCTATCAATGGAAAGAATGAAATATTGGTAAAACATCACAAGCTGCAGCGTAATTAAGAAGAAAACTCATTGTCATTGCACATTAGTGAAAAATATTGAACCAAATGCCATGAGGAAATACATATCTGTAGAAATGTCTTGGTCGATATATTGACACTCTGCACTGCCATAAAGTAAACAATGCAATGATCTGTAACTCAACATCTTATGCATTTATCAAGTTCTCTGGTCAGTGTGGACCTATTGGGAAGCTTGTTGCGTTGGGTTTTCCGGTTTGGTGTCCTGGGTAGTGGGTGGTTTGCTGTTCCATGGACTATTGTTTCCCAGTGCAGGGGAGTTGTTGAAATCTTCTTCATCATCCATCCCATTAGCTGCATCATATTGTGTGTTTTCTAGTCTAGTGATAAGCCTTTCATCTTCATCGCCAAATTCTCCTCCCATCAAAGTTGGTTCTCCTACCACCATCACATCCTGTGAACAGCACAGACCATTATTATGTGGGCACCTTGAGGAAAGACAAAAAAACTATCGATGACTGAATGTGGGACTGGTATTGTGCTATCTCATACAAGGTATTTCATATGCATTACTGAAGGTAAGAATTATGAGAAGTTATGAAGGTTTCTTTTTAGAGACAATAAATTAAAGTGAATGTACCACCGGTGCTGCAGACCTTTTCTTGAGCCACAGCCTGGTTCCCGCACATAATGCGGCTGGCCCACCTCCAGTGCTTCAGGCCTGGCCAGTGCGCGGTAATAGACCAGCACCGTGTGCGGGAACCAGGCTGCGGTTCAAAAAAAGGACTGTGGCAACGGCATCCCCGCGTTGTCGGCGGTCCATTCATGTAAAGAACAAAAAAGTGATGTACATTCACTTTAGTAGCCTGGTCCCAAGACAAGTCTTATTACATTTATTATGTTTCTTTGAGGCTCTACAAAACCCATCATGTGCCATGCCCTCTATAAAACCGGTCCATATTCCATGATAATTTTAAAGATGCCTTGATTGTATACAACCATTACGGCATTTATTCAATAGGGAAATATACTTAAAGCAAGACAAGCTTGCCATTAGGGGATTATCATGGAGTAGGGACTGGTTTGGCATAACAGGCCCATAATTTTTATTTTTTTTTTGCTTGGGCCCATTACTTACCAAACCGTTCCGTATTCCACGATAATTCCTCCTGACTCGTGTCTTATCGCCTATGCATTTTTTTGTAGTGATGAGCTGTAAATAAAGGGGGATTTTGTTAAAGAAGAGATTGAAACAGAATTATAATACGATGCAATAAGGTACATTTATACATTTACATTTTTTTTTTTGCAAAATGTGTTAGTGTTGCCCAACTGAGCAATAAACTAATTTTCTAATTATATATATTATTATATTATATATAAATATTGTAACTTTATATAAAAATAAGTAAAAATCATCAATCTAATACAAATGCTTTAAGGCCAGGACTACATAAATGGTTTACTTATTTAATATAATATAATGTGATTCTTTTAATCCATAACTTTATAAATATGATATTCTGATTGACTGGAACTTTTTAAAATTTATAATTTCATGAAAATAACATACCCAACACTAAAAAAATGGTTCTAGAAATGTGATATTTCTTAAAGACGTTGTTACTCATAGGACCAGCCAAATTATTTCTAATCTGGACAGAAAATAATTAATCAGGTTGGACTTCACCCATTGGATTCTATGTTTCTTTCTTGGGTAAGGTGTCTGGCAGATAAATGTAAAGTGTTCAGCTTATTATGGTGGGATCCTTCTAAAAATCTATTGCTTAAACTGGAGAGTTCCTTTAAAAAAATTAACCCTATCACTACCTGATCATATATTGCTGTTTTAAGGGGTATTGCACTGAAACATAACTTTTGATATGTTGCTTCCCAGGGTGAGACTTACAGTTCCTTCCATACTTGTTATTATCTATTCAATCTCCTTCCTCCGCTCCGGAGCTGCTGCTGGTTAATTAAATGTATGTTAAATGTATTTTAAATAAACGATACAATGAATCCCATTTGGTAAATCAAATCCTAGCAATTCCTTAAAATCTAGATATATTGTCAATATATATATAACATTACATAATGTAATGTGTTAAAGGGGTATTCCGCTCAAACATAACTTTTAATATGTTGCTGCCCATGGTGAGATTAACAATTCCTTCCATACTTGTTATTATCTATTCAGTCTCCTTCCCCCAGTTCTCAGCTGTTACTTTTTGCTGAAGACACAAAAAACTGTGTGTGAGCATTTCTCTCCATCTTCCCCTCCTCCCCCCTCTCTTCTGAGGCAGCTCATTTAAACATGTCCCTATCTTTAACTTTGTAGCAACTTTGTAATGCAGGGAGGAATAATGAGGGATAATCACAGTGACTTCATTAGCAACTTGACCTCAAATTAACCCTCCCAGCATTACAAGAAAGTTACAAAACTGCAGATAAAGCCAGTCAGGGACTTGTTTACATCAGCCGTCTCGGAAGGGAGGTGGAAGAGGGGGAGACAGAGAGAAAAGCTGACACACAGATTTTTGTGTCTTCAGCGGCAGCTGAGAACTGGGGATAGGAGACTGAATAGATAATAACAAGTATTGAAGGAATTATTAGTCTCACCATGGGTAGCAACTTATGAAAAGTCATGTTTGAGTGGAATACCTCTTTAACACATTATATTATGTAATATTATACATAGATTGACATTTTATCTAGATGTTAAGGAATTGCTAGGATTTGATTTAACAAATGGCATTCATTGTTTTGTTTATTAAAAATACATTTGGTCATTTTAAATTTTATTAACATACATTTAATTAACCATATTTATTTGCATTTCATATAATGGATGTGGATGCCTCAAGGCCAAGTAATAGACTATATTATATACGGTCATGTCTGGGTCTTTTCTTTTGTAGTTGGGTTCATGAGAAGACACTAACGTTGCCTAATCCCATAATGTCAGAATAAACCCTTAACAATGAAATTTTGCTAATAACACTAGGTCATTTAAAGGGATACTCCAGAGTGAACTTTCAAGTTTTGACCCCTGACATGTATAATTACTGGTGAGCCTATCCTGTTAATTCTTGTTACTGGTGATGGCATTTCCAGTGGTCGGACCTCACTTATACAGAATAAGCCATCAATCTGTATTGTCATTACTTATTTTTTATTTCCATACTATTACTCCTCAACATCTTCTGATTTTCTGAGAAATATTCGAATACAAGCCCGGCATTAACATATTGATACTTACAGGTACTTGACTGGATAAGTTGAGACTTGCGGCTGGTACTTTTTTCTTAGTATATGTGCTGTTTGTGTTGTTGCCTGTACTGCTGGTAGAATTTTTCCTTTTCCGCCTCTTGGTGGTCGTCTGTCGTGTAGGTTCTGCTGTCAGACAGAAATAAAACAGCAGAAATTAGATTTTAACAACTGAGTAATTTGTGGTTATACAGTATTCCTGAAAAAATATTGGCCATCGAAGTAGAATATGTAATGAAAGCCATCTTGAAAGGATTGCTCTATAAGTTACATGGGATCTGTCTTCCATCATCTTTTATGTATATCCTCCATGTTGAGTATGCATCTCTCTCCGTCTTCTCGTTTCACTGCAGGAAGTAGTCCAATAGATTTCTATAGAATATAGAAGTCCATCTCCTGCTATTAGGACAGAGCCGAGAGAGGACATGCTTCTCCCTACTGGGGCTAATGATCATGAGGGGTCTAAACACCCAAACCCTGACCGATCAAAACTATTGTCTCTAGGACAATATGTTATTTTTTCAAGATGGAGCTGTACTTTTTTTTTAAGGATTTCCCATTGAATATAGTGTCATCCATTATTTTACCCTGTATAGTCTCATAAGGACAGACCCTATCCATATGTCTAATTAATGCATACAGGTGACATACATGCCCCCACAAGACCTCCTTCTGTAATAGATAACATAGACTTGCTTTTGTTCTGGTGGACCTGAGCCATCCTTGCATTACACATATAGCCATCCATGTGAGTGACTACCATATATTGAAATACTATATCTCCTGTTGCTGCAGTCCCTTACCCTGTCACATTATCTATTTGCTGGGAGCGTCAGCACCTGTGATGAACAGCTGACTGTGGAAGTAGGAATCTTCCTGGTTTTCTCTCTTTCTTTTTTTTTAGGGTAAAAAGAAAAATCCAAAAAAAAGGTATCATTACCAGCGCTGTCACTGCCAGAAAATCCAATTCACCAGGCGAATGAAGAAAAACTTGTTTATTTTGTTGCACAACGTTAACATGTTTCGGGAGAGTATCCTCCCTTCCTCAGAACCAAAGTGCAGGATGCAGGATGCAGCTAGCAAGCGAGAAACCTCGGCTTGGATATATACCCTAATTAGGGTGATACGCTACTAGCCCAAGTGGCTTTAAGGTGAGCACAATACCACCCCTACACTCTCCACGTTTACCTCTGGTATCACACGAGATGTCCATTGTTTGCTCTACAGCAATGGATCTGATAATCCTTATTGCTTAAAGGAGAGATTAATTTAACCTGCTGACATCCATTAGGGTTGGCGAACTGGCTGGGGGCGGATCGCTGTGCAAGGGGCGGGGCTACGGACCCCTGCCGACTCACCCCCTGGAATGGTTATCAAAGGAGGGGGAAGTCTGGGGTAGGCCAGATTGGTGTTCAGGGAGCGGTAACCCCACCCCCAGTGCTCCTGATGGCTTACCAGGCAGAAGATTGCACAGCGAACAGCACGGGAACGGCAACGAGGATGAAGGTAAGACACACACCTTTATCCTCAGAGCCACATGTCCACTAGGGAGCTATCAGCAGGTTAGATTTGTCTAACCTGCTGATAGTTGCCCTTTAACCTTTTTTTGATGGATATTCATTAGTTACATTTTAAAAGATTCAGGGGATTTGTAGCCTGTGCAGACTATACAGCATGTTCCCCTGACACTGGTCCCTTGTCTATTCCTTAACTCCTATTTGTGCTATCCTGATACTGTCATTTGGAAGTTAAAGAGTCTCATTCAGTTTGTCTTTCTTTTTCTTTTTTACTTATGTGGTGTTTCTCTTAGTCTTCATACCTTTTTGTTGTTTCTTATATTTTAGGCCATGGCTATTGCAGGGATATTTCAGGAGTAGTTACAGTAGGTTTCATTTGCTGTTTAAGTTTAGTTTAGGGTGCAGGAAGATCTAGGAAAACATTAAGGGAAGTTAGGGCCTTTTTCTATGTTTGCCTTTGCTTTGATATCTAATATTTTATTCCTCCTTGCTGTCATTATTATTCATTTGCATCAACATCCAAACCATCTTCTACAAATATGGTTAAAACATGATGAGTTGCCATCTTGTTCTGGTTATTCCTGATATTGATATGCATTTTTGGAGATTGCCTGCTGGTTCTATTCAGTCCTACTATAAGTCCTGGGGGTATCTGAAAACTGGGAGCAATAGTTAGACTGCTAGAAATTACTGCTAAAAGTCACGACTAATTCTACCATCTAGCCACCAGCTAGTGTTGTTTCGTAAAGTTTGCCTGACTTCTTGGGAAAAAATGGACTAATATAAGAACAGAAATTTACCTTTTGTTTCATTTGCTATTATTTGCCTTTCTGTGTTTATTATTTGGTATTTCCCTCTGCCATTATATCAGTGCATATTGTATACATACAGTATAGTATATGGTATCATGGGAGCCACCTCTTAGAGGCCACATAAGACTTACCTGGTGGTGCAACCATTCGCTGCCATTTTTGAAACAAACAGGTTTTCAGACAGTCCCGAGGACTTAGGTTATATGTTTTATGTCTTGACATTAATTCTTGCATTGGCTCCAGTATTACACACAACTAAAATAAAGCACAAATTCAATACATTATACTCAACAGCTCCTAACAGATATAATTGGTTACTAAGATTAATCAGTATGTACTTACACATTACACTTTTTATATCCAAACATTTTATTATATTTAAATCTTTTTTGCTTTTATCAAATATAATTACATTCTTTCAATTCCCACTTTCTCATCCGTTTGAGGCTATGTTACCACAATGTCTCTTTTTGGCCAATTTATGGCAAAATACTGGCTGATTATGCAAATTTGGCTTATAATTTGCGTAATCTGGCTGTATTTTTGTGCCAATATGATGGCCGCCCAAAAAGGCGATCATAAAATGGCCAAAAAGGGAGGTTGTGGAAACATAGTCATAGACTGCAGACAGTGGGCTATGACTAACAAAGAAATTACTTTTATAATGGCAACTTTTATAATTGCATAGTGGTTGCAAGTATTCCTTATATGCAATGTCTCCTTGTCCGGGATAAGGCCAAGCCAGCATTGCAATGTACGACCTTAAAGATTTTCTAGATGTTTTACAACAACAACAACAACAACAACAACAACAACTTAGTATGTGGAGCTGCTACTAAATCCTTCATTGTGGGGCTAAGGATGAAATTCTTTATGTAAAACAGAGTGTATCTCTCAGCTTAGGTACGATAAGATTAACTCCATCATTAGAAATGTACCCTGTGGCCCATTAAATGGTCTTCTAGTTCCACTTTGGTGGCTCCTCTGATTGTCAGAAACATCACAGGTAAAGCACAGTGCTAACCTCTGCAATCCCTGTAAGGATTATTGGGGTCTGAAATTTATGGATCCCTCAATGTAGAAAATCCCTTTAAGCTTTTTTCCCGGGCTAAACACTTATTATAGGAGACAGACTCCATTCTAAGTCTATATAGCGTGACGTGAGCTGATGGGGCACATTGCTATTGGTCAAGGGAAAATCATCACTGCGGATGGGAAGTACAATAGTACAATTTATGTGTGTTTGTGGGGTGTACTATAAGTAGGGCTTTCTTTTTGTCTGTGGTTAAGCAATTCTTTCACCGAGAATTGGGCTTGGGGAAATGTCCAATTACCCATAATCCTGTAGTCAGTCTCAATTCTCCATATATTTAATTAGACACTGTGGTTTCAACAAACTTTGCAGATCAATAGTAAAAATGAATATAAGAAACTGTAATATATCTTATCAGAAAGAAAACTGTTTTCTTTAGTTATCAAGCATCTTCCCTCTCCCCCTTCATGCTAAACTGTCATCCATTCTCCTAATCAAGTTATCAATGGCTTTTATTTACTAGTTAGGACTTTCGGCTAGCCCAGGGATCAGTTTACAATCAATGCAAGTCATTGGGAGTGGAAGTGCCTGGGAACACACATCAGAGAAAGACAGCTATGGTATAATCCCATCTCAACTAATATAGTTATACTTGTAGGGGAAGTTACGTTAAATATTTTTGCAAAACATTCATTATTCATTTAGTAAACTTATCTCCTTCTCCTGATATGCTGCTCTTTCCCTCCCATTGTTGACAGCTTGTTGTCTAGGTTACTGACCATCACTCTGCTCCAAAAACAGTGGTCTGGCTGGTATATATATATATATATATATAGCTATAAAGTAGATGTAGAGAAATAAAGTGTTTATATACTGTAATATCTATCTAATATATATATATATATATATATATATATATATATATATATAAACCCAAGACAGACTATTGCTTTTAGAGCACAATGGTGGTTGGTGACCTAGACAATGAGCTGTCAACAATGGGACGGAACGATCAGGGATACCAGGAGAAGGAGCTTAGCTTGCTAAATGAATGTATTTGCAAAAATATTTAACTCGTTAAGAACTACAAGTATAACTGTATTATTTTAAATGGGAATATCCCCATACTTAAAGGGGAAGTCCAAGGCTGGGCCAAAATTTTTTTCCAGGATGGGAGTACATAAAAAAGATGTTCTATTCACCTGCCCGCACAGTGCCACGTCCTGCTCCTGGACCCTTAACTCCCCTCCGGCTACGTCACGGCCGGTTGACTAATGCCCCGTTCAGCCAGTCAGAGACCGGGACGGGACACCTTCCCGCTTGTGGCGTTCAAGCTGGTTTGTGACGTACACAGAAACAAAAGGATGAGGACACCTGATGGGGGTACGGGAGCCCGGTGATGTGGTGCAGCATGGGTACGGGAACAGGTGAGCATATTGTCTTTTTTTTTTATTTCCCTCACCTCCTGCCCGTAATGATCTTTGGACCCCCCCCCCCCCCCCCTCCTTATGAACAACTGGCAATTCCCGTTATATATTCTTATAGACCAAAACAAGTGTCACATACAGGCTTATCTTATGGGTATAAGGAAATAATAGATGGGGGTATAATGTAGCTATAGCCATAGATTAAGAAACGCAATGTAAAAAAAATTGTGTGCTGCCTCTTCCGATCCATTACTAAAAGCAGCGACATATTTGCTGTCTGCACGGGATGTGGACACACACTGTGATAATGGCTGCAGTCTGCCACCGCTGCCTCCTTGGGATTTTAATCTGTTCCCTTTGCTAACAATTGGTTTCAATGACAATTCTTAATTAGCAAGAAATATTCTTCTCCTCTTCATGGCTGCAAATAAAGTCTAATACAAGGCTCGGGGAGAGTCAGGACTAGATTACTAAATGATTCTTATTGCACAGAGAAGAAGGACGACCGTTTACATTCAGTGCATTCTGTATTGTATAGAAAAAGCCCAAAATCATCAATGGAAATGATAATCACTGAATAGAAAATGTCTTCAATACTAAAGGGCATGTAACGCCTAAAAAAGATCTATCTATCTATCTGCATCAGTATACAGTAAAAATAAATATATATATATATTTATATCTATAGCTATATATATATATATATTTATATCTATAGCTATATATATATATATATATATATATATACATATAAAAATCAATCAATAAAAATCTTCTGCTTGCCATGACACTATCCTAGCAGAAGCACTCACTTTTTATAGGGGTTATCCAGGATTAGAAAAACAAGGGTCCTTTCTTTTAAAAACATCACCACCCCTGTCCTCAGCTTGTATATGGTATTACAACTCTGCTCCATTCATTTTAAAGTGTCTCTGTCGTTTAATTTTTTTGCAGAAATCAATAGTACAGGCGATTATAAGAAACTTTGTAATTAGCCGAAAAATGCATTTTTATAATGAAAAAGCAGTTTGAAGCTCTCCCCCCTGTCTTCAAGATTGTCTATGGAGAGGGGCAGGGTTGAGGGAGATGAGGCACCAAAACAGGACAACAAAGAGTTAATTTACAGCTAAATCACTGAGCTATCTCCTCTGACCTCTGAATAGAGGCTTTCACCCAGCCCCTGCTGTGTAATCCTTTGTTCTTTGCTCTCTGCTGCCGACTAATCTCCCCCTTTCTTCCTCCCCCCTCCCCTTTCCATAGAAAAGACAGGACTCCACTGATGTAGCAAGGAGTGATTTCCTGATAATGAGCAGTGGATGAGAGAGAGAAGGGGGACCTGGGAAAAGGCTTTTTGAATGCAGATAATGGCATATTTGCCTAATAAACCCAATTACAAAGTTTCTTAAAATCGCCTGTACTATTGATTTCTGCAAAAAAACAAAAACAAAAAAAACGAAACGACAGTGACACTTTAAGGTAACCGAGCTGCAATATCTATTTGAATAATCTTGGATAACCCCTTTAAGAAATCATACAGCTCTTACTGAGCTCACTAACAGTGGCGGATTATGATATGCCTGTTATGAGTGGTCATCTGGGGCCCTGGGCTCCTATGGGCCATAGCATGAGCAAAATTGCAGCAAAACTACAGCATCTTTACTGTAGTTTTTTTTGCACATATCATGGCAGAAGAGCATGTGTAGAGTCTGCAGGGCCTTTTACATGTGATAATGACATCACTACGTGTCCTACAGGGTCTACAGAGCACTGTAGAGGAGGAGAAGAGCTGAAGGTATGTAGGAAAAGGGAGCAGGGAGGCCACTCAGGTGTGAACTGAGGCCACAAAGGGTGACCAGTCTGGGGTAAGGTGGTGGTGGTGGGTGGTGGTGTTGGTGGGAGGTAGGGAGACCAGTCTGGGGTAAGGTAAGGGGGGCTAGGGAGACCAGTCTAAGGTGAGATGAGGGGAGAGGCAGGGAGAACAGGTGAGGTAAGGAAGTGAAGGGTAAAGAGTCACTGTTGTTGTTGTTGTTAAAGGGAACCTGTCACCCCCCATGCCAGGGTGACAGGCTCCCGACCCCCCGCTACAGCCCCCTATACTCACCTGATCCCGCCGAGTCCCGCTTCTGGATCCGGTCGGGTCACTGAGATCTCAGCCGCTGCAGCCCAGCGTGCACGCTGAGAGATGAGTCTAACGCTCATAGAGAATGGGGATCAGGTGAGTATAGGGGGCTGTAGCGGGGGGTCGGGAGCCTGTAACCCCGGCACGGAGGGTGACAGGTTCCCTTTAAAAAGACTTTTCCCAGGTTCCCGCCCCCCCCTCCTCTCTTTCATTCACTGCTCATTATCAGGAAATCTCAACTATTTTACATCGAGCCCTGTGTAACCTATGGAGAGGGGAGGGGGAGATTAGTCAGCAGCAGAGAGCAGAAAGCAAAGGATAACACAGCAGGACCTGTGTGAAAGTGGTATTCAGTGGTTAGAGAGGTCAGTGCTGACTTCAGAGGAGATAGCCCGGTGATGTAGCTGTAAATTAACTCTTTGTTGTCCTGTTTTGGTGCCTCATCTACCTCCACCCCTCCCCTCTTCATAGACGACCATGAAGACAGGGGGGAGAGCTTTAAACTGCTTTTTCATGATAAAAATGTTTCTCAAAATCACCTGTACTATTGATTTCTAGAAAAGCAAATTTGAACAACAGTGACACTTTAAATCCATTAAATCCACACGCAGTAATCGCCCCCTAGTGGTGTCTTCATTAAGCCAACATTATATCATTCACAAAGTCAGAAATACACATCTATGTTAGAAATTAATATGCACTAAATGTTAAAATAAAAACTACACAGCACATAGGCATAGGTATGATATTCATATACTAAAAACTATTATTATCATAAAGCTTAAACACACACACACACACACTCACATATATAATACAACTAAAAGAGATATGTTCAAGTGGAAAATTCTATGGTAGGGGAGATGTGGTAGAACCAGGTGCTAAGGCCGAGATCGCTGCACTGCCGGAAAATTCCAGAGCCGTAGTGTAACTATAAAAACACTTTAATAATGTAATATATTAGCCAATGTACAGTATATAATGTATAATCCAGCTAAAAAGGTTCACTGTGCATAACATTTCTCTGATCTGTATTATACACTATATGGTGTATGGAATGTCTGCGACAAGTTAATAAATGTTTGCATAAAAAAGTGAGGGATACTGCCCAACTTCCAATGTTGAGATACAATGCTGTGCTGCTGTGTGTGATCACTAGATGGCAGTAACGATATTTCCAGGGTTTCAGGAGGCAGCGTGCTAATCCCCAGTACACTGTTCCTGTGTCAGAAGTAATGCTGCTATTTGAAATAGAAAAAACATTGTCTTCAAGCACTGGAATTAATTATACCAGATATAGAAAAAAAAGCACAAAAACTCCTGCTATGCAAAATACAGCAAAACAAAAACAGATTAAATGGACAGAAATGCACAAAGCTGGCAGTACTATTTTTCTCACGGAAATAAATTCTCCTAAAAATACTTAAAAACCGCATCAGGGGTTGTTTTTTTTCTCCTGTATGTGCAAAAAACAGTATTCAGACTTAGGCTGTGTTCACATAGTTTTTGGTCCAATATTTTTCCCACTAAAAAAAAAGCTCTTTGCCCGTTTTTTAAAAAATATTTATTATGACTAACAATATATTATTAATATTATTATTACAGCTAATAAATTATTATTAATAATACAACAATCCAGACTTAGATTTTCGCGTGTGACTCTGTGCGTCTATGTGGCCATTTTGTAGTAAACTGCACCAATTCCATATATCATGTGAAAAACGATCACTTGTTGGCCTGCTAAGTGCAAAGTAGATGTACCAAAAACTGTAGGAAAACTCTCACTGAATATGTAGGGACATCAGAAAAAACAAAGAACAACCTCCTCCGCCACCAACTTATGAGCTGCCTTAATAGTCTCAGTGCAAAATACAGAAAACACAAAACATAAACACCTAATGAATGTGTTGAGAAAATTCTATAAAAAAACGTTAAAAAAGAAAAAGGATACAAAAACTGTCGGTTTTTGATTTAGTGAGTCTGGGCCATTTTTTTATTTTTTTTTTTATTTTTTTTTTCTATTGGATTCCATTGAATTCAGTAACTAGCAAAAAAACTTTCTTTTTAGCTTAAAACATGGCTGAAAAAATTGTGTCAACATAGTCTTATAGTGGTATATCGTAACCTTATAGGAGATAGATAGATAGAAGATAGATAATAGATAATTAATTGATTGATAGATTGATCTAATATTATTAACTAATCATCTATAAGACTATCTTTTATTCTGAACAGTTTTCCCTGTCTTGCCTTTGTGTCTAGTCTGATCTTTCTAACTATTGGCCTGTCTGCCATCCTACTAATCCTACTGGGAGTATATATCTTTTAATAGATTTTTAGAATAGGAAGCTCAAAGTTGTTGAATTCCAGAAAGTCGAGGGTATAATAAAGTTAGTAACATCTATGAAACAGAGCCCGGCTGTCTGTCAGGGCAGGGACTGACATATCACATGTGTAATCCCTTTGGCTGCACAGGGGCTTGGGGCAGTGGAGGGGCTGCCAGGCTTGGAGAGGTCCCCTGGGGAATCCCTACTGCTGATGGGCCCCCAGCTAGAGTGGGCCCCCTGCAGCGGGGACGTCCTATGCGTTCTTTTAGGTCTCTCTTGAGTTTAAACAATCTTTTTACTAATTGTGTGACATGAATATTACTGAGGGCAATAGTTCAATACTATTAGGTCAGATTATTGACCGGTTTGGAGATCATACACATTGGAGCTACAGTAGTATGGTGGGAGGGGAGCAGCTGTCACCCATTGATATGGAGCAATATACAAGTATATTTGTTCCCTCTGTACATGAGATGCTGCTTTCTATGCACTGTGCTTACCTAATATTTTCAGCTGCCACCTTATTTTCCCACATGGCTATAATACACTATATGTACATTGGCTGTGCATTGCTTCATCTCATTTAGGTTCCCTCTGGAATAGATTATATACAGTATAGTGCATTGTACTTGCAATATTAGAATATTACATTATGGAATTGGTCTTAATTCAAAGAGAAAGCAAACCACATATATATATTACACTAAAAACATTCCTGGCTTGTACAGCGTACCTTAGAGGTGATATATGTATATATAATTTTTAGTTTTTTGAACATTCGTTCATTTGAGATATCCTTACAGAGGATCACTGCTGCCATTAACAAGCAGCCCCGTAGCCCAACTAGAAGGAAACAACCCCCCAGGAGAGATTTTCGTTAGACGCCAAGTGGTTTTGTCATGGTAGCATAAACAGTCTGGTCAGCCAATGATAGAAGACAACTTTAGTTTTTATGGTAAACTTGTAATAAGTAATCATTTCATTGCAGTAGTGCATTATTTTAGCCATCCTTCATTGCATTACTGCAAGCGTCTAAAGGTTATGTTCTCCCTTACAACCTATTATTAATTAAAAGCAAAAAAGTCACGATTGAAAATTCCCTGTTGTCTTCTTTCTACTTCTCCTCAAACTTATGTATCTCCATGGTAACAGACTACAAACAAACTCCTGTAAAATCTGAACTAGCTACCATACTCAGTTTTAACTGGACCATTTTTCACAGGCATAAATATCTAAGTAGTAGGCACGGTAGCTGCTATGGGGCCCAATAACTAAAATGGTCCATTTCCGTTCCGTTCAATTCAGTATTTCTGTACTTTGACATCACTGTGTACTCCATGCTTATGCTCTGACATCACTGTGTACACCATGCTTATGCTCTGACATCACTCTATGCACTATGCTCATGTCCTGACATTACTGTGTGCACTATGCTCATGCCCTGACATTACTGTGTTACACACACACACACACACACACACACACACTTAAATATATATTACACATCATCCTTATAATGTAATTATCTCTGTACTATAATTTCAATGTACATTTTAACATATTGTGACATAATGATGCACTATCCTTGTACTTGAACATTAAGCTCCTGTAAGCTCCTGTACTGTAATATAACTGTGAGAACTATTTACTATGACATCACTGTGTGCATTATGTCTGTACTATGACATTGCTGTGTGCATTACCTCTCTACTATGACATCAATGTGTACACTATCCCTATCCAATAACATCACTGTGTGCCTCAGCCCCATTCATTGGAAAGGACAATTGTCATTTTTTTTTTCTGAACATGAAGCTGAAAGTGGTCAGGCTGGGGTGGCGGCCCATTCCAAGTTTTGCTATGCTTACTTATTATGCCTCTATCCTTCTTCTTGCTAAGCTGCCATATGTATGTAGGAAGAGGCTAACAGAAGGGAATATGGCTGCAAAATTACTTTGTATAACAAAACAATAGGATTTTTCTTTTTAAACTTCAGATGCATTGGAATTTTTAAAGGGATTGGCCACTTTATAGTAAAATTATTTTGTGTGTAGTATAAGTGTATTCACATTACTTACTGACAGCAGCTCCCTGTGTACCTCATAGAACTTAAATCAGAGTTCCCTGCTCCAGGCTGGGCTGCCCTGCTCTGTGGTGAGTATGTCCACAAGATGGCCGACATGGAGGAGCATGTGACCATGCCCCACCCCCAGTGTCCAGCATAGGAGTATACAGGCTCAGTGGTGGACACTGGGGGGCGGGGCATGTCCTCCATGTTGACCACCTCATGGACAGACTCACCACAAAGCAGGACAGCACAGACTGGAGGAGAGGAATCTGACATTAGCCCTATGAGGTACACAGGGATCTGCTGTCAGTAGTGCAGTTACTAATACTGTACAACTTTTTTACTATAAAGTGACCAACCCCTTTAAGTAATTCATAAAGATGACATAATATCTAGTATCACTGATTATTCCTTTATGGCCCTGGGGTACATCGGTCCATCTCTGACCAACAAAGGCAGAGACACTAGAACTAGAAAAAGTAAAGCTGCAAAGTATAACCAGTCATATGCGTGTAGATATGTGGCCGCTATTATTTCCTCCTCAGTGTGTGTGTAAATGCCATTTCAGAAGAATTGAAGTCTCCTATATGTTCCAGCAGAGAGCAGTTTCTTTCCCCTCACTTGTCATCTGACGTTTCATAAACACATAGAGGGAATGAACGGAGGTGTACAATATCTTTAGGAAACAGCATGGGAAATCTGTACTTCCTCCTTAGCCTCTCATAGTACAGTGCTCACTGTTGTTGAGTCACATTTCCTTCCTCTAAGTAGGACAACATGTCAGCATGCCCATTTTTTTATATTATTTGTTGTACAATGCAGGCGGTGATATACAAGGCAAAATGTACTTATATCTAATAGTATTATTACCATAAAGTGCTCTGCTAGCTGTACACCAGGATCTCATTGTGATGTGGCTTCTGGTCAAGGGTAAAATAACATGAATGTTTCTTTTTTCTTTTTTTTTTTTAAGTTGACAGAAAGGCGAGCTCCAGTAAATGCATCCATTGTACCGGCTGGATATTAGTTTAACATCAAACACAAAAGCAACAAAGGAAAATGGGGCCAAAATAGAGAATAAAACCAAAAGATGTCGTCAACGAGATTTATAAAAAAAAAAGACAAAAAAAAGAACCCATTTTGGAAAAAACAAACAAAAATGAGAAAACCTACATAAAAAGACACCATATGGTTACTCTAGTTTTGGAAACTTAATAAAAGAAAAAAAAGGAAACTTTCATCCTGGCTTATGTCAATTAAAGTACTCTGTTTGAGAGACAATGGTTTTAAAGTGTCACTGTCATTTCACAAAACTTTTGACGTCATACAGACATGTCAAAAGTTTTAATCGGTCAAAAGTTTTTTTACCAATTGGGAGATAGAGACGGGAGAAGACAACGTTAAGCGCAGTCCTCTCCCCGCTCTATGTCACGTGTAGGACTTATCAGTTGGGCTCCATAGAGCTCCATTATAAGTTTGACTGATCATGTGACACAGAGCCGGGAGAGGACTACACTTAGCCTGGTCCTCTCCCGACTCTATCTCGGGACTCTATCTCTATCTGAACACTCAAAACTTTTATAAAACTTTTTAAAGTGACACTTTAAAGTGACTCTGTATCCACAATCTGTCCCCCCCCCCCCCCCAAACCACTTGTACCTTCGGATATCTGCTTTTATTCTAAGATCTGTCCTGGGGTCCGTTCAGCAGGTAAGGCAGTTATTGTCCTAAAAAATAGCCCTGTGTCAAACGGCGGTGGCTTGGAGTATCAGTGCCCTAACTTTGCACCACCCCTCCGTCCCTCCTCCCCACCCTCTTCATCATTAGGAATGCCACTGGAACATTTTCTCCTGTCTCAACATTGCACAGGTGTCTTAACGATCCAGCCCATGTGCCGGGCTGACACAGGTGATGAGTAGACAATCTGCCTGGAGCATTCCTAATGATTAGGAGGACGGGAAGGAGGGACAGAGAGGGTGTGCCAGCCTAATGCATATACAATCTAGGCAACACCAGTTTGGCACAGGGCTGCAAGTTTAAAAGTTGTTTTTTAGGACGATAACTGCATCACCTGACGAACGGACCCCAGGACAGATCTTGGATTAAAAGCAGCTATCTGAAGGTACAAGCGGTTTGGGGGGGGTCAGATTGTGGGTACAGAGTCGCTTAAAGTCTCTTTCTAAAAAATTTTTAGGGGAAATGTATTAAATACTGAGTAAATCATGGTAAACTGGGCCCGGGAGAAGGCCCTGCCCCCTTCACGCCTGGTCTGTAGCAATGTTTAGGTAGGTGGTGCATGTAACATAGCATAGTAACATCCACATGAATGTCAGGACCCAAGGTTTCCTAGCTGAATACAGCCCAGAGTGTTCATACCATCTTGTCCTCCTCTCATACAGCATCCTGGTGCCATCCCTTACATAGGTAGTTGATGCACAAGGATCCGATTGATGCTTTTCTATTAAAGGGATTATCCAGTGCTACAAAAACATGGCCACTTTCTTTCAGAGACAACACATCTCTTGTCTCCAGTTCAGGTGCGGTTTGCAATTAAGCTCCATTCACTTCAATGGAACTGAGCAGCAAAATCCTGCCCAAACTGGAGACAAGAGTGGGTCTGTCTCTAGAAGAAAGTGGCCATGTTTTTGTATCACTGGATAACCCCTTTAAAGCTAGCCTTAACTTTTCCAAAACTTTGTGTTACTGTAGTCCTGTGGGATTCGGCTAGACACACTAACCTTCGCTGTCCACATGCATCAGTGACCCTGTCACTACTTCACTTTTTCTCTTTCCTTGGATCAGTTTTGGTAGGTACTGTACCAGCCACTGCAGACTGGGAACACCCTATGAGACCTGCAGTTCTGGAGAGCCCAGTCATCACCATCACAGATTGGGCTTTGTCGCCCAGATCCATACATATCATCCACAAGAACTGACTGATCACTTTCTGCCTAATATCTCCTACCTTGCCAGGATTCACTGTAATGTGATAATCAATGTTATTCACATCACCTGTCAGGGGTTTTAATCTTCTGGATGATCAGTGCATATGAGTGATTCCTTCTCCTCTCTCTTTTCCTGATCTAACAATATAATATTTTTATACTATAATAAAAGTTGGAGGAGAACATTTCTTTTACATAATGAAACATTACAATACGGATTTGGAGTTTTCAAGCAAGAGATTTTTTTTTAATTTTTTGTTCTTGCTAGAATCTGTTCTCCGAGATCATGAAACCAGTTGTGCAGCCAACTGTTAGCGGTGTTTTTCACATAACCAATTCTATTTTTAGACTGAATTGTAGGAAGTGTGCAGCTTTCATAGATGGGAGAGAAGCGGAGAGCCCTGCTGCATGTTAACGTGCCAGCCTGAGAGATAGCTTGGCCTACAGCCAGCAAATTACAGGGGAAAATGGGAGGAAGAAAGCAGCTTCCACAGCAATACACTGCCTATATTCTGTTGTTTTTAAGCATTATGAGTAGATGAGAAATTATAAGGTTAAATTATTAAATTATATAACCATTCAATATATAAAAAATTATATATATATATATATATATATATATATATATATATATATATATTATAATTAATATATAATTATTAATATGCAGACTACTTCTGGAGATAGCCAATTTCTGTGGATTAGTCACATGTCTTAAAGGTGGGATACCTCTTTTAAAGCCTCATGCACACAAGCTTATTGTGGCCCCATATGCCCATCTACAGAGTCTAAAGCGACTCTGTACTCACAATCTCCCCCCCCCCCCCCCCAAACTGTTTGTACCGTCACATAGCTACTTTTAATCCAAGATCTGTCCTGGGGTCCATTCAGGTGATGCAGTTATTGTCCTAAAAAAAAACTTGCAGCCCTGTGTCAAATTGGCGTGGCCTAGAGTACCCATACCTTAGGATTGTGAAACCCCTCTATTCCTCCTCCCCGCTCTTATTAGCATTATGAACACCCCTGGGTAGGATTTCTCCTATTCATCACTTGTCTAAATACTGCACAGGTGCCTTAACGATCCAACTCATGTGCAGTGCTCAGACAGGTGATGAATAGCATAGCAGAAAATGTTTTAGGGTCATCCCTAATGATGAAGAGTGCGGGGAGGTGGGACGGAGGGGTGTCGCCATCCTAAGGCATGGGTACCCTAGGCCACGCCAATTTGACACAGGGCTACAAGTTTAAAAGTTGTTTTTTTAGGACAATAACTGCATCACCTACCGAACAGACCCCAGGACAGATCTTGGATTAAAAGCAGCTATCTGAAGGTACAAGTGGTTTGGGGGGGTCAGACTGTGGGTACAGAGTCGCTTTAATAGGTGCCCATAGGTGTCCTATTTTACATCCATATCCCTGTCATTTCTTATGGAGGTAGGATTTCATATGAATCCATTGTGATACGCATCACAGACTTATAAAAGAGGTAACAATAAATTTCTGCTAAATTATTACATTGATGTTATAGCATTTGCGTTCTCCCACTGGGAAAAGAATATTAAAAGATTTTGACCTCAGCTACTAATAATAGTCTCTAAGACCCCTGCCGTACCCGAGAACATAAAGGCAGAAACCCCTTTGGCAGTTTCTCTGCATTGCACATGTCCAGTCCATCTGCTGTTCCAAGAACGACATCACAACTCCCCCCAAAGGGAAAGTAGCATTTCCCTGGCATAGTGTAGTACCAACTACAGTATATGAATTTGTACATGCTCGAACAACATTAACAATACTAAAATACTTACGTAATACTAATACTTAGTATATTTACATAAAAATATAATAAAGTTCCAAGACCCATTGATTTTACTGGTGGTGTAATATCAGATGCATTAAATCAGCAATAATGGGATTTAAGGTGTGGGATTATCTGATATTCTGGATTATGAAATAGACATAAGAAAACTAATAACATAAGGAGAAACCCTTTAAGAGCAACGCCAAGTAGTGTCCTGCTTAGATCCTTTGTGTGGAAATGCTTCCAAGTAGCTGAGCAGGAATGAGAGAAGTCATTATAAAGAGAACCTCCTACAAGGAGTGGTCTAAGTAATGGGTGGAATCTAAAAGACCAAACAGTGCCTTCAGGATCCTGGGATGTATATCCTATATTGCATGGGTTGCTTCTAGAGATGAGAGAACCTTTCAAAAGTTAAATTCGGTAGTTTTGCCGAATTTAAGGAAACCACATTAAAATAGCTAGTGCCTGCAGGTTTTTAGCTGTTTTAATGTGGTTTCTAAAGGCTGCTTACATGTTGTTGCTCCCTCAGGGTCCTTCTTCTTTGATCCCGTCACGGCGTCTTCTACGGTGAAGGCCTGCTCGGCCAATCACAGGCTGGCTGGGACGGCACAGCACCACAACCTGTGACTGGCTGAGCAGGCCTTCACCACAGAAGATGCCAGGACTGGACCAAAGAGCCATCAGGAGACATTAGGGGACTGCAGACAGGTGAGAATATGTTTATTTTTTTACATGAGCAGTGCCATCTTCCCAAACCCCCCTTTGCAGAAAGTTCAGAGCAAATTTGGGTTTGGGTGGCTCATTTCGCTCATCTCTAGTTGCTTCTCATTCTTTCTGTCCACAGACCATATTCATATGGCACAGTTCACACTAAGCAAAAAATGGCGGAATTCTGTGGCGGATCTCTCCACCACAGAATCCCGTCGTGCTCAGTGTCCTGCAGTATCTCTACGGGAGGGTGCGTCTCCGCTTCCTCCCATCTCTTCTCAAAGAGCGCACGCTCTCCCATAGAGATACTGCAGGACACTGAGCACAGCGTTTTTGCTCAGTCTGAACTGGGCCTTATAGAGTCTAAAAAAAATCCTAGTTTATAAACACCTTAGCATTGATTTTTTTTTAATTGTCTGTTTTTTTCCTCAATGCAAAACTTTCTTAATAGTCTTCATTAAAAATTCTTACCATTTAGCTGCTGCTTAGAGAACAATATGATAAGTTCATAAGGCCGATTGATCTGCTCTCTCAGTATTAGAGATAAGAGCAGGGGAAAGGTGTTACACACCAGCTCAGATTGTAGACAAGGGAGAGAACTACCTTGGAGGAAACCTCACACAGAATGGAGAAAGAGAGGAAAGCACACAGAAGGCAGTTTCCAGTGAAGAATCATTTAAGTGATGAAATAATAAGCTGTGGAGGATGTGGAAGCACCATTTTTAATAAAGACATATGGAGAAAATTTATATACATATATATATATAAAACTTTTCTTGACTTTTTTTTCTTTGACTTGTCTTTTTTCCCTTTTAGACCACAGCATTCAGTACAGGTGATGGGATATTGTGTTAGCCATTACACAGGAATAAGTGCAGAGATATTACAATCAGCTGAAACAATGTAATATGCTTGTTTAATGCAAGTTCTGCAGAAATACGAACAGCCACGGGCGCGCATCTTTTCTTATCCAAAGTGTCGATATTTATAAATACGTGGAGCAGCAGGACGCCACTTATTGTACCTGGGCTGATTAAACAATTCTCAGAAATTCTCAAGTCTGGAAATAGTCGTGTTCTGTGGATAAGACCTTTGTAAAAGAAGTGTTTGAAAAGTCAAAACATTGTACAAAGAAAGCCTGGCTGTGTTAACCATTTACCCGCCACAGTAAAAACATATGTCATGGTGGATAACAACTTACTGTAGGTGAGCCCCACAGGCTGCGTCATCTGCCATGTTGTCATGCTGTCAAGCTGTCTGATCCATGAGTCACCGGGGCGGTCCCTGTCTGTCCCTGCTTCTGCCTGTCCCACCAGCCTTGATTGATAGATCTTTTCCTATATCCAAATAAGGAGAAATCTATCAATCAAGGCCGGTGGGATGGGGAGAAGCTGTCTGGGACTACCCAATGACAGGTTTCCTTTAATGGAGCGACAACCATGTAATTTTCACAAAGTTACTATAAGCTGCACAGTATTTTCACTTGCTGCTACAATCTCTGGTTTAGGAACATCATTGAGTCATTTTTGTACTTATTTAAAGGGAATCTGTCAGCACTCAGACATGACTTGAGTTGCTGACAGTGTTATAAAGGTCACAGCACCTGTAGAGTATCAGTCCATGTAGCAGAAAATGACAAAGTGTCAAAGAGGAGTTGATTTGCAGCTCTCCGGACATGCTGTGCTCTGTCACACCTCCTCCTTGGTTCCTCCTCCCTCACCAGCGGTGCGGGAACTGGAGGCCGATATGAAATTATTATTCAAAAGGAGGAACCAAGTAGGAGGTGTGACAGAGCAGGCCATGTCCGGAGACACTTGGTTACACTAAAATGTCACATTTTTTGCTACAAGGATGGATAAGATACAGGTACCATGTTGAATAGGGTGTTATGACCTATATAGCACTGTCAGCAACTTGAGTCGTGTCCGAGTGCTGACAGATTTCCTTTCAGCTACAAGCTATAGTTATGTATTATTATGCTGTTAATTCTTGCAATATTAGTGAATTACAAGTTAAATCAATGGGAAAGAATAGCAGATGCATCAAAATGTGCAAGATCCAGCGACTGCAATATTTCCTGGGATTTATTTTTGATATACCTTATATGTTAAATTCCATTCAGCACTCTCTGCTCTATTGTGTTGTAGTCAAGCTGTTTTTGCCATTGAAACTCCACATTCTCCACATTTTCTGTTCCTAAACTTCATTTGGAACTTTACTGGTATCTTCTATCTTCTTTGGTGTCTCTGTATATTGCACATGTTGTACTGTATTACTGTAATATATCTTTCCTGTTAGGGAGAAGTTCTAACTAAATCCCCAGTCAACAGCTAAGACTTCATGTTTTATAATAGTCTGGCGTATCCTCCTATCTCCAGGTGGCACCAAACAGCTACTTTGCATATCCTCTTCCCAGAATTCCCAGTGGAACATGACAGGCCTAGAAGTCTCTACATGTCTATAGGAACTCTCCTCAAGGAAAAACAATACCCATTTGGTCCAATGGTCACATATAGCAGTGATATTAGAAGAGAATATCTCTGACACTCAGCACCACATGAACCACCACATAGTGGCATAAGTTGTGCTCTTGACTTCATTGTATAAAACCCCAAGGCCACATACAGGCTCTGTTGTAAGCATGCAGTTTGAATATGTGCATATATAAGATCCATATAGTCTGTGTCATCATATTCTGACTAATTTTATCATTTTAATACCTGAACCTAAATTAAATATGTTCAATAATAATAATAATAATAATAATAATTTATTTGTATAGCACCAACAGATTCTGCAGTGCTTATTAATTGTTCTATTATTTTTTCTATGTCTCATTGTTATTGTAACCCATGTTGATTTTATTTTTTTAAACAATGGAGGCGGATGGACAGAAGGAGAATATTTTGTCCAAGCTAATATGGGAAATGTTGGGTCTCATGAAGACCTCTTGTGAAAACGACATGTTTATCAGCAAAATGTTAGATTCCCGCAGAACAAAATTATGGGTTGCACGTATGCACCATGTAGACTGCAATCCACCTAGGTATCGCCGTGTTCCTGGGTCATTCAGAAAGGCAGAAAATATAACTCCAGGGAATAAAATCTATTTCCTGGTATATGGTTTGATTTTCCTCTTCATGTGTTTTCTAGTTTTGCTGAAGATCAGATTCCACCTTTGGAAATATCTCTAATTAAATACATTACAGGTGGGAGTTTTGCCTCATTAACCAGAAGTGTTTCTCATCATCCACAAACACGAGGTGTGGGGTTCATTTCATTTATTGGTGGCTTTTACTGTTGGCTTCAACTTAATTGCAAACAATATAACAGCGGCCGGCGTTATTGATGTCACCCCCTCACCCCCATGAGATTATTTTAAAAATCATTCTCAAACATCAACTTTTCAATATTAAACTGTTAGGACATGTGACGTGTCAGGCCTCATGTACATGACTTTACAAAAAGTTGGTATTCTGTGCAAAGTCCTCTTTTTAAGTATACTTTTTAGTACTGAATTTTTGAGCACCTTCAATGGACCAGTCTGCAACTCTTGGGACTGCGCTAGTTTAAAGGGAATCTATCATCAGGTGTATCACTGCACTATTTTTTATCGGTTTTGGCACATGGATGTCGGTAGCAACCCCCCCCCCCCCCCTAGTGTAGCGATATCCCCTCCCCTCTGTGACTTTAGAATCAATGTGACATTAGAAGAGTTTCGGCTCATTGGGCGCGGGCTGGCATGCCCCGGTGCTCTGGGTCAGGTCGGTGCACGGGAAAAGACCGGCATTTGCTTTAAGGACTATGGATGTCCACTGGCTTTCTACATTATTGCATCCTGGAAGGATGTTAAAGCCATATGGTGTCATTGATTAAAATATTTTAATATGGTTGGAAATAAAATGCCTGGGTTAAAAAAAAATGGTGGAATTTGTGTTAATAAATCAGCATATATGACCTGCACCAAATTGTAATGTGCTTTACACACTTTTGTGCCTTATGGCTTAGTGGAAAGTGGGAAGTGCCTCATTAAAGAGGTGTGGCTTAGCTGTAAACGGGCAGTTTCTCATTAAAGGGGCGGCGCTTATAGAAAAACAGCTCAAATCTTTTTTGATCCTTTATGGTGTGAAAGTGAGCCAACTAAGAGATGATGCAAAGTTAGACTAGACAGTCTTAGGCTATGTTCCCACTACAGGAAGGTGCCATAATTTAGTGGTAATCTTATCTATCTATTGATAATGACAGCCACAAATAATAATTATGATGATCATCATGGTCGACTGAGGCGGGGAGAAGGAGACTCAATGGCAGAGATGCCTCCATGACACTAACCACCAATGATTAAAGCAATTTTTTGGCAAGTATGGATAGTGGGTGGCTTTCAGAATCACCCCTTTTGCTGGGCCATCTTGACATGAACTTTGTTTACTGCTGATTTTCTGCGGATAAACTTACATTTTAGACTTTACCTTTAACAAGTTATGCCAGTTATTGATGTAGACCACCACTTTCCGGCCCTATTAATTGCTTCTGTCATTTCTTACGTCTCACTGCTAAATGTACACGTTCACTGATGACTTCTGACAACAACCATTAATACCAACCTTAAATGACCCTTGGCAAACAGTAGTTAATATAATAGTTAGCGTCCAGCTATCAGCTAACCCACCACTCTCCATCACTTTATTACTCTAGTTCTTCCATGCAAGAATGGGATATTCTGAATATTTTGCATTTGCTGCTAATATGGAAAGTGATTAATATTTAATAATGACGGACAAGTAGGTATAACATTACTAATGCATTATGAAAGATGTTATAGTTAGTCAAGTTTATACGACATATCAGCATAATAGTTCTTAATGGATTGAATCATCTTCACTCTGTAGACTTTGCTACAATTAAGTTATTATTATTTAATGTACTGCATGGGACATATACCACAGCTAATATACCCTGCATTCCACCTGATTCTTATTCTATCTATCTATCTATCTATCTATCTATCTATCTATCTATCTATCTATCTCCTATTTATCATCTATCTATTATCTGTCTATTATCTATCTATCTATCATCTATTTATTATCTATCTATCTATCTATCTATCTATCTATCTATCTATCTATCTCCTATCTATCTCCTATCTATCTATCTATCTATCTATCTATCTATCTATCTATCTCCTATCTATCTATCTATCTATCTACTATCTATCTATCTATCTATCTATCTATCTATCTATCTATCTCCTATCTATCTATCTCTAATCTATCTATATCTATCCATTTTTTGTGATCATATATATATATATATATATATATATATATATATATATATCCAAGTTCGGCAGTGTCCATTCCCCCAGTCTTCTCTTCCTCCTGCTAGAATACTAATATGTATGAACATATAGGTATAAAAACTGAATGAGACAGAGATACAGTTAAATCCACTTACAGGAAACCAGCCATTAGATTTCTCCAATGCCACATAGGTAATGCACATCGACAACAGACACTCCTGGGACCTTTATACAAAAACCATTCTTATGCCCCCATACAGCTGTCACAGTCATGGTCTGCCACCATACAGATAGTATAAGTACTATAAAAGTAAAGTGGTTATTTGAGTCCTTAAAACTATCTTTTGGGTGGGATGTCTGACCTTCTAGACCACACCATTGAGATGGCAAAACTTATTCGAGCTGTTATTGCTCTTCTTTACTGCAGAATAATGCTTTTATTCCCTACTGGTGTAAGCGGATCTATGTGCTTACAAGACTTCCATTGCTTAACCCCAACTGTAAGTATTATATGTTTGATTAAAGGATGTATCATGGGGGCGATGGCCCAGGAAAGCATCTACACTGACATTGTTGTTACCGCTCTACTTGTGTAGGGTTATTCAATAGCTAATAGGTGTTTTTTCCATAATCAAAAACTTTTCTCCCTTTAACTTTACTTCACTTTACTTATCATCATGAATATATCTCCAATGGTCATGTTATGACATTGCAATGGTAATGTATTGTGCACATTGTGCACTCGTGTATTGAGTTGCCAGGAGACAACTATGGACAACATGTGGTTCCAACAATAATACTGAGCTCATAATGCAATGTTTGCATGATGCCGGATAGCAATGATCGTTCCGTGGACAAATTAAAGTTAAAGTTTTAAGCAATTGTGTCCAACTGTAGTCAGATTTCTCCTGAACTACGGCAGATGTCCTAAATTACTGTAAATTAATCGGATTTATTAATTGAGATCTCCAGCTGACACGCTGAGGTGAAACATCAATGAGCGAAGCATTCTGCACGCAGTAAGAAGCAAATGGCAGCACAATTAGCAAATTACCAAAAATGAATTGAGTCATCCATATGCACAGCGAATAAAGAGACTGTTCACAGCTGCCGGAATAAGACTTGTGCTCACAGAAATCTGAAAATCCTGAGCCTAAAATGATCTCAGTTAAGGAAGAGATGAGGTTGTACATAAGGTTGAATATATGTCTTCAGAGACCAGTCAGTCTTATATATCTCAACTGTTTAAATACATCCTCATCAATAAGTAAGAAAAAAATAAGAAATTAAAGGGTTGTCTAGCTTCACTAAGTGTTTGTGGGGGGCTTAGACTTTTATACTCACCTGCCCTGATCCCCTGCTGCGTTCTCAATGGCAGTTTTTCCTGCTTTTATCTAAGCAGAAAATGCCTGCTTAGCCAATCACTGGCCATGGTGCTGAGTTATTGGTTGAGCAGGATTTCCTGTATGTCAAGATAGGATGAGCTCAGTCAGGACTGGGCACCATCAGGGTGCATAAAGTGGGGGATTGGAACAGGTAAGTATAACTTTTTTTTTTCTTCTTCATTTTATGCCAGTCTTGGGCTTTACACAAATAGTATCTAGCCAAACACTCCTTACTTTACAGAGTTGGCATAGATCAATAGTACAATTCAGATTGTAATAATAATAATAATAATAATAATAATAATACTTATCATAATAATTTCCAGTTACTTACCCTGAGGTAGTTGAGAGTGAAGTTGGTAAGACCCATCCTAGTTATATTTTTGGAGAGCTGCTCTAGCACCTGGGGGTCTGGTGCCTGTATACACACAAGACATAGATTACAACACTATCACATTTACACAAGGTGTTGAATATGTTACCACATAATAGTATTAGAAATGCTATAAAAACAATCAAATGACCGTGTAATTATATATACACCAAAAATACATTTATACTAATTTTAATTCATTGATTTTTTTTTCACATTTATTAAATATTACTGTACAATCCGACAACCATTCCTTACAATTTAGACTCAAAATTAATTTTAGGAAATCCGCTCATCTCTATCCATGAGTAATGAGGCAAATACAGGTTTCCATATGCTTCTGTGTCTGGGGATGTGACATAGCATAATGTGCCGCTAATATACTCACTTTAATCGCTTTCTATCTCTACTATATCACATACTTTTGCATAGGATGGTTTCAGGATATGATATTCTTGGTGGTCTAGGGTGGTTTAGAGGTTAATAAGTAATATAATTTGTTATCAGGGGTGGTTCAAGGGTTAATTTCAGTGGACCAGGATGCTTTTAAGTGTTAATGCCTTCAGATTAATAAAGAAATATATAGAAGAGAGAAGTGGGACTGGGCTTTGTTGGTTAGGGTGGGGATTCGGAATTGTTCTTTCTGTGTATCGGGTAGTCAGCCGAGAAAAACTGACAGCTAACAAGTCAAGCATCATAATCTAGGATGTATTATAGAGATGCACATTTTTTTTGCTACATCATAGAAAATAGTATTGCAGAAGTCCAGACATGATAAGTACATGGACCGGCATTTTGTCTGTTTCATGCATGAGGAAGCGACAAAAGTGAGGAATATTTCTGCGCTGCATCGGCCAGGTTGTAGCGAGTGTGTGCGGATGTGAGGTCGAATGTTATTTCTGAACAATAACTTTGTGAATGTAGGAGAAAAGATGACAAATTCTTTCTCAACTATGTGATTCTTGACAAATATAAGAAATACAAGACTGTGGAGGACACTGTATGTAAGGATCACAGGGTTCGGAGATCAAGATGAGAGGTAAATTGGGGTGTCGTCAGAATAAACATGATATTGAAAGCCAAATGAGCCGAAGACGTTTTGCAAGAAATGGAAGTTGGAGGGGGTTTATGATAGACCTATGCAGTATGCTGAGAATGGGGGAGGTGATGATGTAAAGGAATGAGGAACACAAAATAAACGGTTTGGAAGAGGAGCCAAGAAAGTGATAAACCTGGAGGAGTTTGGAGGAATAAGAAATGGTCAATGGTGCTGCATTCACCCAATATGTCCTTAAAATCTAGGTGGTTGTAGGGAATTGCGACAGGTCCAATTGTATATGTTGGTTGAGCAATTTGGATCAGTAGGATGAACCAGGACCACAGTTTTAACCAACATACCCAGTGCTGAAGTTACTGAGGTACTTACATGCATGGCTAGTATGCTGCGAGGTACTAATTCTCTGTATTGTCTAATGGTAAAGTGCCATGTCTTGATTCTCATGAGATCATCAAATGTGAACTCCAGGATGAGGCGGCCTTCAGTGCATACCTAAGAGGGAAGAAACAAAATTTACTTTTTGACATATTAAATATATTATTAAAATTCTGTTTTCTTGTAGGTTGTTTCTATTTTCCTGCATGGCTTCCTCCTTGTAAGGTATAGATTGATGTATACTCCCACTGTGTACCCAAACAGTCCAGGAGATGCATAGTTAATAGCTAAACTTATACCAGTGTTCACCTTCTCATAGTGGATAGATGTCAACACTGTGGAAAGACATTATCGAGAAAGTGTCATTCCCACTACATTGTTGTTGCTAAGGGCGAATCCCATAATAAATATAACACAGCCAAAGCCCAGAATGTACAAGTGCTCAGAAAACCAGGATCAGGCTATCGCCCCAGATCAGGACCACCTGTACAACTGTTAACTCAGCCAACCTGGTATATGCTCACTTATCCAGACAGGCACAGCAAGGCACTTGCTCTCTCATGCAGGTATGCAGTGCCTGGTACAGCTGCAAATGGAAAAAGCAATTAGTCACTTTCAACTGAAGGATAGGGCTGCCCTAGGCACCGGACCACGGGTGCCTTGTGGTAAATACGGCCCTGCATGGAGTATGACCCCCGATGAGACACATGACATGTGACTGGACCCATATAATGTGACCACGGAGTATGACCCCCGATGGGACACATGACATCTGACTAGACCCATATAATGTGACCATGGAATATGACCCCCGATGGGACACATGACATGTGACTGGACTCTTTCAATTTGACCATGCAAGTGCCTCTTAAAGGGGAACTCCAGGTAGAGGTTAAAAAAATTTAACTTCTGCAGAAGCATAAAGCATTACTTACCTATCTATTCCCGTTTTGAAACTACAAAAAAATCCATTTGTTTTGGGGGGTTTTGTTCTGCTTTGTGTTTCTGTATTTCCTGGTTGAGCAGATGTAAAAAGTACTACAGGTTCCAGAATGCAATGCTTTCCCTCAGCTGTTCATCACAGTCCCCCACCCTGCACATTCCCCGCCCAAATCTGTTGCAGAACATCTAGACCAGTGGTGTCAAACTCAAATACACAGTGGGCCAAAATTAAAAAATTGGACAAAGTCGCGGCCCAACCTTGATAATTATTGAAGTGTGAATGCAGTCCTGGCACTGTCAGTGGTGTGCGTCTCCCAACACTGTGCACTATGATAAATGACATGATCAATTGCTATGATATGATTAAACCCCAACCCATATAATAGTAATAACCCCCCCCCCAATATTCCCCCATGTAGTAGCCAACCCAACCAAAATTGACAGCCCTCCCAGTAGTGCACAAATAAGTGCACAAATAGTAGCCAGCCCCCCAAGTGTCCTATATAGTAGCCAGTCCTCCCCAATAGTTTCCTATTGTAGCCAGCCCTCCCCAATAGTTTCCTACAGTAGCCAGCCCTCCCTAATAGTCTCATATAGTAGCCAGCCCTCCCCTGTAGTTTCATATAGTAGCCAGCCCTCCCCATAGTCTCATATAGTAGCCAGCCCTCTCCCATAGTCTCTTATATAGTATCCAGCCCTCCTCTATAGTCTCTTATATAGTAGCCAGCCCTCCCCCATAGTCTCATATAGTAGCCAGCCCTCCCCCATAGTCTCTTGTATAGTATCCAGCCCTCCTCCATAGTCTCCTAAATAGTAGCCAGCCCTACCCAGTAGTCTCATATAGTAGCCAGCCCTCCCCATAGTCCCATATAGTAGCCAGCCCTCCCCCATAGTCTTGTTTAAAGTAGCCATGGCGGGCCAGATGTAACTAAAACTCTGATTTGCTTGGCGGGCCAAAAATAATGGCACCGTGGGCCAGATTTGGCCCGTGGGCCAGAGTTTGACATGACTGATCTAGGCTCTGTTCACACATTGCAGTTTCATTGTGTTATTCAATTATTTGCAGTACTTTATTATTTCACTGTTGTCCCACCCACACACACAGCATGCTGTATACTCTACCTGTAAGGCTGATATTGGAATAAAGTAACAAACTTTTTGAATTTCTTTTTTCTTTTCATTTCCACACACATATTATGATCAAGCATCTGTTATCTTTGAAGTTGAGCCCCATAATAAGGCTCTGATCCTCTCTGCCGTTTAGCATCATTTACTTGTGTTACTGCATCATTTTTGTGAATATGCTACAGTACTGCAATGAGACTCCAACATGTGTGAACACAGCCCTAATTTCACTGCACACTTCTGCACAATCAGAGAAGTTGCAGCACCTGCTTCTGGCTGGTCAGAGATGGTGAATCACTCAGGGGATTGGGGGATCCAGCCAAGCCTCCTGTGACATCACGCCCTGCCCCCTGTCTGTATCATCAGCGTGATCTCAGCAAACACACACAATGTGGAACAGAGGCATGGAAGATTTGTCTCTTAAGGTGGGATAGCAGAAGTAGCAGGAGACAATGTGGATTGGCACAGAAGCCATTTTTCTTCAGTTCCTGGATTTCTATCAGCTACCAGTGTGGCAGAACCGTAAAGTTATGGTAATACATTATATAGACACATCTATATAACTTTTAATGTACTTTTAATAGAAAACAAGTTTTCCTTATCCGGAGTTCCCCTTTAATGCACCCCAAACCTCCTCCAAAATGCTTCTAAATGGGCCCCAATAATCAACTTTTTTTAAAACAATTTGGCAGTTTTTTTAAACTATTTTGCTATTTGTAGAAGAGAGTTGAAGGGATATCAGGATCATCAGGATGTGACAGTAATATACAATGATGATGCCCATTACCTTCACATTCTATAATTTTTATGTTAGCTACAAGGAATTGGCTCCAAAATACCTTCAAATTCAGTTGCCATTTGTGACCTGTTTGTCAGAATCCAACCCAATCCTAGAGCACTCTAGCAGCTATAAAATTAGCTTATATACTAAAATGCTATTACACCACCACTCTATTAGGCTACATGTATGTGCCCACAGTGCTTTTCTAGACTAAAAAAAAACTTTTACACATTTACTTTTTGGTTATTTTTGGCTCTGTTTTTATAGCCATTTTATAATGTTTTAAGGCTCAGAATAAAAAGCTGAAATTTCTTTGTCTAAATTTACCATTATAGTTCTATACTATACTATGGAGCTGAGGATCCTTTGTGTTCCATGACAGTCTAAGCTACTGTGATGCTTCAACCATTTATAATTATTCTACTTTTGGCAAAAAACAATAAAAAAAACAAAACAAAGCCCAGACAATTTCCCTTGTCATCATTTACCTTAAAACATTATATTAATAAATTGTGAAACATTACAGTTTTCGCAGTACGGTGACAATGCTTATCCTGGAGAGATCTCTTCTCAGCAGTCGTCTCATTATGATCATAGGATTACACTGAAAGGTAACAACTGTGCTACTGAGCTGGAGGCAGATCACACAGGATCACAACACTGATAATACGTGATGATCACAGCTCCCATCCTCCACCTCCCTCCATTTTTAGAACTGGCGACAGAGCAAGCACACATCACACTCCTTTTAACCCCTTTCACTGCTGTTTTTTTTTTTGGGGGGGGGGGGGGGGAGAGAAAGAATTATACCAACTTCCTACACATGTACTATCTGAAAGTAGACACTTTTTACATAATTAAAATACCACTCTGCCATTTATATACACGGACTCCTTCATGCAATTCTTTGTTGAATTGTGCACTAGGGTTTATATTCGTAGAGGTATCTGTATTTAACTTTTATCTTATTTAACTTTACTAGATAAGTGATCAAAAGGTTGTGTTTAGTGTTTCCAAATGTGTTGGTAGTTCTGTGTTAGCTAAGACTTCAGAAGAGAAAGATTTAGGGGTAGTGATTTCTGACAGCCTTAAAGTGAGTCACTAGTGCAACCAGGCGGTAGGTAAAGCTAATTGTATGCTGGGCTGTATGGCTAGAGGTATAACCAGTAGGAAGTGGGAAGTTATATGGAGCTCTAGTAAGACCACATCTGGAACACTGTGTCCAATTCTGGAGACCTCACCTAAAAAAGATATCGATAACATAGAATGGGTCCAAAGATATAAAAAGGATAGAGGTTAGATGCCTCAGACATATCAGGAACAACTTAAAGATCTAAATCTGTATAGTCTGGAGGAAAGAAGAGAAAGGGCCCTATTCCACGGGACGATTATCGTTCGCATAATTGTTAACGATTAACGATCTCAAACGACCGCTATTGCGAAAGACCTGAAAACGTTCACTCATTTCCATGGAACGATAATCGTTACTTATGATTGTATTTGCGATCGTTTTTTCTTCGCTATTTCTTCGTTATTGCGTTCGTATCAACTGCGAACGACGTCTTATTCAATGCGTACGATTTGCGAACGTTTTGCGAACGAGGAACGATAAAAATAGGTCCAGGTCTTATAAAGCGATCAACGATTTCTCGTTCGGTCGTTAATCGTTAACTGCATTTCAACCGAACGATTATCGTTTAGATTCGAACGATTTAACGATAATCTGAACTATAATCGTCCGGTGGAATAGGGCCCAAAGAAGGGAAAGGGGGGACATGATCGAAACTGTTACATTTTTAAAAGGACTAAATAAGGTTCAGGAAGGAATTTTTTTTTTTTATAAGAAACTGAACTCAAGAACAAGGGGACACAGTGCCAGGTTAGTTGGGGAAAGATCAGAAGCGATGTGAGAAAATAAAACTTTACTGAAAGAGTAGTAGATGCTTGGAGCTTCCAGCAGAATGGAGTTGGTAAATCTACAATCATCTACGTTTCTAAATTTCATTTTAAATTTGAATTAGTACACAAATAAGTTGATACATCCCCTTTAAGAGTTACTACAAATTTATCAAGAGCCTACATATTTAATAACCCTACAAAAACCTCAAAGTGATTCCAGTAAATCCTATGCCCTTCCTTTTCTATATAGATCTCCAGATCATTAGGTTTATGAGAAAAAAAATACACACACTTCTTAGGTTGAATTGTTTCTAATGCAACTCAGGCACAACAAAAGATAAAAGGAACATGTAAGAAACAGTTAAGATCCAGTGTAATGGCTTATGCATTCAACCAGCAATATTCAATTTCTGTCTGTTTTCCTTTGGTTTCTGCAATGCATTGTAGTTTATTGAGCAGGAACCTGATGAATATTTAAGAGTGAATAGAGTACATACTATAAAACCAGACCATGCAACTGCATGGAAAGAAAGGGCCTGACCCTGAATGGTCCATTAACCTGGGTGAACAGAACCCAAGCAGGACACCTTGCTCAAAGGAAACCACACTTCTTAGGATGCCCAGTTAAAATGTTTCTGTACTCATTCTATGGAATGTAAAGAGGTGGAAAAAGTTGGGATAGGATAGTAAAAGTTAGTATAGGAAAAGGATCCCATATTGGTCGGCTGCTGGCTGGGTTGCTGACACTTTTACTATTCACTCTTTGTCTGTTAGTATCTATCTGTGGGGTGGAGGTAACTTGCAGTGTAGCTCTCTCAGTTGTATCTGATAACTAGGCCAGGCCTAAAGCCTAATGAGTCCTAGATTAGCAATAGGGCTCATGTTTAGCTTATTTCCAATGGCTATGAAACTTCTCCTTCTCTTTTCTTACTCTGCATCTCATCTATGAGGTGGAGGTAACACGAGGCATAACTCTCAATTGTGTTGATAACTAGGCCTGGCCTGAAGCCCAATGGGTCCTGGATTAGCAATATAGATTCTGTTCACTTTATTCCCAATGGCTATACAACCTGTCTATCTCCTTTTCTTTTCCTTCTAGGTATCCCATCACTAGTGGACATTAGGGCTAGTGACCTGAGCAATTTTCAGTACTTTGCAGGGGCTCTAGCTCCAAATGTAAGCATTAGCTAACAGCAACATTTAGTTCATAAGAACATTAACAGTGCATAAATTAGATACACTGTATACAGTAGAGGTGCAAACATAGCAAAGTGCATGCCAAAAAGATGCACAACATAATTTCACTACATATGAAAACCAATAAGCAACAGCAACCAACAAACAACAAAGTAGCCCAAGCACTGTTCTTGCACATAGGCCTTTTGCGGTGTGTCTGGCATTACTAATACAAACAGAGGAACAACAAGATCGGGTAAAGTAGAACAAAATAAATAAAAGAAAATCAACTTGTTAGAAGTTTGCTTAATAAAGAAAACATTAACACAGTTCTGGCATCGCTTTATTTGTTATTTATCGACCTGCCAATGTCATGTCATTTACAGAAACTCATTCACATAGACATGTTTTATTCAGAGAATCCTTGGGTTTCTACATAGGCAACGTACACATATAAATGTACAGTTACAAACACTTCAACACATATAAGAATATTTATATGCGTCAAATGCATGTTGTACTTTGCTGGAACAATGCAGATTACATTATGTGCCTTAATACTTATATCTTCGTTGGCCTTCACAGGTAAATGGATCTGCTGGAGTATATACAAGCGTGAGTCGTGCCTTTGTGTTTAAGATGAAATTGTAGATGGGGAATGGTTCTTTTAGATAATGTATGCGGTAGAGAACCAGATTTCATCTTGTACAGTAAATAGTTAGCTGGGTTGGTGGACACTATTACAGTAACCTTTACAGTTGTTAAGTATAGTATTTTGCGCACTATTCTTTGTTCGTATTTTGTAATACCACTTAAAACAATGTCATTCGGTCTATTATATGCTAATACAATTAAACCTGCTATAAACTATCACTAAAAAGGACACTACATGCAATACAGAGGAACCACTTGAAGCTTATGGACACTAATGCAAAGTCTGTAACAAGGCCACCCACCCACTACCTGCCCTATATAATACTATTGGCTTGTAATGTGTCAGAGCTGCATATGTTTGCCCTCTACACCCTATTAGCACATTATCATGTGTGTTGGGAGAGTTTTACTGGCATATGCACCTATTGTGTACCTTGAATTTGAGTAATAAAAAACAAGTTATAGTCACCAGTCCTGGGGCCCGCGCGGAGCCACCAACTGTCTCCTGAGCTCCCCACTGGCCCCCCATAGCCAGTCACTGACTGGGCGGGACAACGCTGTAGTCACTGATTGGCTGAGTGTGCTAAATCCCACCTGTCTATGACATACCCAGCTGGCGGGGTCCGGGAGCTCTAGGATGCGACGCAGCACGGGCACTGGGAACGGTAAGAATATTGGGGAGATTTATCAAACTGATGTAAAGTAGAATTGTCTTAGTTGCCCCTAGCAATCAGATTCCATCTTTCATTCCTCACAGATTCTTTGGTGGATTGGTGGGATCTGATTGGTTGCTAGGGGCAACTAAGACAATTCTACTTTACACCAGCCTGATAAATCTCCCCCATTGTCTTAACCCCATTTATTTTACCCCCGTTCTCTGTCCGTAATGAATTTTTGCCCCCCCCTGCCGGACTTCTACTTTAACACGGCTTTGTAGGGATTTTATGTAAGCCAAACCTCCCCTGGATGCTGTATAAGCATACATCATATAGATGTTATAGAATGCTTGGCTATTCTTTATATTCAGTAAAACACTGCCTAAACAAGGGCTATGCATGTCAATATGTAAACTACAAGATAACATTTAGGCAGGATTCATTTTTATCAATTATGTAAGGCATGTGACAGATCCTTGTAATAGGCAGCAATTCATTTCCATAACATTCCGACATAAAACATGCCGCAGCTCTAAAATATGCAAAATCGGTGAGTGGAAATTGTTTTTTCCTTCCATTCTAGAATAAACAGCAAATGCAAAAAAATGTAACAGAAATGTATTTTATCACATAAGCGGCATCCCAATGTAATACTAGAGACTAAACATATTATTTCTGCAAGAAACTAGTCACATAAAGGAAAACCACAGTCTGGAAGAATTTCTCAGAAGCTGTTTTTAATAAGGAGAAAATGTCACTAAAATGAAGACAGTTCCAGGTACTTGTGGTACAGAAAGCTAAACTGTATAAAAACATTGTGAAGGATTAGAAAAGCATGTCTGCTTTCTTTCAGAAACAGCCCCCACATGTCTATGTCTGGTGTTGCATCTTATGGACGCTTTAACATGGCCGGATTATGGGCTAAAAAAACTGTTTATAAGAGCGCTTGTTCCAAAAAAAAATAAAAAAAAATCCTCTATTAATTTTGTACTGTTACTGGTGTCAGAAATTCATGTAGATATGTAATTTACTTATAGTTAAATATCTGAAGTCTTCCAGTACTTATCAGCGGCCGTGCGCGCGGACAGACAGCTGAATTCCGAGGACATTATCCGCGAGAATTCCTCAGTATGAACCCACCCCGGGTGAGGTTTTCTATGGGGATTTTTTACTGGTTTGGAACGTTCCTGTCACAGACAGAGGTGGCAGCAGAGAGCACTGTGTCAGACTGGAAAGAAAACAACACTTTCTGCAGGACATACAGCAGCTGATAAGAAGTGCTGGAAGACTTGATATTTTTAAATAGAAGTAAATTACAAATCGGTATAACTTTCTGACTCCAGTTGGTTTTAAAACAATTTGTTTTGTTCTGGAGTACCCATTTAAAGTTTTCTTTTAGTATGGTTGGCCTTTCAAGATCGTAATGGTGGTGCTGCGTTGTGTGGTGGCCTGTCTGACCCCCCAGGCTCACCCTCTTTGGACTGCTAGAGATGATGCAAGCGACTCCCTCCTTGCTCTTATTAGATGATTCGCCCCAGCTCTGTTGAAGACTAGGTGTGATAATTGGATCTGATGTGCCTGCTGGACTGTGTGCCTCTCGGACCTACGTCTCTGGACTTGATTCACCTTGTAGCTTTCTTTTCCGTTGTGCTATTGGATTAGCTTACATGAAGTATGCCAATACCTCCCCCCCTCTACCCCCCCCCCCCCCCCCCCCCCGCGGTTCTCTCCCCTCCTCTCTTCTTACTCAGTTGTATGGTACTATGCCTAATTTTGACTTTCTGAAATTCAATGTAACGCGCCAGCACTATGTTGGCACTTGTTTGAACGCTTCTGCTAGTTTCATCAAAAATCTAATTAAAACAGGTTTGAGAAAAAAAGTTTCATTCCAGTGATGGGGGGCACCACTGGGCCATTTCTGTAATGTGAATTTGATAAAAAATTTTATTTAATTTAATTTTATAGAAATTTTAGATTGGGGGCCCATTTAAGGCCTATTTCTTTTGGTGGGAGTGGAAAATAATTCAATGGAGTATTTGAAAGGGTGAACTGTGATACAATGCAATCTTTCCTGTATAGCTCAATATATATATATATATATATATATATATATATATTTATATATATATAGTCCCCTTCAAATGGTTCTTTCAAAAATTCTAAATGTTAAACATTACATTATTGCTGACATTCGCAGAGTCAGGAAGTTTTGTTTTGTTGTTTTGCTTATTGTGAAGGCAATTTGCAATAAAGAAAAAGTTAATGTTATAGGTTTACTATTTCTCTGAAAATGTACTTCAATAATATGCAAATAAAATTCAAATGTGAAGCTTGAGATCATCAAAATATGAAAAACACTACATAAAGGAATCTAGGACAGGATAATAAAAAGCTAAATTGGAACCAGAAAGTTGGCGTGGTTTCACTTGAAGGGGCATTGTACAAATACACCAACAATTGGCCAGATTTTGGAACATATTTATGGTGTGAAAATATTTTATAGTAGAGTACAGTCTGTGAAATATTTAGCACATTATTCGACTTTTTAGTCTACTTTTACTTTTTATTTATCTCCCCCACTGTGAATAAATTTCTCTTATTTGTTATCCTACACCTTGATATTGTGTATATGATAATCTCTGTGTGTCATAAGTAAACAATTCTCCTACAATGTATGAATACTGATACCGTTGATGCAAGCTGACCACATTTACAGTAACTCATTGCTGGATTCACAGCTTAGACTACTCAGTACTGCTCTTTAATGCCCTCCATGCTGCTGCTTCTTCTGAGGTTTCCTATACAGATATAGAAGAGCAGTATGTGCAGTGTATGGGAGACATCATAGCAAATCCATTCTAAGATGTAGCTGTGTTGGGTCACCTAGCATGCCTAAACACATGGAATAAAAAGTCTCACAAAGTCTCTTTTACCTCAAAGTACTACCAATAAAAATACACACCTTTACACACACAGACCCTTACACAGCTCTGTAGATGAAAAACCTTTAAGGGTAAGAATATGACAACGCAGGTGCCATCACTTCTGAAGTCATTGTCTGACATTCTCTTTACAGTAAATGACATAGAAAATTAAGCACCCCCTCCCAATTTATAGATTTGTAGGCTCCTTGCTTTGTTTATTTTGATGGTATGGTAGAATGAAGAATGCCGTTAAAATTCACAACTAGTCCAGTAGAAACCAGGCCCTCATATATAATAAAAGAGCATGGCTTGTAGAATGGCAAGGAGGAAAAGATTAAGCTACAGAAAAAACTATTTTAGTGTTTTTTTTTTTAGCCAAGTGTCAAGGAGGTGGAGACAAGCAGCTCAAGTGCCATAACCTGAAATTCTTCCTCTCTCGCCCATAACTTGCAGCCCCTCACTGACTGATGAACAGAGGTCTGTGCATGACTTAAGGAGAAGCTGGGAGGTGAGGGAAAGCAAAGAGGTGAGTTAGGGCCCTATTCCAGCGGTCGATTATCGTTCAGATTATCGTTAAATCGTTCGAATCTAAACGATGATCGTTCAGTTAAAATGCAGTTAACGATTAACGACCGAACGAGAAACCGTTGATCACTTTATAAGACCTGGACCTATTTTTATCGTTCCTCGTTCGCAAAACGTTCGCAAATCGTTCGCATTGAATAAGACGTCGTTCGGTCGTTCGCAATAGATACGAACGCAATAGAGAATAAATAGCGAAAGAAAAAACAATCGCAATTACGATCATAAGTAACGATTATCGTGCCATGGAAATGAGTGAACGTTTTCAGGTCTTTCGCAATAGCGGTCGTTTGAGATCGTTAATCGTTAACGATTATGCAAACTATAATCGTCCGGTGGAATAGGGCCCTCAGGCTGTGGCACTTGACACAGTAATACGTAGACTGCAGAAATAATGAAAAACTCTGCACTAAGAATGGTGAAAGATCCATAAAAATTTAAGGATGATGAATAATAATAAAATTTCTTGTATAACCTATATGGGTGAAGGAAAGCTGGGTAGGAGAGGAAGGGGAAGTTAGCTGACATCTATGATCACTGTCACGGCTACTACTAGAGGTTATCGCTCAGCCCCTATTACTTATATGGAAGACCGAGATAATATAGAAATCTCTGAATTGATAGAACAAGTCATGGATATATCTCCAGGTAACTTCCTGATTTTAGAGGGAAGCTTCATTTTCAGCCAAAAGTCTGATGTGCTATGCAGAGTGTGGATATGTTTCACTTAGTTATAAAATTCTGTTCCCAAAAGGATTTCCTGAAGGGAAGCGTGAAAAATACTGATCAATAGTCCCTGTGTAATGAAGCGTCCTGGAGAACCTGCAGACATAAAATCAAGAATTACTGGAGCGTCGTCCTGACTTTGTGATATTACAGGTATTTGGATTTGCCGGGCGGCTCCTCCGCTCGCTCTCGTTCAGGGGACTCATTAGAAATCGTCTAAACACAGGAATATTTTCCATACAAGAGGCTTGGTTTTTTTGCATCCAACAAATGCAGATGGGTTGTTTGCACTTGTTAACGCTAGCTGACAGCGCTGGGAATTCAGGGTGGGAATCTGCCAGATCAGTTATCTGGTGGAATGTGAGGATGCGTCCTGGCAGTTACTGACCGCATCTTTTCTCATCGCTGATGCCGTGGCTGTGAATTAGGAGGCCAAAAATACGGCCAAAAAAAAAAGCCTCGCTGCTAATAAAGAATCAGAGATACAGGGGGATGTTCTATGAAGCAATGTTTTGTACCATACATTATACAGATGCAACTATTATTGTTAGTGACGTGTGTGCATGTGACCATATCATGGCTCTATAAGGCTGGGTTCACACACAGTGTTTTTGCTCAGTATTTTGGTCCTCATATTGCAACCAAAACAAGGAGTGGTTTGAAAACACAGAAAGGCTATGGTCACACACTGTTGACATTTAGTAGATTTTATGACAAATAATGGCCGTTATTTGATAACAATGGCTGCTTGGAAAAATTTCCAATAACAAAATTATTTTTCTTTTAAATCAGCTGGTGTCAGAAAGTTATATTGATTTGTAATGTACTTCAATTTAAAAATCTCATGTCTTCCAGTACTCATCAGCTGCTGTATGTCCTGCAGGAAGTGGTGTATTCTTTCCAGCCTGGCACAGTGCTCTCTGCTGCCACCTCTGCTCGAAACAGGAACTGTTCAGAGCAGTAGCAAATCCCCATAGAAAACCTCTGCTGCTCTGGACAGTTCCTGAACTGAGGTGGCAGCAGAGAGCACTATGTCAAACTGAAAATAATACACCACTTCCTGCACGACATACAGCAGCTGGTGAGTGGTGGAAGACTTGAGATTTTATTTAATTTAATAAATTATAAATCTGTATGATTTTCTGACAGCTGATTTGAAAGAAAAAATATTTCACCATAGTAACCCTTTAAAGTGGTTCTATTGGCCTTTGTGATCAACGCCCATTAATATCTGATCAACGGGGTGCCAGCACACCTACCTATTAGTTGTTCAGCATAGCTCCCACACCTTGTACACAGTGAATGGTGGCAGAAGCACATGGTTCCTTTGATTGCTTAATGGCTGTGTTGGGTTACTGGAGCTCATCTCCCATTGAGGTGAATGGGAGCTGAGATATAGTAACCCGATACTGCCATTATGCAGTCAACAGAGCAATGTGCTTCCACCTCCATTCACTGTGTACATCCAGGTGCAGTAGCACCATAGAACAGCCGACGGGTCCTGAAGATAGGCCATCAATCACCAATTCCCAGAAAATCCCTCTAAGCCATTAAAGGGGTATTCCCAACAAAATTATTTTTGCATTAATACGTTGCCCACCCGTAGCTTTCCATCTTTCCAATATAAAGTTATTAAGGATTCTGCACAGTTTTGCTGTTATCTAGGTGCCCCCAGCCCCACGGATTGCATAGAATCATCAGCTCTCAGTCCACTCCGACACGCTCCCTGCTCCTGGCCCGCACCCTCCGAGATGGCATCACGTTTCCTTCTTCTCTTCAATGGGCCGGGTAAGCTCTTCTATCCCAGCCAATCTGAAGTAAAGGAGGACGGCGGTCAATCAGTCCAGCTGTCACTGACTCCTTCTCTAACAGCAGTCACCGGTACCGTGTGACCCACCCCCAGCCCTCACCCCCTGACTGTGACCCGTCACCCCTCCCTCTCCCCCGTCCATCAATTGTTCAGGGCCGCTCGCCCGCGGCGCTTCCCGGCAGCTCCCCCCCGCGTCCTTCAATTGCTGAGGGCGGCCTCGCGGCTCACTGTCCCCCGTCACTCACTGTCAACCCCCCCAGGTCCATCAATTGCTCGCGGCGCTTCCCGGCAGCCGCGGCGCTTCCCGGCAGTCCCGCGGCTCACTATCCCCCATCACCTGCTGCTGCTGCTGTTGGGCGCTCGCCCGCACCCCCCCCCCGTCCATAAATTGCTGTGAGCCGCTCGCCCGCAGGAGCTTCCAGGCAGCACGTCAAACCCCCCCCCACCGTCCGTCAGTTGCTGAGAGCCGCGGGCTCGCGGCTTACTGTCCCCCGTCAATCACTGTCAAACCCCCCCCCAGGTCCATCAATTGCTCGCGGCACGGGGCCGCCGGTAAGCGCCGCGCACCGTAGCTCACTGTCCCCCCCCACTGCGGCTGCACCATCTCACCATCTCAGTTCTGCTATGCCATCACCATCTCAGCTCTGCTACACTGTCTCACCATCTCAGCTCTGCTACACTGTCTCACCATCTCAGCTCTGCTACACTGTCTCACCATCTCAGCTCTGCTACACTGTCTCACCATCTCAGCTCTGCTTTGCCATCACCATTTCAGCTCTGCTATGCCATCACCATCTCAGCTCTGCTATCACCATCTCAGCTCTGCTATCACCATCTCAGCTCTGCTACACCATCTCAGCTCTGCTATGCCATCACCATCTCAGCTCTTCTATGCCATCACCATCTCAGCTCTGCTATGCCATCACCATCTCAGCTCTGCTATGCCATCATCATCTCAGCTCTGCTACACCATCTCACCATCTCAGCTCTGCTATGCCATCACCATCTCAGCTCTGCCATGCTATCACCATCTCAGCTCTGCTATGCTATCACCATCTCAGCTCTGCTATGCCATCACCATCTCAGCTCTGCTTTGCTATCACCATCTCAGCTCTGCTTTGCCATCACCATCTCAGCTCTGCTATGCCATCACCATCTCAGCTCTGCTATGCCATCACCATCTCAGCTCTGCCAGGCCATTACCATCTCAGCTCTGCTATGCCATCACCATCTCAGCTCTGCTACACTGTCTCACCATCTCAGCTCTGCTATGCCATCACCATCTCAGCTCTGCTATGCCATCACCATCTCAGCTCTACTAAACTGTCTCACCATCTCAGCTCTGCTATGCCATCACCATCTCAGCTCTACTAAACTGTCTCACCATCTCAGCTCTGCTATGCCATCACCATCTCAGCTCTGCTATGCCATCACCATCTCCGCTCTGCTATGCCATCATCATCTCAGCTCCGCTATGCCATCACCATCTCAGCTCTGCTACACTGTCTCACCATCTCAGCTCTGCTATGCCATCACCATCTCAGCTCTGCTATGCCATCACCATCTCAGCTCTGCTACACTGTCTCACAATCTCTGCTCTGCTATGCCATCACCATCTCAGCTCTGCTATGCCATCACCATCTCAGCCCTGCTATGCCATCACCATCTCAGCTCTGCTATGCCATCACCATCTCAGCTCTGCTATGCCATCACCATCTCAGCTCTGCTATGCCATCACCATCTCAGCTCTGCTACGCCATCACCATCTCAGCTCTGCTATGCCATCACCATCTCAGCTCTACTAAACTGTCTCACCATCTCAGCTCTGCTATGCCATCACCATCTCAGCTCAGCTCTGCTATGCCATCACCATCTCAGCTCTGCTACTGTCTCACCATCTCAGCTCTGCTATGCCATCACCATCTCAGCTCTGCTATGCCATCACCATCTCAGCTCTGCTATGCCATCACCATCTCAGCTCTGCTATGCCATCACCATCTCAGCTCTGCTACACTGTCTCACCATCTCAGCTCTGCTATGCCATCACCATCTCAGCTCTGCTATGCCATCACCATCTCAGCCCTGCTATGCCATCACCATCTCAGCTCTGCTATGCCATCACCATCTCAGCTCTGCTATGCCATCACCATCTCAGCTCTGCTATGCCATCACCATCTCAGCTCTGCTATGCCATCTCAGCTCTGCTACACTGTCTCACCATCTCAGCTCTGCTATGCCATCACCATCTCAGCTCTGCTATGCCATCACCATCTCAGCTCTGCTACACTGTCTCACCATCTCAGCTCTGCTGTGCCATCACCATCTCAGCTCTGCTATGCCATCACCATCTCAGCTCTGCTGCACCATCTCACCATCTCAGCTCTGCTTCACCATCTCACCATCTCAGCTCTGCTATGCCATCACCATCTCAGCTCTGCTACACCGTCTCACCATCTCAGCTCTGCTATGCCATCACCATCTCAGCTCTGCTATGCCCTCACCATCTCAGCTCTGCTATGCCCTCACCATCTCAGCTCTGCTATGCCATCACCATCTCAGCTCTGCTACACCGCCATCATCATCTCAGCTCTGCTACTTCATCATCAGACATAAGCATTGCATGATGGGAAATGTAGTTTCCTATCTTGATTATAGACCATGTTTTAGAAAAACTTGTAACTCAGGAATGGCAGCAGCTAGAAAGATGGGAGATGGCTCAAAATACTCGGGGGGACATGGTGAGTAAGAATAGCTAGGTTTGGGGGCATTACATTTTTTTGCTTTTGGGGGGAATACCCCTTTAAGGCTATTATATATATAACACAACGTTAAAGGGCCATAGTGGCCGGATGGAGCCCTTGGTGATCTTGGTGATTGGTGCCTTCTCGATCAGTCATGCTGCCCTTTCATGTTATTAGCCGTCAGCCACACATCTCCTCTGCATTGGGGGGGGGGGGGGATGTTCACCCACTGAACAATTATTTTTCAGCAGATCAGGGTGACTCGATCAGCCGATGAACAATCGTTTGCTGTACTATATCAGAATTTTGTAGGATGGAAACCCCTTAAATATTTGTCATGTATTGGGTTGGAAGAATTATTAGTAAAATTTCAATATATGACTAAAACCAATTCTCGGAAAATCATTCACACGTGACATGAACCTTAGCAATTCAGCTATATGACTTGGCGATGCTTCATCACCGGAAAATTCATATAAAAAATGCCATTTTTGCTTAATACATGTACCTTGATCATCATTACCACCTTTCCATTAAAAGCCAGCAGTCACATATCTCAGCGTGCCCTGCCACATACGCCTGTTCACTAGATCTTTCATGCTGAACACTGCTTATTAACACCTACAATATATTTTCCCCTGTGGAGAAGAGGAAAAAAAAAATCCTTTGGAAGTTCACAGTTGCTTGATATATTTCCTTCAAAGGCTCCGAGTTCAACAGTCTTAAGACAAACACTCTATATATCAGCAAGTAAATATAGACCTAAACTTTCCCATTCAAGTTCCAGAAAATTAGTTTAGTGGTTAACGTACATTTGTTTTTGTAAATTATTTTTGTGAAATTTTCACCGTCGGCTCCGATGAGCAGCAACCATCAAAGGATCGAGGCTAGCGGGAATGAAATAACTTTTTGATAACTTCTGAAACATCTCTATTCATATTGGCAATGAATAAAAGTATACAACTTGTCTAAGACGTAAGGTGACTGTAATAATTCATAGACAGAGCAAAAAGATTGATCAGTTCTGGAACCTGGAGAGAAAAAAGTCTCCGCAGGAGGTGAAGAGTGATCCTGAGGGTTGAAAGCTCAGGATCTCTGACCAGTTTTGATCAGATATAAAAGCACTTTCATGAAGCACTAATGATGGGAAGGCTTTATTGCATTTATTTAGAACATCAGAAGGATATTCCATTGGATACACAGGGAAGTTCCCCTCTTGGTTTCCATTAGCACCTATACATCTTCCATACCACTCCTTCTTTAAGAAGAAAAACACCTGACCCTCATTTGCTTAATGCCAGTGTTGCCTCTAAGGTTGGGTTCACGCTGCGATTTTGCAGTCCGTTTAACGTATACGTTTTATAGGGTAAAAAAAAACGGATGAAAACATGGTTGTAATTGTGTGCCATCTGGTTGGATCCGTTTTTCTATTGACTTCCAAAAGATAAAGAAAAAAGGATAAAAAAAGGATATTCCCCCCCCCCTCCCCTTTTTTAGCATACACAAAAATGTGGTTGACCATGTTTTTGTGTATGTTATAAGGAACCTTTTAAAAATAGATATATAAAACGAACTGCAAAAACGTGAACCCAGCGTAAACCCAGCCCTACTACATGTGATAATCAGCCGAATCGGGCTGAATCGGCCTATTATCGCTCCGTGTAATAGAGACAATGATCAGCTGATGAAATGATCATGGCCTGATTGTTTTTTTATAGGTCCAGACCTAAAATCTTTGGGTGCAGGCCAATGGCTAATGGTTGAGTAAACTATTCATACATTACCTCTCCACGCTCCTGGTCTTCTCCTGCTTTCGGCTTGCTTCCCAGCACCATGTAATGCAGCTTCAGAGCAGCCTGTCTGAACTGACAGGTTGCTCAGCCAATCACTGCCCGGGACCGCCGCGGCCAGTGATCAGCTGAGCGGTCTGTCAGCTCAGAGCGGCTGGAGCGCGCAGTACCGGGAAGCAAGCAGCAGGCAGGAGGAGACCAGGAGCATGTAGAGGTAATGTATGAACAGTTTAGAACAAGGGCTACACGGACATCGCTAACAATGTTTGGGCAGTCCTTGCTAAACCATAATCGAGCAGTGTAATAGGCTCAGCAGATGAGAACTGATCTAGCAGATCGGCAATCGTTTACATTATTGATTGGGCCGCCATTAACCTGGGTAACAGGACCCTAAGGCCGTGTTCTTTTTGCAGTTTGACATGTATTGCGCTTTCCTAGAAGGAGAAACACTAATGATGTAATGGAGAGTTACATGATAAGAGTTTCCTGAGGAAGCCAATCAGTCTTCATTCGAATGAAAAATGTGTGTCACATGGCTAGGTTCACACTGTGTTTTTACTTTCCATTTAATGCAGTGTTTCCAGCCCTCAAGACCCCCAACAGGTCATGTTTTGAGGATCCCCTTAGTACTTCACAGGTGATATAATTATAGTCGGTGCATCAGGTATCACTACGAGTGTTCTTTCTATAGGATACCCTCGATTCATGGCCTGTTGGGGGCATTGAGAACTGGAGTTGAGGAACACTAGTTTATCAGATCTGTTTTTAAATCCTTAGTTTGGTCAACCACACTTTAATGTACGGTAAAAAATAAAAAGTTTCAATATATTTTTTATTTTGTAAGTCAATGGAAAAAAATATCCTAATGGATTCCATACAACTGCATCCGTTTTCCATAAAACGGAGAGCAAGTACGCAGTGTGAACCTGTGAACCTAGCCTGAGAAAAACACAGCTACTTTCTTGCAGAAACAGCGCCACCCCTGGTTGTGTCTGGTTTTACAATTCAGCATCATTTGCTTTAATGGAACTGAGCTGCAAAACTCACACCCAAATTGCGGACAGGATTGACACTATTTCTGGAAAACAAAAACAATAACAAAAAAACACCCATGTTTTTGTCAGCTTGGTCAACCCCTTTAATTTCTACTACTAGAGATCAGTGAATCAGGCAAGATTTGTTTTAGGCCAGGTTCGGTAAACCCACAAGATTGCATAGAACTCATTGTACTGCTTGGGACCGTAGCTGTTTTGCAATATTTTTTTACATTAGAGGGGCCGTTAGGCTATACAGTATAAGAAGGTCATATACATTATAAGATTTGTGCATAATAAATATATCTACAGGTCTGACAGATCTGACAGTCTGTGCGATGTGCTCAGCCCTCAGCAGATGTAGATGTCACTTTCAGTAACTAAACCTGTATATTGTATTGGTCCCTGTGCAGCTCCATCTCTCGCAGCCACCCGTGTGTACAAGTGAAATTTACAACAAATATTCTGCTATCATCACCTTTACTATGGAGACACATTACTGTGCATTATTGTACATGACACATTTCACTTTACTGCATGATACATATGGCCTCCTCTATTTTCATCTCCCTACGTATGAGTTAAGTTCAGTCACCACTTAGATATTTATGAATATTTATGAAGAGGAAAGAATGGCCTATGTACTAGCAGAAGCATGCACTGGGATACATTCTGGGATGCAATGTCGTTTTTAGGCCCCATCATCAAAAGTGTACCTGTTGTTATAACTTTTAAAATCAAAATCTACAATAGATGTGATATAAAGCATATTTGCAATTTACATTCATTATTTTTTTTTGTTATCATGGAAAACACAGCACTTCCTGTGTTTAGACTTTTTTTTCCCCCAGAGTCTAAACACAGGAAGTGCTGTGTTTCCTAGGTCACCTGATCGCTCACAAAGAAGGCAGTCATGTTATTGATGGACACTGTGACACTGGCCAAACTTCATGAATTTAGTCTCAAACAGCACAAGACTTAAAATCTGCCTTCAGGAGACTGGACCTGGATTTCTGGTGAGTATAGGATTGTTTTACAGCATGGTTACTAAAAAATATTGAATGTAAATTGCAAACTTGCTTTATTTCACATATACTGTTGATTTAGATTTTGAAAGCTATAACGACAGGTACACATTGATTGAAATAAAAATAAAAATTACATTTCAAAATAAAATAAGATGATCTGCCATCAAATTTTAATCCCCCCCCCCCCCCCCAAGGATCACTTCCCACTTTGGATCCTTTACAAATATTGATTATGCTTGCTATGGATTTTGTCTCTAAGTTTCAGGTCTTCACTGGCACACTTGCCTTCTCATAGATACTCGTTAAGGGTGCGTTCACACGTACAGGATCCGCAGCAGATCTGCGGCAGATCCGCAGCAGAATTGATGGTGCAGATTTGATGCTGTGTTCAGTTATTTAGATGAAATCTGCTGTGGATCCGATACGTGTGAATGTACCCTAAAGGATTGAAAGTGTGTTCACTCAAATTCCAGGCGGTTGTTAGGGGAGGTGCTTATTGTCTCACCAAACTTTAATTTCAAAATAAAATTCAAATTTACAGCCAGAAAATGCTTATAAATTTGCTAAGAATTTCAGTTTAAAATTGAATTTGAATAAGCTAATTTGAATTAGCATATTTTGGTTGCAGTTACCCCTTTCTACACCCATTTTACAGCCATTTTTGTGGCCTACAGTTCAGGCACCCATTGGCTCGGATCCGTGCAAAAATTTCAGTAAAAGCTGGGTGGAACCGATCAAACCCAAATATCCACAGGTCTGCTCATTACTATGCAAGACACAAACAAAAGGATTCAGGGATAACTTCAGGACGGGTAACTTTACCTGAAGGGAACCTGTCCAGTCAGTGCATTACTCTGTAACCACTTTGGAGTCAGTGGTGAATACTTCAAGAGATAACCCGTACACACGGCTATGAAGTTCACCCTAATGCTGGGCAAGTACGGGCCCCAGTCAGCCGTCGGTATTAGCTTTAGGACCTAGTAGGTTGTGGCTGGATAAATCAGCCCATAAATTCTTCTCCAATCCGCTGTCTGGTTAAAGTGTAACTATCATTCCTTGCTGATGGAAGGATATGCCGTTAAAATCCTGCCGACAGCATGTCTGTTTGGGTCTGCGAGGATGGAAATCACTCAGCAGCGTCATTGACTGCATTATGAGTGCATACAGTCAATGGTGCTGCCGGATTAATTCCATCCTCGGCCCACACCTGACCAGAATTTTGACCATGTATCCTGCCGCCAGCAAGCAATGCTAGCTACACTTTAAGGCTATGTTCAAACTACGTAAAACTACGGCCGTTGTTGCCATGCGGCCGCAGAAAGACCTGACAGTTCACACAATGAAGCGAGCGGCTCCGTCCACTTGCTTCATTGTGTCTTATGGGGAGTTCTGATGACAAGTGTTTTAAAACTCAATTTGGGTACATTTTGGGATATAAGAAGTCAAATAAATGTGCCAAGTGGAAACAGACATTGTTTGGGCTATAATGTTTCCTGTAGCCCAAAACAGTCTAAAAGTACAGCCAAAACTTTAGCAAAAAAAAAAAAAAAAGTGGCAAAAAACAAGCCAGTCTCAAAAATGCTCTATGAATTTTTTTTTTTTTAGCCTGTAAAAACATTCTTTTTTTGGCATGTAAGCGTAACCTAACATTCCAGATTATCCTGGATTATTCATCTGGATATTATCAAGGGCTGGATAAAGGAAACTGCTGAAAGGTGATCTAAAACTTTAATAAAACTTTAATAAAACATAATGATCAAAATAATTAAAATATAAAAATAAAATAAAAATAACAAATAATAATAAAATTTACTTTAATAAAACATAATGATCAAAATAATTAAAATGGGGGGGGGGGGGGAAATAATGATAAAACTATTATTTTGCTTTTTTACCTAGAAAACTTTTCTTATTTTTACTTCCATGACATATTGCAATTTAAAAACGGTCTGAAATTAAGCTCCAGGGGAAGAAGTTCTGCCGGTAAGTCCTGTCCAGAAGATTTTAATTTACTATACTCCCAGTTCTGCATTTTTAATAAGCTCTAATAGGGTAAGAGGTCCCATTGTATTTCATTATACAGGACGATGTCAGCTGTTTACAAGTCTGAGGTAACAGAGGGAGCAAAATAAGTTTTCACCTATCCGCAGAGCTGATTAATTTTCAAGGTTTACTACACAAATTCGCCATTGGAAAGCGTCAAGGGATCGTGGAGCGCGGAGGTCAAGGGTCAATGTCCCGAGCTGACTATAATCTATATGTATAATAGGGACCTTGGAGACCTATAGAAACACATCTCCTGTATAGCTGGAAGAACGCGGCCCCTACGGGATGCTGTTATGTTATGCTAAAAAATATATAGAAATAAATGGGAGCAAAAATCCCTTAAAGCAATAAAAGAAAAGAATACAAAGCTGAAACCCTGACCATAAAATGAATGGCTGCATGTAAACCACACCAGGCTGTCTATAAGGTGGACGACCCCCCCCCCCTTTTTTTTAAGGGCCGAGTTAAAGGATCTTCAATTAACATGGATTTTAATGTAAAGTCGCCTCTGTGTTTAAGACGCTTGCGAGAGAAAGAATCCAAAAATCAAAAGGGTCTCCAATTAAGAAAACATTTTGTGTTGTGCTGAATTCATGTTGCCGTACGCTGAGCTCTGACATTTTGTTGCCATGGCAACCGAAAATCAGCTGATTAGTTGGCATGGCAACAGAAAAGATGTAATCCCAGCAGACACACTCTAATCAATGCCCCCAGCACAGATGGTCTCCGGAGGATCAACAAGAAAGAGGCTGGCAGTCATTCAGAGGATCACGTGCTCCCTCCAGACTAGACCAGGAAAAAGGGAAAAAAAAGAAAAAAAAAAGAACATTTCTTTAGTGAACCAATAGTGTGGATTAACCCTTCCCTTCCTCTTTTCCGCAACTAAACTGCATATTATCCATTCACATACATATATGCACACACTGTCTATATATATATATACACACACACAATAACATTTTTCCTTGGTCTCCAATTATATTTTTATTGTTCTGTTTTCTATTGTTATTATTCTATAGTTCTATCACAAACTACAACAGAAGTTGCTATATAGATGTAGCAGCAATGGGTTTGTCAGGGCAGCTAATGTTATGTGGTTTTCTATAGGAAAATGTACAACTAATCAACTACTAAATTACAAGTTTGTCTCTCATACATCAACATGGCAATGCCAAGCAAATGTAGTTAAATGGAAACTACTGACGTGGGTGGTACCTTACCCCCTTGATGCACTGATGTCCCTTATATTATTCCGGTGCTCTGCCATGAAGTGACGCTCATTACTGAAGAGTGCTTGATAAATATTCATGAGAAAGCAGCAGGCAGGTGGATAGGGGTAAAGTACCGCCCCCTGGGCACTAAATGCCCTAACTTACATACAAATAAAGTCATCTTAGACAAAAATGATGCAGCAGACAGACATAATAAAGGCATAATTTTAGCTTTCCTTTCCCATAGATTCCTATAACTTGTTTCCCTTTAAAGTGATATTGTCACGCCCCTTACTCTATGTGTGGTTCTCCGCACAATACACATGCTTAGATGTGCATTTTGATATATACCTGTATAAAATTTGTTTGTGTCTTTTTTCTGCTCTAAAATTGCTTGATTTCATTGGTGGACAGTTTCACCTATTACTGTGTAGCCCCACCCAGGTGACACTGTGAACCGATGCAATCTGTTTTAAAAAAATAAATACGGCTCACTCGGTGGAATTTACATGTGGAATGTTCCTCTGCGGATCCACTTTCCGCCCAAAGAATTCTGTAATTTCTTTGCGCAGATTCCGCTAGAAAAATCTCAGAGATATCATTGGGGCTTTGCATTTCCATTCGAATTCCACTTGAATTCCTCTCAAATTCCACGCCAGTTCTGCACAAATTCCAGTGCAGTGTGAACATACCATTGCTGTGCAACAATTCAGTCAGTATAATGTCACTGTATAGTCACAAAGGTTTTGGTGCTGTTTGACAGGAGAGCTAACCATACAATGTGAGCACTCAATCTGGACAGCAGCTATAAATATGTGCAGTGAAGACTTGACTTACTCTGTGAGTGCTCAGGAATGGCTGTCAATCCATACCAAACCATGTCTGTGAGCGTGCAAAGGACTGGGACTTCCTGTGTTAGGTCTGCTTTTTTGAACAGAGAAAAAGACCAAATATGGAGGGAGCATGGACCACAATTTGACAGGAAGGGAGACACCTAGTGGCCACATGTATATCATTGATTTGAATATATAAAACTTAAAAAAGAGTATATTGCAAAACTGCTTGTGATCACAACTCCTGTTGATTTCTTTAAAACATTTTAAAAAGGTTTAAAGTTTACCTCAGCTTGAATAAATCTGTTTTGCAATCTGATGTAAAAATCATTCATCAATTGGTTTCAACTTATTGCTGCTGGATAATGCATGGGCTTTTAGCCCAATGTTACAGATTTGGAAAGGAATTGTTGTTAAGTGGTTCAACAGCAATAACAGAGAAACTGTGAGGGACTGTCTATGTGAGATGCTTATAGCCCTTAGAATTGGGCTGGGTTCTGAAGTTATATAGATTTGTAATTTACTTCCAGTGCTTATTAGCTGCTATATGTCCTGCAGGAAGTAGTGTTTTCTTTCCAGTCTGGCACAGTGCTCTCTGCTGCCACCTCTGTCCATGACAGGAACTGTCCAGAGCAGGAAAGGTTTTCTTTGGGGATTTGCTACTGCTCTGGACAGTTCCTGACATGGACAGAGGTGGCAGCAGAGAGCGTTGTGTCATACTGGAAAGTATACACCTCTTCCTGCAGGACATACAGCAGATGATAAGTATGGAAAGACTCAAGATTTTTAAATAGAAGTAAATTAGTATATAACTTTCTGACACCAGTTGATTTGAAAGAAAAATATTTCCGCCGGAGTACCCCTTTAATGGCCTAAACATACTCACTAGCTACAATCCTTGGTACATTTCCTTCTCGCCTACATATATTTAGTGGAACTCAAAAGCATGGGCTGCTGCTCTTTTAGGTCCCTCTAAATCAATGCAGGGAATGTCTTGAACTTGGTCCTTAGCTGAGTATGTTGGGGCCATAAAACTGGGGCCACTGGCATACAGAACATATTTCTTCTCAGGAATAATACACTGTTATTAGAAGTGTCTAGCAGCTGCTTACCCTCGTGTATGCTCAGCCTAGTTGAGCATGCATATGTATATGGTTGGAATAGATAGCTGTTGGCCAACAATTATCTACTGACTGTATATAGCCGGCTTAACAGTCGCTTAATTAAAGTGGACATAGTAAATACTACTACTACTACTGCTGCTGCTGCTGCTACTACTACTACTACTACTACTATGTCACCTTGTTATCTCTCTTTAGCCTGGCACATAAAAGGTTGGTAAGAAGTAATCTAGAAAACATGTATTCTACCATAGAATAGAGAAGCAATGGTCTGATGAATAGCAGGCCAGGGACTTAGGGAAGCTTGGCAGGGAGAGGTCTGACACACAGGAAAGCTGAGGTTGGTCTGGCACATAGTCAGGTCTGGCTTGTGTTCACAGCAATATGTCACAGGAAAACCCATTATCCCATTAGAAAGGAAGGTGTCTTTATCATAGAGGCACAGGATAGGTGACAAGTGCCTGGGACCACCAGTGATCACAAGAACAGGGGCCCCCGGTAATAAGTGGTGTACCCCAAGGGTTAGTACTGGGGACCCCTACTGTTTATGTTTCTTAATGATATTGAGAATGGAATTAACAGCAATGTTTCTATCTTTGCAGATGACACCAAGCTTTGTAGTACAGACACACTGAGTGTTTGGGCGTCCACTTGGCAAATGAGGTTCAATGTGGATAAATGTAAAGTTATGCACCTGGGTACTAATAACCCACATGCATCATATGTCCTGGGGGGAGTTACTCTGGGAGAGTCGCTGATGGAGAAGGATCTGGGTGTACTTGTAGATAATAGACTACAGAACAGCACACAATTTCAGTCAGCGGCTTCTAAGGCCAGCAGGATATTGTCATGCATTAAAACAGGCATGGACTCTCGGGACAGGGATATAATATTACCGCTCTATAAAGCTTTGGTGCGGCCCCATCTGGAGTATGCCGTCCAGTTTTGGAACCCGATTCATAAAAAGGATGTTTTAGAGCTGGAGAGGGTACAAAGACGGGCAACTAAACTAATAAGGGGAATGGAGCATCTTAGTTATGAGGAGAGATTAAAAGAATTACATTTGTTTAGTCTGGAGAAGAGACATTTAAGATATGTTTGTTTTTTCTTCTTTTTTAAAACTTCTTTATTTCTTTATTTTTTATAAAAAGAGGACAATTAAAAATACAAGGAAAACTGCATTTTTAGTGCATTCACATAAAAAAATACAAAATACAAAACTCAAACCGCATCCATTTACATACAGTGTCCATTCGCTGAAAGTTCATGTAATTACACAATTGGGGAGTGCACTGAATCAGGAATTGCGTGTTCTGTATCTCGCCTCCACCTTCATTACCTCCCTCCCATATCTGCAAATTATGTTACTTTCCAACACAACACAACACATCTAAGCATAGTGATCTTTTGGATACCGGGGAGACAGAAATAAACCAACCCGCGCAGTCATCCACCTATATACTGACTCATTTTTGTTTCTTACAGAGTGATAATTCTGCACATAAAAGGAATACTTACAGGTATGTACCAGCCCCTACCCTCCCCCAACTGGAGATGAGAGGGGAAAAAAAGGCCCCTAACCAATCTTTCCAGGGGGACTAATGCTTGTGAACTCCAGCATTTTTACTTTTACAGCGCCAAAGCTCATATTTTTTAGTTTGTGATACCAAATTCTCCCATGTTACCAGTGAGGCAGATATGTTTAACTTATACAAGAAATATGGGGAGAAGATGTTCCAGGTAAAACCCTGTCAAAAGACAAGGAGGCACTGCCTCCGCCTGGAGAAAAAAAGGTTCATTCTTTGGAGGCGACAAACCTTCTTTACCATGAGAACAGCGAATCTGCGGAAGTCACCCCAGGAACTGACCACAGCAAAACCAGTGGAGGGCTTCACAATAGCCTAAGGCTGGGTTCACACTGTGCTTTTGCAAACGGAAAAACTGATGCTTTTGTATGCATCCGTTTTAATACGTTTTTCCATTTACTTCCATTATAAAAACAACGGATCAAAACACATCTTTTTTTTTAACGTACACAAAAACGTTATTTTTGTGTATGTTAATAAAAAACGGAGGCGTTTTGATCCATCTTTCTTATAATGGAATGAAAAAACAGATCAAAATAGGTGCAAACAAACGGATGAAAAAAAAAAACAGATTGCTAAAATGTAGTGTGAACCCAGCCTTAGACAAGTTCTTAGATCAAAATAACATAAATGCATAGGTATAGAATTTATCCATCTATCCATCCCCTTCTTGGTTGAACTTGATGGAAATGTGTCTTTTTTCAACTGTACTATGTGGCTATGTAACATTTGGTAATCCATCTCACCAAAGACATGTATATAGTATTTCCTTATACTGCCTTTATATAAAATAAAGTATAAATACAATAGACAGTAGTGGCATCATCCAATTCTTTTTGCAGCAGAAATTACAGTACAAAATTACATGGAACCTGTGACTATATTAAAGGGCCAAACACATAGAAAAGAGAGTCTTAAAGAGCCCATGTATACAGACAATGTAGTCATAACCTCAGGAAATATGAGCTCTTGGACTGTCTATGCCTATAAGACATGCACAGTATTTTATTTTTTAGCTTTTTTCTTTCCTTTCCTGATGTGACAAATAAAGCAATGATCTGAAGCTATTGAATTACTTAAATTACATGAGTATCAATCAATACATGTTACTTATCTAGTATTTATAGATATATAGATATATGAAATATAATTTAAGCAATAATATATAAGGTTTTAATGCAATGTGACTATTTTGCCATGTGGAATGGATTATTATAACTATAGTGGGTACAAGAAAATTAAAACTTTCGCCCTTTGCCAAGTTGGCAGCATTAGGTGCCATTAATGGAAGGTAGGACTAAGTTACAAGGTAGTGGTGGCAAACGGGCAAAGTGGACGTTTGGTTTGGACAGTGTGGAAAATATATGATTAGTTATTTGGGAAGTATATAATAGCAATACACATATAATTATTATATACAGAGCATAATGGTAATGAATACTGTACAGAGGAATTATCAACTGTTACCATTCCTGGTCTCTTCTTTTAAGCAAAGACATGAAATTCCAATGAAACAACAGTTCTGGACCATCTATTTAAATAGCTCTGGGTTGTCTCGTTCCTCAGTTATTCTTACCAGAAATGTATGCTGCAATAACTAATTGGGTGTCACCAATTGGGGCGTGTCCCTACACTGACACTATCCAATCAGAGCTGACACTGCCAGACTGTGTAGTGACACGCCCCCAATTGGTAACACCCAGTTGGTTATAGAATCATACAATTATAGTGAGAATAATAGAGAAACAACACGTCACAGAGTTATAAGAAAATATGTTCTAGAACTGGTATTTCATGGGGAATTCAAGGATATATACAAGAATATAAGCATTGCACATAACTCTTATTTGGTATTGCAGTATTCTGACAAACATTTGAGTATAGGTATCTGTGTTTTATACATATATTTTGGGACTGAAGGAGTAAAGTGTCATCTAATGGAGAACACAAAACTGGTCTCTGGAGTCTTATAGACCATGTAATGTATCACAGAAGAAAGAAAACTTGCTGTCTAGTGACCCATGTTTAAAGTAGCATTCCTTCAAGTCAATGTATGAAGAGATACTCGGAAGAGATACCTGCCTGTAGACAGAGACTTACAAATGGGTTGAGCACTGAGTAACATCAGGCTATGTTCACACAATGTATGTATTGTATAAATCACGGCCGTTATTGCAATTTGCAACAACGGTCGCGACTCATACAAAACATATGCTGTATGCAAATGACTGGAATCCCAGTCAGAGCGTATGCACATAGTATACGCTCTGGCTGGGATTCGATCCAGCCGCAGGAAAAACTGACATGTCAGTTTTCTGCAGCTGCTATTCATTGAATAGCGGCTGCAGAGAACATGTCAGTTCACACAATGGAGCGTGCAGCTCCATTGTGTGCAGTGGTGAATTGGGATGGGGATGGGATGCGCCCGCTTTCAAATTCACCAGAAATTAAGATCATCCGTCGGTACTGCAGTACCGGCCAGGAGGATCTTCAGTAACACTGGCCGTTCTGTGATCACTGTGGTCAGTGTTTTACAAGGTGGGAACATGGCCTCAGAGAGAAAACTTTTCTCTCTTTTTTGTTCCAGGGGAGCATTGCATGGACTATTAAACTCCACATACCAGTTTGCTATTTCTCAAGGAGAAGCTTAACCCTTTCAGTTCCACAACAAAGGCCTCTCAGCTAGACAGCCGACGCCATGCTCCATGCTGCCTACTGGCTAACTCTTCCTTTTGAAAAATATCCATTCTTGGCTAAAAATTCCGTCATGTTTCAAGAATCTTAAAGGGGTCAAATACTGACTGCAGGGATGCCACTGCATCATGTAGCAAGCTCTCGTCTCACTGAAGAAGAATTTGCGCTTTCTATGTATTTTTTTTTGTCTTTAAATTATGAGGAATGTCTACAAATAGTAAAAAATAAGGATAGTCCTACTTTGCACTTAGGTTAGGTTTCCATTTCCATTACAATCAGGTATATCCAATGTATTAAAGGGATATTCTGCTCAGAATTAACTTTTAATATGTTGCTGCTCAGGTGCAGAATATAACAGACAGCATATGCTTGTCCTCCTACGTCATCTTCAGTTCCCGGCTGAATGATCCCGCCTTAACTTCCAAGAAGTACTAGTCTGGCAGTGACAGCCCGCTCAGCCAATCACTGATTGAGATGGGACAGCGTCGTGGCCAATGATTGGCTGAGCACGCTGTTATTGCCAGACCAGTCCAGCTTGAAAGTAGAGACAGGATCGTTCAACCGGGGCCCGAAGATAACATAGGAGGATACCAGGGTAAGAATAGGCTGTATGTTATGTTCTTTGTCTGGGCAGCAACATATAAAAAGTTAATTTTGAGCGGACTATCCCTTTAAAGTACATATTCTTGTATTAGGACATGTGGCTTCTTAGCTATACATGTCTCTAATACAATAATAATAATGATACTATTAGAATCATCAAAATCATAGATAGATAGATAGATAGATAATAGATAGTAAGATGACAGATAATAGACAGACAGATAGATAGATAGATAGATAGGAGATAGATAGATAGATAGATAGATAGATAGATAGATAGATAGATAGAATATGTCATATCCTTTAAATTTAAGGGAAAGTTATGAAACACAGGATTTGGGAGTCACTGTAGTTAGGTTGCTATTCTAATAAAAAAGAAACGAGAACTGGAATGTGATTGGTTGCTATGGGCTACAACTCTTTAATAAAACGCCCCCAATGTGGCTGTCAGTGTTGCCCATAGCAACCACTAATCACTTCTCTCATTCCCAAGTCTGTCCTAACACACAAAATCCTGTAATCCGATTGGTTGCTATGGACACCTCTGACATTTTTTGTTGTTATGCACGAGGGCCATAGTGAGTAATGGCCGTCCTCCCGCTGTTTGTTTAATGGAAAGCAAATATTTATAAATTAAACAGTTTGTTGCTCTGTTGAAAAATGAAAGTTCTGCATTTAGTCAGGGAGGCAATGGGATATTACCACAAGAGCAGGAAAATCAATCACTCTTAAAGATGGGGAAAGAAATCAGCTTTGTTATTACCTTGGTGAACATGGGTTTCCCATGCTGAGTGACCATGGTACATTGATCACAGTCCACGGTGATGGATGAGTTGTGGTATGATTCTTTGGAGTGCTTGAGAATGTAATAGAGATCAGTGACACCCCCTTCAAACACTGTGCTAAAGTATCGAGGAATAAGAGTCCTTCCAATTGCTAAGGAAGTAAAAGACAGAAAAAAAGAAAGTAATGAGATTTCAGAACCAAAATCCACTTTGTTGGCTACAAGCTAAATAGAAGAATACTGTATATCTGCAGGACGAGATTGCAATAGATAACATTGAATATTGGCAGTGGTACTGTTCTTGTCCAATATCATTACCATGAAACATTCTTGTACATTCAATGCTATGGGTAATTGCAAAATAACACAGAATAATTAATTTTCGAGAAAGCCGGATGACATCCTATAACCGCCATTATAGTTCTCACATGGCATATTACCCATCTCACCAAATATCTTGAAAAATCATGACTATAGAGAATCAATGAAATACCCCAAACCTACGTTTCCACAATGTATTTTTTTTTTCATGATGACGGGCGTTATTTTAAAAATGACGGCCATCGTTATTAAATAACAGCTGTTATATGGCCTCAAACGGACAAAAAAAATTGTGGGAACATAGCCTTAAAGTGTCACTGTCGTGAATTTTTTTTTTGCAGAAATCAATAGTCCAGGCGATTTTAAGAAACTTTGTAATTGGGTTTATTATCCGAAAAATGCATTTTTATCATGAAAAAGCAGTTTGAAGCTCTCCCCCCTGTCTTCATTGTTCTCCTATGGAGAGAGCTAAAGAAAAGACCAAAACAGGACAACAAAGAGTTAATCTACAAATCCCTCACGGGATATCTCTACTGACCATCACCAGTGACCTGTCTGAGCTCGGATTACAGCTGTCACCCAGCTCCGTGCCTGTAATCCTCTGTTATCTGCTTTCTGCTGCCGGCTAACTCCCTCCTTCCTCCTCCCCCCTCCCCTCTCCCTAGAACAGATAGGGGACGTCTCCTGCAACAAGTCACAATTTTCAGATTTTTTAGAGTGGATGAAAAAGAGGAAGGAGGGGGGGACCTGGGAAAAGGCTTTTTACATGCAGATAATGGCAGATTTGGCTAATAAACCCAATTACAAAGTTTCTTAAAATCGCCTGGACTATTGATTTCTGCAAAAAAAAAAAATACGACAGTGACTCTTTAAACTGAATGAGATACAGCTGGGTGAAGCTTGGAGCAAATAAGTTGGATTTTACAGCCAGTTGGCAGAGAAGTGTGCTTCACCTTTATTTTTTGTGATCGCATTCATTCCTACGGAGTCAACGGAAAAAGCAGAGTACAGTGCTCTTTGCGTCACTTTATAGGAATTAATAGAGGCGCGTGACCCACTGCTCCATTCATAAAAGAGCTGACTGTGCCTGATACAGATATTGGCGGGGAGGGGTACAAAGGTTGGAATAAATACAGGTTATACAGTATAATGGCCATTTATAACATAATACAATTCTACTATTACACTCTGGAAGAATAAACAGACAAATCCTTCATTAAGTGCAAGGACGCAACAGTGTGGTAGAATATACCATCAAGGAAACAGGAGCCTAGGAGATAACTTCTGTACATAACAATAAGGCATTTAATCAAACATGGGACTCGATATATTGACGATGTATATTTGTCTGGAATGAAATCAAGTCTTTATTTATGGTCAGCATTTACCAAAAGCAGGAGAAAGTCATTCTGACTATGTTCTCCTATGTACTTTTAGAAGCTTCCTGTTTTCTGTCCAGGAAATGCCCTCTAAGCCAATCACTGGATGTGGTTTACAGATATGGGAAATGCAAAAAACATTTTATATTTATGCATATGCTAGTAATGATAATTTATTTAAAAGGGTACTCCAGTGTGGGATAAAATTTTACATGGTGTTGGGTTTGTAGTGAAACAACAACAACAACAAAAACAACAAAAAGCTATATTATCTACCCCCCACCCCTGGCCCTTGCTGTTCCTGCTGCAGCTCCCCTTCATCCAATTCTATTTCCTTGCTCTCCTCCCTCTGCTTCCGAAATGAGATCTCAGATGCACATTTGCCCACTATTGGCCCACACTGGAATTCCCCTTTACCTTTATTTTTATATTATTATTATTATTATTATTATTATTATTATTATTATTATTATTATTAATACTACTACTACTACTACTACTAATAATAATAATAATAATAATAATAATAATAATAATAATAATAGTAATAATGAGAAATAATCATTGTCTTCAATAAATAATTTAAACTATTGCATGCAAAAACTTGACTCAAGTCTAAGAAGACAATTTTTAAATTAAATAGAACATTATTTGCATAGAACCTTCCTTTAAGTCGAGGATTCTGTCACTAGTATCTTGCCTTGGGCTCTTCAGCTATATCTTATTTATACCCTAAAGCATTTAACATGTCAGGTTGCTGTATATAACATATTATCAACCAAACAAAGATGTCAGAAATCAGAATTCACGTTTGTCATGTCAATGTTCCATTTTTAATTTCTTGTGCTCTCATTTCTCTTGAAAAGCTGGAAAGAATGACTTCCCAGGCAGATAACAGATAGCCGAGGAAGATAATGAGTTATAGTATGTAGGATGCATAATAACTAACATTTTGCCTATAGTTATAAGTTTTCTTCTGGCAATTGCAGCAGCACAGCCTGGATTAATAAATGGGAACTTGCGTCCCTTCCCTGTGATTTATACTAAGCGTGCCAATTTTCTATCATACTACATCATAAATGTTTACATATTGAGCTTTAGAGTTAGTAATAGTATTCCTGTAATATTCCTGGTGGCTAGACTTGCTAAGCAGTTAAAGGGGTATTCCCATCTCAACTAACACAGTCAACCTGTAGGACTTGTCATGTTAAATACAGTAATTTCACAATCTTGTCCTTCTCCTGATATGCCTGTTCTTTCCCATTGTTGACAGCTGATTGTCTAGGTTACTGACCACCACTCTGCTCCAAAAGCTGTGGTCTGGGTAATATTTAACTTGACAGGCCCTAAAACTGTTATCTCTGGTATTCTGAAGTTATGAAGGGGTAATATTACCATAGTACCAGGGTAGCAGCCATAGCAGCTAGTATGGGGCCCAACAACTAAACCTGGGGATGGTCGGCATGTCCCCTTTAAGAAATATAGTACAGTTAGTGGTGAAATGTATGTAAGTTTTAATGTGGAACCCTTTGGTTACCCCACTGTGCATTATCCCTTCTCTTTACTTTTTACATTATTGGTGTGTTGTGTTACCACTACATTATGCCAGTACTGTGTGACATCACTGTTGTATCATTCCCATGTTGTAACATCATCCTGTGATATCACTTTGACATCATTGTGTGCATTAGTTCAATACATTGTGACATCATTATGTCCACTATCTTCATATTTTAAAGTGTCACTGTCCTTTGGGAAAACGTTTGATATGTCATAGAGACATATAAAAAGTTTAGGTCAGTCTGAGTGTTCAGACCGGTATTGATCAGGAGAACGAGCGGGGAGAGGACTGCGCTGCAGTGCGTCCTCTCCCCGATCTGTGTCAGTATAATCAGTCGGGCTCCATAGAGCTCCATTATAAAACCGAATGATCACGTGACACAGAGCTGGGAGAGGACTGCACTTTTTGTGGTCTTCTCCCGGTTGGTACAGGTATGAGCACTCAGACCCAGACCGATCAAAAGTTTTGACATGTCTCTATGAGATGTCAAAAGTTTTGCAAAACGACAGTGACACTTTAACATTACTGGCATTATCCCAGCAGTATTACATCCCTTTCTTCATTACCCCTCCACTGTAATATCACTCTGTGCATTCTTTCAGGACTCTATGACATCACTCTGTACAATACACTACCCCTAAACTAAAGTATGACATCACTTTGTACAATACATTACCCCTAAACTAAAGTATGACACCACTGTGTACAATACACTACCCCTAAACTAAAGTATGACATCACTGTGTACAATACATCACCCCTGAACTAAAGTATGACATCACTGTGTACAATACACTACCCCAAAACTAAAGTATGACTTCACTGTGTACAATACATTACCCTGAAACTAAAGTATGACATCACTGTGTACAATACACTACCCCGAAACTAAAGTATGACACTGTGTAAAATACACTATCCCGAAATTAAAGTATGACACCACTGTGTACAATACATTCCCCTAAACTAAAGTATGACATCACTGTGTGCAATACACTACCCTGAAACTAAAGTATGACATCACTGTGTACAATACATTACCCCTAAACTAAAGTTTGACACCACTGTGTACAATACATTACCCCTAAACTAAAGTATGACATCACTGTGTACAATACACTACCCCGAAACTAAAGTATGACACTACTGTATACAATACACTGCCTCTAAACTAAAGTATGACATCACTGTGTACAATACACTACCCCTAAACTAAAGTATGACATCACTGTGTACAATACATTACCCCTTAACTAAAATATGACACCACTGTGTACAATACATTACCCCTAAACTAAAGTATGACTTCACTGTGTACAATACATTACCTCCAAACTAAAGTATGACATTACTGTGTACAATACACTACCCCGAAACTAAAGTATGACACTGTGTAAAATACACTATCCCGAAATTAAAGTATGACACCACTGTGTACAATACATTCCCCTAAACTAAAGTATGACATCACTGTGTACAATACACTACACCGAAACTAAAGTATGACATCACTGTGTGCAATACACTACCCTGAAACTAAAGTATGACATCACTGTGTACAATACATTACCCCTAAACTAAAGTATGACACCACTGTGTACAATACATTACCCCTAAACTAAAGTATGACATCACTGTGTACAATACACTACCCCGAAACTAAAGTATGACACTACTGTATACAATACACTGCCTCTAAACTAAAGTATGACATCACTGTGTACAATACACTACCCCTAAACTAAAGTATGACACCACTGTGTACAATACATTACCCCTAAACTAAAGTATGACTTCACTGTGTACAATACATTACCTCCAAACTAAAGTATGACATCACTGTGTACAATACATTACCTCCAAACTAAAGTATGACATCACTGTGTAAAATACACTAACCCGAAATTAAAGTATGACACCACTGTGTACAATACATTCCCCTAAACTAAAGTATGACATCACTGTGTACAATACACTACACCGAAACTAAAGTATGACATCACTGTGTGCAATACACTACCCCGAAACTAAAGTATGGCATCACTGTGTACAATACACTACCCCTAAACTAAAGTATGACATCACTGTGTACAATACATTACCCCTTAACTAAAGTATGACATCACTGTGTACAATACATTCCCCTAAACTAAAGTATGACATCACTGTGTACAATACATTACCCCTAAACTAAAGTATGACATCACTGTGTGCAATACACTACCCTGAAACTAAAGTATGACATCACTGTGTACAATACATTACCCCTAAACTAAAGTTTGACACCACTGTGTACAATACATTACCCCTAAACTAAAGTATGACATCACTGTGTACAATACACTACCCCGAAACTAAAGTATGACACTACTGTATACAATACACTGCCTCTAAACTAAAGTATGACATCACTGTGTACAATACACTACCCCTAAACTAAAGTATGACATCACTGTGTACAATACATTACCCCTTAACTAAAGTATGACACCACTGTGTACAATACATTACCCCTAAACTAAAGTATGACTTCACTGTGTACAATACATTACCTCCAAACTAAAGTATGACATCACTGTGTACAATACACTACCCCGAAACTAAAGTATGACACTGTGTAAAATACACTATCCCGAAATTAAAGTATGACACCACTGTGTACAATACATTCCCCTAAACTAAAGTATGACATCACTGTGTACAATACACTACACCGAAACTAAAGTATGACATCACTGTGTGCAATACACTACCCTGAAACTAAAGTATGACATCACTGTGTACAATACATTACCCCTAAACTAAAGTATGACACCACTGTGTACAATACATTACCCCGAAACTAAAGTATGACATCACTGTGTACAATACACTACCCCGAAACTAAAGTATGACACTACTGTATACAATACACTGCCTCTAAACTAAAGTATGACATCACTGTGTACAATACACTACCCCTAAACTAAAGTATGACACCACTGTGTACAATACATTACCCCTAAACTAAAGTATGACTTCACTGTGTACAATACATTACCTCCAAACTAAAGTATGACATCACTGTGTACAATACATTACCTCCAAACTAAAGTATGACATCACTGTGTAAAATACACTAACCCGAAATTAAAGTATGACACCACTGTGTACAATACATTCCCCTAAACTAAAGTATGACATCACTGTGTGCAATACACTACCCTGAAACTAAAGTATGACATCACTGTGTACAATACATTACCCCTAAACTAAAGTATGACACCACTGTGTACAATACATTACCCCTAAACTAAAGTATGACATCACTGTGTACAATACACTACCCCGAAACTAAAGTATGACACTACTGTATACAATACACTGCCTCTAAACTAAAGTATGACATCACTGTGTACAATACACTACCCCTAAACTAAAGTATGACACCACTGTGTACAATACATTACCCCTAAACTAAAGTATGACTTCACTGTGTACAATACATTACCTCCAAACTAAAGTATGACATCACTGTGTACAATACATTACCTCCAAACTAAAGTATGACATCACTGTGTAAAATACACTAACCCGAAATTAAAGTATGACACCACTGTGTACAATACATTCCCCTAAACTAAAGTATGACATCACTGTGTACAATACACTACACCGAAACTAAAGTATGACATCACTGTGTGCAATACACTACCCCGAAACTAAAGTATGGCATCACTGTGTACAATACACTACCCCTAAACTAAAGTATGACATCACTGTGTACAATACATTACCCCTTAACTAAAGTATGACATCACTGTGTACAATACATTCCCCTAAACTAAAGTATGACATCACTGTGTACAATACATTACCCCTAAACTAAAGTATGACATCACTGTGTGCAATACACTACCCTGAAACTAAAGTATGACATCACTGTGTACAATACATTACCCCTAAACTAAAGTTTGACACCACTGTGTACAATACATTACCCCTAAACTAAAGTATGACATCACTGTGTACAATACACTACCCCGAAACTAAAGTATGACACTACTGTATACAATACACTGCCTCTAAACTAAAGTATGACATCACTGTGTACAATACACTACCCCTAAACTAAAGTATGACATCACTGTGTACAATACATTACCCCTTAACTAAAGTATGACACCACTGTGTACAATACATTACCCCTAAACTAAAGTATGACTTCACTGTGTACAATACATTACCTCCAAACTAAAGTATGACATCACTGTGTACAATACACTACCCCGAAACTAAAGTATGACACTGTGTAAAATACACTATCCCGAAATTAAAGTATGACACCACTGTGTACAATACACTACCCCTAAACTAAAGTATGACACCACTGTGTACAATACATTACCTCCAAACTAAAGTATGACATCACTGTGTACAATACATTACCTCCAAACTAAAGTATGACATCACTGTGTAAAATACACTAACCTGAAATTAAAGTATGACACCACTGTGTACAATACATTCCCCTAAACTAAAGTATGACATCACTGTGTACAATACACTACACCGAAACTAAAGTATGACATCACTGTGTGCAATACACTACCCCGAAACTAAAGTATGGCATCACTGTGTACAATACACTACCCCTAAACTAAAGTATGACATCACTGTGTACAATACATTACCCCTTAACTAAAGTATGACATCACTGTGTACAATACATTCCCCTAAACTAAAGTATGACATCACTGTGTACAATACATTACCCCTCAACTAAAGTATGACATCACTGTGAACAATACACTACCCCGAATCTAAAGTATGACACCACTGTGTACAATACACTGCCCCTTAACTAAAGTATGACATCACTGTATACAATACACTACCCCGAAACTAAAGTATGACATCACTGTGTACAATACATTACCCTGAAACTAAAGTATGACATCACTGTGTACAATACACTACCCCGAAACTAAAGTATGACACTGTGCAAAATACACTAACCCGAAATTAAAGTATGACACCACTGTGTACAATACATTCCCCTAAACTAAAGTATGACATCACTGTATACAATACACTACACCGAAACTAAAGTATGACATCACTGTGTGCAATACACTACCCCGAAACTAAAGTATGACATCACTGTGTACAATACACTACCCCTAAACTAAAGTATGACATCACTGTGTACAATACATTACCCCTTAACTAAAGTATGACATCACTGTGTACAATACATTACCCCTAAACTAAAGTATGACTTCACTGTGTACAATACATTACCTCCAAACTAAAGTAGGACATCACTGTGTACAATACATTACCCCTAAACTAAAGTATGACATCACTGTGTACAATACATTACCCCGAAACTAAAGTATGACATCACTGTGTACAATACACTACCCCAAAACTAAAGTATAACACCACTGTGTACAATACACTACCCCTAAACTAAAGTATGACATCACTGTGTACAATACACTGCCCCGAAACTAAAGTATGACATCACTGTGTACAATACACTGCCCTGAAACTAAAGTATGACATCACTGTGTACAATACATTACCCCTAAACTAAAGTATGACACCACTGTGTACAATACACTACCCCTAAACTAAAGTATGACATCACTGTGTACAATACACTACCCCTAAACTAAAGTATGACATCACTGTGTACAATACATTACCTCCAAACTAAAGTAGGACATCACTGTGTACAATACATTACCCCTAAACTAAAGTAGGACATCACTGTGTACAATACACTACTCCTAAACTAAAGTATGACATCACTGTGTACAATACACTGCCCCGAAACTAAAGTATGACATCACTGTGTACAATACATTACCCCTAAACTAAAGTATGACACCACTGTGTACAATACACTACCCCTAAACTAAAGTATGAGATCACTGTGTACAATACACTACCCCGAAACTAAAGTATGACACTGTGTAAAATACACTAACCCGAAATTAAAGTATGACACCACTGTATACAATACACTACACCGAAACTAAAGTATGACATCAGTGTGCAATACTCTACCCCGAAACTAAAGTATGACATCACTGTGTACAATACATCACCCCTTAACTAAAGTATGACATCACTGTGTACAATACATTACCCCTAAACTAAAGTATGACTTCACTGTGTACAATACATTACCTCTAAACTAAAGTAGGACATCACTGTGTACAATACACTACCCCGAAACTAAAGTATGACACCACTGTGTACAATACACTACCCCGAAACTAAAGTATGACATCACTGTGTACAATACACTGCCCCGAAACTAAAGTATGACATCACTGTGTACAATACACTGCCCTGAAAGTAAAGTATGACATCACTGTGTACAATACATTACCCCTAAACTAAAGTATGACATCACTGTGTACAATACACTACCCCTAAACTAAAGTATGACATCACTGTGTACAATACACTACCCCTAAACTAAAGTATGACACCACTGTATACAATACACTGCCTCTAAACTAAAGTATGACATCACTGTGTACAATACACTACCCCTAAACTAAAAAATGACATCACTGTGTACAATACATTACCCTTAAACTAAAGTATGACTTCACTGTGTACAATACATTACCTCTAAACTAAAGTAGGACATCACTGTGTACAATACATTACCCCTAAACTAAAGTAGGACACCACTGTGTACAATACACTACCCCGAAACTAAAGTATGACACCACTGTGTACAATACACTACCCCTAAACTAAAGTATGACATCATTGTGTACAATACACTGCCCCGAAACTAAAGTATGACATCACTGTGTACAATACACTGCCCCTTAACTAAAGTATGACATCACTGTGTACAATACACTACCCCGAAACTAAAGTATGACATCACTGTGTACAATACATTACCCCGAAACTAAAGTATGACATCACTGTGTACAATACACTGCCCCTTAACTAAAGTATGACATCACTGTGTACAATACATTACCCCGAAACTAAAGTATGACATCACTGTGTACAATACATTACCCCTGAACTAAAGTATTACATCACTGTGTACAATAAATTGCCCCTGAACTAAAGTATGGCATCACTGTGTACAATACACTACCCCTTAACTAAAGTATGACATCACTGTGTACAATACACTACCCCTTAACTAAAGTATGACATCACTGTGTACAATACATTACCCCTTAACTAAAGTATGACAACACTGTGTACAATAAATTACCCCTGAACTAAAGTATGACATCTTTGTGTACAATACACTGTCCCTTAACTAAAGTATGACATCACTGTGTACAATACACTGTCCCTTAACTAATGTATGACATCACTGTGTACAATACATTACCCCTAAACACTGTGTGCCCTAGCTCTGTGATTGAAGGAGAACAAATGTATATAAGGAGTGGTGCATTAGTTATATTTTTGCATCATTCCCATTTGTTTCTTTACTTACATAAATTCACATTTCCATAAAAATACTTATTAGTAGATTGCTATTGTCCATTGAAAACAATTGGTTCTGGTTCTGCAGTTGAAGACATTTGAGCCTTGCTTATTTAGGGAGGTAAGGAGCAAGGATCTGCCCCATTTATGTTCTCAACATTCCCCAAAAGGACATTTTATAGGAAGTTGTCTGAACCACCTATCCCCATTAAAATGTTCTTACTTTATCTCATCTTCTGGAAGTTCTCGTTCTTTGCTGATTGGGAATATTGAAATATCTGATTTCCCTCACTTTCTTAATGCACTGCCACTACTTAGCAGTAAAACTGAGAGCACAGGTAGTAAAATTCTGGATATACAGTTTTTAAATGAAAAACAGGGCTGAGTAAAAACCTTAGTGTACCACGGTTTAATTTGCATGTTAATATATCAATAAAGTTTTATGCCAGAGAGCAGATCTTGCAATAACAGATGAATTTGATGGGTTCTAGTGAATAAAAGCGTGCTCAGTTAATCCTCGCGATTGAAAGTGCCAGTGCAAGTCAGGATTTCAGGAGAAAAAATAATTTTGTTTGAATTTACGGACAATTTAAATGGATCTGGAAGTCATGTTCATTAATTTAGTAGATTAAAGAACACACAATGCCAATGGTTCTGCTGCTTTCTGGTGACTTTACCAAGTTTTATGCACCTTACTTCAACTTTTAATTAAAGGAGTCCTTCAATAGTTCAGTTTCAAGCCACATATTTGTAATGTTCTACATAGGCTAAATCTGCATATACTATTGTGGATGCAAGTCAGGCTTTAATTGAGGTAAAATTAATAATAAAAAATAAATCTGTACTTGATGATCATGATGAAATTAATTTATTTAAAGGGGTTGTCCGGCGATAAAAAATTATTCACAGAATAACACACATTACAAAGTTATACAACTTTGTAATGTATGTTATGTCTGTGAATGGCCCCCTTCCCCGTGTCCCACCACCCCCACCCGTGTACCCGGAAGTGTGGTGCGCTATACATTACCTGTCACGTGCCGACCACGGTCTCCGATCCTCAGCAGTGACGTCTTCTTCGGGAGGCCAGCGGATCTTCCCGAGTGCCGGCCGCCCTCTGCAGCGTCATCCGAAGCTCAGCCGCGATTGGCTGAGCATAACTGTGCTCAGCCAATCGCGGCTGAGCAGCTCATGACGTGGCCGCGTCATCAGCCGCTCAGCCGCGATTGGCTGAGCACAGTTATGCTCAGCCAATCGCGGCTGAGCTTCGGATGACGCTGCAGAGGGTGGCCGGCACTCGGGAAGATCCGCCGGCCTCCCGAAGAAGACGTCACTGCTGACGATCGGAGACCGTGGACGACACGAGATGCGGTGAGTATAATGCACCACACTTCCGGGTCTAGCGTGGGTGGGGGGAAACACGGGGAAGGGGGCCATTCACAGACATAACATACATTACAAAGTTGTATAACTTTGTAATGTGTGTTATTCTGTGAATAATTTTTTATCGCCGGACAACCCCTTTAATGCCTATCCACCCCAACCACCATTGTAAAGAACCTACATAAAAAGTTGATTCTTTTTGTAAATACATTGCCTTACTTATCTTGAATGACCTATAGCCTATAGTTTAGAGCTGCACTGACAATTCTGTAGGCTTTAGATGTCAGGACATACCATTCTTTCCTAACATGGCGTCAATCGCTCCATTTCGTGAGGCAGCTGAGGGAGTAGGGCCTGCCAAGACCACCAGCCCAACGCTAGGTAGAACTGGCTGGTTGGCCAATGTACTTTACTTTATGCTGAGCCAATTAAGGCTCTGGCTGACACTTGTTTCGTACGTCTTGGCTCTATATCGCGCTGACTGTATACCCTTTATTTAGATTGCTTTGCCTGTTGATTTTGAATTGTACTCTGGTAACCCCTTGTTGGCTCTTTTGGATTGTCCATGCTCTTCAGACTTCCTCACTCTGGACTGATTCCTGTTATTATCCCTTTACCTGCTGATCTTGATATATGCGTGCTCTCTTGGTTCTGAATTTGACTTGCTAACTGTTATTTTCCCATTTTGGGTCCTCTTGATTTCTTGGAGGCTATTGGTCTCACATAGAGATGAGCGAACCTTGAGCATGCTCAGGTTTGTTTAAATTTGAACGTGCAGCATTTGTATGCAGCCCTAGGAAGTTCTGGAAAACATGGATACAGCCTGTGGCCTATGGTTGTATCCATGTTCTCCAGGCAGCCTTAGGACTGCATCTAACGTCTTCAGCCACCGGTAACCAAATGCTGCATGCTTGGATTTGGAGACAAACCAGAGGGTGCTCAAGGTTCGCTTATCTCTAGTCTTATACCTAAATTTTTTTCATTTTTCAGATGCAACCTAGGTCCTTAGCAGCAAAGTCCATCTGGCTTTGCAGCAGTCTCTGGCAAAAACCTAGGGAATGCCTTAGATTCTTCTACCCAGTTCCTAATTTTGATAGCTTCTTTGGCCCTCACTTATCCCGAGAGCTGAAATCTCCTAGCATTCCATTCTGTGTAGTTTCTTTTTTTTTTATTATTTATTGTCTTATAGAAGAAGTACTTAGAGGACAATGATCTGAGGTATTATAGAAACTATATCTAAGGGGTGTATCCGATATCCGTGAAACCAGTTCATTTTTTTCTTCCGGCATACCCCTTTAAGCTGTGGACTATAGTACAGGTTGTAACTTCGAATCAGTACAAGATTAATGTAATGTATTAATAATTCTAATTGATAATCTTTAATATCGATCTAATATATATATATATATATATATATATATATATATATATATATAGCAATCTATCTATCTATCTATCCATCTATCTATTAATCTATCTATCTATCTATTAATCTATCTATCTATCTATCTATGTATCTATCTATATTATCTATCTATCTATCTATCTATCTATCTATCCATCCATCCATCCATCCATCCATCCATCCATCCATCTATCTATTATCTATCTATCTATCTATCTATCTATCTATCTATCTATCCATCCATCCATCCATCCATCCATCCATCCATCCATCCATCCATCTATCTATTATCTATCTTTCTTGATCCAGTCTAGCATTAATCGATTTGCTATCCCCTATGTCAGTCTTATAACTGTCTATTGTATAAAGTGTGGACAGAACACAAAACAGGGTACACTAAGAAAAGGGAAAGTAGAGGGATGTGAGTGGAACTAGCATGCGCTCTTCATTTGCATATATATTTGCATTAACCCACCAGGCTATTAATTTGTGTTTTATGCGTTTTAATGTTTTACAGCACCAGTGAACTGGAGAACAGGAACTACAACAGGAGAATTGTATTTATTTAGGTGCAATAAAATCCGCCATTGATTTAGACACCTGCATGATGATCAGACTGCGGCCGTTCATGCTGAAATAATCCCATTGTCCGGTGGAAGCTTCGGCACAGACAATAATTGTATTTAAAAATCACCTTATTTGTTGCGGTTATAGACATTTCTTACCTGACATTCACCGCGACTGGACAAAAATAATCACATTCTAACGCTGATAGATTCAAATGACATTCCCTGCAAAATATCATGCCATGTGCAGATGGAGCAGAGATGAACTAGTGGTTTAATTGCTCCTTTTTGCGCTCCACGATAACTCAGGATTTACCTGAAGTCCCATGGAAATCTACAAATAGGTAGGGCACATTATGTGCAAAACTTATCTCTAATGCCTTGCCTTGACTTGGCTCTGCTACATACGTATACCTGAATCTTTGTGTCTCTTATCCTTTAGTAAGAAGAATATAGGGTTAGGGGGACTTCCTCTGTATGAACAGGAATATTTGGAATGTTTTTGGCCATTCCAAATATTTGGACATTCCGAGAAGATGGAAATTGGAAGATGGAATTTTATTTATTTTTATTTTTTGCATTATCCGGTTACAGGTGACACTAGAATGAGCGTTATTATGTGCCTATTAAAGAAGTAAAGATGATTTATGTACAGATGAGGCAGAACGTCAGACACAGCTGAGTATAAGCTGCTATTTGGCACAACGTGTCGTAATATCAAAATTTGTTGATATTGCCATTTACCACAGAACAGCTGATAAATAATAATGATATAAAATCAGTCAGAGAGGCTGCTACCTGCGTTATGTTATTTGTCTATTGAGGAATACACATCCTGATGGTCCTGGATTATGCTAGGCTGTCCACTTTTCTTGAACTATACCTATAGTAACCCATTCACATATTAAAGGGGTACTCCAGTGGGAAAAAATTCAAATCAACTGGTATCAGAAAGTTATATAGGATTGTAAATTCTATATCACTGGGGCGTATGACAATTACAACTTCACTTTTAAAGTCACAGTTAAAAGTATAAAAAAAAGCAACAAGCACAAATGGATGACAAACACCTGTGATGCTGGGTAATGTCGGGGTCAGATTATTCAAAAATTAAGCCATAATGGGCCAAAACCATACCAATCTATTATAAATATTCAGTCAACAAGCATGGACTTGATCCCATTTACCAAAATTGCTCAAAGACCTTTCCAACGCGTTTCCGCATGTATATTTGGCACGGCTTTATCAGGGGATAATGGTCACTCAAAAATTATTAAGGTTGTACACAGATGTGGATAAAAAACATTACAGGAGTGCTCTCCTTTTTCATTTTTGGTCAAGACTGATGATCAAGATTAGAAAGTGATTAATAAGAATACATTAGACACACAGCCCCAACATAAAATTTTAGTAAATTTCTGAATCTTTTAAATGACCCATTGATTATTACAGCACACACTAGCCTTTTTGTGCCCCTGCAGGTTATAAACATGCTCTTACAATGTTTTTCTGCATGCACCATGCCATGCGGCAGCATCAATGTATCCTTCTCTCTTTCTCTTTTAGCTACATTCTGGGGCCTCAGAAGTAAAGGCAAGGCATGAGGAAAGGTAAGGGACATTGATCTTGCCAAGTAATGCACCCTATCACAGTGTGTGCTGTGCCAAAGGTACAGTTTGCCTAATGTGGCGAGTGGGGTCCATGGGACTTTGTAATTTAGGAGCCAAGATGCTACTGTGTTCTCACCCTTATTGCTACAAATGCTTTTTTCTCTCTTGGTTCTGACCCCAGGCTAGATATCAGACTGTCCTTGTTTAACGTTTATGGCTTATCTGTACCTGACTGTGTTCTCACACAAACTGTGGACATTTCTGCACCCCTGCCATTTACCGCACTTACAGTGAATGTACCATCACTTTGTGTTTGTTACCTTAACGAATTGGCACTGGGGCGTGAATGACGGTGGTGCAGTTTTTTTTTTTGGCTGCTGCCCAGTTCTTGAGCACTGGCCTGGCACAGAGCACTGGGGGCAGGCTCGCTGGCCCCCAGTGTGGCAATCTCCGCTCTGTGACATGGCTCCATTAGAATTCCCGCATCCTGGCACCTGCACAAGCACCGATCCATTAAAATTAAAAACCCAAAGCGATCTACCTGATGGTACATTCTCTTTAATGAAAGTAGGAAATGTCACCCAGTTAAGAGCTGCCGCCTAGGGCAGATCATCCAGGTAGGGTTCAGTACAGAGCTCACCATACCCCTGAGGATGTGACAGTTGACTTCACTACTATTACTTTGCACTAATTTGTATGGGGACTAGAGATGAACGGATCTCTCATCTAAATGAAGCAAAGCGCTTAGTTTGATCATGCCGCTGGCCTTCCAGTGCTGCTCCATTCCCTGCCGCTTCTCCCAGGAAGATGAGAAAAGCTGGATCCAATTCTGGGAAAATTCTCCCAGTTTCCCAGGATTGCATCCAGCTTTTCCCCGGCACCCAGGGTGGAGTGGCAGGAAGTGAAGAAGCAATGAAAGGCCAGCGGCATGATGAGCGCAGCGGATCAAATTGATGAGTGATTTGCTCATTTCTAGTGGGAACCTTTAGTGGATACATCTCTGGTGGTCTAGTGTAGTGAAGGGGTTAATCAGAGTAGTAAGGACAACATAATCCTGGCAGAAAGTTACAGATTTAATAGTAATTCCCACCTCTGTGATTGGCTGGAGAATAAGATCAGGGCAGTAAAAATTTGTTTTAAAGTGTCCTATGGTCAAACTGAGCCCGCTCTACAATTTGGACCTTTGGACTGCACAGTAAATATATATATATATATATATATATATATATATATATATATATATATATATGCCGGCCTCTGGTTGATTGCACCAAGTAACATATTTGCTTCTGTTATTTCAAGGGAATTTTTTATTCTAAATTTCAATGCCAGAAAATCAGGCACAGCCTATAATTTATCCCCCCTTTGAAACGTGGCTAAGTCTGCTGTGTTTAAGCACGCAGCTGTATATTTTTGCCGCCTCCTATTGAAAGGGATCTACACTTATATAATTGGTCTTTCTGGGACTCTTGTACCAGCACAACCTTCTAATGTTCTTTTTTTTTTGTGCTCTGTCCCTTAGGTCACTTTGCGGAGAAGGCATGCAGAGATGTTTTTTTCTTCTAACCTTGTCAGCTGAGCTTAAATACCAGCACTCAGTGTCCGTTACACGTGTAAAAGGATCAGATACTGTTCTTTCTCGAAAAAACTCAATGAACCTTGTAATAATTAACACATTCAGCCCAATAAATGCACAAAAGCACATTTGTTAGTCCACCATGTTGTGTGTATGGGCAATACAAAGGTAACTTTACCGCACGAGCACGTGCAGCTTATTCCCCTTCTCCTTAGAGAAATATGCTAATTCGGCCAAGCCTAGTGTACGTGTTTAAGGTAAAGTTATAAAAACAGTTAAGTGATTTTCATGAGTTTTTCATGAATTTGTATTAATTGCTTTTCAGTGTATAATTTGTAGGGGTTTACAGATCAGCAAGAAGGAATACCTAATACAGAACTGCAGTACTTAAAGGGGTAGTTAACAAAAAAGAAAAATGGATGGAAAAACATACTGTATGCAATTGTGTGCATCAGTTTTGATCAGTTTTTCCATTGACTTCCATTACAAAAAAACAGATCAAGATGGGTCTGTTTTTTAACGTGCACAAAAAACGTACTTGACCTTATTTTTGTGTATGTTAAACAAAAATGGATGCATTTTGATCCGTTTTTTTATAATAGAAGTCAATGGAAAAACGGGTTTTTTTTTTTTGCAAAAACGGGTGAAAAAAATGGATTGCAAAAACGTAGTGTGAATCCAGCCTAATACCATTTCTGTTCCCTCAAAAACCCCTTAAATTTGTTTGGATGACTTGTGGGTAGAGATGAATAAATCCTATTAGTTACAATGGTTGAATTTGTTTTCAATAAATTCTCTATGAATTGAAGGTGCCCTGAATGCACAGAAAGGTTGACTCTCTGAGGTTACTAAGGTTTCAGTTTTTATGTTTTTTAGAGTTTTCATCAGCAGCAGTACAGACCATGAAGGGCAAGGTAAGCGATGTGTGGCAGTGTAGGACAAGCATTAGTGACAGTATGGTAATATAGGAGATAAGCACCTGCCTAGGGTTAGTAGTATTGGCCATTTAGAGGGATTTGTCTAAGAGTATCAGATTCCCAGAATCGCCTCCATCTCCCCCTTATGATTTCACAGACATCAAAGATATTGACCATTTTTTTTCAGTGACGATGTGGTCTGCCATGAATCCCAGGATATTAGTTATAATAATAATAATGTCCTCTGGGCAAGAGGAACTGCCCGGGGAGTCATTGATTTCTGATTGAATTATGAGGGACAGGGTGACTAATATAATGTAAACCCATGTTTAATCATTTCGACACTAGTACTGGGAATTCACTGAAGGTCAATGTGTAATGTAACAGTCAACTAGGTGTAAAGAATGTAGAAGGCGATGACAAGAGCAAGATTGATCAGCAGAGGCCGGCAGTAACAATAAGATATATTACTTACTTTTTGTATGATCAGGTGACCAGGTAAATATAACCATTGTAAATTAATCTAATGGAAGGAGAAATATAAGGGGCTGTCGTTTCTTTTAAATTCGTCATATGTAGACATACCATCAAGTGCACGAGATTGGCTGCATAACCCAGTAGATGGGAGCGCCATTTTATTACCCCAGCATTGAGCACTCTCACGAGGTCCAAGAGGTCTCACCCTACCTAAGTATAAAGTCACAGCATATGCTAGTGCTATGCAGGGAAAAACTTCTTCCCCTTCATTCTCTTGAGTTCTCAGGTTAGACCTCCCTCCACTGATCATAAAGTAACGGCTAAAATGCTGAAATGCCATCACTTTACAAGACAGAAAAGCCCAATGTTTAAAAAATTTATTACCATTTCTTCATAGTCTGGGTGAAAATGCATTAAAATATGGGAGAACAGACTGAGAAACTTAAGGGAGTGTTTCGGGTCAAATATTTTTCTTTCAAATCAACCGGTTTCAGAAAGTTATATAGATTTGTAATTTAATTCTATTCAAAAATCTCCAGTCTTTCAGTACTTATCAGCTGCTGTATATCCTGCAGGAAGTGGTGTTTTCCTTACAGTCTGACACAGTGCTCTCTGCTGCCACCTCTGTCTTAGGGCCAGTTCACACTGAGCAAGATCGTCCGAATTCCGCCGCGGAATCCCGCCGTGCTCAGTGTGCTGTTGAAAGTGAATGACAGGGCGCGCGCTTGTCCGCTGCCGCCGCTCTCCACTCAAAGAACTAACATGTTAGTTCTTTGAGCAGAGAGGAGAGGAAGCGGACAAGCGCGCGCTCTTCCATTAGCTCAAAGCAGGACACTGAGCACGGTGGAATTCCGTGGCGGAAATCTCCGCCATGGAATTCCGACGATCTTGCTCAGTGTGAACTGGCCCTTAGACATGAACTGTGCAGAGCAGCAGCAAATCCACAAACAAAACCTCTCCTGCTCTGGACAGTTCCTGACATGGACAGAGTTGGCAGCAGAGATATACAGCAGCTGATAAGTACTGGATGACTGGCTATTTTTAAATAGAAGTTAAAGGGGTACTCCGGCGGGGAGGGGGGGCACTTTTTTGATGGGACCGGGGAGGGGGTGGCTGAGGAAAAAGACGCCCACTCACCTCCCCGGTTCCAGCGGCGGGTCCCGCATCGCGGTGCTCCAGTCCCCGATTCCCGGCCGCTTCCTGGTGTATGACGCCGCCCGAGAAGCTATGTCTCAGGTCCGCTCAGCCACTCAGTAAAGGAGGTGTGATCCGTGTCAAGTCCGCTCAGATCCCGCCTCCTTCACTGAATGGCTGAGCGGACCTGAGACGTAGCGTCTCGGGCGGCGTCAGACACCAGGAAGTGTCCGGGAACTGGGCACCGGAGCGCCGCGATGCGGGAACCGCCGCTGGAACCGGGGAGGTGAGTGGACGTCTTTTTCCTCAGCCACCCCCTCCCCGGTCCCATCAAAAAAGTGCCCCCCCCCCGCCGGAGTACCCCTTTAAATTACAAATCTTTATAACTTTCTGAAACCAGTTGATTTGAAGAAGAAAAAAAAGAATTTTTTTGCCGGAATACCCATTTAATGCAGGTGTTGTACTTGTTTTCATTTGAATCCAGGGCCCCATTGCTACAATATGACAGTAATAACCACTGAGCCACCAAGCTACCCATCAAACTAAAGTTGCCCATAAACCTTAAACTAAAGTCAGTCAGACCCGCTGCCTTCGTTGGATACAGCCAAATGTCTAGGGGCCATATTACAGGGGCGATCAGCCAACCAAGCCTATATTGTCCTGCGTAATAAGGGCAGCAATCAACCGATTAACAAGGATATGTTCATTCATTGCCTAATCAGGTTGTTTTGACCTGTTCAAAAATCATTGGCCATTGGACATGTATCCTCCCTTGTGGCAGATGGATGGCTGATTACAGCAATCCAGTGATTACCGAGCTATTCAATAAGCAAAACCAACACTGATACAGTACGGCTGAGGCTAATATGGCTTAAAAGTGTATGGCAGCCTACGGATTGTTGACTGACAAATAATGTAAGTGGAAAGAGGGAATGGAATTTTCACTACCTGACCCTATTGTTCTGGGAGAAATAAGCCAGCGCCAAAGCTGGCTTAATGCTACACCTTACCTCTCCCCTTTCCATAGGGGACACATGAATGTTCAACTTTGCCAAATGTTCATGTGTATGGGGAAATTGAGAGAGATAACTGTACAGCGAATGAACAGTTATTTAAAATGTATGACCACCTTAAAGGGGTACTCTGGTGAAAAAGGTGAAAGCAAAGAACACCTTGTCAGACTGGAAGGAAAACTAATTTCGGTATAACATACAGCAGTTCTTTACTGCCACCTCTGTCCATGACAGGAACTGTCCAAAGCAGGAGAACTTTTTTTTTTTTTTTTGCTGTGGACAGTTCCTGACACAGACAGAGGTGGCAGCAGAGAGCACCGTGTCAGACTGAAAGAATACACCACTTACTGAAGGACATACAACAACTGATAAGTACTGAAAAACATGAGATTACTAAATAGAAATAATTTACAAATCTATATAACTTTCTGACACCAGTTGCTTTGAAAACGATCCCCCCCCCCCCCCCACACCGAACTTCCCCTTTAAGTCATGCTGCCCCTGGTTAAGTAGCATAATTTTGCTAACAAGATTCCTGTAGTTCTACTCATAAATCCTATGTATCTACAAATTACCGTAAAGTTTTGTGTTGCCTCCAAATTTTAAGCAATGATCAATGCCAAATGAGTCTGTGGAATATCTCATACAAATATTCATTACCTACGAGAGTTGTTTGAAACTTTTTTCACGCTGATGTTTCAAGGTAGTCGCCGGGGTTAGTTACTCATTTCATTATGCACAATAATTCCTGCTTTCCCTTAGGAGACAATTTTGATTTTTTTTAGTTAGCTGGCTGTTTGCTGACTGTTCTAAAAAGGAACACTCAGGAGATGCGATTAGCAGTCACTTGTTTCAATAAACATTGAATGTAACATATGCCTCTCAAGTAATGTGTATCCAAACATACAATTTACAAATAATTAACATCATGTTAATTAGTTCCATTAATTTATGCCACTTTGTGGAATGATTTCTTCAGAGCCCTTAGGAATGATGCCAGACGTTTGAGCCAGAGCCTGCTTGAAGCAGGAGAACTGTTGTGACACACAGCGTGAACACGAGGGATGTGAGGACCAGAAAGGATGATTGCATATCACAGATCCGACTCGCTGTTGTGTTCCTGGCAGGACACATACTGTAATACAACATGGGAGCATTCATCTTAATTAGCGCAATTTGTCGATGCCAACAATGTAGCTTTATAAATAATAAATCCGGTGATTGTTCCATTCAAAGTAGATTCCTGGACCTGTCACATTTGTTGCAGACTACGATGAAGGTTTCCAACAAGCGCCAAATAAATGGCTTGACTTTTTGCAGTTCGGTTCCTAAAATACAGATTTCTTACTACTGATTTCTATTCTATTGAATAACTCATCTGATGTCAATGACTCTCAACAGAATCGGCCGCCCTAATTTAGCAAGTTAAGAGATCGACGTCCAAGGCACATCAAATTATGGGAATCGGTTCTAAATTATGGTATTCTTGATGGAACCAACTAAATTGTTAGGTTGGTTGCTTTAATAATTCTTGAAATTACAATATTAAGTTCATAGAGCTCATAGAGAACCATATATAATGGCTTGTGTTCTAAGTGGAATTTTTGAAGTGGTTGGCCACTAGTTCAGTGTATAGTATTAGTAACTGTACTCACTGTATATACTGACAGCAGCTCCCTGTGTACCTCATAGAGCTAATATCAGACTCCCCACCTCCAGGCTGTGCTGCCCTGCTCTGTGGTGAGTCTGTTCATAAGATGGCCGACATGGAGGAGCATGTGACCATGCCTCGTTCCCCAGTGCAGGCTCAGTCTTGGACACTGTGGGGTAAGGCATGGTCACATGCTCCTCCATGTCGGCCATCTTATGGACACACTCACCACAAAGCAGGAAAGCACATCCTTGAGGAGAAGAGTCTGATTTTAGCTCTATGAAGTACACAGGGAGCTTTTGTCATTATGGCTGGGTTCACACTATGTTTTTGCAATACGTTTTTTTTCATCCATTTTTTTGCAAAAAAAATGGATAAAAAAATGGATGCATTTGTGTGCATCCGTTTTGATCCGTTTTTCCATTGACTTCCATTTAAAAAAAAAAAAAAAACTAGTGATGAGCGAGTACTAAAATGCTCGGGTGCTCGTTACTCAAGACGAATATCTCCCGATACTCGAGTGCTCCTTTCGAGTAACAAACCCCATTGAAGTCAATAGGAAACTTGAGCATTTTTGCAAGGGACCCAAGTTCGGTAGAGGGAAGGTCGTGTGAAAACCTGTCAACCTCAGAAAATAATGGAAACACCACGCAAATGGACAGGAAACAGCAGGGGCAGCATGTATGGATGCCTCTGAGGCTGCATAATGCCACCATTATGCCAAATTCTGGACAACAGCTGTGGGATACAATCTGTTGGTGGCTGCACCTATACACACTCTATGACACCCCCTTTACACTGAGCAAGCAGTATTGAACTTAAAGTGTCACTGTCGTTAAAATGTTTGTTGCAGAAATCAATAGTACAGGAGATTTTAAGAAACTTTGTAATTGGGTTTATTAGCCGAAACATTAATTTTTTTTATCATGAAAAAGAAGCTTGAAGCTCTCCCCCTGTCTTCATGGTTTTCCTATGGAGAGAGAAAGTAAAAGCAGCAAAACAGGACAACAAAGAGTTAATTTACATTCACATCACAGGCTCTCTCCTCTGACAGTCACCATGGACCTCTCTGACCTCTAATTAGGGCTCTGAATAGCTCCACCGCCGAGCAATCTTTTGTTCTTGGCTCTCAGCTGCCGGCTAGTCTTGCTTCTTCCCCCTCCCCCCGCCCCTCTTTATAGACCAGACAGATCCGACTGATGAAAAAACAGTTGAGATTTCCTGATTCTGAGCAGTGAATGACAGAAAGGAGAGGAGGGGGGACCTGGGAAAAGGCTTTTTACATGCAGATAATGGCATATTTGGCTAATAAACCCAATTACAAAGTTTCTTTAAATCGCCTGGACTATTGATTTCTGCCAAAAAAATTTAACGAGCGTGACTCTTTAAATATGGCTTGAGTAAGAAAGACAGAAATCTGGAAATATACTAGTGACCCCAATAGTTTTTGGGGGGCTGTGAGATACAATCTGTTGGTGGCTGCACCTATATACACTCTGTGGCACCCCCTTTACACTGTGGAAGCAGTAGTGAACTTAGATATGGCTTGAGTAAGAAAGACAGAAATCTGGAAATATACTAGTGGTCCCAATAGTTTTTGGTGGCTGCACCTATATACACTCTGTGACACCCCCTTTACACTGTGGAAGCAGTAGTGAACTTAGATATGACTTGCGTAAGAAATACAGAAATCAGAAAATATAGTAGAGGTCCCAATAAAATAGTACTGAGCACTTCTTAGGGGTCTGTGTGCAACACCTAATGTCCCCTTTCTGCCAGCAGACGATCACCACAGTGCGCTGCTAAAATCGGGGTAGCTGCACTGCAAGTCCCAGCCAGCAGTCTGTAGTAATACAATTTAAAAACTATTTGAAGCCCTTACAAGGGCTATTTGGTTGTTTTGTTAGTATTCCCTGCCTACTGGAGTGCTAATTCCCTCCCTAACGCTCTCCCTGACCAGCAGCAGCTCTGTCCCTAATCTCTTCCAGCATACGTCTAAAGCGAGCACTACAGGACGCGCTTTTTATATGGCAGGGTCACCTGATCAGGCCAACCAATCGCTGCTATCGACATGTATGGGTCCCACATGATTACAGGATGTACCAATGAGTGTCCTGCATGTTTATTGGCTGAGAAAAAGCGCCAAAACTTACAGGAAAAGGATGATGAGATTTTCTCAATTATCGCTCGGATGAGCATGTTCGCTCATCACTAATCAAAACGGATCCGTTTTTTTATTGTACACAAAAACGTAGCGGACCCTACCTTTGTGTTCGTAAAAAAAAACAAATCTGTTTTAATCCTTTTTTTTTATAATGGAAGTCAATGGAAAAACGGATCAAAATGGATATACACAAAGGCATCCATTGCAAAAACGTAGCGCGGTGAGTACTCTGACAAAGGCCGCTGTCTGTGTAGTTCACTTCTTTGGAATTGGAATGTGGGCACATTCCAGTGTGCTCACGTATTCAATTAGCCATTGCAAATAATGTAAAGTCTGTCCAGAGCCGCACTTTACTTTGTCTGCACAGTCAATTTCTTGCGCCACAAAACTGACATGTCAGTTTTTTGTGCAGCCGCATGGAATCCCGGCGAACTGTATAGACTCAGGCCGGGATTCCATAGTAATTAAAGCTGTCATTAAATTACAGCCATTGTTGTAAACCTGCAACAATTGCTGTTGTTTAATGAAAATATACGTTGTGTGAATGTGGCCCAATACTGTACACTGAACCAGTTTAATATAAAGTGGCCAACCCCTTTAACATTTGGCAGGAACATCATTAGGTACAATTATTATTATTTATGTATGGGCAGGGATGAGGAACCTTTGGCCCTCCAGCCTTTGTAAAACTACAATTCCTATCATGCCTGGAAAACCAAAATATGGCTGCCCTAGTATGATGGGAGTTGTAGTTTTGCAACAGCTGGAGTGCTGAAGGATTGCTATGACTGTGATAGGGCAGGTCATACATACCACAGAGACAGATCTGATGGGGTCCTCGGAGAGAGAGGTGCCCAGTCCTAGATGCCCCAATTTCTTGAGGTTCTGGTGGAAAACTGGACCCAATATATGGAAGTTTTGACCTGAAGGTAATCATGGAGAAATAAACACCAGACCTTTACTGTAGGTCCTGGGGAAAAATCAGATGCTGTAATAAGAGGTCCATTTCAGTATTTGCTATGAGGACCCCTTCCTTCTTCGTATGACACTATTGTAAGGGGGAGACTGGCCCTAACTTCCTGATCCTAAGCCATCCTATTACGGGATATAAGAAGACCCATAACAGAATGTGTTATATGGGTTTCTCTAGCTCTTCAGTGACACATACTTGATTTATCCAATTCTTTACTTATTGATCCACATTGCCTGGAAACATTGAGAGTGACTGTGTGACCTTAAAGGACAACTCACATGAAAAAAAACTATTTCCCAGTAATTGAAGCACATTACAAAGTTATATAACTCTGTAATATGCTTCAATCACCTTTCTGCCTCCCTTGCCTGTCTTTTCCCCCCTCAACCCCTCACCAGGAAGTGCACTAAACTCACACACCCCTAAATACTGTCGTCACCAGTTTCTTCTCTCAGCTCCTTCTTGTGACGATGAGTCATCAGCAGGAGGGCTGCTCTAGCTCCTGTTACACCAGCCTCCCCTGCCTTGTCAGGTGACTCCCATTGGCTGAGCAACTGCAAGCCATCTGAGTCATGTCACTTGCTTATCTTCCCTGCCACTCAGCAGCAGGAAAGAGTATGAGGCGAGGGGGGAGCTGCCTACGTGCCGGGAGTCTGTCAGAGGGAAGATAAGCAAGTGACATGGACTCAGATGGCTTGCAGTTGCTCAGCCAATGGGAGCTGAGCAACCTAAATCACCTGACAAGGCAGGGGAGGGGGAGGCTGGTGTAACAGGAGCTAGCCCAGCCCTCCTGCTGATGACTCATCATCACAAGAAGGAGCTGAGAGAGGAAACTGGTGACAACAGTAATTAGGTATGTGTGAGTTTAGTGCACTTCCTGGTGTGTGGGGGGGGGTGGGAGACAGAAAAAGGGAGGCAGATAGGTGATTGAAGCATATTACAGAGTTATATAACTTTGTAATGTGCTTCAATTACTGGGAAAAAGTTTTTCATGGGAGTTGTCCTTTAAGTCTTAAAGGGAATCTGTCATGTTAAACATGTTGTCTGGTCTGCAGGCAGCTTGTTATATCACAGAAGGAGCTGAACATACCGATATATAGTTTTATGGAAAAGAAGTTGGTATAACTTGTACTTCATTCATGTAAATCTCTGCTTTTTATGAACAGAAGTCTTTTTCCTGTATGACTGTTCAAATGAAATCTACATCATCAAAACATACTCTAAAACTTGTTGGACTTATCACAATGAATACATGCATTTAGCAAACTTGCCTCGTTTCCCTCTTTCCCTCTCCTTGTTGACAGCTTGTTGCCTAGGTTACTGACCACTGCTCTACTAGCATCCTGGCTGGCATAGATATACATATATACGAACACTATGAGGGGGGAATTTATCGTTCCCTGCATTATTGCAGAGTGGCACAAAGATGCCTTTTTTTTGTGTGTGTGCAAAAACTCAAAAACATTGTGCAACTCTTCCCTATAGCTCTAAATAGACACATTATGGGAGGAACATGAGCCACACATAGGCCAGGCAAAAAGTTGCAAATTCTTGGGCAAAGATTTGCAACGTTTGCCCTGCTTGCTGGGGGAGGTGGCAGGGGGCTTAACATGACCTTAAGGGGGCCTACAGTCTTCCTGGGATAAATTAATGCAGGCATAAAATGAGGCTGAAATCTCTGCCAGCCCAGAGCTGGCATAGATTTCAATAAGGGTGCAAGAGTAGCTGTCAGGAGATAACTTAAGGAAGGTTTCTAGCTAAAATGGACCGATGAGCTCTCCACAGGATAGCTTATGCATCACTGATCGGCAGGGTGCTGCCATAGGGTACACCTGTTGATCAGCTGTTGGGTACCTGCACACAGTGAACAGAGTCTCTAGTGGTGGGACCTGTAATTGCAGCTCAACTCCTTGGCTTAAATGTGAGCTGACATGCAGTTCCATACCACCACCTCTGGGTAGCGCACACACTAGCTGATTGGCAGGGGCAGGGGATTGACCATCAATCTATTTTACACTGCAAAGCCAGTTAAAGTTTCTCCTTCTACTCATTTTCTTATACAAATCATTCAAACACAAGAAAGCTTTGCACATGGACCCTGTATGGTAGCACATGGCATCCCTTTAGATCATGAATGGGGAACCTCCAGCCCTCCAGCTGTTGCAATTCCCATCATCCCTGGGCAGCCAAAGCTTTAGCTTTGGCTGCCCAAGGATGATGGGAATTAGGGTACTATATGCCCTATCTGGCTGATTATCATTCCGAGTAAAAAACACAAAGATCAGCCGATGATCGTTGTCATCGGCTGATCATTGATATAGGTTTGGATCTATAATTGTTGGCTACCAACCGCGCATCGCTACGTGTAATAGCGGTGCACGACCAGCGCTGACGATTAGCAAAGTAAATACATTACCTATCCACGGTGCAGGGCTCCTCCTGCGCTGTGCCTCTCCCCGGGTCCGGCGCGCTGCAGCTTCAGAGCGTCCTGTCTTAGCTGACAGGCCGCTCAGCCAATTACAGGCAGGGACTGCAGCGGCCAGTGATTGGCTGAGCGGCCTGTCAGTTAAGACGGGACGCTCTGAAGCTGCAGCTACGGGGACCCGGGGAGAAGCAGACCGCAAGAGGAGCCCCAGACCATGGATTGGTAATGTATGCCAGTTTAGCACGGGCTGCAAGGGCATCGGTAACATTGCCCATGCAGCCCATGTTAAACGATAATCGAGCCGTGTAATAGGCCCAGTAAACGAACACCGATCTAGCAGATCAGCGTTCGTTTACAGTTAATATCGGGCCCCCATCGGCCCGTGTAATAACACCCTGAGAGTTTTGCAGCAGCTGGAGGGTCGAAGGTTCCCCATGCCTGCTGTAGATCCATACACTGGAAATACCACTGTGTAATACCTCCACGATATAAGATGTAATGGAACATGGTGAAATATCTTTCTCATTCCCCTCCATAGCAGACTATGGACATTACAAAACAACCCAACCCAGATCTGTGGTACGGCAGTATGCGCAAGGCCTCCATCCCTGGACACTTTCATTGTTATAATCAGCAGAAACAAATTCACAGACAAGAGTTCTCCAATACTTTACAAACGTCTTCTAATCATTCTATAGAAGAGGAACATATGGTGTTACCACTGTAAGTACTGAAGCAGGGGGACAGCTTAAAAAACGAAGACTGGATAAAACACTCAGACGAACCAAAGCTAATTTACCCACAGTTCCCATCAGTAATAAATGAGCTAACATTACTACTCAGAAAATGAAAGGAAGGGGCCAAGTGAAATAGTGGAAGGCAAACGTGGGCACCTATTACTTCATCTTAAAATTGGGAATGAGATTGTTTTTCAAAATAATAGGAGATGAAGTTTAATTAGAAACCAAATTTGTATTGCTAATGAAATGACTCCATAAACACGCTGACACCGGTTCTTTATGTAGTTAATCTCCATATGCCGCTGCTATCTGCTGCTTGCAGGGACTTGTTAAAATTGCTGCCTAAACTGTGGGATGTGAGCGAAATATTGACAATTTATAAGCGTACATTAGCGGCGAGACGAATAAAAAAGGTGCAAGAGTGACGAATTTGCAAAATTAAAAACAAACTCCTGATTACTGACGGAGTCTGCATAGACGGCTTTAGAAGTTTAATTGTTCTTCCGCTGTAAAAGAAGGCATGGGCTTATGATAGTGCTACGTTCTGAGAGTTACACAAGGGAACGTGCTGCTCAAACTTCAGAATGAAAGTTTTTGGAAACAAGTTATAATGGTTTAGATAGGAACACAGAAATTATTTTGTGCCTATGTATTGCTTTGGGCCCAAACCTAAAATCATCGGCCACCGACAGCGCATTGCTACATGTAAAAGCGAGGTGTGGCTGGCGTATGACAATTCTGCAAACCGTATATATTACCCATCCACGCTCCAGGGCTCCTTCTTGCGGTCTGCTTCTTCCCAGGTCCCTTGCACTGCAGCTTCCGAGCAGCCTGTTAGCTCAGACAGGCCGCTCTGAGGGTATGTGCGCACTACGGATTCCGCAGCTTCATTCTATGGTTTGCCAGATTCCGCTCTCCGCCCGAAGAATTAGCGGGTTCATTCTTCAGGCAGATGGCAGAATCTGCCAAACCATAGAGTGAAGCCTATGGGAGCAGTGGTGATTTGCATGGCTGCCAACGTCCGCAAGCGGGTACGAGTGACGGAGTCCACAGAACTTTAGGAAGATGCAGACCGTTAGAGGAGCCCTGGAGCATGGAAGGTAATGTATACTGTTTAAGCAAGGGCTGCAAGGACATTGATAACGATGTCCGTGCAGCCCTTGCTAAACGAATATTTGGCCATGTAATATGCCCAGTAAAAGAGCGCAATCTAGCTGATCGTCGCTCGTTTACAATAATCATCGGGCCCCCATCGACTTGTGTAATAAGAGCCTAAGACTTCATACCCAATAGTCACCTCGTTTAATCCGAACTGGAGGGAACTCCAGCAATGGTTGAAATTTCACAGTTACTGCCGCTCTTTGAGTAATGTCCTTCACTCCAGTTTGTTTAATTTAGTCTGGTCCATATGTGCTTCAATATTTTAATGTGGTTAAAAAAAGTATAAACCTTTGACCCGTGCATGCTGAATTTCCTTTAAAAACAAGTTAGATCTTCTTCATTGCTTGTTACCTGACAAGACATTGAGCTCCATTCTCTCCTTGATTTTGATTGTATGATTTGGACCAGGACTAGAGATGAGCGAACCTCGAGCATGCTCGAGTGCATCCGAACCCGATCGTTCGGCATTTGATTAGTGGTGGCATTTGATTAGTGGAGTTTAGATGAACTCGAGCATGCTCGAGGTTCGCTCACCTCTAACCAGGACCTATCTGATCAGTATGGTGAGCGATACCTGCTTTTTTTGTTTGTTTATATACTGAATAACTTACTGCTTTGTATGCTCATTGGATATTAATAAATGATATGTTTTGCTCATGTTGGTCAATTGGGAGGCAATCATTTACAATTATTTCATTTTAAAATGAAAGAATGAAGAAATGTGTGTGTATGCTGAGCAGTTAGTAAGAGATAAGTCCATTGTAAAGGGGTTCATTGTACTATATACATGTAAAGTAATTGCCACAGCTGGACCTTTCACTTTGGAACAGTTATCCTCAAAGAACATTATAGGGATTTAAAGGGATTTCTCTGGAATGCACATATTTTATTCTCAAAATTGGATACCTATGTTTGTTAAAGTTAGTTCATGGGGGCACCTCTGGGGGAATTATTAGCTCATGGGGGCACCTCTGGCAGCATTATTAGTTCATGGGGGGACCTCTGGGGGCATTATTAGCTCATGGGGGCACCTCTGGGGGCATTATTGGTTCATGGGGGCACCTCCGAGGGCATTATTAGTTGATGGGGCAACCTCTGGGGGCATTATTAGCTCATGGCGGCACCTCTGGCGGCATTATTAGTTCATGGGGGAACCTCTGGGGGCATTATTAGCATATGGGGGCACCTCTGGGGGCATTATTAGCTCATGGGGGCACCTCTGGGGGCATTATTAGTTCATGGGGGCACCTCTGGGGGCATTATTAGCTCATGGGGGCACCTCTGGGGGCATTATTAGTTCATGGGGGCACCTCTGGGGGCATTATTAGTTCATGGGGTCACCTCTGGGGGCATTATTAGCTCATGGGGGCACCTCTGGGGGCATTATTGGTTCATGGCGGCACCTCTGGGGGCATTATTAGCTCATGGGGGCACCTCTGGGGGCATTATTAGTTCATGGGGGCACCTCTGGGGGCATTATTAGTTCATGGGGTCACCTCTGGGGGCATTATTAGCTCATGGGGGCACCTCTGGGGGCATTATTAGCTCATGGGGGCACAGCAGGGGATCCTACATACAGGGGGCTCAGCAGGGGATCCTACATACAGGGGGCATCCCCTATTCCTACTCGCTTTACTGCACATAACACCAAACAGCGCAGTTACTTTGGGAGCCTACAGGAGGGAGAAAGGAAAGGAAGTTGCTAGAAATGTGCGGAGCCTAAATTGTTTGTCTCGCAGGTTCTGAAAATATGAAACATATCTGGAAGGAATCAACATGGAGGTCTGGGCCGGATGGAGAGGAAAAGGGAAAGTGACGCCTCAGATCAAAGAAGACGTCACCTGTGAGTCACTGTATGACCGTTTTCCTATTTTGTAGAACATTATTTAGTAGGGGTGCCCCGAGCTAATTTTTTTTCCCAAGGGGTGCCCCGAGGTGGAAAAGGTTGGGAAGTACTGCTGTACAGTAATGGAGAGGATGGGAAACACAAGGACTAATAGAGACTGCAGGGAGTATGAAGGAATGAGCAGGGCAGATGTGGGCACATACATGCAGCGCTCTCTGTCCGGGGAGAGAGGGGTTACAGCTATGGAGCGATTACCTCCACAGTCCTGTCCCCTGATGCAAGCCCCAGCCTGAAGTAGATCTGCTATAATTTGGAAGGTGAGGCAGACTTCCTGGGTCGGAGTACAGTGCTGTTGGCACTGAATACAGTATATATATATATATATATATATATATATATATATAGTTTTTTAATTGCTAGGACACTGGAATGCCTTTTTTTCTTAGAAATTATTTCCTTATATCAAATACTGTAAAATTAAAAAAATTAAAAATTAAATTTTTCATATTTTTTCCATCCACAATGTTCTGGCTGTGTCCATCACATCAGCTCCTCGCATCCTATATGTTCCTATCTTGTACAGGTATCGCTATCTCTGTAATTGTACCGCTTTGGCAGATAGCGATGTAATATATCCAGACAGCCATACACATACAAACCTAAATGTATTCTTGTAAAAAAGAGAATGCAAAACCCCCAGTGCAGGAGGGAGAATATATTATAATATGTAATTTGCTGACAGGACCTTGCATTTGTAGACAACATTAGCATGCCGGTAAATTTGCAGACAGCACTAAACTACCACAATGTAGCATATAATTAGAGACGGTACTTTACATATGAAAACACGGTACACTCTCACCGGAGGATAGCACTAAAGTGTTCCCAGACTACATTACACCGCAACAACATCCCAAGACAGCTCATAAATAAATAAGAGGCGACAATGTAAACAACCATACATTAGGGTGATACGCTGCCGTGTAACATGGTTTCTGCAGGTTTCAATTACTGTATGTTCTTCTGGTCCCTGCTCTGTGTATGTACATAGCCAAAGTGGTTGCTATAAATGGAAGGACATAAATTATTTCTTAAGGCCCTCTTCCACTGAACGAACATTGGCCGTACCCGGCCGATATCAGCCGTACTTGGCCGATATTGGCCGTACCCGGCCAATAATCGTCCCGTGGAATACAAGCCAACAATCAGCCGACATCGTTCATGTCGGCTGATTGTGCAGTCGTTTGGCTTTCAAGCATGTTGAAAAACAAACGACTGATACAGCAACGATCTGCTGCCATCACTCCTGGAATAGGAGCGGCAGCAGCAGACCGCTGCTGTATGCTATGGGCTGCCTGGACGATCCGGCAATCACCTGAACAGCCCCCCCCAGCTCCCCATGGCCCCCCCTCACGACTCACCTGCTCCCTTCTGCTGTGCGAAATAGTGGCGGCAGCGAGCGAGGAACGACATAGCTCGTTTGCTACTCTGCATCTCCCTGTGGAATAGGGGCTTTAGGGTACTATTACATGAAGTGATTTTTAACGATTAACGGCAAACGAGATTGTATATCGTTAACCTGAAATCATTAACCATATTACACAGAACGATGGTCGTTAGTTGCGATCGGTACTATGATCGTTTACTCCTTCTGATCCCAGCAAAATCATGAACAATGTGCAATTTCACTGAACGATTAGTGAACAAATGCGGAACTTGAGCAAACGAATGTGGAATTACAGCGAACGATTAGCAGTAATTTTTGGTTTAGATCTAAATCAACGATCAACAACACATGAACGATTTTTCGATTGTTGCCTGCAATTACACAGGACGATTATCGTTTAAATTCGAACGATATAACGATTTTTCGCACGATAGTCGTCCCGTGTAATAGGGCTCTTAAGAGTCCGTGATGATTTGTAGAGACAGTGCCACTCCTGTCCATAGGCTGTGCTTAGTATTGCAGTTCAGCCTCATTGCCTGCATGAGGATGAATAAACTGGACCTACTTCTAGATCCAGTAATAAATGTTTGGGGACTACAGGGAAACAAAAAGATTTGGACTCAGTCCTACATTGCTGCTTATTTTGTTGTAGCTCATGACTATAAATCTAGAGCAGATTTCTCAGGAGAGCCATGCAACGTCCTGATGATTTGTCTTGTGATGTGAAATGCAATTACATAAGCAGAAAACTTGCAGAAACTGGGACTGTATGGGAAGATAGCTTTACTTTGCAAACAAGTGAGTAAAATAGAGCTCGAAGTACTCAATGGTCAGTATACATATATATAAGAGACTGCAGGGTTAAAGAAATAAGTATTTGCACGGACACTTTACTGTACTTATCTGTTACCGACCCTGGATTGCATCAACTCATTGACATTCAGAGCTGAATTATATATGATGCAGGGAGGATGATCGGCTGCGGGGAGCTTCCCTGGCAATAGCAGGTGACCTGTGACGATCAGCAGATCACAGGGCAGCTACATTTTAAGAAAAATTTGACCAGATGGGATAAAGCATAGCATTTAGGGAGAGGCATTACGAAGACTCGTACGCCGGTCTTAAATTAGACCCTGCCCCCTTTCCCCATGCCAAATTCACTAAGAGGCACTTGAACCTGTGCCTGGCATACCAAATCTACTCCTGCTTACAGCAGGTGTAAACTTGGATCATGATTTACACCTGCGAGCAGGTGTAAATTATGATGAATAAGGCGACAAAGGAAGCCACGCCCCCTCTCCACCTTGCTGAACCCCCACTGCCCGCCCAATGAGTGAGTGGGGGATATGGCAGGCGTACACCAGGGAGAAGGGGCCCATCTGTGCCTTCTCCCTTGTCTACTCCCCTGCCGCAAGTTTCGTAAATGTCCCCCTTAATGTGTATTTAAAAAAAAAAGATTAATCTGTACATTATATTAGGAGATTGTTTCATTTCATAATTATATTATGTCACTGGAATATTTCTATTTTTGAACACCCACGTCAACTTTGGTATACAACCAGAAGTCTCTCCTGGTATATCACGGGGTACGTACATATTACACACTGTCCTTTTTCTATCCTGCTGGCATTGCTTTAGGCTTTACCAGTAGAGATGGGCGAACTTTTTAAAAGTTTGTTCTGACCTGACTTCCGGATTTTTTCGGAAAGTTCGGTTCAACCGAATTTCGGATTTCTTCGAATTTCATAGTTAAAAGCATCTATATGATAGGGGGGTAGTGTATTTGGTTGAATTTAGGGCTCTACATGTCAGTAACATCATTATCTTTTCGATATTTCAAAGTCAATTTTCTTTTTTTAGACTTCAATATTCACCATTACAGGGTCTATGCAGGAAATTCACCATTACAGGGTCTATGCAGGAAATTCACCATTACTGGGTCTATGCAGGAAAAAGGTCACAAATGCAGTGAAGGAGCAGCAGTAGTCATTGGAGGCCAGTGGAGGTCCAGCAATAGTAATTTGAGGCCAGTACCGGAGCAGCAGTAGTCAACATGGAGGACAGGCATCAGCAACAGTAGCCAACATGGAGGCCAGGCAGGAGCAGCAGTAGCCAACATGGAGGCCAGGCAGGAACAACAGTAGTCAACATGGAGGTCAGGCAGGAGCCGCAGTAGCCAACATGGAGGCCAGGCAGGAGCAGCAATAGTCAACATGGAGGCCAAACAGGAGCAGCAGTAGCCAACTTGGAGGCCAGTACAGGAGCAGCAGTAGTCAACATGGAGGCAAGGGCAGGCACACCAGTAGTCAACCTGGATGCCAGTTAAGGCCCTGCACCAGGTATTTTTGTCTGTCAGGATAAGACAGATGTGATATACACACTATCAGAAGGGTCCAAGTATAGAAATTGTCTATATGTATAGCACTTTTTAAAGACTTTTATGCTATACACCTGCACCAGGTTTTTTTTTGTCTCTCAGGATAAGATGGATGTGATATACACACCAGAAGTATAGGACTTGTACATCTGTACAGTAGTTTTTGTTCTGTGCACCCTTTGCTGTCCTATGTCTAATCTATTTATCTTTCACCCTCTCTATATTTCTCTCTCAATCACTAGATGTTTCTCCTCTCCGCTTTCCTAATCTTTCCTTTCCTTTCCTACAATATCTTCTCAGTAGCCTGTAGTACACAATAGCAGCAGCACCAGCAGCAGCGTTTTGATAATCACGAGCTGTGTGCACTGCAGCAAGTAACAACCTCCTTCCTCTCTCTGTGCAGACTGCGTGGTGCGGTCATGAGACCGCTCCTTTTAAAGCAATACTGACGTCACACAGGGGGTGGGCTAGTGCAAGACCCCTGCTGATTGGATGTGTTCCGGGCATCATGGGAAAGCGCATTTCCCGCCCGGAACACTTCCTGCTTTCTAGAATGGCGGCTGCCATTTTAGAAAGCAAGAAAAAAAAGAAATCGGAGCGGATTTCCAAAAATCAGAATCCGATCGGACTCAGATTTCTGGAAAAATCCGAACCGGATCCCATACCGGCCGAACCGGTTCGCTCATCTCTTTTTACCAGCCATCCTGGTACCAAGATTTGCAGCCATGATGTGTGGTGTCTCTAGGCACTGTCATTATGGTAATAGAGACATAAGGCTGGGTTCTTCGTTAAGGCTGGGTTCACATGTTTTTGCAATCTGTTTTTTTTTCTTTTATTTGCAAAAAACTGATGAAAAAATGGATGAAAAAACTGAAGCATTTGTGTGCATACATTTTTTTAAACGTACACAAAAACATGGTTGACCACATTTTTGTGTCCATTTAAAAAAACAAATGCATCAGTTTTTCCATGTTTTTTTTAATCCATTTTTTGGTAAAAATGGATGAAAAAAAGGGAAGAAAAAAACATAGCATCAACCCAGACAAACTTAGGAGCTCCATTTCCTTGCTCACCACTGTGGCTAAAACTCACCATGGCTCACAGAAGGTACTAGAAATAGGGGTGCTGAACCACAACACAAAGGAGGAAAAAGTAAAAGAAAGTTACTACTAAGGTTTACTTGTGCATAATGGAAGGCCTGAGCAGGTTCGTACAGAACACATTGAAATACGGAGAGCCAGCTTTAGTTGGGACCACCTTTGCAATAAACTCTTGTAAGGTGATCATACTGCTTGCCCTGTGCCGTACTTTGTGGCATCCACCTATACTGCATACAACAGTGTGGAAGTAACCATACCACAAGTGCCATACAGTATGGTCTCAAATAGCATTTTCTTAATAGCAATGTTATACAATGCTGCTATGCTAATTTACTGCAAGAATACTCTCAAAAACACTACCACGTAAAGGCTAGTAAAAAACACCACGTAGTGCTCAATTGATTACAGCATAAAGTGACCAAGTAACAGCTCCATAGATAAGGGTTTCTAATAATAATACTATACAATGCCCCTATACTTCAGTATGATTAATATATAATGGGTACTCCAGACAAAAGGGAAAAAAGGGCAGGGGGTGATGGGGACATAATTATGAAGTGATACTTACCCATCCCAATGCCCCAAAAGATGCAGCTCCACCACTCACTGTCACCCTCGAGTCTCCTGTATCTCCTGGTATTCCTGGGTCCTCACCACAGGGACTATCCACATAGCCAATAGGTGACAGTAGAGGTGTTCAATGCTCAGTCACTGATTGGCTGAACAGGCATTCCTGAGCCTGGCTGTAACGTTACAGAATTGGGAGATACAAGTGACTGACTGTGAGCGGTGATGCATTGGGGGGGGGGGGGGGGGGGGGGGTCCCATCTTCCCCAGCCCTCTTTCTTTTTCTTTTCCTGCAGGACCTTCAGGACATCTGTGGCACTCCATTCAGCAGGAGAGGCTATACAAGTTACACACCTATTGACCGAACCCTGCATTGTACATGGGGACTACAGGTATACGATGGAGGACCTATAGACTGGACCAGCGCCCAATGTAACATAATGAATTCTGATGCAGAATGTTCCGTAAAAGTTCAGTCCATGAAATAAGGTCAGCTTAGGGACCGTATATATCACGGACATGTAAATGCTGTCTTAGAATTTTGTTTTTCAATAGATGGTGCCAAATAAAGATACAAACAAATGTCACAAACCTGGACAAACATTGACAATTCGGACAGTTTGTCTCTGTTTCCGTCCCCAGCCATTCAGTGACATTACTATTGTTTCTATCTTCTCTCTCTACTCCTCTGATAATCACCCAGAAGAATCAGAGCGGCACTTAGCTTCCATCTAATTGCTCACAATTCGGAGATGTTTTGATATCAACTCATTAAGACGTTTACCATATTTTAATCTCGTGAACTTAAAGCGCTACATGAGCGACAGGTTGACAAGTTTATGCGTTAATTGAAAACAAAAAATACACTAAAAAAGTTATAATGAATCGAAAGGATGATAGAGATGTCACCTTTAAATTCATTTCCACAATTTATTTTCCAGACTTTCGTCTTCTTTTATATCTATTATTTTCTTTCTAAGCTGGATGTAATATTTTTTTTTTTAAGATCTTTACAGTCAAGAAGGCTCTTACATTGTCCTTGCTATGTAGCAAATCCTACAAGGGGACACTGCAAGTAATTACAATATTAGAAAGGTGCCTAAAATAGTTGACAAGTATAATAATCCAGAGCTTTCATATAGGCTACTCCACCAGTTTATTCTGCAACAAATCCATGCTTTCAAGTGAATCAATTGTAATACCAGACAGAAGCAATGGATAAAAGTGGTGCTATTTCTGGTAGACCTTTTACATAAACTGAGACAACCCCTTTAAAAGAACACCCCGTGAAAAAATGGACTCCCCGTTTCAAAAAGCCTATGCTAAATAGGTAGTAGCTATCCCTACGCTCTGTGAGGAGCACTGGAAGGAGTTGAACGCTCATATTATCCTACCTGGGATCGCCTGATCCAATTTAGGTTCTTATCTTTCAGCATTCTCTGCTGATTTGTTCCATTTAAGAGCTAACTGGGGTGCAATTTTTTTTTTAGAATTTTGTTTAGGGAGGTGGAAAGAGTTAACCTATACTAACCTACCTTTTCCCGCTACTGCCATAGCTCTTATGGATCCCCAGTTCTTCCACAATCAGGATTGCGATGAGAAAATCCCTATCCAACCAATCAGTGGCAGATGGGGGACACCACTGTAATCACTAACTGGCTGAGCAGGCAATTCCTCATGTCTACCCTGATCCTGGAAATGCTGCACAGAGGGAATGGGATACAGAAAGAATGGCATCATGGTAAGGATACGGGTTTTGTTAACGCTTACTAACCATCTGAACAGAATTATGAAAAATTATGGCTTCCTGAATAAACTCTTAGTTATCTTAGTTTTAGTTGTAATGAGCAACTCTCCCAAGTTTTGTTTCCAGTCCAACTTTGGCAAATCAGATTTGTTTTAGATTTGGAAGTCTATACAAACAATAACAATAAGGCATGAGTCCCTGCTCCCGTAGAGTACACTGAGTTGCTGGACCAAGAATACGGCCCAGGAGATATTGGGTGGAAGCCAGGACGCTTACAGCTGTAATTAATATCCCATAACAACCAAATTCTTCTCCCACTTAGTTCTACTACTGAACACCAACCCTTGGATCTAACCATTTAGCCAGATGATTTTATTAAGTATTTGAGGTCCAAAGTGGACAGCCCCTTTAAGGGTACCTTCACACAGGACGACTCGCAGCAGAAATCTCGCTGTGAGTTTTGCAGCGGGATCCGCTACGAGGTAAGGTCCTGGCAGGTGCCTGTGAATACATACTCGCAGCAGTCTAAAAGACTGCTTCGAGTATGTAATTCAGCCACCCCTTAACCCCTTAATCGGCTGCCGCTGTCTGTATACATTACTTGTCTTCTATCCTTGCTGCACAAGGTCCCGACTTCCTGCTCTCCCGCCCAGCCAATCAGTGTGTTTCCCAGCTAATTGGCTGGGCGGGAGAGCAGGAAGCCGGGACCCCGTGCAGCAAGGATTGAAGACAGGTAATGTATACAGCGGGAGCTGATTAAGTGGTTAAGGGGGCGGCTGAATAACATACTCTTTCAGACCGCTGCGAGTATGTAATTACAGGGACCTGCCAGGACCTTACCTCGTAGCAGATCTCGCTTCAAAACTCGCAGCGAGATTTCCTCTGCAAGTCGTCCTGTGTGAACGGGGCCTAAGGCTTTTTTTTTTTTCTTAATTTTTCCTGCAAAAATGATAATGAATCCGAACAGAAAGAACAAGAACAGACATTACTTTGGGAATAAGCATACAGTTTTATGATGATGAAGAAAGATGATAATGATAAAGAACAATGATGATGATGATGATGACGAACAATGATGATGATGATGACGATGAACAACAATGATGATGACGATGAACAATGACCATGATGATGATTAACTATAATGATGATGAACAATGATGGCGATGATGAGCAGTGATGACAGTGAACAATGATGATGACGATGAGCGATGATGATGAACAATGATGATAAGCCATGATGATGATAATGAACATTGAGGAGGAGGAGGGTGAACAATGATGATCCTCATAATCCTTTTCTATACTTGGCCCAAATGTTTTTTTTTTTTTCTATGTAACCCACTGAGCTGTTCAGCCTCTCAGTATGTTGAGCTTATTAATAAAAAAAAATCCTATTACATGTGACAGCAAAAGCCCAGAATTATTGTGAACCTGTGCCAGACTCTGCAAGCATCCGAAATACAGAAGAACTGTTATAAGCGGACCGAGGATCTCCACTGAATAATATAGAGCTACATCATTAATTAGAGTTTCATGTTTTACAATTCACAAAATGAATACTTGTAGAATCTTTAACCTGCAGAGGACATAAAATTTGGGTGTCATTTTTTGCACCATGATCTCTTGTTTTTATTAATATTATACTGGTGTAACAGAAACATTTTGATCGCTTTTTATTAATTTTTTTCTGATATATAGTTTATTAAAATCAGCAATCCTGGTGTTTTTTTTCCGTTTACGCCGTTCACAGAGCGGGAACAATAATGTTATAGTTTAATAGAACGGACAATTTAGCACGCTACAATATGTAATATGTTTATTTATTTTTTTTTTTTTTATAATGGGCAAGGGGGTATTTTAAACTTTTATTAGGAGGGGGTTTATAAGGTATTTTTTAATACTTTTAAAAACTTTTTTTATTACACTTTTTTTTACACTTTTTATCGCGGTAAAACATGCAATCAATAGTTTGCATGTACTGATCTATGCTATGCCATAGCATAGCATAGTACAATGTTATCGGCGATCTATGTATAGAGCCTGCCTGAAAGTAGACTCTATACATGAATCGCTGAACCGACAGGATGAAGGTAAGTGACCCCTGCCTGTCGGCACAACCAATCGGGACCCCTGCAGCATGGCTGCTGGGGTCCCGATCACTCAGTGACAGAAGCTTGTTCTGTCAATGAGTACCTTAAATGCCATGATCGCTATAGATCGCGGCCTTTAAGTGGTTAATGAGACGCAGCTGCGGGATCGCAGCTGCCTCTCATTACCTCCGTCCCCAGACACACCGATGTGTGTGGGACCGCTCTCACTGCAGCGCTTCCGCACACATCAGAAGCCCGTGAAGTCAGGAACATGTATATACATTCCTACTGCACGGGGTATGTGCAGTAGGAACGTATATATACATGTTACTGACAGGATGGGGTTAAAGGGGAAGTCTCGTGAAAATTTTTAATAAATTATTGTATTTTCCCCCAAAAGTTATACAAATCACCAATATACACTTATTACGGGAAATGCTTATAAATTGCTTTTTTCCTCTTCACTTCCTGGATAAAATGATGATGTCACAACCCGACTTCCAGAGCTGTGCGGGCTGTGGCTGCTGGAGAGGATGATGGCAGAGGGATGCTCAGTGTCCTGTGTCCTGTGTCCCTCACTGTCCCTCTGCCATCATCCTCTCAAGTAACCACAGCACGCACAGCTCTGGGAGTCGGGTTGTGACATCACCATTTTATCCAGGAAGTGAAGCCTTGATGCAGTAGTAAGTGCAGGGAAAAAAGCACTTTATAAGCATTTCCTGTAATAAGTGTATATTGGTGATTTGTATAACCTTTGGGGGGCAATACAATACTTTAATAAAAATTTTCGCCGGACTTCTCCTTTATTTTTTCAATTAATTAAATGTAGCAGAAAAAAAGTTGTTTTAGCGTAAAACATATTTATAGCTATTTATTTTATTACATTTGAAAAAAATCTTTGTATATAAATCGTGCAACAAGGTACCTTTGCTTTGAGACAGCTGCAATGAATGGTACAGAAATGAATGGTCATCAGAATGTTAATAGATTATAGTGACCCAGTATGAATGAAATCAGGAAATAATAAGGAATCAACATACTGTGTCTTAGATTAGTGAGATGGCTCTGCTAACACTGTCTTAGTCTATACAGCAAAGCTGAATAGAGAGCAGCATGAGGCAGGAATGTGCCGATGGTACTACTACAGAGGTGAGTGAAAAAAAAAAATATATAGAATATTACAGCCTTTTACTTTAATATGACTAATCAACATATATACTACTATTAAAATAAAATAAAATATTTTAATACCATAAAACTAAAGTATATGTTAGTTAGTATATGTGTCATGTTATAAAGCTGTGTGTGTATATATATATATATATATATATATATATTAAAATTAACAATCCTTGGACTTTTTTTATTTAAAATTTTTGAAATTAATTGATTGCCACCTTCTTAGTAAAGGCCACCTTCTTTGCTATATGGTTGTTGCACCAAACTTATAAAAAGAAAAAAAAAAAAGTAAAATAGAAAAAAATAAAAATACAGAATGTACAGGAAAGCCATGGAGGCCTTTGGGGTTTTAATGCAGTATTTATAATGTTTTCCAACCATAACACGAATTCCATAAAGAGTTAATTTCAAACCACCCATCGAAGCATAAGGACTCCAGGTACCTCTGGCACCCCAAGCATATAATATTTATAACATTCATCCAAGTTTAATTTTTTCTTCCTTGCCAAGGAAAGAACACACTTTTTTCTGCACTGCAGAAAAAGAAAAAAAAACAGAGTCTCTCATTAGTTGGGAATTTTCCATTACATTCTCCGTGACTGACAAAATGAATCTGAAAATATAAAGATATCTACAGAGAAAGCAGAGGAAGGAATACAAGAGTGAACAGAGTACGGGGACGCTCTCATTGCTGTTGGTTGAGAAATTTGTCATTGTAAAGATCAGGAGCATCAGACTGACATAGAGGTCCGATAGAGGGTTATTATTATGCCTACTGATGTCTTCCCCTTACAAAACTAAAATTTATCCTTACAAAATAAAATTTTTTTATTGAAATAATCACATTGAAGGGTGTAGCTATAAGGGGTGCAAAGCTATACAGGATGGGCATCACTGTCAAAAATCAGGTGGATGCTGTTCTTGATCCTGTATTAGGTGCCAGGAGGGCCATTTGTTGAGGACTGTCTACACAGCAGATACCTTAATATATATATTTTTTAACATTTCATAAATTTTTGGTTGCCACTGGAAACAGACCACAGATATTTATTTTTAATCTTCAAAGGGATTGTTTTATAAAACAAAATTGTGGCCCACAAATAATACTCACCTGCTCCAGTTTCCCACCACGACCATGCAATTGGTCTTAGCTGAGGAGAACCAGTGATTGGCTAAATTGGGACTTCCTGTATCTTGATAGCAAAGAAGGAAGCACTGTTCAGTCAGGACTGAGGATCCCTGGGATGGCATGGGATCAAGGCATGTGAGTATCATTTATTTTTAAAGTGACTTTCTAGGCTAAATTTATTAATAATATATCCTGAAGGTAGTTCATGAATATTCGATTGATAGGGTGCCAACATCCAACACTCCTGATGATCAGCTGTTTGCCAGAACTGTGGCATCAGCATATACGGTGAAACAGAACAGGAAGCAGACAGCTCCATAAATTGTGTAGTGGCTAAGCTGGGTTACTGCAGCTCTTCTCTTATTGAAGTGAATAGGAGCTGAGCTGCAGTAACCAATTCGACCACTACACAATACATAGAGCCATCTGTTTCTTGATGTTTTTTTTTTCCAATGCCACATCTCTAGGAAACAGCTGCTTGGCAGGGGCATTAGGTGCTGTCACACCATCAATCTGATCTTCAGGATAGGTCATCAACCCATCACCTAGAAAATCCCTTTAATTTTATCACATCCTGAGCCCATATGCCACACTTGTGGGGCGTCAAACAACTGTGTTTAGTATTGTGGTGTAGTGAGGCTACATCTACTATATGTATTGGGCTTGGTGGTATATTCTGACTTTTTCTATGTCCACAGCTACATGCTATGTCTAGTTTTACCTTCCTCTAGCTGAAAAGCATTGACTACTGCAAGCGATGTACGGTAGCTAATATTCATGCACAGGAATCTGTAACTCGCATATAGAAATCACTATGTCTGAAGTTGAAAAATTTCCAGTTACTGTGCAGGTAGTGAAGTTCTGCTCTTTCATCTAAGAAAAACCCTAAGGTATGTTTTTCCTTTTGAATTGTTATATACTTTAAGAAATTTAATCTACACAGTGATTAAATATTTTTGATACCCAGGTGTTTCGGCTGTCGTGCTGCAGCTCCTCTTTTCATTCCGTAAATGTCTTCTTACATCTATTTGCACGTCAAAGATATTAACTGTCTAAGATGTGTCATGTGCAAATCTACTAGTTAAGCACAGTCAGTATTGACAAGCCGTAGTCAATGTGCTGTGAGTGTTTTATCCTGTACTCTATCATCATTTAGTTAAGGTTGGAAGGGAAATATTTTTTTTGCCGCCAGTAACGTAAAGAAATTCACCGATACTGAATTGATGATTTTTGGAATTCTGTCTCTATGGCTATGCCAAATGCAAAATAGCATCACATTGTCAATCCAAACAAATACTGACCATGGATATGGCTATTAAAATCTGGTTCAAGTAGGCCCAATGATTTATAGCTCTTTGTTGTATGATGCTATAGTACATAATGCATAAAACTCTATATGACCCTTTTTCTATATGCTTCTTATTTCTTGTGGAATCCAACAGAAAAATAAATAGTCATATATCCCATCACATATTGCCTTCATCTCTGTGGTACATACCAATAAGAACTCTACATACAGCTCTATTGATTAATCATTTCATATATATTTAAAGGGGTTATGCAGCACTACAAAAAAACATGCCCACTTTCTTCCAGAGACAGACCCTCTCCTGTCTCCAGTTTGGGTGTAGGTTATACAACTTAGTTCCATTGAATTGAATGAAGCTTAAAAGGGTTATCCAGCGCTACAAAAACATGGCCACTTTTTCCCCCCTCTCTTGTCTCTAGATTGGGTGGGGTTTTGAAACTCAGTTCCATTGAAGTAAATGGAGCCTAATTGCAAACCACATCTGAACTGGAGACAAGAGTGGGGCAAAAGTGGCCATGTTTTTGTAGCGCTGGATAACCCCTTTAATTGCAAATCTCACCTGACCTGAATACAAGAGCGGTGCTGTCTCTGGAAGAAAGTGGCTGTGTTTTTGTAGCACTGGATAACCCCTTTCAAGTGAATCTGTGAACCCCTGGCTGTCTACTGAGCTGGTGGCACCCCTACATATATATCTATTAATGCATTCAGAACATAACTTTGTTGCTTGTGTTTGTGGTAATGTTTTCATAAACAAACACCTTTATTTTTATGTGAATAGTATCAAAGAGGTGGAGCCTATGATTTCATGTGCTCTAGAATCGCTATAGCTTACTGTGCTGTATGCTTGCCCCTTGCATAATCAGTGACATACACTGTGCATACAAGACAGTGAGGCATAGGGGTGCTAGGGACCAGGAAACAATAAGCCCCGCCCCTTTGACACTATTCACTAAAAAAAAAGGTTATTTTTAATGAAAATCTAAATACAGACAACAAAGTTCTGAATGCTCTCATTGATATCTATCCAGTGGTGCCACCAGCTTGGCAAGTGGTCAGGGGGTCACAGATTCCCTTTATAAACTGGGCTAGTCCAATAATAAAGTAGCCCAGGTCTGACCTATTCAATTTCTTTTGACAAAATGTTAAAAATTTTCGAGGAACATCACCTCTTTTGTCTTTAGGCTGTGCCTGGTATAGCAGCCAAAACTTGGACCCGGACTGTTTAGGAAATAAATCATCTATACTTTCCTTATAGTATGAAAACTGTTTGTTATAAAAAATTTAAAAAAAGTGAGATCTGTTTGACAGGGACAAATCAAAAGTTTTGATCAGTTGGAATCTCACCGATCAGGAGAACAAGCCAAGAGAAGCAAATGGCAGTGTATTACTGACTTGCAGCGATCTCTGTTCAGGTGACTCTATTATAAGTTTATGGGGCAACTGGACGGAGATGATTGACAGTGGAGTGCCTTTCCACTCGTTCTCTGGATCGATGGGGTCTCAGCAGTGAGTCTCCAACCGATCAGAACTTTTGACAATTCCCTGTGACATGGCCAAAGCTTTTTTTAAATGACAAGTAGGCTTTAATACTCACTATATAACAAACCTTTAGTGCTATGGCTGTAAGTATTATTACATTCAAAACACTAAACTGCTCCCCCATGATATCAAATAAATCTGCCTTTAAGGAGGATCAATACATTTTGGATTTTGGACAGACAGAACATTGTACCCCCTGAGCACAAGGATGTCAGCACACATCCTGACTGTCAGCTGCACTGATCAATAAACATGTCTGTGCTTCACGCTAACAACCCATTGATATCAATCGACACCATGTAATACTTTATTTCCCCTGTGGTGGTGCTGCAATTCTTGTCAGTTAACCCCACAGATCATGGCAGATTGCTGGGATCAGTATATTATCAGGGAACAATCAGGTTTTTTTTTTTTTTTAGCACAAATTAAATGTTTAAATAGATAGAAGAACTTTTCTTTTTGGTTCAACAGAAATTATTGTTAAAATTGGTCAAGGCTAGAAGACGATGTGGGAGGGCCATTTACAATAGAGACATTGTGGAAGCAAGAATATAGGGGGAGAAGGGAGGCTAAAGAGGTACAGCCTTAGAGTAGTGGTCTGAGGGAATCTGAGACTAGAAGATCATAAATTCTATATACTACAGTGTTACCATAGAGCTCTAGTCAGGATGATTTATAATGATGTCTAGAGATGAGCAAAGCAAATGCAGCAAATCAAAATTTGCTGCGAATCACGCTGTCAATTCTCTTCATCCTGCTGAGCAAATTCCCGCCAATTCATTAGAGAAATTAGCAAAAAAAAAAAGAAAAAAAAAAAAAGGCAACCGCACATGCTGTCTGGAGGGTCACTGGGTTGGAAGAAAGGAATTAACCATAACCTCTAGCACCTGTCCAATCAGCTGCAGGCCCCTCTGTGATGTCCTTTATATAAGGCGGTTCGGTAACGGAGGTGGCCCGTCGGCTGTGTGGGGAGGAGAGAGAGCAGGATCGAAGCAGGCAGTAAGAGTAGAGCAGGGAGAGACTTAGGGTATGTTCACACTGAGTAAATCAGGTGAAATTCCACGGTGGAAAGCTCTCAGTGTGACAATGCTTCTTTATGGGAGAGTGAGTGCTTCTCCGCTGCTGCCGCTCTCTGCTCAAAGAAGTGACATGTCGGCAGCAGTGAAGCGTGCGCTCTCTCATACACAGGCTATGGCACACTGAGACAGGCAGGAGCTTTCCTCCGCGGAATTTCACCGGATTTACTCAGTGTGAACATACCCTAACTGAGCAATATAAGGACAGAGAGGAGAGGATAGGAAGGCTGATTGTGGGTGATTGTTTGTTGTAGCTGACAACCAAGTGTCCAGTTTACCAAGTAACTGGGTGCCTATAGGAATTCACTGGGACCAGTGAAGACACAGTCCATATTATTCACTTACTGGGCACCGGGCACTGTAAATTCCTATTGAGTTATACCAATTTACTGGGAATAGTCAATGGAGCGTGCGCCTTACATAGCCAGTGCTCGCACTCCCCTCCTACTGTGTTATACAAGTTGGTTTTTATTAGATTGGATGAGTGATGCTGATTAACATTTTTCTTAAATTGTGATTTTCCAATTTTTGACACTTTCAAGACAAGAACATGCGTTAAGAAATTTGTCCTTCTCTAATAGTCCCAGTACTGTAGCTACTATACTGAAGTTTGGCTGTTTTATTGAAATTCATTAAGATTCGAAAATATTAACAAATTTGACCCAAAATTCACAAAGCTCACAAAATAAATTTCCAGCTACTTCGTGTCACTGTTTTGTCTAAAATTCCAGAAAATTTTAGACATCAAAAAGTCCATTTGTCACTTAAAAATTACTAATCATGTCTATATAAGTCATATCTATTATTGCTAATTCAGATATTCACACGTATCATTTAACTTGGAGACATTCTTCAGAAGACGACATTTAGACATAATGTATGATGAATGCGTAACTTACAGACACCATGACACTTGCTGGGAAAAATTGTAAAAACAATAAAAAAAAGCAAATGTTACAATTACAAATAAGTAGACATATCCTGCAGTTCTCAATAAGCACTGGGTATAAAACTCCTCCCTCCCTATCTGGCGGTCATGTGATCAGCTCTGCAGTGTGTGTCTAAAGGCCGTATTCCAGCGCTCGTTTGCTCCTTGTTCCCCGCTCGCTGCTGCCGCTATCCCACGCCGCTGCAGTGAGTGGGTGAGTCCGGGAAGGACCGGGGGGAGCTGCGGGGGCCTGCCCGGGTGATCGCTGATCATCCGGGCAGCCCATAGGATATAGCGGCAGTCTGCTGCCGCTGCTCCTACTCCACGGAGCGGCGGCAGCAGATCGCTGCTATATAAGTCGTTTGTCTTTCAACATATTGAAAGACAAATGACTTCAATGATCAGCTGTCATGAATGATGTCGGCTGATCGTTGCCTCCTATTCCACGGGACGATTATCAGCTGTAAGGGCCGATATCGGCTTAATAGGGCCTTAAGGGTATCTTCCCTCTGAGGCTAATATGTGGTTCTAAATATAGTGTCTTGTTGAACACTTTGCAGAGTTCTGACGGTGAACAGAAGGTTATTTTTCCCTCTGTAACTGCAAGATGCTGCGAATGCACTGACTGCAGCATCTTCGGTGCCTAGCTGGGACTCACCACTGATGGCACAGGCACAGCTTCTGTGCCTGTGTCATTCCATGGGTGTAACTGTACGGCTTAGCTGACCTAGACGTGGTGAAATAAAGAAATATTCTTGTATGTATTTTGTTGCATCTATACCCTAAGTTGTATGGACATCCTATGTTCCAGCATTTTACCACCTACATTATATACAGTATACCTTTATAATGCCTTATGTACATAGATGTAATATAACACAGATAAAATATCCTAAAAACTAAATAAAAAACAATGGTATTGCTGAACATAAACAATTATGAATATTAATAGATGTTTGCACTAAGCATTAAGTACAATGTGGGTGAATTCAGGGAGATTTTCTAATAGGAAACACCAGCCCTGTGGCTTGCATTGTTGGAAGGAAACTCGCAAACAGGATGTCAATCAAGACAGAGAGGAAAGCTGATAATCTGGATAAGAAAGATCACACAATAAAACTCTCCTACATACAGTTGTGTAATCCACTATCTCTATGTTTACTGGCAAACAAGCAGGAAAACTGATGGTGTGGTATTATACCTGCCCAGGTGTACACGTCATTGGGCTATTCATCTTGTGGCCTATATTACCTATATTACAAATTATGCCAATCGCACAGATGATTTGGGGGAAATTTAACTGAACTACGATCTGATTCTTAGCTATCAGCAATAGCATAGAGGACAGGAGAACATGTAACAGAAATAAAAATGAGTTTTTTTTTCTAAGGGCAATTTATTTTGATTTTTTTTCAGTATGTTAAGACTAATCTCAAAGGAAGCTGTCTCGTGTGTATTAGGGACTGAGGCCAAGGATCTGGCGATAAGCAGTGAAGGCTTGTTTAACCGTTTAATAACCAATGACAGATATATCCATCATCAGTATGAGTTCCCACAACATAATGCATAAACACAGCAAATAATAAAGTCACATTATTATGAACATCAGCTAATATATAGCGTATCAACCATCTTACAGACAGCAGCTAGACAACCCCGGAGTGACTCATCAACATTGTGGTAGGTTGTCACAGGTATCTGGAGCCATGCTTACTGCCATGCATATGGCAGCTTCTTAAAGGGGTACTCCAGAGAAAAGCTTTTTCCCAGTAACTGAAACAAATTACAAAGTTATATACTGTAACTTTGTAATATGCTTCTATCACCTATCTGCCCCCTTCCCTATCTTTTTTCCCCTCAATCCCCCACCAGAAAGTGAAGTAAGCTCATTCTTACCTAATAAATTTTGACGCCAGGCTGTTCTGTGGAAGCCATTTTGTGACAATGACATCATCTATAGGGAGGCGGGTCTAAGCCCTGTTAAGCCAGCCTGCCTTTGCCAGATGACACAGGTTGCTCAGCTCTGATTGGCTGAGCAAGATGTAGGCCATCTAACAGTTCTACAGAGTCAGTAAGGCATCACAGGAGACAAAGTGCATCATGGGAAAGCCCAAACCAGGAAGTAAAGAAAAAATGAAGCCACCAACTGGAGCTTCAGGGACCTGCAAACAGCCGGAAATTCAAAGGGAGACAGACTCTGGAGAGATGGTAAATATAAAAACTATGTATGATTGATTGATTTTTTTAAAATCAGCGCTGGAGTACCCCTTTAAGGGTGCAGGGTGGGGGGGGGGGGATGGGTAAACATTACAATCAAAGTGGCCCCATAGATGCTCAATTAGCTTCTGGGGCATTAGGGGGAAAGGGTGGTATGGGTCTAAATGATCTGCAAGGATGGATTCATACCCAAATCAGTCGAGAGTGTGTCCATGTAGATGAGTGGCCCAGAGAGTGCCACAAAAGCATTCCCTTAGACCATAATGCTAACTTTGACAATTCATTCCATACTTGTTATTAAAATTTCAGTCTCTTTCCCCATATTCCGAGCCTGCTGCTTACTGCTGAAGACTCAGAAAACTGTGTGTGAGCTGTTCACTCCATCTCTACTCTGATCTCCCCCCCCACACTTCCAATGTGACATATGTAAACTGTATCCCTTGCCAGCTGCCTATGCAGGTCAAGTTTCTTGTAACCTCACTGTAATTAACCCTCCTGGCATTACAGAGTGCAGAGACAGCCGGCCAGCAATCCTGTTTACATGTGCCGGCTCAAAATGGAGGAGGGAGATCAGAAGTGAACAGCTAACACATAGTTTTCTGTGTCTTTGGCAGAAAGCAGCAGTCTCAGAACTGGGAGAAGGAGACTGAAAAGATAATAGCAAGTATGGAAGGAATTGTTAGTCTCCAGGAGGGGATGGGATTCAACATGTATATTACTTTGTTATTACAGTGTTATTTTTGATCACAGTTAGACTAGAATTAATTTGAAATCTAAAATATAACTTTTATCAGTATTTTTATTTTATTGACTTTTATTGGTACAGACAACCTCATGTATTTTAGTTGACCTTAGTGTTTAATAATTCTGCACCCTCCCCACAGAGCAAATGAGGTATTAAATGATAGTACATTGAAACCAGATGATTCCTAACATCTTCTTTATGTTTACTTTTCTTCATCTTTATCATTTTTTTGCTTGTAAATATAATGGCATGACTTTTAAGCATTTTTTACTGCGTTTAGTGTTTTTAGTAGTGTTTTGTCAGCTTGCTGCATTTGTGACTTGAATAGAAAGTGCCAGACAAATGCTATGTCTAGAGCATGCTATGTTATGAAAAAACAAACAAAAAATAAAACAACATACAAAAGAATTTTATTTTTAAAGTGAATTTTAAATTTGAATTTTTAAAGTGTCACTGTCGTTATAACTTTCAAAATCTAAATCAACAGTAGATGTGATATAAAGCAAATTTGCAGTTTACATTCATTATTTTTTTGCTGTTATCCTGCTGTAAAACAAAGCTGAACCAGAAATCCAGGTCCAGTCTCCTGAAGGCAAATTTTCTGGTTGAAAAAAAAAACCAGACTAAACACAGAAATTCTGGCCAGTACAGAGAGTCACAGCTCAATGGGGGAGATTTATCAAAGGGTGTAAAATTTAGACTGGTGCAAACTGCCCACAGCAACCAATCACAGCTCAGCTTTAGGCAGTGCTGAAAGGAAAGCTGAGCTGTGATTGGTTGCTGTGGGCAGTTTGCACCAGTCTAAGGGCCCTATTCCACAGTAACGATAATCGGCCGGATCGGCCCCATTTGGCCCGATTCGGCCGATTATCCTTCGGGCAAATAGAGAGAACGATCAGCCGATGATCGTGTCATCGGCTGATCGTTCATTTAGGCCCAGACCTAAAATCATCGTTCCCCCACCGCGCATCGCTACGGTTGAATAGCGGTGCGCGGCGAGCGACCGACGATTTGAGAAGAAACAGCAGAAGCATCATCATACATTACCTGGCTGCAGGGCTTCTTCTCTGCACTGTCTTCATCCCCGGGTCCCGCGCGCTCTATCTTCTGATCGGCTGGTCAGCTGACGGAGCGCTCAGTCAATCACAGGCCGGGACCGCCGCGGCCTGTGATTGGCTGAGTGTGGCCTGTCAGCTGACCGGCCATTCAGAAGATAGAGCGCGGGGGACCCGGGGAGGAGACGGAGCGAAGGACAAGCCCTGCAGCCAGGTAATGTATGATGCTGCAAGGGCTGCAAGGACATCGGTAACGATGTCCTTGCAGCCCTCGCTCAACGATTATCGGGCCGTGGAATAGGCCCAGTAAACGAGCGGCGATCTAGCAGATCGCCGCTCGTTTACATTGTTGATCGGGCCCTCCTCGGCCCGTGGAATAGGACCCTAAATTTCACACCCTTTGATAAATCTCCCCTAATATGTCCATCAATCACATGACTGCATTCTCTCTGTGAACGCTCAGATGGCCTGGGATACACACCTCCTGGCCTGGGATACACACCTCCTGACTTCCTGTTTTCTGACTCTTGAGAATAAAGTAGTCAGAAAACAGGAAGTGCCGTGTTTTTCATGATATCTAAAAAATAATAATAATAATGAATGTAAATTGGAAACTTGCTTTATTACACATCTACTGTTGATTTAGATTTTGAAAGTTATAACGACAGTGACACTTTAAGTATAGAAGAAAAAAAAAAAAAAAAAATATATATATATATATATATATATATATATATATATATATATATATATACATACATATAAATAAAATACTATATGATCTCTCAGCATCATGGTATAGAACAGGAGGAGCTGATTAGATTGATATATACTGTAGTTTTCAGCAACTAAGACCAAGCAACTATATTGAGTACGTGGTTAATTTAAAGCTTTGCTTATTCTGTGCTTAGGAGTCCAATGGGTGGTCCTAATTAGTTACTGACAGCTGTCCTTGTGTATGATGTTTGCTTAGCACACCAAGCTCACTGTGCTGCGGGCCAGTGACTCGCCCTGTGACTCTACAATAGATACGTGAGAAGTGATGCATACAGTACTGTATGCATTGTCATTCATGCATTCAACAGGCCAATTGTGTACATGATTCCCCAAAGGTGAGTGTAAAAGCCGCCATCCAGCTGTGCTTCTAACATGAGTGAGCTAATCCGGAATGGTGTGCGTTAGTGTCAGTTATTTATGTAAATGAAAAATATTTGTACAGAATCTTTTCCCGCAGAGTTATATAACAGTGTACTTGGCTCTTATCGCTCTGTAACGTATCATTGGTAAATTACACTGCAGGATTTATGTGTCAGGTTCCCTTTAATGAAAAATCTGACCACAAAAATAATACCGAAAAAACACCATGAAAGACAATGCAAAATTATAGGGTTTTTCTGAAAAACGCTTTGTGTGAAATCCCTCTTAAGGTACTGCGTAAGCCGTCCATCACGATACAACAACTACCGTGACTGACTCCTAAGGTCCTGCCAGTCACAGAGAATGAAGTAGCTATCAGACAAAATTCCCGTCTTTTGATCACAGAGAACAGAGCAGCTTTTCTCTTTCCATTCTGCAGTGATCACAGAGATCAGCACAGGTACAGGAAGAACCATGTGATCAGACAATTGCTTCTGTAACCTTTGAGCTCCTAGAACAATCGGAGTCTGATCACCATTGATGTCATCTTAGATATATAGATACAAACATTTCATGACAATAGAATATTTCTCTCAGTATTCATAGTGTAGACAATGTTTATGAAGAAACCTTTTCCCTGTTCCCTTCACTAGTAAACTGCCTATAGGAGAATCATGTGACCAAATCTATACTTCCTAACCTGTGACTTCCTTCCTTCCTGTGACCAATACAAGACGATGTTGGAACTGACCATATACAGTACCATATACAGTGGTACCTTGGTTTAAGAGTAACTTGTATTAAGAGCGTTTTGGAAGAAGAGCTCACAGTTTTTCAAAATTGTGACTTGGTTTAAGAGCATTGCTTTTGTGTAAGAGCTCCCTGTACTGGGTGGGAGGGGGAGTGGGGGAGGGGCATGGTTTGCATATCGGGGTCTACAGCATTGTACTCTGACCCAGGAAGTCTCCCTCACCTTCCAAATCATAGCAGATCCACTTCAGGCTGGGGCTTGCATCAGGGGCAGTGGCGTAGCTACCAGGGTCGCAGCGGTCGCCGCTGCGACCCGGCCCGCCATGAGGGGGTCCGCGAGGCCCCCCTCGCCACTGCATTCTCTTGTGACCGCAAGCATAGTTTTGCTTGCGGTCACAGGAGTTCTGCTTCTGTCCCCGGCTGATGCACGGCTGCCGTCCTATTCCCGGCAGCTCGCGCTTCAGTGAACTCCCTGTGCTGCCTGGGGCCCTGACTTCCGGCACAGGAAGCGCACGTCAGAGACGCTCCTGTGCCGGAAGTCCCAGCCCCAGCGCATGGGGAGCTTTCTGATGCGCACGCTGCCGGGGATAGGATGGGACACCCCCGGCAGCCGCACTTCAGCCAGGGACAGACCAGGAGGCGGGAGGTTCGACGGGAGAGGGAAGCCATCTATAAGGGAGGGGGGAGAGGGAAGCCATTTATAAGGGAGGGGGAGAGGGAGCCATTTATAATGGAGAGGGAGAGGGGGCCATCTATAAGGGAGAGATCTATAGGCAGGGGGATAGGGGGGCCATCTATAAGCAGGGGGAAAAATGAGCCATCTATAAGCAGGGCGGGAGAGGCGGCCATCTATAAATGAGGGGGGAGAGGGAAGCCATCTATAAGGGAGAGGGGGCCTTCTATAAGGGAGGGGGAGAGGGGGCCATCTATAAGCAGGGGGGAAAGGGAGCCATCTATAAGGGAGGGCGGAGAGGGAACCATCTATAAGGGAGGGGGGAGAGGGGGGCATCTATAAGGGAGGAATCTATAAGCAGGGGGAAAGGGGGGCCATCTATAAGCAGGGGGGAAAGGGAGCCATCTATAAGCAGGGGGGGGGGAGAGGGGGCCATCTATAAGGGAGGGGGGAGAAGGAAGCCATCTATAAGGGAGGGGGGAGAGAGAAGCCATTTATAAGGGAGGGGGAGAGGGAGCCATCTATAAGGGAGGGGGAGAGGGGGCCATCGATAAGCAGGGGGGAAAGAGAGCAATCTATAAGGGGGGGGAGAGGGGGCCATCTATAAGGGAGGGGTGAGAGAGGGCCATCTATAAGGGAGGGGGGGAGAGGGGACCATCTAAAATGGGGGGGGGAGAGGGGGGCATCTATAAGGGAGGGGGGAGAGGGAAGCCATCTATAAGGGAGGGGGGAGAGGGAAGCCATCTATAAGGGAGGGGGGAGAGGAAATCCATCTATAAGGGAGGGGGGAGAGGGAGCCATCTATAAGGGAGGGGGGAGAGGGGGCCATCTATAAGGGAGGAATCTATAAGCAGGGGGATAGGGGGGCCATCTATAAGCAGGGGGGGAAGGGAGCCATCTATAAGCAGGGGGGAGAGGGGGCCATCTATAAGGGAGGGGGAGAGGGAAGCCATCTATAAGGGAGAGGGGGCCTTCTATAAGGGAGGGGGAGAGGGGGCCATCTATAAGCAGGGGGTAAAGGGAGCCATCTATAAGGGAGGGGGGAGAGGGGGCCATCTATAAGGGAGGGGGAGAAGGGGCCATCTATAAGGAAGGGGGGGAGAGGGGGCCATCTATAAGCAGGGGGGAAAGAGAGCCATCTATAAGAGAGGGGGGACAGGGGGCCATCTATAAGGGAGGGGGGAGAGAGGGCCATCTATAAGGGAGGGGGGGGGAGAGGGGGCCACCTATAAGGGATGGGGGAAGAGGGGACCAGCTAAAATGGGGGGGGGGGAGGGGCCATCTATAAGGGAGGGGGGAGATGGAAGCCATCTATAAGGGAGGGGGGAGAGGGAGCCATCTATAAGGGGGTATAAGTAAAGGCAGGCATCTATAAGGAAGGGGGAGAGGGGGCCATCTATAAGGGGGTATAAGTAAAGGCAGGCATCTATAAGGGAGGGGGGAGATGGGGCCATCTATAAAGGGGTATAAGTAAGGGGGCCATCTAATAGGGAGGGGGGGAGAGGGGGCCATCTTTAAGGGGGGGAGAGGGGGACATCTATAAGGGGGGAAGGGGGACATCTATAAGGGGGTATAAGTAAGGGGGGCATCTATAAGGGGGTATAATTAAGGGGGGAAGAGGGCCTATAAGGAGGCTACATAGAGAGGGGCATATACTATAAGGGGGATCACATAGTGTCAGCCTACCCACTAAATGAGGGCATAAAGGGGCCAATACAGATGTGCAGTTAGTAGAGAGATGAGGATGGTGCCTAATAGAGTGAGGAGCCTAATATGTCTTTCTGGCAGATTCTGTGGATTTGTGGCTCGGAGAAGTTCTCATAATGGCCCAGGACAGATGGAGAAGAAAATGAAAACGACTCTGATCAGAGAAGACGTCCCCTGTGAGTCACCTGATATAACTGCACTATAATGTATATGGTGTACAGAGCCTGTGTAGGGCTGCGTCAGCCTCTGTATGACTGGATGAGTTGATAGTGATCTGTGTACAGTGGATTATTCAGTAGCAGCGATGGTGTTAGTCAGTATGTGGTGGTAATATTTGTTAGTTTTATCTGGTACTGTGTTTTATTGGTCTCAGTGTCTCAGTATGGATTTGGTCAGTAACAATATTGTGGTGATAGTAGTGGGTGTGGTGTAGCGGTAATATTTCCTTCCTATATACTGGTAATATTGGTCTTAGCGTACAGGACAGGATTTGGTCAATAACAGTATGGCGGTAATATGTATGGTGATAAAATTTTCTCTTCCTAAAGGCTGGTGTTATTGGTAATATCTGTCTTGAAGTATATATATATATATATATATATATATATATATATATATATATATATACACCAATAGCATCACTTGGTCGTAAAAGGAGGGGGGGGGGCAAGTTGACCTCTCGCACCAGGGCCCAGGAGACATTAGCTACACCCCTGATCAGGGGACAGGACTGTGGAGGTAATCTCTCCATAGCTGTAACCCCTTTCTCCCCAGACAGAGAGTCCTGCATGTATGTGCCCACATCTGCCCTGCTCATTCCTTCCTGCTCCCTGCAGTCTCTGTCAGTCCTGATAGGTCCATGCTGAACACACACCCCTTCCCCATTGCTGTCATGTGACCACACAGATCTCTGACAGCAGCCCTGCCTCTCTCTTCTAGCCTGTTGTACTATACTCCTGCATTATTATCAGGGTTATGCAGTTACTATACATTATACACCACATGCTGATTGCTGTACTGCACAGTAACTTATAATATCACATATTCAGCTGTTTCTCATTGTTTGTTTCATCAGTTCTACATGTTATTCAGAATTTAAAAAAAAACATTATTTTTGGGGTGTGGAACCAAGTGTCTGTATATCAGTGATTTCTTATGGGAAGTTTTGCTTTGGTTTAAGAGTGATTTGGATTACAAGCACTGTCCTGGAACGAATTACTGTATCTAAGTTAAAAGTCGCAGAAAAAAAAATCGCAAAAATTGAGCAAGCATAGTTACCTGGTACTGACCACACATAAGCCTGCACAAGTTTGTGCGACTTCGGAAATTATAAATTGGGCGCTAATCCCGGATTATTCAAACTTTTGGGTGAATACTCAAAACAGGCAGATTAAAGAAAAGTCACATCTAAAAAATATTTGAATACTGGTTCATTAATAGGATTTAGACAAAAATGGGTTAAAATCCTCTTATTCACCTAAAAATAGGCGCAAAGTCCTTCATAAATTTCCCCCATAGTCTATGAAGCCTAGCAATATATTTCACAGCTACACAACAATTTAGGGGTTATCCAGTGCTACAAAAACATGGCTACTATATTCCAGAGACAGCCCCACTCTTGTCTCCAGCTTGGGCAGGGTTTTGCTGCTCAGTTCTATTGAAGTGAATGGAGCTTAATTGCTAACCGCACCTGAACTGGAGACAAGAATTTGTGTTGTCTCTGAAAAGAAGTGACCATGTTTTTGTAGCACTGGATTATCCCTTTAACCCCTAGTTGACCTAGGACATACCTGTATGCCCTGGCCGCCTGTCACCAGAAGACCCTGGGTGTACAGGTATTTCAAGGGTGTTTATCCTGCTATGAAGCACGCTCCAGAGCGGAGTGCACTTCATAGCAGCCGCAATGAGCAGAGCACTTACTATACTGATCAATGCTATGCCTATGGCACAGCAATGATCAGTGTATTCAATCTATTGATTGCACGTAAAAGTCTCCCAGGGGACTTGGGGGACTTTTTAAAAAATACCCCAATGCAAATTATCCCCCTATCCCATTATAAAAATAAAACATATAAAAATAAATAAACATATTGTATACTGTAGCATGCGTACTTGTCCGATCTATCAAAAGATAACAATCATCATCCCGAATGGCGTAAACAAAAAGAGGGAAAAAAGTGGCAGAATTGCTAATTTTTTGTTACATTATATATATAAAAAAAAATTTATAAAAAGTGATCAAAACGTCTGATCTACACAAACATGTTATTAATAAAAACTAGAGATCATAATGCAAAAAATAATGCATGATACAGCCCTGTAGGTGAAAAACTCAAACCGTTATAAGCGTCACAATAGGCCGATTCTATTACTAAATTGCAAAAAAAAAAAAAGGATTTCATATAAAAGAAAAAAAAAGTAAAACATTACAAAATCTGTGTAAACCTGCATATGGTTGTGTTCGGGCTGACCTATAGAATAATGGTATCATGTCACTTTTACCATATAGTACATGACATAGATATAGGAACCCCCCCCAAAAGTTACCATATTGCATTCTTTTTTCCAATTTCTCCTATTTATATCTTCATAAATAATATATTTGGGGTTCCGTCATACATGTTATGGTAGAATGAAAGACGACATTACAAAGTACACCTAGTCCTGTAAAAAACAAGCCCTCACATGGCCTTGTAGTAGAAAAATGAAAGTGCTAGAGCTCTTAGAAGGGGAGGAGAAAAAAACAAAAACGCAAAAATGAAAATTGGCGCGGTCCACTGGGTCATTTTAGTACTGGTCCTCAAAGGGTTAAGTAATGTTAGACTGGGATACAGGTACCAGTACACTGAAAAATGTATTCATATAACACATTTTTTAAAGAAAATTTTTTTATGAGGAAATATAGTAATTTGCTTAAAGAGAACCAATCACCTGAAATTAACTGTCCCTATAATAAAAGATTCTCTGTCCCTAAGTCTATTCCTGAAGATACAGACTGCCTGTGCAGTCTGTATCTTATGCTTTTACCTAATCCAGTATAGCGGAGAAGTAAGGTCGGGGGCGGCCATCTTGATGACGTCACAGTGGTGCGTTCCAGCGCTGGAACGCAAGGGACGTAATCAAGATGGCGTCCGACTTTACTGCACTGCTACAGAGGAGTAGGTAAAGTATAAGATACAGACTGCAAATGCAGTCTATATCTTCATGAAGTTTATTTCTGAAGATACAGACTGCCTGTGCAGTCTGTATCTTATACTTTACCCACTCCTCTGTAGCAGTGCAGTAAAGCCGGGCGCCATCTTGATTACGTCTCTTGCGTTCCAGCGCTGGAACGCACCACTGACGTCATCAAGATGGCCGTGGCCCCTGCCTTACTGCTCCCGGCCTTACTGCTCCGGTATACATGATTAGGCAAAAGCATAAGATACAGACTGCACAGGCAGTCTGTATCTTCAGGAATAGACTAATAGGCCCAGTTAGGACATTCATACACAGCAATCTCGCGCTGTATAGCGTGGGATCACTGTGTATTTACAGAGCGGTGGCAAAGGCTAATGGGAGCCCTTCCCACCGCTCGGCATTCCGGGAGCTTTTCAAAATAGCCGGCGCGAGACAGGAAAAGAAAATAAATATATTGCGAAAACGCGGCCCTAAAAGTAATTAATTCAAATTACATATATTAATAAAATAATAATTTTAATTTAATTATCGGAAATTTTTTTTTACATTTTCGCTCATGATTGGTTCGCTTTAAACAGACACTTCAGGTAAAATACAGTGTTATGTCAAATAAAGGGGAGGAGCATGACACATTTATTGTTTCTTTGTTGCTCTTTGGACTCTTGAGTCAGACCTCACCATGCACTACAAATACTAGTCTACACATTTTTACTGTTGGATTCCTTTTAATGGTTAAAAATACATACTTCCATTTAGGCCTCACTAGCGTCTGTGGCTGTTAATAGTCACCATGGAAATGATTATAAGCATGAAGAAATAATAAGGAACAATGCGACAGATTAGAATGTGAATATAAATCTAATAATTCAATTATTGTGACTTTTGTGACATTTTCTTTGGAGTAGACCTTGCATATCATTCAGGCTCACCTAATATTAACCATTCAGCGGTGTGGCTCCCGAGTCTACCATTCAGGATTCATGAATATTATGCTGTATGGAAGAGGATGAATGCTACACTGTGAATGGCGGTTCCCCCCTCAGACTACAGCCCTACATTTTATTGTTGCATACCACCATATCCGCGAGAATGTCCTATTGTTCATTTTCTCTAATATACAGAATTTAAAAAAAAGGAGCGCTGATACAATGGAATTAGAATGAACTAATTCTTCTAAATTTTTAGGTAATATATTATTATTTTTAATTAAAATTGTTTTTGCCTTTTTTATGTGGCCATCCGGTGGACTTCTCCCATCTTGTTCTGTTGATTTGAACACTCTGACCCCGACCAATGAAAACTTTTGATATGTCGATGTGGCATATCAAAATATTTCTTTTTTAGTAATGACAGGTCTACTTTATTCTTTTCTGCTACTTTTAAAAAACAATTTTCTTAAGAGACAATACCTTTAAGGAGAATCTGTCAGGATGCATGCATGCTGCAGCTCAGTACAAACTCCTTGACTCTTAAGCTTACAAGGAAAACATGATTTTATTACTTTGCAAACAGTAGGTAGCAACCAATCACAGCACAGCTTTACATTCTCGGAATGAGCTGATTTGTTGCTATTTGTTACATCTTTGTCTAATGCTACGTTTACACGGAATGATTATCGGATGGAATGACGAACGCATTAAGCGATAATTGTTCTGTGTAAACGCAGCAAACGATCAAGCGATTAGCTAAAAATCGTTCATTTTGATCTTTGAACATGTTAAAAAATCGTCGTTGATCGTTCGCAAAAAGTTTGCAGATTGTTCCGTGTAAACAGTCGTTCACTGATTTTTCCTATGTGTGAGATAGGCTTAAGCGATCGCAAAACGAATTTTCTGTACAATATATCGTTCCATCTAAACGCTGATAGTTATAAAAAAAAATCGCAACTTCGAAATCGTTAATCGTACGATCGGGCGAATTATCGCTCCGTGTAAACGTAGCATAAGTTTGATAAATCTGGGCAAAAGGTTTTTTTTCAGTTTACATTACTGCATTACCAATGGGATATTTAGTGTGTTAGTTTATTTGTGTAGGTTGTTATGGTACAAGTTAGGGATACTTTAATTTTTTAATGCTATATGAAAAAGTGTGTAAAACTTTATTAGACTTTTTTAAACTTTATTAAACTTTTTTTCTAGTCCCTCTAATAGTTTTAATTATCCAATGCAATACTTTAAAAAAAAAAAAAAAAAATTATATTATCACCATAACTATCAATGGCCCCATACACCTTAGACTTTAGATGGCCAAATCTGACACGTGCAGCTGCCTCGGCAGTCAATCTAAGGTGTATGGGGCCACCCCGAACAGCTATTGACAGATGATGTTGGTAGTAATGAGGGTAGGCTGTGATGGAAAATCACCATCCAACCCCTTTGTTCAGAGAAAGATAAGCTGCAGTGACAGTGCTTGTGCTGCAGCTTACCCCACCCCTCTCCATAGAGGACACAGGAAGGTTCGGCCATGCCAAACTTTCCTACGTATGGGGAGGGGGACTTTACACTAACAGGCAGTCTAATAGGCTCAACATTATAATGTGCAAATAATCCAGTTCACCTATCCGGTGCCAGGATCCACATTCAGCTAGATGCAATATAAACTTTACAAAGAAAAAGAGGATTCAGCACCAAATAAAATCTTGAATGCTTTATTCCATATTGTTCAAATAGACTTGACACCATCAGATCACAATCGGCCCAACATGCTACTATGGTAACTCATAGGCATCTGGAAATAACTTACTGACCATATAACATCTATAGGTATTTAATGTTCAGAGTGAAATCATGAGGGTATAGCATTAGCTGCATAACACAGCCAGTACCTACAAGTGAAAACACAATGTTAATACTCCAGGAGAATGTGTGGGAAGGGGTTAAAGGAGAAGTCCGGCGAAAATTTTTATTAAAGTATTGTATTTCCCCCCCAAAAGTTATACAAACCCTAATATAGACTTATTACAGGAAATGCTTATAAAGCGCTTTTTTCCCTGCACTTTTTACTGCATCAAGGCTTCACTTCCTGGATAACTTGGTGATGTCACGACCCGACTCCTAGAGCTGTGCGGGCTGTGGCTGCTGGAGAGGATGATGGCAGAGGGACACTGAGTTACACAGGGCACTGGGGGGACACTGAGCCCACACAGCTCTGGGAGTCGGGTTGTGACATCACCATTTTATCCAGGAAGTGATATCACCATTTTATCCAGGAAGTGACATCACCATTTTATCTAGGAAGTGAAGCCTTGATGCAGTAGTAAGTGCAGGGAAAACAGCACTTTATAAGCATTTCCTGTAATAAGTGTCTATTGGGGATTTGTAACTTTTGGGGGGCAATACAATACTTTAATACAAATTTTCATTGGACTTCTCCTTTAATAAACACCCATAGACATTATTCAGCTTTCTTGGTTTGATGCATTAGATTGATTTTATATTTCATACAAGATTTAAAAAAAATCACATAATCTCTTACATTGTATAATGTAGTGATAATAGTAATTACAATAATACTAAATGCTCGAAAACGAAACTTGTTGTAAAACAGAAAATCGCATAGAGCCGGGATGATTAGTTATGGCGGATGAGCATTCATCTTGTGGATTTGTTGTTAGCTAGCACAGAAAATGAAAAAGCTGCTTGCAAAAAATTAACAAATGTTAAATATAACTATGTAATCTGCTGCGTTACATTCAGTCTTTAGCATCTAAATCCCAGATCTTCCTTTAAGCTGCAAACAGATTTAGAAAAAATCCTCCTTTCTTCATATTATCCTCAGCCAAGTGCGGAATTTTTAAAATGCAAACCCTATGATAGAAGCAGAGAAGTCATTAATATGACCCCCGCATCCTTACCCCGAAACGGTATTGTCATATACCAAGATGTAAGTATTAGGTATCAAGCTTCACTTGAATGTGGTTTAGCTGCAGCACCAGAGACAACGGACAAGGGTGGCACGGTCTGCTAAATAAAAAAAAATGGAAGACCCTCATTTTGTAATCCTACACGACTCTTACACATAAGTATGATATAAAGATGTGTCCTCTCTTAAAGGGAAAACATTAGCTCTAGATCATGCTTAGAGTTTAAAGATCAAGAGGTCTGAGCCTCAGAATGCATGCCTTCTCCCTCCCTGCAGAGGTTGTAATCCAGCGCTATATCATGTACTTTGATAAGCCAATGCAGGGAAGGGAGGGGACAGGACACGCATTCTGAGGTTCAACCCAAGGTAATATCTAAGGTAAAAGGTAATATCTAGCCACAGCCCTGCCAGGACCTTCCTCTTGAATGACATTACCCCCAAGCTACTGAACACTGTACTCTCAGAAGTTGTGAGTGAGGACATGCTGTATGGTGAGGGCTCAAGCTCGCCAAAAAGGAAGCAATAATTAGATGACAACAAACTAACTAATCAGAAAAGTAATGGAAAAGGTGATCTATGGAATGTCATGTGATCAGATAGACCTGTAAGCTGAGAAGAAGACCAGGAGACCAGAATGAAACAACATGAAATGTTAAGGAGTTTATCCAGTGCTACAAAAACATGGCCACTTTCTTCCAGAGACAACACCACTCTTGTCTCCAGTTCAGGTGTGGTTTGTAATTAAAGGGGAACTCCGGATAAGAAAAACTTGTTTTCTATTTAAAGTACATTAAAGGTGCGTTCACACCTACAGGATCTGCAGCAGATCTGCAGCAGATTTGATGCTGTGTTCAGTTATTTAACTGAAATCTGCAGCAGAAAATCAGCTGCAGATCCTGTAGGTGTGAACGCACCCTAAAAGTTATATAGATATGTCTATACAATGTATAACCGTATCTGTACGGTTCTACCACACTGGTAGCTGATAGAAATCCAGGAAGTTAAAAAAATGGCCCCTGTGCCAAACCACATTGTCTCCTGCTCCTTCTGCTATCCCTCCTTAGGAGACAAATCTTCCATGTCTCTGTCTCACATTGTGTGTGTTTGCTGAGCACATGCTCATGATGCAGCCAGGGGGCAGGGCATGATGTCACAGGAGGCTTGGCTGGATCCCCCAATCCCCTGAGTGATCCACTATCTCTGACCGGCCAGAAGCAGCTGCTGCACTAATTTTACTGATTGTGTGGGTGGGGGACTGAGATGATCAGCTGAGGGAAAGAATTGCATTCTGGGAAATGCTAAACCAGGAAGGACCAAAACACAATACAAAGCACAAACCCCCCAAACAAATGGATTTTTGGTAGTTTCAAAACTGGGATAGACAGGTAAGTAATGCGTTATGCTTCTGCAGAAGTTTAATTTTTTTTAACCTCTACCTGGAGTTCCCCTTTAAGCTCCATTCACTTCAATGGAACCAAGATACAGAACCCTACCCAAACTGGAGACAAGAGTGGTGCTGTCTCTGGAAGAAAGTGGCCATGTTTTTGTAGCGCTTTAAGTTTGACACACGAGTTTCTGGTCCTGAATAAATACTAAACGTCTGGTAAAACAGCTGAATCTTTACATATAAGACTAAATATTTGGAGTCTGGAACACTGTGGAGATGTCCTTGTAGACAGATGTTTAGTGCCAGAAAGTAACTTGTAGCTCCTGGGCTCCCCAAAGTATGACTGTGAACCAGAGTTGGTTGAGAAAATCTATAGTAAGAGTTGTTGGACCTGAATCTGATGAAACTTTCCAAATGTTCTGATTCCTTGGAGAAGTCTGGAATTAAAGTCTTGACTGTCTCTGGGGAAAATAGAATGACTTATCAAAGGTTATATGAATCGACAGCTGGGTAATTCTTACAGTACATTAATCTCAAGTCTTCCAGCACTTATCAGCTGCTGTATGCCCTGCAGGAAGTGTCTCAGACAGAGGTGGCAGCAGAGAGCACTGTGTCAGAATGGAAAGAATCGACCACCTCCTGCAGTACATACAGCAGCTGATATGTACTGGAAGGCTTTAGATTTTTAAACAGAAGTAAATTTCAAATCTATATAACTTTCTGACACCAACCACTTGATATGAATGAAAAAAAATGCCAGAATAGCCTTGAAAAAATGAATACAGACAGCATTAACTATATATTTGCTGGGGTTTTAATTTTTTTTAATATCATATCGTGACAGCTACAGAGCAATTGTGGAGGATATAAATCCTTGAAATATGGAATGGACTGTACCTAGATGCTGCACCCTGTTTTTTGCTGCATTTGTATATATTTTTTTCTTTCATTACTAATATGCCTTTTTTTTAGAGAGTTATTATTGCAGTAACAAGTTCTTCTGTATTATAGAGAGCTGCTCATAAAAATAAGTACTGCATAGAGGAAGAGAAAGAATAAAGTTTAGATAGTAATCATAAGTTATTGATAACAGCCATTCACACTTACTACATGAATGGCAGCTTACACCTCCCTGCAGAACAGGAAAAAACAATAAAAGAAAAGAAAATGCGCTGAACACTGCATTGTCCCTGCCAGCTATAAAATACTACTTGAAATGAAATACGGCTTTAAGGGTTTTTCCTTCAGCTACTTCGCAGTCATTAAAATGAGTTGAATTTTGCTGTGGAAAATACAGGATTAATTATGACAATTTTGGCTCTGGGTAGATGGTGAATTCTGCTTAATGCTTCCACTAGCATCAAAAATTCAGATATCAATTTTAAGGCAAGGATACAAAAGTCAGCGAATGGGAGAATAATCTTTACAGATACAAAGCCAGGTTTTAACTCTTTAGTTATCAGGTGCACAGGCACAGCCTGTAGATCTGAGCCCTAATGTGAGGTCTGTAAGAGAACCCCAGGTGCCACGTATAACACAGGGGTGATGGCTACCTATGTACCACCTACTACTGGACTACTATGAGCCCTATAAGATGAATAAGAAATTGGCCACATGTCAATAAACCCATAGGGGGAGATTCATCAAACTGGTGTAAAGTGAACCTGGCTCAGTTGTCCCTAGCAACCAATCAGATTCCACCTTTCATTCCTCACAGACTCTTTGGAAAATGAAAGGTGGAATCTGATTGGTTGCTAGGGGCAACTGAGCCAGTTTCACTTTACATCATGTTTGATAAATCTCCTCCAGAGGTTTCATACACATTGAGGGGGAGATTTTTCAAACTGGTGTAAAGTAGAATTGTCTTAGTTGCCCCTAGCAACCAAACAGATTCCACTTTTCATTCCTCACAGATTCTTTAAAAAATGAAAGGTGAAATCTGATTGGTTGCTAGGGGCAACTAAGACAATTCTACTCTTCACCAGTTTAATAAATCTCCCCCTAAGTTTTTTTTTTTTAATAGCTGTTCTGGGGTTTAAAGAAAAACAACCCAAAAGGTCATTTTCTTTTCACTGAATTTTATTGAAAACAGCTCTTTGTTTACACAAATTTATTTTATGGCTATAAGATTAAAGGGGTTTTCCCATCTCAACTACCATAGTAATACTTGTTGGACTTGTCAAGTTGAATATTTCAGCAAACACATTAATTGCTGACATCTCAATGTCTAGGTTACTGACCACCACTCTGCTCTAAAAACAGTGGTCTGGCTGGTCTATACATAGTTATATAGTAGATGTAGAGATACTCGGGGGGGGGGGGGGGATTTATGAAGACTAGCGTACTCGTATACCGGTTGATTAGGCCCCGCCCCCTTTTCCTCAGACGAATTCATTAAGAGGTGTGGCCCGAACCTGTGCCCAGCTCACCAAATCTACACCTGCTGGAAGCAGGTATAAATCATAATAAATAAGGAGCGGGAGGAGGCCAGGGAGAAGGGGCGAATCTGCGCCTTCTCTTTGGTGTACGCCCCGCCATACTTTTCATAAATTCCCTCCATAGTGTATATACAGTATACTGTAATATGTAATATATATATATATATATATATATATATATATATATATATATATATATAGAAAAGGATATGAAGAGACGGCACTCTGGATTAAAGTGAAAAACAAAGTGGTTTATTCACCCATCAAAGTTGCGACGTTTCGATCTACTCAATGAGATCTTTCTCAAGCAGATCTCATTGAGTAGATCGAAACGTCGCAACTTTGATGGGTGAATAAACCACTTTGTTTTTCACTTTAATCCGGAGTGCCGTCTCTTCATATCCTTTTCTGTCGAATTGGGAGCCCAGAGATTGAGCACCCACCTGAGCCTTTGAGCCGCACAGTGCCGTTCGGCAACCAGCCATTTCATATATATATATATATATATATATATATATATATATATATATATATATATATGAATGTGTGTCAAAAGTCGCAGAAAGCCACTTTTGGGTGGGAAACACACATACAGTTTTCGGCACAGAGCCAGAAATGGACCCAGCATAATTTACATTTTCTACTTCTTCTGATCGCACTCCATTCCAGTAAACTCTTGTCCTTGACGATATTCGCAACAATTTTTGAGAATACACAAAAATATGTTAGACTGAACAATTTATGAATCAATTTAGCAAAAAATAAAATAAAATACAGAACTGACATTTAAGTCTGATAAGTACATTTACTGATCATCTCCATTGTTACAGAATGTGCCAAATGAAAATGTTCTTTATAAAATCCAATCCCAGCGCTAACAACACTGACACATCACATTCAATAACCTTGTAAATTTAATATGGCATGTGTCCAGCTTGTAGGCAAGGGAGAAATATGTTTCCACTACTGTAAAAACATACTGGGATTTTTTTCACTCATCACTCATTATTGTGTGGGGGTGGGTACAGATAATCTCTAGAGATGATGTAGACACTAATAGACTCACGAAGCAATGGTTACCAGATTGTAGAAATGCAAACAATAAGTGTCGGTGCTGTACATTTTGCAAAAAGTATTTGTTGGGGTGCTGGCCGAAATCAACTGATATCAGAAAGTTATGTACATTTGTAATGCTGCGTTTACACGGAACGATTATTGTGTGAATTCGCACAATAACGATCAAACGACGAGTGAGAAATCGTTCATTTTGATCTTTCAACAAGTTCGTTCTCAAATCGTCGTTGATTGTTTACAAAAAAATCGCAGATCGTTCCGTGTGAACAGTCGTTCACCGATTTAACCAATGTGTGAGATAGGCTTTAAGCGATCGCAAAACGAAATTCCGTACGATATATCGTACCGTCTAAATGCTGATCGTTATGAAAAAAAAAATTGTTACTCCGACATCGTTAATCGTACAATCGGGCGAATTATCGCTCTGTGTAATCTTAGCATAATTTATTTCTATTAAAAAATCTCAAGTCTTTCCATACTTATCAGTTGCTTTATGTCCTGCAGGAAATGTTTTATTTTCAGTCTGACACAGTGCTCTCTGCTGACATCTCTGGCTGAGACAGGAACTCTGTCTCGGTTTTATATGAATCCCCATAGAAAACCTCTCCTGCTCTGGACAGTTCCTGTCTTGGCCAGAGATGTCAGCAGAGAGTACTGTGTCAGACTGAAAATAAAACAACATTTCCTTCATGACATACAGCAGCTGATATGTATGGGAAGACGAGATTTTTTAATAGAAATAATTTACAAATCTATATAACTTTCTGATAACAGTTGATTTGAAAGAAAAAGATTTTCACAGGACAACCCATTTAAAGACTTTAGACACCTGTCTATATGCCAGCGCCACCCCTATTGACCGACAGAATATTATCTGATTCAGACAAAAGATCCAAGGGTAGAGATGAGCGAGTAGAGAAATATTCAAATTTGAGAATATCGAGTCGAGTAGACCCAGATACTCGACTATTCGATCCAATATCAAATCCTATTGAAGTTTTTGGGAGAAAAATGCTTGACTCTTGGAAATCAAAATTCAACCACTTGGAGGTCACCAATTGAGATGAGCGAAACGGCTGAGGTTCGGGTTCGTATGAACCTGAACTCTCGGCTTCTGATTCCCGCTGTCTGCCCGCTCCGTGGAGAGGGTGGATACAACCTTGAGGACCGCCTGGAAAACTGGGATACAGCCATAGCCATAGGTTGTATCCCAGTTTTCTAGGCGGTCCTCAGGCTGTATCCACCCTCTCCACAGAGTGGGCAGACAGCAGGAATCAGAAGCCGAGAGTTCAGGTTCATACAAACCCGAACCTCGTCCGCTTCGCTCATCTCTAGTCACCAAGTCCACAATGACACCTCAGAAATGATGCTTACACCTCTGCTGAACTGCAATTTGGACAGCAGGGAAAGCATGCCTGGATGCATCTAATACATCAAAGTTGCAGTATTACGCCACTATCACAGCCTCTCAACAATAAACTCCAAACACAATATAAACTCTGTGTAAAGTGAAAAAATACTGTACATGGAAACCGTCTTACCTTTACAGTAGTTATTGCGATCGTTTACTCCTTCTGATCTCAGAAAAACAATAGGCAATGTGCTATTACACTGAACGATTAGTGAAAAAATGTGGAACTTGAGCGAACGAATGTGGAATTACAGCGAACGATTAGTGATACTTTTAGGTTCAGATCTAAGGGTACTATTAAACGGAACGATAATCGAACGATTCGGCCGATTATCGCTCCATGTAATAAATACAACGATCAGCCGATGACAACGATCATCGGCTGATCGTTGATATAGGTTCTGACCTATCTTCGTCGGGCGCACCGCGCACCGCTACGTGTAATGGCGGTGCACGGCCGGCGACTGACGATTTACATTACCTATCAACATTTCAGGGCTGCTCCTGCAGTCTTCTCCCCGGGTCCCACTCGCTCTAGCTTCAGAGCGGCCTGTGATTGGCTGAGCGGCCTGTCAGCTGACAGGCTACTCTGAAGCTAGAGCGTGCGGGACCTGTGGAAAAGCGGACCACAGAAGCAGCCCTGGAGCGTGGATAGGTAATGTATGTAGTTTAAACAAGGGCTGCAAGGACATCGGTATCTAGCAGATCGCTGCTTGTTTACAGGTATTATTGGGCCCCCATCGGCCCATGTAATACCACCCTAAATCAACGATTAATGACATACGGACGATTTTTCGATCATTGCCTGCAATTACACAGAACGATTATCGTTTAAATTTGAACGATATAACGATTCATCGCACGATAATCATCCCGTGTAATAGGGCCCTAAAGATCACATGGTTTAGCCAGCCAATGAATGCAGATGTCTTTGTTTTTTTTCCAGTCCTGTGAGCTCCTAGCGCCTGCCTACCCCCCCCCCACAGTAATTGGTTAAAAAAAAAACAACGCACATGCGCATGCTACGCCTTATTCACTGAGCTGCTGCAAATTAAAAGATCAATTTTTTTCTACCCTAACCAAGGCACCAGGCGCATTTTAAAAGACACAACTGAGAAGGACTTAGGGTACTATTACACACAGCGATTTTTCAACGTTCAACGATTATTGATAAACGATCTCAAACGACCGCTATGGCGAACTACCTGAAATCCTTCGCCCAATTACACGAAACAATGATCGTTACTTATGATCATTATTGCGTTCATGGCTACTGCGAACGCCCAAACGATGTCTTATTTCATGTGAACGACATCAAACCACTAACGATTTCTCGTTGGTCGTTTAATCGTTGTCTTCTATTACACTAAACGATGCCACATAAGATGTTGCTGTCACTAACATCTGTAGTATATTGTAAACCTATCTTGGTAAAGGAGCCATATACATTACCTACCTGCATAAGAAACTATGACTAAGAAGCAGCAGAGCGCAAAATGCATTAGAGGAGGTTATCTTGTAGATTTAATGTAATACCTGACGTAAACTACCTGCGCCAGAGCCGGAGATCGCCGAACCTCTTCCAAGCAGCCAAGCGTCTCATCGGAGAGGGTCGGAGACGCTCGGCTGCCGGAACAGCTTCGGGAGAATGAGAGAGGCTTCGGCAACTTCCAGCGTCTCTGTTATTCTCCCGAAGCTCCCCTGGCAGCCGAGCGTCTCTGAGCCTCTCTGATGAGCTGCTCAGCTGCTAGGGAGAGGTTTAGCGATCTCCGGCTCAGGTAGTGTACGTCACGCTGCCTGTGGTGGGAACAGTACCGGAGGCGCATTGAGTCCGGAAACGGGCCCTAGGTGAGTTGAAGGTTTGGTTTTTTTTATAGTGGTCGCCCCATACAGTGGGGATGGGGCCATTTTTGAGCCCTCCACCTTATAGGGGTGATTATACCCAGCGTATAAGATGACCCCCGACTTTAACCCTTTAAGGACATGGCCCATTTTCGTTTTTACGTTTTCGGTTTTTCCTCCTTGTGTTTAAAAGGTCATAGCACTTGCATTTTTCCACCTAGAAACCCCCATGACCCCTTATTTTTTGCGTCACTAATTGTACTTTGCAATTACAGGCTGAATTTTTGCATAAAGTACACTGCGAAACCAGAAAAAAATTCGAAGTGTGGTGAAATTGAAAAAAAAAACGCATTTCTTTTATTTGGGGGAAATGTGTTTTTACGCCATTCACCCTGGGGTAAAACTGACTTGTTATGCATGTTCCTCAAGTCGTTACGATTAAAACGATATATAACATGTATAACTTATATTGTATCTGATGGCCTGTAAAAAATTCAAACCGTTGTTAACTAATATACGTTCCTTAAAATCGCTCCATTCCCAGGCTTATAGCGCTTTTATCCTTTGGTCTATGGGGCTGTGCGAGGTGTCATTTTTTGCGCCATGATTTGATCTTTCTATCGGTACCTTGATTGCCCATATACGTCTTTTTGATCGCTTTTTATTACATTTTTTCTGGATTTGATGCGACCAAAAATGCGCAATTTTGCACTTTGGGATTTTTTTGCGCTGACGCCGTTTACCGTACGAGATCAGGAATGTGATTAATTAATAGTTCGGGCGATTACGCACGCGGCGATAGCAAACATGTTTATTTATTTATTTATTTGTTTACTTTTATTTAAAACCTGGGAAAAGGGGGTGATTCAGACTTTTATTAGGGGAGGGGGCTTTTTACTATTAACAACACTTTTTTTTTTTTTTTTACACATATACTAGAAGCCCCCCTGGGGGACTTCTAGTATATACACTGTGATCTCTCATTGAGATCTCTGCAGCATAGATATGCTGCAGAGATCCATGAGATCGGCACTCGTTTGCTTTCGGCTGCTGCAGCCGGAAGTAAACGAGTGCCGAGCCGAGGACGGCGCCATCTTGGACGCGTCCCCGGCCGGCATCAGTAACGGAGATCGCTCCTCCGGGACAAGGTCCCGGAGGAGCGATCTCCCCCACTAGACACCAGGGAAACGTTGCCTCCGGTAATCGGAGGCAGCTGTCAACTTTGACAGCTGCCTCCGATTAGCTAATTAGCGGGCACGGCGATCAGACCGTGCCCGCTAATAGCGGCGGTCCCGGGCTACACGCGGCACCCGGGATCGCGGCACTTCAAAGCGGGGCCGCCGCGCGGCCCCGCTTTGAAGTGCAAGTGAGGACATAGGACGTACCGGTACGTCCTATGTCCTTAAGAGGTTAAAGCGTAACTTTCATATTTTCTTTTATTGCAGAAATCAGTAGTATAAGCGATTTTAAGAAACTCTGTAATAGGTTTTATCAGCCAAAAAAGCCTCCTTCTGTACTCAAGAAGCAATCTCCCAGCCTCCCCCCCTGACTTCTTATCTGTGCATTATCAGGCAAACTCGTCTTCATTACAGAGAAGCCAGTTAAGACAGGTTCTGCTCTCTCCATTCTATCCTTATGGAGGGGGGAGGGGCCGAGGGAGATGAGGGAGCAGGAAGAGGTGACATGAAGGTCAGCTGTTTGTAGACTGTCTGGGCACCTAAACCGCAGGATTCTGGGGTCAGAAAGGTCAGTGCTTATCTATGAACTTACTGAGAGAAGATTGCAGGGTGTTGTGCTGTGCAGGACTGCTCCGTGCTCAGTCACTCCTAACAGCCCCTCCCCTCTCCATAGCCACATAATGGACACAGAAATCCTGCTTCATCTGAAGGGAGGGGGGAGGCTGGGAGATTGCTTTTTCAGTACAGAAGGAAACTCTTTTGGTTTATAAAACCTATTACAGAGTTTCTTAAAAATCGCTTGATCTGTTGATATTTAATGTTTTCAAAAAAATGGCCCTGAAATTACAGTTACGCTTTAACCCCAATTTTTCGGGGTTAAAAAGTCGTCTTATACGCCGGAAAATACGGTATATACCTTAGGTCTGTAGTATTATCTAGTCAATAGTCAATAGTAATATATAGAAATATAGGTTAGGTCTATAGCAATATAGAAATATGAGTAAGGTCTTTAGTAATATATAAATATATAGGTTAGGTCTATTTTAATATATAGAAATAAAGGTTAGGTGTGGTTTATCTTTAGAGTAATAAGGAGGCTATTATAAGTTATAACTATAGGGAAAAGAAGCCGGCTTCATCTTACTCCTTTTATGTGTCTTATGCTGTCAGTCACTTGTCATTTTCTTAGACATCAACAACAGGCGCCTGACCAGGCTGTCAGGATACGACTCTCGCTGTCCAAGAACGGCAACATCTACATCCTTCCATTCCTGAGTCAGACGGCTATGATGCCCAGCTGAGATGACAATTATGACTCCGGGAAACATTTCCTCTACATATTTTCATTTTACACCTCAAGATAAAAAAAATATTCCCACTTACGTGGTATCTGCTTTATATTATTAGCAGAGTGTACAACGTCTGTGTACAATGTATGCTTGTGCATTGCTTTCCTGAATTCAGTGGTTAAATGAGTTGTCCAGCAACTAAAATAAATTTTTAAAAAGCTCAAAATTTTGCAAATAATTAAAATAAGTAATATTCTTAACAAAACCCAATTCAACTCTTCACTGGTCCCTCACTAGTCTACTTTCCGGGCCCTGTCAACACATTGACCTCATATAGACAGGAAATGAGTCCGACAAAAGTAGAAGCTGAGAGAGGACCCAGTAAACACTGAAAAGGGGGGGATTAGTAAGATATGATTTCTTTTATTATCCTACTATTTATTACACTGTTGTAAAGCAAATATACCACTGGTACATCGCTTTTTTTTGTTTTTTACATGAATAGACAGATGCTTCCTGTTCCTATGCACAGCATTGATCTATTACTGAGCACCGGTTGGGCATGAAGCATTGCAGGCAGGCCAGCCGGCCCCAAGTGTGACGAAACCCCCTTCCCTTTGTTACATGGCTTCATTGGAATCAATGGAGCCGCTTCACAGAGGGGAGGGCGGATCATAACAGTGCTTCATGCCCAACCGGTGCTCATTAAAAGACCTGGAAGGCACCTGACTGAATATGGAGGGTGCATACTGACTGCACATGCACTCCCCTCTATTTCCTCCTAAAACCTTATCGTTAGCAGCTGCCAGGAAAGGGTTAACAGTTACTGTGAGGCTGTAACTCCTCCCCACACCCCTCTCAGACACAGCTCCTGGGGGTTTCCTATGAGCTCTGTGGCCAATAGGCTGGATTCCCTCCTTGCTCTAACCCCTCTCTCTGCCTTTAGGAGCCTGAACTTCCTCTTCCTGCCCTCAGTCTCCACAGGACTGACCTGCAGCCGGTTTGCCCACCCGCCCTCCCTTTTGATCTTGGTTTGTCATGGTGTTTTGTTTCTTTTTGTGCTTTCTTTTTGTAATTATACATCAGTCACAGCTGGCAAAAATTACCGGCTAAGCAGGCGTGTTGGGTTAGTAAGGTGGACTTGCACGGCAGGAGTCTGTCGTCCAGCATACCCCTTTACACCCCTCGGTCTAAGAGTTCGGCACTCTGAGAAATAATTAAAAGCTGTGGCCGATCACCACCCAGCAAAAGTTATATCGGTGTCTGTGTCTTTAATCCTGGCAGCTATGCTTATTAATTATGGTGGCTCTTTGCTTTGGGTCTATGTGCAGTCAGTGCCGTGCGTGGGAACAGGGTGGTGGTTAAAAAAAAGGACTGCAGCACTGGCATCCCCACATTGGCACCACTCTATTAATGTAAAAAAAAAAAAAGCGATGTATCAGTGGTACATTCGCTTTAAGATATTTTTAGTGGTTGGAAAACGCCCTTAAAGGGAACCATTCACCCCGTGGCCCCTGGCAGAAACTGACATACAGTGACATAAAGGTCAATATACTTACCACATCGCTCTCGGTCCCGTCCCGGATCCCATTGTTGACACTGAGAAATCGACGATTCTTCTTCTCGCGCCCATTATGGTAATGAGTGCCGCCGGGTCCGAAGTCCAGCCTTCTCCCCGCCGCCGACACTTGATTGACGCCGGGTCCTCTTCCTCCTTGTCTTCTTTCTTCTCGCCGGATCTCGCGCAGGCGCCGTGACAGTCGTTTTCGGCGCATGCGCAGTTCACAATTGAAGCCGCTCCGCAGCTTCACTGTTTACTGCGCGTGCGCCAATTGGCTCGAACACGTATCCTGTTTACCGCGCAGGAGCAGAAGAGGTGACGAGACCATCGCAACGGCGCCTGCGCGGGAATTCGTCAGAAGACTGAAGACTGAAGACGTCAATCAAGTTCCAGGAGGCGTGGATGGGCGGCGACGAGAAGAGGACCTCATGAATAAGTTGGACTCGTCCGTCGTTTCCTATGGACGTTGGACTCATCTCATTACAATAATGGGCGGGAGAAGAAGAATCAGCGATTTCTACGTGTCAAAAACGGGATCCGGAACGGGACCGGGAGCGATGTGGTAAGTATATTGACCTTTATGTCACTGTATGTCAGTTTCTGCCGGGGGCCACGGGGTGAATGGTTCCCTTTAACTCAAGACAGGAGGCATAGACCACTGACATGGGGTTTGCCACTGCTACTTCCAGTCTCTCATTGCTCATCTCCTCTGCCTGCTTCTGAGAGCTGCCTGTCTCAACCAGTGATTGGCTGAGTGGCCTGCCCTGATCTCCTGAGTTAGAACCAGGGAAAAGAGATAAAAAGCAAGGATCTGGAAGGATCCAAAATGGGGTTGGAGGTGGGTAAGTATAGCTTTTTTTTCTTTTCTATACATCTCCAGCATTATATAAAGTTGTTGGGGATAGTGGAATACCCCTTTAAGGTAGCTTCACACACACCGTATCGCAGCGGATTCAATCTAGATAACTGAACACAGCATCAAATCTGCTGCAGATCTGCTGCGCGTCCTGCACATGTGAATGCACCCTTAAAGTTTATGCTGGATTACACACTTGAAAAAAAAACAAAACTGTGTCATGGTGACCCCTAGTCTCGATTTTGAGCTTCTTTAAAGCTTAGAGAGAAGTCTATTGTTATGGCTCTTCATGCTAATGTAGGTGAATAATAAGCTGCTGCTGTACAACCAGGAGAAGTGGTGCTGATACTTTCATCTACTTTAATATATTGGGGATCTCAATTTAGTAGACTGTGCTCAAAAAATGAAAGATCACTCAAGGATCTAAGACAACTATAAAGGTGCCAGAAGGTTCTGTTACTGATCTTAGAAAGATAATATTGATAGCTTTTTGGGGTTTGGCTGTGGAGAGAATTGTTGCACTAATGCTGGTTGTTGCATTGATAATTACCACATATAAAAAGCCCTTAAGAGAGGGCATGTGGCCTCTTCTGACCTATGTAATTTAGTAAACTCTTGGTTTTTTTTACCTAATAATCCTTGAACTTCCTTTTTTACATCTCTGTGTTGTGGTTTTCCTCTAGCATTACTCCTAGAGAAGTTTGACTAAATAGCCAACTGGGTGTTACCAGTTGAGGGTGTGTTCCTGACATGGGTAGCTTTGATTGGATAGTCTCAGACAAAGTAATGACACCCCCCTAACTGGTCACACCCAGTTGGCTACTAATAAATATATTAAGTTATTGTAAAGCTTTCCCTTGATGTTTCAGGTTTTTCATCACACAAATAAAGTAATAAAAAAATATATATATAATTTTGTATTTATATTAAATTAATGTGATATGGTGTTATATAGTGTTATATAGTATTAGAATGTCTTTACCATCAAAACTATTGCTCAATCTCAGCTTCATTTCAGATTACAGGTCACCCTAGAATGATGTGTTTTGCTGCCAGGCACCACCATTATCGTCCATTATCTTTAGGGCAACTGTTGTGTTTTTCCTGTAGCTCTGCACAGCGTTATATTCGTTGCTTCCCCTAGATGTCCTGTGGTGCAGTACTCCAAACCTGAGAACCAGGCTCTGTACTTCAGCTACTACAGGTTGACAGGTTCTGGTAGGTGAGATAACAAAGAAGCAGAAAACCCTGTTTTGATGTTCATGGTGTTGGTGTAAAAAGATACATGGATCCAAGGACAAAAATCTGTTTCTGTCATTGTATATAGTGTTGGATTGAGAAAGGAAAGAACTGACTGTGATCGTTAAAATATATGGTATTAGAAGGCAGGAAAACATGAAGTAAGATTGTGTGCCTGGCTTCATTCTTTATACTCATCTCCCAGCTAGACAAAAATGCTAAGAGATTTCTGCAGTGCCCCAGAGCTGGTGTCTGCTGCTATATAAAGCAGGTATAGGTCAGGACTGTGTGTGTATAGGCTCTGGGGCTGAGGGGTGTAGTATGCTGCTCCCACCACCAGGTGTCACTGTATTGTGTATCTGACGTTGCACAGCTGAAGGAAAACATGATAAAGGGTTAACTGTGAGCTATATTGATCTACTGTATATATTTCTCTATTATTGATGCCTCTGCAAGATTTTTGCTATGCACAGTAATCCCTGCGCTAGATACCTTGCAGTGTTCTTATAACCTAACCCAGCAGGTATTCTTACTATTTCTGCCCAAGTAGATTTTCCATGAAGATGTATATGTAGTGAGGTTGGAGCTAGTTGGTGTGTGTTGTTAGTTGAAGAGTTTGGGAGAAACACTACACAAGAGAGCCTACTGAGGAGGTTCTTCCAGGGCCTGGCCTGGAGGCCAGGATCCATATGTGGGACATGCAGATACTATTTTCCCGCACACTTCTTCCCTAGCTATGGCTGGCTAGAGTACCTCACGGTTGCACCCAAAATTTGCTTCAAAGTTAGACAAACCTGCCTAATGAAACTTTTGAAAAGTTTTCTCATCTCTAATATACACCCATCAACAAAGTTCTAGCTAGGCTTTTCTTCACCAACAACAGAGGCTCAGTTTACTGGCCTAGCTTTGTAACTGGATTCCTTAGCTGCTATGTCTTGTTTATTACCCCCTTGCCCCGCTAGCCTCCTTAGCTCCACCCTCACCCACCAGTAATTAGTAAAAGAAGCAGCAGCATATGATGGAGGCCTGATCTAGGACGGCCACAGAACTGTGGCAAAGTTGTAGGTTTTAGGGTGTTATGTTGGCAGCCTCCTTCAAGCTTATCTCTGGAAAAATGATGAAACTAAGGCCCCATTCACATCATGGTTCCTGCACATGTTGCAAGTATACATCATCAATGCATTAAAAAGGTTTGCCAATGTATACTGCAGAGTTAATCCTATAATGTATTAATGGTGACTTGAAAGTAAACTGTATCCGTGCAGGGATCAAAGCCGGGTCTCCTGCACTTTTGGGTCCTACACAAACAATGATGAAGTTGCAACATCTGATCCTCAGTTCTCCCAGGAAATAAGCCACAGTCAGAGGTATCTGGCAGCGGCTTACTCTCCTCTTCCTGTATGCTCAGCCACACTCAAGCATATGTATGTCGGGGGAATAGTTGATGAATGACAGCCATTGAAGGTGTATGGCCACATTTACACTGAAAAAAGAATGGTCACATAACGGTCCATATGTACCACCAAGGTCCAAAAAAAGTTCTTTTTTTTTAGTTTGCATTCAATTTAATGGAAGGAAAATCAGACAGAAAACATTTTACATAAAAATAATGTTTTATTACTATATATTTCTAAGTCTTGGGCTAATAAGGTTCAACATAAACCGTGGACTTTCTTATTAGTCAGCGACTTTCCTGCTTATCTATACTTATGGTTTATCTATACTTCTAGTTTCTGCTATTCTATACTTTTTTTCATTACAACAACAACAATAAGAAAACTATTTTATGACCAAATAAAAATGGAAAGACTAGTCGATAAGTTTTGCGTGTGGTAGAATCGGAGGTTGCAGACGAGTGTTATAAAGTCATGTTCACGGCCTCTTCCTCTCGTCTCCATTCCCTTAATTAAGGACATAACAAATATGTTGTGACAAAGAAAACGCCTGCACTGGGAACTAAATGGGTTTGTAGAGACATAATGCGGATAGTGATACGGGGTTAAAAATTCACATCTGTCTGACACACAGGCAGAAGATATTACCCATGACGGGCACTGTCATTTATCACAGTACAGTTCCAGCTCCTGGTGAACAGCACAGCAGTTACTCTAAGAACAGAGCGACTTTAATAAGTTAGCAGAGCTCTAGGGGAGCAGACATAACAGTTGCACCCAGGCCCTGTGCCTTAGGGGGTCCAGTATTATAAGTGGCAGTATGTTGGTTAGACTCCTTTGCAGTTTTTGTGGTCCATGAGTCGCTGCATGGAGGGGCCCTGAATGGCAGCACTTACAGTCTTTGTGATTCACAGATCCATAGACATTAATTCTCTCTTTATAATAAAAAAAAAAATCAGGTCTTATCTTCTTATATATGAATTTTTACTTTCTGTTAAAAATGTATAGCCTGTACATTATAAAGTATATACCTAAAGCTACAAATTTTCTGGCGTATAAGACAACCCCTAAATTTTACAGTTAAAATATAGAGTTTGGGATATCCTTGCGGTATAAGACTACCCCTCTTCCAACGCACACCAAATAAAAATTAATAAAAAATATCAGACAGCAGCGAGATCTGAGAGGCAGAGAAGGAGGCACAGTAATACCGATAGGATACAAGGGGGGGGGGGCAGACGGGTAATAGAGGTGTGTTTTTCTGGGCACAGCGCCACTCTACCATATCTCTTTTTTTCCATTTCCTGGATGCCTGCGGCTTGCTCTGCCCTTCATACGGCCCCACATGCAGCTCCTCCCCCCAGACTGCAGATTCTCTAGTCTGGTATTTAAGTTTTTTAGCACCTGCCCTATAAGAGAACACCTGACGTATAAGATGACCCCTGACTTTTCAGAAGATTTTCCTGGGTTAAAAAGTAGTCTTATATGCAATACCGTATGATTCAACAAACATCATCTGAAGATAGTCATGGAATTGTTGGGCAAATCAACATGCCAGTACTCATGGTAGGCTGACAAGAGAAGCCTTCTTTCTTTATTAATACTCTTATCACATAATATTTGAGGTAAATGGCGTGAATTATAGGGAGTATTTACTAGCAGTTTCTATTTTATTTTATTTTATTTTTTGCTTTTTTCCCTTCACATTTGTCAATAGAAATCCATAAATCCGACAAAGAATGTAATTATTTGTAATATAAACACAGCTAAAAAAATGACATTAAAAAAAGCATATACTAATGCATACTGTTTTGGGGTTGGGAAAAAATGCTACAAAAACAGCATCAGAGTGCCCTCACACTTGTGGGGGTTTTTTTTGCAGCGATTTTCCGGCCTCCAAAAAATGCCCCCCAAAAAAGGCAAAGTGGTACATGGCTTTCCCCCTGATGCGTTTGCTTTTTTTCAGCTGTTTTTGTCTTTATGTGTGAATAATCTTTTTAGTGGTTTAGGTGTTTTTGTGTACACCCAAATGGCTGAATTTCTGCTTCCTCTGCCATCATGTGACATAGTTGCTGGACCAAAAGGGTACAAAAACACCAGGGAAATACCGTAAAAGACATACACACAACAATGGTGTTCAATTCCCATTGAAGCTTATGAAAGAAAAATGCCACAGTTTATCACTGTGCAGCGGCGCGGGCTGAAGCGCTGGAGGTGGCCGGCCTTCCCCCAATGCGGGGAAACCTCCGCCCCTCTATGACGCAGAGGGGTGGAGGTTTCCTCCCGCTGGGGGCAGGCCGGCACCTCCAGTGCTTCAGCCCGTACATGGGAACCGGGCGATGGTTAAAAAAAGGACTGCGGCACAGGCTTTCCCATGCCGGCACCATTCTATTCATGTACAAAGCTGATGGTACAATTACTTGTACCAGGCAGTGTGAAGACAGAAATGACATGCCAAAAGTATGGTTGAATGAAACCCAAAGGTATAATAACAACCAGAAAGCCATAAAATAAATCACAGCAGCAAATCACTAATCACTATTTTTTTTGCAGATTTTTCCAAGAATTCTGAAAAGAAGTAAAAAATAGTCAATAGGTAAAATTCTGTAACATAATACTTTTCATGGCAGATTAAGTGCTAAATTTACTCACAACATGAATTGAATTGAAATTTTAAAATCCACAATTTGTCAATTTGTGTTTGGATTGGAATTTTGCAGCACAGCTGCAAAGTGAGTACAAGTCATTATACTTTTCCTCTCTCTCTCTCTCTCTCTCTCTTTATTTTCCCTACTCCTAATCTTGGCTTAAGAATATTTATGAAAAATTCTGGTCAAAATACCTAAGTGTAAACGAGGCTTAATTTCCTATCATATTCGGCAGCAGCAATTATTGAGGAGAATCTGTGCTTGCGCTATTAGGAAGCAGATGAGACCACTGTCCAATGATCTTTGTATAGCGATTATATTATGTTCTTCATCTGGAAAACTTGATGTAAATGTTGCATTTTTAATGACTAATGAGATAATGTTTCCCAACAATACAATCCTATATTCTGTGCCTAACAAGAAATATATTCTCTCGATGTATATAATGGCCGGTGATCCTGTGTATGTATTTTTAGGTATATCCCATGATTATGGTAAACCTGGGCTGTGCAGTATATACAGCTGGTCGCTTGAAATTTGAACTTATGTATCAAACAGCGACACCATACATCACAGGGGGTTTGATACAAACAGCTGATTTGATCAGCAGCCATTCAAAGGAAGACAAAAAGGCAATTGCCCAGGAACATTCACCTCCTGATCTTCTCAAGCTTTTTTTTTAATATTCCCAGCAGCAAGAAAAAGAGTTGGAACTCATCTTTTCTTGGAGTTGTATCTACCGGATCTGCTAGCTAAAAGAAATCCACTGGTCAAGAGAGGGAAGTTTAAAGGCCGAAACGATTGAATTGGAATTTAGACAGATAATTGTCTTGTGTAATAGAAGTCATCGATCAGCCGGCATGAATTGATCGTTGCAGTCGTTTGTCATTCAACATGTTGAAAGAGAAATGACTAATATAGCGGCGATCTTCTGCAGTCGCAGCGTAGAATAGGAGCGGCGGCAGCAGACCACTGCTATCTGCTATGGGCTGCCTGGACGATCTAGCGATCACCTGGGCAGCCCACTCACAGCCAGCCCTGTACTCACCCGCCTGCTGTCGCTGCGTGTAATAGTGTCGGCGACGAGCGTGGGAACGAGGAGCAAGCGAGTGCTGACAGCTTTTGTTTGCTCCTCTCAGTCACCCTGTGTTATAGGGGCTTAAGGAGTTTACTGCCACCACAAAAAATTTAGCTATGGGCTCAGGTTGGCCACTGCAGAGCAAACAATACCCATTCCACCAGCCCACACACAACATCCACTCAGTCAATCATTAGCCATAGTGGTGACCTCAGCCAGGAATCATACAAGTGACTAAAACATATTTTTTCTTAGGCTGGGTTCACAGGCTGTTTTTTCATCCTTTTTTTTTTTTTTTTGCAAAATTAGAAATAAAAATGGATTAAAAAACCTAATGTATTTGTGTGCTACCGTTTTGATCCGTTTTTCTATTGACCATTCTAAAAAATATTTATCAAAATTGGGTGAAAACACATAATTTTTTTAGCGTACAAAAAAAGACCGTTTTTGTGTACACTAATGGAAAAACGGATCAAAATTGATGCACATAAATATATCAGTTGTTTTATCTGTTTTTGTTTTTTTTGGGGGGCAAAAATGCTGTGTGAACCCAGCCTTATTATAAAGCTGACTATAACTACCCTAATATTTCTTGTTCATAAATGTAAAAAAACCTACTTCTAAGTGAGGACTCCTCTCTAATATGGCACCATATTCAGAATTTTCTCTATGGGATACATAAGGGATTTAACAGTATAAAACCTCAGTATGCTTTAATATTTAATCAGAAGCATGAAGAGGTAAGGTACGGCTCCATAGACTGCTATTGGTACAGAATTTAGGCTTTCTGCAGACTGGCTTTTCTAGACAGCAAGGCTTAGGAGTAATATTGCCGGTCATTCCTTTCACTAACACTTTTATCATGCTCCAGCTTTTCATGTGTGACAGCTGGGAAAGGTGTTTGCCAGCATTGTTCTTCAACTATTGGTGTTGTAACTGGCACTCCTTATGTTTTTACACTTCATAGATTAGTTTTATTAGATACCTATAAAATAAGTCAAACATCATTAAACTGAGTATGTTCGTTGGATAGAAAGAACTTAAAATGCATGTACTATAATGAGAACATAGGATGGACAACGCAGCCTGTAAATTCTGTAGTATTAGTATTAAATGGAACCCTTTTTTTAACCAAATTACATATTTAGTTACAGTAAATGTAAATGTGCAAACCACATGTACTGTTAAAATGATACAAAATTAAGTGCAGAGTCTTAGAGTAGAGTAGAAAGTTAGGTTACATTAGGAAAGCCATATTTCAGGTTTTGGTTGGAAAATTACTGACCGAAATACTGTGTGTGATCCTGAAGCTGCATCTCATAGGCACGCACTGAGACTCCACAGTGGAAGTTAGAGGACACAAGGTATTACTTATCTGTCAGTATTGAAACTCTGCCCCCTCTGTCTCTGCAATATTAGAGGTATCTGTAGGTTACATTAGGAGAACCATATCTGATGGGAATAATGAATCAAGATGGCAGACTCCTCATCATTGGCAGATCAACTACAATCAGTATCCACAAGGCATACCTAAGAGGCTCTATATTATTGTTTAGTAATGACCAAGTCTTGGATCTTAAGCAAAAACACACACAAAAAGGTATTTTGGAAAAAAAAATCCACAATTTTATTTGCATTTCTAATGCAATGGACTGTGCAGAAACAAACATCTATGAGCTGATATACTTACAGGGATACCAATGTTATCTATCGATCTATCGATCTATCTTTTTATATCTATCTATCCAATTAGAAATGGAATCCATGATTCTAGTTTGAACATTGATATAGTAAAATTGTAAACTTGTAAAAAGTTTATTACGCATAGATTTATGTTAATATGAACAAACTACTTGAGCGACATTACATATAGTACATCACCATTTAAAGTGAATTTACCATCAGGTTCATTCACTTTAAGTGTAGCATATCAATAGAACAGCGCCGGTTTATTACTAGGCAATGGCTAGGGCTGAAGTACTGGAGGCGGTCCGGTCTGTCCTCAGTGGGAGGAAAACCCCTCCCCCTGTGATGCAGCTCCATTGATTCTAATGGAGCTGCGTCACAGAGAGGCAACGCCATTCTATTAATATGTTACACTTAAAGCAAATGTACCTGATGGTACATTTGCTTTAAGATGTATTAATATATCCAGGAAAGTTTCAATATTTATGTGACTTATTTAAGCTAATATACAAGAATTAAACATTTGTAGCACTGTTCATTTTTTGTCTGAGAGGATCACTATATTGTCTCCAGAAGACCACTAACCATAACAAATTCCAAAAAGTAAAAGCGTTACGTCAGCGACTCCTTTCTTTAACTTCTCTTCAATTTCTCATACTGCAATTAAAACTGAGAAGAAATGAAGAACAAATCTCAGGGAGTCCCAGATCAGCCATTTCCTCCTTCTCACTAACCTACTGTGCATGCAGCAGCTTTTGGATAAACTATATTGCATCATGTAAAAACTGAAATTATGATCCAGCAACAGTGCAAGACATCTAGGGGTCGGCAGCAGGGTGGGGATTTTGGTAGGTAGGAAGGGTCCTGGAAAAGAGAGGAATCATTGTCTGGGTAGTAAACTCAACTCTCTATAATATGGGTAGCAAACTCGAAGAAGTCTTCATGCTGGTCTGGGTCAGATGGACTTGATGAGAAAAACTAACAATACTCAGATTGTGTATGCTTGTTCTTGGGTTATGTTTCTACACTGCAGTTTCCATTGTTTAGACCACTTATTCAGTAAAGCTAAATCATTTTCCATATTACTGACACCTCCAGGAATATCAACCCTATTGCACACTTTTCTGTCATCAGCAACAGACAATCCTTACCTACCAAACCTTCTCATATGTCACTATCCTTACCTACCAAACCTTCTCCTATGTCCCTATCCTTACCTACCAAACCTTCTCCTATGTCACTATCCTTACCTACCAAACCTTCTCCTATGTCACTATCCTTACCTACCAAACCTTCTCCTGTGTCACTATCCTTACCTACCAAACCTTCTCCTATATCACTATCCTTACCTACCAAACCTTCCCCTATGTCACTATCCTTACCTACCAAACCTTCTCCTATGTCACTATTCTTACCTACCAAACCTTCTCCTATGTCAATATTCTTACCTACCAAACCTTAACCTCCTATGTCACTATCCTTACCTACCAAACCTTCTCCTATGTCACTATCCTTACCTACCAAACCTTCTCCCATGTCACTATCCTTACCTACCAAACCTTCTCCTATGTCACTATCCTTACCTACCAAACCTTCTCCTATGTCACTATCCTTACCTACCAAACCTTTTCCTTTGTCACTATCCTTACCTACCAAACCTTCTCCTATGTCACTATCCTTACCTACCAAACCTTTTCCTATGTCACTATCCTTACCTACCAAACCTTCTCCTATATCACTATCCTTACCTACCAAACCTTCTCCTATGTCACTATCCTTACCTACCAAACCTTCTCCTATGTCACTATCCTTACCTACCAAACCTACTTCTATGTCACTATCCTTACCTAACAAACCTTCTCCTATGTCACTATCCTTACCTAACAAACCTTTTCCTATGTCACTAATCTTACCTACCAAACCTTCTCCTATGTCACTATCCTTACTTACCAAACCTTCTACTATGTCACTATCCTTACCTACCAAACCTTCTCCTATGTCACTATCCTTACCTACCAAACCTTCTCCTGTGTCACTATCCTTACCTACCAAACCTTCTCCTATATCACTATCCTTACCTACCAAACCTTCCCCTATGTCACTATCCTTACCTACCAAACCTTCTCCTATGTCACTATTCTTACCTACCAAACCTTCTCCTATGTCAATATTCTTACCTACCAAACCTTAACCTCCTATGTCACTATCCTTACCTACCAAACCTTCTCCTATGTCACTATCCTTACCTACCAAACCTTCTCCCATGTCACTATCCTTACCTACCAAACCTTCTCCTATGTCACTATCCTTACCTACCAAACCTTCTCCTATGTCACTATCCTTACCTACCAAACCTTTTCCTTTGTCACTATCCTTACCTACCAAACCTTCTCCTATGTCACTATCCTTACCTACCAAACCTTTTCCTATGTCACTATCCTTACCTACCAAACCTTCTCCTATATCACTATCCTTACCTACCAAACCTTCTCCTATGTCACTATCCTTACCTACCAAACCTTTTCCTTTGTCACTATCCTTACCTACCAAACCTTCTCCTATGTCACTATCCTTACCTACCAAACCTTTTCCTATGTCACTATCCTTACCTACCAAACCTTCTCCTATGTCACTATCCTTACCTACCAAACCTTCTCCTATGTCACTATCCTTACCTACCAAACCTACTTCTATGTCACTATCCTTACCTAACAAACCTTCTCCTATGTCACTATCCTTACCTAACAAACCTTTTCCTATGTCACTAATCTTACCTACCAAACCTTCTCCTATGTCACCAATCTTACCTACCAAAGCTTCTCCTATGTCACTATCCTTACTTACCAAACCTTCTCCTATGTCACTATCCTTACTTACCAAACCTTCTACTATGTCACTATCCTTACCTACCAAACCTTCTCCTATGTCACTATCCTTACCTACCAAACCTTCTCCTATGTCACTAATCTTACCTACCAAACCTTCTCCTATGTCACTAATCTTACCTACCAAACCTTCTCCTATGTCACTAATCTTACCTACCAAACCTTCTCCTATGTCACTAATCTTACCTACCAAACCTTTTCCTATGTCACTATCCTTACCTACCAAACCTTCTCCTATATCACTATCCTTACCTACCAAACCTTCTCCTATGTCACTATCCTTACCTACCAAACCTTCTACTATGTCACTATCCTTACCTACCAAACCTTCTCCTATGTCACTATCCTTACCTACCAAACCTTCTCCTATGTCACTAATCTTACCTACCAAACCTTCTCCTATGTCACTAATCTTACCTACTAAACCTTCTCCTATGTCACTAATCTTACCTACCAAACCTTCTCCTATGTCACTTACATACATATTAAAAAGGACAGGACCTAAAACAGACTCTTTTGGCACAGGACATAGTGGCTTTGTACAACTGGTTTCTTACCATGTTACAATCACTACATAGGTGTTTTCTTCTTTGTATAGAAGTTTTTATTCAGAAACAGCATGGAAGTATTATTGAGTCACTATGTAGTGGTAATAATAGTGGACCTGGTATAGTATAATTTGATAACTATATATACACCTATGTGTAGGGTAGGGGGAACATATGCCTTGGGACTTGTGCCCTTTATCTTATAATACCCTTACAATGCCCCTAGAAGCACTAAAGCGCTGCAACTCTCTGAAGACCACCTTCACGTATGACTGTATCACTGACTAGCTGTGATGATTTCTGGCATTTGGGGCCTCTCCTTTAATACTACCCAGGGCCACAATTTCTCTAAATCCACCCCTGTTTACTATATAGAAGTAAATGATTTATTCCATATATGTTCATAAAATAGACATTTTGCATACATAGTGGAAAATATTATGCTCATGTGAATCATTTCTGCCTTTGGCAACAAGCCCAGAGGGTCACAATAAGTTCATTAATGTATAAAGCTCACTGTGTAGTATATATGGCTATAAAATCTATATATTAAAAAAAATCTGCCCCTGTATACAAGAAAAATCAGCATTTCCATAACAGAGTATTTTAGCATTTCTATATAAATTAGGTAAAACTGTACTTCACCTGGTATATTGTGTTACTTGTCTATTTGACACAATCAATAGGAAATACAAGAACAATATTCAGAGTATTTCAGAAAGAAGATTGCTGGCACGCGATAAATATTTAATTAGCATTTTCCTTTTATCCAGTCTGTTATATAGTCTTATAGACTTTTAAACTACAATAGTAAAAAAAAAAATTAATAATATAGAAAAAATAGAATCTGAAAAAAAGTAAAAGTAAATTTTGAAATATTAGCATTTGTTTTAAAATATACTATATTTCTAAATAATATATAAATATATTATATATTTAATTTGGTTATGTACATTTGGTTATGGCATTGACACATTTATACAGAATACAGAATATTACTTACTGTATCTCTTTGGTCCATCTTCTAAGCAAAATGACAATGTTAACGTTGCATCATCTTCAAAAAATTCTGTAGTAAAGGCATCCCACCAAAGATTGTCACTATCCTAGCAAAGAAAACAAAATACGTTTTATTACATACACCCTTAAAAGTTTGCAAGCCATAGCGTATAAGGTGCTCACTGCTTTCCCCCACCTTGTTGAAATATAGGGAGAGATCTATCAATCAAGGCTGGCGGGGCAGGCAGAAGGCAACAGGGACTGCCCCATGACTTATAGTATAGGCAGCATGAACATCATGAGAGATTCTCTTTAAAGGGGTACTCCAGGGAGGAAGGGATATTAAGATAAACTGGTGTCAGAAAGTTATACAAATATGTAAATTATTTATGTTCAAAAAATTCAACTCTTTAAGTACTTATCAGCTGCTGTATGTCCTGAAGGAAGTGTTGTTTTTCTGTTCAAATAAAACTTGTTTTTAGGCATAATACTGGCCTGACAAGAAAGGCAGACTGGGCATGACGCCTGGGATCCTTTCTCATGGAGCTGCTATTATGCCTAAAAACAAGTTTTATTCTGGTGGCATTGCAAGGTGGGGTGTCAATGAGGCGGGGCCTGGAGCATCCGTTCCCTAGGCCTCCATCGCCTCTCTCAGAGTGAGGCAATAGACCTAGGGCTTGGATGCTTCATCCACACCCCACCACATTGACACCCTGCCTTGCCACAAAAATAAAACTTGTTTTTAGGCGTAATATGGACCCCATGAGAAAGACAGACCCCGTTACCAGACATGGCGTGGTGATGGCTACAAACCGGTACTGGGGGTTTGGGGTGGGTGGCGTCCATTACAAATTTGCTTTAAATTAATAATTACACATCATTTTCTATATCAATATTTATTTAGGAAAATCCTGAACTCTTGCAGTTTTCACTAAGCTTCATAATAATTTGACCCTTCCTGTTCTGTAGAGATCACTTATTAGTTATCATATATGACCATCACAAGGCAGGTGACAGATGACACCTCTGTTATAAAGCTAAAAGCGTAAAACACAAGATCCACCCACAATAGGTCATGAGCTCTCCTCCCCTCACCCCTCTGTACAATGATCTCTGCACAGGTCACAGAGCATGTCTAGAACTGTCTCATAGAAATCAATTATTCATCTCCAAACATCAGTTTACCAACTAAAGCAAATCCCTGAACTGTTTTAAATAAAATAACATAGCAGCAACTCTGGTAAGATGGCTTCTGCTATGACCATGCACAGAAAATAAAATAAAAACATGTACAAATAAAATTAGAAACCAATTAGAAATAATAACATAAATCAGTTAAAATGTGTGTATATATATATATATATATATATATATATATATATATATATATATATATATATTCAGGTTTGTCCCTTTAAAACTTTGCTTTCTTGAATATGCCCTATTGTTGCACCTTTAGAGCCCCGTTTAAGGGTATGCATATTTTGTCTCTTCCTATTCAAAAGTCAAAAAGAGATCACCTTTGTTATATTTTTTCATATTGTTCACCAATCTTCTAAAATAGTGTCATCAATAAACTTTTTTCCTGTTGAATTTGCATGTACTCTGCATGTCTCACTATGGAATTAGATGTACATGTAAATATCAAAGAACAGTGTATCTCTAGCAGGTCAAGTGAAGCCATAATATGGACCTTTGGATAATACCCTAGAGCAGTGATGGGGAACCTTTTGATCTCCAGCTGCTGCAAACTATAATTCCCATCATATCTGGGCAGCCAAAGCCATATCTTTAGTTGTCCAGGCATGATGGGAATTGTGGTTTTTCCCTGGGTTCTTTCAATGCACACTGGACTTTCTGAATATGCAAAGTGTGTTAGACAATAAATCCCAATGGGTCATTTCCTCTTTTTTTTCTTCACTCTATTCATTGGCCATTGCTGCTAACAATGCTAAACCATAGAGATCAGGGATCTCTCTGATCTCAGCTATTAGAACGGCCATTGGGGTGGGACAATGTACCCAGCTTTTTCAGAAAAGAGGGGGACAGAAGTCTTTAGCATTTATGGTAAATTAATAATTTCCTGATTGAAAAGAAAATTCACCATTACCTTACAATGCTGAAAATGAGAAATAGTTTGACAGAGATTGGATATATGAATACTCAGTTTTAGGCTATGCCCACATGTCATCTTTTCTTTTAGGATTACCATCATTTTGAGGCCAAATAGTAGCTATTATTTTATAATAATGGCCATTGTTTGTACAATTAGGGCCATCATTATGAAATAGCATCCATTATTTTGCCTCAAAATGACAGTAGTCCTAAAAGACACCCATCAAATGGTTAGCCATTGGGGATATTTATCAAACTGGTGTAAAGTAGAATTGTCTTAGTTGCCCACAACAACCAATCAGATTCCACCTTTCATTTTTTAAAGACTCTGTGAGAAATGAAAAGTGAAATCTGATTGGTTTCTAGGGGCAACTAAAACAGTTCTACTTTACAGCAGTTTGATAAATCTCCCCCATTGTGTGAATGTAGCCTAAAGATTTTAGATTTAGTAAATAACTGAAAATTTCAAAAATGACATAGAAAAAAGTTCAATCTTGTCAACTTTTTCTGATGGCTAAGAGAACAAACAGAGCCTATTAATATGGTGCTTTTCAGTTAGTAGCCAAATCCATTACCAAAATTGGTATTTTTCTTCTTTTATATATATTTTTTACTTTCCTATTTGTTAAATAAACAGACAAATAACATAATTAAACATCTCAGTTGTTACTTCTGAGTTTTTTTTTACTAAGCAGGACAAAAGCAAAGAACTTTATGTTAAAAAAAGTGAACATAAAATTGCCTTTTTGGCAAAGATTTCTAAAGTCCAACTTAGCGGAAAATTTAATTCAAAAGATCTGCTCAGCTAGAAATGCAGAAATCAGTCCCGGAGAAAAAGTGCTTGGTTTTCTATGAGGAGAAAAAAAAAAGAAAAGAAACAAAAGATTAAAAACTGAAATTCGAGAACTGCCCTAGGCAGGTTTAAGTTATGGACTGACAGGTAGTGTGGAGTTCTACCAGACTAATTATTTTCCTATTCAACAGTAATGAGAAATTGCCATGGCAACTAAGTTCTCCCCTGGCAGACGGTATATGCACACCACACACAGAGTCATGTGAAGGGAACAAGTAACATGGAGCATATACGTGCAGTGTTGACCATTTTCTTTATGATGTTCCCCAATTACATGAGGTAATTGACCTAATATGGATAATAGGAACTGGAAGACCATAAAACACTGAACGAAAAAGCCTATTATTGGAGCACTATAAAGAATGTGTTAAACGTCATGGTGCAATCTAAGCAATGCCAATGTGGCGATATTATGATATTATTCTCTACATACATGTTGCGTAGTAAAGCCTCGAAAGGCTAAGAGTTAATATGGATAACTGGATTTCATTAATATGGACAAAATCACCACAAAATGATATAATATTTTAATCAGGTTTCTATTATGAACATAAATATATATATATATATATATATATATATATATATATTTTTTTATATATATTGTTATAAAAAGTCTTAAAATATTCCAGTTTTCAGGCTAGTCAGTGGAGCACACAATAGGCTGACATTTTCTGTGTTTGGAATCGTACTTGTCAGCTCTGCCTCGTAGACTGGGACAGGGTCATCAGAGTCATCTCATTATCATGAGAGACCAGGGACTTTAACGACTGCTTGAGGCCTAGATAAGGCTGGATAGCAACACAGCAGAGGCAGATAAGGCTCACTATGGTCTCTGGGGAAGACCGCTCTACTCCATTGCTTCCTGGAGACTGTGTTAGTTCATGGGCACCTTTCTGTCAATTAACTCCTTTTTATTATGGTTTCCATAAAGCATACAACCTGCTGCATTGTCTATATAGACATGGATGCATAGAGGACCAAAATGGCTGAATTTTAAAAATAAATATAACTTTTAAACAGACCTACAGTAATAAACACATTGGACCATATTTACTAAAACTGTCTAAAATAGTGTAAATCTAGTCTAGACTGTCTAAGTCAACTTCATCCCAGGCAGTCAGGCTGTTTGATAAATCTTTCATATTCTTTGACTGTCTAGTCAAAGTTTGTCTAGTCTAAAACTTCTAAAAAATATGACGTAAGTCTAGTAAGATGGCCTCTAGTTAAATTACGACAGTATTTTGGTGCATTTGCATTAGTAGATCGACCGTAATCATTTGGTTTTTTTTTTGCACATGCTAAAATTTAAGCATACCAGTCATTAAGATGAGCCGGGAGCAGTGCGTGGCACCAGACTTCTCTGCTGTCAATAATTTCTGTTCAGTGGCCCCATAGACATAAAATAGAGATTGGGGAATGAAATACTCTACACACTGCTCCTCCCCACTCATTCTCACGATGGATTGGGATCTCAGCAATAAGACCCCGACTGACCAACAAAAATTTTTATTATGACCATGCCTTTTTTATGCATCATCATTGATTTGTTGCCATTGTAACATTTTTTTATATCCATTTTCTTTATTTTAGATAAATGTAATGGAGACCATATTTAATCCAAAAGACTTCAGCCATGGTTCTGTTTCGGTCCTTAGGATTTCTTTGGTAGTATTCTTCCTAAAGAACTCTTTACTGGATTTGAAATGCTACTGAAACCAAAGTTATGATTCCATGTTCCTTCATTTATTGAGGGCTCAGCATAATTTTTGGGTCTCACTAATAAAAGGATATATGGCTTAGAGGGAAGAGGTTGTGACTTACAGGAAACTGAGCTTAAAAAAATGCCACATTGTGCCATAATTTGGCAATAAATATGTTTGTGCCAGCCAAGAATTGGTATTCTGTAAGACAAAAGATTCCACAAATGCACCAATGATAACATATAGCATAAACCACTGGTGGATCTAGCCTAGTTTGAAACTAGATTAAAGGCAATATTTCAAAAGTCACCATCTCCATTTAAAATGGAGAATAATTATTAAAGGGGTTGTCCAGGATAACCACATAAATTGCTATGCCACCTGTCCCGCTCTGCTGCAGCTGCCAGTTACCGGGCCTCCTGCTCTCCGCCCATCAGCATCTCCACAAAATTACTGACGTGTTACTCCCACTGGAAATGGCTGCTCTGTATAGATTTTATACTGTCTATGTTGTGCAGCCATTTCTGGTGGGAATGTCACATCACCGTGTGTCATGGAAACGCTGACATTGGCCTGGTAACCAGCAGCAGCAGGACAGGTAAGTATACATCACTGTCATCCCCACAGACCCGGCAGCATAGCAATTTATTGGATTATCCTGGACAACGCCTTTAATAAATCTATCCAAACTGTAAAGATTACTCTAATAATGACCTCTCTTCTAAGTATCAAGAAGACAGAAAACATCTTCAGTCACGGCTAAGGTCAAGAAACATGACTCCACAAGGAACAAGGCAATGAGTGTTAATAAGATTGACAAGAAGATTGTATTCCTATGGATGGATATGTGTGTGTGTATGTATATATATATATTTCCCAAAATGTAAAACCTTAATAAAATCTTTTACACTTGGTAATGTCAACCCAATTTTGCAGTGATCATTTTGCATGATTTCCTCTGCACTCACTAAATATTCTCTCTTACAAAGTCTATTCATATGTAAGAAACTATAGTTTAAAGGGTATGGTCAGCAGTGTGAATACCCTACACAGTTGCCACGAATGTTCCTGTCTTCCATTTCTAAATGCAATGATCTCAATTATAACAATCTGTCAGAGTAAGTCAGCGTCAGAAGACACGGGAGCCAGTAACAGCGCTCAAATGTCACCCGTGCTTCACATGTCATCAGATGCCGCCTAGATGCCAATTAGTTTAGCAAAATGTCTATTTGTTTAAAGTTTTAAAGGCTACTGTACAGCTGACATCTGCCTGGGCAGGGTGCTAGATTGCATTTCACACTTCATCACGGGAGACAAGTTGACAATTCACATCTAATTAGGAAAAAAAGGTCTCAAATATGTTAATAGATTCTGTAGTGAGTTTGGGAGCAGTTTGGCTTATGTAAAAATATTGTATTTTAGTGCTGCTTATGTGACAATCACGCCATAGAGTAAGTCAAGGAAAAAGCAATTCTGGGAGTTAGTTTTGTCTTGATTTGGGGCAAAGATTTGGCTGCTATGTATAAATATTCAGTTCTAAGTTAGTGCTCCTTATAGGTACTGAGCACTGGGGGCACATGCCTCATCAGCCCTTCCTCTACTAGAGCTATGTTCAAGATGCAGAATTGATCAAATTATCAAATTATATATGTTACACCTACATTAAGGCAGAAGAGTATAGGTGTTCGTATATTCAGGGCATATGAAAGGCTGTATATAGGAGAACTGACTGGTCACGGGGGTCCAACTGTTGGAACCCCCCCCCCCCCCACTTGAATACAAGATTGGGGACTGAAGTCTCCTGTTAGGATAGAGCGGTGGGTCATGGATGTCTGCTGTTACTCCATTCATTCTCTATGAGAGCGGACATAGATAGTAAAGTATAGTGTGTTTGGCTGTGTCTACGGGTTCTATAGCGATTGAATAGAGTGGCAAAAAAAATTCATAACTCGCCATTCCATACTGGGTTCCATGGAGATTGAACAAACTGGTAAAACAGTGGCAGGCTCTGACACTCCATTCTAAAGGAAGGCCCAGGTCTCTGTTCTCAGAAGTGTGGGGGAAGGGGGGGAATCTTTAAGAACAAACCCAGTGATGAAGATATACAAAGACTGGTTCCTCCTACACCAGTTACACTAGTATGTTGACATAAAATGCATTAACTTTATTAAGGGACGCATAAAAGGGACGCATAAAATTGTGCAACTTCTGTCTTTACAGTAGTTGTCTCAGCTGCTCAACTTTTGGGGACATTGTCAACATGGCGTTATAGCTTTTTGCCAGCTTGAAGGGCAACATCATGCAGCCACTGGCCATTACAGACAGCCCCGATAATGCAGCGATGACAGCACCAAACCATCCCAGTAGACACGCCCAACTGTTCAATCGGGGTGAAAATTATGGTCCCCCTTAAGCCAGAAAATGCAATAAAAAACTGCTATGGCCAAGTCTCGATTTTTGCCAGTTTTCCTTCAGTTGGTAGGTAATTTACACCTCCATTAGGTATTTGCCCTCAGCAGGTAGATAATTTCTCCCCATTAGGTTAATGCTCTTGGTGGTTAAATGACCCCCCCCCCCCAAGCCACCCATTAGGTAGAAGCTAATATAATATACTCTCACCTTATTTTTTTTTAATCAGATAGTTTTTATTTGGTTTTTTAACAAAACAATTTTTGAACACAGATATATAAAGGGAAACATAAAAAAAGGGGTATCTGCAATCAAATAATTACCTCGTGTAATATTATATCATGTAACATTGGAAGCGACTTAACATGCCCTTGTGTTAGGTACAATTAGTGTCCCAATTATAGATGATATGAAAAAAAGAACAAGAAAAGAACAAGATCAGTCATTAGCAGACAACCTTAACTAAGGAAAAAAAAGTGAACAAACATACACGTGTATCGTAGCACCGAGGAGATCATATTATAAAAAGTTCCATAGACACATCTAAGCCCTACAATAGATCATATAGTGCGAGAGATAGGATACGCGTATCCGTTTGACATTTTGCATTAATGGCTGCTTGATAATCTCACCTTATTAGGTAAATGCTCCCAGGAGTAAGATAATCCCTTAGGTAGACACCCCTAGTAGGTAGATAATTACCCTTAATAGGGGAGATGCCCCACGTTGGTATATAATCCCCATCCCATCAGTAGGTTGTAATTACCCCACTAAAGAATGCATGTACTCTACGGGAGCAGGGTTTCCAGTTTACATGTACATACGATCACTCACTTAACATTCTCAAGGATGTAAAATTTTGCGCCTCTAAGAATTTTCAGCCGGGGGCAACTAAGTTCCCGCTCACACATACAACACCACTGGCATATGATGCAGCCCAAAACCACGTTCATATGGCAGTAGTTAATTCTGTTCTCCATCAGTTTGCATAGTTGAAGCCAGGTGCAAGAACAAAACACAGGTTGTAATCTTTCCGTAATTATATTTTTTCTCTGTGTAGGTTCCACTTCTGATTTTGGCTTATGGATACCAATGCAAAATACTAGTGGAATATACTGCTGTGTGAAAGTGGCTATTTAAGTAGAGAGCCATTTACTGTAAATTGTTCACAGCTGTTTCAGGCTTATTAGCCTTCAACCACTCAAGGTATGGAAACAATGGCTGTATGGAGTTAGGACTTGGGAGGTCCAAATGGAAGGTAGGCAGCAATGTTATGGTGGGAAGATCTAAAAGGAACCAAACTTTTGTAATTGTAGCTCATTTACTCTTACTGAGAATGGATGTGTATTATTCATCCCTATGTCTATGTCCCTATGCCTTGACTGTTTACAAAGGCTGAATACAAACTGTAGTAATAAATGATGAAAAATATGACTGCCCGGCCTTGGTCCCAGATGTAAAGAGAATTAGTCTGATAGTAGTTGTAAATATATATATATATATATATATATATATATATATATATATACGTTTTTTTTTTGTTTTTTTTTATGGAATAAGTGTGAATAAATACATACAAGATATAGGTTTTACTTTTAAAACATCCTTTTATTTTCTCACTAGGAGTTAATTGGCGAGGGTTGTCTAGTGGGAATAAGCATGTGTGGGCCACCATAGTTAATTTAGGGTGCACATCCTCACAGTACTTACAGCGGCATCTACTATCATCTAAGCCCTGCTCATTCATGTAGAGCCTTAAGCTTTCATACTTGCATTTCAGGACATATTGCTTATTCTACAGTGGCTGGAAATTACTGGTGCAGAACTAAACATGGCTTTGAAAGTGTCACTGTAATGCTGGATCTGCTTTTAAATGCTACTGATATACACAACTGTATCTGGAAAGTCTATGATACTGATCATTAAAAACATGCAGCAGAAACGTTTTATCCTAATCCTTGAAAAAAGGAATTTGGCTCATTAAATGGGTCTCTCTCCCTGCAAAGTTTACATCCCCGCTGCACTGGTTTAATGTGGGTGTTGTAATATATATGCGTTACTAATCCAAATGGCAACGAAAAAAGTATATATATATATATATATATATATATATATATATATATATATATATATATAAAATTATATTATTATTATTATTTCAAGATAGGTATTATGATTTATTGTGTTAATAATTTTTCAGTAAACCACTATTTTATATATAAAAAAAAAAGTTAATAAATGAATAAATATTAACTATATATAAACATTATTGATAAAGTAATGAAATGCACAGATATGTTAGCGAATAGAGATGTGGTGTTTCATATGGTGTAAACATGTCTACATCATGTACAATCGATATTTTGATATGTTTTGACTATGTAATGTATTACTACTGATAAAGATATGTTTAGATGTATAGTGATTGCTCTGTGGACCTAAGGATGCTTCTTTTGGGCTGCTGTCACATACAGACTGACTTGTCAGCTTCTTACTGAATATATTTGATATGTTTCTTTTTCTGGAGTTAGAAGACCATGGTACTGCACTTGCTGTTTATTGTGTTGTTGTGGGGGGGTTGTTGTTTTTTTTTTTTTTTTTGTAAGATATTGGTCCTTGTGTTGCAGAATTTTAATGGTGATTCATTACATTTCCAAAGGATGTTACTTTTATTTATTGCAAGTAGGTAAATTATAATCTGCATCCCCACCCCTCCACTACTCCTCCTAGCAGTGTACATTCCTGCCCTGCTCCCTCTACTCCTCCTCCCAGCAGCCTGCATCCCCACCCTGCTCCCTCTACTCCTCCTCCCAGCAGCCTGCATCCCCACCCTGCTCCCTCCACTACTACTCCTAGCAGTGTACATTCCTGCCCTGCTCCCTCCACTACTTCTCCTAGCATCCTGCATCCCCACCCTGCTTCCTCCACTACTACTCCTAGCAGTCTGCATCCCTACCCTGCTCCTCCACTACTCCTCCTAGCAGCCTGCCCCCCCTACCCTGCTCCCTCCACTACTCCTCCTAGCAGCCTGCATCCCTGACCTGCAGTCTGCATCCCCACCCTGCTCCCTCCACTACTCCTCCTCCTAGCAGTATACATCCCTGCCCTGCTCCTTCCACTACTTCTCCTAGCATCCTGCATCCCCACCCTGCTCCCTCCACTACTCCTCCTAGCAGTGTACATTCCTGCCCTGCTCCCTCCACTACTTCTCCTAGCATCCTGCATCCCCACCCTGCTTCCTCCACTACTACTCTTAGCAGTCTGCATCCCTACCCTGCTCCCTCCACTACTCCTCCTAGCAGCCTGCCCCCCCCCCTACCCTGCTCCCTCCACTACTCCTAGCAGTGTACATTCCTGCCCTGCTCCCTCTACTCCTCCTCCCAGCAGCCTGCATCCCCACCCTGCTTCCTCCACTACTACTCCTAGCAGTCTGCATCCCTACCCTGTCCCCTCCACTACTCCTCCTAGCAGCCTGCACCCCCACCCTGCTCCCTCCACTACTCCAAGCAGTGTACATCCCTGCCCTGCTCCCTCCACTACCCCTTTCTAGCAGTCTACATCCCTGCCCTGCTCTTTTACTCCTCCTCCTTGCAGCCTGCATCACCACCCTGCTCCCTCCACTACTACTTCTGGCAGTCTGCATCCCCACCCTGCTCCCTCCCCTACTACTCCTGGCAGTCTGCATCCCCACCCTGCTCCCTCCACTACTACTTCTAGCAGCCTGCATCCCCACCCTGCTCCCTCCACTACTACTTCTGGCAGTCTGCATCCCCACCCTGCTCCCTCCACTACTACTTCTAGCAGTCTGCATCCCCACCCTACTCCCTCCACTACTACTCCTAGCAGTCTGCATCCCCACCCTGCTCCCTCCACTACTCCTGGCAGTCTGCATCCCCATCCTGCTCCCTCCACTACTCCTCCCAGCAGTCTGCATCTCCACTCTGCTCCCTCTACTCCTCCTCCTAGCAGTCTGCATCCCTGCCCTGCTCCCTTCACTCCTCCTGCTAGCAGCCTGCATCCCTGCCCTGCTCCTACCACTACTCCTTCTAGCAGTCTGCATCCCTGCCCTGCTCCCTCCACTACTCCTCCTAGCAGCCTGCATCCCCACCCTGCTCCCTCTACTCCTCCTCCCAGCAGCCTGCATCCCCACCCTGCTCCCTCCACTTCTTCTCCTAGCAGTGTACATTCCTGCCCTGCTCCTTCCACTACTTCTCCTAGCATCCTGCATCCCCACCCTGCTTCCTCCACTACTCCTCCTAGCAGTCTGCATCCCTACCCTGCAGTCTGCATCCCTGCCCTGCTCCCTCCACTACTCCTCCTTGCAGCCTGTATCCTTGCACTGCTCCCTCCACTACTCCTCCTAGCATCCTGCATCCCCACCCTGCTTCCTCCACTACTACTCCTAGCAGTCTGCATCCCTACCCTGCTCCCTCCACTACTCATTCCAGCAGTCTATATTTCTGCCCTGCTCCCTCCTCTCTGCCTTCTAGCACACTGCATCCCCGCTTTGCTCATCCTATTGGTGAGTTGGTTCCCTGTAGAAAAATATTAGAAGTGTAAATTTCTTTGCATTTTGCATCTGGACAGGGATGTAGAAGCCACTAAAATAGTAACTGACACACAAAATATACTTGTCATGTCAAAATATGGAAGGATTAGTTAGCTTGACTAGACCATCTAAATTTGCATGGCTGAGGATTGTCATCATCCCCATCCATTAATCAGTATTTATTATTAATACTAACGTTTGATGAAAATGTAAGCTTTTTTGTCTTTTGATTGTGTATTTGTTATCAGGTTTTCTGTATGAAACTACCGTGTAAAAAAAAAATTGTTTCTGGTAAAAAGTCACAAGATAATATAGAATCGTATAAGACCAAAAGCGGAAAACTAAGCAGAGAGGATTAGTTATATGCATTGTGATTAAAGAACAAAGGGACTGTGGTCTATTTAATGCTAGTCTCTTATTTTATTATACTACTTTATATATTGTACATATTCATTCTATGATTACTATATTAATTATCATAATAAATAGCTTCCACATAGTGCATATAGTGTATTTACAGGCCAGACCTTTACATTCTAAATTACAAAGATGTAGGTTTAAAGCGAATGTACCACTGTTTTTTGGGGGGATTTTTTTGGAGCCGCCTCCTGGGTCACCACCGGTCTATTACTGAGCATCGGCCCAGCATGAATCAGTGGAGGTGGGCCCGCTGGCCCCCAGAGTGACAAACCCCCTCCCCTCTGTGACACGGCTCCATTAGAATCAACGGAGCGTAGACTGTCACATTGGGGGCCGGCAGGCCCTACTCCAGTGATGCATGCCCAGACGGCGCTCGGGAATAGACCAGCAGCGTGCTCAGGGACTGGAAGGTGGTTCAAAAAAGGACTGTGGCACCGAAATCCTCATGCTGGCCCCAATCTATTCATGTAAAAAACAAAAAAGCGATGTACCTATGGTACATTTACTGTAAATGGACACCATCACCTCTATGACGCGGCTCCGTTAGAATCAAAGGGGCCACGTCATAGAGGGGAGGGAATTCCCTCCCACTGGGGGAGGGCGGGCCTACATCCAGTGCTTGAGCAGCAGCCGGTAACCGTGGAAAGAACGGCGCCGTACAGGGGAACCGGGCCACAGTTCGAAAAACGGACTGTGGCACCGGCTTCTGCGTGACGGCGTCGTTCTATCCCTGTGTCAGGTTAAAGAGGACATACCTGGTGGTACATCCTCTTTAACTTTTGACCTACCAGAAGTAGGGTGGGCTAAGTGAGTTTATTACCTGTAATAAGTGAACGGGACAGACACCTAATGTAAGTCTGTGCAGAGAGAGAGGGGAGAGAAGCGCTCAGCCATGCACTTCTTTCCTAACTCGTTGTAGCAATCAGTCTGGATCTGAACACTCAACAACATTCAAAGAACACTTTAAAGACTTTTCCCCATCTTATATAGTAATCACTGCATCCTCCTCACTGATTTCCCCCCTGCACATAAGCATTCAGGTCACCAGCCTGTGCTGTGGCTACCCTGCACACAACCAGACATGGGTTAGGGTTTGTAGCCAGAGAGATCATAAAAAGATGACATCTCCTGGCAATATGCCATTATAGGAAATCCCTTTAAGGGAAGAGACATTGATATCATGGATATACTGTAGGTGAAAAGCTATATAAATGCTGTCAGTACTAATAGAGAAACCTGTGAGTTCTGCTTCCTACACCCACAAAGAGTGAGTAACAGCTTTTTCTAGATGAGTGTGAATACATGTGGAGATGACAAACGCTCTATGTGGGTGGAGGAAGCAGGACTTCTAGGCTTTCTCTATGCTTTCAGGCAGCATTTACTCTATACAGCATCTTACAAAAATACTGAATCAAATTGTAGAAATGTATACATCACTGTTCCCAGAATCTACTCTTCTGTCCTATACTTCCCTCACATAGGAGACTTGACATAGCCTCTTTAAGAGGTTATCTTATTGCATGTACTGTATGGTCATATGCTAATTTGGCCTTATATTAGAATTGTTATGGTACTTATTTTTTTTCTTCTTCTTTCAAATGAACTGAAAGTTATATAAATTTGTAATTTACTTCTATTTAAGAATCTACAGTCTTCCGGTACTTATCAGTTGCTGTATGTACTGCAGGAAGTGGAATATTCTTTCCAGTCTGACACAGTGCTCTCTGCTGCCACCTCTGTTCATTTCAGGGACTGTCAGAGCAGTAGAAAATCCCTACAGAAGAATCACCTGCCCAGGACAGTTCCTGACATGGACAGAGGTGGAAGCAGAGAACACTGTGTCAGACTGGAAAGAATACACCACTTTCTGCAGGACATACAGAAGCTGATAAGTACTGGAAGATTGGAGATTTTTAAATAGAAGCAAATTACAAATCTATATAAGTTTCTGAAACCAGCTGATTTTAAAGAGAACCAATCACGGCCAAATGTTTTTTTTATTGCTCCGTTTAATAAGATTTCATTTTAATACATTTTTGTAAATATAATTAATCAATTTTTTTGCCGGGTTTTTAATATATTTGCATTTCCCTTCCCTTTACTTTTGAAAAGAGCCGGCGCGCGACAGGAAACTCCCGGCATGCCGAGCGGCGGGAAGTGCTCCCATGAGCCTTTGCCTGCCGCTCTGTAAATACACAGTGATCCAGCGCTATACAGTGCGAGATCGCTGTGTATAAATGTCCTAACTGACAGTTTAGTTTATCTCTGAAGATACAGACTGCCCTAATCCATCCTAGCGGCACAGTAAGGCCGGGCGCGGCCATCTTGATTATGTCCCTTGCGTTCCAATGTTGCGTTCCACCATCGGGCCGCAAGTGACGTCATCAAGATGGCGCCCGGCTTTACAGCACCGCTACAGAGGACTGGGTAAAGTATAAGATACAGACTGCAAAAGCAGTCTGTATCTTCAGGAATAGACTTTATGAAGATACAGACTGCATTTGCAGTCTGTATCTTATACTTTACCCAGTCCTCTGTAGCGGTGCTGTAAAGCCGGGCGCCATCTTGATGACGTCACTTGCGGTCCGACGGTGGAACGCACCATTGGAACGCAAGGGACATAATCAAGATGGCCGCGCCCGGCCTTACTGTGCCGCTAGGATGGATTAGGTAAATTAGAAAGATACAGACTAGACAGATACAGGTAAAGGCAGTCTGTATCTTCAGAGATAGACTTAGGGAGAGAGGAACTTTTACAACAGGGACAGTTAAATTTAGGTGATTGGTCCTCTTTAAAGAAAAATATTTTCATCAAAGTACCCCTTTTAACTGAGTGCTTCCCCCTGCTCACCTAGTATCTCAGCACCCAGATCCAGACTGATCATAACTTTTTAAATCTATATGAATAAAAAATTATATTTACTAACAATGTATTACAAATAGAATGGGTCTGTTAGCTAAAGGAATTATCCAAAAATAGGGGACAATAATGAAAGACATCTTTTATTCCTGGAAGCTGTCCTGATTTGTCATTAGCATAGTCTATTATTATTCATGCAAGTCTAAAGCATGTAGTTACAAACTATATCTATGTGTTATTAAACCAATTAAAAATGTAAATAAAATATAATGGCTATATAAGAAAAAATATATATTCGGTTCTATATGTTTTGAGAGGCAACCAGAGTTCTGGCTGGGCCTCAGCGTCGCAATGACGCTGATCCCAGCTCAGCAATAGATTGCTGTGGCCTGCAGCAGGCCAAAGCAATCTATCATCGATCTAACCGATCTTTGCTGTGTATATACACAGCATTGCTCTCCATGAGAGATCAGTGCTGTGTATATACAAGTCCCCCAGGGGGACTTCTAGTTCATGTGAAAAAAAAAGTAAAAATGTTTTTTATTAATAAAAACCCCCGTCCCCTAATAAAAGTCCAAATCACCCCCCTTTTCCCATTTTATAAATATAAATAAATAAATAAACAAATAAATAAACATATTTGGTATCGCCCGAACTATTAATTAATCACATTCTTGATCTTGCACAGTAAACGGCGCAAGCGCAAAAACATTCCAAAGTGCAAAATTGTGCATTTTTGATCGCATCAAATCCAGAAAAATGTTATAAAAGGCGATCAAAAAGTCGCATATGAAGGTACCGATAAAAAGAACACATAATGGCCCAAAAAATGACACCTGACACAGCCCCATAGATAAAAGCGCTATAAGCCTGGGAATGGAGCGATTTTAAGGAACGTATATTTGTTAACAATGGTTTGAATTTTTTACCTGTCATCAGATAAAAGAAAAGTTATACATGTTACATATCTTTGCAATCGTAACGACTTGAGAAACATATATAACAAGTCAGTTTTTCCCCAGGGTGAACAGTGTAAACACGAAACTCCCTGAAATGAAAACAAATTCCTTTTTTTTTCAATTTGACAGCGCAAATGATTTTTTTCCGGTTTCGCAGCATATTTTATGGTAAAATAAAGTCTGTCATTGCAAAGTACAATTGGTGTCGCAAAAAATAAGGACTCATTCGGGTCTCTAGGTAAAAAAAGTGCAAGTGCTATGGCCTTTTAAACATAAAGTGGAAAAAGCAAAAGCGCAAAAATGAAAATTGGCATTGACCTTAAGGGGTTAACAAGTTTGCCCTTCCCAGTATTGTAGCCACTATTATTTGGGCTCTTGTTAATATTCTATTAATATTCAATTAGCGAATCTTAACGAGTTTGACCAAAAATTAGCAAATCTTGAGAAACTAATTTCTGGCTGCTTCGCTTATCTCTCATTATAACCCATATACTTGTCACCAAGACAATGCTATCTAATCTATCACCATCATGTTATAGAGCAAGAAGAGCTGAGCAGATTAATATATATCTTTGTGGGAAAAGATTCAGTATAACTTGTAACTTGTTGATAAGGAGTCCAGGGGGCAGTGTCACTCAATGGACTGGACTCCTTAGCATGGAAACATCAGAGATTTTAATCAATAAATTACAAGTTATACTGAATCTATTCCCTTAAATATATATATCAATCCGCTCAGCACCTCCTGCTCTATAACATAATGCTGATAGCTTAGGTAGCATTTTCATGGTGACGGGTTCCCTTTAATGTCAATGAATAATATACTTGATATCCTACATTGTCATGAAATTTTAAAATCCGGAGCCTTCTACACTAATCCTATTAATCTCCATGTCACCGCATGTCATAAAGGGACTCATCTTTTTCTAGTAAAAGTACAGGACCTGTGTTTTTCATTAAAACAAGCAGATGAGGAAATCGCTTACGTAGCACCTTAAGACGTCTTCTTGATACTTTTAAGCACGTGAGTCCATGCCTTGAGTTCCCAAGCACCTTCAGCCTGTCTGATTTCCTGGGAATTCCTGATGAACTAATATTGATTTTCACATATCATTCTTGTCAAAGGGATTTATTGACGTGTCATGTTCTGTAGAAGTCTCGGCAAGGTGGCTTGAAAGGAATTATTAGGAATCCACACTCCTGAATACAAGGTGGTAAATAACTAACAGCAGCTAGTGACATTGATCCTCGCGGAATGGTCAATGAAATCTTTAGCCTACTAATTGTCAACATTGACAAACAGTTCATGATCTAAATGAACAGCTGGAAGTAATTTCAGAATGGAAATGTTCCAAGTAGGTTTAGAAAGCGAGCTTTGTGAAGCTGTTACTTTTTATTGTTAGGAACTGTGCCTCACAGCATGACTGGCGCATTGCCTAGACAGAGACTTTATACCACAGCGAGCGGCTTAATTTGCTTCTCTCGACAACACTTTAATGACGAGTCAAGGTAAATAAAGGTAACTGAATTACCGAGGTCATGTCAATTCAACAACAGCTTACAATGTGATGCATCATAATCCCTTATTTACTTCAGTCACCATTTAAATTAGTTCCGTGGTATATCCGAAAAGACATGCCGCGTACGGGAGTCAGTGTCACGGCAGAAAGCTGATTACATCTATTAGTTATCCGGACTGGATCACACAGCGATCGTGTGTCAGCAATAAATCATCCATCCCTGTTATTGTGCTTCCAGGATTATAATTAAACAGCGGAGAAATATTCTTGTCGTCTGAGAGTAATTTATAAGAATGGAGAGACTTTCTCTTTAAGGGTTAAAGGGGCTGTGCAATCATAGATAACCTCTTCCAAAAAGAGGCTGATCATTCTGTCAAGCAGCTAATTTTGTTCGGAGAATCCAGCGACTGCAAGGGCTATGGATTTCATTCGGATGAAAAAAAAATAAGGAAAGTTTTCATTCTAGCTCGTAGATGAGGGTCCTATGCAGAGTAAACCACCTTGGTTAATGTTTAATAGGACAGACCCTTTAAAGCGACTCTGAACCCACAATCTCCGCCCTCCCCCCGCCCCCCAAACCGCTTGTAACGTCTGATAGCTGCATTTAATCCAAGATTTGTCCTGGGGTCTGTTGATGCAGTTATTGTCCAAAAAAATCAACTTTTAAACTTGCAGCCCCTTGTCAAACTGACGTGGCTTAGAATATCTGTGCCCTAGTCCTGCGACGCCCCTCTGTCCCTCCTCCCCACCCTATTCATCATTAGGAATGCCCCTGGGCAGGCTTTTTTCTAATCATCACTTGTCTGAAGCCCAGAACATGTGACTTAATGATACAGCACATGTGCAGTTTTCAGACAAGTGATGATTAGGAGAAATCCTTCCAGGAGCATTCCTAATGATGAGAGGGCTGGGAGGAGGGACGGAGAGGCTATGCAAGCCTAGGGCACAGACACTCTAGGCCATGCCAATTTGACACAGGGCTGCAAGTTTTAAAATTATTTTTTAGGATTAAAAGCAGCTATCTGACGGTGCAAGCTTTAGCTTTTGCTCTCCAGGCATGATGTGGATTGTAGTTTTGCAACAGCTGAAGGACCAAAGGATCCCCATCCCTGCTTTAAGACAGATGTAGTTGGTGGCAGCTACAGTGTTGCCACCCTACATATGTCCCAACGTTTGACTGGAGTCCCAGCTTCTCTACACATTTTCCAAGGCCCCATGGAAACAGGAGCAGGAAGTTGATCCTGTAATATATAGTATATACAGTGTGCTACAGAGAAGCAAGACATAAAATGTATGACTTGCTGCTTAAGCATGTAGTGTTAGTGGGTGATGCATAAAGCATTGCTGCTCACACTCTGTTGTGTTTCTGCATAGTCTGACTGTATCAGACAGACACAGAGTGCGTGGACCGGCAAGTCTACTGACAGTAAGCTAGTGATGCATAGAGCATTGCTGGCTTACTGTACAGTACAGGAGGAGGGACTCTTTTTGCTTGATGAGAGTTTATACTTCTCTAAGTAGTTTGGGTGGCACTCTATGCCAGGAGTGTAGGTCACCACTGAAACAACTGTATAAGTGACCACAAAAACTCCTTTCTTGTTTCCATATTTTATCCACATTAGAAACTCTTTAATTTGAGCTTAAAGCATCCCTATTTTTCTAACCAGCACACCCCCTTTATTACTTTAGAAGAGAGAGAGAGATACATAGTTGTTTTCATATACTGGCCACAGCATGTTCTTTCTTTGGATGTGCTGTAGTCGTGTTCTACCCACTGAAGTATTTAGCTGATTTCCATATGTATATCGGTATATGGAGTTGAGCTAACCCCTTACACATATTGATGAAGTCAGTGCACCTATAAATATAGATGAAATAGTTTCACATTTTTGTCTGTAGGAATATTTCAATGCATAATTCTGCATACTTTTATACTATGAATGTACTTTTATGGTCCTTAACTTGTGAAGACCTGTAGCAGGGTGCCAATTCTGAAATTTCCTAGAAGGTTATTTTCAGAGATCTGAAGACTCCCTATAAAGCGGAAAACCCCTTGTAAGGTAAAAATATTCATATTTGAAATTTTCTATAGGCAAGTCAAGCCGAGTTAAAAAAAAATATAGGAAGACATTTAGACTCAGCACAGTAGTAAGGATCAGGGGTTGCATTCAGTATCAGCCCTTATGGATCCTATAGACAGCTCTTCTGGTTACCAGGTATTGAAGAATGTATTGAAGAATAGAATCTGAATGTCTGCTATCCTCTCTCCATCCCTTATCTGCATGTCCTGCCAGTAGTCTGTATTCTTTATAGTCCTATAGTTTCTTTCTACATTTGTTTGTATGTATCCAGGCACATTATTCATCCCCCATCAAGTTACTCTAACTGTAAAGCAGAACTGAATTCTGATTCTCTGTGTAGAGATCCAACAAAAAGTAGGAACACTTTAAAAAAGTAGGAAGAATATTCCATGGAACTGGATTGACATTTTTACATTCTATTTAGCATTTAGAATTAGGTTCTCAGTAATCCAGCCTTCCACTTCTCCCAGATGGGATGACCCCGCCAGGCTCTGCCTGCCATAGAAGAGACTGTGCCAACTTCAAATATTTATCAGTGCAGTCTCTAGAGGCAGCATCACACTGCTGCTTCCCATGGGCATGCTTTCCCTTGAGTCCTTCTTCAATAACATACAATTTGGATTTCTATTAGGATGTGGCTTCTAGATCATTTTATCTGCTATACAAGCACTGTCAGTCAGTGTCAGGCTGGAGTTCCTCAGACTAACCAAAAGAATGAGTTCTGAATTTCCGGAGATCTCTAAAAATTGCAGCTGCAACTACTACCCCTACACAGCTGCATATCTCCTGCACCACGAATCATGTTTCTTACTGTAGCACTACTACTACTACTACTACTACTACTACTACTACTACTACTACTACTACTACACAGCAACACATCTCTTGTCCTGCCATGTTCTATTATGTACAGCTTCTGCTAATGATACTACTGGCATCTCCAGTGTTGTCTATCATGTTCTTCTGCTGTCTGGAACCCTAATCTACAAGGTGGTCCATAAGTAGGTGGACAGTATGTGTAATAGGGTTATGGATAGGGAAGATTTATTAAACATGGTGTAAAGGGAAACTGGCTCAGTTGCCCCTAGCAACCAACCAGATTCCACTTTGTATTCCTCACAGACTTTTTGGAAAATGAAAGGTGGAATCTGGTTGCGACTGAGCCAGTTTAACTTTACACCATGTTTGATAAATCTCCCCCATCCATATCCCTATTACACATACTGTCCACCTACTTTTGGGTCACCCTGTATATGGGATGAATGTGAAAAAACTAATATCAATAAGACCTCAGAGTTGCATACACAACTTCCAAAGCCAGTCAGTGCATTTCCGATTGAGACTGAATCAGATCTAATATGATAGTTAATTCTAAGAAATCAGACCTGAAACAATTCCGTCAGTTTTGCTCATCTCCAGTTGTTGTTATCATTTCTCACCAATAGTACATTAATTTAAGATCAATAAGATCTAATAGCCTATTTGTGAAACAACGCACAAGAAATAGATGCTAATGGCAAGTAATACGTCTCAAGGCTATGTTCACACAACATTTTTTTCAGCTCCGTTTAAAATGACGTCCGTTATTTTGAGTCTAAAATAACGGACGTTTTTCGAAGCCTGGCATCCCCTGGCAAGACGGGTGTTTGCACATTATTCTAGTTTGGGGTTACTAATTGGCCTTTGGTTGTGGCTTAATTGAAAAATCCATTGAATTTAATAGTAAAAACGGAGAAAGAACAGTGACAATAGAAGAACTGTGTGTGAACAACTAATAAAAAACGTCCGCTATTTGCAAAAAACGTCCGAAAATAATGTTCATGTTCATTATTTTGACGTCCACGGCAAAAATGTCCATTTTTTAATGCATTGTGTGGATAGGACGTCCGTCTTCCCATTGACTTCAATGCAATTGCATTGAAGTCAGTTAAATTGCTGCAAAAACTGACATTTTTTTAAATAGCGAAATTGGACGTTTTTTCTCCATTTTTGACGTTGTGTGAATATAGCCCAAAGGTCAAACCGAAGACTCTCTTTGAATTTCACTTTGGGACCAATTCTTGTATCGGAAGCCTAGACCCAATTTTTTGTAGACATTTCATATGATATCGGCCCTGGATACTTACAAACACAATACATCATCCTTGGACTACTTGATCCATCATATTGGAAAAATCTGAAAACCAACCAATTTTTAGCATGGTATGTTTAGCCTGTTCTGCTTCTTGCCTTCTAGTTCTCTAGTCCCTCATTTATCTGGGTTTTTCAAGGCTGTGAAAGTGCATCCAGAGTGCAACATACGAGGCTCGGCAGTTTTGTGTCTTGCTGGAATCTAATTACATCATTAAGCATTCACAATATGTAGAACTTGAAAGTTTTACATCTTGCAATCTGGATGCAGTCCCCAGTGTGCGCATAATGTAATACAAGTTCTGAGATATGGTACATGGTAAGGAGAGGAAAACAAACCGCACGGTAAAGTAAAAAAAATCAGCTCTAAAAAAATTAAAAGTGCCCAACGAAAGGTCACAGACGACCATTGATAAAAACTCTCACTAGTCTTACCAAGCAGCCTGGAATCAATCCTTGGCTAAGTGACTGGGTTACTTTTTATAACCCAGATGCTGCTTCTTGTCAATATTACACACATAGGTTCACCCGCAGTTTGCTGTTTTTCACTTCTGTGTCTGAAGGGTCCTCTAGCATCCAGCATCCTAATGTTCTTCTAGTCTCTTAACACTGAGAAATGAATTAACCTTACTAAAGGAGTGGATGACATATGATGCTAAGTCTTATGTGTGTGCCGCTATATAGTGTCTTTTTAAGGGAACATTGGCTGTGCTTCAGTATAGAGAACCTTCATAATGCATTTAATGGAACAGGCCTGGATTTTTGTGTTTTCACAAAGATTCCACATAAATTCACTTGAGAAAACTTCTGTGAGCTCAGAGAATTCTCATGGACACTCGGAAGTATTATCTAAGTTCTTGCCAGGCAAAATTTCCATTTTAATGCTATATAAAAAATATTTATGATCAAGGCTATGTTCACACACACTGTTTTTGCTCAGTATCTGGATTGGAAACATACAAAGGTTATGTTCACACACTGTTAAAAATGTTGAAAATGGCGGTTGTTTTAAAATAACAGTAATTATTGGTCATTAAATGGCGGCCATCCACTCAATTTCAACAATGCGTGAACATAGCCTTTCTGTGTTTTCAATGCACTCCTGGTTTTGGTTGCAAAATACTGACCAAAATACGGAGCAAAAATACTGTGTGGGAACATAGCCTAAATATGATCTAGCCTCTCCCTTTTCTGGCCTGGAAGATAATAACCAATCATGTTGAACATGGTGGCAATGTAGAGCCAGTTCTTCTTTATTCAGAGAAGAGCTACTTTACATACATGTTTTCCCATGGAACATTGCATCAATTATTAAACTTTATATGCCAGTTTGGTGGTCTCCTCATGGAGGCACACTATCGCCTCAGTACTCTATAAGTAACCCCATAACCCCATAACAAAGTGAACTATTAAAGAAAAAGTACAGGTTCCCCAATACAATAAAGAACCCTATACGTAATAGTGGCAGAGGCAATCCAACTCCTATAGTCTGGCTACAGGATAGAGATGCCTGTGCTCAAAACCCTTACAAGGTTTACAACCTGTATTCACTTAAAAGGTGTTGGAGAAACCAATGGGAGACCCCTTCCCATATCTTTCCCTCGAACCTTGTCGAACCTTCTGCATTTGATTCCTGATGCCTTCCTGGGCCGTGGGGAAGGAGGAAGGCGGCACCCGGGCTGTCTCCTCCTTCCCCACGGACCGGGAAGGTATCAGGAATCAAATGCGGAAGGTTCGACAAGATTCGAGTTCTATAGAACCTAAGATTTTCCGATGTTCGATCATCTCTAATCTGGACCTAATCTGTAAGTGTATACATAACCATATTCATTAGTTAATGTAAACTGTATATTACACTTCTAATTTGCACAAATAATGTATGTGGTATTACCCATTACAGTTTCCAAAAAGAAGGGCCCTAATGCATCTGGAGAACAATGCAAAATCTGTAACAATCCCCCCTTCCCCCCATATTCCATTCACTATATATAATGCTAGTTATGAGACAGCAGGGCCCCATAAACCTTAGGGTCCTATTACACGGAGCAATTTTTAACGATTAACGACTAACGTTAAGTGATCACAAACGAGATTATCGTTAACCTGAAATCGTTCACCATATTACACAGAACGATGGTCGTTAGTTACGATCGTTACTATGATAGTTTATTCCTTCTGATCCCAGCAAAACAATGGACAATGTGCAACTTCACTGAATGATTAGTGAAAAAACGTGGAACTTGAGCGAACGAATGTGGAATTACAGTGAAGGATTAGCGAACTATTAACGATAATCTTACGTTCAGATCTAAATTAACTATCAGTGACATACGAATGATTTTTTGATCGTTGCCTGCAATTACACAGAACGATTATCGTTTAAATTCGAAACATAGAACGATAAACCCTAAGAACCCTAAAGACATAACGTTATTGAAGGTGTATGGCCAGCTAGACACCAGGGCCCAGATGTCATTACCAATTCTGCACCCATACGGCTCCGGAAAAAAAAAAAAAAACTTCTACAATATAATATTTATCACATCTATGAATGGACATTTACTATTTCTCCCATAATCGGGGTAAATACTGGCATTGCACATAAAAAAAGCAGGTTACATCAGTACATGATCAATGATGGGAAGTAAGTATGTTGTCATATACTGTAGGTTATTTGTGGTCACTGAGGGAAGAGGAAGGAAATGGTAGGCAGCGCATTACAGGGGGTTGAGGCAGGTAACGTGAGTGATTTGTGATTTATGGTGGTGGCCCATCAATGATTAGCATCCTCTAGTCATCCATGTTCAGAAGAAAAAACTGGTTATGTGCACGCTGAAGCGTGTTAATATTACAAAATAACTATCAGGAGAATTTCCCGCTAGATGTTTAGGAATAGATCTCTTGTTAACTGAGGCGATAAAAGAGATTGAAAGGTAGTCAGGCTGTCAAGCTGAAGTGGGTTTTAACTTGTGACAGAATAAAACATGTAGTGGTCACTCTCTGCTGTATTGTCGGAGCGAGTCACTTTCCATCAATAATCACAACAAGCTCCGTCCGGGAAATTGAAAAGCATCACATTTCTGATTAAGGGAACTGACTGCATAGATGGATGCACCCGCCAAAGTCTGCCTCAAGGAAATGCAAAGCAAAGTTGAAGTTAGGGGCAAAGATTACTGCCTTAAAGGGGTTATTCAGCATGAGACAGACATAGTTGCTTTTTCTACAGAAACAGTGCCACTCTTGTTCTCAGTTTGCAGGTGGTAGTGCAGCTCAGTTCCAGTAAAGTAAATGGAGCCTAGTATACCAGGACAGTTGCTGACTGTTTAGGAAGAAAGCCACTATGTATGTCTAATCCTGCATAATCCCTTTAACCTTTACCAAATCCTGAACTCTGCTTCAGAGGCACACTATGATATTAAAGTGAAATAAAAGTTAGAGACAAGTACAATGAACTGTAGCTATACCCCCTTCTAGCTCTGTGCAGTTTTAGAAATAGAGCTGGAGAGTATATCATTCACTGAAAGGGCAAAGATGAAGTACTCGACACGGCCAGTGGTGGCAGCTTAGAGCACTCTGTCGAGAAGAGAAAAGGTAACCAAAAATTCGTACAGCAACCCTAATGTAGGAGAACAGTCCAAATTTTCTAATAAAGATAATATAAAAAGTTATAGAACTTTTGGCCCCCTTTTACTTAATAAAAAAAAGTAAACATAATAATAATAATAATAATTATATATATAAAAATTTATATATATATATATATATATATATATATATATATATATATGCCAAAAAGTTCTATAACTTGCTATATTATCTTTATTACTAGGCTGGTTGAAAAGAAATCTGATATATACATATATTTGTGTGTGTGGTCAAGAAGAGTATTGACATGACAAGTATTGTGTACCATATACCTGCAGCACTAGGCTGGCAGGCAAACCATGAAAGATAAAGGTATAGAAACAACTAGGAAGTAGGATGCACAGGGGTAGTGTCTATACTATGTTTCTGGTCACTCCCTGTGTATTCATTGCACATTGTGATGGCAGGCAGTGTGAGACATGAAGTTGCCTCATAGACACCCACAGCGGTACAGTGTAATAGCTGACCATCATTTTGGATGTAACCCATTGTTGGATCATTTTCCGCACCTCACCAGTCCCTGGCACGAGGACAACTTAGAATTATTCCAGCCACTCTGTAGAAAATGAAAATTATTTGTTGAGCTGTAAAAGGCCTATGTTATTGTAAGAGGGGAGCCCCCTTACATGTGAACCTATTAGGCCTCACCAGAGAAGAGTCCCTCTCCTGTAATCAGTGATGATTATATCAGACAGGCTCCAATATGCTTCCTATCAAATCCTGCCAGATAAACAAATATGAGGATCATCTGCAAACACACGGAGCGGAGGTGTGTTTACAAAGATCTGCGCTCCCATTCTTGTGTTCTTGTAATGAGACTCTCTTGATCCCTATGTGCTCCGCACTTACCTTGTGTGTACACAGCTAGCAGCAGTTTCAATTTATCACATCTGCAGTCTGCGCCATGCTTGTGTCACACAACTTCCAGCTCCAGAATTCTTAAGAACTCTATCCAATAATCCAGCCAATACTCTGCATCGTAGCTAACCCTGTGTTCACACACATTGCAGATTAACTGGTTTCAGAAAGTTTTATACATATTTGTAATTTAATTTAATGTAATTTAAAAATCTTAAATCTTCCCATACTTATCACATGCTGTATGTCCTGCAGGAAATGTTGTTTTCTTTTCAGTCTGACACAGTGCTCTTTGCTGCCACCTCTGTCCGAGACAGGAACTGTCCAGAGCAGCAGCAAATTCATATAGAAAACCTTTCCTACTCTGGACAGTTCCTGTCTCGAACAGAGGTGGCAGCAGAGAGCACTGTGTCAGGCTGAAAAGAAAACGACATTTCATGCAGGACATACAGCAGCTGATAAGTATGGGAAGACTGGAGATTTTTTAAATAGAATTACATTACAAATCTATATAACTTTATGAAACCAGTTGATTTGAAAGAAAAACATTTTAGCTGTATAACCCCTTTAAATTAGACTTCTGTTTGTCACCAGGCCTTAAAGACAGTCCAACTTAAAAGATGTTTTCTGGCACTGATCATTGGAGTGCCCATAGTTAGGACTTTCACTGCTGCTTTGCTGTTGCTCCAGTATATACACAATGAACAGGGCCAAAAGGAGCAAATGCAGTAATCTAACTCGGTCAAGATGCAACGAATAGAGCCATCTGCTTCCAAGTCATGGAAAACCCCTTTAAAATAAAAATGTGCTAAAAATCTGAGGGTAGCCTTGGATTACATGAGTTGAATCAATATATTCTTCTTCAACCATATTTTATATAAAATTTCTATTCTTTCTATTGGTTGACTGTTCAGTGAACTCCTATGGGCTCGCCCATCATCTCGCAGTCAGGTCTAAATTTGGAATGAAAATTTTGGGAGTTTTTCTAGATACAATGCAGATTCTTGCCATGGTGAGTAGAATAGTCATATCAGGCAAAAATCCGAATAGCACAAGTATCGTACACGCTGAGATGGCATGTTGGCATAAAAAGAACCTAATCATACCATACCAGATCCTGCGGGCAAAAGGAGCCACAGCTTACCTGACAAAAATAATAGAGTCTATAAGATTACACAAAAGGGGCGACACTCCATCTTATCTATACATCACAAGTGCTGGTATATTGGGTGTCATACAGGGATAACACACTGCTGTCATCTGTCCCTGCATTATCCTTCTGTCATAATAGACAAATGGCAAGTGCAAATATCCATGTAACCTCTGCTGTATTTCATGGTCAATAATCCTGTCCAAAGAAGATGAACTCATATGAACATGACGTCTGTACTACATATAGGACAGTATAAAATACAAGGGAAGGTCAAGGCAGAAGGACACTAGTTGAATGAAGTTCGTGCTTCGTGCTGTTACTTGTATCCTTTGAACCTATTTGTTTCCAAGATGGCATTGAATGTGTTTACAACTATACGGTATAACTGTATATAGCTAGGTTTTATAAGCCAAAGTCATGACATTAAAACACCAAAGTTTAAATTTAGGGCATAAAAAGTTGGGAGATTTATCAAACATGGTGTAAAGTAGAATGGTCTCAGTTGCCCCTAGCAACCAATCAGATTCCACCTTTCATTCCTCACAGACTCTTTGGAAAATGAAAGGTGGAATCTGATTGGTTGCTAGGGGCAACTGAGACAGTTTCACTTTACACCACGTTTGATAAATCTCCCCCATAGTGTTCAATGCACGGTGAATTTTAGGGAAAGCTTATTTATGAAAGAAACAAGTGCCATACCTGTGTATTTATGATGCATGCAACACATGAAATTGCTCTTTTAAAAGCGGTGACACAAATGAGGAACTGAAGCGGGAATGTTTAATTCACTTCTATTTAATCTAAGCTCTTTATCTTATAGCTAAGAAAAGGGTAAGAAGTTCTGAAATGACTCACCGCAAAGACTGAAGATATGCAAGGATGCTAAACGTTAAAAAGACGAGCAATGAATCATTCAAGAAATCAGCAAATGCCATCACCCGGTCATTGGTATTGTAATATTTTTCTTGTGTAGTCTGGTTAGTTGGCTGGAACTAAAATTACAAACTTTTTAAAACCTCTTTTAGCGTAGTCTCGGCAGGATTTAGTGCCCCCTATAGGTGGATACCTTGTCAATATACAACAGTTTAAAGCCATGTTCCCACAATGTCTTTTAAGGTGAAAAAACGGCCGTTGTTTTATAATGGCCTCCATAAATAAAAACTATGATCATTATAATCATTATGAAAAAAGAAATGCCGTTTTTTTTCATCCAAAAATGACGTTGTGGGAACATACCCTAAAGAGGTTTCCAACATTAGGTTATCAATAGCCAAAGACATCATTATTTCCCTCTGTCCTTTTCTGATCCACAGAGTTGACTAATTTCTCCTCCCTTCATAGACTGGGCTCACTCATAGTATTTTAGTCAGTATTCTGATCAGTATTTTTTTTTTTTTACCAAAACCGGGGTGGACTATGTTCCCACTGCATCTTTTGTTGGCCATTTGAGGCCAATTAAAGGGGTTATCCAGCGCTACAAAAACATGGCCACTTTTGCCCCACTCTTGTCTCCAGGTCAGGTGTGGTTTGCAATTAAGCTCCATTTACTTCAATGGAACTAAGTTACAACCCCCCCCCCCCAAAAAAAAAAAAAATGTATGTATTTCTATTATTTATTTATTTATTTTTAGGGTACCATGGGTACCATGTCACAGAGATACTTTTTAAACTCTTAGCACTACTCATCAAAAAGGAGTCTGCATCATAATATAACATGGCTGGGAAAAGATTAGTTATAGGCTATGTTCACACTAAGTTTAAAAAAAAAAAAAAATGAAAAAAGGCATTTTTTTTTCTTTTTAAAATTGACGATTTCTAACTGAACCAATGTAATACATTGAAGTCAATGGAAAGACGGACGCCCAATGCACACAGTGCATTGTTGTTAGCATGGACATCAAAATAATGATCATGACAATTATTTGCGGACGCCTTTGTAAATAGCGGACATTATTTTTTAGTTGTACACACAAAGTTTTTCTTTTTTCCCTGTCCTTTCCCCATCTATACTATTAAATTCAGTGGACCTTTCAATTAAAGACACACCAACACACCCAAAGGGCAATCAGTCCATCTAAACCTAGAATAATGTACCAACAGACATTATTGTAATAATAGGCGTCTAAAATGCAAAATGACGGACGTCATTTTAAAAAATAATAAATGGAAAGGAAAAAATATGGCTATGTGAACATAGCCATAGGAGGCCCTATTTAAAAGGATGCTATAGTATGACACAGTCAACATTGATTGGTGCGAGATTATGAATTGACAACATGGAGAATGGTAACACCCAAATTTAAAGAGGTATTCCCCCCAAAAAGTCACAGGATAGGGGAAAAAGTAGGAAGTCGCGGGGGGGGGGGGGGGGGATTGAAGGGGGGGGGGGTGTTCCAAACCCTGCACCCCCCTCGATCTCTGTATCAGGCCCTGCCGGATCTGTAATAAATAGAGCCACGAGTAAGGCACACGACCCACGGTTCTATTCATTCCTATGGAGCGACAAAAAAAGACGAGTACACCAGAAGAGAATTTTTCCTGGAATATCCCTTTCAATTTATTCATACATTTCCAGGAGAAACAACAGAGGAATGGTGCAATGCAGTTATAAGATAAAGAAGCTCCAGTATTTTCCGCAACAGACATGGTGGGATAGCTGGCAGGTGCTCTTTAAGATAGGATTGTTGGTGTCTGGGAATCTTCATTTCCCTGCCTATTAAATGCTCTACATTCAGAAACAATGTTCATTTACACAGCTTTATATTAAACCAAAATAACTGCAGCCCACGGGGAATGATTACAATCCAGCAGCTGTAAATTTTGTGTGTTTTTCAATAAGTTATTACATAAGGTTTATTTAATATGATTAAGATTCATGGGCATCATTTCGGAGATAAATTATGCTCTGCAGTAAAAGATGAGCAGTGATACCGCTGCTGCGTAGAGTTCAGCCTCTTTTATTGAACCAGGCATAAAAGCAGTTCAGCGGCAGGGCTCGGCGTAATGAATGTGCAGCCTGGGTGTATAATTAATGTATGCAGCACTGCTGCACAAAGACCATTCTGCACAAACAACACATTACCTAAAATGCAACGTAAGTAAATATTATGGAGCAGTGGGTAGCAAGCGTTTCCCATTGCTGCGTGCTGTGGCCATGGAGGATAAAGGTTACTCTAAATTTATCATATTTAACTGAGTCCGGCAAGTATTTTATATATATTTGTTGATATATATATATATATATATATATATATATATTTTTTTTTTTATGAAACTGACATCTGAGTTATTCACTATGACTTATGTCTTATAAAAGGATTCCAGAAGCAAGAAATATCTTTTGTATAATTCTATATTGTTAAATGGGTTGTCCAGTGCCTTTTTTTATTTTTTGTTATTCAAATAGTGGCCAGGCTGAGATAAAAATGTAGAAGATCAGCCCTCACCCTAACTTTGTAATCTTACCACTTCATTGCCTTTCCAATGTTGCCCAATCCCACTACTTACATGACACCCTAACAAAAGGAAGTGCTTGCTTTGCCAATCACTGGCTGTAGTCATGACCCACCTCACACAGTGATTGGCTAAGTGGGTACTTCCTTGTATCGAAGGGAGACCTGGAAATAGTGAGTAATGAGGACCAGATGTCAGGGATCAGTCTTTTGTACCTTTTTTAACCTAGCCACAGTTTTTTTTTTTTTAAATGTTGGACAACCCTAATAACCAGTTTAATTTTTTATTTTCCAGAAACCAGGAACAGGGATTCCAGGCAAAAGCCAGGTTTTGCAAGGGCTGATCATGATGTTATTTAAAGGAAATGCAGCCATATTGCTTGAACTTTCTGCACAGCATTTAGGGATATCCTTTACACCAGGAATATAGACCTAAGAAATAACACACTGGAGTTGACCCATTGATTTATATGGGAGAGTCTTTCAGGTATGTTATGTGCACAGTTCATTGTGTAGGGAGCGAGAAAAGGTGAACTGTTACCATTGCCTATTGAGTGTAGTCTGATCTTGTTTTGACTGCATACCCTGCTCTTGAATCTTGCACATGCCACACTAAAGAATGCCACACTACATGAACAGCATGGCAGTAATAATAACTACTCCTCCCTTCAAAGTGGATACATTTTGTTTTACTGATGTGTAGCATTTTTATTTTATGTAGCGTGCACTGTACAACAGGTCCTGTTGAATACCAGAGAGAACAGGTCGCAAAAAGTAACACTAGAATATGTTCTTAGCATAGAAGAATTTACGTGGTGATGTACAGTGTAGAACTCCGTTTGAGTGCATTAGTGGGAGTTTTTTGTGTGTGTGCCTGAATATGCAAAAGAATATTTTGGTGATCCTTAAAACACTAAACTCAAGTGTTAAAGTGCTACAAAAACAGCATTGTGGCTCTAGCTGACAGGTGTCACTCACGGCCCTCCAGCTGTTGCAAGTACAATTCCTATCACCCATGGATAGCTAAAGCTTCAACTAACCAGGCATAATGGGAGTTGTAGCCAAAGCAGGAGGGCAGCAGTTTAATAGCCTAAGGCCATGTTTACACATGATGTTTTTGTTGTGTTTTTTAATTAGTTTTTGCTGCTATTCATCCACGTATTTCACAAATGTGGTAAAATAGTGGAAAAAGTTGTGACAGAACTGTGGAAAAACAAAACAAAAATACTATTACACTTTTAATCCCACCTGGACTAATCACAATGATATAAAATCTCCCAGCTCCAACCCAGACTTTGTCCAGTATACCTCAAAAACATCAACACCTAGAATAGCATAGTATTTATAACTAGTTCCCAATATAATATAGTTCCCAGTATACTATAGCTAGTTCCCAATAAAAACACTTTCTTTATTATAAAAAGTACACAAAAAGACAGTAAAAGTTGTGTATTTTTTTTTATAATAAAGAAAGTGTTTTTATTGGGAACTAGCCTCATTGTTTTTCTTGTATAAAACCAAAAATACTATGTGTAAACACAGCCTTGAGGTGGTCTTTCATAAGCTATTTTGTCAACAGGTGCTTCTTATAAGCACCTGTAGAAAAGGTGCTTATAAGCACCATAGAGTAGAAAAAGCAGTTGGCACCCACCCTTAGTAGCTGCGAACATTTCTTTATTTCATATTCTCAAAGTTCACGTCTGCCCTTACCACCCTCCCTTGCACACGTGAAGATATGAAATATCTAGCTAGTAATTTTGAGTGTCAACTGCTTTTTCTACTGTATAAAGTATGGACATTCTCTGTTGGTGCAATCCTCCTGGCTGTTGTACATCTGTTTCTGTTTTTTTTTTATCACAGGCTGAGGTCTAGAACTCAGGTGTTCCGCAAGTGAGCTTATCGCTTAGTCTTCCCATCGATTTAAGCTACAAGTCCAGGTACCCCCCATAAAAATGTTTTGTAACCCAGAATGGCCCAATGGACCATTGCCCATATAAGAGCACCCTGAGTGTAGCATAAGTCTAAAGCATTTGTGCTTTAATAGCTCTATGAATAAAACTTATAACTTTTATCAACGTTCCATTTCTGCCAAAAGAGATTTACATCCTAAAATCTATGCCCATTTTTCAATTACTTTTTTATTTTTAAATAATGTTAAAAAAAAATTAGGCAACTTTGTATATAATCTTTATTTAAAAATATCCAACTGGTCTACACAGGAGCTGTATAGAAAAAACTAAAATGTTATCAATTAAAGTTTTTGCAATTTTTTTATTTTTAAATGTATTGAAATAATTAAAGTTGATTGTATAGAATTAACATATGTCGAAAATCCTTCCCTTTAGAAATGTGGTGGTTCTCCTTTAAGAACATAGAATTTTTTTACAATATTTTATTCTCCCATCTACTCTTTTTCTTGAAACTCTTAGATTGCTCAAAAAAAAAAAAGTTAATCTCATAAATATCCAACACGGTTCTAATTTTCTATTGCGTGTTTACTTTTCAATGTTACACTCTCGAAATGAAGAAATCGTTTAGTGGAAAATACATCTGCTGAAATCTAAACCACAATTTTCATTTCAAGAGAATAAGGAATGTGGACGGCGGCGAGGACCACACTGAACTTATGATATTTTAAAATAACAGGAAAAATAAAATACCAGATGATTCATTCACCTTTACGAAATGCTAGAGGGCTCAATTGTCATCTCATTTTTTTTTTCCAGAAAAATGTAAATATAGAAAGCTTTATTATGTTAATATGAATATTCAGAAGGAACGAAGGGAGCTGATTTGTTATTCAAGGTACACTGGCAATTACATGATTCTGAATATCTATTGCCTCCCTGGAGTCCAACTAAATTAAAAAAGTAGCTGTTTCTGAGGGAAAGTTCTAGCCTTGTATGTTCTCCTTACTGGTAACTAAATTATTGGGGGAAAAAAAAAAAGTTATTTGCGTACATGGATTGTGGACTGTGATTGGAAACTGACAACATTTTCTTCAATTTCTGGTCACGTTATAAGCAAGTCATGTATGTAAGAGTGTACTGTATACATATGGATTGACTTCACACAGATGATGTGTTCTGTATTATGGATCTTTCGATGGTCCATGTGCCACCATATGGTAGCTTGGTGAATTACTATATTTTTCTCTTGCAGCTGCCATCTCTGTAAGCTGGTATGAAATATTTTTCCCACAGATTCTCACAGAAACTGTGAGCAAAAAATCTCTGGGTAAAATCCTAGGGACAAGCACTGTTGCCAGATACAGTATAGTTACCATACATATATAGTAGGCATGAAACCTTAGCTAAAATGCACCTTGAAACAATTCACAGATACGGATGAGTACAAAACTCTTAACTTAGTGATGTGGTAGGTTCCTCCTATTTCCAGCTTCCTTCCCTCCCTTTTTCCTCTTCCTTCCTTCCTTCTCTTCTTCTGCTGCTTTCTTTTCTTGGATTATTCATTGGCTGGGCGCTAGCCCATTCTGGGATATTTTATCAATGCATCATGGCTGTGTATGCCCTCCCTATATGCCACATGTTACGTTTATTATGTTTTGGTCCGTGCCCCTTGGGCGCTTGTTGTATGTTTTCTTTCTTATTTGAAAATTTGAATTCAGAATTTAAAAAAAAAAAAAAAAAAAGCACCATGAAAAAAAATACATATATTTATATGATTTCCAGTATATATATGAGTATTTACATGGACCAATTAGCCATAAAGTAAAAAAAAATGAAATAAAATACGGTGAATATAACTGACCATCTTGTGATAATGCCACCGTCAAAAGGTGAGATATATTAGTCAGCAGTTCTTGAAAATGTGTTGGGAAAAAAAATAGACAATTGTAAGATTCTATAGGTTACATTGTGATGGCTTGATGATGGGGTCAGAATATTTTTAAACAGTTTTTCCGTTGTTCCTGGTAGGCAGCGGTTAGTATCTACCAAAATGCGCCAAGGAAGTGAAAGTGGTGGACTGGAGCCAAGGTCTTTTAGCAGGATAATGTTTGGGCCACAGTGCACAAAGTTTTCTGGAATGGTTTAAGAAAGATGACAAAGAGTTCAAGGCATTGACTTGGCCTATCAGGTCTTTATTAAAGGGGTTATCCAGAATTTCAAAAAACACTTTTTTCTAGAGACAGCACTACTTTTTTCTCCAATTCAGGTGTGGTTTTCAATTAAGCGCCATTCATTTCAATGGAACAGAGTTGTGGAGCGTTTACACAGACAGATTTATCTGACAGATTTTGGAAGCCAAAGCCAGGAATGGATCTGAAAAGAGAATAAATCTCAGTCTTTCCTTTATGACCTGTTCTCTGTTTATAGTCTATTCCTGGTTTTGGCTTCAAAAATCTGTCAGATAAATCTGCCTATGTAAACGCACCATTGTAAAGCTGGAGACAAGAGTGGTGTTGTCTGGAAGAAAGTGGCCATGTTTTTCTAACGCTGGATAACCCCTTCAGTCTTCTTGTAGAGTTCATGCACTAATAAGAGTTGGTGGAGCTGTTTTATCATGAGTCGGAATTATATAATATTACCCAGTTTAAAGTGTCGCTGTCTTTCAAAAAGTTTGTTACGAAGTTCGTTAAAACCGCAACGGCGTCGCAAAACTGTATTGTTTTCACAGAATGGAAGAGGATATAAGGAATTATTACTCCTATAATCCCTTTTATCCTGTTATTATGTGAATATCAAGGTGTGTGACATCACTACAGGAACAGGAAGTGCCTGAGCGTCCATGCTCTTTCTCATTGTATGTCTAGACTGCAGAGAGAGATGAGGGAAAGCACATAGATAGATAGACAAAAAAGTAGATAGCTACAGGGAGGTAGAGAGGGGGAGAGAGAGATAGGCAGAGATAGGAAGTAAAAAACTTGTGATATCCAGGCAGAGATAGGGAGATAAAAAAAAAAAAGACAGAGAAAAGTGAGAAGAGTCAGAACCAGCTACCGTTCTGTGACTGAGAGGAGACGCTAGTTGTTGCTGCTGTGGTGGGTGGTGTCAACCCCCGTATAGCTGCAACCAAAAAACTTCATAAAAAAAAAATGCCAAAAAACTAAAAAAAAAAAAAAAAAAGTTTGTTTGTTTGTGATACCCTGTACATTGCTGCTTTCTTGGGTGCTGTCAACCCCGTATAGCTGCAACCCACAAAGTTGTTAAAAAAAAACCCTAAAAAACTAAAAAAAAAGGTTGTTTGTTTGTTCGTTTGTGCTAACCTGTACATTGCTGCTTTGTTGGGTCCTGTCAACCCTGTATAGCTGCAACCCACAAAGTTGTTAAAAAAAACCTAAAAAAGTTAAAAAAAAAAAAAAAAAAGGTTTGTTCGTTTGTGATAATCTGTACATTGCTGCTTTGCTGGGTGCTGTCAACCCCATATAGCTGGCTGCAACCACAAAAGTTCTTTAAAAAGTTCATAAAAAAAAAAGTTTAAAAAAAGTACAAAAAAAAAAAAAGTGTTTTGTGATACCTGTACATTGCTACTTTGCTGGGTGCCGCCAACCCACAAGATTGTCACTGAAAGTTTGTGCCTTGCGGCCAGTAGCTTCTTTCATTTTACCCCAACAAAAGAACCATGTCCAAGCGTCCTACATCCAGCACTTCACAGGCAGAGACTGCAAGAGGCGGTGAGGCTAGGAGAAGTGGCAGCGCCAGGCCCGGTGGCAGCCGGGGCAACAGGCGTGGCAGCAGGGTGCAGCTACCCCAGACACCCAGTGCTTCTGTAAGAACCACACAGCCAGCGGTTCTAGATTGGCTTACCCAATCCTCCACTTCCACCGCCCAAAGCTCCCAAACGAGGTCGGCTGGATCATCCGACTCAACTTGTCTCTTCTCAACAATACTGGCCTGAGAGGCGAGCAATCTACTGCTGCCTCCTCCTGTTCCTCGACTTGTCTCTTCTCAACAATACTGGCCTGAGAGGCGAGCAATCAACTGCTGCCGCATCCTCCTTGTAAACTTTTTTTTTCAATATTTTTTGTCACTATTTTGGCACTTTTATTCACTATATTTTATTAATATTATTCCTATTATTATTATTATTTTTATTTTTTTTCTCATTATTTTTGCACTTTTTTTCCCCCCACTTTTTTCATTCTAATATCAACTGCAACCAAACGAAACTATACCCTATCACACTCCCACTATTGTAGCTGCAATTATTCAGCCGTTAGAGCAAGGTTCGTTTTCGGTTCGGTTCGGACCAATCTGAACTTCACGAAAGTTCGCCGGATCGAACTGAACCGAACTTTTGAAAAGTTCACTCATCCCTAGTTATAACTTTCAAAATCTATTCCACCAACAGATCTGATGACAGATTATCTGCCAAAGATTTGAAGCCAACCCCAAGAGTGGATTTGAAAACAGCAGAAATCCAGTCTTTCCTTTATGACCTGTTCTCTGATTATAGTCTGTTCTTGGGTTTGGTTTCAAATCTTTGGCAGATAATCTGTTGTCAGATCTGTTGGTGGAATAGGGCCTTAAATCAACAGTAGATGTGATATAGCTTTGTTCAGCTTTGTTTTACAGCATGATAACCACAAAAAATTATTAGTGTATATGGCAAACTTGCTTTATATCACATCTACTGTAGATTTAGATTTTGAAAGTTAAAATGACAGTGACACTTTAATAGATGTTGCTGTAGATTATTATGGATTATTATGGATTTTCAGTGCAGAATGTGCCACATCTATATGTGGTCCATGTTTCACTCCTCTCTGTAGTTCTGGCAGTCTATTATAATACTGGGAAGATCTGAATGTTTTTTTTTCTTCTCTTCTTCGATAAGGTAGCATCTCTATGTTTTTGAGGAGAGCTCTATCAACCAAGCCTGGCAGACAGGGAGAAGCTACCAACACCACCCTGATAACTCGTGGCTCAGGCAGTATGAAAGCTTCCCTTTAAAGTGTCATTGTCACTTTGCAAAATTTTTGACATGTCATAGAGACATTTCAAAAATTTTGATCAGTCCTGGTCTAAGTGTGCACACCCGTACCAATTGGGAGATAGAGCCAGGAGAGGATGCGCTACAGTCACATGACCAGTCGGACTGATTAGTCCGACTGATCACAAGACTCAGAGCTGGGAGAGAACGCGCTGCAACACATCTTCTCCCGGCTCTATCTTTCTATCGGTACGAGTCTGAACACTCAGACCAGGACCGATCAAAACTTTTGACATGTCTTTATGGCATGTCAAAAGTTTTGTAAAGTGCCAGTGACACTTTAAATGGAACTGACCTGCAGTGTCAAATTTAATGGTTCATAACAAATTCTTCTACTCCTGCTAACCTACTATTAACATGTTGTATTTAATCATCCTATCCTGAAGCTCCTTAGGCCTAAATAGTAGTTGGATCCTGCAATACCAGAGACAGTCTATAGAAAAAGATGGCGTTGTCTCTATACATAATCGGAACCTAGAAGGTGTGATCATTGAATGAAGCCGAACAGATGGCTGCAGATGATGCCTCAACAATCATTTCATAAAGCTCATTAAGAAGCCAGAGAATGTATACCCTGGTGTGAACGCTGCTGTAAACAAATTAGCTTATAGATTAGTAGGCCAAAAGTGAGTGAAAATCGGGAACCGGAGGTATAATACACGGCCTCTGCTGATAGGATCTGATGAGATCAGCGGCGAGCGTTGCCGAGTTTCTTTAAAGCAGCACTCCAGGAAAAGGAATTTTTAATCCCCATCAGTAACATGATATAGTTACACAGCCGCACAGATCCTGGGGATGCTTTACTTCCACAATATGTCGTCCCGCTACCCACCCACGTGACTGAATCCCACAGTGACTCCACAAAGTCACTTTCTGTATATATCTCTACAATATGAGACTCACATTGCATAGAAGAGTTGGGTTTCAGTCCACTTAGCATTCATTATGGGATTCAGACACGTGGACGAGTAGCAGGCCTGGTATGGCAACGTATTGTGGATATAAAGTCGTGTGATAAGAGAAGGATCAGCGCAGCTGTTTGACTATATGATGTAGCTGGCAGGTAGTATTTCTTTTTCTCCTGAGGTGCTGATTTAAAGAGACTTTGCAATGTGATTCAGTCTCATGGACAAGTAGCTGTTTTACAAAATTTTTTTTATTTTTTTTATTTTGTACATTTATTTAATAAAGATATATATATTTGTAATCTAACGTTATTAAAGGAAAATATATATTTTTATTTTTACATTTTTGCGCTTTGCTGCCACCAATGGCTGTGCTAGGAACTGCAGGGTGGCAGGGTTAGTGATCCCTGATGACCACTGTAATTGATGTTGTGTCAGCAGTGCTGCAGCCTGTATCAGAGAACAGTGATGATATGATACACACCAGTGAATGTGTCTGACTTTTCTACATTTTGGTGCTTTGGAAGAGACTGGTAGTTTTCCGTACATTCATCTGACAGCTATCACGTGTTCAGAGGAACCTTAGAGGTCCCCATACACTTTATACTTCTGTCAGTTGAACCTGCTATGTGGAGAGATAAGCCGCCATTGGAGCAGTGTGGCTGTGGCTTACGCCTCGCGCCCTCTTAGAGAACTGTGCTAAACGTCTAAAGGACTGTGCTAAAGGACTGGAACTGACGGGCGAAAAATTGTTTGGCCAATAGCTATTTAAGGTGTAGGCCCAGCTTCAAGGAGAACTCCAGGTAGGGAAACTTTTTTTTTTTTTTTTTACAACTGCTGGAGAGGTGGTGGGTAAAAAATAACAATGCTCTTACCTCCCTGGCTCCAGCACTGGAAGCGACCAGGGACTGGGAGACTAGAGTGACGGTATGCAGGCACCAGTGCAGGAGCCAGGGAGGTGAGTGCACATCCTTTTTTTTCGACCGTCCTCTCCTGGGCAGTTTTGAAAAATGTGTCGCTGCCCGGAGTTCTTTTTTAAGAGTAACGGTCACCATTTATAATATTTTTAACCTACAATGGTTGCTCAGAGACTAATTAATTTTCTGACTTTATGGTCTATGGTACCATTTCTATTTCAAATGTTACTAAGTTTTGGATAAAAGTATTGTTATGTTTTAAAGGGGTACTCCGGCAATTTTTTTTTTTTTAATTTCAAATCAACTGGTTTCAGAAAGGTATATAGATTTGTAATTTACTTCTATTTATAAATCTCAAGTCTTCCAGTTCTTATCAGCCCCTGTGTGTCCTGCAAGAAGTGGTGTATTTTTTCAGTCTGACACAGTGGTCTCTGCTGCCACCTCTGTCCAAGACAGGAACTGTCCAAAGAAGCAAAGGTTTCCTATTGGGATTTGCTACTACTCTGGACAGTTCCTACTCTACTTTGCTACTACTCTGGACAGTGGCAACAGAGAGCACTGTGTCAGACTGAAAAGAAAATATTTCCTGCAGGACATACAGCAGCTGGTAGGTGCTGGAGAAGTTGAAATTCTTAAATAGAAGTGAATTACAAATCTACTTTTGAAACAATTTTTTTTTATCATAGTAATGTAAGTAGGCTAGAGCTGCAGTACTAGACTAAACCCACTGAGTCAAGCATTGGTCTTCTATAACTTCCAGTGGTCAACTGGTATCAGCAGGGGAATCCATGTCTAGGCATACACTCCTCTGCAGCATCAGGTGAATGGAACTGTCCTCCCCTTATTACACATATGGGTTCCAGGGCAGAGGACCTGTATTATATCTATATATGAATGTGTAACAGGGGTGTCATCTGAAGCTTTCAACTTTTAAAGGGGAACTCCAGGTAGAGGTAAAAAAAAGATGCAGCCAAGCCTCTTGAGAGATCACGTCCTGCCCCCTGTCTGCATCATCAGCCTGTGCTCAGCAAACACACACAATGTGAGACAGGGGCATGGAATATATGTCTCCTAAGGTGGGAGAGCAGAGGGAGCAGGAGACAATGTGAATTGGCACAGAGGCCATTTTTTTTTCACTTCCTGAATGCAATCAGCTACCAGTGTGGCATAACCATACTGGTATGGTAATACATTATATAGACACATCTATATAACTTTTGATATACTTTTAATAGAAAAAAAGTTTTCCCTATCTGGAGTTCCCCTTTAAGTAAACTTTAAATGTATAAAGTAGAAATAAATCAATTGTCAGACATCAAGCAACCCTTTCTAATGTACTACCTGGCCACCACTGCTTTAAAGCTGTCTACTTCATATGAAAACCATAAAGCCATCAATAACACTCAGTCCTGTTTTAAAAAGGCATTAAAAGGCATAAAAAGAAGAAAAAAAATCCTTAAATACTTCCGTAAATAATATATCAACAATCTAATAGATGTGCAGATATAATAATTACTGGCTGCTCCTGGAGATGAAGGCCTTATATCTGGGAGACATCGTTCTACCTATTGTTAGGAAGAAATCTCAACTTAATCTGGAAATTAAATATTCACCCCGCCACCGATTTCCCCACCAAATCCATTCTGGCCATTGGTGGATGACTGTAATAGAAATGACCCGCAGGTCTTTCTCATTATTGTATTCTGTCTCGGCTATGTCCCCATGCTGTACTATGCTTTCTTATGCTGCCATCAATAAGTATTTTAAATTCACCTTAAGCAAATGTAAAATTGTTCACCATTCGCGGGTCATGACAACTGCCTTTTAAAGTGAATGAATGACTCAGTATTCCTAATCATAATACGATTTAACTCCATTTAAATAAAGCGGTCCCATGATACAATGCCACAGAGCTATTAGAGGGTGTCATGGGACTATGGGAAAGCTGTGCTGACTCCTATTGGTCACTTCTGCTTAAAGATCGCACAATGCAGTTTATGAGCCAATGTGAATCAGGCAGTAATTTACGTCTCTCTCTCTGTATGTACAGATATCTGTCAATCACTGAATCACTTGACTACTTAGCCCAGCAGAAACAGAGATTTAAAGGGGTACTCTGGCTGATTTTTTTTTTCTTTCAAATCAACTGGTGTCAGAAAGTTGTATAAGCTTGTAATTTAATTCTATTTAAAGTGTTTCAGTACTTGTCAGCTGCTGTTTGTCCTGCAGGAAGTGTTGTTTTCTTTTAAGTCTGAGACATTGCTCTCTGCTGCCACCTCTGTCCTCAACAGAAACTGTCCAGAGCAGTACAGGTTTTATGTGCGGATTTGCTACTGCTTTGGACAGCTCCTGTCACGGACAGAGGTGGCAGCAGAGAGCGTTGTGTCAGTCTAGAAAGAATACACCACTTCCTGCAGGACTTACAGCAGCTGATAAGTACTAGGAGATTCAAGATTTTTAAATAGAAGGAAATTACAATTCTATATGACATTCTAACACCAGTTGGTTTGATTTTTCTCCCCGTTTCACCAAAGTACCCCTTTAAAAATGTTCCACACAAAACTTTCTTATTCTTATCCTCTTATTCCCTCTCTTTAACATGCTACCTGCAGACTGGACAGGTTCCCTGTAAGAGATGGGACAACCCCATTAAAAAAAAAAAAAAAACTTTAATACAATAGAAGTTTAAACAATATATAAAATGTCAAAATGAGTATAAGGCTATGTTCACACAACATCAAAAATAGAAAAAAAGCGGCCGTTTTTCATATTTAAATAACAGCCTTTTTTGCCGCGATTTACAGTAACTGACTACAATGGCAATGCATTGAAGTCAATGAGAAGACGGACGTCCAATGCACACAGTGTATTGAATAACGGATGTTTTTGCCGCAGACGTCAAAATAATGAACATGATCATTATTTTCTTTTGAAAACAGCGGATGTTTTTTGTTAGTTGTTCACACATAGTTTTCCTTTTTCCACCTTTCTTTCTCCGTCTTTACTATTAAATTCAATGGACATTTCAATTAAGCCACACCCAAAGGAGAATTAGCAATCCCAAACTAGAACAATGTACCAGCACCAGTCATTGCACTAAGGGGAGGCCAGACTGCTAAATAACGTCCGTTATTTTAGACTCAAAATAACGGATATCATTTTAAAATGAGCTGAAAAAACGTTGTGTGAACATAGCCTTATAGTGAATGAAACAAAGATTAAAGGAGTTATCCACCTAAGAGAGGAAAAATTAAATGCTACCTGTTCTTACTAACCAAGTCCCCCTGAGTATTTTGAGCCGTCTCCTGTCTTTCTAGCTGCTGCCATTCCTGAGTTACAAGTTTTTCTAAAAGCCGATCTATAACCAAGATAGGAAACTACATTTCCCATCATGCATTTCCTTGATTGGTCTAGTTGCGTTCTAGTCCCCTTAGCTTTCTTTCCTGCCCACTGCTTTCCTGCATCACATCACTCCAGTATGTATTCCATACTAGCTGATGATGTAGCAGAGCTGACATGCGTATGGTGTAGCTGTGTGCTGCATAATGGGCATCTATTTACCGGAGTTAGGGGGCGTAGTGTAGGTTTAGATTTCTGCTTGCTGACTGTGAATGAAAACATTCTAGTTCCATGCAGACTCTAAGAACATCTATAACACTTACAATATACAGAGCTGACAGGAAGCAGAAATAGAACCATAACATTTTATAATACAGAAACCTAGGCTTAGGGACACATGTAAGTCTATGGAAGCAGCACAGGTGCATGGAGATGATGCAGATAATGGCTCCTGGGGGTCGGGTTACCAATTCAATAAACAGCTAACCCATCACCCAGAGAGGAGATCACATGTCCTGTGACTTTAAAGGGAGGGGGAAGAGGGAGCTGAGCGTGGCCTGAGTAGACCGAGAGTAGAGGGTTTTAGACAACAAGAGAGATAAGCATGAAAAAAAAAAACAGGGAAAGGATGCAAGATAGGTTATACATGTATATTAGACATAGGGTGGTATTGGGAAGGGTGATTGTTTAGAATATTGCTTTTGTTACACAGATAACCCCTTTAACACAGCCATTAATGTTCTGCAGTTTTCTGTGCCAGTGACTCACTTGAGAACTGTCTCCTATCTCCCTGTACAGTACATAGGACATAAGCAATGACTTTAATCTCCCGCAAGGAAAATCTTTTTTAATTACAGAAGAATATCTACCTACAACTGTGGCCAGCCAGCAAAAGAAGAGCTGCGTAATACAGTGCACAGCATATAGGAAGGACTGACTAAAAACATGGTGGTTAGATAGGTGTGAAGCATTATAAATGGGATGTGACCATCAGTTCTGTAAACTACCACAATGCAGAAACACTCCGCACAAGCATTTTATGTGTTGCAGATTTTGGATTTTATTTTATTTTAGGAATTTTATTAAAGTTTTTGGAATATTTAAGGTATAAAATGTACTAAAAAAATTAAATTGTATGTCTTTAGTTGCATTGAGTTTCCTTTTCTAGCTATAATTATTGGTAAACATAAGTGCTTGGTACTTGATTCTGGTCGTTTTATGTACAAATATTCACACTATTTTGATGTATTTTGGCATTTTTTGCGCCTAATTACTTCAAAACACTTAAGAATTTACAAGCACAAAGCAGATTTGCATAAATGCCTGTAAAACAGCAAAAAAAGCTAAAAAAAAAAAAAAAGCAAACAAAAACACTCTGTGAAAAAGTGCATAACAATGTACAAAAAATATTATAATAATGAATAATTTCCCATTATTTTTAAACATGAAAAATACAGTGTGAACATAGCCTAAGAAGACATTTCAGACAGAAATCTGACGTATATTGGTAAGGGAATTTGTAGTAGGAAACAGATCCTTAGATGAGTTTGCATACAGATTAGCCCAAAGCAGGGTAGGCACTTGAAGCCGGTGGACCCTAGTGCAAAATCTGTCTCTGGGCCCCTTAACTATAATGCTTCATTTAAAGTACTTGCCTCCTCATATGGGGAAGAAAGTCTTTACAGGACTCTTTAGGCTCCTGGACCCAGGTGCAACTGCAAACTCTGCCCCCTATATAGTTACTTCCACAGAAATATTCAGCACATTTGGAACAGATTTCCCAACAACTCTGAATCCATTGGAATCTGCATGAAGGAAAACCCAGTGTGAATGTGCCCTTATAGAGATCACTTACTATATGGTATATACAATACATAGAGAAACTCTGATCCAGAAGGCAGGGCATAACGATGAGAAATAATCACTGGCGTTGAGTGAAGATGCTAGACTTTTCGGGTTCAACAACTTTCTCTGGACCAGAACGCTTGGCATTTGACTCCCATGGCTTCAGAAGTTGGATACAACCAGGGCCGTCTTAACAGCATTATGGGCCCCTGGGCAGAGGTGCGAATTGGGCCCCACCCCCCGCGGCCGCCGCCATCAACCCCCCCCCCCATCTTTGCAACCCCGCCCCTAGCCAGTACAATTACGTACAATAAAAAATACTAATTATTGTTAACATAAACTTTAATTCACAATACAGTCTTTCAGCAGCGCAAAAACAAAAAATAACCGTGCGTGCGTGCCGCACCAAACCAGACCAGGTTGGCTTCAAAGTATCCAAAAAACGCACTTCCAACAGCAATCTGCAGGGTTTATTGTCACACCAGTGCAACATGTCTCATCTATACAGAATACAGGAAAACAACATGGTTCATATATAATATAATAGTCATGTTGTTGCCCCTCTGTCTATATGAGACATGTTGTTTTGCCCTTCTCTATATATATGCCAGATAACAAGCAACAAATATTACCACCGCATACTGACTAACACCACCGCTTCTACTGACTAATCCACTGTACACAGATCACTATCACCTCATCCAGTCATATAGAGGTACCCAGCTCTACACAGGTTCTATACACCATATACATTACAGTGCAGATACATCAAGTGACTCACATGAGACGTCTTCTCTGATCGGAGTTCTTCCCTTTTCATCTTCTTTTCCATTTGCCCTGTGCCGTTATGAGAACTTCTCCGAGCCACGAATCCACAGAATCTGCCAGACAGACATATTAGGCTCCACACTCTGTCACCATCCTCATCTCTCTACACACTGCACATCTGTATTGGCCCCTTATAGATAGTTCCCCCTGTATTACCCACTTATAGATGGCTCCCTCGTATTCCCCCCTTATAGATGGCTCCCCCCTGTTACCCCCCCTTGTATAGATGGCTCCCCCCTGTATCCCCCCCCTATAGATGGCTCCCCCCTGTATCCCCCCGTATCCCCCCCCTAATATAGATGGCTCCCACCTGTATCCCCCCTTATAGATGGCTCCCCCCTGTATCCCCCTCTTGTATAGATGGCTCCCCCCTGTATCCCCCCCCTATAGATGGCTCCCCCCTGTATCCCCCCCTATAGATGGCTCCCCCCTGTATCCCCCCCTATAGATGGCTCCCCCCTGTATCCCCCCTATAGATGGCTCCTCCCTGTATCCCCCCCTATAGATGGCTCCCCCCTGTATTCCCCCTATAGATGGCTCCCCCCTGTATTCCCCCTATAGATGGCTCCCCCCTGTATCCCCCCCTATAGATGGCTCCCCCCTGTATCCCCCCCTATAGATGGCTCCCCCCTGTATCCCCCCCTATAGATGGCTCCCCCCTGTATATGGCTCCCCCCTGTATCCCCCCCTATAGATGGCTCCCCCCTGTATCCCCCCCTATAGATGGCTCCCCCCTGTATCCCCCCCTATAGATGGCTCCCCCCTGTATCCCCCCCTATAGATGGCTCCCCCTGTATCCCCCCCTATAGATGGCTCCCCCCTGTATCCCCCCCCTATAGATGGCTCCCCCTGTACCCCCCCTATAGATGGCTCCCCCCTGTATCCCCCCCTATAGATGGCTCCCCCCTGTATCCCCCCTATAGATGGCTCCCCCCGTATCCCCCCCCTATAGATGGCTCCCCCCGTATCCCCCCCTATAGATGTCTCCCCCTTATTCCCCCCCTATAGGTGGCTCCCCCCTGTATCCCCCCTATAGATGGCTCCCCCCTGTATCCCCCCTATAGATGGCGCCCCCGTATTCCCCCCTTATAGATGGCTCCCCCTGTATCCCCCCTATAGATGGCTCCCCCTGTATCCCCCCCTATAGATGGCTCCCCCCTGTATCCCCCCTATAGATGGCTCCCCCGTATTCCCCCCTTATAGATGGCTCCCCCTTATTCCCCCCCTATAGGTGGCTCCCCCCTGTATCCCCCCTATAGATGGCTCCCCCTGTATCCCCCCTATAGATGGCGCCCCCGTATTCCCCCCTTATAGATGGCTCCCCCTGTATCCCCCCTATAGATGGCTCCCCCTGTATCCCCCCCTATAGATGGCTCCCCCCTGTATCCCCCCCTATAGATGGCTCCCCCGTATTCCCCCCTATAGATGGCTCCCCCTGAATCCCCCCCTATAGATGGCTCCCCCGTATTCCCCCCTTATAGATGGCTCCCCCTGTATCCCCCCCTATAGATGGCTCCCCCTGTATCCCCCCCTATAGATGGCTCCCCCCTGTATCCCCCCCTATAGATGGCTCCCCCTGTATCCCCCCTATAGATGGCTCCCCCTTATTCCCCCCCTATAGATGGCTCCCCCCTGTATCCCCCCTATGGATGGCTCCCCCGTATTCCCCCCCTATAGATGGCTCCCCCCTGTATCCCCCCCTATAGATGGCTCCCCCTGTATCACCCCCTTATAGATGGCTCCCCCCTGTATCCCCCCCTATAGATGGCTCCCCCCTGTATCCCCCCTATAGATGGCTCCCCCCTGTATCCCCCCCTATAGATGGCTCCCCCTGTATCACCCCCTTATAGATGGCTCCCCCCTGTATCCCCCCCTATAGATGGCTCCCCCCTGTATCCCCCCTATAGATGGCTCCCCCCTGTATCCCCCCTATAGATGGCTCCCCCCTGTATCCCCCCCTATAGATGGCTCCCCCCTGTATCCCCCCTATAGATGGCTCCCCCCTGTATCCCCCCTATAGATGGCTCCCCCCTGTATCCCCCCTATAGATGGCTCCCCCCTGTATCCCGCCTATAGATGGCTCCCCCCTGTATCCCCCCTATAGATGGCTCCCCCTGTATCACCCCCTTATAGATGGCTCCCCCCTGTATCCCCCCTATAGATGGCTCCCCCGTATTCCCCCCTTATAGATGGCTCCCCCGTATTCCCCCCTTATAGATGGCTCCCCCCTGTATCCCCCCCTATAGATGGCTCCCCCCTGCACAGCAGATAAAAAAAACAAACACCCAACTCACCTACCAGCGCTCCCCCGTCGCTGCTTCCTCTCCTCTTCTGCCCCGGCTGATGCGTCGCTCCCCGGGGGATTCTCAGGGAGCGCACACATCCGGAAGCTCAGTGTGCGCCCAGGCCGGGACTTCCGGTACAGGAAACCCCAGCGACGCTCACTGAGGTTCCTGATGCGTGCGCTCCCGGAGAATCCCCCAGGGAGCGACGCATCAGCCGGGGCCGGATTTCCTCTTGCGATCGCAAGCAAGAAAGTGCTTGCGGTCGCAAGAGAAGGGGAAGGGGGCGCGCGCAGGGCCGTCTTACCAATTGGGCATGGGAGGCGGCAGCCTGGGGACCCTTGCGTCCTAGGGGGCCCCTGCCCGCTGTGACAGCGGGCAGGGGCCCCCTAGGATGCAAGGGCCCCCGGGCAGCCGCCTACCATGCCCAATGGGTAAGACGGCCCTGGATACAACACTGGGACGATATCCAACAGCCGCGGGGAGTCAAATGCCAAGTGTTTGGGTTTGGAGAACTTTGCTGAACAGTTCAGCCTCTTCGCTTGACACTAATAATCACTAATGTCTAATTCTTATTAAAGACTTCTGTCTATTTTATTGAATTTCAGGCCACTAGATGTCTGTTTATCGCTCATAATCTGTAATAATCACATTCCATTGTTCATAAGCCTGTTAGAGACGTCTCTTGTCTTCAGTGACCACCTTCTTAATTTATTCTTATTATCTGTTGGCCTTCAGAAGTAATGGAGGTTACTGAGATCCTACCCACACCATGTAATCAGTAGCTTTTAGCATACCCGGCAACTAACAATACAATTCAAATATTCCAATATAAAAAGCGGATAAATTCTTATCACAGTAAAATTCCTTTTATTCAGCATCTGATCGTTTAAAACTGATGTCGACTTGGATTTTTATTCCGGTGGCTTGAAAGGGTTAAATTAAAACCTGGCATTTCCGTATAGTAAAAACGTCTTTAATCCGATGACCCCAAATTGACCGACTGTCGTATATATATTCGGAAATGGCTCTGGTCTGGCATTTTCATTCTGAACCCTAAGGAATGAAATGGAGGGAGCGAGTAAATACAATTTAGTAATACGTTTTGTTATGAAGCCCCCAAACTGGCGGATTTAAGGGATTCTAATATATACAAAACCTTTAGAGTTTAATGTGCCAGTGTAGTAAGAAAGCAGCATAGACTAAAGTGATCTATGAAGGGTTAAAGGACAGGATTGAGTGGCTCCCTACTGATCAGTGTATATAGAAGAATACCGCGCATCACTGATTGGAATAAGAATTGCTGGCTGCCAGAACCATGAGGAACGATGATCCTAAACTTCACTTTTTAACTCATTAAAGACATCCTATAGAAGCCTTTACTTAAAACTTCATTGACTTATGTCAATGGCAAAACTGAATGTGGTTTCAAGTGGACATCTGTTAGGCTAGGTTCACATCTGTGCCATCCCCTCCGCCATGATGCAAACAACCTCCAACTCCAGACTACACGGATTATGGGGCGCAGGTCCAACTTGAGATCGAGGCACAGTGAGTAATAAAAATATATATTTTATTGTGGAGACTCAACGCGTTTCGGAACCGCACCGGTTCCTTTCTCAAGAGTCATGATACTGATAAAACAGAACAGCACTATATATCACAAACCAAGATGACATTAAAAGGGGAGGAGGACTCAGACCCCTCCGTCATGACACCCCAACAGCTTTGCTGATTCAGTAGGTGTCGCCTTGTTTCATTTACAGGATATCAGTGTTACGAAAGATCCCAGTCTCTTCAGGGTACAATATAATTCAAATGTTTGGAATAAAATGCATAGGTTTCCATTTACAGTGGGGAGATAACCCATTTGATCAGGAAGCATAATGGACATTTATTCGGCTAGGGAAAACATTATATATATATATATATATATATATATATATATATATAATTTCAATGATAGAAAACAACAGAGACGCTATGCTTTACCTCTCCACATTCCTACTGTGTCTCCCAGAGGTGATCCGGCCTCCACTTCTGAGATGGACTCGTCTCGGGAGTGGCAGCTGGCTTAGCCAATCACTGATTGAGACAGGACAGCACCGTGGCCAGCGATTGGCTGAGCGGGCTGTCACTGCGGAGACAAGTCTGTATTGGAAGTGGCGTAACGCCTCATATGTTACTATTCACTGAGTACTTTAAAGCCATCAGTAAGGACAGGTACTACACCCACAACATTGTGCTTGCTAATGCTGCGTTTACACGGAACGATTATCGTTCGAATTTGCACGATAACGATCGAATTCGAACGATAATCGTACATGTAAACGCAGCGAACGATCAAACGTCGAGTGAGAAGTCGTTCATTTTGATCTTACAATATGTTCTTAAATCGTCGCTCGCCGTTCGCAAAAAAAAAAAAAGCAGATCTTTCCATGTAAACAGTTGTTCATCGATTTAACCTATGTGCGAGATAGGTTTAAGCGATCGCAAAACTATTGCAAAACGACTTTTCCATACCATATATTGTTCTATCTAAACGCTGATCGTTATAAAAAAAAAATCGTTACTTCGAAATCGTTAACCATACGATCGGGCGGATTATTGCTCCATGTAATCGCAGCAAAGATTTGTACAGTGTCTGTGTTTTCAATCCACTCCAGGTTTTTGTTGAAAAAAGACTGACTAAAAGACAGAAATACTATGTGTAAGCAGACTTAGGCCGAGCTCACACTCTGTAAAAACAGCGGCCGTTCTGTCACACGGCTGTGTCACAGAATGGTCGCTGTCTGTGATGTTCACCCGCCTGGTATTGCAGTATTGGCCAGATGAACATCACTTCATGTTAATTGGAATGCGGGCACAGTCGGGTGTGCCTGTGCTCCAACTAACCATAGCAAACAATGTAAAGTATGGCCGGAAGCCGTACTTACATTGTGTGCACTGTTTATTTTGTACAGCTGCTATTCAGTGAAAAAAATTAACATGTCAGTTTTCAGCTGCAGTGTTCACAGAGTGTATACACTGTGGCCGTTGTTCCCTAGAAAACATGTAACATGTAATTTCTGACTTTAAATAAATAGCGGCCGGTATTGCAATCTGCAGCAACGGAAAAAATACGCTGTGTGAACAGGGCCTAAAAGTACAAGTTGACATTTCAGTAAAATAGTAGGAAATCTGAGCAAGGCTATGTTCACACATAGGGGGAGATTTATCAAATGGGTGTAAAATGTAGACTGGTGCAAACTGCCCACAGCAACCAATCACAGCTTAGCTTTTAGCTCTGGTGAAAGGAAAGAGGAGCTGTGATTGGTTGCTGTGGGCAGTTTGCACCAGTCTAAATTTTACACCCTTTGATAAATCTCCCCCATAGTCTTTTGGTCAGTCTTTTTTCAACTAAAACCAGGAGTGGGTCTGTGACAACACAGAAACCGGGTAAATCTTTCCATTATAATTTTGCCCTGTCGGTTCCACTTCTGATTTTGGTTAAAAAAAGAGTGACCAACCTAAACAATGGACTGTCAACAATGTAAGGGGAAAGAAGAGCGTATCAGGAGAAGGCGGCACGTTGGCAAAATTCATGTATTTACAAAAAAATATATAACTTGACAAAATTAACTATATCAGTATACCCCCTTAGAAGATTATAAAAATCTGATTAATGATGCAGGTTGCCATGGCAGCAAAATGGTTTAATGAAGGATACTTAAAAACTTAAAGAAAAAAACTAAAAAAATAAAGGAAAAAAAAATAAAAAATCTACAACCAATGCCTTAAAAAGCTTGTCCAGACATACTCTGCTGCCCAATCTGACATCAGAAGTAGGGAGACACAAGTGGACAATGGGCTGTCAGGTTGCCAAGGCAACTGTCCGATGCCCATGGGTTCTATTCTAATTATAGAGATCAATGCAGTTGCAACTCTACATGACAGATGTGCGATTACTGTAAGTGGGGGAGTATACCTGGACAATCCCTTTAATATGCCTCAGACTGACTGATCCTTCAGGACTCATCAGATCACCAAACATGTCACAATTTGACCACAAATGACAACAGACAAAGATTTTAAAGGGAACGTGCTAAGAGAATGTCAGAGAATGAGCTATTTTTTATATAATACGTATCATTATTACACAAAACATCTTGAAGTATTGTAGTTTTTAGTCCTAATAAATGGATACTTGTACTCGTGTAGAACTCCCTTCTCAGTAGTCATCTCATTACCATAACAGGCAGCAGTACAGTAAAACGTAGATGATATCACAGGTCATCTCCTCCTCCCCCCTGCCAGTGACCTCTGTTCAGGTCACAGGGTATGCCCACAACATCATCCAATAGAGGTCAATAAACATATCATGATTACAAGTTCCTACGGATTATGTGGCTGCTGTAAAGCATAGCTCTCGAAGCTGTTAAAAGGGTTGTCCGGACCGAGAAAAGTTTTGCTATATAGCTGTGGTTATATAGAAAATAATAAAAATCTATGCTTATCTATGCTCAGTAACTGAGACAGCACCATGACCAGAGAGTGACAGCCCACTCAGCCAATCACTGACTTACTGAGTGGACTGTCACTCTCGTCAGAAAGTAGAGGCGGCTTCGATCAATGTGGGAAATCGGGGGAGGTAAGCTTTGATGAAGGAACTTGCTGACCACTCTAAAAAAAAAAAAACGATATGCCTGCAATCATTTAGGCTGGGTTTACACTGCTTTTTTTCCCCATCCGTTTGATGCATAAAAGTATGAAAAAACTGATGCATTTGTGAGCATCTGTTTTTATCCGTTTTTTTCCATTGACTTCCATTATAAAAAAAAAAAGGATCAAAAAATGAATAAAAACTCGTACACAAAAAAACCCTTTTTTTTTAATAATGGAAGTCAATGGAAAAACGGATCAAAACATATGCAAACAAATGCATCCATTTTTTTCATTTGTCTTTTTACATAAAATGGATTGGGAAAAATGGATTTAAAAAAAAACAGCGCCTTACCAGTTTTAGTGCAATTTATTTTAGGTTCAGTTTGGACGAACCAGAAGTTTTCTTCAGGGTCTGGCAAACCCTGCTGAATCAAACTTTTAAAGTTTGCTCATAATCCGCCCCATACTTATGTACAGGAAATTAAAAAAAAATAGCTGGCAGTCACAAAAAAGAAAATGATTAGTAAAAAAAGAATGTAGTAATTTTAAAAAAAATTAAAGTGATAGATTCCTTTAAGGCAGGGGTAGGGAAACCTTGGCTGTCCAGCTATTGCAAAACTACAACTCCCATCATAACTGGACAGCCAAATCTTTAGCTTTAGCTGTGGCTGTCCATGCATGATGGGAGTTGTAGTTTTGCAACAGACTGGAAGTCCAAGTGTCCCCACCCTTCCTTTAAGGCATTGCATTGATAGACCTTGATGTAATTTAAAAATTATAGATTACAGTTATTTAGGTTGACAAATTAATTATACAGAAAAATTACAAGCAACTCAAATAGTTATTGACAGATATAAAAAAAAACCTGTAATTTCACCCTTCCTCCATAGCTTGTTAGCTTGTACCATTAGATAACCTGTTTTTTGTTGTTGTTGTTACCCCCCCCCCCAACTAAAACAAAAGCTAAAAGTCACAAATACATCTAATAGCAAATACTGTAGAACTATTCTGAAATATCCATGTACATAGAATCAACCTGGAAATGACTGCTCAGACGATATACTCATTCATGGTATTACATTTCCTGGATTGTTTCTCAAGTCTGACTATTTTTTTTATAAAGATTTTTTTTTTTTTAAACTTTAGTTCTCAGGATAAAGACTTCTGGATTTTAAACATGTAATATATATATATATATATATATATATATATATATATATATATATACATACACAGTAATACCTTGGTTTTCGAACGCTTTGGAACTCGAACTGCTTGGTATTCGAACGAAAATTTACCCAGAAGTAGTGTTTGGAATTTGAACTTTGCTCGGTTTTCGTGGATGGTGGGTTGTACATGGCGAGTTAAGCAGTGGTGAGGCTTCACATACAGTACAGTGCTGTATAAGACTGCTGGAGTGCATATACAGTGCAGTAGTAGTACAGGCAGTGCACCACCATCTCCCATACATTACAGTGCTTGGATGGGGGGGACGCTATACAGTAAAGGATGGGTGAGAAGTTGGTGACTACTGTACTATAATTGCTGGTTCTGATGAACATTTCTTATGTTTAATGTCCTGTACAGTATAGTGCTGTTCTGTACTGTACTGATTATACTGAGCACTTATTGTAGGTAATTATTGGTGGCTGCTGGAACCAATTAATCACATTTACATTATTTCCTTTGGGAAGACACTGCTTGGTTCTCAAACTGCCTTCCGGAACCAATTAAGTTCGAGAACCGAGGTACCACTGTATATATATATATATATATATATATATATATATATATATATATATATAGTATATAAATAGTATAAGATGTTTTCTTTTGTGACGCTATATTTCACAGATGGGACTTTTTAGTTTACTCTCCAGCTCTTGCAAAACTTCCAAACCATGCCTGGGCAGACAACATTATGGTTACTACATGGCCACTTTCTTTCAAGAACAGCGCCCCGTCTGTCCACTGGCTGTCTGTGGTTTTGCAATTTAACCCCATAGAAATCAATAGACTGGTTCAACATTACTAGACACAACCCAAGTGGAGCACCTTGCCACTATATTGCAGTGCCCGATGTGGCAGACAGGCACCAGAAGCCCAAGCAGTGCCGTCTCATATATGGGTGTAATACACCAAGAACATTACAGCTATTTCACTAGTGTATTATGACATGTCAAGATTCTTTTAATACTTGCAATAAAAACTTTCTAGAGGCAGAATAAGACATTTCCCTGACATGGCATTGTTGTTATTACGGTAGATTGCTTAGCATGATGGCTCCGACTTCATAAAGGAGTCTCTAAGAAATGGAAATTGATTGCATTAGCCGGCAATTAATGCAGTGTCCGGAGGACTCGGGACCCGCAGAGAGGTCATCTACTGCCCACTCTCACAGTAATTAACGGTAATCTAAAATTGTTTATCCGCCTTTCCCTAAATATTTCATCATCCATACCACATGTTTAAGAAGACAGAGCGCCCTCCATAATGGCTATTTACTGGCAGTAAATAGTGATTAGGAAAACAATCCATTGCTGCATCTATAATTTACCTTGACATTTTTATATTCAATTGTACTCTATTGACTGGAGCCATAAAGTACATTACATTTCCATATCCATTAAAAAGGCTGTGAATTGAGAGGAACATGCTACGGTATACATAAGGACGCAGTTATGCACTTGTAGCGTTCACTGTATACGGTTAATAGGACTTCCAGTGGCTAACAAGAAATATATTTATGTACAGTGCTTAAAGATTAATACATATGGGGGCACAAGAATAAAGACATGGGGGGAAATTTATCAAGGGCTTTACTCCTATTTTTAGATGAATAATTGGATTTTTCATCCATTTTTGGTCTAAGTTCTATTTATGAACCGTTATTTGAAGGGCAAATATTTTTTACATGCAACTTTTTTTAATCTGCCTGTTTTGAGTAGTCACCAAAAAGTTCACATAATCTGGGATTAGCGCCCAATTTGTGTTTTTTTTTTTTTTTTTTTTTAAAAACTCGCACAAACAGGTGCAGGCTTACTTCTGGTCAGTACCAGGTGAATACGCTTGCACAATTTTTGCTTTTTTGCGACTTTTTCTGCAACTTTTTACTCAGATATATTCAATAAAAAAGTCACAAGATATTGGAACAAAATATCCTTCAATCCCCATTAGAAGAGTCACACAAGTTAGACTCCATAGTCCCTCATGTTGCCTTAGGAGTCATATACATACACATCCCCCAAAAAATGATCTGCTGGTATATTCTGTTTCTCTAGTATGAATGGACAAAAACCCAGAAACAGCTGTCTACAGATGGTAACTAAAGATACTTGGCTTGGCTTGAGTCAAACATTGACTTGCAGGGATGCTACTTCCAAAGGTGCCACCAGAAAGCAAGTTCTTCTTCTTCTTCTTCTGAGAGAGAGGGAGAGAGAGCTACTTTGCATATCTTTCTTTCTCAAGGATTCCATTCTTCGATGTATCACAGTGATACCAAACTTAATTACTATGGGAAACCCCCTTAAATATGTTTCTCCAGTACCTCTCGGAAATCCCTGCTCTCATTATTGCAGTAGGATCAGTTAAGCATTAGTTATATATTCTAGGAAGGAAAGGTAGGTTATCCTTTCTTTACTGTAGACAAAGGATGGGGTACCTTCGGTTCTCCAGCTGTTGCAAAACTACAATTCTCAAAATGTTTGGACAGCCACAGCTTTGGTATGATGGGGACTGTAATCTTGCAAAAGCTAGAGGGTTTCAGGCTATGTTGCGCCCCCCCCCCCCCCCCACACACACACACATGGTGTGTGTTACTCTCCTTTCTGTGTTCCTATCAGGAGGTTTCCTGGGCAATTGGGCTAATATGGAGGCATGACGCATTCCCCCCTTCCTGCTGTTATGTGCCTGCTGCGTCACCAGTCTCCAGTCCGCGGATCAGCACCAACCAGTTTGCCCGCCCTCCCTCTCTTTGTTTACAAGAAGTCACAGCAGGCAGAAATTTTATATGAAGAAGTGTGGGGTAGTCGGTGGCGGCATACCCCTTGCTACCACAGCTTCTGGTTTACCAGGCACCGTGTGGTGTGTTAATGTTTTAGTTAAGAAATATATTGCTTTGGCCCAGCACCATCCAGCACTAATGTGTTTTATTCCTGGCAGGTATGCAAGGCGGTTAAGGTATGGCGTGTAAAGGCAGTCATTGTGACCAGAAACCATGTTCAGATTACAATGGCAGCAGCATTAGTATCAACCATAGGTGGGATGTGCAGCCGCTCCTTTCTCTCCATGTCGTATTTTATAGTTCTCCCTTTTCTGAGCAGCTGGCACTCCCCTTCATAAGACCCACATGACCCAAATTGGCAGGATATACCTGTGCTCACATGTCAGTACCTTATGTCTTTCCCATTCTGTCTGCAGCAGCAATGGTGAGTGCAATACCATATTCATACTTGTTGTGTTTGGGGGAAGCCTTCCCCGACGGTGGTGCCGGTTGGGTTTTGGGGGGGCACTCTGGGTTTGATCCTGTTTCCATGGCCTCCCTTTCCTGCATGTGAACACTTTGCGGGGTTGGCGGTCGCTGACCGACACAGTGTGGAGTTAGCATAGGGACCCATGAGAACCAGGGGACCTGCACAAGGTACACGGGGCAATATGGTTTCATCAAATTATATACCAACATCCTGGCGTTGTTTTTTAAAATAGGCCTAGCGGCATTAGTATCAGCCATAAGTGGGATGTGCAGCCGCTCTATTCTCTCCATGTCGTATGATCTGCTAATTTGCCTTCTTGAGGGATACTAAGGGATATTTAAAACTGCTGATACTGTTAGGACAAAGTGACACATGGTACTTTTCATATATTTATTTGTGCTTCCAGAACATAGAGAAATGCTGTTATCCTTATGTGCAAAGTTTTAGAGAGGCATTCCCAATATTCTAATGTACTGAGGGCTTAAATATCTTCCCCCCCCCCCCCCAACCCTACTTGATTCATAGCCAGCTGCAAACTAATTTCTTAGCAGGGAAATTGATGGAAGGGGGAGTGAGGTGTCATTAAAGCTTTCAGCAGTTCAGGGGTTTGGAAAAGCCTCTTTGACACTTTGTGTGGGAAAATAAAAATTTGTTTGTACATTCTGGAAACACAGCTGGATATATGAGAGGTACCATGTGTCTCCAGGTCCTAGCAGCTATCTAACAGTGCCAGCAGTTTGGAATGTGATTTGCTGTTGACAGTGTCACTTTAAGCCATAATTCTGGCCCCTTAGTTAGTAGTATCTCCCCAACTTTTTACCAAAATGCTGTACATTAATAATCCCAGAACAAATTCATACCGTAAATCGATAAATCACATTATAAAATATATTTTTTTTGTTTTTAGCAACCATCAGTCTTACAAACCCTTGAGAAACCTATATTTAGTCCATTTGGTAATGGCATAGTGTGTCAGGTCTATAACGACTCTTTTAGTTCTGTCTTTCCGAATTCCAAAATTGAGTGTGGAGAGGAAAAAAAAATGTCTGCTACTGATCCCTGCAGCGCCCCCACAGGGAAAAATAAGTAGCACATGCTTCCCTTTAAAGCCAAAAGCCTGCCTATGTAACGCATGGACAGACTGGGTCCTCCAGAGGAAGAGACACTCTTTGCAGGCACTTAATATAACAAAACTTTTAAACACAGGATAGAAACTAAACTCTTTAACATGCAACACAAAAGCCTCTTTCTTCCCTTATTGTTGTGTTAGTTAATCCCTGGTATACCAGAAAAGCCAATGTAAGATATAATCGGAAGTTCATCAGGAGGTCTTCCAATCACGTAGTAATTGTACTATTCCAATTTCTGAGGGTGACAGCCATTAAATTCCCTATAATTTGTCACAGTCTGTATATTTTACCAGCATAATTGAGTAGTAAATGCCTTTCACTGAATTTTTACTGTAATAATTTAGGAATATTTATTTCTCTTTATTTTTTTATATTGCCAGCATGTATCGGTCAGCCATGAAAACCTGCCTAATATTGGGTAGGCCCCCCTCATGCCACCAAGGCATGGAACTACAAAGCAAGCTGAGATCTGACATTTTGGAGATGACTGTTCATTTGTCACCTTATACATCCCACCTCTTGATGGGTGCCATTGTAACCAGTTGATCAGTGTTACTGACAATGTTATTCAGTGTTATGGCTGACTGGTGTATCCTGTTTTTTTCTCTACACAGAACGCGTTGCTTAATCCTTGTTCCAATGTAGCCCCTATAAATGCATTCTATGGCTGAATTCCCAGGAAAGCACATAAAACCCTGGGAGGACATAAAGACTCCATGCAGGGCCAGAGTTTATTACAATGCTGCAATGCACAGTGCTAACCACTGAGTCACCAGGCTAATTGTTATTCTTGTGTTCTTGTGATTTACATGACGTCATTTTTTTTTTTTTTTTTTGGGGGGGGGGGGGGGGGGTGCAAATACAGTTATAATACTCTAAAATGGAAATTTGCCATTCATATAAACTTCACATTCTGATGATTTTGCATAGTTGCTATATGTTTGAAATACGTTTTTGTCGGATGTTCTTTCTCCCGTGCCACCACTGTTTTAATTACATATAGTGTATCTTAAAGAGTACCTGTCATTTCAGGTGACTTTTTAGGATAAGCAGTTCTTTATGTGTACTTGAGGAGCAGCAATGTATGTGATTATTAGTTATCTTGTATATGGCATTTTTCCGCAGAGTTATCTTTTAGCTTTCTCTCTCTGCTCTCCCTCTCCCATCCTCCCCCTTCCTACCCCCTCCATAAACTTAACAGGAGAAGGAAGCATTTTTGTCTGATAAGATATATTACAAAGTTTCTATATTCACTTGCACTGTTGATCTATGCAAAGTATGCTAAAGCAACAGTTCCTATTTACAAAAAACAAACAAACTGATTTGTGCATTATACATCGCTGTGGAAATAGGAGAAATTCACAGTCATTGATTAATAGTATACAGGAATGTCCCTTATACTTTTCAGAAAGATGTTCTGCAGCAGCTAAGGTATTGCAAGAATCCCAGCAAGAATTTTGAACGTCCATAACTTGTATGTTTTGTAACCTATATAGATGTACAATACTTCTTTCTCTGTCTTGTGTAGTGATATCTTGCTTGTACTTATAATTTACAGCAGTGGAATGCAGTATGTACTTATCATGGTGCCCTATATCAATAGCATAAGGCACCATAGAAGTAATTCAGGGACCAGGATCTCCATTCAAAGGCCCAGGTCCAGTACACTGAGCTCCAAACCAATCAAGATTGCAGCCATATCTGTATATTAAACATTGGAAATACAGCTAAGAATCCATAAACTAATAGGTCAATGTGTAATGGTAGCTAAGGGCAATGCAGTGGCATTGGGGCCCTCAGTCTGAATTTACATCAACATCTACATGTTATATGCATATTCTTATTATCCAACAAACAAAGAAGATTGATGGCACACAGGTACAAGGACAGGAGGAAAACACACAGCAGGTGCCCGGCAGCCATGGTGACGTGAAGCAGCTACCTGCTGTGTGTTTGTCTCCTGTCCTTGTACGTGCCCAAATATACCAGGATAAGAAGAAGTCTGTTGTTGGTATAAGTAGTTGTGATTGTTTATATACTGAATGCCATAGATCTATACAGTGACCTTATAAAACTAAAAATAAGTATAACAGACATATTGTTGTGTATATGGGATGTGCCAGCTACTAATACTGACATATCTAACTGTATTCTCATTATGCTTATTTGGTTTGCTTCCACACTCCAGTCATTTTTCCAAACATGTCCCATCCCAGACTATCAGGTACATCCACATAGCGTCTGTTATGAATGCAACTTTGGCGCAGTCCTAGGTGTGTAAGGTATGACCGAGACTGCGCTTTTGGCCATAATCTTCTATTTATTCTGTGTTTTGTTTGCCTTTGTTTGTGCCAGTCTGAACTGTCTTTTATTCCTTCTGGTCTTCTAATTGTTTTCCCTGCCCCACTCGTGTCTGTTCTGCTAAGTTTCCTTTGGTCATGTAACGGTTAACCTGCCTTTGCCTCAGTGATTGACAGCTGGTCCCTCCAATAACCTTCTGGACCAGAACCCTGGCCTCCTATATTACTAACCCCAGACTGTGTGCTCATTGCCGGTTATTGACTTAGTCTCTGCCTGCTTGTGGTTCTGTTTCTTTGCTTCTCCTGATTTCTGCTTTGCATCTTTTGCCCTCCCTTGCTTGGCGCCTGCCCCCGACCATATTGCCTGTGTTTTGACTATGCCTATTGGATCCTGTTTTTGTACTTTTGCAAAACCGTTGTGACCAGGATTGCTGACTATTCTTATTGTGTTTGTTTATCTGTCCGTGTTTTGTGTACCACCTATACCAGAGCAGGGACCACCTTTGTGGTTGTCCCCGGCTGCCTAGGGCTGTGTGTGGTAAGTAGGTAGAGGCAGTGGGCAGGAACAGCACAGGACTCACTGTCCGTGTCTCTGTCTATTCCTCCTGTTGCTACTGGCGTTCCTGACAGCGTCCCTGTCAGGACAGGGAGGTAGAAATAAGACACGGCAGTGAGCCCTAGGCCTGAACCCACCCATTGTCCCTACCCACTTGCCTCAAATTGCCTGAGGCAGCCGCGGACAACTACAAAGACGTTCCCTGCTCTGGTATAAGTGTAACACAGAACGAGACAGACAAACACAAAGGAGAGTCAACAAGCCAAAGTCAAAACCAAACGGGCAACACAGTACAAAATCAGTAAACAGTCGGATAGTCAAAGGTCAGCTGGGAGGTCACATAACAGGTAAATCGAGCAGAGGAATTAGGTGCGAGGATTGCAGGAAAACAGGGAGAGCTGGGGTCAGGGTATGAATCTTAATAGCCAGCGATGAGAGACTAGCTCAGCTTACTTTTATAAGGATCAAGAGCCTGGTCTGGTTTTCTATTGGACTGGCACTCTGATCCTTAAGGCTCCAGACAGGGAGAGAAAAACGTTAATCAAAAGCCTTGCTCAGATGCAGCAATCAAGTCTAGCAGAGCTCAGTTTAACTCCTGCATTGCCAGAAGCTTGGAAGCAAGCGGTGTGTCACACAAAAGCAAGAACAGGCCCAGTTCACACCAGGCTACTGCACATTCCTGACAGTCCCTTAAACACCAACGTTTGGGGGTCATATTTGTTTTAGTCGTGCTCCTTATAACCATCATGGAACAATTTCAAGGAAAATACTAGATGCCTAGAAAGTATGTAACATATGGTATGAATGCCACTGAACCTATAGAATAAAAGAGAAAAGTTAAAGACAGTCTTAAAGCACTGGACTTAGCATAGACTTAAGGTATCTTCATCCCTAACAAGAGATTCAGCTGATATCATAAAAGGTAGAAATCATTGAACAATGTGCAAAGTGGCTGAAAAAATAAAGGTTTGTTTCTCACTGTCACCTATTAGAGGTAGCTCTGATTTAAAGGGATGCTATGGCCAATAGATGGCAGTGGGGAGCAAGTGTTTATTTTCCTTCTGGAGGAGATGTTCTTTGCATACATTGGCATGAAAGACCCCATACTCCCATCAGGTGGCCTCCTCAAGGAGATACAGTACCACAACAGAGTCCTGTAACCTACCCAGCACCTAATGATGAAGGTCAGAAACCCGAAACATATATAAGTTGCATATAACCCCCAATCATGTCTTAAAAGTTCAACATTGATTTTAATGGATTTTATGTCCAGTAGGTGGCAGTGAGGAGCAAGCCTCTTTTCCTTCTGGGTATAAGCCACTTTGCATACTTTTCCCCCATGGAGCATTGCATGGCTTACAAGACTATACTTCAGTTAGACAGTCCCCACATGGAAACCCACTACTCCTCCAGTACAATCTTATTGGACATTGTAAAATAAAAATAGTAGTATACAGTTTTATAATATTCTCTATGCGTCCTGTCTATCAGTCAGACACAATTACTCAAATCACATGAACATAACTTGTATTTGTTGCATTTATATACTGAAAATGAAAAGGGTTAAATACAAGCGATTATTAGAGACATGATGTATAAAAAAAATTTCAATCAGATAAAATGTTACAATGTAGCGTATCCTCCTTTTTGTTCATTGGCATTCAGCTGATTCCATGGTAATATCAGTTATCTGTGTCGCCTGGAAGGAACTCTGGGTAAGTCACAGGAAAAAGGTGGGAGCATTGTTGGTCTTTCCTGCTGACCAAAAAAACTCCAGTATTGTTCACTTTTATTTTTGTAAGTCTGTTGCATGAAATCCCAACCATTCCTGTTACATCCTCTTTCCATCCAGGGACTGAAACAATATTTATTGACTTGAGCCAACAGGTTGGAATATGCAGAGAGTAATGGTTGGATGACAGAAATACAGCGAACATGCTATAGATAGGAGCAGCGTCCAACAAGGACGTAAATTACAGAAGAACGGGAATGGCGACTGCTCGAGTCTCAGAAGAACCTGATTTTTAATTTTATTTGATTTCCAAACTGGTTGGATGTACATGTAGGCTATGGCTCCATAGTGACACTGCAGTCAATGTAATTGATCATGAATTTTATACATTCATATAGCTCAGCATATTGCCCAGCGCTGTATAGAGATTGTCATCACGTTGGTCCCTGAACCTTGTAAGGAAACTGTGCTTCTGCTTAGTCACCTACAACTTCAATGATTCCATACAGGTAAAAAAATCTATCAAACTGGTGAGTAGAGATAGGCTCCCAGAATTCATTTCAGGATATATTGCTCTAATAAGCAATTTGATTTGAATTAGGCTAGATTCACACACACCAGATCTGCAGCGGATTTCACGCTGCGAATTAACAGCAACATCTTGTCTGTCACTCTCAATGAGATTACATACTTGCAGCGGGATTAACATTCCGCTGCGAGTAAGTGTCAGTCCCCTTAACCCCCGCCGGCTGGAGCATACATTACCGGCTTCACGATCAGACTTGCTTCCGGGGCTCCGGATGTCTGGATGTCCTGCTCATCCAATCAGTGGCTGCGGCAGGGCAGCGGGGCGTCCAGCCAGGAATCCCCAAAGCAAGCCGGATTGTGGAGCAGGTAAGGGGGCTGTCACTTACTTGCAGAGGGATGTCCCGCTCAGCCAATCAGTGCGATCCCCAAAGCAAGCCGGATTGTGGAGCAGGTAAGGGGGCTGTCACTTACTTGCAGAGGGATGTCCCGCTCAGCCAATCAGTGCGAGCCCCAAAGCAAGTCAAATCGTGGAGCCGGTAATGTAGGCTCCATCGGTCAGGGGTTAATGGGGCTGTCACTTACATATTCGCAGCGTTATGTCAATCACGCTGCAAGTATGTATTCTCATTGAGATCCGCAGCAGATTTCACTGCAAATTCCCAGCGTGAAATCTTCTGTGGATTCGGAGCGTGTGAATATCGCCTTATAGTAGGGGTGCCTGCTCTGTGCACTCTCATACTATGTGCACACACAGTATTTTGAGCCTTAGGGTATGTTCACACTGAGCAAATGTGGCGGAATTACGCGGTAGAGCTCTCCACTGTGGAATCCCACCTGTCTTTGTGTGACACTGTTGCTCTATGGGAGGGCTCTCCTCTGCTCAAAGAATTGACATGTCAATTCTTTGAGCGGAGAGTGTCGGAGGGCAGAGTGGAGCGGAGGCGCTTGAGCCCTCCCATAGAGAAATAGTGTCACACTGAGGCAGACAGGATTCCCCAAGAATTCCGTCACATCTGTTCAGTATGAACATACCCTTATTTTGGGTCTCGTTTTTGCTCCATATAGGAGTTGGATTGATTCAGAGTAAAACTGTAATGACAAATTTCGCCACTTTTTTTTTCACAGCTTTGCCCTCTCTGCCACTTATTGGCTGAAGAAGAGAGTCCAAGAACTAATCCCAAACAAAGCAATGTGCCCTGGGACCTGCTGTGAGAGAATGGCAGTGGTGGCGGGAGCTCAGGAAGGTAAGTATAGGATTTTCATGAATCTACTCCCCTACCTCCATTAGGCTAAATACATTAAATAAAATAAAAAGTTAATATCCCTTTAAGCATTTGAATATGTTTTAGGACAAGAGTAAGGCCTCGCCTACACAGTAATGCACCATAGCACACGGACAGTGCAATATTGAGGGGAATCAAGTCTATGGAGCCCAGACCACAAAACAGACAGTACAAGTGCCGATCCTACCTTTTTTACCAGCAGACATAAATGATGATACTATAAAGCCTTAAATGGAAGTTCAGCTGTTATATGCAACTGCAATGAAACTAGTGGGAAAACATTGTGGGCAACCTTGGAGCTATTAGAAGAAATGAAACGATAGGAAAGAAAATAGGAACTTACCTCTCCCCATGCTGTGGTGAGCCACAGGACTGGCCCTGGGACCCCCGCTGTAAGGCATTTTACCCCCGAGTTGGGATGATCACAAATTGGGGGAAAATGCCTGTCCCGGCTGATGGACTGGCTGCTCAGCCAATCAGTGACAGGAGCGGAGCCCCACCCCAGTCACTGACTGGCTGAGCAGCCAGTCCATCAGCTGGGTTGTGACATCTGTTGCGCAGAGAGCCCGGCGAGGTTCCCGGGGCTGGTCCCGCCACTAACCACGGGCACAGGGGTTGGTAAGCTCCTACTCATTATTAAATTCCCCCCTGACCCTACCGGCTGCCTGATTTTAAAAATGGCCAGACTTCTCCTATGTGTTGAATTACAATTATTTTATACCAATTGTCGGTGTTGCCTTGGAGTAACATTAGGAAAAAATAAAAGTCAATGAATAATATTGCAGCATAGCCCCATTCATACAAAGGAAGATGAGCTGTAATACCAGTAACAACCTATGGAAAAGAGTGGTGCTGTTTTTAATCCCTGGAAACCCCCTGAATGTAATGTAATGCTTACAAGACATTCCTCTGTGTAAGAGTATATTATAAATGTGAAGCCAGTCCTTCAGACACACAGGCCACTCTCTAGTGCTCGCCCCCCAGGCTAATAGCTGCCACCCCCTCCCTTTCTCATTCAGATAGCTTACCAGTCTGACACATGGATGTCTTAAAGCAAAGTAAAACAAACAGGGCGATAACACTGATCTCCACATTCCCCTAAAATCCACTGTAATACATCTCTGATATTGGAAAGCTGCTGTATTTATTTGGATAAGACATGCTTATACCTGCTTGACTGGGTCACAGCGTTACACTGTAAAATCGGATTTGCTTTTTTATTATATAATCCACTAACCATGTATTTTATTTATCAGAAATGTTCAGAAATAGATTTGACTGCTATAGAGAAGACTTCAGGTTTTATATGGGTATAGTGCGGTATAACAAGGAGACGCTATTATTCTACACTCAGCCTATCTAATTCATTAGTGAGGAGGATTTACTAAGCTCAGGGAAGCAAATCCCGTTTTTGCACTACTGGATCACCCAAAGCTTTATTGTTCACCTCTGCTCTTGATACAGATTGAAGAAACTAGGTTAGAGATTAGTTCATGGGTTAGAGCAGCAGCCAGGCCCCTGCCGATACCCTAAACAGGGAATATATTCCTCAGCCAGGACTACATTACTTTCTTATTGTCTCCTTACATGGTATATATAGAGTTATAAGGAAAGATCGGAGATGCTACATAGTTTTAATGGGATTTTTTTTATTACTATCCCTTTTATTTGTCAGTCTGTATAGCACCGACATATTTTGAAGAACTGTACAGAGACTCATCCTGCACATTTGCCCCTATCCCTAGTGAAACTCACAATCTTATTTTTTTAATCTGACAGAACTACAATAGAGGCAATATTAGAGGAAGCATATTAAAGGGGTTCTCCGGCGGGAAAAAAAAATATTTAAAATTAAATTAAATTAAATTATATAGATGTGTAAGTTACTGCTAATTAAAAATCTTAAAGGGGTTCTCCAATTTAAACATATCTGTCCCTTATGCACAGGAAAAGGGACAAGTAAAAGATTGTCGGCAGTCCGACCTATGTATCCCAGGCAATCTCTAGATCGGCCCCCAGCTCCTCTGTTTTGAATACAGTCCCAGGTGCGCACGTGACCCACGGTTCTATTTATCCTCTATGGAGCTGTTGGATCACCTGCAGTAGTGCACTGGAACCTGGTCGATCGCACAAACTGCATTTTTTTTTTGCAGCCCTAAACTGTTACTATTCTGATCAGCTCTAGAGGTGTTTGTTACACAGACAGAGGTAGCACCCCCTTGTCTTTTGAAGAGCTTTTTCAAGGAACAGATTTTTTACATACATAACAATACAATTGCAAATCTGACAAATCTTAATTTAGGTAATAATAGACTTTTTACATTGTATGATGTCCTACCCTTCCCATCCCCCTTTCCCCACAGTTTGGAGAAGGGAAAATAAATAAACACATAAATAACAAAACACCACAACAACTTCACCTGTAAGGGTATGTCAACGCTAAGTAAAATAGGTGTAATTCTGCGGCGGAACTCTCCTGCCTCAGTGTATCATATGATCTCAATAGGAGAGTGCGCTTCTCTGCAGCCGCCACTCTCCATGAAAGAAGAGACATGTCACGTCTTTGAGTGGAGAGCGGCGGCAGCGGAGGAGCGAAATCCCTCTCGTCCACTCACAGCGGGACACTGAGCGCTCCACCGTGGAATTCCGACGTATTTGCTGAGTGTGAACATACCCTCACTAATTGGGAGTGCTATTTCTCATATCTTTATAATAGGTTGACTGTTTGTTTACAGCATTCAGTGCTAGGGGATTCTGGGGATATCCATTTTTTTATGATCTGCAGTCTTGCCACAATTAATTGCTAACTTCATCCTCCATCTCTTCCCCTAATAATAACACCAATAGCGAAAAAGGAAAGTTTATATTTATAAGGTTTATAAAGTTTGTATATCAATACCCTGCATGTTTTGTCCACACCTAACACAGTCTGACATATTCTTCTTATTCATCCTAAGCAGGACTGCTGAGGTGTAGTATAATCTGTAAAGAATATTAAACCGAATGATCCTGTGATTAATATTGGGGATATAGGGATATGTTATAGCTCTTCCTCCCAGTTCTTCTGCCCCCTTGTCAATGTATTCTTATATTGTACCTCTGTATATCTTCAATAGTCCTTTCCTTTGCATAACCTCTGATTTTACTATCCTAATCACATCTGGGGTATTTAACACTTTAAATACTTTCCTATTATTTATTAATGTATACTGAAATACACAGGGTAATTGTCTATACTCTAACCAAGCGCTGTCTGCCAAATTTTATCCACTTTTGAGCCTGACAAATTATAATTTCTTCTTGTTGAAACAAGACTTTAACAGTCCCTATACCAGCCCTTGAGTACAACTTTAGTATTTTCAATTTATTGAAATCATTTATAAGCCTGTTGTTCCACAATGGTGTAAAGTCCAGTGCGGTATTCACTTCCAAAATTTCCTTTAAATCTCTCCAGTAGGCTACAACCTTCTGGATTGTTGAAAACTGTTCATATTTTTCGTCCTCTAACTGCCCTGATTCCAGGACCTCCAGTATACAATTGAAATGTCCCTCTACACTTTCTGCCACATACTTAAACAGGTCCATCCGATCCCTTCTCAACAACAAATTTAGTTGTACAAATAAATAATACATTTTATAATCTGGAAGTTACCCCCCCCCCCCCTCATATAAAGGCAGCCAAAAATACTCTAGTTTAATCTTCTGCAAGCTGTAACACCTTCTCACTCCCCCTCTCATCCTTATCCCTGCTTGGTTGACAGCTGGAAGCTATGCTCCAAGCAGGAATGGGAAGAGGAGCAAGAAGGCATTTTTCTATGTAAGCACAGATGGACATGTGAAAGGTCTCCTTGACCTAACAGCTATCTAACAGTTTAGAATGTGTATTGCTGCTGACAGATTCACTTTAAATGTATCATGTCCTCTTTAAAAGGGAATGTGTCACTAGGTTTATGCTGCCTTAAATAAGGGCTGCATCAACTAGTGACAGAAATGCTGAACAGATTGGTGTATTACTTATATAATTTTGTTCAGCCATTCTCCTAATATGCAGGAGAGTTGAATTCTTGCCACACCCCTCACCCCGCCCTCCAGCTGCTGATTGACAGTTAAAAGCCTCTATAAAGTATGGATAGATAACAGCCAATCAGCAGCTGTGGGCGGAGTTTTCTGCTTCTCTTTAATATCTAGGACTACTGGGCTGATGCACATAATGGAGAGGACTACTTATTGTCCATGTTATTCAGTAGGGTATCTCTGGATCAGATGCACAGGACAATGTAAGTGATACATCATCTCCGTCAGTATTTTATGTTACCCTGATAGGACCTGCTGACAGAGTCTCTTTAAACAAGCAACAGCCAAAGCTTTATAAACTGAACTTTTATATCCCTGTCCCTTAAATCCATGCCTCTTCTAATATCCTGATGGACACTTAATGCAGTTCACCATATGATTTACTTGTGGGGCATAGTTGAACACACCATAAATCATATACGGATGTGAAGCAGTCCAAATGTAGTCACAAATGGACTAGGTTCGGTCTATTCAACCTAATGGGAATAGAGTCTCATACATGGAATACTTCTTTGCTGGTATTGCAGCGTATGTGAGCCTCATAGTGCCAATAATAGATGTGGACCTACCGTAACATAACATGACTCTAATTGTATTTTATTGATTCCCTTCATGATATGCGCTGTAGTAAAGCCATGCTGTAGGTTTCTGTACTTTAGACTATAGGTAACTGCTGGAGGGAATTTATTCTCGGTTAATTTTGTCTATGTTATTCATTACAGATGTTGAATTGAGAACATACCAAAGTTCAACCTCCACCTAAGATCGAGTTTATTAAGCGCCGCATATTGATTCACAATCTAAAGCAGAGAAGGGGAATACTCCGGTGAATTCTGATAATTAAGTCTGCAGGTCTCTCGTCTTTGTCACAATATTTAAATGTATTGGAAAAAGTTTCTTGTTCGGTTTACAAGTGGGAGCGGGAAGGCTCTAAAAACCTCTATGGCCTTACAAATAATATATAAAGGGGGCAAAAATTGTGAGCACCCTATCTAGAGGCCTAATGTGATCTCCTGGGCCCCAAGGCAAAATCTGTAATAAGACCCTCACCTACCATGTGTCAGCTAGAACACTCGTGGCACTAGGACTTAGGTGCACCAGTTACCTATGCACCCTCTAGCGGTGTAAGGAACAGCGGGCTAATGGATTTGATGGATGAATGAACCAAAGGAAATGTCCAGTAATTTTTTCTACAATCAAGGGCAAATGTTTTGAGACTGACAGACTGTTTTGTTTTTTTACAAAGTTTTAGTGTTTTCTGTTGTTTTGATCAGATGTTTCCATAGTATATTGGAGCACAGTTATATACAAATATATGTTTTTAAAACCTTTATTGACAAATAAATAAAGTTTATGCAAATACTTAATCTTTAGTCTTGACCCTTCTTTTTGAAGACTACTGCACATCACCATGGCATAAAGACTTTTGGGCCAAATCCTGACAGATGACAACCCATTCTTGCTTAAAGGGGAACTATCAGCAGGTTAGATGAATCAATCCTGCTGATCGCCCCCTATTGAACAAGAGCCGCAGAGGAGAAAGGCATGTCTCTTACCTTCATCCTCGGTGCTGTTCCTGTGCAGTTAGTAGTTTGCTCCACGGTCCGGTGAGACCATTAGGGACACTGTCCGTCCCTATAGTGCCAATTTGTCCCTGGCCATCCCACTTAATCAATTATAATTAGAAAGAGGTAGACCGAACAGGGCCTAACGGGTGCCCCAGTGCTCACTAATGGTCTTCCTGGACTGTGGAGCAACTTACTAGCTGCACCAGAACAGAGCAGAGGATGAAGGTAAGAGACATACCTTCCTCCTCAGTGTCTCCTGTGCAATTGGGGGCTATTAGCAGGTTAGATTCACCTTTAACCAGTGCTGTGAATTTATCACAATTTCTGTGCATTTTGTTCTTAATTGACCATGGGTTCTCGATGAGATAGAGATGCTGATCATGGGGATTGGGGAGTGTTCTGATCATGGAGTGGACACATCAATGATTTGTTCACTGAGCCACTTAGTTATCACTTTTACCTAGTAGTAGAGATGAGCGAATTGGGTTTGGGTTTGAGTCTATCCGAACCCGAACGTTCGGTATTTGATTAGCGGGGGCTAATCTGTGAAAAACATGGATACAGCCAATGACTATATCCATGTTTTCCACATAGCCTTAGGGCTTTATCCAAGTTCAGCAGCCACCGCTAATCAAATGCCGAAAGTTCAGAATCGGATCGACTCGAGCATGCTCCAGGTTCACTCATCTCTACCTAGTACCATGGTGCTCCATCATGCTGGAGAAAGCATTGTTCATCATTAGAGATCAGCACAACTATTGCATGCTCCAGTGGCTGAAAAAGTTTGATGCTGCCCTAAGGCTGCCTGGAAAACATGGTTACAGGCAGGTTATAGGCTGTATTAATTTTTTTTTGGACTCCCTAGGGCTGAATCCATCTTCTTCATGATGTCAGAATGCTTTACCATTGGCATGACACAATACTCATGGTGCTGTTCACCTTTACTTCTATGGACAGTCATCCTTACAGATGTCCCAGTCTAAACAGGACTTTATCTGAGGAAATAACATTACCCCAGTCCTCTACAGACTGACCCCTGTACTTCCTGCAGAATGTCTACCTGTTCTTGATGTTTTACCAGGAGAGAAGTGACTTCTTTACCGCCCTTCATGACACAAGCCTAGCCACCAAAAGCCGCGGCCTTACCGCACTTCCTCTACGTCAAGAAGGAGAAGAGGAAATGCTCAGCAGGGGACTTGTGACAGGTAAGTACAATTTTTTTTGTATGTTTTTACACCACCTTGTGCACAATTAAATATTAAATAATTATCCCTTATTACATAATGCAATAGATTAATATGTGTATAAAGGATGAGAGGAATAAAGGAATGAAACAATAAGTTAATATTAATCTTAAACAAAGGAATATAACTTTTTGATGATTTTAATATGCTGTGACTTACAGTTTCAATAACAAGATTAACAATTCATTGCTTCATAACCCTTCTCATAACCCTCTTGTTTTACAGCATTTAGCTTGTTAACCTAAAGTTACAGCAGAGCAATGTGTTCCAGCTTCTCATAACAGGGAGCAGGTGCTAAGCGTCTGCAGTGTCCTTTCATACCTTGTAAATATAAGCTTTAAGTAGCTCATTGCCTTGATACAATTGACTATATAATAAATGGACATTGGTTCTACAATATGTATACCCAACAGTTCATTATTTGTACATCGAATTGTAAGCGTATAATTTGCTATAGGAAACGAACACCCTTGACGAATACAAAAAGGAATTGAAAAGAATTGCACAATTTGACTTCTTGTGTGAATAGATTGGTTTCTATGTAAACTTGTTTGTATTTGGTGAAAAAGTTATTATAAAAAGTTGCACTTAGAAACTACAGAACTACAGAAACAAGCCCCTACCATGCAATGGCATGAAATAGCAATAAGTGTATATAAAAATAATAGCACCATATATTAGAACCATGTAGTTGTATTAGGCTGGGTTCACACTATATTTTAGCAAAAAACGGTTGAAAAACAGATGGAAAAATGGATCTATTTGTGTGCATCCGTTTTTCCATTTACTTCCATTATAAAAAAAAGTATCAAAACACATCCGTTTTTTTTTTTTTTTAACATACATGAAATTAAGGTCAGCTATGTTTTTGTGATCCATTTTTAAACAAAAATGAAAGTCAGTGGAAAAACGGTTGCACAAAAACACATCTGTTTTTTGCAAAAACGGATGAAAAAAAGGAAAACACTTGTTGTTGTCTATAAATAGATATAAGGTTGCATAAAGAGTGAACCTCTGGGCTGGGCTCCATACAGCTGCTATGGCTATAGTTGCACCTGTATCCCCCAGTTACCACAGGAGGTTCCAAGTCCCACATCTGAATAGATCAGTGGTTCCATGTGCACATTCCCGCACCATTCACTGTCTATGGGATTAATATCTGGGCACAGTTACTCCATTCAGAGGACTTGGATGCATTGATCATTGAGGATCGACCATTGTCTGATATCCTATTGATAGTTGGTGGGAGAACCCTTTTCATAACATTCTTCACATGAATTTCTTTTTAACAAAAATGTGAATAAAGGGACTTTCTGTGGTAATAATATTGGACATTAGAGTAGGCCAGAACTAAGGATGGTCCGAACCTGCTGAGGTTCGGGTTCCTATGAACCCAAATGCTCGGCATCAGATTCCCGCTGTCAGGTTGCTCCGTGCAGCGGGTAGATACAGCGGGAGGACTGCCTGGAAAACTGGGATACAGCCTATGGCTATGGCTGTATCCCAGTTTTCCAGGCGGTCCTCCTGCTGTATCCACCCTCTCCACGGAGCGGGCAGACAGCGGTTATCATTGCAGAGAGTTCGGGTTCGTACAAACCCGAACCTCGGCAGGTTCAGACCATCCCTAGCCAGAACATCAGTATTTTATTGGTGGGGGACTAGCTCCTGGCTTCTTCACATATCAAATAGATAAATAAGGCAGAGGCACTCAAACAGTTCTTTATCAGGAACAGCACTATACATCTGGTTGTGGTTGTGTTTGGTACTGCATTTTATAGTAGTTAAAGCGACTCTGTAACCACAATCTGACCCCCCCCCCCCCAACCACTTGTACATTCGGATAGCTGCTTTTAATCCAAGATCCTGTGGTCCGTTCAGCAGGTGATGCAGTTATTGTCCTAAAAAAATACTTTTAAGCTTGAAGCCCGTGCCAAAGGAGAGTATCTGTGCCCTAACTTTGCACCACCCCTCCGTCCCTCCTCCCTACCCTCTTCATCATTAGGAATGCCACTGAAACATTTTCTCCTGTCTGAACATTGCACAGGTCCTTAACGATCCAGCCCATGTGCTGGGCTGCCACCGGTGGGGAATAGGAGGCAATCTGCCTGGAGCATTCCTAATGATGAAGAGGGTGGGGAGGAGGGACGGAGGGGTGGTGCAAAGTTAGGGCACTGATACTCCCGTTTGGCACAGGGCTTCAAGTTTAAAAGTATTTTCTAGGACAATAATTGCATCACCTGCCGAACGGACCGCAGGACAGATCTTGGGTTAAAAGCAGCTATCCGAAGGTACAAGTGGTTTGGGGGGGACAGATTGTGGTGGGTAGGATTAAAAACAATCTGTCAGCATTAAATCATGCTCAGAGCTGCAGAAATGGACAAATAGCTGATGGCTGTTTGCAAAGTTATAAAATAGTGTTTTTTTTATTCAATCCCAAGTGCAATACAGGTAGGTTGAGTTGCAGAAAGCCTCTTCTCCCTGGCTTCGTTCCCAGCACTGAGCCCTGTATACCAATCAGTCAAGACAGATAGGGGTGGAGGCATACATTTTGCTGCTTAGCGACACAACACCTCATTAGAATGGGAGCTCTAAGTACATAGCTATAGAGCTGACCAATTCCCTTTAAGCAGCAGTACATGTCGCAGCCACATGTACATTGATGTGACTGGTAAGTAATGGGGGGGGGGGGGTTGCAGCCAATAAGGATAGGCTATGTTCACATAACATCTTTTTCTGGCCATTTCGCGGACATGTTTTATTTTTTTTTACGGTCGTTATTATATAAATGCAGCTGTTATATGCAAGTAAGAGGAAATGTATAATTGTATTAGCTCCACTTTCTTAAGCATGTTTGTACAGAAGCGTGCGCCTTATTGATCAACAGAACCCCCATGTTGAAGAATATGGCCAACTCAGTATTACTCACTTAGCCCGCTGTACTAGGCAGATGTGGTACATGAAGTACTGTCTAATATAAAAAAGTGAATTTACATAGTAAGATGAATACATTTTCTAATAAAAATGAGATTGTGACTACCATCTGTAGCCATGCGGCATCTACAGCTGCAATTTATAGCCCCGGCTTCTTGGAATAGCTCTTGAAATGCAGAAGTGTATTGAAGAGAAATTACTGTCTATAAGAGGAGGGGGGGGGGGGGGGGGTGAAGGATGGGACTTTTTTAATCTCTGCCTCTTTTAAAATGTTGATACCCTCACCCCCCACATAGGCTTACCTGTTATTAGGGCACAATTCCAAAATATTAACATGGAACATATGTAAAGTCTGCATTTCAGCAATGAAGTTTGTTAGTTTTACATGCTATTCAATAGGCAGTGTATGATAACTAATATGTTAATATGGCTTTCCAGAGTGAATATTACGGTCTCAAAGAGTTTTAGCAGTCCAAACAATCTGGGTTTTCATGATTCCAGTGTTGTTGTTTTATTTTTTTACTTTTTTTTTCTATGTTTCATGTTTTCCATTTTCTTTTTTTATTTACACTTTTTCCTTGAATAGTCAGATGGGTGTGAATGCTTGGCTCGGGGGTGGGATTAGGAATCTCATATTTACACCCTTTGAGCCTAGCATTTACACCCAATTGTGCCATAAAGTTCCCACCCATCTGACCCATCAAGAAATCAAACCAAATAGTAAAATCCCTTGGTCTCAGGAGGGCACTCACAGCTATAAAATAATACACAGTATAATGGTCTGATAGTATGGCAGACTCCATCAACCTTGACATTAAAGTTCTTGAAAAATACATATTACATAAAAGATGGTGAGGCATGGCAAAGTAATTTATCTTTCATAAATGCACATAGACGTATTGTTACACATTATTTATTGTTATATTTGCTAGATTGACAGCAGACCTATATTGCTGGAAGCCTTAGTAATAATGCTCATAAATCCTTTTTCAACCATATAGTTATGAAATGTTAACTAGTTTAACACAATGGCTTTAGCCTAAGCAACATTTTAACTGGTACCTTAAAGGACAACTCCGGCAAAAAAAATTTTTGGCTTATTTAACACACATTACAAAGTTATATAACTTTGTAATGTGGTTAAATACCCGGTCTGGCCCCCTTCCCCCACTTTCCGACCCCCGACCCCCCACCCCGGAAGTTAAAGAATATATACATTACCTATTACGGTCGTCACGGTCCTCTTCTCTGGTGTCGGGTGATGTCAGAGCTGGGGGCGGTCCGGGTCTTCTTCCTCCTCGGCGTCTTCATTGAGAGTGAATGGGAGAGAAAAGGCTGCTGGTGCACATGCGCACCAGCAGCCTTTTCATTGGCTGGAGCGCATCACATGGCTTCCAGCTTGCTCAGCCCTGATTGGCTGAGCTTGCTGGAAGCCATGTGATGCGCTCCAGCCAATGAAAAGGCTGCCGGTGCGCAAGTGCGCTGGCAGCCTTTTCTCTCTCATGGACCCGGAAGAAGGAGACATCGCTGGACGGCGGACGCAGGTGACAGTGAGGCGGACGGTGGGCGAATGGAGTGGCGATCATCACCGGAGGGATGGTGAGTATGGTGTCTGTGTTTTTTTTTGGGGGGGGGGTCCCGCCGGAGTTGTCCTTTAAAGTGGCACTGTCATATGTATCAAAGGGATTATCCAGGCTTAGATTTCTATCAAAACAGCGCCACACTTGTCCTCAGGTTTTGTGCAGTACTGCAGCTCAGCTCCATTGCAGTGAATAGAACCAAGTTGTGATACCACACACAACCTGAGGACAGGAGTGGCACAGTTGTTTTTTTTTTTTTTTGGAAGAAATTACCACTTTTTTTTCTATTCCTAATTAACCCCTTTACTTTTTGACATGTCAAAAGTTAAGATTGCACTGCTGTAATTGTTATTTGAATTTGGGGAATTGCATGGCCACACACTATACCCCAGCCGTCCACCCTACCTGATGTATTGCAGGTGGCAGGAATCATTTCAAGCCTGTTAAACCCAAATTATGCAATTATTCTAATTGGGCGGCCTGGGGAGTGGAGCTCATAGCTGAATGTTTTGCTGCGTTTACACGGAACGATTATCGATCGAATTTTCGCAATAACGTTAGCATTTGCGCAATAATCGTTCCGTGTAAACACAGCCAACGATCAAGCGATGAGCGAAAAATCGTTCATTTTGATCTTTCAACATGTTCTCAAATCGTCGTTCATCGTTCGCTAAAAATTCTCAGATCGCTTTGTGTACACAGTCTTTCACCGATTTACCCTATGTAAAAGATGGGCTTAAGCGATTTTAAAAACGATCGCATTAACGATTTTTCTTACAAATTTTCTTACGATTTTTCTAACGATTTATTCGTCTAAACGCTGATAGTTATAAAAACCAAATCGTTGCTTCAAAATCGTTAAACGATCAATTGGGAATCGCTTCGTGTAAACGTAGCATAAGCCCCAACTATAACTAACAATCACAGGCAGGTGCATTATTAACTTTTGGCATACCTGAACGTCAAATATTAATACAAATGACAGTACCACCTTAAGAATACATACAAAAGCCCCCAAAGGCATCAGAAACTAAAAAAAAACACTCAGATTCATGGATAATATAAACCCTTTACCCAAGTTCCATACTGTACGTGGGATTGTTACACCAAATCTGGACCATTGATAGGTACAACACTGATCAGCGATCAGTGACTCTGCTATGACCCTCACCAGACCACGAACCCTTAAACATTGCCCCAATGCCCAAATGCTGAAGCCAATCTTACATTGTAGGTGTTACTTAGTAGTGCGGTTAGTCCGGCATGTCAGAAATGTTCAGCAGTCCTGCAGCATGTTCCCTATTTTATAGAATGGTTTCTGGAGAATAATGCGCAATTACAGAACAAGAAAAGGTCACAATGGAAAGGTTTTTAGGAAAAATGACTGTAGACTGACCAAAAACATTTTTCTTTCCATTTCATATATAGTAAAAGCTTATTCCTGCCTCACCACAGCTTGTTAAAGGTCATAAACTTCTTGTCAGCATTTTACAGGCCCCGAAAGAGTTATAAATATATCAGGAACTCGACTCAAAAACAAAACATGAAAATAAATTTCACTTTACAAAAAAATACTGAACTGAGAACATTTACAGCTTTATTGAATTTAAAGGAGACTTAACATCAGGTCCGAGGCTCTAATGCTTTGCTTTTCACATTGTATGTGATGCATGTTATAAAAAAGGAGAAATCAATTCCTTATGTCTTTTCTTTCATAGGCAATAACCTGCAAGGGCATTTAGAAGAAACTTATTCTTTCAAAACAAGATGTAGTTTTTATATGTGTTAGTTAGATCTCTTTTATCTGATGCCTAGCTCTCCAGAAACACTAAGGGAAACATTTAGCATCTGGCGCAGAGGGTATTTTGTGGCACAGAGCAACGAGATGTAAATCAATCCATTTGTAAAGTTAGTTTTGTTACTAATTTATTCCCATCTGGGCCCTCTGTCCCACTCCCACTCAGAGAGACAGGGAGTGGGCGGGGCGGTGGGTGTGGCTGTCTTTGCATGCACTCACAGCAGAGAGACGGTGAGTGGATGGGGCGATGGGTGTGGCTGTCTGCATGAACTCATTGCAGAGAGGCAGGGAAAGGGCGAGGAGGTGGGTGTGGCTGTCTCTGCATACACTCACAGCAGAGAGAGGTGGGTGTGGCGACAAGGAGATGAAGACATCTAGGCCAAGTTTGACTATGGTAGATTTCACTGCATGTGCATAAGAAACTCTGTGGACCTCAGTGCCGCCAGGGGATATTATAGACCAGTACAGGAAATACCGGTCTTAACAAATCTCCTCCACCCCAAGAATTAGACAAAATAATTTACTAAAGCCTACTTTTCTGAGCAAAATTAGTTACATACACCTGGAAAAATGGAGACCCTTCTATGAATTTGGTAATTGACAATGTATGACATAGGAATTTAGATAATTTATACAGCATATACAGTGTTCAGTGAGTCTAGAGATAACTCTTGTCACTAGAGAGGCTATCTCCAAGAAAGACTTTCCATTAAGTGAAGTGTGATTCTTACTGTCACAGGATATGGCTGAGAATAGGTTGGGAATATACTACATAAACCTTGCTTGGGATCTTGTGTTAAGAGTTTTCTGATCAAAGGCCTGATCCTAAAAGTCCTGATCTGCAAGTAGGTTGATTCTCTTTATTCTGTGCCTGATCCCACAATTAGGAGGAATATTACCCATTAAACAAGCCGCTGTTTTATTCTACCAGGATTCGACTGCTGACGAGACAAGAGAGTCAAGAGGGGACATGGGCTGGAGCAAAGACTGTAGGCTTCAGGGATCTTGGTACACATTTTATTTGTGGGCTACCCCTGCTCCTGCAGTGTTTATATGTTTTAAAAGGCCATGGATTAATTTGTGGAAGAGTCTTTAATCTAAAGACTGTGTCTTTAAGTTCCCAGAATATTTGGCTGGCTTTTTTGAACTACACCATTACGGGCACCTTAAACACCATTACATTGGTGATATGCAGGGTGTCGCCTGGGAAATATCCAACCACCATCACCTGCTATGCAGATCCCTTGTAATTGTGCCAACCCCAGTTTAAAAAGTACTGTACCTGGGGAAGCCCTGAAGACTTTTTGACCACCATGACACAGACTAATCAGCGAAGGACTTCCTGTATCAGTTGGGCTTACCATCATACATACACACTGTAAATATGTACACAGCTATATTTTTGTTGCTTTATTACCCCCTTATATTATTGGACAGAACATGTAGGAAAGGTATATAATAAATCCTATACATATCTTTTTATTTTTTACCCTTTAACTTTTTGGAATTTTTCCAATAAAAGCAGAGCTATTCTGTAATATGGAGACATACATAACATTTGTGCCTGCCCCTTGCTGTTCACGGAAGTAACAAAGAAGCCTCAAACCTCCCTTCTGTGTGTGATTAAGTATTGCCAAAGTACTGCCAAAATAAATACATAAAATATAATAACTTTCCAACGTATTTGGGTACAAGCTTTTCTGTTTCTTAGCCCCCTGTGGATAACATTTCTAGCAGAACAAGAAGTTTGTGCAAACCGCTATTTTTTCTCCATAAATTACTTTATTTGTGCCTCATTGGCTCAAGCGCCAGCATCTCCATTGTTTTCACGGCTGTGTTTTAACCATTAGATTTGTGTTGATGTGCGCTAGATTCAAATCTCTCGTAAATTCTAGACTTCCGGTAATACAAGTAATTTATTTATTATATATGTTTTACATACTGTACAATATTACTAAAGCAAAGTATCAGGCTTTTTTATAGGAATCGATGTATAACAAAGAGATAATTCTATTGAAAAGTCATGTTGGAGGAGATTTTCCAAGGTCTCAGTGCTACCCTACTACCAGTTATAGACACTGCTGTTAAGGCTACACAGCAATCACCAGTCACATGACCAGAAACCGCTGTGTCTCACTGGCTGCCACGTTGCCTGGTCACGAGAGCACTTTACTTATGCAAGTCAATGGGTCACGTAGCGACCCGTAGGCAACTGCAACCATGACTCTGCAGTCGTAAAAACGTGGTTGCGGTTGCAGCAGCTTATGGGTTTCAATGCAACCCCACATGTCAGGCAGTGAGACATGTGGAAGACTGGAAATCCAAGTTAAGTGCAATAAAATGATAAGTTTTCTTAAATACAACCTGCTAAAAATCTACTATACGTTAGAAAAAATGTAAGATTTTTTTTCTGTTATTTCTGTATATTCCTTACCTTTCTAATTGTGTGGGACAATATTACCCAAAAAGATTCATAGCCTTATATATACACTACTGTTGAAAAGTTTGGGGTCACATTGAAATGTCCTTATTTTTGAAGGAAAAGCACTGTACTTCAATGAAGATAACTTTAAACTAGTCCTAAATTTAAACAAATACACTCTATACATTGCTAATGTGGTAAATGACTATTCTAGCTGCAAATGTCCAGCAACTATCACTCCAGTGTTCTAATGGTACAATGTGTTTGCTCATTGGCTCAGAAGGCTAATTGATGATTAGAAAACCCTTGTGCAATGTTCACACATCTAAAAACAGTCTAGCTCGTTACAGAAGCTACAAAACTAACCTTCCTTTAAGCAGATTGTGTTTCTGGAGCATCACATTTGTGGGGTCAATTAAACGCTCAAAATGGCCAGAAAAAGAGAACTTTCATCTGAAACTCGACAGTCTATTCTTCTTCTTAGAAATGAAGGCTATTCCATGCGAGAAATTGCTAAGAAATTGAAGATTTCCTACAACGGTGTGTACTACTCCCTTCAGAGGACAGCACAACAGGCTCTAACCAGAGTAGAAAAAGAAGTGGGAGGCCGCGTTGCACTACTAAGCAAGAAGATAAGCACATTAGAGTCTCTAGTTTGAAAAACAGACGTCTCACAGGTCCTCAACTGGCATCTTCATTAAATAGAACCTGCAAAACACCAGTGTCAACATCTACAGTGAAGAGGCGGCTGCAGGATTTTGGCCTTCAGGGCAGAGTGGCAAAGAAAAAGCCATATCTGAGACTGGCCAATAAAAGAAAAAGATTAAGATGGGCAAAAGAACACAGACATTGGACAGAGGAAGACTGGAAAAAAGTGTTGTGGACGGATGAATCCAAGTTTGAGGTGTTTGGATCACAAAGAAGAACGTTTGTGAGAAGCAGAACAAATGAAAAGATGCTGGAAGAATGCCTGACGCCATCTGTTAAGCATGGTGGAGGTAATGTGATGGTCCGGGGTTGCTTTGGTGCTGGTAAGGTGGAAGATTTGTACAGGGTAAAAGGGATTCTGAATAAGGAAGGCTATCACTCAATTCTGCAACGCCATGCCATACCCAGTGGACAGCGCTTGATTGGAGCCAATTTCATCCTACAACAGGACAATGACCCTAAACACACCTCCAAATTGTGCAAGAACTATTTACAGCAGAAGCAGCAGCTGGTATTCTATAGGTAATGGAGTGGCCAGCGCAGTCACCAGATCTGAACCTCATTGAGATGTTGTGGGAGCAGCTTGACCGTATGGTACGCCAGAAGGGCCCATCCAACCAATCCAACTTGTGGGAGCTGCTTCTAGAAGCGTGGGGTGAAATTTCTCCAGCTTACCGCAACAGATTAATAGCTAGAATGCCAAAGGTGTGCAATGCTGGAATTGCTGCAAAAGGTGGATTCTTTGACGAAAGCAAAGTTTGATGTAAAAACAATGTTATTTCAAATACAAATCATTATTTCTAACCTTGTCAATGTCCTGACTCTATTTTCTATTCATTTCACAACATATGGTGGTAAATAAGTGTGACTTTTCATGGAAAACACAAAATTGTTTGGGTGACCCCAAACTTTTGAACGGTAGTATATATATATATAGGCATATAGATATTTTCCATCATGGATTTCAAATAAAATCTTAGGAAAAATTGTAGCATATTTCAATGAATGTCACATTACTGTAGAATATCTATGAACTATTTTGTGATGCCCTACAGATCCAGCACACAGGGGTATACAGCGTCCACCGGGTATGGCCATATCACAATTACCGGCTCAAAGGAGAAATTCTGTAAAATATTTGCACAAACTATATAGATATTGTTCAAATACTTATCTGGCTAGACAACAAATGCAAATATATACAGTGGCCCCTCAACATACGTTATTTATTGGTTCCAGGACGACCATTGTAGGTTGAAACCATTGTATGTTGAGACCAAAACTCTATGGAAAACAGGTAATTGGTTCTAAATGAGAGAAAAAAAATTAAATTTAAAGGAAAAATAAGCAGCTAACTAATATGGATACAGCAAGTCCTTACATACAACAGTCAGAAAGAGCTACAAGAGACTCTAAATTTCTTTCTACGTAGAGGACTGAAGCGTTTTCAGGGTCCTGTACAGATCACACGGGGTCCCAGAAAAATAAAATAAAGCCACCCTAACCTGGTGCCCAAAGGCGCAACTCATAGTAGTATCAGTGTGTAGTATCACATGTTACTGTAGAGAGGAGACACCAGGCAGCCAACCAATGCAGATTCTTCACTAATACTGGGGTTTTACCAGTAAAATGGCCACTTTAATTGGTCGATCATCTAGTTTTTTTTAAATGTTCCAAAGATCTGGACTGTCTGTAACACTGTATGTTGAGTCTGGTCTCAAGTTACGATGGCCCAAAAAGGAATATTGTATCTTGAGACCATTGTAAGTTGAGGGACCACTGTACATATATTGCAATTATACTTTATTATTTTTCTTGCAATATCTTAGTACTATTCATATTTGGGGTCTATGGTGGTTCTATGTACCTTTTTGGCTCTATGTGAAGAAAACATTTCCTACAAAAGCTGTGGTTAAACTCCGTACCAACTCTATAGTTTTTTGCTGGATCTGTCAAATGGATCAGTAAAAAAAAAAAAAGGTATACAGCTGATATATAGCCATATACATCTGACATTCGTTTGATGGATCTGTTTTCTTGCAGTCGTATAGAAGCCGAAAAATACACTTCTGGTATGTCTCCGCACAATGGAAGACAAAGGGCACTGTATCGAATCTGTGTGGATGCAATCTTTTTGTTATATTTTTCACAAAGGGTGGAAGAGCTATATACCTGCTGTTGTAACAATATGTAGTTATTTTATTTTTTTTACTGTTTTTATAAAAGTCATGGTTCTGTACCATTTCCCAGCAAATGGATTTGAACAATTCTATAGAAATATTCTTCTATAGAAACTGACTACTTGTACAGAGAGTTTGAAGTACGATTCCTTTGGAGAGTACAGAAGAATACGAGTCTGATAGCATATAAAGGTAGACTGCATAAAAGAGCTACTCCCACAGATGGTAACAAGAACATAAGGTCCAATTACAAAAAGGTGTTTCTGATTCAATTGAAGGTATTTGAGATAAAATAGTAATGTTTGGATTTTTCTAGATAACCTGTGAGTACTGTTGAGTATGCTTTATCAAGCATAGTGCTCAATCAAGCATCATGTCCTTGCAGCGCTCAGGTTACTGCAAGACACATTAGAATTCCGACCATATCCTATAAATTCATGGCATACTGACGGAGTTCTAATGTGTTTTGCAGTAACATACTGCATCTTTTCGTTCAAATTTATTGTATATTTCCTTTACACATCCCATGAAGGTAAACCAGCAACCCTCCCCTCTACCGAGCAGGGGGCATGGGGTTAAAGGCTCCTATTGTTTTCTATGGGATTCATTACTTTATTTGAGCAATTACTGTGAGTAATCTGATTTATTAACATTACAGTCAGCTCCTCCTGAACCAAATATTGTTGATGATGGGGAAAAGATCACAATAAAGGGAGTGCTTATAAAAAAAAATTCAGAAAAATTACTGAATGTATTTGCTTGAAAAAGGCAGTGTTGCAAAGATCTCACACTTTTAGGCTAGGTTCACACTCTGTATCTGTGCGGCTGTATTGAGGGCGGTAAATCATCGGCCGGATTTTTCCAGTTCATGCGTACGCTGGAAAGTATACGATATACGGCTGCACAGTGCACACTATGTATGAATCTACGGTCCCGATCCCGATCGTAAACGGACCTGTAAAAAATGAACAAGACCATTGTTTGCGGCTGGAAATGCGGCCGTGGATTGACAGGCGGACCGTACGGAGTACTTCAAAAAAAGCCGGCAATGATGCCAAATGCCGATGCCTCTAATAGTTAATATATTAAATTAATAAAACACATTTTCTTTGTAATAAAGTCCCTTTCGTTGTTCAATAATTTAATTCTAACGAATCCATCATTGTGCAATTAAATATATTGGTAAAATAAATATATATATAAATAAATGTATATTTATATATATATTTATTTTTTGACAGTATATTTAATTGCACAATGATGGATTCGTTTAAATTAAATTATTGAACAACGAAACTGATTTTATTTCAACGAAATTGTGTTTTATTAATTAAATATTAATTAGTACAGGAAGCTCCAGGAAGCCGTTAATTCATATTGCCGGCAATAGAGCATTCTGTACTAATCATCACTTTACTTTAATTAAAACATCAAATGTTTCTTCTAATTATGTTGAACAAAGCGCAGTGTCTGGCTTCAGACCAACAAGTAAGCTCAATCACGAGCAATTGAACCTGGATACCGCCAACTCCCACTTCTTTGGCATGCAAACAGTTCAGTGTATAGGTATCCAATATAACTACGTGACGTTATATGGTGAGTGTGCGGTAACAGCAGAAAGTACACTCACGTTTCAGTTGTCTTCATCTTGACTTTATTTTTTGCGGTAATCGAGATTTGGCTGTGTGTAATCAGAGCACTGGAGATAGCTGGAGGTTGGGCGTCCTCTCCCTGCCGCGCGACGTTTCGGAAGGCGGAGCTTCCTTACTCATGCGCACAGGTGAGTGGGTCCTGCTCAGCTAAATACCGACGTCTGACTTAGCAGTCATCTGGTCTAAATCATACTTAATAATATATATGTGTCATACCAATATCCATTACATCGCACAATTTTAGTACATGTTTCACATTATATTCACATCATATTTTATAATTTCACATTATGATGTACGGACGCCGTCTACTGGGGGGAGAAAAGGATCATAGAAATGCTTTAAAGCTACATACTTCATTTAAGCCATTCGGCTGTAGGCTGTCAAGTTTTTTAATCCAATAGGTCTCCCGTTGAAGTAGCAGCTGTTTATCCCTCTTCTCTGAACTTGTAGTTTGTACTTCTTCTAAAATGCACCACCTCAGCTCATATATGTGGTGACCTGCTTCTTTGAAATGCCTGGCTACACTCGTCTCTCCGTATTTTGTTTTTTCTTCCATAGTGTTTTCTGTTTTTAGGTATCTCCTAATTGTGGCTCTGTGTTCATTTATCCTCACTTTTACTTGTCTCATGGTTTGACCCACATAGGTTTTTCCACACGGGCATTTTAGCATGTATATGGCTTTCTGTGTGTTGCATGTGAAAAACCCTCCAATTTTAATATTATACCCTTGTGTTGGATGTTGTATTTGTTCGCCTTTTATGATGGATAAAAAAAGGCACATTTGGGTGCTTACAATGTCAAAATTGTACATCCATCATAAAAGGCGAACAAATACAACATCCAACACAAGGGTATAATATTAAAATTGGAGGGTTTTTCACATGCAACACACAGAAAGCCATATACATGCTAAAATGCCCGTGTGGAAAAACCTATGTGGGTCAAACCATGAGACAAGTAAAAGTGAGGATAAATGAACACAGAGCCACAATTAGGAGATACCTAAAAACAGAAAACACTATGGAAGAAAAAACAAAATACGGAGAGACGAGTGTAGCCAGGCATTTCAAAGAAGCAGGTCACCACATATATGAGCTGAGGTGGTGCATTTTAGAAGAAGTACAAACTACAAGTTCAGAGAAGAGGGATAAACAGCTGCTACTTCAACGGGAGACCTATTGGATTAAAAAACTTGACAGCCTACAGCCGAATGGCTTAAATGAAGTATGTAGCTTTAAAGCATTTCTATGATCCTTTTCTCCCCCCAGTAGACGGCGTCCGTACATCATAATGTGAAATTATAAAATATGATGTGAATATAATGTGAAACATGTACTAAAATTGTGCGATGTAATGGATATTGGTATGACACATATATATTATTAAGTATGATTTAGACCAGATGACTGCTAAGTCAGACGTCGGTATTTAGCTGAGCAGGACCCACTCACCTGTGCGCATGAGTAAGGAAGCTCCGCCTTCCGAAACGTCGCGCGGCAGGGAGAGGACGCCCAACCTCCAGCTATCTCCAGTGCTCTGATTACACACAGCCAAATCTCGATTACCGCAAAAAATAAAGTCAAGATGAAGACAACTGAAACGTGAGTGTACTTTCTGCTGTTACCGCACACTCACCATATAACGTCACGTAGTTATATTGGATACCTATACACTGAACTCTTCTAATTATGTTATCACAATAGCATTATTAGAAGAAACATTTAGAATTATATGTGCGCTCAACTGATTGGCTGATCGGCTGAGCGCACATATAAAGAGCCAGTCCGCAGTACAGTCACTTCATTGTGCTGCGGACCAGCGAAGTGGACACATCGGGGTGAGTATAGAGCTCTCCCCACCCCCTCCCCAGCACTGCACCCCTCCCAGCAAGGAAGGGGGGTCACTTAACCCCTTCCTTGCTGGGATGGGTGCAGTCTGACATCAGTCTGGCCCCAAAGGAGTTAAGGGGGATAAAATACTTCCTCCCTTAACCCCTTGAGGGCCAGACTGTAAGCAGCGATCTGTAAAGATGCTGCATACTGTAAGGAGCACAACACCGCTCACAATGATGGGTGTTGTGCTCCTGTTTGTGTGTTTTTTGTGTGTTTCTCCCTTTTTGTTTTTCAGATATCGGTATCCTGTGGATAACGTCGGATTCCGTGGACTACGTCGATGACCAGCGGTTGTTTTTTTTTTTTTTTTAATAAAATGGTCAATGAGGGGTGTGGGGGTGTTTTTATTTGAATAAAAAAATTTTTTAACTTGTGTCTTGTCTTTATTTCTTTACTTTATAGACTTAGTAGTGGAAGCCGTATAATAGACGGAATCCATTACTAAGTCGGGGCCTAGTGTTAGCCGGTATAAAATGGCTAACACTAACCCCCCCATTATTACCCCAGTACCCAATGCCACCAGGGGTACTGGGAAGAGCCCGGTGCCAGTGGTCCCGGAGCGTCAAAATTGGCGCTCCTGGACCGGGCGGCAGCAGGCTGGTAAGATTTAGGCTGGGGAGGGCCTAAACCAATGGCTCTTCCCACCCTGGTGTTACCAGGCTGCTGTCGTTTGGTTTTTAACCCAGCTGGTTATAAAAATAGGGGTGTGTTTTTTTTTAATTATTTATTTATTTTAAAAAAACACATAGGGTCCCCCCTATTTTTATAACCAGCCAGGTTAAAAACCAAACGACAGCAGCCTGGTAACACCAGGGTGGGAAGAGCCATTGGTTTAGGCCCTCCCCAGCCTAAATCTTACCAGCCTGCTGCCGCCCGGTCCAGGAGCGCCAATTTTGACGCTCCGGGACCACTGGCACCCGGCTCTTCCCAGTACCCCTGGAGGCATTGGGTACTGGGGTAATAATAGGGGGTTAGTGTTAGCCATTTTATACCGGCTAACACTAGGCCCCGACTTAGTAATGGATTCCGTCTATTAGACGGCTTCCACTACTAAGTCTATAAAGTAAAGAAATAAAGACAAGACACAAGTTAAAAAAATTTTTTATTCAAATAAAAACACCCCCACACCCCTCATTGACCATTTTATTAAAAAAACAACAAACAACCGCCGGTCATCGACGTAGTCCACGTAATCCGACGTAATCCACAGGATACCGATATCTGAAAAACAAAAAGGGAGAAACACACAAAAAACACACAAACAGGAGCACAACACCCATCATTGTGAGCGGTGTTGTGCTCCTTACAGTATGCAGCATCTTTACAGATTGCTGCTTATGGTCTGGCCCCCAAGGGGTTAAGGGAAGATGTATTGCATCCCCCTTAACCCCTTGGGGGCCAGACTGATGTCAGACTGCACCCATCCAAGCAAGAAAGGGGTTAAGTGACCCCCCTTCCTTGATGGGAGGGGTGCGGTGCTGGGGAGGGGGTGGGGAGAGCTCTATACTCACCCTGATGTTGCCTATTCGCTGGTCCGCAGCACAATGAAGTGACTGTACTGCGGTCCGGCTCTTTATATGTGCGCTGAGCCGATCAGCCAATCAGCTGAGCGCACATATAATTCTAAATGTTTCTTCTAATAATGCTATTGTGATAACATAATTAGACGAAACATTTGATGTTTTAATTAAAGTAAAGTGATGATTAGTACAGAAAGCTCTATTGCCAGCAATATGAATTAACGGCTTATGGAGCTTCCTGTACTAATTAATATTTAATTAATAAAACACATTTTCGTTTAAATAAAATCAGTTTCGTTGTTCAATAATTTAATTCTAACGAATCCATCATTGTGCAATTAAATATACTGTCAAAAAATAAATATATATATAAATATACATTTATTTATATATATATTTATTTTAACAGTATATTTAATTGCAAAATGATGGAATCGTATAAATTTAATTATTGAACAATGAAAGGGACTTTATTACAACGAAAATGTGTTTTATTATTTCAATATATTAACCATGAGAGGCATCGGCATACTGCAGAGGATCGCAAACCCCGGTAATAGCAATTCATGTAAACTGTTTCCCTGCTTTCCCAGATGCATCCAGAGGTATTTGCATCACTTTATTTGTTATTTTTAGTTGAACCAGATTTCCAAGTAAATGACCGTATGTTTTCAGCCACATGTCTATTTTTTCCCACGGCCGGAGTTTCAGCCGCACATTTACAGCCGCATAAAAAATACAGCCGCACACATACATAGTGTGAACATAGCCTTAGGCTGCAATCACACTACGTATATTTCAGTCAGTATATGTATATTTCAGTCAGTATGTTTCAGTCAGTTTTGCAACCAAAACCAGGAGTGGATTAAAAACACAGAAAGGATCTGTTCACACAATGTTGTAATTGAGTGGATGGCTGCAATTTAATGGCAAATATTTGCTGTAATTTTAGAACAACGGCTGTTGTATTGAAATAATGGCTGTTATTTACTGTTATATGGCGGCCATCCACTCAATTACAACATTGTGTGAACAGATCCTTTTTTGTGCTTTTAATCCACTCCTGGTTTTGGTTGCAATACTGACTGAAATATACGTAGTCTGAACGCAGCCTTAAGGTGATGCAAAAAAGAATCAGCTTTAAGGGTCCTTTTACACGTATCAATAAATCACTTAATCGCTTGTTAAGCAAATGACAAGTGATGAATTTTTTTCTTTTAAACAATAGGCATTTAGACGAGAAGATAAATTGCTATGAAAAGTTGTTGATGCGTAATTGCATTCATATATATTCTGTGAATATTCATAATTGCATTCATATCTATAGACTGTGACGGATAAGTGTTTGCACTGAAAGACTTGAGAATGATTAAAAATGATTTTGTGAAGATGCGATCAATGACATAAGATCGATTTTTTGTTTGAAGTTTGATCTTTGCTACGTTTACACCAGAAGATTATGGACTTAATTAAAACGATTTAGTGATTTTTTGCACGATAATCAGCCTATGTAAAAGGCCCCTTAGACCAGATGCTGTGATCGTGATCTGTATTCCCTAAATGTATCTGGATGTTAACCAGCTCTGAAGAAGTTCTTATTTACATTCATAACTTTGTCCAGCTCTGCGCAGCACCTTTGCTTTGCTGCTGCCAGGGCTTCCTGCAACAGGATTTCCAATTAAAACGCCCCTCTCTTTCCTACAGATCTACAGATTTCTACAGATAGTGCTGCAAATATTTTTTTGCAAACACTCATCTGCATTTGAAACACAATTCTTCAAAGATAGGGAGGTGGAGAAGGATATAGTATGTCAAACGAACCAGAACCAGACGCATACCTGCATTATTTAGTGACTACTAGAGAAGAGTGAAGCGAATTCCCGCCGATTTGTTAAGGAAATTCGCAAAAAACAAACATATGCTGGTCGCACATGCTGTCTGGATTGTGGACATCCCATTGATATGATAGGAGTACTATAAATCTGGAGACAGATACCATAACCTTACATTAAGTACAATGAGTAGGCGGTAAGGTCAGCTAAGTTCCTTCCCCCTCCAGCCTCACATTCTCCCCTCACTGTGTATACACCCTTGGACTTAATACTTGAAGAAGAGATGCTTAATTCGAGAAAGAAAATGCAGAAAAGCACAAAGCAGGCATGTAATATATAATAACAAGGAAATAAAATTCATGTCACATTTTAGCAGATTGCAAAGTATAATATATTTGTTGAAGTCAGGAGGAAACTGCTACTGTGTGGCAAGGTGTAGCAAGCAAGAATATTCATGATGCCCGAGGTTTTTATTATACCCAGGTGATGTGCCTGCAGGGACTGATAGTAAAGTGCACAATAAACTAAAATTGAACATATCTTTTTCTATTGGTTTCATAATAAAATTGGCCCCTTTTTTGGTAGCTACATGCAAATAATGCATGCTCTTTAGGCTCAGTGGAAGGCTGGAGTAGGTCAGTGGGTTATGGTCAATGGGGAATGTTAAAAAAACAAACAAAAAAAAAAAAACGAAGAGCAGAAGCATCATCTGTTCTTTATATTATCCAATTCATTATGATCTACACCTGGTTTTGGCTTCACATCTTTTAGAGGCACTCCATGTTTTTTTTTTTTTGTATCATGTGACAAGAAGTCAAACCACCAGAAAATGACATGGCTTTGTGCTTTTCACGAAGTGGTCTTAGGTCTGCTGACTTCCTGACATCATCACCCAGCAGATATGGCAGCACACTAAAAATTCGATGCCTGCCACATCCACTAAAACAGGTTAACACAAGGCATACTGGTTGTAAAAAAAAAAAAAAAAAAAGAAAAAAGAAAGAAACCCTTTGAATTTTTAGAATATTGCGGCTCTACGCAGTGGAAGGTCATCAAATTGGTTTCTTTATAAAAAATGGAAATTTTATGCATTCTTCCTGAAAAATTGTAAAAATGACAGAAATAAATTAATAATAGGGAAGTCTATTCCTTAGTGTAAATAGTGTCACCTCCAAGATAGCGATGACATGGGAGCATTGAGCAGCTTTTACTTGGCCTAAGTGTCTTGGGTAACCTCAATCATTCACTTGTTCTACTGTGGTCTCTTCTTGATGGACCACTTCTTGACCGTGACCTTTTAAAATGTCTTCCCATTTACCTGTGTACTTTAATTATGGCTGTGTCTATTATAATTGTGTATTCGCATGTGCACATATATGGACAATTACAATAATTATAATAAAACACTGCTTCCTTATGGGCTACCATAGTACAGTGGTGTCTTGGATTAAGAGCATAATTTGTTCTGGGACAATGCTTGTAATCCAAATCCATTTTTAAACCAAAGCAAATTTTCCCATAAGAAATCATAGAAATGCAGACAATTGATTCCACACCCCAAATATAATGATTTATTATTCTGAATAACATGTAAAATAGATGAAACAAACATTCAGAAACAGCAGAATATGTGATACAAATTACTGAACATTACTGAAAATTACTGAAATTACTGTACAGTAATGGAGAGGATGGGAAACACAAGGGCTGACAGGGACTGCAGGGAGCATGAAGGAATGAGCAGGGCAGATGTGGGCACATAAATGCAGCACTCTCTGTCCAGGGAGAGAGGGGTTACAGCTATGAAGAGATTACCTCCACAGTCCTGTCCCCTGATGTAAGCCCCAGCCTGAAGTGGATCTGCCTCGATTTGGAAGGTGAGGGAGATTTCTTGGGTCAGAGTACAGGGCTGTAGATCATGCTATGCATACCATGCCCCTCCCCCACTCGCGCTCCCATCCAGTACATGGAGCTCTTAAACCAAAGCAATGCTCTTAAACCAAGTCACAATTCTGAAAAACTGTGAGCTCTTTAACCAAAACTCTCTTAAACCAAGGTACTCTTAAACCAAGGTACCACTGTATATGTTAGGCTATAGGTGTATCATTTTTTGAATAGATGCTTCTCTGCGTTTATATGGTTTATATTCTAACTAGTAACCACATCACCCTCCATGCGTTTTGAGAAGGTAAATGGCGCTGTGCTTTGTGGACATCAGTAGGATATATATATATATATATATATATATATATATATATATATATATATATATATATATATATATAGCTAAAACGTACACACTCATACCATACTCATACACACTTACACAGTGATACAACAGAAAATATAATAACATTTGGCGGGAAAGGGCTTTGCGCCTTTTTTTAGGTGAATAATTGAATTTTTTGCCCATTTTGGTCTAAATTCTATTTATGAAACAGTATTTGACAGGCGAATATTTTTTAGATGCAACTTTTAAAATATGCCTGTTTTGAGTGTTTACCCAAAATTTCACATAATCCAAGATCAGCGGTCAATTTATCATTTTTTCGACTTTTTCAAAATACTCTGTAAATATTCACACGTTTTAGACTCAATAGTAAATGTCCCCTATAGTTTTAATAATTTCCCCATCTTGAGGATGAGACATATTGGATAGAATAAAGTATATTTAGATATTAGTTAGCAGTTAATTGATGTTGATACGTTTTACAATAAACAGGAACTACATTATTCTCCAATAATAGCCAATATATAATAGCACTATATAAACAATAAAAGAAAACAAATCCCAGAAAACGTCAATGAATAGTTAGTAGTATTGATTTTAAGAATCATGTATGTAACAATGTCAAACATATAAATGTCAGCTAACAAGATATAGATTGGAATCATACCTATCATCATAAGGTCCTTTCCATATAAGGGCCAGTTCACACTTAGTAAACACGGCGGAATCCCGCCGCGCTCAGTGTGCTGCTTTGAGCGAATGGGAGAGCGTGCACTCGTCCGCTTCCTCTCCGCTCGAAGAACTAACATGTTAGTTCTTTTGAGCGGAGAGCAGTGGCAGCGGACGAGTGCGTGCTCTCTCATTCACTCAAAGCAGCACACTGAGCGCGGCGGGATTCCGCGGCGGAGCTCTCGCCGTGATTACTCAGTGTCAACTGGCCCTAAGGAGTTCCCAGCACCATTCTTAAGCTTATATTCTGGACATTGAAAAACTTACTGTATAAAGCATTTTTTGGTGGTCTCTCCCTGCATGTTATTGTTGGTGGACAATGCCATAGGGAGGGGGCTTAATGGCCGTGGTGTCCCATATCTCCCACATCGGCAACACTACATTGTCCCATTTCAATTGGTGCAGAGGGCGTGGTGCCTAGACGCCAATTACATCACTAAGGGGCGTCCAGCAACGGCACTGTCCACCAACAATACAATGCATTTTTGAGGGAAGAGACCACCAAAAATCCTTTATAGGGTAATATATGAAATGTCCGGAATAGAAGCTTAAGAAAGGTGCTGAGAACTCCTTAAATGGAAAGGGGTTGAAAATATCACTTTAAGTTGTGTTTTCCCAGTTTTTTACAACAGTGTTGCAGAAACGTGGAAGATTCCGCAGCAGAGCAAACAGCCCTAGAACAACAAACACCCACCCCAAAGAACCCAGCCCCCAGAGATGAGATCACATGTCCCGTGACTACAATGGGAGGGTGGAAGAGGGAGCTGAGCATGGTCAGAGTGGACCTAGAGTAGAGGATTTTAGACATCCAAAGAGGATAAGAATGAGAAAAAAAACAGGGAAGATTAGACATAGGGTGGTATTGGGAAATGGCATTGTTTAGAATATTGTTTTTGTTCCCTGGATAACCCCTTTAATGTTAAAACTAGTTCCCTTGTTTTTATAAAACTATAGTTGATTTTGTTCTTTTTAGTATGTCTGTATTGTTTTTGGCTCTTGTTTTTTTTTTTTTAGCTAAAAACTGCAGTTTTTTTTTTATAATGATGGCAGTTTATAATGATTGTGATAATTATTCTCGTTTGTCATTATAAAGTAATTTTGAAAACAATGGCAGTTATTTTGCCTAAAAAATGTTGTGGGGACATGGCCTTAAGGTAATATATATATATATATATATATATATATATATATATATACACACACATACACAGTATATATATATATATATATATATATATATATATATATATATATACACACATATAACAGTTTTTCAGGCGCCTCATTGCCTCTATCTTGTGATTTTGATGCCAGTAGCATGTCTCTGTCTTTGGATATATAAGCGGATGCTGCTTCTTTGTGACATGTATTTTTCTCTCAGCTGCAGAAATCCTAAGCCTGGCAAATACTCTGAAGATCATTTTTGGAGAAAATAAGTAGGCCCCGCTGACTGAGCGCTCGACTGCTGCTGGTGCCTGTGTATGCTGATACGCTCTCATTATATCACATTTAACTACTACTGGCACGCGGTCATAGGCAAACCTCATAACTTATGTTTTCTGTATATTAAATGAGCACCGAGTCACAGTAGTCTCCCCCATCCATCATATTATTATGGTCAGAGCTGATCTCAGATAAGTGCGCACAGCATTGTGGGGCACAGGGTTATTTTTAAGGTTCACAAAGCTTAGAAATAGCATTGATTATAATTCTGAAACTTGGCTGAACAGTCAATGCCACCTTGAATTTTGCGGAATTATGTAATGTTATACCTGTCTGTATGAAATAGAGCCTGGCATGTTGTATGTTATATGGGTATCAGATGTGCTATCTATCACTGCAGCGTCGTATATGAGATACCTATTAAGCAAATTTAAGAGTTTGAGATATTGGGATATAATACATTTTGGAAAATTAAGATATTTTAAATTAAGGTTAAAGTCTTCTTTTATATGTACATAATAATTAGTAGCTGACATAAAATAATCTAATTAATAAGCATCACCAAAAAATATCACTTTAGAGGATGGCTGGTGTAGAAAACCAATTTACGAACCGTGTCCTGTTTTGGAAGTAACAGAGAGGGTCCTCCATTTAGGAACTGCATCTATTAAACAGGCTACAAAGAAACCTCTCACTATGGAGAATGGAATTTTTGTGACTTTTGTGATTATATACTAGATCTGTGTAATACTTCATTGCACCTGTGGTGGTGCTGTTGCACAACTAAAGACTTTGTGCCAAGTTTTCAAACAGATCTATATCTATCTAATGCAATGTTCACACATAGTATTTCCGGAAGTCTTTTTCCAACAAAAACCTGGACTAGGTTGAAAACACAGAAACTGAGCAAATCTTTGCTTTATAATTTTTCCCTGTCGGTTGCACTCCTGATTTTGGCTGAAAAAAAGAGTGACAGAAATACTGTGTGTGAACCTAGCCTTAAACTGTATAGTCTGGAGGAAAGAAAGGAAGGGGGGACATGACCGAAACTCTTAAATATGTTAAAGGACTAAATAAAGTTCAGGAGGGAAGTGTGTTTTAATAAGAAACCAAATACAAGAATCTGAGGTTAGTTGGGGGAAAGATGGGGAGCAACATGATAATTTAATACTTTACTGGAAAAGTAGTAGTTGCTTGGAACAAACTTCCAACAGATGTGGTAGGTAAATCTACAGTAACTAGATGTAAAGCTGTCTGGGATAAACATATATCTATCCTAAGATAAAAATAAAGGGTACACTAAATAAATCTTCTGTTTCTTTGATCCATATAATAAAAGCATACATCAAAATGGAGAATCATTTCCAACATTAGAACGTCTGCGCGCTAGTAAACTATGAGGTTACCTCATGTCTCCAAGGTATATGGCAGAACTAGGAGTTATGTTGTACAACACAAGGGTTCCTGAAAATGACTATTTTTAGTCTGTAAAGCAAATATCTCAAATGTCTTAGGGTACTATTACACGAAGTGATTTTTCGACGAGCAAAGTTAAACTATCTCAAACGACCGCTACAGCGAACGACCTGAAATTGTTCGCCCAATTACACAGAAAGATGATCATTACTTATGATTGTTCTTGCGGTCGTCTTGTCATCGCTATTACGTTCGCTGCTACTGCGAATGACTGAACGATGTCTTATTTCATGTGAACGATTTGCGAAAGATCAACGATAAAAATAGGTCCAAATTCTATCAAACGACTAAAGGAGAAGTCTGACCATTTGAAAATTTTTCCATCTGGCAGAAGCAGGGTAAACAATCACAACTCACCTCTCCAAATGCTATAGCTGTGCTGGATGGCTGCTCCGGGACCCTTGCCAGGCTCTAGGATCTGCTGCACTGGCAACTCCTGGACTGCCCGCTAAGCCAGTCAGTGACTGGGGCGGGACACCGCTGCAGTCACTGATTGGCTGAGTGGGCAATCCATGAGACCATAAGTCAATTTTCCCCCAAGTCGTGACATCATCAGAACTTATTGGAAAATGCCTTCTGGTGAGGGTCCCAGAGCCTGTGAACTGGCACTTCGCAGGCCCTGGAAGAGGTAAATAATGTTTGTTTGTTATGTTCCCGCCTGCCCCTGCCGGCTGTGGAATTTTTTTAATTGACTATACTTCTCCTTTAACAACGACACAAAAATAATAGTAGAAATAACACTGAATATTAATGTTCATTATTTGCTATAAGAATAACAATAGTAACAATAATACCGTGCTCTTTTAGCTCTACACTGAAAGGAAACTGATTTCTCCCATGCAGAATACATACATTATACTTTCTAGACTGTAATACCTAGCATTTTGTGACTCCCACAATGTAAGTGAGTAAGAGGACATCAAGCCGTATTTCCTGTTATTAGTGGCAAATAATAGTCATAGAAAAAAGAGAAAAAATATTCCATGCTTGAATTGTGATCCAATGGTATCCTCTTCCCGGCAATGCTATATATTCTATCTTTTGTCCTGACCTTATCCTATCATGTTTTTTTTTTTTTAATAAATTTCCTTACTTTACCTTTTGTCATCATTTCTCTAGTTGTAATGTTACTACAGTACTTCAAATACTGATCTGGCCAGTTATAGTATCAACTAGAAATGTGTAAAGTTTAGAGTGCGCTACTGTGATTGCCAAAGCTGATAAACTGAAGGTCTATTATATTAAGTAGCCGACCACAGATAGAGGGAACAATGCAACTTTTGGGAGATCTTAACACAATTTAGTGAACTAAAGGTGGCCTTACACCTTCAAGAACTGACAGCCGAACGATCAGCTGTCAGTTACGGTATCTCTCCCATCCAGCTCCAGTCCTCCCTACTGTATGTTGAAGAACGCTCTGCATGGCTGAGCGATCCTGTGTTCTCCATGTTAAAGTAAGCTCTGACTTTGGCTTATCTCTCCCTGAACCAAGAGGTCGGGCGGTGGTTTTCCATCATGCCCGACTCCTATCCCCACCAACATCATCTGTTGGTCGGTCAGGAGAGGCCCATACACTTTTACCGATGGCCACAAGCTGTGGGTACAGCCGACAAAAGTATAGGGTGGATGAGGACCTTAAGTCATTAATGAAGAAAACAAGTTTCTTCAATGTCTCCAAACTTTCCAAGAAGCAGCAGTCAGAAAATTATTTCAACTTTCATGTGGCAATGTCTCAGGGTCATCATGGGGCTATTTGTATGCAAAAAAAAAAAAACAGTGCTAATATACCGTATTTTCCAGCGTATAAGGCCACTGGGCGTATAAGACAACCCCTGACTTTCAAGAAGATTGTCAGGGGTTTGCCTTATATGCCAGAAAATGTTGACCCCTGCCTGACCACAGCAGGGTTTACTAGCTGGAGCCCTGCTGCGGTCAGGCAGGGGTTAACTACAGTTAAAAAAAAACAAACCTGTGACCCGTTAAATCACCTGTGACCCGTTCCCAGCAGCTGTGCCTCTCCCATTCCGTTCGCAAGGCAGGCAAAGTGACTTACACTGTCTGTGCCGAAGGTCCCCAAAGCTCTCCCGGCAGCCAAGCGTCTCTGAGCTTCTCCGATGCCCGGGAGAGCTTTGGGGAACTCCGGCACAGGCAGTGTAACACCAGGACAGGAGACGTGTGGCTGACGGGAATGGGCCCCAGGTGAGTTAACTGTTTGTTTTTTATAATGGTCGCCCCATACGGTGGGGATGCGGCCATTTTTTAGCTCCCCCACTCTATGCGGCGACCATACCCGAGGTATAAGACGACCCCCGACTTCTGAGAACATTTTTCGGAGGTTAAAAAGTCGTCTTAAACGCTGGAAAATACGGTATATACATATATATATATACACAGATATCCCAATCAAGGACTGATAGATTGATTACATATAATTTAAAGATAAAAATACACAATGTCCTTTGTATAATATAAGGCTACTAATGCATGTAATAATTATAGCCTATATGACTATAAAGATGCTTTTGTACATCATAGAGGCTGTAAAGTGCATCATACAAAAATCATTTGACAGCATTGTAAGGGAAGCATATACATTTCAGGTTTACAAAAGACGACAAGGCATTTCATGGATTTACTACAGTATAATTGTAGAAAAGTGAAAAGAAGCTGGATTGTACAGCGACCAATAGGCTAACCATACTTGTGAAAAGCCAGGAGGCTAAAAGCTAAAAGTGGCATCAAAGCAACACATGCTATAAAATGGGAAAGGCTTACATCTGGCAGAATGGTGATCTATAGCAGCGTTTCCCAACCGGGGTGCCGTGGCACACTGGTGTGGCGGGAGAACCTGCCAGGGTTGCCGCCGGATCCCGGTGGGAAATGTGCGCTGTCTCTTTAAGCATCCCGAGAAACTGCAGCTGCGCAGCTTCTCGGGATGCACGGATCACTTTCATGTTCCGCCCGCACTTTGAGCGGGCGGAACATTAAAGTAAGCAGAATATAGGAGCAGGAAGTGTCAGCGCCCTGCTCCTATATTCACTCCCATAGGCCGCCGGCACTTCATGCCAGCAGCCTATGGGAGGCCGGGACGTGACCTCTTCGGCAGGCGTGATAATGTGACGTCATCACGCCTGCCGGAAGTCCCGTCTCCACGGCTCGCAAGATGGAGCCCGAAGAGGAGGAGAGCTGCTTCCTGCAGCCACAATGCGCATTAGGTAGGATGTTTGTTTATTTTTTAGGGGCAGAGCAGGGGGCATTATTAGTTCATGGGGGGCACCTCGGGAGCATTATTAGTATATGGGGGCACCTCTGGGGGCATTATTAGTTCATGGGGGCACCTCTGAGGGCATTATTAGCTCATGGGGGCACCTCTGGGGGCATTATTAGTATATGGGGGCACCTCTGGGGGCATTATTAGCTCATGGGGGCACCTCTGGGGGCATTATTAGTATATGGGGGCACCTCTGGGGGCATTAATAGTTCATGGGGGCACCTCTGGGGGCATTATTAGCTCATGGGGGCACCTCTGGGGGCATTATTAGTATATGGAGGCCACCCCTGGGGCATTATTAGTATATGGGAGAACCTCTGGGGGCATTATTAGCTCATGGGGGCACCTCTGGGGGCATTATTAGTATATGGAGGCCACCCCTGGGGTATTATTAGTATATGGGGGCACCTCTGGGGGCATTATTAGTTCATAAGGGGCTCCTCTGGGGGCATTATTAGTATATGGGGGCACCTCTGGGGGCATTAGCTCATGGGGCCCCTCTGGGGGCATTATTAGTATATGGGGGCACCTCTTTTTTTCCCTATCAACTTTAATAAGGTTAGGGTATTTGGTATTTAGAAATCCAAATCTGACTAGAGATGAGATACAGGCAGAGATATGCATATGCACTAAATTTATGGACAATTACATGACACGGAGGTGTATAAAAAGTTGTGATCTAATGTTTGATGTTATACAGTATGATATGATTCTGGGTGACAGCGCATTTAATAATGATCTACTTGAAGATTTACACAGTTCTCTTTTGCCACAATAACCAGAGACACCTTTGCAGTATTTCTTTCCCAAAACTCATAAAAATCTAGACTGGGCATCCAATAGTCTCTGGCAGGGAGTCTATCCAAAACCTGGCAGCTCTTGTTTGGCAGGGTGCTTAACAAATTTGCTATAGAAATGAAATCTATATGTCATACATCTTCTGTGCCAATATCTGTGATACATCATCTGTCCCAATATCTTCTGACAGTACAAACCTTTGTATTAGACTTGAACAGGGACTTTTAAGCATTAACCCCTTCACATCAGTAATACATAGATATACGTTCCTACTGCACATACCCCGTGCTGTAGGAATGTATATATACGTTCCTGACACTGAAGGGGTTTGATGTGTGCGGGACCACTGCAGTGAGAGTGGCCCCGTGCACAACTCTGTCCTGGGAGCTGGGGATAATGAGAGGCAGCTGCGATCCTGCAGCTGCCTCTCATAAACCCCTTAAACGCCGTGATGTATAGCGATCACGGTATTTAAGGTATTCAGTGGCAGCCGTGCTGCGGAGATCCCGATCGCTTGTGCCGACGGGTGGGGGTACCTCTGTCCTGTTGGATCGGCGATCCATGTATAGAGTCTGCTCTCAGGCAGGCTCTATGCACAGATCGCCGATAACACTGATCTGGCATAGAATGTTTGGAATCTGGTTAAGTGAATGCTAGCCTTCAACCACAAAAATAAACAATATATGGGAAGTTCCTATACTCATCAGTATGAAGGTGTAGTATATATATATATATATATATATATATATATATATAGTAAAAGCATAGTTACATAGTTAATAAGGTTAAAAAAAGACAATCAAGTCCATCAAGGCCAAGTACAGAAACCCTACTGTGTTGATCCAGAGAAAAGCAAAAAAAAAAACATATGGCAAAGGCTAACCGCCCTAACCGAGAGAAAAACTCCACCGTCCACCCAACTCCAAAATGGCAACCAGAATAATCTCTGGATCAACGTATCAACAGAAATCTATTAGCCTTAATTTATGATAAAACCTTTTAAGAAAAGCATTGAACTTATTTAATGAATCAGTCAGGACAGGCAAAGAGGTCAGAAATCCAAGTAATCCAATCCAATATAAACAGCAGATCAAGCAACAAGAGACTATTACAAGCTATAGCACAAAGCTCCTGGCTTCAGGATTACATAGAGTTTATGGAACTGGACTAAAGATATCTCTATATATTTTAATATAGTGCTAAACTTTTACCTACATGGATGGACTCTGATCACATAGTACTTCATATGATGGCGGAATACCCCTAATATCTATTGGGTGTGCTTGGTATTGCAGCTAAGCCCCATCTAAGAGACTGGAGCTAAGTTGGAGATACTATGGATAAGTGTGATATTGTTTCTTCAAGAAAAAAAAAAACCTTTATTACCAAATCTTTTACACAATAGTAAACAGGTACATGGAACTAGTCCATGGATTCTTATATTGCAGGATGTAGAGCTGTGAATTCTGCAGTTTTTTGATGGAACCCATTGGACCTCACTGTAGGTCAATGGAGTGTGCCATATGCCACTGGTTTCTATAGTATACAGATTTAGCAATATATTAGATTCCTGTTACAAACAGAAGCCACAAAGCAAATGGGAACAAAACCTAAATAATATCTTTACATTAACATTTTCAGTCCATAGAGCATCACTGCTTTGATTGACAGGAGTCCCTGCTCACCTACAGTATGTACTATAGTTTGCTATCAGTGGAGAAAGGGTAGAGCCAAAGCAGAAAGTCCCAATAATCCTGGATCCAGAGCCAGAGGATTGCAGAGAAGCAATTGATAGAAAGTGTTAAATCATCTGAGTTTGTAGAGGATACTGTAGAGACCTCCAGAGGGCATTAAATAGCATAGACTTATAGTAGAACCAAATTGTGATGAAAATAATTTATTTGTCTCATAAAACAACGGGTTTTGGGATTTACATCCCTTCCTCAAGCCAGTAGCCTATTGCATTTTTTTATTCTAATTTTTGTACATTTTATTTACACATCCCTTGAAAGTGAACCAGGCACCCTCCACTTTGCTTGAGTCTCCCATTGATTTCAATGGGGTTGGTTACTCGAGTCAAGCACTGAAATATTTCCATGCTCGCTCGGCACTCGGCCATGATCGCTTACCTCTGGGTGGCGGTAATCATTTGCCTGTGCCGCTTGCATGAAGCAATAAATGTGACCTGAGCTGCAGGTATACAATGTATACCTCACTGTTCTGTAAGTACAGTATAAGGGACTGTTTTCTTTGACCCGCAACAAAAAAATCTGTTTCCAACTAATCCAATTCTTGGTAAAGTACAGAACAGAGCTCATTCATCCAACTCCGTAATATCAGATATTCTGCTTGTTCTCGGTTTCTCAATAACTGTTTACTGAAGAAAAGCTGATAAATGGTGATCTTATTCACAAACCCCAATTTCTTACATCAGCTGTGACCCATATCTAACCTGTGTTATGACAAGTTTTGGAGACGTGTCTCAATTAGGCTATGTTCACACATCGTTTTTTTCAGCTCCGTTTAAAATGACTTTCGTTATTTTGAGTCTAAAATAACGGACGTTTTTCGAAGCCTGGCCTCCCCTTAGTGCAATGACGGGTGTTTGCACATTATTTTAGTTTGAGATTACTAATTGCCCTTTGGTTGTGGCTTAATTGAAAATTCCATTGAATTTAATAGTAAAAACGGAGAAAGAACGGTGACAAAAGAAGAACTGTGTGTGAACAACTAATAAAAAACGCCCGCTATTTGCAAAAAATGTCCGAAAATAAGGTTCATGTTCATTATTTTGACGTCCGCGGCAAAAACATCCGTTTTTCAATGCATTGTGTGCATAAGACGTCCGTCTTCCCATTGACTTCAATGCAATTGCACTGAAGTCAGTTAAATTGCTGCAAAAACGGACGTTTTTTTAAATAGCGAAATCTGACATTTTGCTGAATTTTTGACGTTGTGTGAACATAGCCTTAATGTGTAGGTGTCAGCAATGCAAATGGCTTTTCGTCCTTTTGCTGCTGTGTATATGCATGGAAGCCTGGCGCTGGAAAAACTTTTATAACAAAATAGATTTTACGTTTCCTCTTAGGATTACTAGAACTTTGGTAGTTACCATAGCTTGAAGCTTCCAGCCAAGTGCAAGTGCTTAAAGTGTAACTGTCTTTTTGCAGAAGTATTAGTACAAGCCATTTTAAGAAATTCTCTAATAGGTTTTATTAGGCAAAAAAAACCCTCTTTCTGTACTCAAAAAGCTGTTTTCCAGCCTCCCCCCTCACTTCTTATCTGTGCATTATGAGGCAAAGCCGTATTCATAACAGAGGAGCAAAATGAAGACGGGTTTGCTGAGTCCATTATAACCTATGGAAGAGGGAGGGGTCGAGGGGGATGAGTGAGTAGGGAGAGCAGAGAAGCAGCCCATGCAGTTTAGAGACTGTCTGGGCTCATAAAACGCTGGATTCACAGGTCAGAAAGGTCCAGGAGCTTGGTGAGAGAAGATTTCAGGATGTTGTGTTGTGCTGCCTTTTCTCCTCTCTGTGCTCACTCATCCCTCTTGACTCCTCCCCTCTCCATAGAGCATTATAGACACAGAAATCATGCTTCTTCTGAAGTGAGTGGGGAGGAAGAAAACAGCTTTTTGCATACCGAAGGAAACTCTTTTACTTAATAGAACCTATTACAGAGTTTTTTTTTAAATCGCCTGTACTAGTGATACTTTGATTTCTGAACAATAAACATTTAAATGACAGTTACGCTTTATTAGTTATCCCCATGAAATTTGTACATGGTAATATTGTTTCCATCTTTTCTTTAAATAGGTAACGTTTAGTATCTATCTGATCAACAAGTGCTATACCTAGGTAGGATCACTGAAAATGATGGAAGTTTAGCTTAAACTATTAGAGGATCACCTATCACCTAGAACCTATCACCCATTTCATGAAGGTAGCACTGGTGTTCCTACATATGTACCCAGTTTGGGGTAAACTCAATGAGTAACATCGAGTGTAAGATAAAGCTTTGAAATAGTGTTTATTCCTCATGACGATGGCCGGACAGGGGCCTCTTGGGACACTCATCCTAGACATATTACATTGGAATAGCAACTCTGACATTTGGGATGATAAAAGTTTCTGTATTCACTATCTAATGTATAATGAACTGTCTCCCAGGAGCCCTGGTTGAATGTGTTTTTCTTAACACAAAACTAATTTGCCCCCTGTGTTTCAGTATAATACACTGTGTACAGTTCCTTCTGACGCACAATTTATTGTTAAGTTAAGGGGAAAAAACTAAGCTTAACACTGTGGCAAAATCAACACTGCAAATAGTTTCTAATATATTTGCGGAACTAGAACAATACTACAGTATATGTATTATTTGTGTGTGTATGTGTGTGTGTGTGTATATTATATGCAAATAATACATATACTGCAGTATTGTTCTAAACAAAACATTTCTACTATAAATCTATATTTACAAATTAATCTATATATTTTTTATTTAAAACACACACACATTATATATATATATATATATATATATATATATATATATATATATATATATATATATATATATGTAACTTTTCATAGAACATTTCGCATCATGTCCATGCAGTTTAAGGCCATAAAATTGCACAGACACACACAGTGACACCTAGTGGTTAGTCATCATAAGGACACCTAATAAAGAGGGAAGACCAGTCCCATTCAGTCTCAGTGAATCGATCTGGACTTTGACTAGAAGACTGAGCTCTACCATACATTTGTATTCCATGGCCAGCTATGGCCATGTTCTTGTTGTTTTGCAGTACCTTAGTTTCTGGTTACTATCTGTGAGTAATATGTGATCTGTGAAAGAGTCCCAGAGGCACAGAAAGCAAGAAATATCCATGTCAGCAGCATCCAGATGTCACAGCAGCTTTATAGTTTCTCTTGGGGGCTAATTTTCAGAAAACATTGAATAGTGATTTGCTTAACTAGCAATACCCTAACACGCTGTACTTTAATGCTAAGAATTGTTTCTATAAAGGCAGAAACCTCTTTCTTCTAATGGTATGAGCTGTATCTGATAACTAATATCCTAGAAATATTAGAGAATTGCTTAAATAATTTTTAAAAGTGCCTCTTAATGATTAATATAATGCAGGATAATCTGTATACCTGTCTAAAACTGACACTATTATTATTATTATTATTATTTAATTAATTTATTTTTATATATTTTTTATAGAACCTTTACTAATTCTCCCCCACAATGTATTAATTCATATAAATATACTACCTTTAAAACATGGTGGGACTAAAACAGAGATACAAATCTTTCTATTATAATTATTTTCAGCCCTCTTCTTACCAATATAAAATACTCACTGAAATACCGCCACATAAAAGTTTTCTTATTGCATCTCACTGCTGATGCTGAAATCAATAGAGTTTAGCTGCAATACCACAAACAGCCCATGGGAAAGATTGGCGCTGTTTAATGGAAAAAAAACACAGAAACAGCTCCCCCTTTTCTGTAATCCTGGAAAACGTCTTGGACAGTAAGTAAAATAAACTATATTTTTATATTAATTTTTATATATTTTCTGCTTATTTTTCAGCTTATTGTTACAGTAGGAAAAAAAAACAGTTTTTGCCAGAATACTGTGAAAAAAATAGTCTGTCTGTTATATTGACTATACAGGATTAGAAACGCATATCTTCTTTCTTCCAGAAACAGCACCTTTCTTGTCCCCAGGTTGTACGTAACATTACAACTTCATTCACTTCAGTTGAATTTAACTGCAATACCACATCCAAACTGAGGACAAGAGTGGTGCTATTTCTGGATGAAAACAGAAATGTCCTGGAAAACCCCTTTGACATTCTAATGGTCCTCTGAACTAACAGTATGCCTTCTATGCAGCGCCACCCCAGGATAAACGGAGTATTACACAATTCCCATTGATACCAAAGGGTTATCTGTTTTGCCTGCATATAGTTAAGTAGGAGCTTTCCACTCTTAAAACGACTCTGTACCCACAATCTGACCCCCCCCCCCCCCCCCCCCCAAACCACTTGTACCTTCAGATAGCTGTTTTTAATCCAAGATCTGTCCTGGGGTCTGTTCGGCAGGTGATGCAGTTATTGTCCTATAGAACAACTTTTAAACTTGCAGCCCCGTGCCCAATGGCCGGGGCTTAGCGTATCTGTGCCCTAACTTTGCCCCACCCCTCCGTCCCTCTTTTCCACCCTCTTCATCATTAGGAATGCCCCTAGAACATTTTCTCCTGTCTGAAGATTGCACAGATGCCTTAAAGATCCATCCCATGTGCCGTGCTGACACAGGTGGGGAATAGGAGTCAATCTGCCTGGAGCATTTCTAATGATGAGGAGGGTGGGGAGGAGGGACAGAAAGGTTGTGCCAGCCTAATGCATACACAATCTAGGCAACACCAGTTTGACACAGGGCTGCCAGTTTAAAAGTTGTTTTTTAGGACAATAACCGCATCACCTGCCGAACGGACTGCAGGACAGATCTTGGATTAAAAGCAGCTATCTGAAGGTACAAGTGGTCTGGGGGGTCAGATTGTGGGTACAGAGTCACTTTAACTAACAGATGAGGATTCCAGATTCAGGAAACCTAACATCCATAACTATAACATTGTATTTACCAATAGGAGTTTGGAATGAGACAACGTCTAAATAAGCTAATCCAAACCTATTGACCATAGGACACCATACATACTAAAACGCATACTAAGATGCATGTATAACACAAGCAGGTCAGTAAACAGTAACAAGTAACAACAGCAGATTTTCCCCCTTCAAAGCATACAAAAAGTAAGAATTTTAACCTAGGTGGAAGAGTTTACATTGCTGCTTTATATCCTTATTTTTACATTATTTGCAGTAAACATTTTTACAGAGGGAGTGAGGCGAAGAAAACGCACCCTCAGGGGAGAAGTGTGGAGCAGCTGCACAGGTGCACAGACCACAGAAGGACTGTATTAGTGCAATAGTATAGGCTTATGTGATACACATGGGGTGCCCTACTACGCTATGCTTTAGGGGTAGAGAATCCTGAAATAGTGCAGGATAGCCTGCTGCTTACAGAATAGTAGATCAATAGTGTTACTTTTCATTATATTGACTATTGGCTGTATGGATTGTAAGCCTTTGAGCCAGTACAGAGGATGATATCTTTACAACAGGGACAACTTCACTTTTCAGCCATTCTATTGTGATCACTTGCTCTGGATTCAAATCAATTATCCCAAAAAAATCTGAATGATACGGCTTACGTTGCGTTTACACCCGTATAGTTTCTTGGGAGATTTATCAAACATGGTGTAAAGTTAAACTGGCTCAGTTGCCCCTAGCAACCAATCAGATTCCACCTTTCATTCCTCACAGATTCTTTGTAAAATGAAAGGTGGAATCTGATTGGTTGCTAGGGGCAACTGAGCCAGTTTCACTTTACACCATGTTTGATAAATCTCCCTGTGTGTTGGTATAATGACAAAACGGACCATATGGCCGCAATGTGAGCACAGTCATAGAGTATATTCCCATGCAGAATGTACCACCATTTGTATGTATTTGGTTTTTCTACAATTGCGGCCACAGATTCTTAATCCAGTTTTTAAAAAAGAAGCTGCATTTACTGAAAAACCACAACCATTACCATTCACATGACGAAAAAAAATATTGATTTGATTTCAACTTTTGCCATCAAATCCAGTCTAAAAAAGTTTCCTAAAGTCTTTAATGGGAATCCACATCACAGCCAAGACATAGATTTTTCCAACTTATCTCTGTATGGAAAAAAATCTGTGACTGGTCACTTATTGTTACATTTTCATGTGGATTCCATGTCAGGTGGCCAAACCTGTGACTAAAATCCGCAACATACCAATGAAAACCTGTGTCTAAAAGGTATTTTGAAAAAATGTGCCATGTGAATACTCCCCACAGTTCTGCTGCAGCTTTTAGAATATAGTCATTGTAGTTATGTCTACTGTACCCCCACACCCGAGTGCGAATTCACCCCAATATATTGTACCACAATAGTAACTTAAAAAGCATCAAGTAATAATAGTTTTCATTGTAGCTACTTGAGGCTATGTTCACACGCTGTACAAACAACGGCCATTCCCATTGAGCGGCCATTGTTTAACGCTACCTACAGCCGGAATTAATCATCATAATCACTAATCCTGGCCGTAGATAGTGTTAAACAACGGCCGTTCACAGTGAATGTTGTTGCTTGCACAGCCTGCCAACATAGCCTAGAACTGATTGTTTTTTTTATTCAGCTTTACGTTATTCATATCCCTCAAAGTTTTAGTCCAGAATATACAAAATATCTTTGAATTAAATATAAACAATAAATATTTGTCTATTCAGACTAATATTTATACAAACAAGTAGAAGAGAATCTTCATCTTGTAAAAGAATAACTTTTCGCGTCACACATGTCTATATGAGATGTATACATATGTATAGATGAGATGTATACACATGTCTATATGAGATGTATACACATGTACATATGAGATGTGTATATATGAGATGTATACACGTACATATAAGATGTATACACGTGTCTATATGAGATGTATTCACATGTATAGATGAGATGTATACACATGTATAGATGAGATGTATACACATGTATAGATGAGATGTATACACATGTCTATATGAAATGTATACACGTGTATAGATGAAATGTATACACATGTATAGATGAGATGTATACACATGTCTATATGAGATGCATACACATGCATAGATTAAATGTATACACGTGTATAGATGAGATGTATACACGTGTATAGATGAGATGTATACACATGCATAGATGAGATGTATACACGTGTCTATATGAGATGTATACACATGCATAGATGAAATGTATACACGTGTATAGATGAGATGTATACACATGTATAGATGAGATGTATACACGTCTATATGAGATGTATACACATGTATAGATGAGATGTATACACATGTCTATATGAGATGTATACACATGTATAGATGAGATGTATACACATGTATAGATGAGATGTATACACATGTATAGATGAGATGTATACACATGTCTATATGAGATGTATACACATGTCTAGATGAGATGTATACACATGTTTATATGAGATGTATACACATGTATAGATGAGATGTATACACATGTATAGATGAGATGTATACACATGTCTATATGAGATGTATACACATGTTTATATGAGATGTATACACATGTATAGATGAGATGTATACACATGTATAGATGAGATGTATACACATGTTTATATGAGATGTATACACATGTTTATATGAGATGTATACACATGTATAGATGAGATGTTTATACATGTCTATATGAGATGTATACACATGTATAGATGAGATGTATACACATGTATAGATGAGATGTATACACATGTCTAGATGAGATGTATACACATGTCTATATGAGATGTATACACATGTCTAGATGAGATGTATACACATGTATAGATGAGATGTATACACATGTATAGATGAGATGTATACACATGTATAGATGAGATGTATACACATGTCTAGATGAGATGTATACACATGTATAGATGAGATGTATACACATGTATAGATGAGATGTATACACATGTCTAGATGAGATGTATACACATGTCTATATGAGATGTATACACATGTCTAGATGAGATGTATACACATGTATAGATGAGATGTATACACATGTATAGATGAGATGTATACACATGTATAGATGAGATGTATATACATATCTATATGAGATGTATACACATGTATAGATGAGATGTATACACATGTATAGATGAGATGTATATACATGTCTATATGAGATGTATACACGTCTATATGAGATGTATACACATGTATAGATGAGATGTGTCATGCCAGCCATGCCCTGTGCCAACAGCCTTCCATATGAAGTGTCACCCACTTCTAGACAGCTTTTCATAGTCTATGGGTCCCTATGCTGTAAGTAGTATTCCTGGTATAAGTATTATATAGTTAATTTCTTCCCCTTTTTTACTTTCTATTGCCCATTGCCTTGTTGCCTTTGCTGCTCTCTGACTTGTTCAAAGCAATTCTCACTGTCACATATTGTGAAAACTAACAGGCAGTGGCAAGTGTCATCATGTACCATGCACGTGTCTGTGTGTATAGTAAGGAGACAGATACATGTATACAGGCACATCCCTCTGTGGAAAGACATGCTGTTGTTCTCTTTAAGGAAGAAAAAAAAACCTCTTCCTACATCCTACCTGTTATAGCTTCACTATTTCACTGTGTTTTATGCAGTTTTATACAGGACTGTGGATAATAGTTGGATAACAATGTCAGCTCTGCTACATCTATACTTAGTATTGAGATGAGATTTTGGTGCTGGCGTTTTATTAATACGACCCTGGTTTGTAATGTAAAGCAGATTTATGTAATGTGTGATCTGGTTGACTATAAAAATATTTGTAATGTAAAGAGTAGTATGAAAAGTACGATAAGGACGAGTTCAGCTCTGCTAGATCTGCATATGGTGTAGTATTGTACTTATTTTATTTTGATTTTATATAAATCTCCAAGGTACTGTTCATATATGTAGGTTAATCCATAGCATATGACCGTTCACATCTAAGAAATATTTGCTTGGGTTACCCCTCTATAAGTAACAGCAGCCCTCCATCTCTGGGCATCAATTAAATGAACCTCATTGAGAACACCTCCTTCACACTTGGCTAAAATAACTCCACACATGTGAACCGTGTTGACATCATACAGCTGTGCAGTGGCATGCACGCCAGGGTGGCGACAGAACACATTTGGAGATACAGGTGCTATAGGGCGCCTGGCATCCATCCAGTTCACACACTTTTCAACACTTTCCAAAAGTGACTCCACAGACAGCCTGAAGTTCAGTCTCTTCGATATCCATCACCTCTGTCTTCCCATAATAGTCTCAGTCTACTCAACTCAAAGCAACATAGCCAAATAAGTTTACAAGTAAAGTCCTTAAACATCAACTTTACAATCACTTCATAGTCTTCGAGAACATCTCCCATAACTCCAAATGAATCCTAATAAGAATACGATAAATCTAAATTATCTGGAGAATATTCCGAACGAATCTTAACTTTTGTCCAAAAGTATCTTTCGTCTTCCATCGAAACATTGTAACGCAAGCCAACATTCCATTAATTCCTTATAGACATTGACGAGAGTAGGAGACAGTGGTAGGCAATGCTGAGGTGGATGGAGAGCTTGGACTATGCATTGTACAGGTTATAGGATCAATGGGAATCTATATGACGGTGTATAGGGGAAGGTTGGAAGGACTTACCTCTGTACGAGACTGCAGCCTCTTGTTCAGCTCATATATGCGATACTCTGGCTGCACCATGTACGGAGTATGCCTTCTGTAGAAAGGACCAAAGGGAGAAGAATAGAAAGGGTCATGCTGAGTGCTGGACATATTCTTTTTTGCTTCCAGAGAATCAGAGTAGCAACAGCATCCATATAGAGCTCATGGGCTGCGTGTTCTATCCAGCATAAACTAGCAGAATGCAAACACAGATCACACTGCCTGGGAACTGCTTGTAAAGCCCTCTATGGCAAGACACAGAGAGAAAGAGAGGGAGAGATTGGAGAGAGAGCGAGAGAGAGAGAGAGAGAGAGAGGGAGAGCACCAGAGCGAGAGAGGCTGGATAGCTTCAGGCTACACTGCCTGTTTTTAAAGAAGCAGTATGCCAATAGGGTCACTTCCTGTCCACACAGTGGGCTGCCTCACATACACCAGGCAAGAATTTGTTTTCATTTCATTCAGCAAAGTCCCATAGGGAACCCTGAGACTTTCGACGCTCCGCATCTATCTTATTTCTTTAGATTCTGCCTCATTTTTATTCATTCTATGTAAGTGTGGTATTTATTATTAATAAAAAGCTTGGTGCCGCTATTAAAATGTGAGGGTAGGGGATGCAACCGTTTGCTGAGAGAAGGAGAGAGTTCAAATAAAAGCAAAAATAAAAAAAATTAAGGAAGAAGAAGAAGAAGAAAAAGAAGAAGAAGAGTAAAATCGAATGAGGAGTCAATGATCAGGTCACACAAAAGAGTTTGTTTTGCTGAAGAATTTACTATTGTATATTATGGGAAAGTTTCAAATGATATCTATCTATCTATCTAATATCATCTATCTATCTAATATCATCTATCTATCTATCTATCTATCTCCTATCTATCTATTATCTATCTATCTACAGTATCTATTATCTATCTATCTATCTATCTATTATCTATCTATCTACAGTATCTATTATCTATCTATCTATTATCTATCTATCTATTATCTATCTATCTACAGTATCTATTATCTATCTATCTACTATCTATCTATCTAATATCATCTATCTATCTATCTATCTATCTATTATCTATCTATCTACAGTATCTATTATCTATCTATCTATCTATCTATCTATCTATCTACTATCTATCTATCTAATATCATCTATCTATCTATCTATCTATCTATCTATCTCCTATCTATCTATTATCTATCTATCTACAGTATCTATTATCTATCTATCTATCTATTATCTATCTATCTACAGTATCTATTATCTATCTATCTCCTATCTATCTATCTATCTCCTATCTATCTATCTATCTATCTATCTCCTATCTATCTATCTATCTCCTATCTATCTATCTATCTATCTCCTATCTATTATCTATCTATCTACAGTATCTATTATCTATCTATCTATTATCTATCTATCTCCTATCTATCTATCTATCTATCTATCTATCTATCTATCTATCTATCTATCTCCTATCTATCTATCTTTCTCCTATCTATCTCCTATTTATCTATCTGTTTTCTAATCTATGTATCTCCTATCTATCTAAAAACATACAGAAGGAAGCGTCACAGCTGCTGTTTAATATATGGTGCCTGCAGATCTAGGTCTTGACCACGGACCAGTTCTGAAATATAACAGAGAATCCATAGCACTCTTGAATGAACAGTGAAGAAAACTGTGGTTTCTTTCTTTAACCCTTAGAGGACCAGGCCAATTTCAATTTTTGCGTTTTCGTTTTTTCCTCCTTGTGCTTAAAAGGCCATAGCAGTTGCATTTTTCCACCTAGAGACCCACATGAGCCCTTATTTTTTGCGCCACTAAGTGTACTTTGCAATGACAGGCTGACTGTTTTCATAAATTACACTGCAAAACCAGAAAAAAATTCAATGTGTGGTGAAATTGAAAAAAAAAAAAAAAATGCATTACTTTTATTTGGAGGGTATTTCTTTTTATGTCGTTCGCTGTGGGGTAAAACTGATTAGTTATGTATGTTCCCCAAGTCGTTACGATTACAACGATATGTAACATGTATAACTTTCATTGTATCTGATGGCCTATAAAAAATTCAAACCATTGTTAACAAATATACGTTCCTTAAAATCGCTCCATTCCCAGGCTTATAACGCTTTTATCCTTTGATCTACGGGGCTGTGTGAGGTGTCATTTTTTACGCCATGAAGGGTTCTTTCTATCAGTACCTTGATTGCTCATATGCGACTCAATGAACGCTTTTTATTACAATTTTTCTGGACTTGATGCGACCAAAAATGCACTTTTGCACGATCAGGAATGTGATTAATTAATAGTTTGGGCGAATACGTAAGCGGCGATACCAAACATATTTATTTATTTTTATTTATAACATGGAAAAAGGGGGGTGATTAAAACTTTATTAGGGGAGGGGGCTTTTTATTGATATCACTCTTATTTGTACTTTTACACTTATACTAGAAGCCCCCCTGGGTGACTTCTAGTATAAGTGCACTGATCTCTCATACAGATCTATGCTGCATAGATATGCAGCATAGATCGATGAGATGGGCACTCGATTGCTTCTGGCTGCTGCAGCCGGAAACAATCGAGCGCAGAGCCGGGATTAGCGCCATTACGATGCTGACCCCGGAGCCGCGTGGCCCCGCTCTGAACGCATGGAGGCGGCCCTGGACGTACGGGTACGTCCAGGGTTGCCTAAGGGTTAAATCATAGAACAAAACATCAGGGCGCCCGAGCCGGGATTAGCGCCATTACGATGCTGACCCCGGACCCGCGTGGCCCCGCTCTGAACGCATGGGTGTGGTTATGCAGATAGGCCCCCTATATAAGGCTGGCTGTTGCAGAGCTTAGCTGAGACAGGAGACAAGAGACTAGTGAGACGAGTGACCAGCTGTAGAGGGGATAACATCACCTCAGGAGATCACCACAGAGAGAGAAGCTGCTGAGGGGAACAAGGAGAAAGATCTTACACAGAGCAGCAAGAGAACAAACAGCTGGAGGTGAGAGAAAGAGAGACCTTGAGAGACAGTTTGTCAGGTGCCCCCTCAGGAAAGGGGCAGCACATATACAGTCAGTGGGAATCCTAAAGACAGACACCCAGTGGAGAGACTTGGCTGTAGGAGGGAGCCGAGTTAACGTAGGCCTCGGCACCCATCTTCCTGACATTCGGGGGGTAGGATTGACAAGGGCCATATTACCAGGCAGCAGTATTTTGGGGTTGACCCCAGGGGAACTACAGGTCCACACCACCGATCACCTTACACACGGGTGCAGCCCCCCTACCGAAACCGCTGCAGCAGCCACAGAAGAGAGAGTGATACCCGGGAAGCGCCAGAGAGTCCCCCTGTACCTGCAGAAGCCCTTGTGCCCACCTGTGACCGTGACAAAGTTCCAGCCATCCTGCAGGTATAGCACACTCTTCCCCTGCAGCCCTCAGTGCATCCCCTCACAGAGGAGCTTAGTGCCACACTCAGGAGAGACTACCATCACCATCATCCTCTCCTCACTCCCCTCACTCTCTTCCCACGCAACCCCGGCTCGCTGCATAATGTCAGGAGGTGTTGTGGGAGTAATGTCAGGAGGTGTTGTAGGAGTAATGTCAGGAGGTGTTGTAGGAGTAATGTAAGGAGGTGTTGTAGGAGTAGTGTAAGGAGGTGTTGTAGGAGTAATGTAAGGAGGTGTTGTAGGAGTAGTGTAAGGAGGTGTTGTAGGAGTAATGTCAGGAGGTATTGTAGGAGTAATGTCAGGAGGTGTTGTGGGAGTAATGTAAGGGGGTGGTGTGGGAGTAATGCCAGGAGGTGTTGTAGGAGTTATGTAAGGAGGTGTTGAAGGAGTAATGAAAGGAGGTATTGTGGGAGTAATGCCAGGAGGTGTTGTAGGAGTTATGTAAGGAGGTGTTGTAGGAGTAATGCCAGGAGGTGTTGTAGGAGTTATGTAAGGAGGTGTTGTAGGAGTAATGTAAGGAGGTATTGTGGGAGTAATGTCAGGAGGTGTTGTGGGAGTAATGTCAGGAGGTGTTGTAGGAGTAGTGTAAGGAGGTGTTGTAGGAGTAATGTCAGGAGGTGTTGTAGGAGTAATGTCAGGAGGTGTTGTGGGAGTAATGTCAGGAGGTGTTGTGGGAGTAATGTCAGGAGGTGTTGTAGGAGTAATGTCAGGAGGTGTTGTAGGAGTAATGTCAGGAAGTATTGTAGGAGTAATGTCCGGAGGTGTTGTAGGAGTAATGTAAGGAGGTGTTGTAGGAGTAATGTAAGGAGGTGTTGTGGGAGTAATGTCAGGAGGTGTTGTAGGAGTAATGTCAGGAAGTGTGGGAGTAGTGTAAGGAGGTGTTGTAGAAGTAATGTCAGGAAGTATTGTAGGAGTAATGTCAGGAGGTGTTGTAGGAGTAATGTCCGGAGGTGTTGTGGGAGTAATGTCAGGAGGTGTTGTGGGAGTAATGTCAGGAGGTGTTGTGGGAGTAATGTCAGGAAGTATTGTAGGAGTAATGTCAGGAGGTGTTGTGGGAGTAATGTCAGGAGGTGTTGTAGGAGTAATGTAAGGAGGTGTTGTGGGAGTAATGTCAGGAGGTTTTTTAGGAGTAGTGTCAGAAGGTTTTGTAGTAGTAATGTAAGGAGGTGTTGTAGGAGTAATGTAAGGAGGTGTTGTGGGAGTAATGTCAGGAGGTGTTGTAGGAGTAATGTGCCTTACCTGGCACTAAAACAGTAGTTTTTTGGTTCTGGGCACAGCTTTTATGTTGTCCTGAAGCTCTGGCTGGTTTACAATATTACCACCTCTCATCCAAAAGTTGCATATGCACAATCAAGGTACCAATAGAAAGAAGACATCATGGCACAAAAAATGACACCTCACACAGCCCCATAGACCAAAGGATAAAAGCGCTATAAGCCTGGGAATGGAGCGATTTTAAGGAACATATATTTGTTAACAATGGTTTGAATTTTTTACAAGCCAACACATAATATAAAAGTTATACATGTTACATATCATTGTAATCGTAACAACTTGAGGAACATACATAAAAAGTCAGTTTTACCCCAGGGCGAACGAAATAAAAAGAAATACCCTCCAAATAAAAGTAATGCGTTTTTTTTTTCCAATTTCACCACACATTGAATTTTTTTCCTGCTTCTGCAGTGTACTTTATGAAAAAATTCTGCCTGTTATTGCAAAGTACAATTAGTGACGAAAAAAATAAGGGCTCATGTGGGTTTCTAGGTGAAAAATGCAAGTGCTATGGCCTTTTAAGCCCAAGGAAGAAAAAACAAAAACGCTAAAATTTAAATTGGCCTGGTCCTCTAAGGGTTAAAGTAACAAGTATTCGAGTATTTTAGTACTTACTCATCTTAACCACAGACTATGTCTACTGTGTCTGTTATCTACTACCTCCTGTATGTCAATATCTAGTCTATTATCTCTCTATCTATCTCATATTGCTCATGTTTATTAATCTTTAAAGTTTTATAAGTGGTTCAAAAGTGATTAACACAAAGTTAAAATCTTTTCTTGTTTGTTATAGGTAACTTAAAGGACAACTCCAGTGAAAAGCTTTTTCCCAGTAAGTGAAACACATTCCAAAGTTATATTTTTGTAATATGCTTCAGTCACCTATTTGCCCCCCTTCCCTATCTTTTCCCTCCTTAATCCCCCACCAGGAAGTGAAGTAAACTCATTCTTACCTAATGACTGTTGACCCCAGGCTGCTCTGTGGCAGCCATTTTGTGACAATAACATCATCAAGAGGGAGGGGGTGGGTCTAAGCCCTGTTAAGCCAGCCTCCCTTTGTCAGAGGACTCAGGTTGCTCAGCTCTAATTGTAAGCCATCAAACAGAGTCAGTAAGACATCACAGGAGACAAAGTGCATCATGGGAAAGCCCAAACCAGGAAGTGAAGAGAAAATGAAGACACAAACTAAAGGTTCAGGGACCTGCAAACAGCATGAAATTCAAATGGAAAGAGACTCAGGAGGGTTAGTAAGTGTAAAAACTATGTTTATGATTGATTGTTTTTTGTTTTGTTTTTATCAGCGCCAGAGTACCCCTTTAAGTCTTCATCACTGTGTTTAGTAATTTAAATGAGCTGCAATACCACATACAACCCATGGAAAAGTGTATCGCTCTCATGTTTTGCTAATTCTGATCAATGCCTTTAAAATAGCTCCTGAGAAGATTCTAGCGCTATTCACACATATACGTTGTAGATTTTTTGTTGCTTAATGATTATCATTATAAGATTTACATACTTTTTCTTAGTTCAGTTCAGATTTATAATTTTCTAGACTATCTAGGACTTTGTCCTGGTATTTAATATGACAATAGTACGAGGAGCAGTTATGCCCTGTACAGATGAATCATACTTCTCAGCCACCGCTATTAGATCCATTACCCTGAATAGAACATTACTATAGAATGAAGAGTATTCAGGTATGGTTCAGATATGTCATAAGAATGTGTGATGTATCTCTCAATAATATCAGAGAATGTACTGTATATACAACACCATAACTGCTTCTTTACTACTACATACTATGGTATAGGCTCCTGCATGCTTGTTACTTGTTGGTCTGAAAGTTGTGTTATCTCATAGAGCAGCAGTTTTGGCTTCGGTTCTTCTAGAGACATGAGGTTGCAGCTAAAGTCGGGCATATTAGAGGTTACAACAAGTCCGTAGTAGAGATGAGTGAACTATAGCGAAAAGTAGTCAATTAGGGTCAATTTAGACAAAGTGACTTTCTCCAATTAACGATAAACAATTGCAATATACAGAATGATAGTCGTTAGTTAAGATACTTTACTAATTAAAGTATATTCTGATACATATTACAATATACTTTAGTTTATATTGAAAAATATTTGTTGCTTGAAAAATTTAAAAACTTTCAATAAAAATTTATTGAACCGGTTAGTTAAGATCTTTCATATACTCTATACTCCTTCTAAACCCACTGCCGAAATGGCTGCTGGCTTATATACAGCCAGTGACATATATGTGCCTCCTGATTGGCTATGGGATTCCCGTCAGCACCACATGTCCTGGTCATGTGATATCCCCTAATTCTTCCTGGTTTCCTGCTCTGCAATGTAACCAATGCCATTTTGCCAATGTTCACCTTGGTAAGCCGGGAAAATACGGTTGAATCCAACTTTGGCCCTAAAGTTTGGGTAGAGCTCGAGTTCAGTTGTCCTGGTTCACTCATGTCTAGTATTAGGCCCTGCACTTGAGATCATATAAAAGACATCTGCTTAATGTTAAAAAAAAAAAATTATTGCATCATTTTAATTGACTTCAATGAATTGCATTGAAGTCTGAAATAACGGATGTTATTTGCACGCAGTGTATTAAACAACAGACGTATTTTGAGGCGGGTGTAAAATAATGTTCATGCCAATTATTTTTGGATGTCTTTGGCAAACGGTTGTTATTTTTAGTTGTTCGCACACAATTCTTTTTTCACCGTCCTTTCACCGTCTTTACTTTTCAATTAAACACACACCAAAGGGCAGGCAGTCCACCTGAACTAGAGCAATGTACCAACAGCTGTCATTGCACTGACGGGTGGCCAAACTGTGAAATGATGGACGCTATTTCGGACTCAAAACTATGGACATCATTTTAAGACAATTAAAACTGCACAAGGAAAAAAATTGTGGGAACATAGCCATACTCTTGTTTTTCAGTCTTCTGTATGTTACTACCATAATCATACTCCTGAACCAAATGTGCTTGAATAGGTTAAGGAGATGGCCTCAGCGTAACAATGACACTGATCCCAACTTGGCACTCCATTGCTCTGGGCTAGAGCAGCCCAAAGCAATGAAGCGCTGATCTCATGGATCTATGCAGTACATATGTACTGCATAAAACTCATTGAGAGATCATCAGTTTATTTATAATAGAAGTCCCCCAGGGGGATTTCTAGTTTGTGTGCGTAAAAAAAATAATATGTTTATTAATAAAAATTAAAAAAAATCCCATCATTAGAAATAAGAGAACCTGGAGCATGCTCGAGTTCATCTGAACCCGAGCGTTCGGCATTTTATTAACGGGGGCTGGTGAAGTTGGATACAGCCCTAAGACTATGTGGAAAACATGCTTATAGTCATTGGCTGTATCCATGTTTTCCAGACAACCTTAGAGCTTTATCCAACTTCAACAGCCACCACTAATCAAATGCCAAAAGCTTGTGTTCGGATTAACTCGAGCATGCTCGAGGTTCGCTCATCTCTACCCATCATACAATAAAAGTTTAAATCATACCCTTTTCCCATGTTATAAATAAATAAATTTAAAAAAAGTTTGGTACCGCTGTATGCGGAATTGCGCAAGCTATTACATAATCGCATTCCGGAACATGCACGATAAACAACGTAAGCGCAAAATCCTGCCAAAGATTTTTGGTCGCATCAAATTTAGAAAACTGTAATAACAAATGATTAGTGATGAGCCAGCATGCTCGTCCGAGCTTGGTACTCGATCGAGTATTAGGGTACTCAATGATGCTCGTTACTCGGACTAGCATCTCGCGATACTCGAGAAAATCTCATCATCCGTTTCCTGTAAGTTTGGGCGCTATTTCTCAGCCAATAAACATGCAGGAGACTCTCTGGTACATCCTGCGTTCACGTGGGACCCATACATGTCGATAGCAGCGATTGGTCGACCAGATCAGATGACCCTTCCATATAAAAATCGGCGCCCGGCAAGGCTCGGCTCACATACATGCTGAAAGAGATTAGGGACAGAGCTTCTGCTTCTCAGGGAGAGCGTCAGTGCAGGATTTAGCGTTCCTGTAGGCAGGGAATACTAGCAATACAAACAAACAGCCCTTTTCATGGCTTCAAAGCGTTTATTAATAGTATTACTACAGACTGCTGGCTGGGACTTGCAGTGCTGCTACCACAATTTCACCAGCACACTGTGGTGATCGGCTGCTAGCAGAAAGGGGAAATTAGGTGTTGTATACAGACCCCTAAGAAGTGCTCAGTGTATTCTTTTTTTTTATTTTGGGGCTGCTGGTGCTGCTGTACTACATTGTATTTCTGGGATTTGTAGTACACCTGCATAGAACTTCACTGCTCATTGGACAGAGGTGTCAGAGAGTGTGTATAGGTCCAGCCACTACCAGATTGTACCATACAGCCCCCAAAAAACTAGTGGGTACTACACTGTATTGCTGGGATTTGTAGTACACCTGCATAGCACTTCACTGCTCATTGTAATGGGGTGTCACAGAGTGTGCATAGGTCCAGCCACTACAGCATTGTATCGCACAGCCCTACGTCTGTGGAGGAGTAGGACTGGTTGCCGGGGGCCTGCCAATCGCGCCCCCGCCAACCAGACAGCTGTTTTTTTGTTTTTTTTTGTCTAGCCGTGGCCGGGGCCTCACCACCTCCGTTTGAGAGGCATTAGGTGTACCCTTGATGGTGACTGACAGCTGGCCTAGCCAGATTGTACCGTACAGCCTCCCCAAAACTCGTGGGTACTACACTGTATTGCTGGGATTTGTAGTACACCTGCATAGAACTTCACTACTCATTGTAATGGGTAGTGATGAGCGAATACTGTTCGATCGAATAAATATTCGATCGAATAGGGAGATATTCGAATATTCGATATTCGTACGAATATCCCGCGTATATTCGATAAATATTTGATAAGCGTTCAAATCCCCCAGCTTCCGGTTTCACCCTCCAAATGGTCAAATAGATGTTTTTCACTAATCGAATACTTGTTCCCATAGACTTTAATGGGATCGAATATTCGAACATTCGTGGGATATTCGTACGAATATCGAATATTCGAATATCTCACTATTCGCTCATCATTAGTAATGGGGTGTCACAGAGTGTGTATAGGTCCAGCCACTACCAGATTGTACTGTACAGCCCCCCCAAAACTAGTGGGACCACAAGTATTTTTCCTGATTTCTGTATTTCATACGCAAGGCCTTTCTGAGTTCACAACTGCTTGCACAGAGTAAAGGGTGTGTCACAGAGTGTGTAAAAGTCCAGCCACTACCAGATTGTACCGCACAGCCCCCCAAAACTAGTGGGTACTACATTGTATTGCTGGGATTTGTAGTATAGTAGCCTTCAAGTGATGATCTCTTTGCATGAGACAATTGACAGATCCTCAAGGATTAAAGTCAAATTAAAAATCAAGTGGGAAGAGAGGTGGTGAGTCACATTATGCAGGGAATGTTACCCCAACTGTTGCAGTCAAATTGAAAATCGAAAGGGTGGTGGGGGTAAAAGTGTATAGTTACATTATGCAGGGAATGTTACCCCAACTGCTACAGTCAAATTGAAAATCGAAAGGGTGCTGGGGGTAGAAGGCTACTTGTTGGCTACTGCTGGGCCTTAACTGGCATTCATGTTGACTACTGGTGTGCCTGCCCTTGCCTCCTTGTTGCTGGGCCTTAACTGGGATCCATGTTGACTATTGGTGTGCCTACCCTTGCCTCCTTGTTGCTGGGCCTTAAATGGCATCCATGTTCACTATTGGTGTGCCTGCCCTTGCCTCCTTGTTGGCTACTGCTGGGCCTTAACTGGCATCCATGTTGACTACTGGTGTGCCTGCCTTTGCCTCCTTGTTGCTGGGCCTTAACTAGCATCTATGTTGACTACTGGTGTGCCTGCCCTTGCCTCCTTGTTGGCTACTGCTGGGCCTTAACTGGCATCCCGGGTTTGTGTGTAATTAGCATTGAGCTTGGTTGCGTGTGACAAGGGGCAGAACCTGGTGGCGGCTCTGCAACTCGGCAGCTTCACAGATGTACCATGCCTGGCCCACGTCTTCAACCTAGTGTTGCTGCGGTTCCTTAAAACTTACCCCAATGTGGCTGAGTTAAACTAACCCCAACTGCTACAGTCAAATTCAAACTCAAAACAACGGTGGGGGGGAGAAGTGGGGAGTCACATGATGCAGGGAATGCAGGTAGTCAAATTCATAGTCAAATTCAATTTTCCTTCCTTGTTTTGTCCATTTCGAACCATATTATCTGTGGATGTCATCTTATCTTAGGGGTGTCCTTTGCCATGCTTTCACTCGTACCTTCTACCTTTTTTTTTATGTTGTAGCGTTTTGAAGGCAGGATTGACCAGGCCTTTTACCAGTAGCTTCTATCCTTCCTTGGATGATGTAGTAGCCTTTTTGAAGGCAGGATTGACCGGGCCTTTCAATAGTAGCTTGTATCCTTCCATGGATGTTGTTGTAGCCTTTTTGAAGGCAGGATTAACCAGGCCTTTCACTGGTACCGTCTACCTTCCTTGGATGTTGTAGCCTTTTCAAAGGCAGGATTGACCAGGCCCTGGTGCAGAAGCTGAAAATGTACTTCTGACACTAGCGCCAGAGGACGTAGTTCTGTGGGCCAAAGAGCGGGGGAGAGGAGCGGTGGAGCAGGCAGCTTGTCAAGGGGCAGGGGAACACTCTCCAAGGCCTTTCACAGTTTCATGGCACCCCAGCAAGACTATGTAAACCATCCCCAGTCTAGACAGAGTAGGAGGGAAGCCTTCAGGAAGGTGGTGAGGGAGTACCTTGCTGACCATACCAACGTCCTTACCGATCACTCTGCTTCCTACAACTACTTGGTTTCAAAGCTGGATACATGGCCTGTACTGGCGCTTTACGCCTTGGAGGTGCTGGCCTGCCCTGCCGCTAGCGTGTTGTCAGAGCGGGTCTTCAGTGCAGCTGGTGCCATCATCACTGATAAGCGCACCCGCCTGTCAACTGGCAGCGCTGACAGGCTGATGTTTATAAAAATGAACAAATCCTGGATTGCACCTGAATTCAACTGTCCACCCGGGAAAAGAAGCTCAACATGAAGATTCTTCGTATCTCCTTTCCTCCTCCTCCTCCTCTTCCTTCTCTTCCTTCAATTCTCAGCCAACTGCCAAGTCTTCTTCCGCCATGCAGGGTCTGGCCTAATTATTGGGAGGCTCAATTGCTTCCTCACTCACTTCTAATGGTTCTCTGTGTCCTCACTGCCATGCTCTGACGTCACACTACTTCTGCGGAGGAGCGGGACTGGTTGCCAGGGGCCCGCCGATCATGCCCCCGCCAACCAGTCAGCTGTTTTATTTATTTATTTTGTCTAGGCGTGGCCGGGGCCTCACCACCCCTGGTCGAGAGCCATCAGGTGTACCCTTGATGGTGACTAACAGCTGGCCTAGCCAGTTAGCTGTCAGCACCCGGGTTCATGTCCACTAAATATCCCAGCCCCTGGACTCACTCCAATTTTTATGTGCGCTCACTTGCTTCCTCACTCACTTTTAATGGTTCTCTGTGTGCTCAATGCCATGCAGTGTCTGCCCTAATTTTTGGGTGGCTCACTAGCTTCCTCACTCACCTTTAATGGTTCTATGTGTGCTCAATGCCATAAAGTGTCTGGGCCTAATTTTTGGGAGGCTCACTAGCTTCCTCACTCACTTTAAATGGTTCTCTGTGTTCTCAATGCCATGCTGTGTCTGGCCTAATTTTTGGGAGGCTCACTTGTTTCCTCACTCACTTTTAATGGTTCTCTGTGTGCTCACTGCCATGCTAGGTCTGGTATAATTTTTGGAAGGCTGACTGGCTACCGCTTCTACCTTTTTCACTCTGTCCTCACCGCCATGCTGTGTCAGGCTGAATTTTTGGGTGGTTCATGATATGCTACCTCTGTTTTAATGGTTCCCTATGTGCTCACTGCCATGTTGTGTCAGGCTGAGTTTTGGGGTGGTCCATATGCCTACCTCTGTTTTAACCAGGCTGTTGCACAGAATTTGGCATGATGGTGCTATAAGGCAGCCTCAGAGGCATGCATACATGATGCCCCTGCTGTTTCCTGTCCATTTCCGTTGTGTTTCCATCAACTTCTGAGGTTGACAGGTTTTCACACGACCTTCTCTCTATCGAACTTGGGTCCCCAGCAAAAATGCTTGAGTCTCCCATTGACTTCAAAGGGGTTTATTACTCGAAATGAGCACTCGAGTATCGGGAGATATTCATCTCGAGTAACTAGCACCCGACTATTTTAGTACTCGCTCATCACTACAAATTATCAAAAAGTTGCATATATGCAAGCAAGCCACCATGTACCATGGTACAAAAATGACACCTCACACAGCCCCATAGACCAAACAATAAAAGCATTATAAGGATGGTGATAGAGCAATTTTAAACACATAGGGGGAGATTTATCAAAGGGTGTAAAATTTAGACTGGTGCAAACTACCCACAGCAACCAATCACAGCTCAGCTTTCCTTTCAGCACTGCCTAAAGCTGAGCTGTGATTGGTTGCTGTGGGTAGTTTGCACCAGTCTAGATTTTACACCCTTTGATAAATCTCCCCCATAGTTTTTTTAAAAGATTTAAATAAAATAAAAGTTATATTGGTTGCCTATCGTTGTTATTGTACTGACTTGAGGAACATAGATAACATTTAAGTTTTACCACAGAGCGAACAATGTAAACAGGAAACCCTCCCCAAAATGAAAACAATTTTTTTTTCTTTTTTCAATTTCACTGCACAAATAATTTTTTCCTAGTTTCGGTGCATAATTTATGGAAAAATTAAGTCAGACATTGCAAAGTACAATTGGTATCATGTGGGTAAGTGCTCATGTGGGTTTGTTGGTGAAAAAATGCAAGCGCATTTGCAACCTGTTAATGAGGAGGAGAAAATTAAAGTGCAAAAATGAAAAGTGGCCCAGGAGGGATGGGGTAAACTAAAATTAACTTCACGTTTAAGTGGAAATTATTCTAGATTCTGAGGAGGAGCAAAAAGCCAAGCATTGTTCCTAGTCAAATCAACCGCTTTTCGATTCATTATTTTGTACACATTGTTTTTGTATCCTCTAGTTATTGCATTTGCTCCTTAGCTCAGTAATGCTTAGCTTCTTTTTGTTCGTGTTTTAATAAGTTTTACAGATTAGGATTCATTGGGGTTTTTCATTAGGGATATTTTTAGGGACAGTAAGGATGAGTGGTGTCTGGTGTTAGAATCAGTGTTTAGGCAAAGTGGGAATGTTTAATGTCTACTACAGTATCTACAGTTCTTATAATGACACATTACATTACATCATGTTATATTAAGGAAGAATCACCCCTCCCCCTTTGCAACAGAGACTCTTGTGTATCTATAAATAAACTATATTTTCAAAAGTTTTTTGTATTCGCATTCATATTTTTTTTCTGTTTATGGCACTGTTATTTTGATGACTGCCTTTGTCAAATATTTATTTCGTATATATATATATATATATATATATATATATATATATATATATATATTTTTGTCTTTGAAACCCTATGATCCCTAAGGTTGACATGTTGTGGATTTTATTAATAAACAAAAACTTAAAAAAAATATTGAATTTGAATCAGTTTAGTTTTCAGGAACAGATCTAGGAAAAGATTCAGGAAAAGCTATTTAGGGTCAATGTTAGTAGTTTGTTTGTAGATCCTAGAATAACGAGTTGACAGTGGAAGCAGCAGCAGAATCTGCAATCACAGGTGCTTCACAGGGTTAATGTCACCTAGGGGATCAGTGGATCACTGGCGTGCAATCAAAGAAGACGTCACCTGTGGGTCTTTAGTAATAGCACTATTATCACTTCTATAGTGTGCAGAGCCTGTGTACCATTGGTGTCTAAATGGGTCAGGTATGGCTGTGTTACCCAGTCACAGTATGGCGGTATTGTTCAGGTCTGGTGTGATGGTGTTATCCAGTCACAGTTTGGTGGTATTGGTCAGGTGTTGGGCGGCGGTGTTAAATGTGATTCCTGGAGCAATTACCTACCAATCTACCTATCCTGGTGGTGAGGATTCCTTTAGATAATGCTCTAATCTTTAATTCAATGTGGAAAATTGTGCATTTTTTGGCACATCACAGACAGAAAAATTGTAATAAAAAGTGCTCAAAAAGTTACAAATACCCTAATCTTTTTTATAGCACAATATAGCATCCTGATAACAGAGTCCAAACTTTGCCAGAACTTAGATTACACCCTTAAAACAATAATAAAACCTGTTGCACTTAAAATACAGTCCGGTCTGCAAACATTTTATTTTAGAGCAAAATTACCTGATTAGATTGATATGTTGTTTGTAAAGTATTCATTTGAGCCTCATTCTGGGCTAAGGAGCAGAGAAGGTGGTCCGGCTCAGTGATTGACACTTATCTTTGTATGCACTCTCATACACAGGCTGTCAATCACTTATTAGGAACCTCCCCTTGGACTCCTCAAACCAGAATAAGGTTTAAATGATAACATAACTAGATTTACTAAAACTACTAAATATATACATGTCAGTTTGTTCCTCTTCTCCGTCTCTATAGCAGTCTGCTCAAAGATTAGACTGCATTTTTAATGTGACAGGTTCCCTTTAACACATTGCTGATTTGTGACAATCAATGTGTTTATAGACATACAACATACTGTACCTAAAGTTATACAGAGGTTAGGATTGAAGATAAGAACACATAATCTTTAATTACACATTGCTTCTGGTCACCGGCAGGCATACACCAAGGGATGTCACTGTGAAGGCTGAGTCATCTCCCAAGGTCCCATCTGTTTGTTGTCTTCTATTCTAGATCAGATTTTCCTTTTTTTAAAGGAGAAATACGGTCCGGGGGAAAAAAATCATTTCGGGCAGAGGGTGGGGGGAACATAAAAAAGTAAATATGCTGTGCTGCACCACATCACTGGGCTCCTGAACTTCGCCGGATGTAATTTTCTCCCGGCTGGCAGGTACGTCAGGACCCTACTGAAACGTCACCAAGGGGTGGGACTTAGCCTGCTTAGCCAATCAGTGACTGCAACGGTGTCCCACCTCAGTCACTGATTGGCTGAGCAGGGCATCCATCATCCAAGTTGTCAGGGCAGATCTGCAGTCTGTCAGCAGGGTCCAGGAGCGGGACGTGGCTGCGCAAGCACTGGGACAGGTAAATATACCTGCCTAATTATGTTCCCCCTTTCCAGAAATGATTTTTTTTCCCTGCGCTGGACTTCTCCTTTAAATATTTTGAAGAACTGGATACAAATTTAAAGAGAAACTAACAGCAGGTATAAAGACTGTACCCTGCCTGTTATGTTCTCATAGCGCACAGAAGGCTATATATGAAGGGATATTTTCTTGCCTTCATCCTCAGCACGTTCCTCATTTTAATCATTATGTAAAGTTAGCTGATCACTGCACTTGGGGGGGGGGGGGAATCCACTCAGTGCATCAATTGGCCCTGCCCACTCCTCATCATGAATAGTGAGACATTGCTCTCCAGTGATGAGCGCCAGAGTGATGTCATTGCTGAGCACCACCTCTATATTCATGAGGGACAGGCCTAATCAGCTGTTAGATTCCCTTTAGGGTGCCTTCACACCTACCGTATCGCAGTAGAAAATCCGCTGCGGATCCGCAGCAGATCCGCAGCAGATTTAACTAAATGAATGAACACAGTATTAAATACGCACTGTCAAATCCGCTGCGAATCCGTAGCAGATTTGTAAGTGCGGATTTAGTGCTGTGTTCATTCATTTAGTTAAATCCGCTGCGGATCTGCTGCGGATCCGCAGCGGATTTTCTACTGCGATACGGTAGGTGTGGAGGCACCCTTAATATGACAACTAGAAGACAAGGGTTGGAAAGTTCAATATACATAATAATAATAATAATAATAATAATAATAATAATAATAATAAAAAACATTTAAAATTTATCATTTTGTGTGAAATATTTTTAAGTAAGCAATTACACTAGTAATAAATGCAAAGCGACAACATCTTATGGAAGCTACAGTGTTAGGAAGATTGGTCACCTGGCTCCATAGTGGTTGTCCCACCATTTAGACTTATCTCTTAGCCACAGCTTAGGGGATATGTGTATGATGCCCAGGGTCTGACTGCTGGGACCTCCCACAATCTAGGACTGAGCAGCATTTATACATGAACACCTCTACATTTTGATGGAAGTTGAGATCGCCTGGACATTGGTACTCCCCCTTTCCCGCATTGATCCCACCATAATAAAGTAATAACCTGTATAACTGTAGATTTTTAAAGGGAATCTATCAGCTGTAATTCACATTCCAAACTGCTGACACTGTTAGAGATTAGAACAAGGAGAGACATGGTACTTTTCATATATCAGTCTGTGCTTCCAGAACATAGAAAAATAGTTTTATTCTACAGTGCAAAGAGTCATAGAGGCTTTCCTGAGCTCCTGAAGTGCGGAAAGCTGTAATATCTCCAATATCTGACCCTGCTTGGGACTCAGCTTCTAGGTGTCAATCAAGCAGGGAGAGGAGAGATGGGATGTTCCAGCCTGCAGCCTTTTATACTAGAGAATAAAAACATTTTTCTACATTCTGGAAGCACAGCTGGATATATGAAAGGTACCAGGTGTTTCCTTGACCTAACAGCATCTAACAGTGTCAGCAGGCTGGACTGTAAATTACAGCTGACAGATGTCCTTTAACCCCTTAACGACCGCGGGCGTAAGTGTACGCCCCCAAAACCCGTGCCTTAACGCAAACGGGCATACATTTACGCCCGCGGTTTCCCCGAACGCTGCGTGTACACACGCCACGGCGATAAAAGTACCCCATGAAAGGGTTAAATACCTGCTGTGGACACCTCAGCTAGGTAGCTGAGGTGTCCAGAACAGGTATTGACCCATACTCACCTGATCCAGCGTCCCGATCCCGTCTTCCGGGTCCCGATCGCGTCCTCGTCTTCGTCGGCGTCTTCGTCTTTTTCCGGCGGTCCCCATCAGCAATCATCGGCTCCAGCGTCGTCAAACTTCGTTTTTTTCCGGAATTTGCATTCTACTGCCCCCTAGCGGCTGATAAGTGTATATAATACACATATCAGTAGCTATAGGGTTGAAGAAAGTTTTTTTTTTTCTTTTTTTTTTTTCCATTTTTTTTTTTAAATTTTCCGCACCCTATCGCCGCTGAGTGCTGATCAGCATTGCGCGTAAGTGAGCCGCTGATCAGCAACTCCTCCTTTTTGGCGTAGGGTGTTTTTTCCTATATCCTACGGCCACGGTCTGCTTATAAGTGCCGCACATAAGTGCAGCATTTATCGACAACTCCTTTCTTGGCGTAGTTTTTTTTTTTATACTTAATGTTAAAAAAAAAACAAGTAAAAAACACCATTACACTACAGGGAATAAAGTTTTACACTACACCACTACACATTTACATACCCCATATACCAATCCCCGTATAAAGATGGCCCCCAGGGTGTTTTCGGCGTCGGACGTATACGTTATTATTGCCTCCGACACTGAAACAGCCAGTGAGGATGAATGGGGGACCCTTTTTTCCTCCATTCATCCTCATCATCATCATCCAGTGACGTGTCTGGGGGTAGCGTAGCGTACGCTGCCCCCTAGACACGTCTTTTCCGCCAGTACCGTCCCATTAAGAGATGATAGTATGGCGTTAAATTCTACAAACTCTGTGAGAGTACCTCAGGGTACACTTACAGATTTAGCGTACGTGCACACTGCGGAATGGCGAAGGATAACCCTTTGTGCATTCCGCAGCTGGCACCCACCGGCGGACTGATGCGGGCGCGCGTCTCCACCCGTGTCATAGACTCCATTCTATGCACAGGCGAATTCCGGCATCCATCCAGAGAATGAACACATTCATTCTTTGGACAGAAGGAAGAATCCGCCCGTGCATAGAATGGAGTGTGACACGAGCGGAGACGCCCGCCCGCATCAGTCCGCCAATGGGTGCCAGCTGCGTAATGCACAAAGGGTTATCCTTCGCCATTCCGCAGTGTGCACGTACCCTTAGAGTGTATGAAGGAAGGGACACGCAAATCCATCCCCCGGATGCCCCCCGCTCCTCCGAGTTAGTGGGGAGATCGTTCGGGAACAGATCTTCCCACTGCTGGATAAAGGTTACCACCTGTACGGGGATAATTTTTATACCAGCACCCCCTCTTCCGGTCCCTCGCTGCCCGAGTTACTGTAGCTTGCGGCACGATCCGAACATATCAGAAGCAGTAATAGAGCCCTAATATTTAGCAGCCATGGAGCGGACCCAGCGCTTCTGGATACAGTATGAAGGACCCCGTATCGCACCAGGGAAACATTTTCCAGGTGACGTCCCCCACACTGGAAAACAGGAGACCCCAGAAGAAGTGCAGAGTGTGGCATAACAGGGGGATCAGGAAGGACAACATTTTCCAGGGAGACGCCTGTCCTGATCACCCCGGCCTCTGCATACAGGATCGCTTCAAGGCGCACCACACGTCATTGGAGTTCTACATTGTCTAAATTCTGTCCCTTATTCCTATTTCAGGGGTCACGTTGATCCAGGGATTATTCTGATTGCCATTATGGAGTCAGGAAGGAATTTTTTCCCAGTGATGAGGCTACTGTCGTCTGCCTTATGAGGGTTTTTTGCCTTCCTCTGGATCAACACAGGTTGAATTTGATGGACACCTGTCGTTTTCAACCTTATAAACTAATACTTGGCCTAATACCCCCAAATAAATTTGAATTGTCCCTTTTCCCCAGCTAAATAGGTATGGCCTCCATTCCCATTAGAGACTTGCCATGATGCAATTACAAAGCCTCTGTGCTGCCAGGACAGTAGAAACCCCCCACAAGTTACCCCATTCTGGAAACTACACCCCATAAGGAATCTAACAAGGGGGTCAGCAGGGATATGGCCCCCTGGTGGCGCGCACATTTGTGCTGTGAAAATGGAAAAAAATGGGATTTTTTATTTTCACACCACATGTTCTACATATGTGCCCGTCACCAGTGGGGTCCATATGCTCACTGCACCCCTTGTTAGATTCCTTATGGGATGTAGTTTCCAGAATGGGGTCACTTATGGGGGGTTCCCACTGTCCTGGCAGCACAGGAGCTTTGTAATTGCGACATGGCCTCCATCCTCCATTCCAGCCTCTAAATGGCGCTCTGTCCCTTTGGTGGCTTGCCCTGTGCCCATATGGCACATTATATCCACATGTGGGGTATTTTCTTACTCAGGGGAAATTACCTTACACGTTTTGTGTTCATTTCCTTTTTTAACCCCTTGTAGAAATGGAAAAAAATCAAGGCTAGACCAACATTTAGAGTAAAAAAATTTTAATTTTTATACTAAATCATTGATCTTGTCTTGATTTTTTCATTTTAACAAGGGGTTAAAAGATAAAGAAAACCACAAAATGTGTAGAACAATTTCCCCTGAGTACGGAAATACCCCACATGTGGACTTAAGGCAACATGTGGGTGCAGGGTAAGCCTCCAAAGGGAAGGAGCGCCATTTGGCTTTTGGAGGCTGGATTTGGCTGGAATGGATTTCGAGGGCCATGTTTCATTTAAAAGGCCCCTGTGTTGCCAAGACAGTTGAAACTCCCCACAAGTGACCCCATTATGGAAACTACACCCCTCAGGAAATGTAACAAGGGGTGTAGTGAGTATATGGACCCCACTGGTGATGGGCACAAATGTGGAACAATGTGGCGTGAAAATGAAATATTACATTTTTTACAGTATAATGTTAGTCTAGCCTTGATTTTTTCATTTTCACAAGGGATTAAAAGATTTTAAAAAACACACAAAATGTGTAGAGCAATTTCCCCCGAGTCCATAAATACCCCACATATGGACATAAAGCGCCATGTGGGTGCAGGGCAAGCCTCCGAAGGGAAGGAGTGCCATTTGGATTTTGGAGGCTGGATTTGGCCAGAATGGATGATGAACACCATGTCACATTTACAGAGCCCTCGTGCTGCCAAAACACTGAAACCCCCCAAAAGTGACCCCATTCTGGAAACTACACCCCTCAAGGAACCTAACAAGGGGTGCAATGAGGATATGGACCCCTTGATGACGGGCACATTTGTGCCGTGAAAGTGAAAAAATGAAAATTTTCCCTTTTACGTCACATTGTTCCACATTTGTGTCCGTCACCAGTGGGGTCCATATGCTCAGTGGACCCCTTTTTAGATTCCTTGAGGGGTGTTGTTTCCAGAATGGGGTCATTTGTGGGGGGTTTCCAGTGTTTTGGTAGCACGATCGCTTTGTAGATGCGACATGACCCTTGAAACCCTTTCCAGTGAAATTCAGCTTCCAAAAGCCAATTGGCGCTCCTTCCCTTTGGAGGCTCGTCCTGCGCCCGCTTGGCACTTTATGTCCACATGTGGGGTATTTCCGTACTCGGGAGAAACTGTGCTACACGGTTTTGGGGTTTTTATTCCTTTTATCCCGTTGTGTAAATGAAAAATTGAAGGCTAGAACGTTTTAGTGTAAAAAATTAATTTTTCTTTTTTCACGCCACATTGTTCTGAAAATCTGTGAAGCACCTGTGGGGTCCAGATGCTCATCGCACCCCTTGTTACATTCCTTGAGGGGTGCAGTTTTCTAAATGGTATCCCTTTTAGGGGTGTTTTTATGTTTTGGCACCCCAGAGCCTCTGCCAACCTGAAGTGGTACAGTCAAAAATGACCAAATATAACGGAGGCGTTAAAATTCACTAGGCGCTCCTTTGTATCTGAGGCTTGTGGTTGCATCAAATAGCGCAATAGGACCACATATGGGTATTTCGATAAACTGCAGAAATGGGGCAATTAATATTGGGGTGCATTTCTCTGGTAATAGGTTTATAATTATGAAAGATATTGGATTACATTAAAATCTCTGCACAGAAAATTAAAATTTTCAAATTTCTTACACACTTAGCTTTTATTTCTGTGACTCCCCTAAAGGGTTAAAAAACTTTCTGGATGTGCTTTTGCAGAGTTTGGGGGGGGTGCAGTTTCTGAAATGGGGTGCTTTGTGGGGCTTTCTAACATACAGTCCCCTCAAATACACTTTAAACCGGAACAGGTCCCTAAAAATATCAGATTTTGAAATTTTACTGAAAATTTGCTGCTAATATTTTAAGCTTTCTATTGTCTAAAAAAAAAAAAAAAGATAGTTTAATAAATGCTGCCAACATAAAGTAGACATGTTGCTAATGCTATTTAATATATAATTTATGTGGCATAACCATTTTCTGCATAAGCAGGAAAGTTTCAAAGTTGGAAAAATGCAATTTTTCAAAATTTTTCACATTATTTATTTTTTTTTCATAAAGATTCGTTATAAGTATCGACTCCAATTTACCAGAAATATAAAGTACCATATGTCACGAGAAAACAATCTCAGAATCAGCCGGATAGGTAAAAGCATCCCGAAGTTATTAATAAATAAAATGACACAGGTCATATTCATAAAATTTGCCTCTGTCCTTAAGGCCATTTTAGGCCCGGTCCTTAAGGGATTAAAACTAACATAATGCTAAACCCTGCTTGACACCAAAGAGTATCTGAAGATGGTTCTATGACCAAACTTTTTCACCACCTATTTTTTGGATTGTCCAATATTTTGTGAATAAATGTATTGCATCAAATTACAGAGCCTGCTGAGCTACAAGAAAAAGTAAGTGAACCTTTTATATTACAATGCAAACCCAATCTACCGGAAGTAGTAGCACACAGGCAGTTGTACTGTGCATTTTATTTATACAACATATTGCGTAAACATCCATAGTGCAGGGAGAACAAAAATAGGTTATCTCTTATATTTAATAACCCATAAATTCCCTCTCACCTCCACCATATGTTTCCTGTAGCTGCAAATAAGATTTGCGAAGTAAAAAGGAATTTTAGTCCATTCCTCATTACAAATGTGTTTGTATGACCTAACCTTTTATATGCACAAAGTACTAATACGTGAGATACATACACAACACAAAACATAAAACTACTAAGTAAAAATACCTCCATAGTAAATTTTGCTTTTACTTAAAACTTTTTTAAGGAGTTAAAGATGGTTGTTATATGTGATGACATCATCAGACTTGGCACCAGCTAAGCCTGACGTTAACCCAAACCCTCTCGTTTTATTCTAGGGATATTATGAAGTAGCCTGGGTTTTACATCAACTTCTAACCTGCTTCCACTGATAATTCATTTACACAGGAATGCTCAGATCTGCCAAAAGGATACGTTACTGCTTTCTCCAGAATCATTTTATAGGAAGAGATAGATTAAGTAAGAGCTTGCATCACTCCGAGAAGCAGCCAAGAAATTGAAGTGTGGCCCCAAACATCTGTGTGTTTTGTTAGGTATGAGGTTACACAGGTAATTAAATACAGGAACAACCCTAGTAGAAACATTACATATACTCATATAATGCCGACCTTGCTACACTGTCTAGGTATTTCATAGGCTAAATGGGGCATTCTGGTTACTGTATATATATACAGTACAATTTAGGGGAAAACATGCAGGGCTATTCCACTTTTAGCTAATTGACTGTATAATGAAGAGGTATAAAATGTTCTTACCGTGTTGGCAGCAGGAGAACAAAAAAGATTAAGCAATAAAAATCCACCTTACCTCATCTATCAGGGGAGAGTTGGGAAGTCCCCATACACATTAGATGGCCAGCTCTTCCAGCCAAAATGTGCAGTTTCTGGTGAATTTGCGCTAATATTTATGGGGTCCTTAAAGAGGGTTTCTAAGAAGGGAAAGTTGACATGTTGCTCAGGAAAGCATGAAAATAATATAAAAAAAGACATACTCACCTGCCTGGGCCCCCTGCCGTTCCCCCCTAATGTCCTCTCAATCACCTTAATCTTCTTTTTACTTTCGAGACAGTCAGCTAATAACCGAGTTGGCAATCACTGCTAAGACTGGACACAGCTGCAGCCAGTGTCTGGGTGAGTGGGGCAGTTAAAAAAATGAAAAACGGGGGACAAAAAGATGCCGGAGATCCAGGTGGGCGAGTATGAATATATGGACTTTGTTTTTGTACCAGGATAAATCCTAAGAGTATCCTAAGAAGTCCAAAGTGGAATGGAAAATGCGAGCGCCTACAGGTTCAGAGTACAGTATTGAACGTTTTTATAATTATATAGGCATATTGTAATTGCCAGGAACATTCACTACATTTCACAAATCCATACACATATTCAACAGATTATACACATATATACAATACACACTAAAACTTAAGTATATTTGGTTGAAATATATGGAAACTTTAAAAAGTTCCTGCTTTAGCGATGTTATATAATTAAAGTAAGGCATTTAAGAAGAAAAAAAATGCCAACAACAATGGTGGGTATACCCCAACACAAAATGCATAAATATTTGAAGCACTGCGTACAATTGAAGAGTCTTGACATGAATGTGCTGATGCAGGCACTCACCTCATACAAGGATGCTATGATATGTACATTCACCACATAGACATACTCATAATACACTCTCAGGCCATGTTCACACAACATAAGTTTTGAATTAATCAAGTTGTGTGAACACCATCTGGAAATAATAGTCAGGTTCCATTACTTTAACGCCCATTCTAAAGAACGGGCGTTAATGTAATGCTGTGTGAACACAGCGGGCGGCATTGCATTGACTTCAATGCAATGCTGCCCCTGCAGTAAGGAACGGGCGCTGATTCCATTGCAATCCGTTCTGTACTGAAAAAAAATATAGTGTGAACACAGCCAAAGCTATGTTCACACAACGTCAAAAAAAGAGAAAAGGCGTCTGTGCTTTCTATTAAAAAAGACGTCTGTTAATGCCGCAATTTAACTGCAATGCATCAAAGTCAATGGAATGACGGATGTCCAATGTACACAGTGTACAAAATGACGGACGTTATCTGCGCACACGTCAAAATAATGATCATGACAATTATTTTCGGACGTCTTTTGCAAACACTGGATGTTATTTTTTAGTTGTTCACACACAGTTTTTCTTTTGTCATCGTCCTTTCTCCATTTTTACTATTAAATTCAATGGACTTTTCAATTAAAGACTCAACCAAAGGCAAATTAGTAACCCCAAACTACAATAATGTACCAGCGGCCAATCCTCAAAATAACGGACGTCGTTTTCATATCAGTCTGTATTCCTGATGGAGCTCAGAGTCTAATTTTCTATTCACCTACACACATTTTAATATACATTTTATAGAAAGAGAACTAATTTTACTTGCTGAAACTACAATATCAAACACCCTTATTTAGTATATGGTCACATTAATATTATTTTGGGAGCACAACATGTAATGGACTAGAGAATGTAAAATAAAGAGACATAGCAAAATTATTTGCAGAAGTCGTTGGATGAATAACAAAGGGAACAGAGGTCTCTATAATTGTATTGCTTTCCCAGGAGGGTACATCTGTGATCTGGAAAGGCCTGGAAATCTAACATCTGTGATCTGGAAAGGTCTGGAAATTTTAACCTTTTCATACAAAATGTACCTTGATTTGGTTTTAAAATGTTGAAACCTCATACTGGGGTCAATCACAAGAAACGTTTCTGTTACAAAATCATCAAAGTTATATGATATTAGGGACAACGTCCTGATAATAGACATAAAAAATGTTTTGTTTTTATTTTTAATTGTAAAATGGCAGAAATTAAAGGGGTAGTGCGGCGCAAAAAAATTATTCACAGAATAACACACATTACAAAGTTATACAACTTTGTAATGTATGTTATGTCTGTGAATCGCCCCCTTCCCCGTGTCCCACCACCCCCGGGGGGGACGGCGGCAGCGATTCGGCCGTTTGTCCGTCCGAAGATGACGTTTGGCACAAGATGGTGGACGGCCTTGACACGGATCAGGTAATGTATAATGCACCACACACTTCCGGGTACACGGGCGGGGGTGGTGGGACATGGGGAAGGGGACGATTCACAGACATAACATACATTACAAAGTTGTATAACTTCCCCCTCCTTCCCCCATCCCACTGTAGGTAATCCCTCTGTTAGTCAGCCCTCCGCCTAGTAGACAGCATAGGTTAGGTCTCTCTCCCGGTATCCCGGGTATCCCATGGTAGGCATCTTTCTTGGTAGTATGATGACAGCTCTGGAGTCCCAATGTGTTGAAGGGATGGGCCCCCTATTGTGGTGTGCCACATAGCAGCTGCTATAGTTGCTACAGTGGTGGTTACGCCCCTGCATGGAGGCCTTGAAAAGGAAATGGAGGCTTTTTGCACTAATAAATAGAAGGTGAGAGTATGCCTGCTTTCCCTTTTCCCTGGAGTCATTTCTTTGAGGGGGCATCACATTACCACCCACCACTGCATTTGGGTACACTCCATCTTTTTTCACTGTAATTTAAGCTTATGGTAAATGGTAAAGGATGGATGTGAAGGGGATAATGAAACCTGACCTACTGACTTCCCCGTCTCTTGTTGTGGTCAAGGTGGAGTTTCTTTCTTCCCTTTCTTTCTATACCTATACCATAGTGAAAGAAAATGAAGTGTCTCTGAATGTATACTTTCATATACAAAGTAATTACAAATCATTAATTCCCAGAAATGGCCCTTAGAGGTAATGTTCACTGGAGCTCACCTGTCAGCTGTGCTGTAGGTACAGACCCAGGATGAGAAAAGCCATCATATCATTAGAGGGTGGATAAGTTAATGACAGCTCGGTTTTACTACATTAGACTGAAGCTAGGTATACATATTAAAAGCAGTCCACACCGAAAAAGGTGGGATCAGCCAACCATCAAGAGATCGTTAGTTTAAAAAAAAAAAAAAACTAACAAGATTTTGTAATACTATGTTGGAGCTTGTTTACGCTGTATTTGTCTATGTGTAGCCACCCAGTGGTAGTGATGTGAATTGCAGCCTGCTAAGAGTTTTGTCGGCATATCATGCTATTATATTGCCTTTTTATCAGGAACTCGAATTCTTAAATTCAAGGCAAGAGTCGACATACCTGTAGCTGTTGGACTAATAGGTATTCTGCAAACAGCTATCTGAAATGTACTTTGGATACAGTAGGGTAGCATCACTATAATATGCACACAGACAAGGCGTTGTATGCAGTTCCCTGGTTTCTGAGGGAGATGCTGTATATCATCACTACTTGGAAGCTAAAAATTTGTAAGATTTTTATGTCAGCTATCATAGATCTCGCACACTGCAGCACTGTCCATACAGACTCAACAAGGAGAGAGTGCATATCACCAATATGGCTGCCCTGAGAAAGTCTTATAAACGAAAAGGAAATAGGTTAACGAAAGACCATCTATGTAATTAATCCAATGAATAGGGTATTCCCACTTAAATGAATGAAGACAGGATATAAAATAAATATGCGATCACGGCGAGCCGAAGACGTCGAAGTAACTCTTTGTTTAATCTGTCACTCCACTGATGAGATATAAACTTTAGAAGTTTTATGCAAATTAGGTGACAAAGCCCACGGGGTGTTGCCCTAGGCTGCAAAAACCCATCAAGGTTCTGCTCATCATACTAAACAGAAAGTTGTTTACTTGCAGGTATAGCAGTGTTGGTTAGGAAAGAAGGGTCTGAACATTGCTGGGCTTTTGCAGATCAGGGGGACACTCCTTGGGCTTTATCTCCTAATTTGCCTAAAAGCTCAGCTCTGGAGCAAGTCAAATAAATAAATAAATAAGTAAATAAATGTTATGTGCCCTGATTCAGTAAACTGCTAGTAAAAGCTGCTGACATGTCTGCTTTAGGTCAGAACACCCCTTTAAACTAGAATTAAATATATGACACATTTCCTTTCATTCTATTGCTCTTCAGCTACACAAAAACTTTTACCATCATTTCTTCAGGTTTTAAAGCAATATTTATTGAATCGGACTAAATACGGTGCATTACAGTCAGATGCACCAGCAGCATATTCTCCATAGAAATTACCCTGTAATGAAATTCAGTAATCGCTCCCTGGTTCTCAGAAACAGTATCACACATGATAGGACTAGACACACTGCCTCAACATCACATTGTTCATGGAAATTATTTAAAATGTTGGCAAACATGTAATTTTCCGCTCTTTACATTTCTACATCATTGCTATCCTAGCAATTTTTCCATCTTTCTTTTCCATAATCGCTCATCCCTCTCCTCACACCCCGTTCCGTGAACAGTTCTGTTTCTCTGTTCCCTAGAAATGTCCCTTCACTATTGATTTGCTCAATGTGCAGGTTCCAAGTACCGTGTCATAAAAAAGGGTGTTTTCTGGTTTAGATAACTTATTTAAAAACACCCTTTTAGCCAGAATTTAATGTGTGTAAAGAGTGTGCCCACTGATTTGAATGTAATGCTTTATATTTCCTGTGGGGGTGCTGCAGGAGAACTGAACACCTGCTGCCATGTTCACCAGAAAGAGAGCACTATTTGATCAGCTTTTTGGTTTGCAGTTATAACTAGTGTTGGGCGAGTACTAAAATGCTTGACTGCTCATAATTCAATTCAACCATTTTTCAATGCTCGAGCACTTGACTCAAGTAAACAATCCCCTTAAAGTCAATGGGAGTATTTAAAGGGGTAGTGCGGCACTAAGAAATTATTCACAGAATAACACACATTACAAAGTTATACAACTTTGTAATGTATGTTATGTCTGTGAATCGCCCCCTTCCCTGTGTCCCCCCGCCCCCTTCCCGTGATTGGCTGAGCACAGTTATGCTCAGCCAATCGCAGCTGAGCATCTGATGATGCGGCAGAGGGCGGCCGGCACTCGGGATGTTCGGAGAGCTTCGGCTGGCCGTCCGAAGATGACGTCGTGGCACAGAAGATCGGGGACGGGGGTCGGCACGTGACAGGTATGTATAATGCACCACACTTCTGGGTACACGGGCGGGGGTGGGGGGACACAGGGAAGGGGGCGATTCACAGACATAACATGCATTACAAAGTTGTATAACTTTGTAATGTGTGTTATTCTGTGAATAATTTCTTAGCGCCGCACTACCCCTTTAACCAGATGTCCCCTGCTCGGCAGAGGAGAGGGTGTCTGAATCATCTGAAAACCTCAGAAAGTAATGGAAACACCATGGAACGGGAACAGCAGAACCCACTGCCCCTCCCCATGGACAACACAGATAAACTTGGCCATGCTGAATGTTAGTGTGTGAGGAGGATGGATGGCAGACTGTATGATAGTTCGGCCATCCTTTATTGAAGGTAATATATTGGTACTAATATAGTTTATATGTCAAGTGGCAGTCTTTTTTGTGTCACTCAGGGAGATTACTAGTCCTGAAATAAATTTTTAGGTTTTTATGGGCTACTGGCTTGGCCATCTACTTTCCCACACTAATGCTGCCCCTCTCCTGAATCTTCCAAAGAAAAAAAGGACTAAAAAAAAATTGGACTGCACCTCATAAATAGCATAAATGAATAGAAATTTTATTTTATATAAATGCCAGGGACAAACAAAAAACCATAAAAACAATTAAAATACCACCAAACCACTGGCCCGAATCCGGCCGAGTGGAGCCCAACCCACTGAACAATATCTTATGTGATGACCACAAAGTGCAAGAGGTTAGTATAATACAACCAGCATGGCCATCACTTCCGTGGGTTAGGAACAAACATCCCACGCGTTCTGTCACGTGGACTTCCTCAGGGATGAATACACAAGTCCCCAATACTATTATATATAGGCAGTTCAATAAATCAACAAATAATAAACAGGTGTATGGCTTAAACAGTACTCACAAACACATGTGGAGGACACAGATCGGCAGACCCTGCATGGACCCAGCGCCATCTTGTTCCGGTCACGTGGTAAGCCACGTAATGAGGTGGTCACCTGATACATGCAAATTACTAGCATGATAGTAAAGCGGTCTAGATAGAATATGGTCTAAGTGCACAAAAATGTGCACAGCGCATGCGCAACAAAGGTAAACTGCAGTCCTTTAAACCAAAATACTCCTGCTTTTACAGGTACAGACAGATCTGGCAGGGCATGAAATGGCCTTCTCTGTGCCGACTATAGACAGCCATAACATCAGTATATAGCTTTCTGATGGACAGAATGGAACCACTGGGATTGAGGAACAACCCATCTGCCCTATTAATCATTGATATCGCTCCTACTAATAACAACAGAAATTACATTAGTTACATTATATCCGGGAAATCCTCTTTAAGTGTATTCTAACATATTAGTTAAAGAACCTCAAAGCTCAAAGGTACTGCTTAATGACAGCTCTCCGCATATGTCTCTAGTAAATACATGTATTCCCTATGATATAACAGATGTGAAGCGTATTTTCTTAGAGCATTGTATTGTGCTGGTCTTCTGCTATTCCTTCTGGAAATGTATTAATAGGTTGACAACAGGATACCATTCCTTTCCTCAGTGGTCTGGGTCCTATACTGAAATTATAGGCAGAGTAGGGACACGTCCTATTTCCAAGATTGGTAACACCCTATTTGTATATTTCCAGAAATATCAATAAGTACACCGCAATTCCTCTCGGTGCCGCGTGTCAATCATCGGAGACGCCTCCTCTTCAATATCCACAATGCAAATAGTTATTCACGCAACGTTTCGGAGGCCACTCTCTTTTTTTCAGGCTTGACAAAGATGGGAGTGGCCTCCGAAACGTTGACTGATGACAGCTGGCCCACCATCTGTAATGAAGGTCTCTGTCGCCTAAGGACATTAGGACTTCCACAGCGTCTATGCTGGGAGTGAGGACGGAGCCCCTTTAAAGTGGTCGCACTCGTGGGTGTGGGGTATTGGACTTTTAAGGTGTTTGATGGAATTTGAAAAGGTTTTGATGTTAAAAGATAAGAAATTTAATACAACTTAAGAAGTGTTCGAAAAGGCATCTACGTGTTAGTATATTTATATTTCCAGAAAGGCATGACAATGAACAAAGCTGCCATGTCTGTATTTGGTGCCATTAAATAAATTGAATATAGTATTTTTTTTCACAATACTTGTTTGAGATGGGAACACAATCTAAGGTTAGTTGGGGGCAAAGGTCAGAAACAACACAGTAACAAAATATGACTTTACTAAAAGAGTAGTAGATGCTTGGAACAAACCTCCTACAGATGTGGTTGATAAATCTACAGTAACTGAATGTAAACCTGCCTGGGATAAACATCTATCCTAAGATAATAAGAAAGGAAACACAGAAAGGGCAGAATAGATGGACCCAGTGGTCTTTTTTTGGTCTTTTAGGCTTCTATATAATACTTTCTAAAAGTTCAAGTTTTCTCTCTCCAGTATCTCTGATTCTTGCTTACAACCCCCCCCCCCCCCCTCCACTACCTGTTCCTCTCTCCATCCTCATAGACTTTTTTTGGCAGCATATAACCTGATCCTTCAGTGAGCCAATAGTCGATCATCTTCTCTCTCTCTCTTTCTCTCTCTCTCTCTCTACACTTTGAGCTGTTTTGGCAGAAACACCGCCTGCTAAGAGGAGAAGAAAGAGGCATTTTATTTATATACTTCACAGTTTCTTATGTTCACTTGTAATACTCATTTATCAAAGTTTGTTGAAGTGATGGCATCAATGTAATGTGTATATCTATTAGAGATGAGCGAACCTTGAGTCGATCCGAACCCGAACTTTCGGCATTTGATTAGCGGTGGCTCCTGAAGTTGGATAAAGCCCTAAGGCTATGTGGAAATCATGGATATAGTCATTGGCTGTATCCATGTTTTCCAGACAACCTTAGAGCTTTATCCAAGTTCTGCAGCCCCCGCTAATCAAATGCCGAACGATCGGGTTTGGATGGACTCGAACCCGAACCCGGTTTGCTCATCTCTAATATCTATCTATCTCCTATCTATCTATCTTATAGTTTTAAAAAATCTTACCAACCAATAATAAAAATAAAATAATATTTGTGTGAAAAATAATGAGCATTAAAAAAATACACATATGGTACAGTCACTATTGTGATGACCTGCAGAATAAATTTAATTTATTATTTATACAGCACAGTGTATGGTCTGAAAAATATAGTAAAAATCAATGAAAGAATCTCTGTTTTTACCTATTCCTTCTGCTAAAAGATTAATAAACATCAATCAATAAACTATAGGTACCCCAAAAATGAAGGGAAAATATGCAGTACAATGCAGCCAACAAAGAAAACAAGCTCCCACTTGACTACCAATAAAACATTAAAAAGTTATTGTTCTTGGAAAGTGCTAACAGAAACTTACCAAAAAAAAAAAGTGTTTATTCTGCCAAATATCAATGGTCTCAATGTAATTCTACTGACTCACAGAAAAGTGAACATCACATTTGTACTTTAAGATGCATTAAAAGAAACAAGATTTTAAAGTATAGTGGAGGAAATTCAATTAATAAAGTTATATATCTTGGTAAAATATTAAATACATTATTAAAGAAAGTGTAAATATACTTTTTTTTTTTTTTTTTACACTGAGCGGCAGCAGTAAGGGGTGACATGGCCCCTCTGCTGCCATCAATTGCTGTCTCAGGAACTGCAGGGCTCCACAAGCCCTGGTCAGGCATGCATTACTAGCAATACTGAACCTCCCCTTACGCCTTTTCTAATGTTAGCATTAAAATACACATTACACTTGGGAAAGCAGCCTGTGTCTAGCGTTGCAGCTACGGCACAGTGTAGCAGAGCGAGTTGGGATAACTGTCAATCACTACTTGCTCTGCTGTGCTAGTGACACAGGCTGCTTTCCCAAGTCTAATGTTATTCTAAAGCCTACATGTATTAAAATAGACATCAGGGAAACCTCAGCATTGCTATCACTGCTTGCAGCAGCACCAGCCATGTGTAACTGGCCTGGGACCAGGGCTTAAACAGCCCTGCAGTTCCAGACATGGCCACTGGTAGAAGCAGAGGTGCCACGTCACCCCTTACTGAAGACAACGAATGTAAATGGGCAATATATTTATCTATATACTGTACAGTTTTGATAACATTTTCTATATGAAGTTATATTATAAAGGTATAAAACTTTAGGGTGCGTTCACACGTACAGGATCTGCAGCAGATTTGAAGTTGCAGATTCAAAGCAAATCTGCAGCTTCAAGTCTGCGCCATCAAATCTGCAGCAGATCCTGTACGTGTGAACGCACCCCTTATAAAGAAATTAAGAAAAAGTCGTAATACCCTTTAATTAAAATTTGTTAAATTGAAAAGAATACAAACTCTAACGGACATGCAAGACCTAAATAGGCCAAATCCTAATGCAGATTTCACCTCTAGGCACTATACATACAGTATATGGCTCTCCTATGGATCAGTATATGTATACAGTATATGGATCTCCTGTATGTGCACATACAGTAAGACTTGACTCCTCAGTGTTCTCCATATTGTTAGCATGGATGCTGTACAGTACTAGCAGTTCTGTGCTTTACCTGTTGTAAGTAATCATCTGTGTCAGTGTCACATATACTGTATGACCACACCGCAGCTGTATGGCAATTACACTATGAAATATAAATACGTTTAGTAAATGGCATTCAAGTCATGAATATCAAACACGTCACAATTTTCTCCAGGACTGTTCTGTTCCCTGGTTGAGATTACTATATTACGTATCCCCTTGGGATCTATCCAGGCCACTTGTCAGTTTCTTATAGTCTATCACTTTGGCTGTCATTGAATGTGAATGCAGTCACTTACCTATGCCAGTAGATTGTACCTGTGCATAGTAATATGTAGATATCTGGTGCACAGCCTTAGGTTCTAAAGCGACAATCACTGGCACAAGTAGGGTCGCCCTAAATGAATCATTGTTTAAAACTACAGCTATAGTGTGACAAGTAGAGACCAGTCAATTGTTTTGCAGAAAGTTCACAGAAAAAAAAAAAAAATCTTTCAAAACAACTGGTACTCGAAAGTGCCAGAGATTTGTAATTTACTTCTATTAAAAAATGTTGAGTCTTCCAGTACTTATCAGCTGCTGTATGTCCTATAGGAAGTGGTGTATTCTTTACAGTCTGACACAGTGCTTTATGCTGCCACCTCTGTCCATGCCAGGAACTGTATAAAGCAGCAGCAAATCCCTATGGAAGGACTCTCTTGCTCTGCAGACTGGATAAGAATATACCACTTCCTGCAGGACATACACCAGATGATAATTACTGGAAGACTTCAGATTTTTTTAATAGAAGTAAATTACAAATTTCTGGTACTTTCTGGCACCAGTTGATTTGAAATAATTTTTTCCTGGTAAAAAAAACCCTTTAATTTGCATATTGGACAGTCCATATGATACAATGTAAGAATGAAGTTACCTATTATTCTGTTTAGATAGGTTATCCCACAATCAAAAGTTATCCAGAGGTAAAATGCTCCCCAGTAGGAATGGAGCGCACTGCAACTAGTAGTCTACACAGGCAATCTGGAATCTATTATCACACTACAGACAATACAAGAAAATGGAACACTGGTCAGGCACATGCTATGATAACTTCTGAGAGCAGGCTCCAGACCAGACAACATAATTAATGCAGACTCCAGACCCCTAAATTCAACACCAGACACCCCAAAGTAATTCAGACCACAGATGCACCGCTCAGATGGATTCAGATACCAAACCACATTCCTCAAAGGCATAGTAAAGCAATGGGCATTTACGCCCACGGTTTCCCCGATCGCTGTGTGTACACACCCAGCAATCGGGGAAGATGGCCTGCTATAATGCAGGCCATCATAGCTTGTCGGCACCCCCCCTCCCCCCCCCCGTGACAATCGCCGCTATTGGCTGATTAATTCAGATCAACCAATAACGGCGATCTGCAGCTTTCCGGGTCATCGGTGACCCGGAAAGCAATGCCGATCGGTGCTGTCCGAGAACGGCACCGACCGCCATTACTGTTAAAAGTAATGGTGGCCACATCCCGATCGCCATGATCGACTGGCTGTGACTGGCCAGCCGGTCACGGCGATATAGGTCCCCCAAGAAAGGGTTAAATACCTTCTGTGGACACCTTGGCTAGATAGCTGAGGTGTCCACAGCAGGTATTGACCCATACTCACCTGATCCAGCGTCGGCTCCCTCGTCATCAAACTTCGGCTATTTCTGGAATTTACATCCTACTGCCCCCTAGCGGCTGATAAGTGTTTATAATCCGTCTGTGCATAGGATGGAGTCTATGACACGGATGGAGACGCGCACCTGCATCAGTCTGCCGGCGGGTGCCAGCTGCGGAATGCACAAAGGGTTATCCTTCCGCAGTGTGCACGTACCCTTAGAGTGTATGAAGGAAGGGACACCCGAATTCAGCCCCCAGATGCCCCCCCATCCTCCGAGTTAGTAGGAAGGTCGTTTGGGAACTGATCTTCCCACTGCTGGATAAAGGTTACCACCTATACGGGAAAAACTTTTATACCAGCACCCCCTCTTCCGTTCCCCAGCTGCCCGAGCTACTGTAGCTTGCGGCACAATCCGAAAATATCAGAAGCAACAATAGAGCCCTAATATTTAGCAGCCATGGAGCGAACCCAGCGCTTCTGGATATGAAGGACCCCATATCGCACCAGGGCAACATTTTCCAGGTGACGTCCCCCACACTGGAGAAAGGGAGACCCCAGTGCAGAGTGTGGGGTAACAGGGGGATCAGGAAGGACATCATTTTCCAGTGTGACACCAGTCCTGATCACCCCGGCCTCTGCATACTGGATCGCTTCAAGGCGTACCACACGTCATTGGAATTCTAATTATCTAAATTCTGTCCCTTATTCCTATTTTAGGGGTCACGTTAATCCAGGGATTATTCTGATTGCCATTATGGAGTCGGGAAGGAATTTTTTCCCCTGTGATGAGGCTACTGTCGTCTGCCTCACGAGGGTTTTTTGGACACCTGTCATTTTCAACCTTATAAACTAATAATTAGTATAATACTCCCAAATTAATTAAAAATTGTCCCTTTTCCCCAATTAAATAGGCATGGCCGCCATTCCCATTAGAGGCTTGCCATGTTGCAATTACAAAGCCTCTGTGCGGCCAGGACAGTAGAAACCCCCCACAAGTGACCCCATTCTGGAAACTACACCCCATAAGAAATCTAACAATGTGGGGGGATATGGCCCCCTGGTGATGGGCACATTTGTGCCGTGAAAATAAAAAAAATTGTATTTTAAATCTTCACAGCACATGTTTTACATATGTGCCCGTCACCAGTGGGGTCCATATGCTCACTGTACCCCTTGTTGGATTCCTTATGGGGTGTAATTTCCAGAATGGGGTCACTTGTGGGGGGTTTCTACTGTCCTGGCAGCACAGGAGCTTTGTAATTGCAACATGGCCTCCATCCTCCATTCCAGCCTCTAAATGGCGCTCTGTCCCTTTGGTGGCTTGCCCTGTGCCCATATGGCACATTATGTCCACATGTGGGGTATTTTCGTACATGTTTGGTGTTCATTTTCTTTTTTAACCCCTTGTGGAAATGGAAAAAATCAAGGCTAGACCAACATTTAGTGTAAAAAATGTTTAATTTTTACACTAAATCATTGATCTTGTCTTGATTTTTTTTCATTTTAACAAGGGGTTAAAAGATAAAATGTGTAGAGCAATTTCCCCTGAGTACAGAAATACCCCACATGTGGACATAAAGCGCCATGCGGGTGCAGGGTAAGCCTCCAAAGGGAAGGTGCGCCATTTGGTTTTTTGAGGCTGGATTTGGCTGGAATGGATTTCGAGGGGCCATGTTGCATTTAAAAGGCCCCTGTGTTGCCAAGACAGTTGAAACCCCCCACAAGTGACACCATTATGGAAACTAAACCCCTCAAGGAATGTAACAAGGGGTGTAGTGAGTATATGGACCCCACTGGTGATGGGCACAAATGTGGAACAATGTGGCTTAAAAACGAAATATTAAATTTTTTACACTATAATGTTGGTCTAGCCTTGATTTTTTTCATTTTCACAAGGGGTTAAAAGATTTTAAAAAAAACACACAAAATGTGCAGAGCAATTCCCCCTGAGTCCGTAAATACCCGACATGTGGACATAAAGCGCCATGTGGGTGCAGAGCAAGCTTCTGAAGGGAAGGAGCGCCATTTGGATTTTGGAGGCTGGATTTGGCTAGAATGGATGATGAACGTCATGTCGCATTTACAGAGCCCTCGTGCTGCCAAAACACTGGAAACCCCCACAAGTGACTCCATTCTGGAAACTGCACCCCTCAAGGAATCTAACAAGGGGTGCAGTGAGGATATGGACCCCTTGACATTTGTGCCGTGAAAGTGAAAAAATGAAAATTTTCCCTTTCACGTCACATTGTTCCACATATGTGCCCGTCACCAGTGGGGTCCATTTGCTCACTGAACCCCTTGTTAGATTCCTTGAGGGGTGTAGTTTCCAGAATGGGGTCACTTGTGGGGGGTTTCCAGTGTTTTGTTTCCAGCACAAGGGCTCTGTAAATGCGACATGGCCCTTGAAATCCATTCCAGTGAAATCCAGCTTCCAAAAGCCAAGTGGCGCTCCTTCCCTTTGGAGGCTTGTCCTGCGCCCGCTTGGCACTTTATGTCCACATTTGACGTATTTCCGTACTCGGGAGAAACTGAAACGTTTTTAGGGTTGTTATTCCTTTTATCCCTTTGTGAAAATGAAAAATTGAAGGCTAGAACGTTTTAGTGCAAAAAATAAATTTTTCTTTTTTCACGCCACATTGTTCTGAAAATCTGTGAAGCACCTGTGGGGTCCAAATGCTCACCGCACCCCTTGTTACATTCCTTGAGGGGTGTAGTTTTCTAAATGGTGTCCCTTTAGGGGTGTTTTTTATGTTTTGGCACCCCAGACCCTCTGACCAAATATAACGGAGGCATTGACATTCACTAGGCGCTCCTTTGTATCTGAGGCTTGTGGTTCCGTCAAACAACGCAATAGGGCCACATATGGGGTATTTCTATAAACTGAAGAAACGGGGCAATAAATATTGGGGTGCATTTCTCTGGTAATAGGTTTACAATTATGAAAGATATTGGATTACAATAAAATCTCTGCACAGAAAATTTAAATTTTCAAATTTCTTACACACTTAGCTTTTATTTCTGTGACTCCCCTAAAGGGTTAAAAAAAAACTTTCTGGATATGCTTTTGCAGAGGGGGGGGTGTAGTTTCTGAAATGGGGTGCTTTGTGGGGCTTTCTAACACACAGTCCCCTCAAATACACTTTAAGGCTATGTTCACATTACGTGAACACCCGGCCATTCCGTGACCCCGGCCGGGTCACGGAACGGCCGGTCTTAGCCCAGAGTACCGGCCTAAGTACGGAAGTACTTAGCCTTAAGTACCAGCCAGGATGATATTTTGGGCCGCGGAGCTCTGATGCGGGCGCATCAGCGCGCACCCACATCAGAGCTTTCCATAGCACACAGTGAAGCGAGCGGCCGGAGCCGCTTGCTTCATTGTGTGAACTGACAGGTCTTTCTGCAGCCGGAATTCACTGAATTGTGTGTACGATGTGTGTAGCCTCCGGCCGGGATCCCATTGAAAATGAGGCTATGTTACACACCGCAAAACTACGTCCGTAGTTCTGCGGTGAGAACTACGTAGTGTGAACATAGCCTAAACCTGAACAGGTCCCTAAAAAAATCTGATTTTGAAATTTTACTGAAAATTTGGAAATTTGCTGCTAATGTATTAAGCTTTTTATTGTCTAAAAAAAAAAAAAAAAAAAAAAAAAAAGAAAGATAGTCTAATAAAAGCTGCAAACATAAAGTAGACATATTGCTAATGCTATTTAATATATAATTTATGTGGCATAACCATTTTCTGTATAAGCAGAAAAGTTTCAAAGTTGGAAAAATGCAATTTTACACAATTTTTCATGTTATTTTGTTTTTTTTTCATAAAGATTCGTTATAAGTATCGACTCCAATTTACCAGAAATGTGAAGTACCATATGTCACGAGAAAACAGTCTCAGAATCAGCCGGATAGGTAAAAGCATCCCGAAGTTATTAATGAATAAAGTGACACAGGTCATATTCATAAAATTTGCCTCGGTCCTGAAGGCCATTTTAGGCCCCGTCCTTAAGGGGTTAAAAACTACCTGACCCTACCTCTCTGTACCCACTGTCCACAGCATAAACTTACCAAGGGGCAACCACCAGTCTACAAGTGCATAATACACTATGGTATGCCTCTATGCCTCCTGACACTTCACCTCAGTCCAACCCTGACTGGAGGTCTTTTTATGATGTCTCCCTGCAGGGCACCTCGGGCTGAATAAATTTTTCATTTAATCAAATTCATAAATTTTTTCCAATCCTGCATGGATTTTGTACGGAGCGATAATTTGCCCAATCAATAATTTAACAATTTTGAAGCAACGATTTGGTTTTTATAACTATCAGCATTTAGACTAATAAATCGTTAGAAAATTCGTAAAAAAAATTGTTATTGCGATAGTTTTTAAAATCGCTTAAGACCATCTTTTACATAGGGTAAATCGGTGAAAGACTGTGTACACGAAGCGATCTGCGAATTTTCAGTGAACGACGAACGGCGATTTAAGAACATGTTGAAATATCAAAATGAACGATTTCTCGCTCGTCGTTTAATCGTTTGCTGTGTTTACACGGTACGATTACCGCTCAAATGTGATCATTTATGCGAAAACTCGAACGATAATCGTTCCGTGCTGATTCTCACTGCTCAATTCATTTCAATTGACATTCTTCTGGCGGAAAGCGGATCCACCGCAGAAATTCCATTAAACTCAATGGAATATGGCTCTGCACTATATTTTTGGGCAGAATTTTCAGTGAAGAATTAGCACTTAAAGTTTAAGAAGTGAAAGTAGGGGAGAGTGAGACACCAAGTGGTGAAAGTGCAAAATGGCACCCTTCATCCCAGAGTGTGACACCTGACAGACAGTGGCGTAGCTACCAAAGGGGCAGGGTAGGCAGCTGCTATGGGGCCTGTGGAGAAAAGGGGGGGCCTTGGGATGCACAGGAAAGATAAGAGCCGGCATGTGTCCTTCTGCTTAACTCTTTATGTACTGCTGTGTGTAAGTGACCCAATGTTCATTTAAATGCTGCAACACAAAAAAGGGTTTCAAAGGAGAAAAGAACTCGGCACTACTGCTCCCGTGTACACCCACTATCGCTGCTCACACTAGACACGTATAAAACATCCTGTTTGGGGATGCTCTATTATGAAAACATCCAAGTTCAAGTCTACAAAAGATAAAGAAATAGGCACTCACCCCATTACGTAAACTCTTCTTCATTTCAAAATGTCTCGATTAAAAACTGCAGGGAGAGGGAGCATGGCAATCAGGTCACAGCCCGACAGAGCAAGCAGCCATTGTCTCTCTGCTCTGCCAGTCACTCTAGTGACTGCCTCTGCCCACAAGAAATTTTATTTTTTGGCTTGTGTTGTGCTGAATCCTAGCTACGCCCCTGCTGACAGAGATACTGTTTGACAGGTAGAATACAGAGGCACACCTGTTTTGGGGCATTATACTACCATAGGCAGGACATTGTATGCATCGCCACACACTATACCCTGTATAGTTGCCAACAGTCCTGGTTTTGCTTGTCTCGGACTGTCCTTGTTTTCAAAGAACAGTCCCAGCAAATTAATGTCCCGGATATGTCCTGATTGAGGTCACCCAGCTTTCCCAGCACCTTGTACTCAGTATGATGGAGGTCACCAAGCTTTCCCAGCATCTTACACTCAGTATGAAAGAGGTCACCCAACTTTCCCACCCTCTTCTACTCAGTAGAGTAGAGGTCAACCAGCTTTCTAGCATCTTGTACTCATGTGTATAGTCCACACAATAAAAACAATATAGGAACCATTTTGCCGCACCTCCACAATAGCACCCCCACCCACTTTGTTGGTAAGGCTTAAGTGTCCATGGTAAATAAATAAAATAAAAAAAATACCAAATGTTGGCAACTATGTACCCTGTTTCCGTAAGTTGTTAATCTCTTGTGGATTTATACATGTTTTGTAGTCATTTTCCCTATATCTTGAGAAGTGACATCCAGAGCCAAACCCACGGTAAAATATGTATGCTAAACCATATATTAATATACATACTGATTTACATGCAAATCTTTTGCCAGAGACAGATCTATGCTTATGTTCTTTTGTCTTAAGGAACGCTTCAGGCAACATTGATACACTTATGTCTAATGCAGGAGATGGGAGGGGAAGGGGAGGTGCATGACACAGAGGTTCAAAGAGCAAGAAAAAGAAGGAAAAAAAGAGCCATACACTGCCCCCTCAGGCCTAGCACTAGGCATAATACGGTGTACAAGTTTTGCCTAAAGTGTCGAATATGAGAATATGGTTCTATCATCAAATTTGCAATGAGTAAGATTTTAATATTTTGCCCTTTGGAAATACAGCATACTGTATACGTTGGCGGTATAGAGGCTGAAATTTTAGAACAATGACATCTTCTGCTATTATCAACCATTAAGAGATGTAGGGTCTAATATATGTAATGAAAGTACAAGCTAAAATAATCAGGCTGCCTATTAGCAGATGTTACACTCTAATGCTGCGTTTACATGGAACGATTATCGTTCAAATTTGCACGATAACGATCGCATGTCAGCGATCATTTTTCCGTGTAAACACAGCGAATGATCAAGCGACGAGCGAGAAATTGTTCATTTTGATCTTTGAACATGTTTTCAAATCGTCGTTGGTCGTTCCCAAAAAATCGTTTCGTGTAAACAGTCTTTCACCGATTTAACCTATGTGTGAGATAGGCTTTAGCGATCGCAAAAGCATCGCAATACGATTTTTCCATACGATATATTGTTCCGTCTAAACGCTGATCGTTATCAAAAACAAATCGTTATTTCGAAATCGTTAATCGTACGATCGGGCGAATTATCGCTCTGTGCAAATGAAGTATTATGCCGTGCCATTTCTCTTTATTCCTCTTAATAAATGTGGTTTAAGGGTATGTCCACACGTACCGACTCGCAGCGGAAATCTTGCTGCGAGTTAATTTCCTGGTAGGTCCTGTGCACACATATGAATATGTAATCCAGCTGCCCACTTAACCCCTTCTGCTGACGCCCGGCTCCTGCTCTCTGTATACATTACCTCTCTCCTGCACGGGTCCCTGCTCTGCCGCCCAGCCAATCAGTGTGTTGCCCAGCCGCAGCCACTGATTGGCTGGGGGGCAGAGCAGGATGCCGGGAACGGTACATGTGGACATACCCTTCAGGGGTATTCTGGGCATGAAAATTTTTACAGTGGTCTTGGGTGCTTTAATCATGAAAACAAAATTCTACTCACCAGCCCCCATCTACCGCAGCTGCTGTTCTTATGGCTCCTCATAACCGCTGCTCTACACTCTCTGAAATGCTGTCCCTGCAAGGAATGGTTATTCAGCAGTGTATATGTATAAAACAGCAGTGACCCACCTTAACCAGTGACTAGGTGAGTGAAAATTTCCTGTAGGGAAAATCAGGGAACCATGGGAACAGCAGCTGCAGGGGATCAGTGTAGGTGAGTATGTTTTTTAAAAAATATGTAGAAGTTTTTCCTGACAAAAATCTGAGATTCTTTTTAATTCTAATATAATTATAGTAGAAGAACAAATATGCATGCTGTGATACAAAACATGTTTTATTTAATAAATAGGAAAGGGGGGATATGAATTTTTATTATATTGTGTTTTTTTTTCTTTCTGATCGGGACTCTGACAAGTGCGGCACCTGACATTTAGCCTTATAAATGCCATGATTGATATCAATTACAGTATTTAAAGGGTTAAACTGCTGAGATTGGACTGAAGTCAGTTCCCAGCAGTTACAGGCAGGTGTCAGCTGTGATATACCGCCATCACTCGCTACATATGATCATTATATTCATTATTTAGCTATGTTCACACATAGTATTTCTGTCAGTGTTTTGGTCAGTTTTTTTTCAACCCAAAACCAGAACTGGGTTGAAAACACATAAAGGTCCGTTCACACTAAAATGACGGCAGTCTTTCATAATAATGGCAGTCATTGTGGCCGGACACTATTTGCACGATGATGACCGTTATTATGAAAGACGGACAACATTTTTACATAGCGTGCACAGTGGCGGATTATAATGTGGGCGGTCACAAGAGTCTGGCTGTCCCCGGCTGATGTGCGGCTGCTGGGGGTGTCCCGTCCTATCCCCGGCAGCGTGCGCATCAGAGAGCTCCCCGTGCGCCTGTGGCTGTGACTTCCGGCGCACGGGGAGCTCTCTGATGCACGCGCTGCTGGGGATAGGACGGGACACCCGTCAGGTGGCAGGTGAGTTGTGTTGTGGGTTTTTTTTGTGTGTGTTATCTGCTGTGCACAGGGGGAGGGGGAATAGTATAGTATGTTAAATAGTATTTTATTGATTATTGCTGAACATTTCTGTCCTATGGCTATTGTTCTTGTTTGTTCATGTTGTGTTAGAATGCAAATTATGTCAGATAATGTAACGGGAGATTTATCATGCTGTCTTATAGCAAAATTCTTTTTTTTTGCCCATACCAATCACTTTGGCTAAAATTCGGGCCCTTTCTTTACAAAGGCCCAGCCGGGGGAGAGAGATACAACCTCTATTTATATTCCATTGGCTAAGCAATACATTTTACTCCACTTTTAGGCCATGGTGACACACAGTAAAATAACAGCAAAATACGTCCATATTTCAAGTGAAGTCAATGGGAAATCGGACAGCACTGCAGACAACCTATAGAATTACGGACATAACCGATTATGACCATGCAAATAATAAACATGCTGATTATTTATCACCTGCTTTTGCTAAACAACTACAGTATTAGCTTTTTCACCTAATCACATTTTATTTCCATTAAAAAACGGTGGCCGTATGTAAGTATATTTTACTATGTCTGAACATAGACTTAGAAACCGTGGTGTATTACAGCTTGTAATAGTATTCAGGGTAATATGTGCTAAAAATCACACTAAAACACACTGATAGCTATGGGCCATTGCAGGCAGCAGCCATACAGGTCTGACATGGGACTGATGGGCACAGGCCTTTAATATTAGCAAAGCTACAACTGCAAGAGTTCCAGTGTTCAGATCAGGCATTGGTGGTATATCTTTCCAATTTGTCACCAACATCTGCGATGACTAAACTGCTTTAATTCATCAATGGCAGATAGCAACATACAATGTGGGAACCAGTTGGTAGGTATACAATGCCAGTAGTGTTAAGCCTATATTCACACATCTGCAAGTGCTTTTCGCCATTACGGATCTGCAAATGTGGACCCACAATTGTTGACAGCACTTTTTGCCTCCTTAGTGGTCCGCAATTCACGGACCACTTAATTCTAGACCCGTGCCGAAATTGTGGATCTGCACTGCAAAATGTCCTATTTTTTTGCAGCAGGATACTCTGCCTTTTCATGGATCTGCAATTAGAGGGATGTTTTTTACTGGGTGGGCCTGTACAATGTAGGGAAGTTGGTATCAGGGATACCCTGTACTTTAGTTATACACAGTTAAAACAATATTGGGAATTCTTATTATTCTTCGTTTTTACAGGGTTGAGCAGCAGCTAACGTTCCCTTTATCGATAATTATTTTTGGCGTACTCCAAAGACTTATATATATTTTTTTCCGAATAACTTGTGTTAGTAAGTTACGCAGATTTGTAAAATACTTCTGTTTAAAAATCTCAAGCCTTCAATTACTTATCAGCCGTGTTTTCTTTCCAGTCTGACACAGCGCTCTCTGCTGCCACCTTTGTCTGTAACAGGAACTATCCAGAGCAGTAGTGGTTTTCTATGGGGATATTTTGCTGCTTTGAACAGTTCCCAAAATGGACAGAGGTGGCAGCAGAGAGCACAGTGTCAGACTGGAACAAATACTCCACCTCCTGCAGGACATACAGCAGCTGATAAGTACTGCAAGTAGCTGTGCTTATTAAAACTTCCAATAAGTCTACAGCACACAAATTTCCAGAAAAAGCAAACTCCACAACAAGCCATGGTGGTAGCAGAAGAACAATATGATAGTTGCATTAAATCCAGTGTGTGCAGTTAGTGTTTTTGGAGAGATTGAGGAGAAGAACAAAGGGAGATTGTAGTAGGATGAGATTTATAGTAATTGAGTATAGGAAGACATTTTTAATATGGTCACTCATTAGACAATGTTCTGATTACTATTTTCTCAAGTCACAGCAGTAGACCGGAATAGAAAGTGTACAACAATGATATTGTAAATGGGGCCCATTGGAAGTATGACCCCGTTAATTTGGGCTGGAGACTGGGTTATATTGAATAGGGTCAGTAGGGAATAGGATCAATAGAAATGAATTTTAAATAAAATGGTGAATTCAGCTTGGGTGATAATATACTTAGGACTGTGTGGTTTTAAGGGTTTTAAGAGTGATGTTCGAACTTATTAATTACACTATTGCTATCTATAATCTCTTAACCCTTAGAGGACCGGGCCAATTTCAATTATTGCGTTTTTCGTTTTTTTTCCTCCTTGTGCTTAAAAGGCTATAGCAGTTTCATTTTTTTCACCTAGAAACCCACATGAGCCCTTATTTTTTGCGCCACTAATTGTACTTTGCAATGACAGGCTGAATTTTTTCATAAAGTACACTGCAAAAGCAGGAAAAAATTAAGTGTGTGGTGAAATTGAAAAAAAACAACACTTTTTTTATTCGGAGGGTTTTTGTTTTTACGCCGATTACCCTGGGGTAAAACTGTCTTGTCATATATGTTTCTCAAGTCGTTACGATTACAATGATATGTAACATGTATAACTTTTATTTTACCTCATGGCTTGTAAAAAATTCAAACCATTGTTAACAAATATATGTTCTTTAAAATCGCTCTAGTCCCAGGCTTATAGCGCTTTTATCCTTTGGTCTATGGGGCTGTGTCAGGTGTCATTTTTTGCGCCATGATGTTTACTTTCTATCAGTACCTTTATTGCGCATATGCAACCTTTTGATCGCTTTTTATTACAATTTTTCTGGATTTGATGCGACCAAAAATGCGCAATTTTGCACTTTGGGATTCTTTTGCGCTTACACCATTTACGGTGTGAGATCAGGAATGTGATAAATTATGAAAAACATGTTTGTTTATTAATTTATTTTTATTTATAAAATGGGAAAAGGGGGGTGATTCAAACTTTTTTTAGGGGGCTTTTTATTAATAACAACACTTTTTTCTTTTACACTTATACTAGAAGCCCCCCTGGGGGACTTCTAGTATAAGCACACTGATCTCTCATTGAGATCTATGCAGTATGCTGCTGCAGCCGAAAACAACAAAAAAAAAAAACAGGTACCGGACACAGGGATCGCCCGTGATTGCGTCACTGCGGGGGGCGGCGATTCCCCCACTAGACACCAGGGATTAGGCTGCATATAGTAATCAGATGCAGCTGTCAACTTAGACGGCTGCATCTGATTACTTAATTAGCGAGCACGGCGATCGGACCGTGCCTGCTAATAGCCGCGGTCCCGGGCTACATGCGGCACCCGGGACCGTGGCGGCTCAGAGGGGGTCGGCGCGCACCTCAGCTCTGAATACTTCTAGGCGGCCCAGGGTCGTCTAGGGGTTAAAGGAGCAATCCATGATTTGTTCCTTGCAAAAGAGTAGCACCTCTGTTCTTAGGTTGCAATTTAGCTCTCTTCACTTTAAGGCTACGTTCACACACTGTATTTTTGCTCAGTATTTTGGTCAGTAATTTTTCACCAAAACCAGGAGTAGGTTGAAAAAACAGAAAGGCTATGTTCACACACTGCTGAAATTGAGTGGATGGCTGTCATTTAGCGTCAAGTAACAGCCGTTATTTTAAAACAACTGTTTTCAATCCACTCCTGGTTTTGTTTGAGAACTACATACCAAAATGCTGAGCAAAAATATTGTGTGAACATTGCCTAATAGAACTGAGCTGCAAAACAACACCCGAACTGAGGAAAAGAGTGGTGGTGTTTCTAGAAGAAAGTGTCCACCTGGATAACCCCCTAGGCAGTTTGTAAAACAAGTCCACCATGAAGATAGAGGCCTGACTGGTTTCCATGAACAATGCCTTTGTATCACCACCATATTCTGCAGAGCTTTACACAAATTCTAATGCCTCCCTTTAGTCTCCGCCCCTAGTGGGGTCCACAATAACTCTGGATCAGAATAACCCCTACCACCCTACTTTCTTCCAGTGTTTATGGTAAATGATTTATGAATTCTCCAGACTCTTGCATGATATGCTATGGTTACATCTGGGAAAGGAGAACGGCTCGCATTGTTATCTTTCAGACCAGAAAAAAAATCTGCAAGAAAATTGATCCTAATTCCCGTATCTGACATTGCATTTAAAACCACACCAACAAAAGTGGACTCACCGGTGCCTAATCACTCTGCAGAATGCGCCTTTACTGTATGTGTATCTCTATAAATCATTTAATGTGGCTCTAAATATAGGCTGGAAACCATTACAGCATAGGCTCCGAATGAAGCTTTCCAATCACCGGAGCTGCTTGTTACGTGCTGTGGGGGTGCATTCTTGTTCTCGTTCATGTCGAGACGATAGAGGGTGCACGGCTGCTTACAGCTGCTTCTACTCGCTGCCTGCTGAGACCATATGAGGTTCTACAGCCTCTCTAGCAACATCAGCTAACAAATTCACAGCAGATGTCAGCTGTGCCGGGTTAACATTCACAACCCTCATTTGATTACTAATGAGCTCAAGCTCATTTATCTGTTCCCTGTTTAGCTGTTTGGATTGAAGCTGTCCTTTAACATGTTCCCTTAGCGGTAAGCGCGTGTGATGCAACACGTTTAATTGTGACTGGTGGCCTTACCACTTTCAATCCAATATTTACCATGTCTGACTTTGATGTAAATTGGAAACGACGTATTACCTTTATTACAAAGTATTACTTGTTCCCTATAAAGCAGGTGGAGACAGTTCAGCTTGAAGATTATTATACATTACTGTAAATTACAGCAGCCATTGCCATGCTGAATCACCACTAGAGTCAACGCGTCATAATAACCAATAACTGTAGGGACTGTATGTGAGGTCCCACTCAACCACCCAGAGGAACGGATTCTGTAAACCTCTATCCATATGGAACATGTCCATGTCCAATCAGGACTAAAGACTAAGCACTGGTAAGTTGTTTATCAACCTATATGAAAGAGACCGGAGTGGCAGGTGGTTGTCTCCAACGTCATCCCTTAAATGAGTGGTATGGAATATAAGTTGTTAGTAAAGTTAGTGCTGGCTAGACTTGGGTGCAGAGTCAACCTCAACCCTCAAAAGAAGTATAGACGTTAGGGCTTTATTCAGGGGCGTAGCTAGGGGTTCAGCCTAGGGGGGGGCGAGTGAGTCTGAGTGGGCCCCCAACCAACCTTACCCATAGGGAACCTCAGCAGGTGACAAGGCTTTCTGAATAATAAAGGGAATATTCTTCTACATTACTCATAGTGGATAAGGATAAAGAGCAGTGTAAGAGGCTTCTGTACATTTCACATATAGAACCACAAAAAATTTAAAGTGCTTAAGATTAGAAAAATATAGCTGCCTTCTTCCACAGACAGCACCACTCTTGTCCTCAGTTTGTGTGTGGTATTCGACTGAAGTGAATAGTGCCAAGTTGTGATACCACACACAACCTAAGAGCAGGGGTGGCGCTGTTTTGGAAGAAAGCAACTATGTTTTTTTCTCTTAATTCTGGAGAACCCTTTTAACCAGATTATCTTTGCCTAAAAATAATAGTGGTATAGGTAATACGTTTTTAGACATTAAGGCTATGTTCACACTGCGTATGAGTCCGGCCGCATTTCGTATGCCGGCGTACATGTGCGGCTGAAACTACGGGCGTGGGAAAAATCGACATGCGGCCGGATGCGTACAAACCGCGAACATACGCCCGTAGTACAGTTATGCTTCCCTAGCTTGTTTCGAAGCGATCTGAAACAGGTCATTTACTTGGAAATCTTCGCCCAGCCCAATAAAACTCACAGAACCTTTTGGATCGAAAAATCAAGTTCAATTTGGCTGAAATAAGTACTTCGTACGGGACCGCATGGAAATCCACGGCCGTGAGTTGGAACATCTCCGTCCTCAAACAATGGTCGTGTTCATTTTTCACGGCGGCGTATACGATCCGGCAGTAAGCTCATATGTAGTGTGCATTGTGCAGGCGTATATCGTATACTTTCAAGCGGACGCATCAACCTCAAAACAACGTGCAGAAACATACGCAGTGTGAACATAGTCTCAAAGGGGTGAGCTGGTTGTGATCATACATGTACAATCCAAGATATGTGATGAGCTGCTAGATATCTATCTATCTATCTATCTCCTATCTATCTATCTATCTATCTATCTATCTCCTATCTATCTATCTATCTATCTATCTATCACATTACAGGAGGAGATATAAGAGGACAATGATCACATGTCCTTCATGCACCAGCATCTTCTCAGCCCCGCCCCCTCATGACATCACCACAGGTCCTTCATCCACAAGAATCCTCTCCAGTTCTCAGCCCCGCCCCCTTATGACGTCACCACAGGTCCTTCCTCATCGCTCTGCAGGCTGTCTGCAAAAGAAATAGCTTTTGCAGACTGCATTAAGCCTCTGAGACCTCAGTGGGCCCCTGCCAGTGTGGGCCCAGGAGCCACTGCCCCCCCTGCACCCCCCAAATTTTGCTTATGGCTTAATTCCACTGGACAATAATCATTTGGATAATCGTTAACGATAAACAATCTCAAATGAGCGCTATCGCGAACGACCTGAAATTGTTCACCCAATTACTTATAATCATTCTTACGGTCGTCTCATTGTCGCAATTGCGTTCATCGCTACTGCAAACGACCAAACGACGTCTTATTGCATGCGAACGATTTGTCAGCGAGCAACCATAAAAATAGGTCCAGGTCTCATTAAGTGATCAACGATTTGTCGTTCGTCTTTTAATCGTTAACTGGTGTCAAACCAAACGATTATTGCTTTGTTAAGAACGATTTAAGGATTAACTGAACGATAATCGTCCCGTGGAAGAGGGCCCTTACTACCGAAAGAGGCCAAGGGCATATTGCCAAAGATAGTGAGCAGTTGGCAGCATTCATAGCAGCATTGACAAAGCAGGAACAAGACCAGACACGGAGCATGGAAAAATACCATGGAGGCAGACCAGGCCACAGCAGTGGAATGTGGTTACATGTATGGAAATTGGTCACTGGACTGGAATGTGGTCATAGGATAGGGGGACAGAGTTCAGAACCAAGCTAAAAGCTGAAACTAGGACACACACTAGGAGCTGTAACTATAAACAATAAGCCAAGGAACAGATCAGGAACTGATACCATACCAGAAACAAGGTCTTAAGACAGGGTTGGAACTGGGAGATACCGGAAACATCATCTAGGATCAGACTGGGAATGGAACCAAAAAACAATACAGGAGGATAGTCAGGAGAAAGCCAGGGACCAGGACCAAAACCAGCAGCAATAAAACTTGTAGGCTTAACATTTAAGTGTTTAGTCAGAAGCGAGTCTAGACCTGGAGTAATACCACAAGTACTGTATAGGTGTAGGATTCACGGGTCAAGGAAAAAGTTGACTTGAGGTAGGGGCCATAGGAAGCTTTGGCTGTTCAGGCAGGTAGTTTTGCAATGGATAGAAGGCCACAAGTTCGATACGCCTGAGTTGTTGCCAGGATAGGTGTTATCAATGGAAAAAAAAATCGCTTATTTCAGGAGAAAATCTTAAATAATTAATTTAAAAAAAACCTCTGTAATAGGTTCTATTAGGCAAACTTTCTGTACTCAAAAAGCTGTTTTGCAGCTCCCCCCCCCCTTCCTATCTCTGTTCATTATAAGGCGAATTCACCCTTCTTACAGATGAGCAATGTGAAGATGGATTTGCTGAGTCGAATCTAACTTATGGAGGGGGGAAGGGGTTGAGGGGATGAATGAGCAGGGAGAGCAGAGAAGCAGCTGTACAGTTTGCAGACTGTCTGGGCACATAAAATACTGGATTCGGAGGTCAGAAAGGTCAGTGGTGATTGCAGGGTGTTTTGTACAGCCCTGCTTTTCTTCTCTCAGTGTTCGCTCACCCCCGTCAACTCCTCCCCTCTCCATAGAGCATAATGGACACATAAATCCTGCTTTTTCTAAAGTAAGGGGGGAGGTAGGAAAACAGCTTTTTGATAACAGAATGAAACTCTTTTGCATAATAAAACCTAATACACAGTTTCTTAAAATCGCTTGAACTATTCATACTTATTGATTCCTAAAAAGCAACATTAAAATGACAAATTATGTATTAAACTCCTGAAACACCTACAGGATACGTTACCTGGTAGGTCATTCTCTCCTCCAGGGCAACATGTGCTTGTGTTGCTTAATCTGAAGCCCTGTCCACTTTTTTCCCATCACATTTGTATGTGGAAAAAGGACTTGTCCCCTTTATTTCAGCTAATTACATTTAATTTATGAGAACTAAAATTAAATACACGATAAAAGAAATCATCAAAGCGAAAAGAAAAATGAATTAACATTAAGTTTTCTTTGTAGATTTTGTGCAGAGAAATGATTTGCCTAGAGAAATGGTGGCATTCCCATTGCCTGACCACCTGCACTTTGTCAAAAATACACAACCTCTAATTTTACTAATAAAAATCATGTGGCTAAAAGGATGGCAGAAAACATCTTAAAGCCAAGAAATTTAAAGAGGCATATGTGTATAATTTGACAGTGCCGACTTGTTATATGTAAACTGTGAAGTCAATGAGAAGTCTGTAACACAGAAACGTTAGTTGGAGGGGAAAAAAATTGTGACATGCATGTAAAAATAAATAAATAGATAGATAGATAGATAGATATCCTACCTATACATTAAAGGGCATGTATCGCCTAGATTTGTTTTTACTGATTAGATCCAAATACTAAAACATGTTCTTTTTGTAATCTATTTTCTGATTGTAATTCTTTTTTTATTTTAGTTTCTGTTCATTCCTATGGGGGCAGCCATCTTGCCTGAGCTGTTTTTAATAGCCATTAGTGACATGTTTTATGGCAAGATTTATTGGCTCCACCCACCAGCCCTAGGAGAACTGAAAATTACCATACAAAGCAGAAATCAACAGAACAATTCCATATATATATATATATATATATATATATATATATATATATATATGAAATAACAAGTACACTTTAAAATATCTACATACAGCTAAGGCTGGCTTCACAAACTAGAGGAATCAGTCAAAAAAGTGATGCCAACATATGCTGTGGCTTGATGCGGGGGCCCATTCACATTATTGGCCAGAATGTCATCAGCTAATGACAAGTCTGCACTTTTCAGGCCCACTAAATAAATTAATCCTTTTAGGAAGTAACAAGACAGTGTGAAACCACCCTAAGACACAGTGGCATATGTATCATTCTTTTTTCGCCATTATTTTGGCAAAAAAGGTGTTTTTCGCATGGCACATCTTTTTTCACAGCATTTATCAAGCTGTTTGTGCCATTTTTGAGCACTTTGTAACGGCTGCGTCTCTTTTGAAAAATTTCACCCAGAGGGGTAGTGGTTGGTGAGGGGTCTATATTAAAGAGGACCTGTCACCCCCCTGTGCCGGGGCAGAGTCCGGACGACCCCCCAGTGGAGACCCTTATACTTACCCCGTGCACGAAGTCCCACTCCTAAACCCGCTCCTATTGCTGAGATATCGTGTGCTCATCAGAGATTAGTCCGTCGCTGTTATTCTCTATGAGCGTTGGACTCATCTTTGATGAGCATGCGCTGGGCTTCCGACGACGATATAAGGGTCTCCACCGGGGAGACCGGGGAGTTACAGAGAAGCTGAAAAGAATGATGTATCACTTACATTGTTCTGTGCAGCCGATATGGAAACATCCTCCTGAGTAACTTGGATAATAGGTAGTCCTCTCCATTATGTGCATGAGCCCATTAGTCCTCAATATTCATGAGAAGCAGAAAACTCCGCCCACCAGCTGCTGATTGGCAGTTATCTTTCCATGCTGTGTATAGCCAGTCAACTGTCAATCAGCAGCTAGAGGGTGGGAGGAGGGGTGTGGCACGAATCTCCTGCATATTAGGAGAACGGCTGAACAAAATGATGCAATACACCGATCTGTTCAGATTTTCTGTATGCTGCCCTCATTTAGGATGGTATAAACCTAGACAGATTCCCTTTAAATATGGGCTAAATAATCTAGATCTGTATTTTCTGCCAATCCAGCTGTTACTGCTCGAATGTGACTGTCCCCATTTGTGGTTTATAGGGACATAGCCAGTGATCACCTATTACCAATACTGTACATATATATAAAAGTGATAAACTGAAAGTTGACTGAATAAAACTTTTTGGTAACATAGCAGAAGAAGATGAGTGAATAACTTTTTGGGGTTTATAGAAGAAAATATTTTAGAGGTGATCAAACATACATATAAGATTGTCAAAACATACAAAATTATTAAAAATTTATATAAACAAAGGTAATTTAACAATGGATATGATTTCAAAATATTGGAATCAATGTATCAGTGTAACTTGTCTAACAAAAAGTTATCATGCTCAGATTTATTTTAGGACTTATCACGTACCTCTTTAAAACATGAAATTCTTTTTCTGAGGTTGGCTGGCAGTGTAGAAGAGAAACAGACTGTTGCATAAATTGCAATGCTAGAGGAGAGGCTCAGAACTCATAAATAATGCATTTTGACTCATCCCTAGTTACCTGGTAAACCATTTGTGAATTTTCTACACACTCTTTAAAAAATATCTGCAGTTTATGAATAAATTCTTGTTTAGAAAAATCTGCTCTAGTTCAAGGCTAAGAGAGTCAGCCAACATGTACCGTGCAAGCGTTGCTGAAATATTAATTGTCGATATTTGCATAGCCATCTATAATATCCATAGACTCGGGCATGCTTGGATTTTTTTCATGTAGTGAATGACTGAGTGTCTGCAGTCAATGGTTGTCGTAAGTATACACAATTGTCTCATTCATGCTTGCCTGACAATACATTCTCATCGAGTGTATGCAGGAGTGGAGCTTTCATGAGAATTATACAAAATTTTAATTTGGGGGTTGATAGGTTATAAATGAGGCAGCTGTAGAGGATAGTTTTTTTTTTTTTTTAAGATCCTTTTGCAATTTTCTCTGTAACCGAGCAACCGTATGCCACTGTGATGCAGTTTCTAAATGCTTAAAGTAATAAATTAGAGTACAAATATAAAACTCCATGTAACCAGCATCCAATATATTTGCCTTCGAAATTTATTATTCATAATATCTATTTTTATCAGCCTTCTTACTGCAGCCTTAGCTTACCAGACCTTCTTTAACTCCACAAATATGGCTATGGTTAAATTGTATCTCCAGGCTAAGGATAGATAGATAGATAGATAGATCCCTGAATGTTTTCTGTGCTATCTGCCACCATGAGATTAACAGCAGATCCTTTAAAGTGTACCTGTTATTCCAGGTAACTTTTCTGGGTAATCTTCCATGTGTGTCTATGAGGGGTAAAACTGTTGCCGCTTATTATTTAACTTTTATATAGCAATTTTCATCAGATTTATGCTCTGTAGGCTTCAACTCTAATTTTAGGCAGTCCCTGAGCTAGTAGGTATAAACTAGCTGCTATGATGCCCCCTAAACTGCACATACACAAAAGAGGGTAGCCTTCTCTCCTATATGGCTATACTAAACCCTCAGAAGCAGTAGCAGAATGGAGGACATTATAAAGCAGTGCTTGTAGTCTTTTTGTAGCCTCTGTTTGCTTCTGGCTGTCCTCTGATCCCTCAGTGTTTTACTGGTCTGTCTTATAAAGAGAAGAATGAAGGGAGGGCTAATAAGAATATAACACACATCAGTGAGTCTGTGGCACCCATAAAACCATCACCAGTTGTCCTTCCTACACCATCCTTTGATGGCACCATTGTAATTAGATAATGAATGTTAAACACTTTACCGGTCAGTGGCTTTAAAGTGTACCTGTTGTTTAATCTTTTTGGCAGAAATCAATAGTACAGGCAATTTTAAGAAACTTTCTAAATGAGTTTATTAGCCGAAAAATTCATTTTTATCATGAGAAAACAGTTTGAAACTCTCCCCCCTGTCTTCATTGTTTGCTATGAAGAGGGGAGGGGTGGAGGGAGATGAGGCATTAAAACAGGACAACAAAGAGTTAATTTACAGCTACATAACTAAGCTATCTCCTCTGAAGTCAGCACTGACCTCTCTGACCTCTGAATAGAGGCTTTCACATAGCTCCCACTGTATAATCCTTTGTTCTCTGCTCTCTGCTTGCGACTAATCTCCCCCTTCCCTCCTCCCCCCTCCCCTCTTCATAGAACAGACAGGGTCCGTCTGATGCAACAAGACGTGATTTCCTGATAATGAGCAGTGAATGAGGGGAGGGGGGCTGGGGAAAGTCTTTTTGAATGCAAATGACGCTACATTTGCCTAATAAACCCAATGACAAAGTTTCTTAAAATGGCCTATACTATTGATTTCTGTAAAAAAAATATATATATATATGACAGTGACACTTTAACCCCTTAAGGACGGGGCCTGAAATGGCCTTAAGGGCCGGAGCAAATTTTATGAATATGACCTGTGTCACTTTATTCATTAATAACTTCGGGATGCTTTTACCTATCCGGCTGATTCTGAGATGTCTACTTTATGTTGGCAGCATTTATTAAACTATATTTCATTTTTTTTAGACAATAGAAAGCGTAAAACATTAGCAGCAAATTTCCAAATTTTCAGTAAAATTTCAAAATCAGATATTTTTAGGGACCTGTTCAGGTTTAAAGTGTATTTGAAGGGACTGTATGTTAGAAAGCCCCACAAAGCACCCTATTTCAGAAACTGCACCCCCCCCCCCCAAACTCTGCAAAAGCATATCCAGAAAGTTTTTTAACCCTTTAGGGGAGTCACAGAAATAAAAGCTAAGTGTGTAAGAAATTTGAAAATTTTAATTTTCTGTGCAGAGATTTTATTGTAATCCAATATTTTTCATAATTATAAACCTATTACCAGAGAAATGCACCCCAATATTTATTGCCCCGTTTCTTCAGTTTATAGAAATACCCCATATGTGGCCCTATTGCGCTATTTGACGCAACCACAAGCCTCAGATATAAAGGAGCGCCTAGTGAATTTCAATGGCTCCGTTATATTTGGTCATTTCTGACTGTACCACTTCAGGTTGGCAGAGGCTCTGGGGTGCCAAAACCTAAAAAACACCCCTAAAGGGACACCATTTAGAAAACTACACCTCTCAATTAATGTAACAAGGGGTGCGGTGAGCATTTGGACCCCACAGGTGCTTCACAGATTTTCCGAACAATATGGCGTGAAAAAAGACAAAAGTATTTTTTACACTAAAACTGTGTTCTAGCCTTCATTTTTTCATTTTCACAAAGGGATAAAAGGAAAAAACACAAAACATGTAGCACAGTTTCTCCCGAGTACGGAAATACCCCACATGTGGACATAAAGTGCCAAGCGGGCGCAGCACGAGCCTCCAAAGGGAAGGAGCGCCAATTGGCTTTTGGAAGCTGGATTTCACCGTAATGGATTTCAACGCATTTACCGAGCCCTCGTGCTGCCAAAACACTGGAACCCCCCCCCAAATGACCCCATTCTGGAAACTACACCCCTTAAGGAATCTAACAAGGGGTGCAGTAAGCATATGGACCCCACTGGTGACGGGCACAAATGTGGAAAAATGTGACGTGAAAGTGAAAATTTTCATTTTTTCACTTTCACAGCACAAATGTGCCCGTCATCAAGGGGTCCATATCCTCATTGCACCCCTTTTTAGATTCCTTGAGGGGTGTAGTTTCCAGAATAGGGTCACTTGTGGGGGGTTTCCACTGTCTTGGCAGCACGAGGGCTCTGTAAATGCGACATGGCGTTCATCATCCATTCTAGCCAAATCCAACCTCCAAAATCCAAATGGCACTCCTTCCCTTCGGAGGCTTGCCCTGCACCCACATGGCGCTTTATGTCCACATGTGGGGTATTTATGGTTTCGGGGGAAAGTGCTCTACACATTTTGTGTTTTTTTTTCTCTTTTAACCCCTTGTGAAAATGATAAATTCAAGGCTAGACCAACATTATAGTGTAAAAAATTTAATATTTCATTTTCACGCCACATTGTTCCACATTTGTGCCCGTCACCAGTGGGGTCCATATGCTCACTACACCCCTTGCTACATTCCTTGAGGGGTGTAGTTTCCATAATGGGGTCACTTGTGGGGGGTTTCAACTGTCTTTGCAACACATGGGCCTTTTAAATGCAACATGGCCCCTTGAAATCCATTCCAGCTAAATCCAGCCTCAAAAAAATCAAATGGCGCACCATCCCTTTGGAGGCTTACCCTGCGACCGCATGGCGCTTTATGTCCACATGTGGGGTATTTCCGTACTCAGGGGAAATTGCTCTACACGTTTTGTGTTTTTTTTTTTATCTTTTAGCCCCTTGTGAAAATGAAAAAATCATGACAAGATCAATGATTTAGAGTAAAAAATTTAAAAAAATTACACTGAATGTTGGTCTAGCCTTGATTTTTTTCCATTTCCACAAGGGGTTAAAAAAGAAAATAAATGCAAAACTTGTAGGGTAATTTCCCCTGAGTACGAAAATACCCCACATGTGGACATAATATGCCATATGGGCACAGGGCAAGCCACCAATGGGACAGAGCGCCATTTAGAGGCTGGAATGGAGGATGGAGGCCATGTCGCAATTACAAAGCTCCTGTGCTGCCAGGACAGTAGAAACCCCCCACAAGTGACCCCATTCTGGAAATTACACCCCATAAGGAATCTAACGAGGGGTGCAGTGAGCATATGGACCCCACTGGTAACAGGCACATATGTAGAACATGTGTCGTAAAAATAAAAAATACCATTTTTTTTCATTTTCAGGTCCCAAATGTGGCCGTCACCAGGGGGCCATATACCCGCTGCCCCCCTTTTTAGAATCCTTATGGGGTGTAGTTTCCAGAATGGGGTCACTTGTGGGGGGTTTCTACTGTCCTGGCCGCACAGAGGCTTTGTAATTGCATCATGGCATCCTCTAATGGGAATGGCGGCCATACCTATTTAGCTGGGGAAAAGGGACAATTCTAATTTATTTGGGGGTATTAGGCCAATTATTAGTTTATAAGGTTGAAAATGACAGGTGTCCATCAAATTCAACCTGTGTTGATCCAGAGGAAGGCAAAAAACCCTCGTGAGGCAGATGACAGTAGCCTCATCACTGGGAAAAAATTCCTTCCCGACTCCATAATGGCAATCAGAATAATCCCTGGATCAACGTGACCCCTGAAATAGGAATAAGGGACAGAATTTAGATAATGTAGAACACTGATGACGTGTGGTACGCCTTGTAGCGATCCTGTATGCAGAGGCCGGGGGGATCAGGACTGGTGTCACACTGGAAAATGGTGTCCTTCCTGATCCCCCTGTTACCCCACACTCTGCACTTCTTCTGGGGTCTCTCGTTCTCCAGTGTGGGGGACGTCACCTGGAAAATATTGCCCTGGTGCGATACGGGGTCCCTCATATGCAGAAGTGCTGGGTCCGCTCCATGGCTGCTAAATATTAGGGCTCTGTTACTGCTTCTGATATTTTTGGATTGTGCCGCAAGCTACAGTAGCTCGGGCAGCGAGGGACCGGAAGAGGAGGTGCTGGTATAAAAGTTATCGCCGTACAGGTGGTAACCTTTATCCAGCAGTGGGAAGATCAGTTCCTGAACGATCTTCCCACTAACTCGGAGGATGGGGGGGCATCTGGGGGCTGGATTCGGGTGTCCCTTCCTTCATACACTCTAAGGGTACGTGCACACTGCGGAATGGCGAAGGATAACCCTTTGTGCATTCCGCAGCTGGCACGTATCTCCGTCCGTGTCATAGACTCCATTCTATGCACGGGCGGATTCCACTCTCCGTCCAATGTGTTAATTTTTTGGACGGACGATGGAATCTACCCATGCATAACATGGAGTCTATGAAACGGGCGGAGAAGCACGCCTGCATCAGTCCGCCTGCGGGTGCCAGCTGCGGAATGCACAAAGGGTTATCCTTCGCCATTCCGTAGTGTGCACCTACCCTAAATCTGTAAGTGTACCCTGAGGTACTCTCACAGAGTTTGTAGAATTTCATCTCTTTCATCTCTTATTGGGACAGTACTGGCGGAAAAGACATGTCTGGGGGGCAGCGTACGCTACGCTACCCCCAGACACGTCACTGGATGATGAGGATGAATGGAGGAAAAAAGGATTCCCCATTCATCCTCACTGGCTGTTTCGGTGTCCGAGGCAATAATAACGTATGCGTCCGACACCGAAAACAACCTGGGGGCCACTTTTATATGGGGATTGGTATATGGGGTATGTAGTGGTGTAGTGTCAAACTTTATTCAATGTAGTGTAGTGTGGTGTAATGTAGTGTTTTTTACGTGTTTTTTTTTTACAGTAAGTATAAAAAAAAAATCCTACGCCAAAAATGCTGCTGATAAATGCCGCACTTATGTGCGGCACTTATCAGCAGACCGTGGCAGTAGGATATAGAAAAAAAACACCCTACGGCAAAAAGGAAGAGTTGCTGATTAGCAGCACACTTTCGTGCGATGCTGATCAACACTCAGCGGCGATAGGGTGCGGAAAATAGAAAAAAAAAAAACTTTTACTACATACTGAACATCCCCATAGCTGCTGATAACAGTATTACACTTATCAGCCGCTAGAGGGCAGCAGAGCGCAAAATCCGGAAAAAGACGACGCTGGAGCCGAAAAAAGCCGAAGGGGACCGCACGGAAGAAGCCGAAGACCCGAAGAGAAGACGAGGACGCCGCAAACCCGGAAGACGCCAATCAGGACCCCGGGACAGGTGAGTAATGTACAAATACCTGCTCTGGACCCCTCAGCTACCTAGCTGAGGTTCCGATCGATGCTATTGGCTGATCTGAACTGATCAGCCAATAGCAGCGATCGTCGGCATGGGGGGGGGGGTTAACAAAGCACTTGGCGAGCAGAGTGCTTGCACTACCCTTTGTATTTATGTATGACGTAGCAGCACGTAGCACTGGATGAACACACGTATATATGTTATTGGGTCATGTGACTATGTCATCCAATCATTGTTATTCTCGTTTCTCGCGATGCTACGTACACCAAGGGGCTGTGGCAGCCTCCCTGCATGTTGATTGGCTAAAAAAAACAAGAAAAAAAACAGGGAAGGGGGATTTGAACGCTCATTGAATATTCATCGAATATTCGGCGAACTTTTTGATAATATACGACAATGATACGATCGAATACCTTACTATTCACAGTATTCTCTCATCACTAGTTGGCAGTCATTTTGTTTTCATGATAAAATAGTTTTACCTTGAAAGTGATAAAAAAAAAACTGGAGGCAGACAACACATGGTTACACAATAGATAATTGAAATAGCTCATCTCCTCCTTCTCCCTAAAGAGAGATTACTGCACAGGGCACAGAGCATGCTCACAACACTATCCCATAGAAGCGTTTCATTATTTACCAACCAACTTGAGCCATTCCATGGGGTTGGGAAGCTATATCCAATAACCAAGATGCATGAGTACACCCGCTTAACCACCAGCCAGCTGCTTATCATAGACCACCAGTTGTGATTCTTGTGGTAACAAAGTACAATTTTGATCATCTGCAAAAAAATAAAAAATAAAAATACTTCCTAATAACAAAACACCATACTCAAACAACATAAAATGGGGAAGAAGAGGTGAGACAAATAACTCTTTATCCCAGGATAGCCAAGACTACCCATTTGTATGGCCCCTAATACAGTATATATTTTTAATTTAACGGAAATTCCCTATCAAAACTAGTATTTTCTGACCAGTGACTTACAGCTGTTATCCTCATCCGCCAGTGCAAGAGAAATACAGCATTATGAATGATTGTCTATTTTTTGCCAGTTCTCTGGCCAATCCCCCAGAGCCATCTGGCTTACAGAGGGGGTGAAAAGAAGTAAAGTTTTTTCAGGATGAAAAAAAAATCGACTCTTCCAGCTCCATGCTCCCTGTAGTGCAAGTCCCGAACAGCTGATCGGCAAAGTGTGAGCACTCCGCTCATCAATTGTTGATAGCCTGTCCAGTGAATAGGCTACCAATTGAAAATAGATGAATTAATATTACTATAGACCCAAATAAAAATTAACTGGATGTCTGGATTGTAAGGTCAGAGCATGACAGTCACTACCTGTATAGGATGTTTACCTGCTATTTTTTTTTTTTTCTTGGAGCTTGCTATTTGGATGCTTTTATTTTAGCTCCATTAGGGAGTATATAGGCAGTCTTTGATAGTCTGAAAGATCTCCTGTGTCATCATTGGTTCAGATGTCCTCCTGGTCCTCTCTGCAGTTCTCCTTCTTTCGATTGGCTGCTACTCTATTGAGATCTCATTTACTCCATTTCAGTAATGGTTCTAAATAAGAGATTACTTTTCTAACAGGAAAGATAAGGATAAGATAAACCCTAAACTGCTGCACATATACTGTACCGAGGGGAATGAGCCTTAGTATGAGGAAGCCTGGAGAATCTCTTTAAGAAACATTATTTAAATGTATAGAACCCTAATTATTTCCAAGTCATTAACATTGTAATCAAGGTCACTGATTATTTTTTATCTAGTTCTCACGTTGATGACACGTTGATACTGGAAGTGGAGGGGTGGCGGTGGAGATCTCGCTCCTTGGCCATTCTAAACATTAAATGAATTTCAGGCCAGGCTAGTGGTGACAGGAGTTTTGTTTTGGAGAAAACTGATTTTTCCTTCTCAGACTTAGTATGACACTATTTTTTTACAAGAACAAGTTTCTTTGGCTGATCATATATGAGGCCTTTAAAGGGGTACTCGGGGGGGGGGGGCACCTCCCCGGTTCCAGCGGCTGGTCCCGCATCGCGGTTCCCGGCCGCTTCCTGGTGTTTGACACGGGCCCGAGAAGATACGTCTCAGGTCCGCTCAGCCAGTAAGTGACGGAATCTGAGCGGACTTGAAACGGATCCCTCCTCCGTCACTGACTGGCTGAGCGGACCTGAGACGTCACGTTTCGGGCCCCCGTCAGACACCAGGAAGCGGCTGGGAACCTGGGGACTGGAGCGCCGCAATGCGGGACCCGCCACTGGGATCGGGGAGGTGAGTGGACGTTGTTTCCCTCAGCCACCTACTTCCTGGTGTCAGAAAAAAAATGCCCCCCTGCCGGACTACCCTTTTAAGTCTCTAAGTACATGGTTTCATATGTTAAGAAATGCAGCTGTCAGGAACTTACCTGGCCCAGCTCCTGCTCCACCATATCCTCTGCTACAGCGATAGCATTAGTGTATTTAAACAGGCTTCGGTGGCCAGCCATGATTGGTCCCTAAGCCTTACAGAATTTCTTTTACTTTGTACTCAGCTTTTCCAGCTAATATTGTACATACCCATTTGGTGTTTTATTGCTCATACATGCCCATTTGGTGTTAACCGAGCGTGTCTGATCTCTCTCCCATTCTTTTACAATTATCCCAGTGTAGGGCTATCACCCAGTTGGGGGCACCCGTTAAGGGCAGATCATCCAAGTACCTAGGAACAGTGGATTGATTAGGATGTCAGTTGAGTGTGTAGGAACCTTTGTCCAGTTTAGCCTGAATCCTTCAATAAGGTAGGGAAAGTAAAGCTAATAAAAACAAAGCTGATCCTACCTAACCTGAAAACAACAATTTTATTAATCAGTACAGATTTGATTGCTGGGCAGCTCCAAAGGGGTCGGCGTTCAGTGTGAGGATGAGTTGGTGGGTTGGTCCCTAGTTCTGTAGTCATTCGGGCCACCACACTGCTCTGATAGCAGGTCTTCACATTGTGCTAAATTGGTTTCATAAGAAATTCTTGTCTAAACTAACCAAAAATGTAAGGATGGACACATCTGTAGCAAACACTTCTCCAGTGCCAGCTGTTTATCCTAAGTCCCCTTCCTACATCTTGTTAATGAAATGTTAATACAATCCCAAAAGTCAATGGCGTGTAAGGCTACGTTCACACAGAGCAAAAGGAGCGGATTACGCAAGGAAATATTTCCGCCTGAAATCAACTGACGCTGAATTCCGAGCAGAATATAAGCAGAATGCAAGCAGAATCCCTGCGTATTCTGCTAGGAAAGTGTTCAGCTCGTAATCAGCTCTTGACAAATTCAGCGCGGAATACTCGAGGAATCCGCGCTGAATCCGCATGCATTCAGCGCTGAAATTCAGCGAGTATTTGGTGAGTAAACTAGACTATACCAGAACATATACTAGAATCCTCCTCCCCCCCTTTTCCCCATTTCCGCACTGATTCAGCGAGTAATTTCCGCTTGTATTACGCTTGTATTCCGCGCTGAATCCGCGCTGAAACAGAAAATCAGAGCCCCATTGATTTGTATAGGCTTCCGCTAGCGGAAGAATGAACATGTTCATTCTTCTGGCGGAAAGCGGATTAGTTCAGTGCGGAAATTCCACTGTGTGAACTGCAGAGCAGAATTTCCATTCAACACAATGGAAATTAGCTCTGCACCTATTTTAACGGCTGAAATTTCAGCGCTGATTCAGCGCAGAAATTCAGCTGCTTTTGCTCAGTGGGAACGAGCCCTAAGTCTTAATGGAAAGAGAAAAATTCTTGTTCTTGATCTTAAGGCTAAAATAAGCCCAGTCCTCTAGAGATTACATTAGACACTTCTAGTTTATTGTATGTTAGTTATTATGCATTAGTGCCATCTTGAGAAATTTCTTCTGCTTCTGCTTTTGGACTTATTCGGTCAATGCTGCAGTACCCTCATTATGTTTTCAGTTGTGTCCACTTTTAAGGCCCTATTACACGTAACGATTATCGGACGTGTTTGGCCGATCTCGACCATTACGGCCGATAATCAACCTGTGTATTAGAAAACAATGATCAGCCGACATGAACGATGTCAGATGATCGTTGTAGTTGTTTGTCTTACAACATGAATAGGGCTGCCCGGATGATCAAGCAATCACCCAGGCAGCAGGCACAATTCTCTAATTCTCTTTCCCAGTGCCCTCTGTAGTAGTCTGGAGTGAGGGGAACTCAGAAAGGATAGAGGTTATGATGAATAAATGATGATATATCCTGTCACAGGCCGGGTGGTAATAACTCTATCCCTCCTCCTGAGGTAAACACTGCCACAGAGGTTATAGAGAGGGACTGCACCTAGGTGTTTGGTGATGACAGTATTAGTAGTTCCCCCTGAGGCTTCTCTGTTACTGCTGCCTGAGGTGGCGATGGAGACGCCCTTGATGGTGATGAGGTGAAGAGAAAATCAGACAAAAGGGAGTCAAGGCAGTGAGGTGCAACAGTGACCTTTACTTGCATAAGTTGAAGCATAAGAAGAATATAACTTGAACAGTTTCTTTATGCTTCACATCTCTCTACATGGCCGACTGCCAGAGATGGGTCACTGATGTTACAATGGAGATTGTTGGTGTGTATGGGTGGAGTTGCCCTTTTGTATGCTGGTAGGTAGTGAACTACAACCCAGTGGAATGGGAGTCCTTTAAGGTTATCTGGGCCAGGCCATAAGCCACAACGTTTCGGATCCCAGAAATGACTAAGGGTGTGTCGAGAAGTTGCCCCTAAGTGTGAACACCTTGATAAGTAAGTGGATTAGGCTTGCTCTCTTGGTAAGTTTACCAATACAATAAGCTCCTTGGCTCAACAACTCCCATGGGTCACACTATCTCCATTAGTTGTTATGCTGACTACAGTAAATCTCCTCACAGGCTGTAGTCCCCTCATAGGATGTTACTCCTGCTACAGCTGCGCTCAGCTCACTAACTAACTTCCTGTGCCAACTGCCTCTGGAGGGGAGCTCATTAGAATAGCTCCACCCCCTTTCTGGACCTTTCTCCTAGCTAAGAAGGCAGTTGGTGTTGCTATGGTAACTCCCTGAGTGTGGTGTGTAGAGGAATAGCTATAATGACCCATCTCCATCAGGGCTTCTCTCTATAACACAATAAAGAATAACCAATGTATTAACAAATCTATATCAATGCAATATAACGTCCATTCTCTGCCCAACCTTAGGGAAACCCCCACCTCCTGTATACTGCATACTCTCTATGAGAACTTCCTACAAACCTGGAATTTTCTGTACACATCCCAGTAGGGATCTACTCTCCCTACATGAAGATAATATGGCAAACCATTGGCCGATCCCACAACCCGTTGATTTGTTCATCCCTCGGCCCGTCATCTCTAAAGTTGAATTGATATGAAAGTTGCTCTGACTTCCAAGAGACTAAAGAAATCGACTGATAATATACTAAAGACGCCAAGAACATCTTATCACCGCAGGCTTCTCATTTGATTGCTTAAATTTAAAATAAATGTCTCCATTTTCTCACATGTCCTAAAGAATATATTTAAGTGAAATTGCCCTCATTTTATGGCTTGATGTTTACGAACAGCTTTATCCTCAGTGAATATTTCATAAGGTAGTTTATGGTTGAGTAACAGGGTTATATTCTTTCTAATTACAAAATCATGGGCTCTCTCCTGAAGCTATTTCACCGGCATATGCTTCCTCGCTAGACTGTCTTCATGTCTCACAGAAATTTTTATCCCTCTCTATCGGACTTCAATGAGCACAATAGATGCTAGAAGGTTGTACCTAAACCTGCTTTGCATAAACATTTCTGTGCATTGGGCTTTCTGCCTGGTTCAAAGCATTTTACTTGTTTTGTCTGCGGTTGCAGTTTTCTCTTCATTTTTGTTTAAAGTACCTGTTTATTCTATAAGATGTTTCTTTGTTTTCCTATTAGGAATATATGAGCATATATGAGAAAGGACACCAATATTACAAAGTTAAATCTCTACTGAATAACAAACAATGGGTATAACAATCTCAGAGATACACCTTGAAGCCTATTGGTTCTAACACAAAATGTCAACTAGCAACCCCAGCTTTCCATGTTGTAATTGTAATACTGGTGTCCAGGGGCGGTCTTGGCATTTCTGGGGCCCCAAGCGAAGTTATGTCTGGGCCCCCCCCCTCGACACGCGTTCCAAAACAATAGACCACTTTGTGTTGCCCCCAGTAGTATATACCCCTTGTGCGCTACCGCCAGTAATATATACTCCTTGTGTGCTGCCCCCAATAGTATATACCCCTTGTGTCCTGCCCCCAGTAGTATAAACCCCTTGTTTGCTTCCCCCAGTAGTATATAGACCCCTGTGTGTTCCCCCAGTTATATATAGCCCCCCCGTGTGCTCCCCAGAAGTATATAGACCTCCTGTGTGCTGCCCCAGTTGTATATAGGCCCCCTGTGTGCTCCCCCAGTAGTATATAGGCCCCCTGTGTGCTCCCTCAGGGGTATTTAGCCCCCCTGTGTGCTCCCCCACTTGGATATAGACCTCCTGTGTGCTCCCCCCCTTGGATATAGACCCCTGTGTGCTCCTCCAGTAGTATATAAACCCCCTGTGTGGTTCCCCCAGTAGTATATATAGACCCCTTGTGTGCTGTCCCAGTAGTATACAGACCCGTGTGCTCCCCAGTTATATATAGACCACCTGTGTGCCTCACAAGTAATATATAGACCCCCTGTATGTTCCCCCAGTAGTATATAGACCCCCTGTGTGCCCCACCAGTATTATATAGACCCCTTGTGTGCTGCCCCAGTAGTATACAGACCCCTGTGTGCTCCCCAGTTATATATAGACCACCTGTGTGCCTCACAAGTAGTATATAGACCCCCTGTATGTTCCCCCAGTAGTATATAGCCCCCCTGCGTGCTCCCCCACTTGGATATAGACCTCCTGTGTGCTCTCCAAGTTGTATATAAACCCCATTCTGCTGCCCCAAGTAGTATATAGACCCCCTGTGTGCTGCTTCCAGTAGTATATAGACCCCTCTGTGAAGCCCCAGTAGTCTATAGCCCCCCTGTGTGCTCCCCCCATTTATGTAGACCCCCGATGTGCGCTCCCCCAGTTAAACAGACCCCTGTGTGCTCCCATCCCATATAGTATATAACACAATAAAACAAACACTTGGGTCCGGGCGTCTCCTCCTCTCTTCACTCTTGTGGCCGCAGGAAGGGTTTTCCCTGCGATCACAAGAGGCTGCACTCCCCTTGTCCTGGCGCCAATGCTCCAGTGATGTCACTGAAGCTGCCACTGGAGCTGCCACTTGTGACCGCAGGGAAAACCCTTCCTGCGGCCACAAGAGTGACTGACAGGAAGGGAGCCAATGTCTCCCGCCCTGTCAGTGCTGCTGCATGTAACTGTGAGCGCTCATTACGAGTGCTCATAGTTACAGTTCAGATGGCAGCAGCGAGTGGGGGAACGGCCCTGTCCAGCCATCTTGAGCACAAGAGAGGGGCGTGGGGGCCCCCCTGGATGTTGGGGGCCCCAAGCGATCGCTTGGGGTGCTTGGTACCAAAGACCGCCACTGCTGGTGTCTTATTATGTGGCAGAAACCCCCCCTGTGGTGCTAAGGCCCAGAGAAAACTTCTAACTTTGTACCCCCCATCATTGCATGTAGGGCTAGCTTCACACATACTGTAGTACAGTATTTTGATCAGTATTTTACCCAAAACAAGAAGTAAGTCTAAAACACTTAAAAAGTTTTAAAAAAAACAACACAAAAAAAAACACTTGAAATTCTGCCTCCCTCATTGATTCAATGGGATTTCTTGTGCGCCTCCGCTCCCGGCTGAACGTAGAGTAGAGGCATGCGAGAAATTCCATGGAATCAATTGGAGAGGCAAAAATTCAAGTGGAGTCCGCGGGGCAGGGCAAGGCACTTGAAAAACCGCCTCTTTTTAACAGTGTGAACAGGCCAATCATCAGTTCCACTTCTTTTTGTGACAATAAATACTGACTAAAATGCTATGTGTGTGTCTAGCCTAAAGCTTTTATTTTTAAAATAGCACTGTTAGTAAACAACAATCATCACATATACTGGATCTATCCACAAAGACCAATATGACCAATATTCCTCCATTTCAGTACCCATACAGTGGTGTATACTAGTATCATAAAGGAGCTTTACAGCCTGTAAAAGTGATTACAGTTACATCCTGTGACTCCCAGGTGACATCTTCTCTGATCTGAGCCATTCTATTTCTGTTTTCTCAGACAGCCATGATGATGCCCTCCAACTGCAACTCATCTCATTTGTGTACCTTATGGTTATAATGTCCTTAAGAATTCTGTGCCCTTTCCTGTACACCACCTATTGATTCCCTTTTTCCCCATGTGTAATACTTCCACTGTGCCCTCAAACAGTAATAATGCCCCCACTGCTCTCATGCAGCAAAAGTGCCCCATATAGCGATAATGCATCTTGGGTCCCCAACAGCTATAGAGTACATACATGAAAATGTCCCCTGTGCCGTCATACAGTAGAAAAAAGGCTGTGCCTCCATACATTAAGGGTGCTAACACACACACACCGTATCTGCAGCATATACGCAGCATATACGCAGCAGATACGCAGCACATTTGATGCTGCGTTCAGTCATTTAGATCTAATCTGCTGCGTATCTGCCGTGTATCTGCTGCGTATCTGCTGCAGAAAATACGCTGCGTATCAGTCGTGTGTGTTAGCACCCTAATAGTGTACTCTTTACAGTATATAGTAATCCCCTGTGCCCTATCTAGCCTATGTGGTAATAATTCCCCTGTGCCTCCCATAAAGTAAAAGTGTCACCTCTGTTTCCCCCCAAAAGTTATACAAATCGCCAATATACACTTTCACTTTACGTGAAATGCACTTACTACTGCATCAAGGCTTCACTTCCTGGATAAAATGGTGTCTGACTGGGGTACCTGGGGCCCACCAGAGGACATTATCCTTGGGGCCCACCAAAGAAGAATCGGTAAAACACAACATACTGACTCGGCCCTATCCTGGTTTCATCTGGATCTGCGACAACTCCCTTGTGAATCGCATGTTTGCAGTCGAACTATAACTCTCAGAATACCCTACACTTATGAAGCTTTAATGAAGGGTATGTTGGGAGTTGTAGTTTCAGAGAGAACAAACCTTTAATAATTGATTGTTGTACAAAAGCTTCTGGTGGCTGTAATCTGTTACAACCATCAGCCCTTATGGTCCAGCACTATATGTCTCTACAGTGGCAGCTCATATGTACTACAACTCCCAGCATATCCTGAGGGATGCAGACTATCAGTAAATGCTGGAAGTTGTAGTGCCTGCAGCTGTTGTAGTTGGAGGGTCTTAGGTACATTGTACACTGAATGCTTTGTGGAATATCAGAATACATAGTTATGTGTGAAAGCGACCCCAGAACAGTATGTATTATCACCTATCAACATACCGTCACAGCACTGTTACTGACCAAATCCAGTGCACGACGAACAATAAAACCAGTATATAAGAAACAGAAATATTGCCACACCGCAATCACAACCATTACAACCACATAGTGACTAATACCACCAACCATGCCATTACTGAAATCCAGTATAGCAAGACCGATAATACCAGTATATAAAAAACAAATATTATCACAACACCTTCAACACTACCATTAACAGCCCCATACCATAACTAAATAACATCCACAGTACAAATACCAGTATCATCCCCATACACTGACCCACATAGAGGTAAATACCAGCTGTACACAGGCTCTGCACACCATAAAATTGATTACATTGCAGTCACATCCAGTGACCTTCAGGTGACGTCTTCTCTGATCGCAGCCTTTTTACTTTCTTCTCCATCTGGCCCGACTGTTGCGAAGACATTTCCTGGACACAATTTGACCCCGAAGTATCTGCCAGACAAACATTTTAGGCCTTCCGCTCATACAATATAGGAATCCTCTGTGTCCCCAAATAAAAGTTATTCCCCTCTGTGCCCCATATGATAGACCCACTCTGGGCATCCATATAGTAGTTAGGTACCCCACTGTGCATCCATATAGAAGTTAGGCACCATTCTGAGCATCCATATAGTACTTAGGCACCCTTCTGAGCATCCATATTGCAGTTAGACACCCTTCTGGGCATCCATATACTAGTTAGGCATATCTAAGCTGGTAGTATTCCCCATGTAGGCTTCCCTATGTAAGTAGTCCTCCCAGTAGGTAGTATTCTTCTGTAGTTAGGTGCTCCTCTCCTGTGCATCAATAGTGTTTAGGCACCATCTCCCCCATCTTAGGTATCCCCATGTAATTCCACCTGGTAGTACCCCCAATAGATACTATCCCCCATGTGGTAGGTATGCCCCTGAAGGTAACTCCCCTGATAGCCCCTCTATATGAAATCCCCTATGCAGTAGGTATCCCCAGGGGTTAACCTAAAAAATATAATAACTTTTTTCCTTGGACACTTTAGCGTTGAAAAGGGGTGTGGCTTGTTGTGGGTGTGGTCTCAGTGGGGTGTGGCCTATCGTGGGTGTGCATTCAAAATTTTCCAGTTACAATTTACAGTCAGAACAACACAAAAGGAGCATTACACACCCCAGTATCAGGTCCCCAGCATATTACACACCCCAGTATCAGGTCCCCAGTATATTACACACCCCAGTGTCAGGTCCCCAGTATATTACACACCCCAGTGTCAGGTCCCCAGTATATTACACACCCCACTCAGAGCAGGCTGTGGCTCAGAGATAGCACTCTACTGACTATATATATATTGGTAGTTTGTGCCCATATGATGCAGCTACACCCCATATAATCATTTTATTCCCCCTTCATCCTCCTCTCCCTCCATCATCATACTACCCCCTTCATTCTCCTGCCCTCCATCATTATACTATCCCCTTCATTCTCCTGCCCCTCTATCATCATACTACCACCCCTTCATCCTCCTGCACCTCCATCATCATACTACTACCTCCTTCATCCTCCTGCACCTCCAAGATCATACTACTACCCCTTCATTATTATACTATTACCCTTTTCATCCTCCTGCCCCTTCATACTACTACCCCTCCATCATCCTCCTACCCCATCATACTACTACACCCTTCATCCTCCTGCCCTTCCATCATCATAGTAGTACCCCTTTCATCCTTTTGCCCCTCATCACCATACTACTACCTCCTTCATCATTTTCCTGGCCCTCAATCTTTATTTAAAACAAAAAAATCTATGCTTACCTCACCTGTATGGTTCCTGTATTCCCTCAGTGACTTCTCTCCCTGCTTTGCATGAGTGAGATCACTCACGCCGACAGGGGTGGGGCTTCCTGCGGCGGGGCGAAGCTTAACGGGACATACCCGGGACATGGTTTTGCTGGGGCTGTCTCCTTAGAATCTTCTGATGCTGGAGCCCACTGAGGATAGGCAGCATCAATCTATGGCTGTCTGGGGTCCCCTGGTTCTCGGCGGTCAGTGGGAGTGGGGGAGGGGCCCACTGGAGGATCCTCCGGTCCACTGGTGGCCCAGTCCAACACTTGATGTCACGACCCGACTCCCAGAGCTGTGCGGGCTGTGGATGCTGGAGGGGATGATGGCAGAGGGATGCTCAATGTCCCTCCAGTGCCCTGTGTCCCTCAGTGTCCCTCTGCCATCATCTTCTTCAGAAGCCACAGCCCGCACAGCTCTGGGAGTTGGGTTGTGACATCACCATTTTATCCAGGAAGTGAAGTCTTGATGCAGTAGTAAGTGCAGGGAAAAAGCACTTTATGTGCTTTTCCCGTAATAAGTGTATATTGGGGATTTGTATAACTTTTGGGGAGCAATACAATACTATGAAAAAAATTTCTGCCGTACTTCTCCTTTACATAGAGCAAAGAAATGCCTGGACCTCACCAGACTGACCAAGAGGATGCTGTGCCTCACCAGACTGGCCAAGAGGATGCCAGGGCCTCATCAGACTGACTAAGAGGATGCTAGGCCTCACAATCTGTAGTGGACGTCCATGCAAAAATAAAACTATTGCTCAGCACTGCTCCCAGCACTTTATAAATACGTATTTGTTGGTCTTGATAAATTCTCCTCATATGTGTCCTGCTTGGCTGAAAAATTAGCTGAATGTGCTGAATGTACCTGATTGGCAGGGGTAAAAAAAAAATAATAATAATAATATATATATATATATTTATATACAGAATATGTACTCACCTGCCTTTGATCCTCCGTTGGTGCCATTTATACTTTGCCAGCCCCTGCTGTCAGAGCTACCTACTCTCCTCTTGACAGAAAAGAAATATTCACACAGAGTTGGGATTTCTTATGTGTTGGGATCAACAGATTCAGTTTTTGAATTTTCTTTTCTTACACCCTGATTTCTTAAACATAAAAATGCTAGGTAAGTAAAAAAAAAAAATTATATATACAGACACATCTGTCAATCATTGATCGGAACCGCCCACTGGACTCCTAAGCTTAGAATGAGCACAGATAAAATGTGCCTTAGTGAGTGCATGGTATAAACACAACAGTTTTGGGCATTAGAAGAATTAAAGCAGATCAGTCAGCTCTTTCATGACGCCCTTTTTATAGGCATCATAATATGGCTGGAGTAATGCTGAACATGTTGCTAATAAATCCTTTGTATGGAACTTTACCAAACCTTAAGCAAATACACATGCAGTATGCAAAAGTGTTCTCTGGTTTATGTATTATGATTCACAATCTGGAGAACCTTCTCCATCCATCAGCCACTGATTGACAGCTTCTCTCTATCAGCATGCAGAGAAAAGTCCCATCAAATTTTAACAAGAACATTCACCCCTTCTCCCACATCTGTGTGTGTGCATATATGTGGTGTCCCACCACGGGTGTTACCTGTCTTACAGCTCTCGCAAAAGCCTGTACTTTGAAGTTGCAGTGGTGGAGAAGTATTGCTTAAGTCTTGCCACTAGATGTTGCTAGTATGTATACTGTATGCCTAAGTATTGCAAAGCTGTGGTGTCTAAAGGGTTATTTGTCCTGTGATCTGTGCACCATTGAGAGCTCTTTCCTTCTCTTTTCCTTGCACTCTCTTCTCACCCACTCACAGCACACGTTTCAAGATGCTGTAGATAGTTGTCACATGGGGAGAGGAAGTGTAGCCACACCTTTGGGAGTCTTACCTTGGATTCTGTAGAGGAAGGACGCAGACTAGAACGCTCCCTACAGTGGTGAAGCTGGGCCCTGACCTATGCCAGGTCCCCCATTACGGGACTCACGCGGTCAGTCCAGTGTAGTGTAATCTGAGGTGTGGTGGTAGACGCACGCACATGGGACCAGAGAGCACTCTTTTCTTGAAAGCAGCACTTCTACATACTTTGCAGTGCTGAATGCACACTTCACACGCCCGTTTTTACTTTGAGGAAATCCTGATCAGGAGACCTCAAATGTCATCAGGAAAGTATCAGGATTTCCTGACAGTAATCCGTTTTTACCTTCAGGAAACCATCATGAAAAACCTTCAGGATTTTCTGATTAGAAGAAAAAATAGGACATGATGGGAGATGTATTTCTGCAACCTGGATGGCCACAGGCTGCAGAAGTGGAAATCCCATCATGACCTGTCAGCACGGCATGATGGGGGTTATACTTCTGCAACCTGGATGGCCACAGGCTGCAGAAGTACAACTCCCATCATGACCTGTAGGACATGGTGGGAGTTTTAGTTCGGGGGGGGGGAGTTGGGTTGGTGAAACTCACCTGTCCGGCGGCGCTGCTCCTCCCGGGGGGGGGGTGGCGATTTGGCAATCGGTGGCTGCGCTTCTCCAGTCCAGGGGGGGGGAGGAGAGGGGGGGGGGTTTAGCGGTGAAGGTCTTGGGGGGTGGGGGTCTGTCGCTGAGGCTGGATTTGGCGAGGGAGTTGCTCCGGTCGGCCGGCGTGGCTCCAGTCCGGGGTCCTGGGGGATGGATGGGATAGGGTTGGTGGTGCTCAAGGTCCGGCGGGGGGCGCTGAAGGTCCGGCGGGCTTGGCGGGCCAGGTGCCCGTGATTCTGGCGCTCCCAAGGGTGTCCGTGCCTAATTAAAGTGTATGGATCCCGAAATCTGTCCGCCTTAGGGGGCCTTAGAGAGGACAAGTAAGGGATCATCCAAGCCCACGCTGAGAACCAGTCTAAAAGTGCAGGACAGTATCCAGAAGAAAGAGGAACTGATGCAGATAGAGCAAAGTTGCTGGAAGCCTACGTACTCTATCTCGCAGCGCGGGTGTAACCAAAAAATTCTGACCACTCTGCTCATCCCAGGTAACAAGGTCTGGGGCTTGTGTCACCCTCTAGGAAGGGCCGCCCGACACTGGTGGGCAATAGGTGGTGCAAAGACCACACAGGAAAGTATACTTTCTACTCTCAAGTATTCTACTTACTTTAATTCTCAAGTTCTGGTAGAGCACAGTACTACTTTGGGTTGGGACTCTCTCGACATTCTCCTCTCTACTTCTCTTAACTACTTCGACCTCTCAGCACGCAGCTCAGTCTGTACTACTTCTCAGCTCTCAGCACAGATCTGGTTGCAAAGGTCTAGAGTAACTTGTTAAGCTGAACTGTGTATCACTGTATCAAGTATTCTGGCAGTAAAGAAGAGTTTATTTATTTTAATGGGACTCTGTGATTCTTATCCAAGCACCTACATACCCATTGCACCTTCCTTGGGTCATCTTCCCTTTCTGTGGTTGGCGGTATCGATAGTCCGGGTGGGTCACAACTACACTCCGGACAACTCTGATAAGTACCCAAGGGACCCCCAAATAGCCCGGCAGGTTACTAACCACAGGGGAAAGGGTATAGCCAGCCTACTCAAAATAAAAGCAGGTGTGTCATCATACCTGTGTGCCCAATCGGCACTGGCGTCACAACAGCATATCACCTGGCTGGGCTATATCTCAACCACCCACTACACTAGTGGTGTCACACAGCACCATCTGGCAAGTGACTGGTCGCGCCTCCCAGCGGAGCTGGGGCACTATATATATATATATATATATATATATAATTTATTTATTAACAATGAATAAAGGATAAAAGGAGGCACTCACCAGCAGTGTATTCAGACCATCCGGCTTTTATTGCTGTGCGCAGGGGGAGCGGGGGAGACAAGGTGGGTGACCGCAGTTTCGCGGCTTAGTGCCGCTTTGACGAACCCTTCGTCAAAGCGGCACTAAGCCGCGAAACTGCGGTCACCCACCTTGTTTCCCCCGCTCCCCCTGCGCACAGCAATAAAAGCCGGATGGTCTGAATACACTGCTGGTGAGTGCCTCCTTTATCCTTTATTCATTGTTCATACAGCATGTTTATTTCGGATTGAGCACCACCACATACCGGACCCAGCCTGAGATAGTGCCATCTAGTGGAGAGCCAGGCAGTGTCATCACTTTTTTCTTTCTTGTTGGATAATTTATTTTTTTATGCACATATATATATATATACAGTAGTAGTATTTGAAACCTGTCAAAATTGTACACTACACACAGACAATGTCCCACTATACATTTACCATGTGTTGGTAGATACCAGTATTACCCATTCTGTGCAGACTATACATATGATCATAGGAACTTAGGGTCCATTTACACAGAAAGATTATCTGCCAAAGATTTGAAGCCAAAGCCAGACAGACTATAACAGACTATAAACAGAGATCAGGTCTTAAAGGAAAGCCTGAGATTAATTCTCTTTTCAAATCCATTCCTGGCTTTGGCTTCAAATCTTTGGCAGATAATCTTTCTGTGTGAATGGACCCTTAGATCCCTTGCTTCAGCACATATAATAAATAGGTCCCCCCTGTGCCCCCATATAGTATTAGAGATCCCCATGTAGGTATACCCTCTGTAAGTAGGCCCCCGCCCATAAATAATATCCCCCAAGCAGGTAATTCCCCTGTAGGTAATCCACCAGTAGACATCCCCCATGTAGGCATCCTCCTGTAGGTAACCCCCTAGTAGTAAGCCCCTCCAGTGGATAGTATCCCCTAATTATCCCTTAAGTATAAGGCATCCCACATAGGTAGTCCCCTCTGGCAGTTAGACCCAGCCCCCTAAGTAGATAGCAACCCCATGTTAGACAATCACCCCTAAGTATTAAAAAAAAATGCAGTCCCCTGGCGCAATGTTTTTTTCTGCTCTACGGGCTACAAGTGAAGTCACTCATGTGCTAGTGAACTGGAGGAGGGGCCAGCCTCTTGTGGGTTCATGCATAATGCTGCCTGTGGCCACAACAGTGACTGGAACAGCAGGGTACCAATCATGGACATTCTTTTTAGCCTACACAGCAAGCTGCAATGCATTTTGTAATCTGACCCCATTCTATCGCTTGCAGGGGAAGAATTTAAAGGGCTAGCATGTCTCCATCTATTTTTGCCTCCCCCAACTATGTTCCACTTTCACCTATTTAAAGCCACCCTGCCTGTTCCTGCTTGCCTAAGCATTGTTGGATCCTCCTATTCCTAGACAAGGTGCGTTTCTGTGACTTTTATTCTCTTGCTATCCCATGTATCCAGACCTGTGCCTCTTCGGATTATGCTTGCCTACCTGACACTTTCTGTACCATTTGCCTATCTATCCCCTTTCCCTAGTGTACCAATGACCTATATTTCAGTCATATATATTAATAAGACTTTTTAAGTGATTACTAAAAGTTACATATTACACATTACACAGCAGTTGCATTTCTGCAGAATCAAATGGACTTAATATCTAATAATCTTAATATCTATCTATATATATATTATATAATATCTCTATATAAATATATATATATATATATATATATATATATATATATATATATATTACAGTTCTTTTATATTTCCTTTACAGCGCTTCCACCGTAAAGGCATAGGCCATAAGTGCCATTTAACTCTCTGGTCGCTCTATTGGCAAATACAAACTATCACATCAAGTTCTGCTGAAGCCTACAGCTTTTTTCCTGCCTATTGATTAAATGCACTCAAACCACTTCATATATTTTGCCTAATTAAAATAATTATACCGGCTATCAAAACTTAAAAGGATATTCTCGAGTCAGGAAATAGCTCTAAACTGCTGCTTAAATACTTGGCCAATGCTGCTGAACATTTCTACATTGCTGGTATCTGTAATCTGTAAATCAGTTTATTGGATTTACATATAGAATAAGCATGCACTGGGCTAAGGTCACATTCCCACATTTGCAATCTGTAAGTGTTCAAAACCATCCCCCTATTTATTCGACAATAGCCACACGATGTGGCAATCTGCACTGGCTAGAACTTTAGCCTGGTGCCATGAAATCAATCATATAAAGATGATACCTAAAGAAAACAATCACATTTCCCGACATATACTGTACATGATATTGGGTTATATGCCAGGTAAAAGGCAAGGGGAGATGGCAATTCAGCTGTAGCTGTATTTTTAGCAGTTTTTTCATAGTGAATAATAAGTTTAAAAGGCAAGTAAGAAAGGCACCTGATCAGTGAAGAAAGATGTATTTTCGTCTAATAAGATATATTATAATCTTTTATATATTCACTTATACAAAAGTATAGTGACTGACTGAATTTTTGGTGAAAAGATAAAAATTTGTTATTGCTGTTCAAGACAGCTGGTGCACTAAAGTAAATACACTCCAGAAATTTGAGAGCTTGGTTCTAATGGAGGACAATAGTCCGTAGATATTGTTCTAATGGTTAATCCAGAATAATGCAGAAAAAAATTGTTTTATTTTAACATCACTATATTCAGGATCCCATATACTGACGTACGTGATATACGTGTCCAAATACATTCAATTTAAGAAAGTTAGAACCGGCCTAATGTAGAACATTCTTGCCATAAGTTAAGTGACATCAAGAACTTGAAATGTCAGAGAAGTCAGAGAAAAATTAAAAGTAATAAATGGGATTTTTTTAGTTGATTCCATATTTTTTTTCCTCTTCCTACATAGTAACATAGTAACATAGTAAATAAGGTTGAAAGAAGACAAGAGTTCATCAGGTTCAACCTAGGGAAATCCTACTGTGTTGATCCAGGGGAAGGCAAAAACCCCCATGAGGCAGATGACAATTGCCCCATCACAGGGAGAACACCCCCCCCCCCCTCCCCTACTCCAATGGCAGCCAGACCAATCCCTGGATCAACGTATCACCGGAAATCTAATGCCCATAACTTGTAATATTATATTGTTCAAGAAAAGCATCAAGGCCTCCCTTAAACTTATTTAATGAATCGGCCATGACAACATCATGTGGCAGAGAGTTCCACAGTCTTACCGCTTGTACAGTAAAGAACCCGCGTCGATGCTGATGATGAAATCTTCTTTTCTCTAGAAGTAGAGGATGCCCCCTTGTCATGGTTACAGACCTAGGAGTAAAAAGACCACTACAAAGATCTCTGTACTGTCCATATATATATTTGTACATTGTGATCAGATCGCCCCTAAGACGTCTTTTTTCTAGCGTAAATAACCCCAAGCTTGATAACCTGTCCTGGTACTGTAACCCACCCATTCCCTTAATGACCTTTGTTGCCCTCCTCTGCACCCGCTCTAGTTCAGCTGTGTCCTTCTTATATACCGGTGCCCAAAACTGTACACAGTATTCCATATGTGGTCTGACCAGTGATTTATAAAGAGGCAAAACTATGTTCTCATCTTTAGCATCTATACCTCTTTTGATGCATCCCATTATTTTATTAGCCTTGGCAGCTGCTGCCTGGCACTGATCACTAAAGTTGAGTTTACTGTCCACCAATACCCCCAGGTCCTTTTCGGAAGTAGTTTTACCCAGTGTTTTATTGTTTAGCACATAACTGTACTTTATATTTCTATGGCCCAAGTGCATAACCTTACATTTATCCACATTAAACTTCATTTGCCATTTCACCGCCCAAGCCTCTAGCTTCTCCAAATCCCTCTGTAATATGATATTATCCTCCTCTGTACTGATTACTTTACCCAGTTTAGTATCATCTGCAAAAATGGAGATTATACTCTGTAGCCCCTCAACAAGATCATTAATAAAAATATTAAAAAAGAAGTGGACCCAACACTGACCCCTGTGGTACCCCACTAGTAACTAAAACCCAATCTGAATATGTTCCATCAATGACCACCCTCTGTTTTCTATCACACAACCAGTTACTTACCCATTTGCATACGTTTTCCCCGAGTCCCAGCATCCTCATTTTGTAGCCCAACCTTTCATGCGGCACAGTATCAAATGCCTTTGAAAAGTCCAGATACACAACATCCACAGCCTCCCCCAGGTCCAGTCTATAACTTACCTCTTCATAGAAGCCGATCAGATTAGTCTGACAGGATCGATCCCTCATAAATCCATGCTGGTGCTGCGTCATAAGATTATTTTCATTAAGATACTCCAGCATAGCATCTCTTACAAACCCCTCAAATACTTTACCCACTATAGATGTTAGACTTACGGGCCTGTAGTTTTCAGGATCACTCTTTTTTTTGAATATTGGTACCACATTAGCTATGCGCCAGTCCTGTGGAACAATCCCTGTCGTAATAGAATCTTTTAATATTAGGAATAAGGGTCTGTCTAAGACAGTATTTAATTCTTGCAAAACTCTAGGATGGATACCTTCTGGGCCCGGTGACTTATGGATTTTAATGTTTTTAAGGCGTCTCCCCACTTCTTGTTGTGTTAGGTAGGTGAGATTTATGGGAGGATTTATATTATCCCTAGTCATGTCGTCTGTTATGGGATTCTCCTCTGTGAATACAGTAGAGAAGAATGTATTTAGTAGATTGGCCTTTTCCTCTTCCCCCTCCACCATTACACCCAGATTATTTTTGAGGGGACCAACATTTTTGGTTTTAAGTCTTTTGTTGTCTATATAGGTGAAGAACATTTTAGGATTCGTTTTACTTTCTGTGGCTATCCTTCTTTCTGTTGCTATTTTTGCTTTTTTTTATTTGTTTTTAACACATTCTATTCTTCTGTCTATAGTTGCTCAATGCTTCCCCACTACCTTCTTGTTTTAGTAGTCTGAATGCTTGTTTCTTATCATTTTTTGCACCCCTTACAGCTGAAGTTAACCACATTGGATTTCTCTTATTTCTATACTTTTATTCCCATATGGTATGTGTCGTTCACACATTCTACCTAGGATGCTCTTAAATATGTCCCATTTCTCTTGTGTACTTTTATTTCTGAAGGCATTGTCCCAGTCTATGTTCCCAAGGTCCTCTCTTAGTTTTTGGAAATTAGCCTTCCTGAAATTTAATGTTTTTGTAGCCCCTCTACTAATCATTTTATTGAAGGATAATTGAAAACTTACTATGTTATGGTCACTATTACCTAGGTGACCCCCCCACCTCTATTTTTGATATTCTGTCTGGCCTATTGGTTAAGATTAGGTCCAGGAGTGCCCCCCTCTTGTTGGTTCCTGTACTAATTGGGAAAGGTAATTATCTTTTACTATTTCCAAAAACACGCTTCCCTTCCTGGAGCTGCAGGTTTCTGCTTTCCAGTTCATATTTGGGTAGTTTAAGTCCCCCATAATAATGACTTCCCCCTGCTTCGCTGCCACATCTATTTGTCTTATAAGAAGAATTTCTGATTCTTCCACTATACTTGGAGGTTTATAACTCACTCCTATAAGAATTTTATTATTCTTCGTCCCTCCCCTTATTTCTGCCCAAAGAGACTCCACATTATTATCACTTATATCCTCCCGCAGAATGGGCTTAAGGCATGATTTAACATATAGACAGACCCCTCCCCCTTTCTTATTTTTACGGTCATTTCTGAATAGACTATAACCCTGGATATTAACAGCACAGTCCTGATCTGGAAAAACATATAAAATTATTTAAAACTATTTCTTTTCACTTGTTTAAGGCATGGTTTATTCAGTTATTAAAGGGGTTTTCCAGGCAAGATTTATTCTGCAATCAGATGTTTGCAAGAGCTGTAACATAGGTATACACAGTGAAAACCAGCAGGAAGCAAACAGCTCTGTACACTGTGTAGTGGCCAAGCTGGGTTACTGCAGCTCATTCACTTGAGGGGTAGCTGTGATGCAGTAACCGAACCCTATCTACCTCCTGCTGTTTTCCACTGTGTATACCCATGTCACAGCTCTGACAAACAGCTGGTCACAGAGGCATCCCACCCATCTGTAATTGATTAACTATGTTGAAGGAAGGTCATTAATAAATGTTGCCTGGATACCACTTTTAAGTAAAAACCGCCATCTTCCAAGCTATATGACATGATGAGGCTATGTTTACACACCGGCTTACACCATACGTCAAACTTTATAGGCATATTATACACACCAGTGTTGGCTTAGTTGAGTTCCTGGTAGCCAAAAATTGTTGTCATAGGCAACGTGATTTAAAATTTTTCTTTTGCTTACAGCTTGGCTTTCTGTCCATGCCAATGTAGAGGAAACAAGGTTTCCTTGTATTTTTCCCACTTTAAATAGAGGTTATGTTGTGTTTGGAGTGAATTGTTGAGAACCTTGTGATAGTGGCGTAATACTGCGACTTTGGCGTGTTAGATACACCCAGGCATGCTTCCCTTGCTGTCCCAGTTGCATTCCAGAGATGTTGGCATCATTTCCACAGGTGTCATTGTGGACTTGGTAACCAAGTGGTCGAATTTAGGTTTTGAAGAAACAAGCATTTATCTCCCATTGACTTCAATGGGTTTCGATATTCGATCGAGTTTTCAAGCATCGTGTCTATTCGAATTAAATTTCGAGCTTTCGAATATTTTACTACTTGCTCATCTGTAATGATCATATAATGGGTGGTATATGTAATTTATTTTAAAGGCATTTGTAGGAAACTTAGGTTAAGGCTGGGTTCACACTACGTATATTTCAGTCAGTATATGTATATTTCAGTGGGTATATTTCAGTCAGTATTGCAACCAAAACCAGGAGTGGATTAAAAACGCAGAAAGGATCTGTTCACACAATGTTGGAATTGAGTGGATGGCTGCCATTTAATGGCAAATATTTGCTGTTATTTAAGAACAACGGCTGTTATATTGAAATAATGGCCGTTATTTACTGTTATATGGCGGCCATCCACTCAATTTCAACATTGTGTGAACAGATCCTTTCTGTGTTTTTAATCCACTCCTGGTTTTGGTTGCAATACTGACTGAAATATACTGACTGAAATATATGTAGTGTGAACCCAGCCTAAAAGTAATCATGGAAGCTTTTCTTGGACCAGATTTAACAATGAAATGATTCGCACTTTAACCGCCCTATTCTATCAAAATTATATTCCAACCATGTTTTGAAGTTATTGTTATTATTATATTTTTGGTTACTTAGTCCTTTGGTTGTACGGTGAGTTTGTACTTGGTTTACTACTAGAATTAAATAAAATTTCAAGTAACATAAAAGAAAGAAATTGGCTACAGGAGAAACTTTTCCCTTTTAACAAGCACCCGGCACACTGAGCTCTTGAACACAATCCACTATAATCTGCACTTCACCACCTTCACATATCTAATTAGACTTTCCTCGCACGTACAGTACTAAGCACAATACCTCAACAAGAAAGCATTTAGGCTTAAAGGATTCAAGGATTCAAATCCTCAGCTGGGTGCCACTGTGGCGCAATGTGTCACTGCTCGCACAAGAACCGGTTACCCTGTTACCAAAATAAAAGCTATATTATCCGATTTCTCTAGAACAGTGAAGTGCTATTAAACTTTTCAAAAATCTTCCTTTATAGTATATACATAAAATACATAATTCCTCCAAACATGTAGATGTAAATAATATTCAGCTCAAGGCAAAATCCTAAATAAAACGGACGGCCATTATTGTCTGTTAGATTCAGAGGAGTCTTATGACTGACTGTCTGGGTTAGGATGGATATGTAATATAATAATATAATGTGATCCGTGTAGATAAAGAAGGTTCTTTACACGGACATTTAGTTGAGCACAAGTTAAAAGGAAAATTACCAGGAATTACCACTGTGCAACCGCAGTGTTCCTCTAAGTATAAAGTGGACTTTCTTCACACCATCACCAAAACTCTGGGATAGTATTAAGACACTGTGACACTGCTTGATAGGGACCACGAGGCCACATCACCATAATTTCACTATGATTTAGGCCACAGATGGGAAACCTTAGGCTGTTGCAAAACTACAATTCCTATCATGCCTGGACAGTCATATTTTGGTTTTCCAGGCACGATAGGAGTTGTAGTTTTGCAACAGCTGGAGGGCCAAAGGTTCCCCATCCCTGATTTAGACTGTCTGTGGACTCCATTTAGTTGCATTTGACTGGGGTCTATCTATTACAGCGAGCAAGGTAGTGAAGCACACAGCTGTGTGCTTCTCTTGTTCATTTTAAAGGGGTACTCCAGCGGGGGGGGCACTTTTTTGCTGGGACATGGGAAGGAGGTGGCTGAGGGAAAAGACGTCCACTCACCTCCCCGGTTCCAGCGGCGGGTCCCACATCGCGGCGCTCCGGTCCCCAGCCGCTTCCTGGTGTCTTACGCGGGCCCGAGACGTGACGTCTCAGGTCCGCTCAGCCAGTCAGTGAAGGAGGCAGGATCAAGTCCGCTCAGATCCCGCCTCTGTCACTGACTGGCTGAGCGGACCTGAGACGTATAGTCTCGGGCCCGCGTCAGACACCAGGAAGCGGCCGGGAACCGGGGACCGGAGCACCACGATTCGGGACCCGGCGATGGAATCGGGAAGGTGAGTGGACTTTCAAACTGCAGTTGCCCCAATCACTTCGAATTCATCCGGTGTTCCACAAGACATTGCTCAAAAAATACATTCCGCCTGCTATACCTAGACCTCCCCCTTCTCCTGTGGTTTTACAAGGAGAATTAGAATATGAGATTGAGAAAATTCTAGATTCTTGTAGGTTCCGTAACACCATACAGTACCTAGTGCATTGGAAGGGTTATGGACCAGAAGAGCGTACATGGGTCACTGCCAAGGATCTCCATGCTCCCGACTTGGTAGAAAAATTTTATTTGTCATGCCCTACCAAGCCTGGAGGTCTTTGTGAAGGTCCAGAGGCCCCTCCTCAGAGGGGGGGGTTCTGTTAGGACTCGGGCTATGCGTTTGGCTCGGCGTCCTTAGCAGCCAGACTGCATGTCAGGTTTTGCTCTGCTCTGCTATTCATGGTTGTAGTAGTGGCCAGTATTCACTCCCTGACAGATCAACATAGGTGTAGTGAGTTCACTAATCATGGACTGAAAGCTGACTCACTAGTCAGCTGTCAGTATCTGGGCAGGACCTGGAGCTTCAGCCCCAATCACGCCTTGGGGGCTGGGACTACAGGTCCTATAAGTATAATCCCCTGTCTCAGTATCTTGCCTGCGATAGAGCCTAGTACTCCTAGTGTTTCTTGACATCGCGTTTTCCCTGACTTAGATATTCCTGTTTACCGGACCTTTTGGCTTGTATTTTGACTATCCCTTGGACACGTTTTTGTACCTCGTCGCTAGACTGTTGCTGACCCGGAATTCTGACCTCGCTCTTATTGTGTGTGTCTGTCTTGTTTTGTTTCGTGTTGCACCCTAGCAGTACAGGGACTGCCGTCCAGTTGTCCGTTTGCCACCTAGGGCATCTGGGGCAAGCAGGTAGGGCCAGTGGGGCGGGTGCCAGCTTCAGGGCTCACCTGTCCTTGTGTCTCCCTGTCCCTATCCTGACACTACTATTCTTTAATCCATTAGTTTTTATATGTTGGTCAGTAAATGACCAATAGTAGGGATGAGCAAAGCAAATTTTTGCAAGCTTATTTTTTAAATTAGTTCAAAATGGTGACAAAAAATGATATGCTAACCTGTCAGCATTCCCCCAGTGTCCTCCTCTGTGTCTCAGGTGTACCCAGCCACCTCCAGCCCGCTCAGCCAATTACTGCTTGAGACGGGACAGCGCCACAGCCAGTGATTGGCTGAGCGAGTTTTCACTCTTCTGTCTCAAGTCATGGCCCACTCAGCCAATCACTATCCGCTGCACTGTCCCTTAGTCAGTGATTGACTCAGCTGGATTTTGGCTGCCAGGGACACTGGAGACAGAGGACACTTAGGGAGCACAGACAGGTAAGTATTGATGAGCAAACAGCTGAACCACACCAAACAGCTAAGCACCTGCAATTGTGTAGCTGATTTAGTGCTGTTCGTTATGGTTCTAATCGGAAATTCACAAATATTAACGCCAAAAAAATAGCAAACCAGACAAACTGAAAAATTGAAAGGGTCGCTCGTATCTAGATAAGTTTTATATTAATTACAGCTAATTGTTTTTACCCCTTCCATGTAATGATTATTGAGTTCTGAATTGTTGCACCTTCCAGCAGCTTTAATCTTCACTCAAAGACTTCTGATAAAAATACAAATTGCAGCTATCAGATCTGATGAATTATTGGCTACTGGATTAAAGGATATTAACATATATAAATGTTCTTATAATTTCACTACAGGCTGCGTCGTAAAGGGAGGATGTGCAGGTCTGTGCCATTGTGCAGGAAGTCGTATTCATTCCCATTCTACCAGAACAGACTAATATATCAGAAAGTTTTCCATAAACCACTTATGATTTATAACTAAATGAATATTATAAATCCGTATGTTCAGGCTGTTTGAAAATGAAGATGATGGAACATGTCAAAACAATATGAAGTTTTACTCAAGGTAGGATAAGCACGACTTGTCTGGAACACATTCTACCAGGAGAACAATAGCATAACATTCATATTCAATATTATAGTTCATTTCACAGTAACCATTAAAGTGTTACAGTCAATAAAATCGGTCGGGGTTCCATTGCTGAGACCCCTCCTATCATAAGATATATCTAGGTGAAGTGCACAGAAACTTAATCCAATTGATTGCTGGAGAGAGGCTTCTGCATTGAACTGAGCGTTGATCCAGGGATTGAAGCACACAATTGCACTGAAGGCCGCTACAATGGCTGAGCCATACTTCAGACCAATACCAATCTTCTAGATCAGCACCCTGAGTCAAATTGGCGTGGCCTAAAGTACCTATGTCCTAGGCTGTCCCTCCTCCCCACCCTCTTCATCATTAGAAATGCCCCTAGGCAGGATTTCTCCTAATCATCACTTGTCTAAATGTTGCATCCCACCACTAGTGTTTCTCTTGTGCACCTGTCTTAAAGTTAGCACTCAGGTTAAGTGTTGGATGAAGTATGTAACTTCTCCACTAGGTGTTACTGTTCTTTATATGTTTTGTTTCTCATGCACAGCTGAGAAAGGTAATGGGTTAAGTGTTTTTGAACCATGTGTTATGTGATGACCACTAAGAGGTGATCTCTCTTGCCTATACTATCTTCTTCACCCTATCTCACCCACACTCAGCCCCACCACTCACAGGAGGGTCCCACAGGAGGATAGTATCCCTGTAGGAGGAATTAAACTGGTAAAGGAAGTGAGTTCAGTCTAGTCCTAGTTTCTAGTGAGAGAGGACACAGAGATACTGTTCCTGTAGAAGTTAAGCCAGGGCCTGGCTTTGGCCAGGACCCCTGACAGGGACCAAAGACATATGCAACAAAAGTTTTTTTTCTAGACAAGTTACTACTTTCACTATGCAGTGCTAAACTATCATAGGGGAGAGCAGCCACCAAGGAATACCCTAGCCCACGACAGGAATCCCTCAAAAAAGTGCAGAGCAGACTTCTGAAGTTAGAGGATACTGTCAGGAAATGGGCATGGGTTTTGCTTTTGTGTGCCACACCCGATTGCTTCTCAGGTCCTGGCGTTACACTGAGCTCTGCTAGAATTGATTGCTGCAGCTGAGCAAGTCCTTTTGATTGACGTTTTCCTCTGCCTGTTTGGAACCTTGAGGATCAGAGCGCTGGTCCAATGGGGATCCGGACCGGGCTCTTGATCCTCATAAGAAAAAGGCTGAGCCAGTCTCTCAGCTCTGGGTATTAAGGATCATACCCTGATCCCAGCTCCCCCTGTCTATTCCTGCGATCAATATTTATTTTAAGAACATAACAGTTACTATATAGAAAGTACAATATAAAACTAATGCAATTTAAGTTTATTAAAATATATATGTATCTATGTGTTTGCATAAAACTTGGCATCCTCACAGCCTTGCTGTGTTGTGGTGCCTTTTTTTTTTCTTCAAACAACTGACTAGCTGAGACAAAAAATTGCATAACAGCAATGTATCTGGCTTAAATATGAGTGTGATATTTTCTGACTTGTTATGTTACAACATATACCTGATAGGAATGATAGGAGCCACTGGAAAAAGCGAAGTAAGTGCTCTTCCGGCTTACTCGGCTCTCTCTGGCAACTCCATAGGAATAAATAAAGCCGCGGGTCTTGTGCTATACCTTTGGCTCTGTTCATAACACAAAAGCTAAGATCCCGAAACGGGGATTGCCAGGGAGTTTTGAGATCGTGGACAAGTTCATTTTTCTTGGAATAGCCCTTTAAAGGTGTTGTGATTTTATAGCATTACATTTCTCAAACCCGTCTATGATGTCATAGTTGTTATGCACAGACAACTGACCTCCACTTCACTGAAACTTTGCCGAGCAATGAAATGTCAAATAACAGCTGCAAGGGGGCATTTACATGTTCCATGCATGGTTGGTAATTATTGGTGATGTGCTACGGAATAAAATTTGGAGTTCCTGGCAACATCATTCTCTATGATGGCGGGAGCTCTGAAATAATTTATTCTTTGAGGTACTGTACTGCTTAGGGAAAGTGCACAGAACGTGTAAATGCCAAATCTTCTCATCCAAAAGAGTGGAAGCTACCATAATTCCAGCATATTAATGTCCATGGCTATATATAATTAACCAATACAATATTGTAGACTAAGCATAGATTATTTTCCAACGTCACTGTACATCGAGAATAATTCAGCAACACAAAAATTCACACGTGATTGTATAGTACGGTGTGGCTAGCTAAATGGTGGAATTTATAGAAAAAAATAAAATGATTATATAGTTATTAGCTTTATGTGTTCATCAAATGAGTTCACTATCTCAGTTATATTTTATAGACAAGTCATTATGTGTTAAGTAGCAATAAAGTTAATATATATTTAAGTAGATTCTCACTACTATTCTGAACCAATTCCAGAAGACCAAATGTTCAACATTTGTAGACAAGAATGTGCCAGTCTGGAGTTCTCTCTATGGCCATCCTGTTTCCCCGAAAATAAGACAACCTCCAAAAATACGGCCTAGTGGACGATTTACAGGATAGCTAAAAATAAGGCACATCAAATCAAACGCCAAATCAAAGAGCCCCGATGTCACCAGGGTTATGTCTGTTTTTGCTGGTTTGTGATGACAACTATTGTACAGTATATAATAAATATTCATATATATATATATATATATATATATATATATATATATATATATATATATATTGTGGACATGTCACTGGTAAAGTGCTCGAGGGGATGTACATCTCACCCAGGTTAATACATAGCGTGAGATGGTGAGTCCAGGAGGCATCTGTGCTCAGCAGTGTTATGCTGCTGAGCTATTATTTATTATTGCCGGGCCTGGACTTACATGGAATGGCAGGTAGGTTTTTGGTAGTGGGATTTGCCATTCCCTCCCCCCAATCCAGGTCAGGTTTAGGGGTCAGGTGTTTCTGACCCTAATCAGCTTGACAAGGTAAAAGCCCTGCAGAGGATCCAGTGTTTGCTCTCAGCCAGGGGTGAACAGCCTGCATGCTGATTCTCCTGGGAGCAAGGAATACTGCCGCCGCTGGGGCCACTTCATACCCTGCGATACCGCCTATTGAAGAATCAGATAGGTGACCTGCCTGTTAGTAAGGGCCCAGACGGGCAAGACCTTTTTGTTTTGTTCTTAAAAGCACAGTGTTGCTGTATTTCTGTTTGCTGGACTGTTTATGCTGCAAATAAACGCCAAGCTATTATTTTACAAAGCCAAGACTGCTGTGAACTGTGTCCAAACACACCATCCCCCGGGAAGATCCCTACAATTGGTGCTGCGGAGCGGGCAAATCGGTTGCTAGGGGCAACGGTGTGCATCAACTTGGCTACAGCTGCTTATGTCCTGGGTGAAGACTGCTGCTTCACTCCAAAAACAGTCAAGCAACATGGAGGAGATGATGAAGCAGTTCATGCAAGCTCAGATGGCCGCTAACCTGCGCCATGAACAGGCTCTGGCAGGCGCTAACCTGCGCCATGAACAGGCATTGGCTGCACACCAGCAGGCTAATAGACAGCAACAACAGGCTCAGGCAGATGCTAACCTGCGCCATGAACAGGCGATGGCTCAACAACAGAGACTTATTGAGCACCTGATAGCAAAGCAAGAGGCGTCTGCAGGTGCTAATCCCCAGCTGGTGGCAGCAGCCGCACCAGAGACTTTGTCTGTGAGAAGAGCTGTGCAGCGTGCGCTGCAAAAGATGACTGCTGATGACGATGTTGAGGCCTACTTAACTGTCTTTGAGCGTGTGGCTGAGAGAGAGAAGTTACCCTCCACTGAGTGGGCAGAAGTGATTGCGCCCTATTTAACAGGCGAACCTCAAAAGGCCTATTATGACCTCAGTGAGCAAGAGGTCAAGGACTATCCTCGGCTAAGAGCGGAGATACTCGCCCAACTAGGAGTTACTGTTGCTGTCCGTGCCCGGATTGTCCGCAACTGGAGCTACAGTCTGGACAAATCAGCGAGGTCCCAGATGTATGACCTGATTCATCTGGCAAGAAAATGGTTGGAGCCAGACACCTCTACTCCTGCACAGATCCTAGAGAGGGTCGTGATGGATCGCTACCTCCGCGCACTTCCGGCTGATCTGCAACGCTTGGTGGGACAAGGCGACCCTAAGAGTGACGACGAACTTGTCAACCTTGTGGAGAGGTTCCAGGCGACTGAGGACTACCTCCGTGATGTTCCTGCAGCACCTTCACCTCCCCGGAGTGCCAGATCTGTGCCGTCAGCTGGTAAGAGACTTCCATCTATTGGGGGAGTGTGGAGGGGTGCTGATAGAGGGAAGAGCGCTCAGGAGGTGTCTCAGGGGCAAAAGACTGGTGATGGTCCCCGATGGCTAAGTGGCCCTAAAAAGGACTCCCTGCCAAGGAGACCAGGCGCTATCCAGTGCTGGAGATGCCATGAGACGGGACATGTGTCTGCCCATTACCCTCTTACCACTGAGCCCATGGAGTGTGACGCTAGCCGGCGTCAGTCGCTATTTGCGGAACCGTCTTTTGTTGCGGTCACTGGACTAGAGACTGAACCGCAAGTCTGCCACATTACTGTTAATGACTTCCCTGTTAAGGCGTTGCTGGACTCAGGAAGCCTTGTCACCCTGGTGCATGCCAGCCTGGTAACTGGGGACTTTGTGCCAGCAAGACATATGAGTGTGGTGTGCATACATGGTGATACAAAAGTTTACCCTATAGTACGGGCTAATGTCGGGACTGAACTAGGCGCTGTACAATATGAAGTGGGTGTGGTTAAAAACCTTATGCATAATGTGATATTGGGGCGTGATTTTCCATTGTTCTGGGCTCTATGGGGAAAACAACAATCCCCTGAAAGGAGTGAGGAGACCCCTAAGCCTATTGCATTACCCACGGTAAATGATAAAAATGTACAGGATGAAAATGATGCTTTTCCTTTGCAGGTCCTGGCTGGTGAGGAAGAGGCGCCTCCCACTGCGCAGAATGTTCCAGACTTAGAGGTGTCTAGGGATAATTTTGGTACTGCACAATTACAGGACCCCACTCTCAAAAATGAGAGAGAGCAGGTTGCTGTTATGAATGGGGTACCTCAGGAACCAGAAGCTGAGAAAAAGTTTCCACATTTTTCTATGACTAATGATCTCTTCTATAGAGTCACTAAGATTAATGATGAGGTTGTGGAACAGCTTCTGGTACCTAAGCCGTACCGGCGTCAGGTACTCGACATGGCCCATAATCATGTCCTTGGGGGCCACTTGGGGATGGATAAAACGCAGGAGAGAGTCCTCCAGAGGTTTTATTGGCCTGCGATTTATGCTGACATAAAAAAATACTGTGAGTCGTGCCCCACATGTCAGCTTAGCGCTCCAGTGTTGCATTTTCGCAGTCCTTTGGTCCCACTCCCCATCATAGAGGTACCTTTTGACCGGATCGCAATTGATTTGGTGGGTCCCATTGTAAAGTCGGTTAGGGGTCACCAGTACATTCTAGTTGTATTAGACTACGCGACCCGCTATCCTGAGGCTGTACCCCTAAGAAACACTGCCTCTAAAACAATTGCACGGGAATTGTTTTATATGTTTTCCAGGGTGGGGATCCCCAAGGAGATCTTGACTGACCAAGGTACACCATTTGTGTCAAAGGTGATGAAAGAGCTATGCAAACTGTTTAAAATCTCACACCTACGTACCTCTGTATATCACCCACAGACAGACGGGTTAGTGGAGAGGTTTAATAAAACCCTGAAACATATGTTAAAAAAAGTGGTGGAAAAAGATGGTCGGGATTGGGATCACTTACTACCTTACCTGATGTTTGCTATTAGGGAAGTACCCCAAGCATCCACAGGGTTCTCTCCCTTCGAATTAGTCTATGGTCGTCACCCTAGGGGTTTGTTGGATATAGCGAAAGAGACATGGGAAAGTGAGTCCACCCCATACAAGAGTGTTATAGAGCATGTAGCCCAAATGCAGGACCGTATAGCCACTGTAATGCCCCTAGTAAGGGAACACCTCCAGAGGGCGCAAGAGGGCCAAAGCAGAATTTACAATCGTTCTGCAAGAATCAGGACATTTAGCCCAGGTGACCGGGTGCTCATACTTGTTCCCACGGTAGAAAGCAAATTCTTAGCAAAGTGGCAGGGTCCCTATGAAATTGTAGAGAAGATCAGTGAGGTCAACTACAGGGTACACCAACCAGGTAGAAGGAAGCCTTTCAAAGTTTATCACATAAACTTGATCAAGCCCTGGAAAGACAGGGAATCCTTGGTGGCGACAAATCCTGTTGGTCATCTGTCACCACCAATCCCTCCGGTCAAGACTGGTGACACTCTATCAGTGTCCCAGAAGCAGGAAGCTAAGGAGTTCCTGCAGAAAAATAAAGACAAGTTTTCTGACCTCCCAGGGCGTACGCATCTCATTAGTCATCATATTGAAACTGAGCCTAGAAGCAGAGTAAACCTTAAGCCCTATAGGATACCAGAAGCACGGAGGGAGGCGGTATCATCCGAGGTAAAACGTATGCTTGACCTAGGAGTCATTGAGGTGTCCCAGAGCGAGTGGTCCAGCCCGATTGTGCTAATCCCAAAGCCCAATGGAACTTGGAGGTTCTGTAATGACTTTAGAAAGTTAAATGAGATCTCCAAGTTCGATGCCTACCCCATGCCCAGGGTAGATGAGTTGATAGAAAGGATGGGTAATGCCAGGTACATAACTACCCTTGATCTCACAAAGGGCTACTGGCAGATTCCACTCACTCCTGAGGCTAGAGAGAAGACTGCATTCTCCACCCCTGATGGGCTCTTCCAATACGTAGTGATGCCATTCGGGTTACATGGAGCCCCTGCCACTTTTCAGAGGTTGATGGACTTGATTCTGCGACCACATCGTGATTACTCCGCTGCCTACCTTGATGATGTGGTCATTTTTAGCCCGGATTGGGAAAGTCACCTCTGTAAGGTCCAGGCGGTGTTAGATGCCATAAGTGATGCGGGGTTAACCATCAATGCAGAGAAGTGTGCACTAGCCTTAGAGGAGGCCAAATACTTGGGCTACATTATTGGAAGGGGGTTAGTGAAACAACAACTAAATAAAATTGAGGCAATACAGAATTGGCCTCAACCCCTCACAAAGAAACAGGTCAGAGCTTTCCTGGGTATTACGGGCTATTACCGAAGGTTTGTACCGAATTTTGCCACAATTGCAGCCCCCCTAACTGACCTGACAAAGGGTGCGAAGTCCGCAATGGTGACATGGACTCCAGAGGCCGAGAAGGCTTTTCAAAGCCTTAAGTCTGCCTTGTGCCAACAACCTGTGCTAGTTACCCCTGACTTTAGTCGAGCGTTTCTAGTACAGACAGATGCCTCTAACACAGGGTTAGGTGCCGTCCTCTCACAGGTCGTGAATGGCGAGGAGCACCCGGTGATGTACTTAAGTAGGAAGCTATCCCCGGCCAAGAAAAACTACGCCATTGTGGAGCGAGAATGTCTGGCAGTGAAGTGGGCCCTAGAGTCCCTGAGGTACTACTTACTAGGCAGGAAATTCAGGTTAGTGACAGACCATGCCCCCCTAACATGGATGAAATTAAACAAGGAGAAAAATGCAAGGGTGACTAGATGGTTTCTGTCCCTACAAAATTTTAATTTCATGGTGGAACACAGGCCAGGGAAATTACAGGCAAATGCTGATGCCTTATCTAGGGTACACTGCCTGTGGGGACAATACGCTCAGCCCTCCGGTCTGAAAAAGAGGGGGGGGATATGTGGACATGTCACTGGTAAAGTGCTCGAGGGGATGTACATCTCACCCAGGTTAATACATAGCGTGAGATGGTGAGTCCAGGAGGCATCTGTGCTCAGCAGTGTTATGCTGCTGAGCTATTATTTATTATTGCCGGGCCTGGACTTACATGGAATGGCAGGTAGGTTTTTGGTAGTGGGACTTGTCATTCCCTCCCCCCGATCCAGGTCAGGTTTTGGGGTCAGGTGTTTCTGACCCTAATCAGCCTGACAAGGTAAAAGCCCTGCAGAGGATCCAGTGTTTGCTCTCAGCCAGGAGTGATCAGCCTGCATGCTGATTCTCCTGGGAGCAAGGAATACTGCCGCCGCTGGGGCCACTTCATACCCTGCGATACTGCCTATTGAAGAATCAGATAAGTAACCTGCCTGTTAGTAAGCGCCCAGACGGGCAAGACCTTTTTGTTTTGTTCTTAAAAGCACAGTGTTGCTATATTTCTGTTATGGACTGTTTATGCTGCAAATAAACGCCAAGCTGTTATTTTACAAAGCCAAGACTGCTGTGAACTGTGTCCAAACACACCATCCCCCGGGAAGATCCCTACAATATATATATATATTATTTATTTATTTTTATTATTATTGTTATTATTTTTTATTCAAGTGTGAATTCTCCATGGAAATACAAGACATACCCTAAAAATAAGATAAAGCACATCTTTGGGAGCAAAAAATTATATAAAGCACTGTCTTATTTTCAGGGAAATATGGCATGTTCACACAACGTAATGTATTAGAAAAGAACGGATGCTGATTGCAATGGAATCAGCGTCCGTTCTTTACTGCAGGGGCAGAATTGCATTGCAGTCAATGCAATAGCGCCCACTGTGTTCACAATGTGTTCATAACTGCCTATTATTTCCGGACACTGTTCAGTGAACAGCATCTGGAAATAATAGCTGTTCACACAATGCAATGTGTTACGGCGGCGGCCGACGCACTTTACATTGAAGTAAATGCCTAATTGATTTGCAGGCTCAACCAACAGTGCCTGCAAATCAATGTTTAAAAAAGAATGTTCCCGCAGCTGATACAGAGGTATCTGCTGAAGGAACGTCCTGAATGCAGCCCGGTGGGCGACAGTTTAACAGCGACCGTTGTTATGCAATGAACGCTATTATGCAATGAACGCTATTAAACTAAGTGTGAACATAGCCTATGATTGGTTTTAAGAGTAGTTTGAAGTTTTTCCCTTTCATTAGTTTGGACCCCTCAGTGGCTTTTTGCTGGCTAAAGTAAAGGCAGTGGATTCTAGGGCTTCTTAGTCTGAATCTGGAGATATAACTCTTATTTTAACCCGCTACTCCAGCACTGAGATACGTGTTATATGTTTTATGCAAATTAGTAAATAAAGCCTGTATGCAGGCCTTGGGGCATTAGTTAGGAGATTAGGGGGCAATGTGGCTAGGCTTCTGCATACCCTATGAGCTTTATCTCCTACTTTGCATAAAATGTCTACAGCTTATATCTCAGCGCTGGATCAATAGATTGGAATAAGAGTTGGCTTCCTTTCGTGGTGACTGCATGCACCAAACATTTTCTGTTACTTTATGGGGGGAGGGGGGTGTTGGTTACGGGGTGAAAACCTTTTTGGCCATTCTGAATTTTGCTATAGGGCCCAAGTAAAAGTGACAGTGATCAGTGACGGCTGACCGTGTCTTTTGAGCTGTCTTTAAAATTTATCAGCATCGGACGCACATCTTTCTTTGTAAACAGGGTTATGTGTGGCTGATAACAATAAATAAAAACTGACAGCACAGAGTATACAGTGTATACTTACCATCAGAGCTGCTTGTAATCTGGCTCTCCAGACCTCTGACTTCTGGCTTTATCTTTAGGCCCTGCTCCCTTTAGAATAATTGGCAGAGGAGACAGTGCCTGAAAATACAAGAAAGAGAGAGGGAGAGAGGTATAAAAGAGCAGGATGCTGTATAACGAGCAGTGCAGATGGTAAGTATACACTGCTTGTTTATATACACATCTGTGTATTCAGTTTCCGTGGCTGTATGAACAATACAGGAATCGTTCGTGTAGCCCGGCTACTCAATTAGTTGGGCCATGTAAAGACACTGCAACGAGCACTGATTTTGCCCCTGTGAACACTTTTTCTGCACAGTGGTCACTTTTCAGGGGCACTCTAACCTCCTTTCGAGCTGTGATTGTAGCACAGCTACAATTGGCCAAATGGTTTTCTGAACGATAACTGTTCGACAACTGTGACTATCCTACTGATATGGAGGCGAGTGATCAATGGAATAAAATTTAATAATGTGGAATTTTTTTTATTATAAATTCTAATTCTATACAAGATAGAGACCTCTTTATTAAAACCAGTTAAAGTCAAAATTCTTCATGAAAATGCGAAATATGTTAAGCTGAATGCGTTCTTTTCTTTCTATAGAGGTGCCAAAGGTCGGGATAACTGACATGTAAATAGGTAAAATAGATTCCACAATACATGTGAAATAAAAATGATAATGCCTCTGACCTCCAGAAAACACATAGAAAAGCTCCTTGCTAATTCCTGTCTGCATTCAAACAAGGCGGATTTCATAACGTTCTTTTAATGTTGAGAATGTAAAGTACCTTACAAAACAAACCAGAGCGGCCCAAGGATCAAATACTACATTACAATAGCTGACATGTCAACACGAAACTCAAGCCGAATGGAAGGAATATAAATTAACTAGGGGCATGCTGCTGCAACCGGCGGTATTTTAATGATAGATCCTTGCTATGACTTAATAAGAAACTTCATAGACAATGTTACATAGGGGAGAAGGAATTCTTAAAATACAGACATTGTCCTCATTATACAATGAAAAGTTATCAATGCTCTCATATACGGCTAATATAGACCCAATGCATTATCATATAACTCAAAGAGAGATCATGGTGTACAGAATTTATAACAAAATCTCAAATTCAGCTCTGCTTCATATGTTATTGCATAAAAATTCTCCTGGCAGTCAGGGAATGAAAGAGTTAAAAGATTAATCCAGCGAGAATTCTGCCTTGAAAAGCTGCATTGAGAATCTGCTGTGCAGCTCGGAACAATGGATTTCTCTTACCCTTCCTGGTTCTTAACACTATCGTTTCCAGTTTGCTGAACATACTGTAGAACATAGTAGAAAATTACAAGAAAATTTCACATTTTATAAATGGCCTAGTGATTTGTGAGCTAATAATTTTTTGCCTAAATGCTTTTTACATGGAAGATACTGTAAGTACTGTATAAGCTTCTATTTTTCCTTATTGAAAGAAATGAAGAAATAAAGACGTGTTATTAGACTGGGTTGATGGGTTTTTGCTGTGTGTAATTTGGCGTATGTTACAGTATGCGTCACAATACACTATGGAAAATGCTTCCCATTGGTAATACTGTAAAGTGCAAGGCGTAATATTATTATTATTTTTGTTATTATTTTGGTCCCTATATTAAATATAAAATATAGGTGTCATGTTACTGCAGGTAGTTTTCAGTCAGGGAAGGAACAAGGTGGCAGTGAACCCTGACCTTGACCCCGCCCACTGTCCCTGCCTACTTATCTCAGATAGGCCTAGGCGACTGCGGGCAACTGAGTTACAGTCTCTGACTTGCCATAGCATGACAACACAAAACATGTACCCAAAAGAAGAAAATAAAGCATATGCAGAAAGAGGTAGCATATCAACTAATACTTCATTAAGGCAAAATTACTATAAAGAAAATACTAAACAGGAGCAAAGGGAGAAAAGCCCTAAATACTACCAAACATTTAAAGCGAATGTACTGTGAGGTGTCAGGTACATTAATTTAAACATGACCCACGAATAGATTGGTGCCGCCGCAGGGAAGCCGGTGCCGCGGTTCAAAAAATGCCAGCGCTGATCTATCCGTGGGTCATGTTAAAGCGAATGAACCTGATGGTACATTTGCTTTAAAATGTCACACATTGGTCCCGTTTGCATCCAAGCTGGGATCCCTGGGAAGCCATGAGGATAGCGGGACACATGGGGTGCCTTTGTCCCCACCTGAGCCTTCTATTCTCACTCCTCACTCTGTTGCGAGCTTTGGGACCTTGGCGTACTCATTTACGGGTCTTCACTGATTGTGCCCTACACTAGGAGGCACCCCTTGGCAACGGGCTTCCTTCTCTGGAGAGAGGGATATCTGGCTATTCCCGTGTTTTGAGACTCGTAACTGAGGCTCCACGGACCCCTTCTTTGCATATTCAAATTTTGTAGGGGACAATCAGTGGAGACCCGTAAATAAGTACTCACTTGGATTTTTTTCGCTGCTCTCCCTGAGTTCAATGATTGTTGTGTTTTTTTTGGTCTATTTTTCATTGCCCCCGGTAGCCAGAATCCTACTTTACACTGATGAGGGGCAAATACCCTGAAACTGCAGTCTGAGGATGGATGCCTAGCCTTGGTAACCTTTGTCTTATGTCGTTATACTCGCCACAGAGTTAGACTTTGACTTACAGGGGCCACCCTGGTGTTTCCCTATTTAGGTCCCAAAGCTCGCAACAGAGTGAGGACCTGAGGGACTACGTATCAGGGTGGTTTGGTGCTCTCCCCACTAGGAGGCACCCCTTAGCAACGGGCTTCCTTCTCTGGAGAGAGGGATATCTGGCTATTCCTGTGTTTTGAGACTCGTAACTGAGGCTCCACGGACCCCTTCTTTGCATATTCAAATTTTGTAGGGGACAATCAGTGGAGACCCCTAAATGAGTACTCCATTGGATTTTTTTGCTGCTCTCCCTGAGTTCATTGATTGTTGTGTTTTGATCTATATACTGCATTATTTACAGGTTTTATGAGATTACTTTTTCTGGTTGTTACCCCATGTGATGTTGTCTAGGGCCAGATTGTTTGGGGAATCCCAGCTTGGACGCTTTTTAATGTTTGGCATTATTTGGGGTTTGTCTGCCTAGTTTTACTGCTCCTGTTTAGTATTTTTGTATATAAATTTTGCCTTACTAAAGTATTGGTTGATGTGCTACCTGCATATGTTTTTTTTTTTTCTTTTTAGGGTATTTTTGGGGGGGTTACATGACATAAAACATGGACTAGACAAACAAATAGGAAAATCCGAAATCCAGAGTCAAATCAAATGGGCGGCAAAGTGCACAATTAGAATCCAAAGAGTGGTCAGGTAACAATAGCCAAGGTCAGGGAAGCCAGATAACAATAGCCAGGGTCAGGAAAGCCAGAATAATAAAGCAGAAACAACAGAGGAACGCCAAGCACGCTAGAAAATCCAGTCTAGATAGCCAGCGAATATCATAGGAACTAGGGGATGTATATGTATAATGTCAGGGGTCTGGTCCAGAATGTGATTGGTCCAGCCCCCTGATCCTCACTATGCACACATGCTGTAATAAACATTTGACTGTCAGGGGCACCTACCATTCACACAGAAACTCCCGCTGGGTGACATAGACCTGCGACACCTTGCGTTGCCATGGACGTCGTTGGTACTCTATGGCGTCACCCGTCAGAGAGCGCCTGCAAGATTTGAAATGCGCTCCGTAGTGCACTCACTGTGTGGCTGCTGGAGTGTGATCCTGGTGGCCTAGGGTGGTGCTCCAGCATAAGAGAAGGACGTCACTGGAGCACTAGAAGGTAAGTCACTAGCAATAGGTATGTACCTATTTTGAATGCATTCTTTGCAGAAGTTCAGGACATAGATTAGCCAAACTGTATACACAGCAGAACTCCCAGGCTACCCTTTGGTTCCTCTTGCCTATTCCTATGGAAAAATAAACTGGATAGAAAAGTAGGGAGAGAATGGAAGGAGGGAGAAATGGATAGAGATGAGCGGATTTCCCAGAGTTCGGGTTTGTATGAACCTGAACTATCGGCATCTGACTCCCGCTGTCTGCCGACTCCGTGCAGTGGGTGGATACAGCCTAAGGAACGCCTAGAAAACTGGGATACAGCCATTGGCATAGGCTGTTTCCCATACGAACCCGAACTTTGGGAAATCCGCTCATCTCTAGAAATGGAAAAAGGAAGGGAAAACAGGAAAAAGGAAGAAAGGAAATTACTATGAAATGTTGAAACAGCCTATATCTTCTTTTGATAATGTTGCTGTGCAGTTATAATAATATAGAAGGATCTACAGTGCAAATTCTTTAATCAATATAAAGAGTTTGTAAACATGTAGGGGGGGATTTATGAAGACTGGCGTACAAGTACGCCGGTCTTATATTAAGCTCCACCCCCTTTTTGCAGCAGGATTCACTAAGAGGCGTACGCTTCCAGCAGGTGTAGATTTGCGTCATGATTTGCGCCTGTGAGCAGGCGTAAATGACGATAAATGAGATGCGGGAGGAGGGCACGCCTCTTCTCCGCCTCATCACGCCCCCGCAAGCTCCGCCAGCCTGCACATTGGGCGAGCGGGGCGCACGGGAGGCGTACGCCAGGGAGAAAGGGCGAATCTGCTACTTCTCCCTGGCGTACACCTCTGGCGTACCATTCATAAATCCCCCGCGTAGATTTTAGTGTAAAACAAAACATAAATTTATTTATGATGAATTTCCTATTATTCCTATTATATTTGTACCATATAAGTCAATGTGAGTATATGGGCAGGGGAGGGGTAAGCTGCCACCAAACAGATCCGGTACTGGTTTATCTCTCCAAAAATAAAAATGTCTGTCAGTGAAAATTCATTATGCCTGACTTCTATTTTCACTACCACCATCTGTCAGTGGAAAGTCAAGAGGCCCCCATGTCATATACAGTACTTCAATATAACATATCTGTGAGTAGCAAAAGTATCTGGTATGACCCCCTTGTGCAGCAGTAACTACATCTAAATGTTTCCAGTAATTGGTGATCCGTCCTCCACATGTCAGGTCCTTCCAAAACATTTCCATTGGATTAAGGTCAGGACTTTGACTTGATCATTCCAAACCTTTACTTTTACTCCTCTTATCCATTCTTTGGTAGAACAATTTCGGTGATTATGATTGTTGTCTTGCTGCATGACCCACATTCTCTAGAGATTCAGCTCACAGACAGATGGGCTGAAGTTTTCCTGTAGTATCATTCAGAATGCATTGTATTATCAATGAAGGCAAGCCGTCCTGGCCCAGATGCAGCAAAACAGACCTATACCATGATACTACCATCATTGTGTAAAGTGATAAGCGAATAGTATTTGATCGAATAGCTATTACTACAACGCTATTTGAGCTATTTGTTTTCTTTCGAATATTTAAACGAAAACACAGTAAACTTTGATTCGCCCTCCCACCCCCCTGGCACTAGGAATAGGCAGGACTTTAAAACTCTAACTGTGATTGGCTGGCTAAACTATGTCACCTCCTAAGTATACGAATAGGGGTTTTCAGATTCGTGTCAGTTGCTGGTTGGAGCTAGAGAGGGGCAGGCTGTTCACCAGGGAGAGTTAGCTTTTGGGTGAAGTTAGGTAGGAAGGGACTTCTTAGGGTTAAAAGTATAGAAAGCAGAGACTTAGAAGGTGTTTTGAGACAGTGTGTTCAGGGTCCTATTAGACTAAGGGCCTTATTCCACGGGACGCTTATCGTTCAGATTATCGTTAAGTCGTTCGAATCTAAGCGATAATCGTTCAGTTGAATAGCAGTTAACGATTAACGACCGAACGAGAAATTGTTGATTGCTTAATAAGACCTGGACCTATTTTTATCGTTGCTCGTTCGCAAATTGTTCGTATTGAATAAGACGTTGTTTGGTCGTTCGCAGTAGTGACGAACGCAATAGCGACAACAAGACGACCGCAAGAACGATTATAAGTAACGATTATCGTTACATGTAAATGGGTGAACGATTTCAGGTCTTTCGCAATAGCGGTTGTTTGAGATCGTTTTTTAACATTTATCGACAAACATTAAACGATTGCAAACAAGATTGTTTATCGTTAACCTTAAATTGTTCACCATATTACACAGAACTATAGTCGTTAGTTACGATCGCTATTGCGAACATTACTACGATCGTTTACTCCATCTGATTCCAGCAAAACAATGAACAATTACACTAAACAAGTAGTGAACAAATGCAAAACTTAAGTGAACGAATGTGGAATTACAGCGAATGATTAGCGAACAATTAGCGAACAATAGTTAGCAAATGATAATCGTCCCGTGTAATAAGGCCCTTGGGTAGGAACGGACCCCCAAAAGTCAGATGCAGCCAGGCATGCTTCCCCTGGTGTCCCAGATGTATTCCAGAGGTTTTGAAATTATTTCCTGAGGTTTCATTGTGCACTTGGTGACCTCCTAGTGGTCGAATATTGGTTTCAAAGTCCTGAGTATTTTTCTCCCATAGACTATAGTGGGATTCGATATTCGATCGAATATATGAATATCGGGGGCCATTCGAATCGAATTTCGAATTTTCGAACATTTCACTATTCGCTCATCTCTAATAATAGGAGATTTTTATGCAGAATTGCAGAGTTTATTTCCAAACATAACGCATTTAATTTTGTAACGGTCATGAAAAAAACGTTTATGTCAGCTGATCATTGTGTTCTATTACACAGGACAATTATCGGCCCTTACGGCCGATATCGGCCGATAATCCTTCCGTGTAATAGGGCAAGAGAGCAGTGGTCCTCAGACGTATCTTTTGGTACTGTCATGATATACTTCCACAAACATGTTGTAAAGATCAGATTTTAACCCCTTAATGACCCAGCCCAAAATGGCCTGAATGACTGCGCCAATTTTCATTTTTGCATTTTTGTTTTTCCTCTAAGAGCTATAGCCCTTTTTATTTCTTCATCTACAGGGCCATGTAAAGGCTTGTTTTTTTTTCTAGGAAAAAGTGTATGACGGAACCTCAAAAATATTTTTTATAGGGTGAAATTTGAAAAAAAAATATTTTGTAACTTTTGGAGGGTTTCTGTGTCTACATAATGCACCTAATGGTAAAGCTGACATGATGGGGGAGATTTATCAAACATGGTGTAAAGTGAAACTGGCTCAGTTGCCCCTAGCAGCCAATCAGATTCAACCTTTCATTTTCCAAAGAGTCTGTGAGGAATGAAAAGTGGAATCTGATTGGTTGCTAGGGGCAACTGAGCCAGTTTCACTTTACACCATGTTTGATAAATCTCCCCCGATATCTTTATTCTATATGAAAACAACAGCTACATTTTTACCAATTTTTATTTTATTTTTATAAATGTAGGGAAAAAAATCAGCAACCCTGGGTTTTTTCCCTCTTTTAATTTACGGTATGCAGGAATAATAATCTTACATTTTAATAGTTTTTAATAGTTTATACCTCCGTTAGTCAGGAAAATCGATCGCCTCCCATCCCCCAACCCCTTCCCTCCCCGATTGGAGAGTGACAGGGGAGGTTCCTGTCACTCACACTTAAACACCATGATTGTTGCGGATAGCAGCTGGTCCTCTACCTCTATGAAGCTTGCTTCATACAGCTCCTTGGACCCTATGGTGTACCAGTATGGCTTGGGTTGTTTGAGCCAGCCACCACTGTATCTTATAAGCAGCACATCAGTTTCAATATTTTTATTGCAATTTTCAAGCATTACAAAGAAAAAGTATGACATTGAAAAGTTAAGTATAAGTAAAATATGAATGGACTATAAAACCCAAGTCCTCTGTTTGTCAGAGAATGATTTATGTAAATCTTTTCCAATGCTCTGCGTGCAACTTCTGAAAGGTGGCGTATTCACAGAATTTATCATAAAGGGGTGGGAGACCTTTGATGTTTGTGTTTAAGTAATGGAATATCAACCCGTCTACTCGAACCTTAGAGCCCGTCCAGTTGGCCAAAAGGTCTTATTTGAAGATACTTATAGAAGTCACCCTGAGGTAATAATACATCCAAGATGTCAGATCCAAATCGGCAACTTAGATTTGCAGGAATGAGATAGGAACATTTATTTAGGGAGTCTTGGTAAGGAATGAGGAGTAAGGCTATGTTCACACAAATTCAAAAATAGAGAAAAGTCGTCCGCTATTTCTAGTTAAAAAAACATCCATTATTGCAATGCATTGAAGTCAACGGGATGGCAAACGTCCAATGCACACAGTGTGCAAACTGACGGACGTTATCTGCACAGACGTCAAATTTAATGATCATGACAATTATTTTCAGACGTCTTTTGCAAACAGCGGACGTTATTTTTTGTTGTTCACACACAGTTTTTCTTTTTTAACCTTTCTTTCTCCATTTTTGCTAATAAATTCAATGGACTTTTCAATTAAAGACACATCCTAAGGGCAATTAGTCCATTTAAACTAGAATAATGTGCCAGCAGCTATTATTGCACTGACGGGCAGCCAATCCTCAAAATAACGGACATCATTAAGGACTCAAAATGCCAGATGTCATTTCAAAAATTATAAACCGACAAGAAAAAAGTTGTGTGAACATAGCCTAAGGAGGAGTTTGTTTATGATATGTTATCCAGGTATTATATGAGGAACATACTATCGGGTTTGAGCAGGTGGGACGATTATTATAAGAAAGATTCATGGACCAGTGTGTGCAGGTGAAGACATCAGACGTGTTTATTGGAAAGACCCATAAGAACATGGACACATCGATCACTTCTCACAGAACGTCAACGCGTTTCTGGCGCATGCGCGCCCTTGATCACGTGATCAAGGGCGCGCATGCGCAAGAAACGCGTTGACGTTCTGTGAGAAGTGATCGATGTGTCCATGTTCTTATGGGTCTTTCCAATAAACACGTCTGATGTCTTCACCTGCACACGCTGGTCCATGAATCTTTCTTGGAATACTTGCAGCACATGCTTGAGTGCCGGACCATGCGAGGCAGACTAGCGACCGAGGGGAGCTGGCGTTCTATATACTTCACTGGGACGATTATTATCCCAGAAGGAAATTCAACAAAACATGTTTCATTGTGTACAATGCTGCTGAGGAGCCTATGATAAGTACCCAGGGCAGGTTATCCACCAGTTCCTCAACTGCGATAGCATTGTGGCAGTGTTATACCATTTCAGGTTCAAAATTTCTAGACCTCTTACATAGTTATAAGCACCTTTTCAACTTAGGTGAAAAAAAAGCTGTAGGAACTGCAATGGGGAGTGAGCTAAAGATATTTTGGGAGCAAAAACATTTTGAAGGTTTCCACTTTACCTATCCAAGGGCCAAGGCCTCTTTGGAAATTTCGGCCTAGAAAGATTCATAGTAATCCCTATATAAGGATTTGTGTGTTGCTGAAAGGGTGGTTCCGAAATAAGACAGTCCATTATCTTGCCAAACTAAGTCTGATATGAGAGATTGTTGCACATTTATTGGCATTGCCTGTGTTTTTAGAGAATTTAAATGGTCATAAGAGACGGAGCCAAATTTGTGAATCAAGTGCATTACCCTTGGTAAAGTGGTGGAAGGATGTGTTAGGGAAAATGTTACATTGTCTGCATAAAGGGAAATTACAGAATATCTACCAGCAATATGGGCCAATTTTATATTCGAGTTCGTCCGTATGGTTTGTGCTAGTGGCTCGATGGAAATAATAAAACTGAATAGGGACAGGGGGCATCCCTTTCATATTCCATTGGTAATCTCCAGTTTGTGTGACACAGAACCCTTAGAGAAAACCTTTGTCTATGGGCAAGAATAGAAAGCTCCCATAGGCGTCAATATGGCACCAGAAAACCCCATAGGTTGGAGGACCGAAAAAGGCATACAACCATTGTATCCAATATTCCACTTTATTGTTACATTTTAAGTCTCTGGCTTCTTGCCAACCATGTAAGGAGTTTATCTAGCCCATGATCTTTAATTGTTAATTCTATGCAAAGATGATTATATACGTTTAGGAATATAATTTGAGATCTCTGTGTAATACTTTCTACATCTAAACTCTACATAATTTATCTGTATATGAAAGAGAACGTGGAACATGGGTTGAAAACATGAAGACAAAAACAAGGTATTCTTTGGCAGAAACATGCAGTTTTTAATACAACTACTTGAAAAACTTGCCTTAAATTTCCTGAAATGGAGAAGCTCTGTTATAGCTGTAAAACCCAATTACATTCAGATTCACTGAGTTATTTGACTCTTTCACTCCAGTGCTAGATAGTAAATCTGAAAATGAGAACTTTGGTCTTAAAATTGTCAAAACATTTACCCCTGCACTTAACCTTGTAGAAAAAATACATAATATATGGATTGGCAATTTGATGTCTATTGATACCCAAGGGGCCATACATTGCTTCTGTATGCCTCTGATTACAAAAGAATCAAAACTAATTATGTATGTGCCCTGAAGAAGGGGCCGATACAACCCCCAAAATGCGTAGTAACCAAATATCGAAGCCTCTTCCACAGGTAACATCAGCAACACTTCTTATTTTAGTTGTGTGTGTTATAAAGGTTGGAAAACAGGTTAATATAATATAATAATATACTAGGGCAAAAACAAGTGCTCTGCCCAGAGCACAATTTCCCCAGATATATGCATCATTGTATGACTGTTCACACATTTAAAACACTCACTTTGAGATTAATAAACATGGTGAAATCCTCAACCTTTTTGAGCCTTTTTGTCTTTTTTTCAACAGTTTTTTGAACACTTTTGTTGGCTTTAAGCTCCAACAAATGTTTTAACCCAAAAAGGGCAACTTGCATTTGGATCATATTTTGGGGCTATTTACAGGCCAAAACAAGCATAAATAATAAGTAAGTTTTGGATGTAAATGTCTGAACTAAAGGACATGCTGCTTAATTTAAGGCCATAAAGGTTACAGCCGTAAAATATATTTATTTGCCCTAATGCCCACTGAACTTTCGAGTTCAGGTGTTTTGAGGCTCAAAAACAGCTACAAATACTGTGTGTGAACACAGCCTATGAATGCCTTATCTTTAGGCTGTGTTCACACAATGTTTGTTTTGGGCCATAATTTGGAAGGCTGTCATTTTGATGTGAAACTACGGCCATCCAATAATACGCCCTAAAACAAACGTTGTGTAAATATAGCCTTGGACACTTTTTATGTTCACATGTTGTTTTTTCCCAGATATACAGTATTTTTTAGGCTATGTTAACACTGTGTAAAATAATCCTAAAATATGGTCATATTTTCAATGTAAGGCTATGTTCACACAACATATAGAAAACAGCCATTGTTTTGCACTCAAAAACGGCTGTTGCTGCATTGAAAATTCCATCGAATGCAATCAATGCACAATGGCTAGAAATAATTGGCATGTCAGTTATTTCAAACATATCAAACAACGGCCATTGTTCAATAATTTGTGTAAACAACAGACGTTATTTGCATTGACTTCAAAGCAAATCACTGCGTTATGAAAAGAATGTCCATTGTTTTAATTGAAAACAGCTTTTTTTTTTCTTCATAAAATGTACTTTGTGTAAATATAGCCTAATAATGCGATCCACTGAAGTCAATGGGTAATTGTTGAGCAGTGCACATGCCATATAGAATAAGAGCTGTAATTGATTATGACCATCTAATAAACATAATAAACAATTACAACTGCTGTTTTTTCCACTTGCTCACACATTGTTTTATTTTTAGTCGAAATTACGACTGTATTTTACTTTTATTTAACTGTGTCTGGACATAGCATTAGGCTATGTTTACAAAAAAAAAAATTATTTGAAAATACGGCCACATTTTCCCCTCAAAATAAGTGTGGGCATACCCTGCAACAGTTTTTTTTTCCAGTTATTTATGGCTCAAAAGAGAGTCAAAATAGTGTATAAACATAGCCACAATGCAAAAAATATATATATAAAAACTTCTGACGTCTTTTAAGCCACTTTCTATTGGATGTGATGTTACAAAAGTATAGGGCAACACTTTCATGTGCATGCCCCTTAGAAAATCTGCCCATAAATAATAACCATGCTCGGTATTTACAGCTGTATTTTCACTTCAAAAACATTGTGTGAAAATAGACTCTATAGGGGAGATTTATCAAACATGGTGTAAATTGAAACTGGCTCAGTTGCCCCTAGCAACCAATCAGATTCCACCTCTTATTTTCCAAAGAGTCTGTGAGGAATGAAAGGTGGAATCTGATTGGTTGCTAGGGGCAACTGGGCCAGTTTCACTTTACACCATGTTTGATAAATCTCCCCCTATTACTCTTATTTGGACATGTTCTATAGTGTTATTTATTTTTCCCAGTATTACTTATATGCTGTATGCAGAGAGTATAAGCTTATTATTATCCCAGGAGAGGGTTAGTGTAGTGTAGGTCCATCCCGGGCATGAGGCCACCTTACTGCCGTGGGATGGTACACGCTATTTGCAAATGGTATGACTCATTATTTTTATGAAGATTTGCTTTAGCAGTTGGGGGGGGCTGCTTTTAGTGATTTTCATATCTGTATTGGGTTTATGTCTCTCCATTAGCAATAAGAAGTTGCATTTCTTGTGTTTTTGAATGTTCTATAGTGTGTCAATGTCTACATAGATGCTTTGTATTCAGTCTGCAAAAACTACAAGTTAAAAACAGGACTTTTTTTTTTCAGTCTGGGAGACCAGTCCTGGGAATGTTTTAAGCAAAAAATAAATAACCTTAGGTTTAGCATAGACTGCGAGTCAAATAGTAGCCTGGGCTAAACGCATATGTTTATAATTATGATTACTGAGGGGAATTCAAAACTCTTTAGTGATGGATAGAAAAGGAGGCCCCAGTAAGGGGGGAGCCTCAAAAATATATAAAAGAAAAAAAAAGTTGGAATGGGAAAACCATTTAAGGATAATGGAAAAAACTTGGTTGTAAAAGCTAGAACTAGGTCTCGTTCTTTACTGCTGCACCAAATTCATCCCTTCAGGAAATAGCGAACCACCGCATATACATGGAATTCCTGGTCTTATACTGTGTTTGCCATCAGCTTTGTTATATCAAATTAGTTTTAATATGCAATGTTTGACTTCAGGCTTCTTTCTTCCATAGGAATGTATATAAACCATAATCAGTTTCATTTAAAAAATTTTGTTGGCATAGAGACAAACCCGAGTTGCCCGAGAAGAAATAAAGGACAAATAAAATGAATTTTTGATTCTTTTTTTTTTCTTTCTTTTCTGATTAATTAACACATGTTGTATTTTCTAATCATCTGCTACTTAGAAAATGATTAGAAGAAAGGTCAAGTAGGAAGTATAGATTTTAGAAATGTATCTGAAAGAAAAGTAAATAGTTTTCAAGGTTATAGCAGTAGGTTGATTTTTTTTATTTTTTTTTTATTTTTTTAGTTTTTACGTCTTAACAAAAAAATTGTCTGGATGCATTTGATTTATGTTTTGGCTTTTTTTTATTTCCTATTCATCACTGTACTGCTAGCAACAATGGGGTTGGGGGGTTTCTATACCATAGACATGAGCACTCTCACAATAAAGGATCCTTATCATTGTAAACATTCTAGCAAAAATAAAAGACCGTGTCCACCAATTTTATTAATTATTCCAGTACTTTATAAGTAAAAAATGAAGCAGCTTTGCAAAAAGTCTTAATTAAAAATTTACCATGTAATCCATCATTCTGTGCCTATGTAACCCTATTTGTCTCCATGGCAACAGACTACAAACTCTGTAGTAAGGAGACACATAGATTTGCCTAGGAGCTGAAGACACAAAATATTTTTTATTTAAAGTAACTTTTTTATTTTTTTGTATTTGCAATGAATCAATAATAAATTATTATGGTAAATAATTCTGTTAAATCGTCACTGTTGTGTCAAACATCTTCCCTCTATTTGATATGCTGTGTGATCTGTAACATGTTTGTGTATTACTGAATTTACCAGAAATCATTCCTTACTTCAGAAAAACAGCTTTAACATATTGGTCTGCTGTCCACTACCTGTTCTTAGGAGAATTCTGTCTCTAGTAACAGGTCTGGACAGGCACAGGAAGTGAAGTCAGGGCCTAGCATGTGCTATGTATAGGAGAAAGAGAGCAAGAGAGAGAGAGAAAGATAGAGAGAGAGAGAGAGACTCTTAAAAACCTAGACTGTGTACCAGCAACCTAAGGCAGTCTGCTTACTGAAGATGACCCACAATGTTCCTGAAAGGTAAATCAATGCTTCACCCACCATTCATAGGACATAAAAAAGCAGCTGTCCCTTGAGCAAATACAGTGTACCTACTGGTGTATGTTCACAGTGCTGCTGTGTAATTTTCCCTTTCCCCTCTATCTCTCCTTCTCTGCAAATAAAGGGACAGATTTACTAATTGCTAATAAGGTTAAAGACACAAAAAAAAACGTCCATCAAGCCAAACTTTTAATCGGAGGAAGGCAAAAAAAAACCTGTATAAGTCATCTTTCTACTGCGACATACTATGAGAAAATTGCCTCGCTAGTTGAAATATGAAAGTAAGAATAAGTCCCTGGATCAACATCTCATTTGTAGAAATCTAGCAGCCTTAACTTGGCGTATAACAGGATATCTGTCAAGAAAGGCAGCTCGGCCTTAAATAATAAATCAGTCCCGGAGACTGGTTGTCCTAAAGAATCCCACAGTCTTACTGCTCTTACAGTAAAGAACCCCCACCTATGATGATGATTCCTTCCTATGATACTGTACAATCATATGTCTGTACATAGTAATTCGATGTGTAAATGTGTTATTAACATTAGCCTAAATGAAGACAGCATAAAACTAGATCAAACAGATAGAAACTGGGTCCAGTATATCAGATTTTTGACCCCTTTTAGCTTCTCCCTTTTCAAACACATTTTTAAACTGTCTAATGAGGTATACAAAGTCTCTGAACACTTAATAATTTCGGCACATGGCATATTCCCCAGTTTTTGGAGCAATTGAAGTAAAAAATTTGGCACATTTTTCTTAATAAATCTCCCCCAATGTGTCTTTTCAATTTCCTGAAATACCAAAAGTTAAAACTGCTGTTAGGCAATGGCGTATTAATGATCATGAAAAAATAAAGGTAAAAATGCTAATGGTTTTTTCTTTTAGAAATTTTTGTGACCTGGTCCCAACCAGTCAACAACAACAAAAAAAATTGCTCTTAACCACCCATAGGCTATGTTCACACAACGTCAAAACTGATGAAAAAACAGACGATTTTCATATAAAAAAAATGGCTGCGATTTAACTGACTGCCATGGCAATGCATTGAAGTCAATGGGAAGACGGACGTCCAATGCACACAGTGTATTGAAAAACTGACGTTTTTGCCGCGGACGTCAAAATAATGAACATGATCATTATTTTCGGACGTCATTTGCAAACAGCGGATGTTTTTTATTAGTAGTTCACACACAGTTTTCCTTTTTCCACTGTTCTTTCTTTACTATTAAATTCAATGGACTTTTCAATTAAGACACACCCAGCCAGACAGCTAAATAACGTCCGTTATTTTAGACTCAAAATAACGGACATCATTTTAAACTGAGCTGAAAAAACGTTGTGTGAACATAGCCTTATGAAGATGTGTGATTTTGCTGACCTGTACATGCTCTGTGTATTCTTGTTATTTCTTCATTGACAAGTAGAGATGAGCGGATTTACAGTAAGTTCAGGTTTGTGAAACACCAAATGCTCAGCATTTAACTCCCGGGTCACTGGAGAAGATGGATGCAGTTCTAGGGTTACCTGGAAAATATGGATAAAGACATAGGTGAAGCTGACTTGTAAACACGCTCATTTCTAGTGACATAGAAGTTATGTATTAACTTTGGGCCTAGGAGATAAAACCCACAGGTGGCCTTTTCGGCTGCAAAAATGTTTGGCCGGTCAATCTAAACAGATGGGCGTTTACATGCAGGCATAAGGGCATTGTGTGGGAAGTCTTACAAATCCTCAATCAACAGTAGACAGAGTACAATACGCTGTCTCCTTCTGTGATGAAGCGATAAGTAAAACCTTTAGGCTATGTTCCCACCATGTACTGGTAAGCTCTAACAACAGCAGTTGTGGTAAAACAACAGCTGGAATTTAATCTTCATAATCTGGATGTTGTTATACAACAACGGCCATTGTTAGCATTTATCAGTACGAAGTGGGAACGTAGCCTTAAAGCAGCGGTGAGGAACCTCTGGCCTGCGGGCTGCATCCAGCCCCTGAGACCTCCCGATGCGGCCCCGCGGCTCCCCTGTGGTGTGCGCGCCGATCTGGTGGGGCAGGAGACAGCATTCACAGCATCTTTCTGTGTCTGTGACGTAGGAAGATGTTGTGAGTGCCGTCCCCTTCCCCACCAGAGCAGCGCACGTCTTCCTTCTCCCGCGGGCCGCGCACAATGACGTCATTTCATCTCGCACCGCTTGCAGGAGAAGACCGGCAAAGTCTGGAGGGGAGAGAAGAGGACCTGGGCAGCATGGGAGTGGAGGAAAGGTGAGTGGGATGTTTATTTTTTTTATTTGGGACAGGCTTTGGGGGGTTAACTAGGCTACCAGGGACATGACTGGGGAGGGGGGGGGGGGGTTAACTAGGATAACACCCACGCTACTAACTGCCACGCACAATATGCGGCCCTCGAATGATTTTATTAATGCCCGACTGGCCCTCGACATGGAAAATGTTCCCCACCCCTGCCTTAAAGGGTAAAGGGCAAAGGGCTGTCTTAATAGGTTTAGTTAACAAGATGTGCAATAAATGAAAAAATGCCTCTGTTGGTAGCATTTTCCATCAGTATGCATCCAATACCGTATTTTCAGGAGTATAAGGCAACTGGGCGTATAAGATGATCCTTGACTTTTAAGAAGATTGTCAGGGGTTCGCCTTATACGCTGGAAAATGTTAACCTCTGCCTGACTGCAGCTAAATAAAAAAGCAAACAAACATTAAACTCACCTGGGGCCCTTCCGGCATTGGCGCGCCGCCCATACCGTTCCTGGTGCAGGCAGTGTGACGTACACTACCTGCGCCGGAAACTGAGATCCCTGAATCTCTCCTGGGCAGCTGAGCATCTCAAGGGAGAGGCTTGGAGACTGCCGGGAGAGCTTCGGGAGAATGAGAGAGGCTTCGGGAACTTCCGGCGCCTCTCTCATTCTCCTGAAGCTCTCCCGGCAGCTGAGCATCTCCGAGCCTCTCTGACCGGGAGAGGTTCGGCGATCTCTGTCTCCGGCGCAGGTAGTGTACATCAAGCTGCCTGCACAAGGAACGGTATGGGAGGCACGCCGATGCTGGGAAAGGGCCCCAGGTAAGTGAAATGGGGCGACCATACCCAGCGTATAAGACGACCCCCGACTTCTAAGAAGATTTTTCAGAGTTAAAAAGTCGTCTTATACGCCGGAAAATACGGTAATATTCCTTTGTGTTGTCACACTGGATACTGGTATGGCAGCCATCAGGGACCAGTATTCCTACACATTTCGAAAATACTTTTTTTTTCATCAGGGACTGGACTGGTTGCATGTTGTAAAAAGAGCAATCTTTCCAGATGATTGAGCAGGATCACATAACGCTTGTGCTATTAATATAGTATGTCTGTGCAGTCAAAGCAATGTGGCACTTTGCTAATGATTATAACGGAATATTTTAGTTTGACAATATGTTTAAAAATTATGTATTCAGAGCAGGGAAGCCTATTGTTTCAGAGCAGCAAAGATTGACATAGTGTCTGGAGCTGTGAGTATCACTAGGAATAATACGATTGTTAGAGACTCTGTGTCTGGCTTCACCTCGCCTATGGAGATAGCATGCTGTCGGCCTTATAACACTCCCACACACACTGCTCTAGCTCTTATCATTGTGGTAGAAAAAGTTTATCTCTTTCTTAAATAAAAAGCAGAAATATAAGTGCACATTATTGTGTAGGTGTTATTACCCTGCGTAAATATTAGCAGGTAATAGAATCAATGTAATTAACCATTTTCAAATTCCCATTTGGTATAATGTATTGTGAGAGACAGTTATTTGGTTGGTCCCTGAATCACATTATCTGGTATGTGACTGTGGATTTTATGACTTTATAATGCTCCGTTCATGCCACCATTATGGCAGCTATGTCAATAGTGGACCTAGAAACAGAAGACACCAACAGCACCCAATGAACTCTATTGATCTATAATTGGGTCCATGAGTTCCATTGTTGCATGCTGCGCTAATGCTATTTTTCCCATATAGTCTGACAGAACTACTGGCAGAGGCCTCACAATGAGCCTCTGATCATAGTAGTAACCCAGCCTCAGTCTACTCTGCGCTCCACCATCCAAAATAGTAGAAAAGGCATTGGTGGAGATTTATCAAACATGGTGTAAAGTGAAACTGGCTCAGTTGCCCCTAGCAACCAATCAGATTCCACCTTTCATTTTCCAAAGAGTCTGTGAGGAATGAATAATGGAATCTGATTGGTTATTAGGGGCAACTGAGCCAGTTTCACTTTACACCATGTTTGATAAATCTCCCCCATTGTGTTCAATAATCATACCCATTTAGTAGTACTAAGATGTGTAAAAGGTCAGCAGATGTGGACCCGCTGTGCTATCCAAGCAGTTTGGCATTGGGTGATGGTCAGTAGTAGAGTTTTAGGGTACGTTCACACGTACCAGATCCGCAGTGGATTTCTCACTGCTTATTTGAAGCGAGATCCGCTGCGGATCCCTGCCCAGTAAACAAACTCGCAGCAGGATGCACATCCCGCTGCAAGTTTGTCAGCAGCCCGCCCCGTTTACCTTCTGGAGATTACCAGGTGACTTCCCATGAGCAGTCACTGTGTGGGTAGCAGCTGGCCCAGCAGACCAAAGTGTCAGGCAAAGTAGTTAGGTACAAGGAAGGCAATCAAAGTAGGTGGCACCCAGGGCCCAGGAAAAAAGTGGAGTTAGGAAATCTGTCACAGGTCAATATAGTGGATATCAGGAGAATAACACGTTTGTAATAGACATAAAGAACCGCATTATTGCTCAAGCAAAGGTGAGCAGATGGAGCAGCCTTAAATAGGTAGTGCTGAGCTCAGATATATGGGGAAAAGAGGAGTGCATGTGCTGGTAAGAGTAACTGGGTTCACACTACGTATATTTGAGGCTGTATATTTGAGGCTGTATAGCAACCACAACAAGGAGTGGATTGAAAACACAGAAATGATCTGTTCACATAATGTTAAAATTGAGTGAATGGCCGCCATTTAATGGCAAATATTTGCTGTTATTTTAAAACAACGGCCTCATATATTGAAATAATGGCAGTTATTTACCGTTATATGACGGCCATCCACTCAGTTTCAACATTGTGTGAACAGATCCTTTCTGTGTTTTCTGTGGTTTTGGTTGCTATGAGGACCTGACATGAGGACCAAATACAGCCTCAAATATACATAGTGTGAACCCAGCCTAATAGTGCATGCACGCACCCTACAAGCCAGAACAGGTACAGCAGCAGGAGAGAAACCAGTATGATGGATGCTGGGAAGAAAGAGTGGGGTAGAAACAGAAACCCAGCAGCAGTGAGTGCCAAGGACAGTATTCACTACAGATAAATTGCATAATACTTTCAGGTTTCATAAATCATATATGTATTTTTATCTAAAATCAACAAGAGTTTTTTTGGGCACTCTGGCCTGTAAAAATAAAAAAAAGAAGCCATACTCACCCACCCTGATTGCCGACTGCTGCCATTTTAACAGCGCTCTGTGCTTGCTGGCCTAAACCTCTGCCTGCATCCTATAGCACAATTTTCTTGTAGAAAATGTCCAGTTAGGTAATCACTGTGCGCAGTTGGGATCCACCTCAGCTAGTGATTGCTAAACATAAATGAAAGCGTGAAGAAGTAGGAGCTGCAGCATGGGACGGGAGCAGGTGAGTATGCTTCTTAAAGATTACATTTTTACTTTGCCAGAGAAATCTCCTTATTAAAGTGATTTCAAACAATAAATATAAGGTCCTGTAGAAATACACCTACATGTAGCCCTCCGGTATCCCTAATTGATTTATAGCATTAAATATGCCTGACATATAAAGGGTTTCAGTAACCTCATCAGTGTATGACACCTATGCTCTTTGCGTGCTTCAGCTGCAATGCAGAGGGTTACAGTTAAAAAAGACTCATTCTTCTGCTCAGAAGGCAACTAGTCTGTATGTGGATCAGGTTACCTCAGTGCGAAATTCTAGATTTTCCAGTCTGGAATGAAAGCCGGAACTTAAAATCGATGTCAGCTTTTGTGTTGCCTCAGGCTTGGAAGCAAAGATACCATGATGTGCTATACTACACCAAACAAAAATATTCCCATTCTACTATGTATAATCAGAGTCTGTTCTTAGAATGACAAGAGTCACATTAAAATACCTTCCAGCAGCATAGTGCTTGTGGAACGTCTACTAACAGGGCTCAGACTGCATTGCAGTAGATTTTCTGTGTGAAAACATGTACAATGTTTTTATACACTGTATGTATGTGTAAGGAGTCAGGACCTATGCACATGGACATATTAGATTCATAGCCTGCTATGAATCCATACTGTGCCTTTGTGGAAGATGAAAAAAAATGAAAAAATCTATGACTCGCAAAATTATAATGGTATTTTTTGACCTTTGAATTAAATGTTTGTGTCTTTTTTTAATAGACTGGCGCAGGAATGCCAGTGCCGCACTTCTTTTTTGGACCATGGCCTGGTACCGCATGCAGCGCAGGTTTATTCCCAGGCACTCGCCCGCCCATTAGAATCAATGAAGCTTCATCACAGAGGAGAGGCGAGTTCGTCACACTGGGGGCCGGCGAGCCAGCCCCCAAGTAATTCAGGCCGGGCCGATTCTTGGGAAGAAACGAGCCACATGTGTGGGAACTGGGCCGCGGTAAAAAAAAAAAAAAGGACCGCGGCACCAGCAGCCCCGCGGTCTATTCATGTAAAAAACAGAAAGTGATGTACCTAGTGGTACATTCGCTTTAACTCCAACTTATTTTTATTCAGCTTATTAAAACTTGTCCAAAAAACAACATAATTGATAACAACATTGATACATAACAACAAGTTATGTATCAAAACTATGGATGGTCCGAACCGAGTTCGGTTCGGGTTCATACGAACTCGAACCCTCGGTAATGATTCCCGCTGTCTGCCCTCTCCGTGCAGCGGGCGGATCGAGCGGGAGGACCGCCTGGAAAACTGGGATACAGCCATAGCCATAGGCTGTATCCCAGTTTTCCAGGCTGTCCTTCCGCTGTATCCACCCGCTCCACGGAGCGGGCAGACAGCGGGAATCTGATGCCGAGCGTTCGGGTTCATAAGAATCCGAACCTCGGCAGGTTCGGACCATTCCTAATCAAAATATATCCGCTAAGGCCATAGTCACACCATAAGGCTGTTTGTAGCTGCATTGCCGCAGCTATGGACAGCACTATGGATATGCATCCATAGTTGTCCACAATTGCACAGACCCATTCATAGGTGAATAGTGAACTGTGCCATAAAGTGGTCCGTACTTGAGACGGACAGAATTTTTTTGAAGCAAGGATCACAGTTTCGGCACGGAGCCATAAGACCTACGGGCAGATAAATGGGGCCATGCATATTAATGGGTCCATTGTCTGTCAGATGTGTGAACCTGGCCTTAAAGTCCTGGCTTATTGAATATATACAAATTCTACCCAAAGATATAAATTGCAGGGAACAGCAACCACTTCTCAATGTAATACCTAAATTCTAGTTAAACAAATGCAATAGGGCAGAGAGCTTCATAAGCACTAGGTATTGTATTGTATCAAGTGGAAATTACTCCACATCTCTCATATCAACCTTTTGAGGGCAACACCATATTGTAACGCCTGGAGTAGTGGATCCACTGGACCGTCACCAGCGATGACTGGACCGTCACTGGACCGTCACCACCGTGGCCATGACACATATTTATGCAATACCCTAGGAGGGCACTTGTCCATCCATCATGTGGCTCTAGCCTTAAATCATAGTGGTTTCACTTCACTATATCTAATACACCGCACACCCTTCAGCTGTTGTAAAACTACAACCCCCATCATGCCTGGGTAGCTAAAGCTTTGTCTGTCAGGGCATAATTGGAATTGTAGTTTTTCGACACCTGGAGGGACAAGAGTTCGACACCTCTGCAATACACCGAGCAGATAAACCACTATGGTAAGCGGACTCGGAGCCAGGAGAAAGATACAAAATAAAGAGCATGTAAATTTGATTGACAGCAACAGAAATAGTGCTGGGGGCTTCCAATCTGACACGAAACGGTATTTACAGAGCAGAAAGACATAAAGGAAGATTCTGCGAGCTGTAATATGTTTGTTTTCTGCTTTCGGTGATACAGTATGGTTTTAACATTGTAATAGCTAGTAGCTGTTATCTATTATAACACAGTTTCTCTTACACTAGGAAATACTAGGAAATGTGTCACTTGTTAAAGCATACTGTATTTGTCATTTCAGATAACAATATAGGATAAGCTGTTGGTGTGGTAGCACTATTCCTAATCATTATATAATTTGTATACGGCATTTTTCCTAAGATTACTGTTCTGCAGGCTTCAACTCAAGTGTTCATTGTCGTTCAGACTAGACTCTATGATGTCTCCCATAGACAGCACCCACCAGGCATCACTCTTTCCTATACCTCTATAGCGGCAGCATGGTGGGCATTGCTGGGCAGTGCTGCACTGTAAATGCAGCACTGGGGTAAGGGCCCTATTCCAGGGGAAGATTATCGTTCGCATAATCGTTAACGATAAACAATTTCAAACGACCGCTATTGCGAACGGCCTGAAATCGTTCACCCATTTACATGGAACGATAATCGTTACTTATGGTCGTTCTTGCGGTCGTCTTGTCACTATTGCATTTGTCGCTACTGTGAACGAAGTCTTATTCAATGCGAACGATTTGCGAACGAGCAACGATAAAAATAGGTCCAGGTCTTATTAAGCGATCAACGATTTCTCGTTTGTCGTTTAATCGTTAACTGCTATTCAACCGAACGATTATCGCTTAGATCTGTACGATGTAACGATAATTCAAACAATAATCGTCCCGTGGAATAGGGCCGTAAGATCCAATAGTCTTTCTTTGTCTGCCTGTAGCTTTTCCCAGCCACTTCCTCTCCTCCCTTTTCTCCATTCTTTCCCATTAGATTTCTATGGGCAGCAAGTAATCTGATTCTTCAGTGTGTTAATGAGAAGGAGAAATGGAATGCAGAAAAAAGAGGCTGAAACTGCATCAAGTTGGAATGCAAAGGAAAGTTTAAAGTGAATTTTATAACTAAAGGACACAAAAGTCTTTTTGTTTGCGCTATACAGTATCATTATTGCCTTTACATGGGACTAGATAAGGTACGTCCTACAGTCAGTCTTGCTGCCAGGGGTAGCGACCTGGGGGTTGCCTGCCGCAGCAAGTCCAACGCACCTTGCGGTGGGCACTGGTCAAAACTAGTGGCCCCTTAGACTCTGCCTTCCCAGTGTTCCGTCAGGGCCTGGAAAGACCACTCAGTGAACTACTCATAGCTTGACTGACTTTTTCTGATGAGACGCTCAGCTGCCTGGGAGAGCTTCAGGGACTTCGAGTGCAGGCAGTGTCTCTGCATCACGCTGCCTGCGCTTGGAACATGACGGGAGATGCATAGCTGGCGATAGACAGGTGAGTTCATTATTTTTTTTCAATGGGGGCCCTGCAGCCAGGGGCAGTCTGGCGGTGAGGGGGGTCCTGCCTCTCGCTTCAGTTAACCCCTGCTTGACTGCAGCAGGGCTCCAGCTGGTAAACCCTGCTGTGGTCAGGCAGGGGTTAACATTTTCTGGAGTATAAGACGAACCCCTGAAAGTCTAAAAAATCTGGGGTCGTCTTATACGCCCCGTCGTCTGATACACCGGAAAGTACGGTAACTATTCTGTAATCACTTATACAATCTGCAAAGCGTCTTGTGGAGTTGGTGTCTTCCACTGTATGGTCGCTATTTGGGTTAATTTGTATAGTTGCAAAACAAGAGTCCGTGGAGTCTCGGTTGCGAGTCTCAAAACACGGGATAGCCAGATATCTCTAGCCTGTTGCCACGGGGTGCCTCCATGAGATATCTGGCTATCCCGTGTTTTGAGACTTGCAACCGAGACTCCACGGACTCTTGTTTTGCATATTTAAATTTTTGGGGGCATCAGTGGAGACTCTTGATTGAGTACTTCATTGGAGTTTTTTTCACTGTTCTCCTTGAGTTCAGTGATTACTGGGTTTTCTTGGTCGATTTGTTATTGCCCCAACTAGCCAGAATCCTACTCCACACTGACGAGGGGCAAATACCCAGAAACGGCTGTCTGTGGATGGAAGCCTGCCTTGGCAAGCCCTTGTCATGATCGCAATACTCGCACCTTGAGTTAGACATTGACAAAAGGGGCCATCCTGTTGTTTCCCTGTCTATGTTCCAATACTCGCAACCGAGTGGGACTTAAGGGGTTATTTATCAGGGTGGTGTGGTGCTCTCCCCATCATGGAGGCACCCCGTGGCAACAGGCTAGAGATATCTGGCTGCCCCGTGTTTTGAGACTCGCAACCGAGACTCCACGGACTCTTGTTTTGCATATTTAAATTTCTGGGGGCATCAGTGGAGACTCTTGATTGAGTACTTCATTGGAGTTTTTTTTCACTGTTCTCCTTAAGTTCAGTGATTACTGTGTTAATTTGTATAGTTATTTTATTCAAGATCAGTATGCTGGTCTTATTCAGTCACTATTTATTGGTAATGGTAGTGTTGGATGTGGCAGAATTATTTCGGTCTTATATAGGGGTATTATTGGTAATACTGGTTTTCGCATAATGACTTACTATAGTAAATAGTTTGTAACTAGGTTGTTGGTTTGATATGTTAGCATTTGGGGCTTCACTTTTAATTTTATCCAGGGTCAGCCCTTAAAGGGGTCGTCCAGTGAAAATATTTTTCTTTCAAATCACCTGGTTTTAGAAAGTTATATAGATTTTTTATTTACTTCTATTAAAAAATCTCAAGTCTTCCCATACTTATCAGCTGCTGTATGTCCTGCAGGAAGTGTTGTTTTATTTTCAGTCTGCCCTCTGCTGACATCTCTGGCCGAGACAGGAATTGTCCAGAGCAGGAGAGGTTTCCAGGAGAGGAGAGGGGATTCATAGAAAACCAAGACAGAGTTCCTGTCTTGGCCAGAGGTGGCAGCAGAGAGCACTGTGTCAGACTGAAAATAAAACAACCCTTCCTGCAGGACATACGGCAGCTGATAAGCACTGAAAGACTTGAGATTTTTTAATAGAAGTAAATTACAAATCTGTATAACTTTCTGTCACCAGTTGATTTGAAAGAAGAAGATTTTCGCCAGATAACCCATTTAATGAATTTCAGAAGTGGATCTAAAAGGAAGGGGAAAAAAACAAACCAAAAAAAAATTATACCTCTTGTATCCGATCCTGTGTTTGTCTGAAAACTAGTACAGTATGGGTAAATTCAGAAATGCATGCATATGTATAAAATGAATAAAGTAAATAATAACAATGATAAAAGACATTGTCTATCAAAGTGAAGCTTTTCCATTGATGAGGATTTACCATAGAGATACTTTGATTAATTAAATCATATTACACTCTTGTTCCCCTGATCAGTTTGGGTCATTTAGACTTTCCCTTTCCCCAGCCTGCAATGTGTTTGTATTCAGCTTCCGTAGAGTGCTGGTGGATTGCATTGTACTATAATTACGGTAGTGCTAGCCTGTTAAACAGACTGATCTGATAATCAAGATGATTGCCATGCATCGGGAGCGCACTAATTAAGCAGGGATTTTGCGGCATCCCATTTAATGGCAGACTCATATGCAAATATAATGAAAGGAAGACAAGATCAAGAGTTTGCCTTTTTATTCTTTGGTGTAGTGTGGGATACATATAAAATCACCAACATGAAATGCCTATTTTTTATCACTGGTCATTAAATGTATAAAAGGCAATGGGAATAATTATGGTAATGCACATACTAAAAAATTCAGTGTAAATCATGGTGTGGTATTCAGGGTTCTGTATTTAATGTCATATCAGTCATACCAGTGATAACAAAAACAGCATTTAGGTTCGTGTCCAACATAATTTCTTTTTAATTTTGCTGCATTCACTTAGTATTTTTATGCAACCAGAAGTTGCAGTATTAAAGGGGCGCTCCAGCTTTTTTTTTTTTTAATGAAGTGAAGTCAGAAAGTTATGCAGATTTGTTAATTACTTCTATTTAAAAAAATCTCAAGTCTTCCAGTACTTATCTGCTACTGTATGTCCTGCAGGAAGTGGTGTATTCTTTCCAGTCTGTCACAGTTCTCTGTGCTGCCTCCTCTGTCTGTAACAATGCCACATAGATAACTTCTCCTGTACTGTTCCTGTCACAGACAGAGGAGGCAGCAGAGAGCATTGTGTCAGACTGGAAAGAATACACCACTTCCTGCAGGACATACAGCAGCTGCAGGGAGTTGACATATCAGAATGAGGCTAAACAGTTTGCTAAATAAAGGTATTTACCAAGATATTGAACTGCATGTGCGCGACAAGTTAAACTGTGTGAGTTTAAAGCGTAACTGTCATTTCAGGGTAATTTTTTTGAAAACATTAAATATCAACAGTACAAGCGATTTTAAGAAACTTTGTAATAGGTTTTATGTACTAAAAGAGTTTCCTTCTGGACTGAAAAAGCAATCTCCCAGCCTCCCCCCTCACATCAGATGAAGCAGGATTTCTGTCTCCATTATGTGGCTATGGAGAGGGGAGGGGCTGTTAGGAGTGACTGAGCACGGAGCAGTCCTGCACAGCACAACACCCTGCAATCTTCTCTCAGTAAGTTCATAGATAAGCACTGACCTTTCTGACACCTGAATTTAGCGTTTTAGGTGCCCAGAGAGTCTACAAACAGCTGATCTTCATGTCACCTCTTCCTGCTCCCTCATCTTCCTTAGCCCCTCCCCCCTTCATAGGCTTACAATGGAGAGAGCAGAACCCGTCTTCACTGGCTTCTCTGTAATGAAGACGTGTTTGCCTGATAATGCACAGATAAGAAGTCAGAGGGGGAGGCTGGGAGATTGCTTCTTGAGTACAGAAGGAGGCTTTTTTGGCTGATGAAACCTATTACAGAGTTTCTTAAAATTGCTTATACTACTGATTTCTGCAATAAAAAAAAATATGACAGTTACGCTTTGGATCATCAAACAAACACTGACTTCAAGGGAAACTTTCTTTACAGTAGCACAATGACAGAGTTAAAGAAGCACTCAAACTAAAGGTAAAATATCCATTTGTCTTGGACGTCTTAGTTCTGTATTCTGTGGCTGTATTCTCTGGTTGAGCAGTTGCTCAGTACTACGAGTTCCAGAATATATTGCTTTCCCTAACTTTTCCCTCACTTCTCTCACTTTTGCACAGTTAGTGAAGGTGCAACACTTGTTTCTTTCACTCCTTGCCTGCTCAGGTGTAGGCTGGAGAGGCTGGTCAGAGATGGTGAATTACTCGGGGGATGGGAGACAAGATCCAGCCACTCCTCCTGTGACATCAGAGGATGATGCATTGAGAGAGAAGCTGGGGTCAGTACAAATTTTGACTGACAATGAGCAGTGGCTCTGCAGCTTCAGAGGCACCAGCACAGGTAAGTATACCTTATGTTCCCACCAGCCCCTGTCCTCCGTGATTGGTTAAATTTCCCGGAGTTCTCTGTTAATGTGTTAGATAAGCACTATCTGTCCTATAACAGTGTATCTATATAAGAAAGGAAAGACCTGGCCTGGGATTCCCTTCCATTAGTCAGAATTAAAAGCCGCTGCAAAGATCAGACCTAGCTTACCCATCTATTACATGGCTGACCCTATGTCATTTTTCAGTCCGTATATGTTTGCATTAGAACTATACATTTCTGTGCGTCTTAGGATGCATAATGCATGCGATGTAGAATAAAGGAATAATGATTTTCTCATGTGCCCTACACCATGTAGGGTCACACGTCTGATTACCATTACCGGTTTCTACTACACTGAATATATTAACGTACTCCACCCAACCTGTCATGTGAATCACATGTCACTTACATTCACTGTTCACGTCTGGTTTCTATTTTATTCTATCACCATTGGAGACTTATGGGCCAATTTTTGCTCCTTTTTATGATACTTTTTGTTTAGAATGAAACTTTTTTTTTCTATTGAGATTCATGTTGAATTCGATGACGGGGTCATACTTTTTTTTTCTACAAATTTCCTTAGAGATATATTACTAAATATATAGATTTATTACTAAGCTGCAGTTGTGCCAGTGTCTTACTCTTATAGAGAAATCCTGTACAGTATAATTATATCTATTACAAATCATAAGCTCTGCTTTCCTGTCATTTACATGATAATAGGAAGGCAGATCAGCTGTCTATCTCCACGGTGGCGTCTCAGTTACACGTGTACAGGTGATACTTTACAAAGATAATATAGATTTATCACACCGCAAAATGCGTATATACATTTTCTTTTTTTACATTAAAGGGAGACACTGCCCTTCTGCTGCCACCAATGGCGCTGTCGGGAACTGCAGAGTTGCTCAAGCCGAACTAGCAGCAGCGCCGGGTCCCTGAGCAAGGACCCCGGCGGCTGCATGGGGCAGGAGGAGGTCGCGGCGGCGGCCCGGAACACGGGACGCCGCCGCGGCTGTGACAGTACCCCCCCCCCCTTTGGCCTCCCCCTCTTTCTTGCCTGCAGATGGCGGCAAATCAGTGATGAAGTCCATCCCTATGTGGTGCCAGGGAAGGTCTGGAACTGGCAAAGGTTGTAATAGGCCGGCAGGCCTTAGTCGGGAGGACTTGTTTTTGGCACAGATGGTACAGGAAGCCACAAAGTCCTTGACATCTTGGAACAGACTGGACCACCAGTAGTGGCGGGAGATCCGTCGCCCGGTCTTTTGGACTCCAAGGTGCCCGGCCTCCAATGAGGAATGTCCCCACTTCAAAATCCCTCTTCGAAGCGCAGGGTGAACATGGGTCTTTCCGGGGGGTATTCTCTGAAGAGTAGAGGTGACGACTGGCACTAGGCGTTCGGGAGGTATAATGTGGCGAGGGGATGTGGATTTGTGGATGAAATCCTTCTGTAAGTTCTCCCGGATGTAGGAGGACATGGCCTCAGTCTCGGGTACGGAGAGAGGGTACACCCGACCTCGTGGAGAAGAAGTACCAGGAAGGAGGTCTATGGGACAATCGTACGCCCGGTGAGATGGTAGAGAGTCCGCCTCCTCGGCAGAGAAGGCATCCGCCAAGTCTTGGTCTTTCGCCGGTAGGCCGGATAGAGGCTTGGCGGTGTCAAGTGACGACATAGAGTACCTGGTCTGAGGTGACTTGAGACACTGGTTGGAACAGTCCTGACCCCAACTGAGTATCTCCCCGGTTCTCCAGTCCAGCTTAGGGGCATGTAATTGCAGCCAAGGGAGTCCCAGGAGGATGGCGGGAGAAGAATGGGGCAGGACGTAGAAGGATATCTTTTCCTGATGTAAAGGACCCACCTGGAGGACTAGAGGTGCGGTCTGGTAGTACACATGGTCGGTAAGAATCTCGCCCGTGACCGAGGAGATAGTCAGGGGCCTGGCTAGCTGGGTCACGGGTAGCCGCCATCTTTCGACCAATGTTGACGCAATAAAACTGCCTGCTGACCCAGAATCGAGAAGGGCAGTAGTCTGGTGATTTTGTCCTGAGGGTGTCTGGATGGAAACTGGCATAGACAAACTTGGAGAGGTGGCATTCACACCTAGGGACACCTGTCCCACCGGACCTAGGTGCGAGCATTTCCCGGACGCTTGAGGACGTTGGGGACATCTCTGCCGAAAGTGATCAAGGCCACCACAGTAGAGGCAGAGATTCAGCTCCAGACGACGATTTCTCTCATCAGGCGTCAGGCGAGCTCGTTCCACCTGCATAGGAACTTCAGGAGAGGGCTGGGACACCGGAATGTCAGGATTCTGGAAGACCGGCGCCAGCTGGTGATGGCGACGGGACAGGCTTAGTCGTTGTTCATGCCGAACCTCCTCCTCCCTCTCCGAAAAACGAGTATCAACTCTGGTGGCCAGTAAGATGAGTTCGTTCAGGGAGGTAGGTAGGTCTCGGGCGGAAAGCACGTCTCTCACCCGACTGGACAGGCCCTTCTTGAAAGTGGCTATTAGAGCGGCCTCATTCCAGTCCAATTCTGCCGCCAGGGTACGGAACTGGATGGCGTAGTCGCCAACAGAGGAGCTCCCTTGAGAGAGGTTGAGGAGAGCAGTTTCAGCTGAAGAGGCACGGGCAGGTTCCTCAAAGACGGAGCGAAACTCGACTAGGAAGGTTCGGAGATTGGCAGCAGCAGGGTCATCTCGGTCCCACAGCGGCGTGGCCCAGGCCAGAGCTCTACCCTCCAATAGGCTGATGATGAAAGCCACTTTAGAGCGCTCGGTGGGAAACTGACTACTTAAAAGTTCAATATGTATGGTGCACTGAGTCAGGAATCCTCTGCACAACTTGGAATCACCAGAGAATTTGCTTGGGAGAGCCAGTTGAAGTGTAGAAAAAAGCAGCAGGAGGTGGTGTGCGCTGGGCTGTAGTATGCTGCTGTAAGGCGGCAGTGAGTTGCTGGATCTGCTGCGCCTGTTGGGTGACCACTCTGGCTACGTCACGGATATCAGGCACCTCGCCGGGATCCATGGTTGGAGCCTACTGTAACGCCTGGAGTAGTGGATCCACTGGACCGTCACCAGCGATGGCACTAACCTCACCAGGGAGCGGAGTCTAAGGGGCCGCTGGTTTTCACCAGAGCCCGCCGCAAGGCGGGATGGACTTGCTGCGGCAGGCGACCCCCAGGTCGCAACCCCTGGCTTGGTTGCTAGTGACGGCAGGCGAGGCGTGGCAGGAGCAATAGGCAGGAGATGGTGCTGGCAGAGGTCTGTAGGCGTAACCGCAGGTGACAGGCTGAACACAGGAGCAATGGTGTAACAGGGGAGCAGGAACCAGGGACAAGGACTGGGGGCCAGGTAGTGGATAGGAATCAGGAACAAGGACTAGGGACCAGGTAGCGGATAGGAATCAGGAACAACAGGGAGCTGGGCCAAAGGCTATGGGAAGCATGTAGAGGCTCCAACACCTGTAGTGGGGCAGGGCTGGAATAAATAGGGAGTGATTGGTGCAACTAACCAATTAGGGGCGGACTGGCCCTTTAAATCTGAGACAGGGGACGCGCGCGCCGGCCGGCACAGTGAGAGACAGGAGCGGAGGAGAGGTGAGGCGCCCCCAGGGGCCGAACTAGCAGCAGCGCCGGGTCCCTGAGCAAGGACCCCGGCGGCTGCATGGGGCAGGAGGAGGTCGCGGCGGCGGCCCGGAACACGGGATGCCACCGCGGCCGTGACAATGTAACAGGGATCATAGCTTAAAGGGGTTATCCAGCGCTACAAAAACATGGCCACTTTCCCTCTACTGTTGTCTCCAGTTTGGGTGGGGTTTTGAAACTCATTTCCATCGAGGTTAATTGAGCTTAATTGCAAACTTAATTGCAAACCACACCTGAACTGGAGACAACAGTAGGGGGAAAAGTGGCCATGTTTTTGTAGTGCTGGATAACCCCTTTAAGTAGCCCTGCAGTTTCCAACACTGCCATTGGTGGCAAAAAAAAGTATTTTTCTTTTATAAGGTAAGGTTATATGACAAAGTTATAAACGGGAATTTTTTATTATAAGAAATACAAAAATAAATAAATACCAAAATACACCATTAAGATGTGCCTTCAAACCTTTAAAGGAATGTCCACCCTAGAAGACCTTTATTTTATTTTTCTGGGGCTCTCTTTTTTTTATTTTTATGAAAAAGGCTGCCTGGAAAACATTGACACAGTCTAGGGCTGCATTCATCTTCTGCAGCCACTAGTAATCAAATGCCACACTCTCAATGCAGTAAAATCCTAGGTTACATTGTCCCCTGGGAAACATAAATATGCAAAAAAAAGAGCCTGTGGAGCCTCATTTAAGAGTCTCGAACACAGGACTAGCAAGGACAGGACTTATAGGGCCACTTAATATGGTGGTTTTGGTGGTTTCCCTACAGGAGCCACTGCTTGGCTGGGTCCTTCCCGTAGGGATAGCTGGCTAGTCCTGTGTTTCTAGATTCTCCATGTGCTCTTTCTTTGCATATTCATTTTTTCCAGGGAGGAATTCACCTAGGATTTTACTTCATTGAGTGCTTTAACCAGCTGCCGATGTTATTATCTTTGGCTGGCCTCCTTGAGATCAGTGATCTGTTTCTCTTATGTCTTTATTAGGCATTGCGCCCACCTAGTCAGAATCCTGCTCCACACTGATGAGGGGCAATACCCCAAAACAGCTGTCTGTAGATGGATACCTGGTCTTGGTTTTTCCCCTGTCAATACATTGACTTATAGGACCACTTAATATGGTGGTTTTGGTGGTTTCCCCACAGGAGCCACCCCTTGGCTGGGTCCTTCCCAGAGGGATATCTGGCTAGTCCTGTGTTTCAAGACTCTTAAATGAGGCTTCACATGCTCTTTGGCTCTTTTTTTTTTAATATTCTTGTTCTTTGTCTTGTCCCTGATGTTAGGTGTTACATGTTGAATTATGTTTCCTTTTTATGGAATGGTTTGGATAAGTACAAGCCATAATTATGCTTTTAGGGACCTGGGTTTAGACCTGATTAGGGCCAAATTTTCAGTTTCAACTGTTAAAGTAAAATTCAGCTATAGCATGATGATCTTACTAATTTATTTTGAACTGTAGTATTGGAATTTATTGATACTTCTACCTATAAACTTCTCATGCTGGCCTTTGGTTCGGCCTTTCTTATTTAGCTTATGTTTGGCATATCTTTTTGTCTGTTCTTATACTTTCTAATAAAATGCAATAAAACTTTTGTAAACCAAATGCCACACTCCTGGGCTCGGATATTTGCTTATCTCTTTTTGCTCAAAATTAGGACCATATTTTGCTTTAATGTTACAATGTGTGAACATATCTGCAAATTACAAAACCGCAAGGCACAAGTCTGCAAAATCCGCATGTACTGTAGCAAAAGAAAATCCTATATTAACATTAAATGGAATAAGAATCTAGTTGTTCAGGTAAGGTGACAGGGGCAGGTTTAAATAATCTAAAATTTTACCTGTAGTATGAACATTGTCCATTTTTGGCATGCACTGTCCCTTTAAGATACCAAGTGGCACACGCGCATGGGCATGCACCTCTTTGTAAATCTGTCCGGGAAAAAGGAGGTGGGGCTTTATCTAAGACGAACGTACGACTATGCCGGTCTTGATAAATGTCCCCCCTAGTATCTGTATTCTCTATATTCTCTACCACTTACCTTTGTATGTTATGGTGGAATGAATGCATTACTTAGTTACTGGGGGGAAATATGTACATTACTTTATTCTTTCTCTAATAGTTGCCATGTACATATTCAGTGCATAGCCAGAATCGGAGAAGCTCTTGTGCTATATATTGCATTTATGAGAGGTGAGAAGTTCAAAGCAATATTGAGGTTGCCTCAATAGGTTTACATTTCTGGCCAGATCTCAGCTCTGGATGTATAGTTGGTGTACTGGGACACATAAGGAACCATTTGCATGACTCCACCTATATTTCCTACAAAGACCAAACATATTTTCTGGTTTTGTGAAGTGATGTAATCTTATTTAATTATATATATATATATATATTAAACTATTATATTGGAGTGAGAGAGAGAGAGTAAAAAATAAGTATCCACTTTATTAAAAGCTTTACAGTTTTATACCTGGTTTTAAATAAAGCCTTTTAATTATAAATTGGATTGTTGTTCCACAAACAGCATCTACAGGATAGGTTATACATGTATGATGGGACCCTCACTAATCATGAGAACATTCTTAAATTATGAAAGCCATTTATTTTACAAAAAAAAATTCTTATCCCTGTCTCCTGCAAAAAAAAAAAAGCTATGTGTCTCAATTTCCTGCAACCTGACATTCACTGCCTGTTGTTTGGGAAATATTGTCTCTAGTAACTGAGACATCAAGACAGAACACAGGAAGTGAGGTGGGACTTGACTTATGCAATATGCAGGAGAGGGGGCAACAAGCTTGGACTGTGTACCTACAATCTGTGAGCCTTCCTGTATCCTCAAGAAGGATCAAAACTCTGCATGAAAGGTAAGTCTTTATTAGATCTCCCCCAAGAATAGTACCAGCCTGTTCAGTCCAGTGCATCCATTCAGATTTCACTGGCACTATGTTCATGGCATGGCAGTAAGGCTGGGTGCTGTGCTGTATTGTAATTACCAAGACAACAAGGGATGAAGTAACTGTGTGAGTACAACTAGAAAACAGCCTGGCTCTGGCCTCGTAGCCAAAATAGAAAGAATATTAGGTAGCTGTGTATTCCGAAAAGGCAGGTAAGCATTAATGAATGAGTGATTTTCCTATGATTCATCCGTACTCTGCTATAGCAGGTATACATGCTACAACCACAGCAACAACACGTGCATAATATTTGTATTTTATTTATTTGATCACTTACACACAAAAATCATTTCTTTACTTGCATAGTGCCAACATATTCTGCAGCACTGTACAGTCCCATGTCAATGCTTACAATCTCATTTCAACCACGCAAACACAGGAAGAACATACACACTCCTGTTAGTTGCCCTTGGTTGCATTTGAATAAAGGAGAACAGAAAAGCAGGAATAATAACCACTGAGCCACCATGCTGCCCAAAAACGTTGTTAATGTGATTATTAACAATTGGTGAGATTGTGGTAAAAAATAAATACATTGCAAAGACATATTTAAAGGGATATTCCAGTAAATTAATTGTTTTTTACCAGATCTCAGGGTGGGCTGGAAAAGACAAATAGACCTACTCACCTGCCGTTGATTCACCACTAGTCCTACTGCTGTCGGTGTTTCTCTCAACACATTGGAAATATTAGCCTCAGGCAATCGTTGACCATAACAGTGGCCTATCTTATGCAATGATTGGTTGGCATTTCATATGTGTCGAGAGAAGAGCAGAACACACTCAGCAGCAGAGTCTAGCACTGTCAGAATAGCAATGGTAGGGGATCAGTAACAGGTGACTACATCCTTTTTCTTTTTCAGCCTACCCTGAGAGCTGCCAAAGGAAAATTAAAATACATTCTCTGAATAACTCCTTTAAATCTTTTAACATACAGCTTTGGCCACATGGAGTGGGAAGGAAAGTGCCAAGTGGGCTTGGATTAGCATAAAAGAGGTGTGGCTTGGGAAAAAAGGGGCATGGCCTTACCAGGTGTGAGTTGTACTGAAAACTATTTCAGTTAGATTTCAGATGTGCACAAGTAGCCACTAATGTGCCACCTTTAATTAAAGGTAGATCTGGCAAGACCCCCCACCCCCTTCCTACCTCGAACCATAGTAGATAGAGCATCATTCTGGTGAAGTGCTGGGAGGCTTGTGATGGTCCAGGTTAAATAAAGTCGATGCAGTAAAAATCCATCCTGCAGGAAAATGTGCTGTAGTTTGCAAGAGAGCACCCACATGGGAACATAGTCATTTGGTACCAAGACATCAACTTGAAACATAAAGCCAAAGTTACATAGAGATAACATTTAATAATATCGTATAGTAGCCAAGGAGATCCAGAACCTAGCGCAATTGGGAATTTGTGCTTGGACTCAAGGTCCTGTACAACCTGACAGAGTTTTACACATAAAATAAATCTTAAAAAAAAATAATAATAATTACCTGTTCGCTATATTGAAGTTAAAGGAAATAAACATACTGTAGTTTTGCACAAATTTCAAAAAGGATGGGATTGGATGGGAAGAATACTTGAATAAGTGCAGTGTCCCTGTACGCATATCCCAGCTGCAAAAGTATCAAGTTAACGTGTAACTAAGGAATCGCTCTCAATGTGTCTAAATATGTGTCTGGTTATCATACACTGTCATTTTGCTTGTCACACTGCAAAATATTGCTAAGGCCATGTTCCCACTATGAAAGTTCTGTAGTAATCACAGCCGTTGAACACATAGTATACTCTCCACCCCAGGATCCCTGGCGGCACCGCAAGAAACTGACATGTTAGTTTTCTGCGGCCACAGAAAACCCTGTCAGTTGACACAATGCAGCGTGCGGCTCCGGACGCATGCTCCATTGTGAGCAGCGGGGAATCCCAATGCGGGTTCGCACGGATGCGCCCGCATTCGAATTCAGCGGCGGTAAATATCATCCGGCCGGTACTGCAGTATCGGTCGAGATGATCTTTTCTGACACCGGATGTTCCGTGACGCGGCCGGGTCACGGAAAGGCCAGTGTCATACAAAGTATGAACATAGCCCAATACTTCCTACAGTTATTATAAATGTGCAAGGGTTAACACTGATCTGTATTGCCACTTATAGTGGTTCACATGTAAAGAATGTCTGGAACAATGGTCACATGACCACCTATTAGAAAGTTTTTTACGAGAAGTGAGGTTTGAAGGAGGACACTTTTAGAATCAATCCTTTTTACCGATTTAGAACCAAGCGCAAGAGTTTTTCTATGGGGAGTTGCTACTGCTCTGGGTAATACCTGTCACAGACAGAGGTGGCAGCAGAGAGCACTGATAAGTACTGGTCTAAGATAAATTTACAAATCTGTGAAAATTTCTGAACCCAGCTGATTTAAAGAAAAAAACATTTTTCTTTGGAGTACCCCTTTAAAAGTGTCTGAAAATAAAATATTACAAATGTAACAAAAGAAAAAAGCTTTCAATAATAATAATAAAAATAATAATAATACACTATTTCTTGAAATTCATTCTGTTGTTTTAAATGGTCTTCCTAATTCTGCAGACAGTGAAACATGGGCAGACAGGATGCTTATGCAATAGGCTCATTTAGCACCAAAATAAACTCTTTAAATTCAAGTATTTTACTGTAATCTCCACATTTCACAGAAGTTTCCAATAAATTAACAACCTAAGTAGTTCTTGACTTAAGTACGCTACAAAATGTTCTAATTGAACTGATCTGCTGGTGATTTCTATAATACTTGACACAACTTAAAATAAAACTAGTTTCTGTTCTCCAGATAGGAAATCAGCCACCAAGAAGCCAATAAGATTGTACTCATCAGCAGCCGGTCACTTCAGATAATGGATCTTATATAGGTCTACAGCCATGTTCTTATATGAAGGGTAAATAACGACATCTGAGGACTTCTCAGAAATAACACACTGCACGCCATTCTTCACATATTGGAATCACAAGCTCAGCAAATTGTAAATGTAAGGAAAATTACGTCTCAAAGTAAATTGAGAATTGAGATTTATGTTTAGTGGTCAGAAATGTTCATTGGTCCTGTAGAGAATGAATGGAGCAATGTCCACACATGAGTGGTATGCACCCAGTGGCGCCGCAATGATGAGGCGACCTGAGTCCTCTGCCTTAGGCGGCGCCACCAGCTGTCATTATGGGGGCGGCATATGGCGGATTATAATATGGGCGGTTTGGGCGGCCACCCGGGGCCCGGGGCTCCCGGGGGCCCATGCCCGGCCGCCCACATTATAATCTGCCACTGATGCTGGGAGCGGGGGAGACTGTATTCATAAGCGCCGCGCTGTAATAAATCAGCCGCGCGGTGCTGATACTACAGCGCGACGCTTATAAATACAGTCTCCCCCACTCCCAGCATCTAATTACAGATACTGCCCGGGCGCGGGGGGACTCCGGTACATGCATTCCATGTCCGTGATCCGTCAGGATCACGGAACATGGGAATGCAGCCTTAGTCCCCCGGGTGATGTGCGGCTGCCGGGGGTGTCCCATCCTGTCCCCGGAAGCGCGCGCATCAGAGAGCTCCCCGTGCGCCGGAAGTCACAGCCACAGGCGCACGGGGAGCTGTCTGATGCACGCGCTGCCAGGGACAGGACGGGACACTTCCGGCAGCCGTGCATCAGCCGGGGACCAGACCAGAGAGGATCGACGGGGGAACGGATGGCAGGTGAGTTGTGTGCTGTTTTTTGTTTTTGTTTTATCTGCTGTGCAGGGTGGGAGGGGAGAGGGCAGAGGAAAGAGGGGGACCATCTATAAGGGGGAGAGGGAAGAGGGGGACCATCTATAAGGGGGGAGAGGGAAGAGGGGGCAGCATTAGATTATAATGTGGGCGGATTGACGGGGGGGGCAGTATTGGATTATAATGTGGGCGGATTGACGGGGGGGCAGTATTGGATTATAATGTGGGCGGATTGACGGGGGGGGGGGGGGGGAGCGTCATCCTATAGTTCGCCTCGGGCAGCAGAGAGGCTAGAATCACCCCTGTATGCACCATTAGTTTTGTCCTCATTGTCAGGATTGATGGGGGTCCCAGTGGTCAGACCACTGTTGCTCTGTTATTCCCTATGTTATAGATACAGGATACCAACTTAAAATAGGGAATACGCCTTCATTTAGTTTATTTAGGAACTGTATTAGGCTATGTTCACACAACGTATATTTTCAAACGGCCGGTTGCAACAACGGCTGTGATTAATATGAAAATATACATTACCTTGCCGTCTATGGAATCCCGGCCAGAACGTATACGCATAGGGGGAGATTTATCAAAGGGCGTAAAATTTAGACTGGTGCAAACTGCCCACAGCAACCAATCACGGCTCAGCATCCAGCTCTGGTGAAAGGAAAGAGGAGCTGTGATTGGTTGCTGTGGCCAGTTTGCACCAGTCTAAATTTTACACCCTTTCATTAATCTCCCCCATAGTATACAGGATCTCTAGCGGTGTCGCACACAACTGACATGTCAGTGCACGCTGAGGAGCGTGCAGCTCCAGCCGGATGCGCCAGTGTCAGAAGTCAGCGGCGCTAAAGATCATCCAGCCGGTACTGCAGTAATGGCCAGGATGATCTTTAATGAGACCGGCCGTTCCGTGGCCCGACCAGGTCACGGAACGGACGGTCTCATACAGCATGTGAACATAGCCTAAATCTGTATGCAGTGAGCTCCTCCTAGAGGTGAATAAAGGTAGCCAAAATGAAGAGCTTTGGCTCTTAAAGGACAACTCCCACAAAAATTTTTTTTTGCTCATTTAACACACATTACAAAGTTATATAACTTTGTAATGTGGTTAAATACCCGGCCTGGCCCCCTTCCCCCACTTTCGGACCCCCGACCCCCCACCCCGGAAGTTAAAGAATGTATACATTACCTATTACGATCGTCACGGTCCTCTTCTCCGGGGCGGCATCTGGTGACGACGACGTCAGAGCCGAGGGGCGGTCCGGGTCTTCTTCCTCCTCGGCGTCTTCATGCAAAGTGAATGGGGATGAAAAGGCTGCTGGTGCACATGCGCACCAGCAGCCTTTTCATTGGCTGGAGCGCATCACATGGCTTCCAGCTTGCTCAGCCCTGATTGGCTGAGCTTGCTGGAAGCCATGTGATGCGCTCCAGCCGATGAAAAGGCTGCCGGTGCGCAAGCGCACTGGCAGCCTTTTCCATCCCCTGGACCCGGAAGTCGGAGACATCGCTGGATGGCGGACGGCGACGGAGAGGCGGACGGCGGGCGAATCGAGTGGCGATCGTCACCGGAGAGATGGTGAGTATGGTGTCTGTGTGTGTCTGTGTTTTTTTTTTTTGGGGGGGGGGGGTCCCGCGGGAGTTGTCCTTTAAAAGCGAGCAGGAAAAAACAAAAACACAAAAAGGTTCTGGTCATTCAGGCCAAAATAGGTGAAAGAGGCAAGGGGTTAAATTAAATAAAATTATTAGAGGTATAGGGACACGTTCCATCCCTAGGCCACCATCCTTACTATCCTACACCATATAATAAATTCACATATGTGTAGTTATATTATTTTATAGAATTAAGTATAGACCAGTGGGCCGCTCTTGGCATCTAAGAATATTAAAAAGGTACTCCAGCGAAAATCTTGTTTCTTTAACCCCTTGCCTCTAAAGCCTGTTTTGGCCTTAATGACCAGGCTAATTTTTCAAAATCTGACCTGTCTCACTTCATGCGCTTATAGCTCAGTGATGCTTTAACGTATGCTAGCGATTCTGAGATTGTTTTTTCATCACATATGGCACTTTATGTTAGTGGCAAAATTTGGTCAAAACTAAATTTTGCATTTTATGAACTTTGAAATTCTCTGCTTCTAAAAAAAGAAAGTCGTATCACATAAATTAGTTACTAGGTCTGGAGGGGGTCACTGGCAATTTGGGGTGGTTACGGTCAAGGTGTGGTGGTTATGGGCAACGTGCGGTGGTTACGGGCAACGTGCGGTCGTTATGGGCATTGTGCGGTGGTTACGTGCAATCTGGCGTGATTACGGGCAACCTGGGGCGGATACGGGCAACCTGGGACGGTTACGGGTAATCTGGGGGGGGTTAGGGGTAATTTGGGAGTCAACTGCAATTATTACTATAATAAAAAGTGTGTGTTTTATTTTTTTTTGTATGTTTTTCACTTTTTGCACTTTTACACATTCATTTTTACTATATTACTATGATTACTGTGATATTTTCTATCACAGTAATCATAGTTCAGTGACAGAGACCAAATTGGTCCGTCACTTTAAATTTTCAGAGCTGACTGCTTCTGACACGCATGCGCACTTCAGAAGCAGTCAGGACGCCAAGGAGGACGGACCTCCCTGGATCAGGTAAAGTATATGGGGAAGGGGGGGTGACTGGGGGGGTGGGGGGCGACTTGGGGTCGGGGCACAGTGGCACTTTTTATCCCCTGTCACCAATCATTTATGGTGACAGGGGATAAAAAGTGTTTCCCTGCACTGGGAACAGGCGATCAGCGGTATATAGTATATACCGCTGATCGCCTGCTCCGGGACAACACGGGGGGGGGGGGTCCCCGATCACTGCCCCATGCTCTCCGCTACCTCCGGTGATGGAGAGTATGGGGCTTTGATAATTTTTCCATTTCCATCGCTGTGAACAGACATAGTCTGTTCACAGCGATGGGGACGGCCATCTTGGATCTGATGGCCGCCCAGGGAGGGAGCGGGTTAGTAATCGCCCTACTAGGGGGGCTGATCTGGGGTCTGAGGGATATATTTTCATCTCCCCCCACCGTGGATTCACGGTGGGGGGAGATAAAAGCTATCAGCGGCGCTGGTAATGGCGATCGCCAGTATCGGGGGGGGTACAGAACGGCCAGGGGGACATAGAGGTAGTGGCGGCGGGAGGAGGCAACATGCCACAGCCTCCTCCCGCTGCCAGATCTCCCCCATACAACAAATCTCTCCATAGACGCTTCGGTCGCATTGACCGCGGCGTTTATGGTGTTAACTGCCCGGGGGGAGCGCGGCTCCCCGCCGGGCAGAGGCAGCGGGAGGAGGCTGTGTGACATAGCCACCTCCCGCTGCCCGATCTCACCTAGGGACAGAGGGGTAGGCAGGGAAAGCATGACGTTTGGGGAACGTCATGTTGCAAGAACTACCTGCTTTACATGACGTTCCCCAAACGTCATTTTGCGGCAAGGGGTTAAAATCAACTGGTTTCAGAAAGTTATATAGATTTGTAGTTTATTTTTATTTAAAAATCTCAAGTCTTCCCATACTTCACAGCAGCTGTATGTCCTGCAGGAAGGGGTGTATTGTATCCAGTCTTGTACAAAAAAGAAAAATGATTGAAAAAGAATGGACTGCACCTCACTAATCATCTGAATCAAGAAAAACTATTTAATTTAAATAAATGGAAGGGACAAAAATTGTTAAAAACAATTAAAATCCAACAAACTCACTGGCCATGATGTGGCCCAGTGAACCAAGACCCATCAATGCAGTGTCAGCCATATTACATAATAAATAAATAATGCAAAGAGAATGAATCAATATATGGTAAAAATAAATAACAGATTAAAAAAGTGATGTGCTAATCAATAAATCTATATCCCATAAATAAATGCCAATACAACAATACAAAGTCAAGTGAAAGTGCAAGTGCAAAAATTATGTACAAAAAAATATAACAGATACAAACAATATGGTGATCACAAGGTGGGCCAGGACAGAACATTGTGGGAATGCGTGGGATGTTTTCTTGATTCTGATGGTTAATGAGTTGCCTAGGTGTTGTGTATGTATTGTATCCAGTCTTATATTATATAGATGTGTCTATACAATTAAATTATGTTGGCTGATCATTGTAGTCGTTTGTCATTCAACATGTTGAAAGACAAACAACTCATATAGTAGTGATCTGCTGCCGTCACTCCGTAGAGCCCTCACGCAGCTCTCCGCACCATTTACTTGAATGGAACTGAGTTTTAAAACCCCGCCCAAACTGGAGACAACAGTAGGGGGAAAGTGGCCATGTTTTTGTAGCGCTGGATAACCCCTTTAAGTAGGATCGCAGCACAGACATGTCAGGCCTAAACGCCCCCTCCCCTAACATTGCAATATTGCTGTATTTATTATATCTGTGCTGTAGTATCTCTGTATCAATTATACATGTACTGTAAAAGCACTGTTTGTATTATCCCTCTATTGTGATGTCACTTTTTCACTTATCCCTATACTGTGGAATGTCAGGAGCCATTTGGATAAGGTTAGTGTAATTGGTGTCATATTTGGTGTCACCACTAAACGGCAGCATGCATCTCCTGGTACAATTGATAAATTTCTCTCACTGAATACTCTGAACACGTGGAATCTTCCTCACTACTGCTATGTTCACATTGTGTAAAAAAATGAGGAAAGCCGTCTGCTATTTTTTTTTAAATAACGTCCCTTTTATTGAAATATAAGTCAATGGAATGACAGCAGCCCAACACACATGGGGGGCATTTATCAAGACCTGCGTTCTTGTACGCCGATCTTAAATAAGGCCCCATCCCCTTTTTCCCGGCCGGATCCACGAAGAGGTGCACACCTCTTAGTAAATATGGCCAGCCGTGCTTCTGATTCTGCGCCTCCTCCCCGCCTTGCCAAGACCCCCCACACTTTGGTACTCAAAATGATGGCTGTTATTTTGAGTATCAGATAACGGTGGATGAAAATCGCAGTGTGAACATAGCCCATTAATGACTAAATACCATTTATTTTGGAAATTTCTAAAACTGCTAAGGAATTGTTTATAATTGGATGAAACTGTACTTAGCCTTTATTTCAGGCTAGGATCTTGTGTAAAGGAGGCGTTGCCAAGCTGCAACGTCCACGTCTCTTACATTTCCCACCCCTCCATACCTCCATACTTGGTGTTGATGACTCTTTGCTCAGAAAGTAGGATGGGGGAGGGAGGACATATATAGTCTACAGTTTAGCACCGCCTCTATGGCACTGGAGCTGGAAAGAAAAGTTTTTTTCCTTTTTTTAACTTTGCAAACATCATGAAGGAGACAGATGCCTGCCCATGTCTGCAGCTCTGAACATGATATAAAGCTGACAAATTCTCTTTAATGTGAATGGTTAATAAGGCTACACACGTATATATGAATTAGGGAAAACCCTAATGTAGAATAGACAAACAAGTAACTGGACCAAACACTATCAGCCTTGAGCAAAACTGGCCCCAGAAAAATATATATTTTAAAATTTTTACTTATCAATTTCTGTCATTTGCAAAATAATTTGAATATTAGAAGCCATGATTTTTTGTATTTGTGGAAATAGCTTCAGCCGCTATATATTTTATAGTGAGTCTGCTTTTTCAACTTTGTTACATGGAGTGAGCACACAACAATCTCTCCTGGGAGCTGGTTCATGCAAAGCGTTATCCTGCTGAGAGAGTGGAAATATACCCATTAGGCATTCCTCCTGCAGACACCAGTGGAACCTGATCAGAATTTTTAAATATATCTCATGATTTTTCTACTTCTTCCTCCCCCATCATTTTACTTCCACAAGATTAAAAGCTGTTTTTTTCCTCTCTATAATTTCATTCGATTTTCTTTTTACATACAAACGTACTTGATAGAGAAATGCATTGAATTTTTAAATATGAACAAAACCTATAGGTGAATGTGTCCTATATAAACAATGTATGAAAACGATGCTGTGTAACATGATAGTGATATACAGGAGAAATGTCCATTAGAATTTTAATATTAAATTTAGGCCTACTGCTTTATTCAGCTGTGAATAGTTAGTGGCGGCATCAACACTTCTCTGTCCCTTTCACCATGTTAAACAGTAGAGATGCACATGAACAACTTTGTGGTATAGCTTATTAAAGTGTACCTGTTATTACAGGAAATATATATTTAAAGGGCTATTCCACTGAAGCATAACTTTTCATATGTTGCTGCCCATGATGAGATTAACATTTCATTCCACGCTTGTTATTATCTATTCAGTTTCCTTCCCCCGGTTCTGAGCTTCTGCTTTCTGCTGAAGACACAAAAAACTGTGCATTTCTCTCCATCTCCACCTCAACCTTCCCTTCTGAGATGGCTGTTGTAAACAAGTCCCTATCTGCAACTTTGTAAAGCCTGGAGGATTAATCAAAGTGAATTCATGGACAACTTGACCTCAGATTAGCTCTCCCAACATTACAAAGAAGCTACAAAGTTGCAGATAAAGCCTGCCAGGGACTTGTTTAAATCAACCGTTTTAGAAGGGAGGGGGGAGGAGGAGGAGACAGAGAGAAAAGCTCATACACAGTTTTTTGTGTCTTCAGCAGAAAGCAGCAGCTAAGCGCTGGGGGAAGGGGACTGAATAGATCATATCAAATATGGAAGGAATTGTTAGTCTCAACATCATATGAAAAGTTATGTTTACGAATAACCCTTTATCACTTGTCTTATGTATGCTGTTTCTTTTTAATTTTAATATCGTTGCTCCAGTGGTCTATTTAGTGCCCCACTTGACTGCTCATGCTTCTCTAATTCACTCTAAGACAGTGGATGGGCCATTTGTATAAATTACATTTGTCTTCAATCAGTTAGTTTACTCAGCTGCAGCAGTGTACAGGGGCATGCAATGCTTCTGGCTAATCAGCATTCATCTTCACTGGGCAAATCAGTGGAGAGCAGAGGGACAACTGACATCACTTCACTGTCTCCAAACTGCAGGGCTGGTTCTCTCTTCTTTCTGCTCACTCATCCCCCCCCCCCCTTCCCCTTTATAGGTTACAATGGACGCAGTAAACCATTCTTCATTGTAATAATAATTCATAATTGATAATAAACATAAGATTTAAGGGTGAGGGAGTTAGGAGTACAGAAGGTAAGTATTTTGCCTAATAAAACCTATTACAGAGTTTCACACAATTACTTGTACTATTGATTTCTCCAACGTTAGCACTTTGAGTACTTTTTGCATTTTGGTGTTAGAAATAGTCTCCCCTTGAGAGGTATAATATGATGCATACACTATTTCTGAAGTCACTTTGTTGCGTACATTGTGACATTGTGAGATGAATAATCCTGTTATTATTGGTCTCTAATAAAGCACAATACTCCATCACATGCTGAAGAGCCTATTAGTTGTACTTTCTACAGTTTCCCCACAGACTAATGGGCCTATTACACCGGTCGTTTAGAGGAGCAAACGAGCGCTCTCAGCGCTCGTTTGCTCCTTGTTCCCCGCCCGCTGCGGGGGGGCTGCCCGGGGGATCGCTGATCGTCCGGGCAGCCCATAGGATATAGCAGCGTCTGCTGCCGACGCTCCTATTCAATGGAGCGACGGCAGCAGATCGCTGCTATATCAGTCGCTTGTTTTTCAACATGTTGAAAAACAAGCGACTGCAACGATCAGCCGACATGAACCATGTCGGCTGATCGTTGCACTCTATTTTACGGGACGATTATCGTCCGTAGCGTCCGTATACGAACGACAATCGTTCCGTGGAATAGGGCCTTAAGGCACTACGCACAATGTTAGGTGTTGTACTGTGTGTCTGTAGTGTGTAACTTCTTGCTTCCACCAGACATAGCCATTAAATTGTCTTCCAAAGCTTAGAGTTGGTCATCAAACCACGGCAATGTTTTTCACTGGATTTCAGACATGCCTCTTGCATAGCAATGAATGAATATACTGTACATCTGTTTGTAGGGATTTGTCTTTTTCTGTTGATTGGTGTCAAAAAAATTCTAAATAAATCCAATGGGAATTCATATATTTAAAAAAAGTATCCAGCGGTAAGAGAATGAATACGTTTTATTCATATGAAGTTTTAGGATTTAACAAGTACCATATGCTTTGTCTCCTGTAGTGTGTTTCTGTACTGTACAAGAGACTGCTTTCAATCTGTGTCACTGCATGTGTTTTATAGGGTAACACTATCTTTTTAAAGAGAATTTGTCCCAAAATGAGACTAGACCAGACGACCAGACGAGTGGTATTGAGGTCTGGCTAAATCTGATGCCAAAGCTATAGCTTTCTATTTCAATTCCGGAGCTAATCTGAAGACAGAATCTGTGACTAAAATACATAAAGCACAAGTCAAGTCTTCATGTGTACTACACCCATCCTGACTCTGTACCATGTTACTTGGCACCAAAAATAAAGGGGTTCTATGCTGGGAGAGTATTACAAGAGTTGTGTTATCACACAGCTGATCTAGACGGGACATGATGTGAGTGTAACCTACACAATCCCTTGTTCTGAGTGATTTATTACCGATTCCAGTGCCTCATTATCATCAATGTAATGCCCAGGTAATAGCATGGCCTGTTACCTCTTTTATTGATGTATAGTGATCCAATTAGTGTATTGATTCTGGTGGGTCACTAGACTGCAGAATCAGGCTTCTCCTTTACCAGCCATCTTTCTTGGGTCCTACCAATGGCTCCCCTGCTCGGATGCCCCCAGGACTTTATGGTAGGGCAGACTAGTGTCAGTAAAGTAAGTGAATAAATATTCCCTGGGGAGGCCAACACAAAAAAAAACATTATGTCAGCACAATGTAAGCACAAAGATATGTGTATAGTAGGAATAATTTTGGATTGCATTTCTTATATAGAAAATATTGAGATTCTTTGCCTACCATTTGATCAAATAAATCATGGTGAAGTGACTCCTCTGAAGCTACATTATCATGGTGGAATGGTACACAGTGACCAAATGGTATACTAACTGCATTTTCTATAGCAGTTATACAACCAGGGTGCCATGTAAACTTGTTTTGACAGTGCCGACCAGTTCCTTAACAATACACAAAAAATGTTTTTAAATTAATTGGTGCCAAAATTTACAGATTTGTAAGTTACTTCTGTCTAAAAAATCTCAAGTCTTTCAGTACTTATCAGCTGCTTTATGTCCTGACGGAAGTGAGGTATGCTTTCCAGTCTGACAGTGCTCTCTGCTGCCAACTCTGTCCGTCTCAGGAACTGTCCAGTAACAAAATCCTCCCCTCCACAACTGGGTCCAACGAGCGCAGGTCCAGGTAAAAAAGCAAGGCAAAATAAAGTACTATTATATATTAAGGACACAACGCGTTTCCAGATCGCACCGATCCCTTTCTCAAGTGTTTGACATCAAAGCATTCTAATTACCTCTCACATGTGTTTTTTGTCATGTTATGATGTCAATGTGCTTATGTGTGCTATATAAGTATATTTGTTACAATGCTTTGATGTCAGACACTTGAGAAAGGGATCGGTTTTGAGAAAGGGATCATTTTTAGTACTTTATTTTGCCTTGCTTTTTCACCTGGACCTGCGCCCGTTGGACCCAGTTGTGGAGTGAAGGATTTTATTGCTGTTACTATCCCGTTGTGGTTGCCTGGGAGTAGCTGCGGTTCATATGCCTGTTGTGCCTTGTATTTGTACAACACCATCAAGTGAGAATCTCCATTTTCTCGTTTTCCTGATGCCCTTTTGTCTGATTTCTACACTATGGAGCGCTGTTTTTTTATATTGCTAGGAACCGTCCAGAGCAGTAGCAAATCTCCATAGAAAACCTCTTCTTCTCTGTACAATTCCTGACATGGACAGTGGCAGCAAGGAGCACGGTCTCTGAATGGAAAAAATACACCACTTTCTGCAGGACATACAGCAGCTGATAACTACTGGAAGACTTGAGTTTTTAAATAGATGTAATTTAGAAATCTGTGTAACTTTCTACCAGCAATTGATATGAAAACATTTTTTTCCCCTCCGGCGTATCCCTTTGAGAGAGCAGGGGCAATACCAACAGCCAGATTCAACAAAATTCCAACATGGACCCATTTTTTTGTCAGTAAAAGCTCATACCATGCTGACCTGTCATCAGCAACACTTAATAATATCAATAATAATACCACTTCCTGCAGGACATACAGCAGCTGGTAAGTACTGGAAGAAAAGATTTTATTTTAATAGAAGTCATTTGAAATAAATTTTTGCTGAATTATCCCTTTAAACCATCACAGTCCGCACATGACCACATCTACGTGATAACATTTCGGCACTTTCACGGCAGAAGTAATAACTCCACGGCTCTTATTAGCTTTAATTAATTACTCGCTCAATTAGATTAAGGATTTCCTTTTGTAGAGGATTTGATATTAAACAGAAACATATGTTCTTTTAATATTAACATAATTTGGTGTAACTAAGGAAGCTCTAAACATAGTATTTCTTAATGTGCAAATTAATAGCCTGTTTAGGTTTGATTTCCTACTTCAGAACGAACTGTCGGAAATCAATAAAGAGATTCTATTGAGTGCTGGGTTTGATTAGCACATTATGCAAATCTGTGTACATTTAGTCAACTTGTGCTAATTAGATTTATTCAATTTAACGAGACCTGATAGCAGAGACTCAATGGTAACCTGCATCTGTTTATGTAACAAATTGAAGTAAGCAGCTATTATTGGTGTTAACGTCAAGCGCATTGTGCCAACATGGTATGTGGCGCCGCTCCACGGGAATATGTACCGCTAGACCCAGAGCTGTGGTAGAGGACAAGTGAGAATCGAGCTGAATTGGAAATGAAGCACATTTTTACTACTACTTTTTTATATCACCTCATAGGCTAATTATTCATTGTTTTATGCTTGACAGGGGGGGGGGGGAAGCAATGAAAGATGCCAAGAATAGTATAATAAAACTAAGCTTTATATTCGGTGTAAAGCGGTCACTTGCCAGGTATTGCAGCTCAAATCCTCTCATAAAACCTTAGACTGGAGGGGCTTTAGATGTTGAGATCCCCACAGATCACTAAGATGATGGACAGAGGTTGTTGTGGCCCTTTGCTTTAATTGCTGTTGTTTGACCCTCCTGGGGGTCGGTATTATATGAGACGTAGAATTTTACGAGCCCTTATACTCTCAGGGGAGCTGAAAAATCCAATCAGAGAAAAAGTGATAGACACTCACTAAGTGATTGTGACCCTTTAGCCCAGCCATTATAGGGATCTCAGCAGCCAGGATTCTGCAGATAGAGAGTGGAAGTAGAAGTTTTTGGAAATGACAATAACCCTTGAAGATATTACAACATGTCTGACCAGGATTTGATTTATCCAAAGTGTTCACTGCAGTAGTCTAAAGCAGCGGTGTCAAACTCAAGCCCTCTAGCTGTTGCAAAACTACAATTCCCATCATGCCTGAATACCCAAAGCTTTAGCTCCGGCTGTCCAGGCATGATGGGAATTGTAGTTTTGTAACAGCTGGAGGGCCTGAGTTTGACACCTCTGATCTAAAGGATGCCTGATCCCACTATAACAGGGTCCGTCTATGAATATGTATGGAATAACTCATAGACATTCCCTGCAATCACATGGTGGGCAACCAGACAGGAAGCCAACTGGTTGCTAAGCAACCTGGAACAACACAGTCTGCAGAATACATTAAGGGGAAGTGCAAGGAGAGAACTAAACATGAATTCTACAAAAACATAAAATACAAGTATGTATTAGACTCTAACTATACACTTAGATTGTTGCCATCACAATAATTCTCCATAAAAAAAACTGCTATTAAACGGGGTATTCCCATCTCACCTAATATAGTTATACTTGTAGGACTTCTCATGTTAAATAGTTTTGCACCCACATTCATTTAGCAAACTTGTCTCCTTCTGATATGCTGATCTTTCCCTCCCATTGTTAACAGATCGTTGTCTAGGTTACCGACCACCACTCTGCTCTAAAAGCAATAGTCTGGCTGTTGTATACATAACTATAGTATACATATTTACATATTTAGGCCATGATATTTTTTATATAAATCACAAGTGTTGTTGCAATTTGCAACAACAGCCGTGATTTATGCAAAACATATGTTGCATTTAAATAAATGGAATCCTGGCCAGAGCGTATACACATAGTATACGCTCTGGCCAGGATTCCATCCGGCCACACGAAAAACTGACATGTCAGTTTGGTGCGGCCGCTATTCATTGAATACTGGCCGCAGAGAACCTGTCAGTTCACACAATGGAGCGTGCAGCTTTAGCCACATACTCCATTGTGTGCAGCAGAGAATTGGGAAGCGGGTGCACACGGAAGTGCCCGCATCCCAATTCATCAGAAATGACACCGGGCCGGGATGATCTTTGACACCGGCCGTTCTGTGACCCGAGCAGAACAGCACAGAAAGGCCGGTGTCTTACGCCATGTGAACATGGCCTTATACAGTATATTTACACTCTCTCTATCTATATATATATATACACACCAGCCAGACCACTGCCTTAGGGCAGAGTGGCGGTCGGTAACCTAGACAACGAGCTGTACATAATGTGTGGGTAAGAGCAGCATATCAGGAGAAGGAGGCAAGTTTGCTAAATAAATGTATTTGCAAAAATATTTAAATTGATGAGTCCTACAAGTATAACTATGTTAGCTTAGATAACAAATACCCCTTTAATTACGTCACTTTATTTGAGACCTGTAAACCACCACCTTGGTGTTATACTTTTGGGAAATAGCGTTATATTTTATTTTATCGATAAAATGCATTTTTAATGTGGCACATGCTGTAGGCTAGTTACCATTCAGGAGGCATGGGGGCGGTGCTGCTGTCCTAAACCTGCGTTTAAGAATGCCTTTATTTTCAAATCAATTGGTGTCAGAAAGTTATACAGATTTGCTAATCATTTCCATTTAAAAACCTCAAGTCTTCCAGTACTTATTAGCTGCTGTATGTCCTGCAGGAAATGGTGTATTCTTTCCAATCTGACACAGTGCTCTCTGCTGCCACCTCTGTCCGTGACAGGAACTGTCTAGAGCAGGAAAGGATTTCTATGGGGATTTGCTGCTGCTCTAGACAGTTCCTGACATGGACAGAGGTGGGAGCAGAGAGCACTGTGTCAGACTAGAAAGAAAACGTAATTTCCTGCAGGGCATACAGCAGCTTGTATGTACTGGAAGACTTGGAAGATTTGGAAGTCATTTACAAATATGTAGAACTTTCTGACACCAATTGATTTGAAAATGTAATTATGGATGCCTGGCTACTTTATGTTACTACAAGCCTTCTCTACTATTCACCAACGTAGTATTGTACTTTATGAGTGTGCAAGGTGTACTCCACAGGCATGCGCAGTGCAGCATCAAGCCAAGCAGAAGACATCTTGCTGTACAGTACAACAACCAGTATCAGATTAAGTAGGAGCCACATGTAATAGATACTAGAAACTTTGTAAGTCTGCTTACTATGTGCACCTTTATATACTGGTGCATACATGTAATGTAGCATAATCATAATGTATTTCTAGTGATACTTGAAATGGATGGTCCACTCGGCTCTACTTATTGCATAGTCTATACTTTATTGAAGGCCGCTCAATGCTTGTGTCTAGTGCAGGATGCTCTGCGCTGACCATATCCATTCACAATGTTATAGAGGAGAGCGGTAGCTTAATAGATACTTCCATTTGATAGAAATTATTGTTCATTGCAAACATGAGTCATGTACTCACCAAAGACCTTGACTACCTGAAGCATGTATCATATTTCGACTCTTCAAAATCAGAAATATTAACTTACTACTCCAATTGTTTGGTATTCTTGGCCACACAAAGCACAAAGGATACATGGTAGAGTCATGATGCTAATAAATGGTTAGGACAACACAATGCATTATAAGTCACAATGGATCACTTGGGATAGGGCGGGTGTCTGTGACGCTGACCTGGGAAAGAGATGGCACTGTGAGGCACTATGGGGAGAAGGCCAGGAACAGGTAGTGGGATGTCCTGGTCTGTGTTCTGCTGGGAAATCTTCAGTCTTTGCATTCATGTGAATGTCACTTTGACAGGTATTAACTACCTAAACCAAATCCAGACCAAGTCCCTTAGTCATGCCATGTATGACAGTGGTATTCTGTAATGGTAGTGCCCTGTTTCAGCAGGACAGTGCCCTGAACACACTGTAAAAGTTGTTAAAGGATTAGAAAATATGGCTGCTTTCTTCTAAAAATAGCACCACCCCTGCTGTCCACAGATTGTATGTGGTACCAGTGCAATACCACATACAACCTGTGGACAAGTGTGGTGCTATTTGTAAAAAAGAAACAGACATATTTTTGCACAGCCCCTGTAAGGTATGGCTTGGGGAGCATGGCAAAAAGTTCAAGAGTTTGACTTGATGCCAAATAAACAAGTAAAATGCATGGAGTCCTCCGCTTGTAATTAAGAAGACCTAAAAAGTTGGCTGCTAATATGGTGAAGAACGATACTACAGGACATCTTCAAAGAAATTGGAGTCCATACTTCCACAGGCCAGAGCTGTTTAGTGGTTGTTTTAATCTGAAAGTATGCATGGATTATTATATATATATATATATATATATATATATATATATATATATATACTGTAGAGATGAGCAAAGCAGCTGAAAATTCTTTTTTGCAAGCCTTCTTTTTTGGGTCAAACTTGTTAAATCTGCAAATCGAATGCAAACAAAATTCAATAAAACAGCCAAACTATAGTAGCTACAGTACTGGGACTATTACAGAAGGACAGATTTGTTAAAGCATGTTGTTGTAAAAGTGTAAAACATTGGAAAATCACAATTTTAAAAAATGTCAATCAGCCAGTCAATCACAAATTTTTTCCATGGGCAGCATTGGACTTTGGTGGATCAGCGGCATAATATCAATTTTCTCTCAGGAAAGCAGTGGATATTGATAAATCAGCGGCATAAACTGACACTCTCTCTCAGGAGAAAGTGTAGTTCCCTGATCCCAGGGAATTAGTATAACACAGTATGAGTAGAGTGTACCCACTAAGTTTGGAAGGCGGACGCTGTGTTCACTGATGCCAGGGAATTGGTATAACACACTAGGAGTTTACTGTGCCCAGTGAGCCAATAATATGGACTTTGTCTTTAATAGTCCCAGTAACTTTGTATAATACACAACAGTCACCAAGTTACTTGATATACTGGACAATGGCCTGACAGCTCCCACAGAAAACCATTGACAATCTTCCCTCCTCTCCTCTCTTCTCTGTCCCTATCCCTCTGTATTTCCTTCCCTACTCTAACTACCTGCTGCAACCTACTCTCCTCCACACACAGCTGACTGGCCGCCTCCAGAAAGCCAATCACCTTATATAGAGGGTAAAGGGGGAGGGGCTTGCTGACATCACAGTGGGGCTTGCAGCTGATTAGACCGGCACAAGGCATTGTGGATAACCCTTTGCTCACACTAAAAGACAGTGCTGTAGGCTAATATGTGCGGCCGCCATCTTGGCCCCCATGATTAGCGAATTTTATTAATGAAGAGCAGCTGTGAATTCGCTTTGCAAAACCAATCAAATTGACTGCGTGATTTCTAGCTAATCTTGCTTCGTTCATCTCTAATATTCTCTAAGGGGATATATATGCCACACAGATACAGGGTCAAAATGTGAACTGTTGCTTGTTAAAGATTTTTCTGGCATGTTACAATTTGCATAATAAGAAATTAGACTATTTAACAAATTTCAAGGAATGGTAAGGGGGGGGGGAATAACATATATATATATATATATATATATATATATATATATATATATAATTTTTCCTATTAAACCTCTTCTGTATTTCCATACATTTTTCTAACTTATTCATGGATTGTACTTTGCATAATCTTTTATTCCATTTGAAAGGCATTTATCATTTTACAGTGTTTTTATAATTGAATGCTTATGTACTGGGCTCTTGAAGCCGAAGCCAGTAGAGAGTCTACAGCTGAAATACAAAGGTGTGAGAAATGTATCAGATGCTGATCAGCGAGGTGCACCAAGTACCGCTCTGCTGCATGAAGAACGAATATGAATAGCAATGGAACGGACGGCTCGCCAGCACTGTACTCCACTGTGAAAGATAAGCTGCGTTCAATCATGGGCATGTGACTTTGACAGCTTCTAAGCTCTGTACTGCAAAGATCAAATTAACCTTATTTATGCTGTAGTAGAAAATGTCTACCCCATAAATATTCACCCATCAGTTTTTTTTTTTTTTTTTTTGGGGGGGGGGGGACCTTTATGAATGCTGAAGTGCAATGAAGTGATTACATTGTGTTACCTGTGTATTTCATAAACACAAAGTACTTTACAATGGAAGGGTAACACTTTAAGTGAGCGCGTCACTTGTAGGGTATAGTTCATACATGGCAGATTTGTGGTAGACATTTCTTTGAATGTTCCAACCATCTGAAATTTCAGCTACAAATCTACAGAATGTGAACATACTCTTAAAATTATTACGTCTAACATCGAACAGATAACAATAAAAGAGTGAAAGTTATTGCAGCCACTAAAAAGCACTCAAATGTGCCAATCCATATTCTGGAAAACAGCTTATTCCTCTACATTATCAGCTATGCTGCAGGCTTTAAGGGGAATATACTATATAAATCAATGAATGGGGTTTTGTGTTTTTGTTTTAATTTACTAATCAAATTAAAGGGGTAGTGCGGCGTTTAACAATTATTCACTAAATAAGACACATTACAAAGTTATACAACTTTGTAATGTGTATTATTTAAGTAAATGGCCCCCTTCCCCATGTTCCCCCCACCCCGGAAGCGTGGTGCATTATACTCACCGACCCCGACCGCCATCTTGGGTCGACGACGTCATCTTGGGGAGGCTGGCCAGACCGAATAACTGTGCTCAGCCAATCGCGGCTGAGCAGCTGATGACGCAGCAGAGGGGGGCCGGCATGAGCGACGGCTAGAGCGGTCCGGCCAGCCAATGGCAACAACGGCCGTACGTTTGGCGCGGTGGAAAAATGCCTGTTTCTTTATGGGATCCCGGCCGGAACGTATACACATCGTATACACTCCGGACGGGATCCAATACGGGGCCACAAATAACTGACATGTCAGTTTTCTGCGACCGGAATTCAGTGAATTCCGGCCACAGAAAGACCTGTCAGTTCACACAGTGAAGCGAGCGGCTCCGTCCGGTTGCTTCACTGTGTGCCATGGGAAGCTCTGATGCGGGCGGGCCGGACGGATCATCCGGCCGGTACTTAAGTACCAGACGCGATGATCCAGGCACAGATCGGCCGTTCCGTGACCCTGCCGGGGTCACGGAACAGCCGGTCTGATACGTAGTGTGAACATATGTATCAGTTTCTTGTTTTATCTTTAATTTCTGTTTGTAGATTCTTCTATATTATTTTCTACACATGAGTATTGGAGACATCCATCTTGCCTGATCTGTTAACAATCAGTTCAATAACTTTTGCCATGGGGGCGTTAAGTGGGTATGAAGAAGGCATTAGACTTAAATGGCTTATTCAGGGTTAGAAAAACAGCTCAGTTTAATTGAAATGAAAAGAGCTGAATTGTAATACCACACACAACCAGGTGACAGAAGTGGCACTGTTTTTGCAAGAAAGTAGCTGCACTTTTTGAATTCCTGAATACCTCCTTTAGGCTGGCTTTAAACTGGCTGAAAAATCCTGGAAAAAAAAGCCAATAAAAAAGCCATGGCTTTATTTTTGTTTTTTTGCAGACCACCAGTGGCCACATGTTAGCTGGAAGTCAATGGAAGTTTATGATATGCCTACACACTGTGTTATTTGGGGCGTGGCGTTTTTCTTTCATCTCTAGTGTTTCTGAGGCTCTATTTTGTCAAAACGCAGTATGCTGAGGGTGTGACTTTATTTTTTTGGGGTGGTGTTTTTCCCCTATAGACTTCAATGGGATGGTTCTGGTTGTCTCAAAAATGCCACTGCTGTGTGGATTGCATTTTTTTCTGGCTGGCATTTTTGTCACCTTTTGTGGTCCAGCAACTAGGTCATGTGATGGCAGAGGAAAAAATGTTCAGTACACAAAAACATCTAAACCACAAACAAGATCATTCAAACATATAGTCAAAAACAATAGAAAAGAATACCCGAAAAAATGCAGATGCATGGGTAAAAAAACGCCATGCACCACATTGGCATTTTTCCTGGTTTTTTTTTTTTTCCTGTCTGAAAAACACAGGGCAAAAAGTGTGTGTGAGGACACCCTTAAGCCACTCCTTACCTAACAATTCCCAGCTACTTTCAATAGTTTGTGGCCGCTGCTCATATCCTGATCCCTGCATTGGCTATTTAACCATTTAGATGCAATTGACAAAGCTGACAGAGTCATTTAAAGGCCTTACAGCATGTCATTGGGGAGCCAATACATTGTCAGGGTAGGTCAAGGCTTCTGCTAGGCCTCCTGTGGCTGTCTGATTCAGAAATTGATACAGCCTGCTGTATCAATAGAGCACCAGTCTAATGGACCAATGCAGCATATACATACTGCACTGATTTGTAGGACTAATGCTACGTTTACACGGGGCAATAATTCGCCCAATCGATCGATTAACGATTTTGCGGCAACGATTTTGGTTTTATAAGACCAGCTTTTACATGGGACGATAACTCGTCTGTAAGATCATTTTTGCGACCGAAAGCCCGCCCGCCCGCAGCCCTGCCCCCCGCACGCCCACAGCCCGGCCCCCGGCCCGCCCGCAGCCTGGCCCCCGCTCCTCCGCAGCCCGGTCCCGCATCCTACAGCCCCCTGCGCCGGCTCAATCGACCCCCCCCGTCGACCGATCAGCTCCCCCTCGCCCCGATTGCCACCCCGATCGCCACCCCTGCAGCCCCGGCCCCGAGCATACCTTACCTGCTCGGCGTAGTGGGTGTTCGAAATTTCCGGCTCCCCTCTTCAGTGCATTGATTGGCTGAAGAGGGGAGCCGGGAATTCCAAACAGCTCCTCTTCAGCCAATCAGTGTTTCTCTTCAGCACTGATTGGCTGAAGAGGAGCTGTCTGAAATTCCCGGCTCCCCTCTTCAGCCAATCAATGCACTGAAGAGGGGAGCCGGAAGTTTCGAACACCCGCTATGCTGAGCAGGTAAGGTATGCTCGGGGCGGCGGGGGTGCTGATCGGACAAGCGGGGGGGGGGGGGGGAAGCCGACACAGGGGGCTGTAGGATGCATGGCAGGGGGCCGAGGCTGCGGGCGGACTTTCGACGACCGTTCACACGAAGCGTTCAGCGAAATTTTAGCGAACCACCAACGATGATTTGCGAACATGTTCACAAATCAAAGTGAACGATTTTTCACTCATCGTTTGATCGTTTGCAGTGTTTACACGGAACGGTTATAGCTCAAATGCGATTGTTTTGCGAAAATTCAAACGATAATCGTGCCGTGTAAACACAGCATAATTTAGTGATTGCTCATAAGATGTCCCGCAAGGTGACTACAAAAGTGTATAAAAAATAAAAGTTTTTTTTTTATAAACAAATCAACCCTCTTTCCCAGATAAGAAGGGTGAAAAAAACAAACAAACAAAAGCATGACTGCTACAGGCAGGTGCAGATATTTATTAAAATATGTTACTACCAAAACTGCATGGTAAAATGCATGTAAAAAATGCCAAATGCCAAAAAATAGACTATAATGCTAAACGCTCTACGGATGGAAGACTACAAAAGTTTCAGAAAATCAAATTATTTTTGGAACAAATGTTTTTAATTTTTTCCAAGCAGTAAACATGATGGAAACTACACAAATTGAGAATAGCTGTAATTGTACCAACCTGAGAAGTACAGATCAATTCAAGTCAATTGTACTACACAGTAAATGGTGTCAAAATAAACCCCCTCAAATTAGCAAAGTTGATTCTTTCCAATTTCACCTTTCTATACGACATTTACCAGCAGTCACCCAGAGGAATGTGAAGTACCGTCCCATCCTACCTCTTCCCCACCCAGAATAATCTCCTCCTTCTCTGCCTGAGCTGAGAAAACACACTGACATCTGTTTACTCAACCACAGAGCTTTCTGCAGGGGAGCTATGGGATGGAGAAACCCGCTGTGTGCATGTGCTGTGTCGGTGCCTTTAGACCTGTAACGTCAATCAGGGAGTGGCTTACATGAAGACACAGCAGGAAGCCAAACCCTATATGAAGCTGGGAATCACATGGCTCATGTCTCCTGTAGCAGTTCAGACCAGTACCGATCAGGAGAGCAAGGCAGGAGAAGATGCACTAGAGAAGATGTATTACGTCCTCTCCCCGCTCTGTTTTAAAAAAAGAAAACTTGGACATACAATGGAGCCTGACTTTTTTGCTTACACAAAGCGGGGGAGGACACACTGCAGTGCGGTCACCTCCCTGCTTGTTCTCTCTATCGATACGGGTCTGAACACTCAGACCTGGACCGATCAAAAGTCTTGACATGTCTCTATGACATGTAAAAAGTTTTTTGAAATGAAAGGTACACTTTAAATTTACACATTTACAGAATTTGTGATTAAGACCTAACAACTTTTGGTTATGCTTTAGGCTAGGAGTAACCTTGTTTATCCAGAATACCCCTTTAAGCCCTGTAAACAGGTTAAAGATATATGTGCTAAACTTTATTAAAAAAAAAAAAGGAAATGTGATGGGGACATAGTTTATTTTCCGTTGTCTCATGGCTTACTAGTGTGTGTGGGGGGGGGGGGGGGGGGGATAAAAAATAGTAAATTCAGATCTGACAACAAAAATAAAACATAAGAAATTATACAGCTGTTCTAATTTGATTGGTGGCGCTTCAATACTAATCATACCAGCAAATAAACAGGAAAACTTACATGTAAGCGGCAGCAGCATGGAGGACTTTATACAGTAGTACTCAGAAATATGTGGTGAAAAAAGCAATATGTGAATAAAGAAGCAGTTTCTTTTGTGAAAAATATGTAGAAGTTTCATCGCTTGTACTACTCTTTTGTCTATGAAGGCACTGGGTCTTCTATTAGTGGATTGATGGATCAGGCTATGAACCTGAACCAACCTTAAAGAACAGACAGAAAGACAGCAGAATAAATACAGTGGTATCGTTTCACAGGTCCCCAGGTGAAGAACTGCTGGTTTGAGTTTTGCAACTTTCAAATATTTTGCTTCTAAGAAACTGTTCGGCAACTATCAAGCCTATGGTGCCAAACAAGCTTTCTGCCCTTTTGTAAAGTAATAAAGAATGTTCACTACATTCATACAAGTTGCATATTTTTCCCAGTGTCAAAAAGATTAATTAAATCTGCTGTAATACACAGCTGATATAGGAAAAAATATGTCCAAAGGGGACAGATAAATATGGTTTAAATGTACCTAAAAATGAGTGTAGGACCACCATAACTGAACAGTGAACACTAATTTCTGGATATCACACAGCTTACACGTTCTTTATCCATACACTTCAACTGACTTCATAGCAGCAATATCAGAACAAAGGAATTTCAAGGTAGCTTATGAGATAACACAGTGCTTTAAATTAATCTCTACATAATATCATGTCATAGCCAGTTAGCATAATTCGGGTTACATCTGTATCAGAGTCTTCAGTGATCACCTATCTTTCTTAATTTGTACAGTTACAACATTAAATTATTGCAGAGCAACCACTGTAACTGAAAATACTGGAGACCATACTGTAACTCTATGGAAAGCCAGTAATTGCTTTTGATTTCCCTAAATGTCACCCAAAATAGGGAAAAGGTAAAATTAGATATATTAGATAACTATTAGGCTATGTTCACACAGCGTTTTTTCAGCTCCCTTTAAAATGACGTCCGTCATTTTGAGTCTAAAATAACAGACGTCATTTAGCAGCCTGGCCTCCCGTGTTGGTAAATTAAAATGTCTGTTATTCAATACATTGTGTGCATTGGACGTCCGTCTTTCCATTGACTTCAATGCATTGCTATAGCAGTCAGTTAAATCATTGACGTTGTGTGAACATAGCCTTAAAGAAAGGTAAAAATAAAGGTAAAGTAAGTAAACCAAACTCACATCATGGCATCATGACACAGAGAATTGAATATGTCTAATAGTACAGGCAGTGAGCATTTAAGTACATGTAGCACAGGAGGAGCAGTACAGCACACATCATCTAGGTATAGCATAGTATATCTAAACAAAGTATATCTAGTATACAGCAATAAAAGTACAGTGCATGTAGCACAGCTAGAGCAGTATAGTACATACAGCCTAGGTAAAGAACACTACATGTAGCACACATTGGAAGTAGCACAAGTAGAAATCAGTGCAGACAGGGCCGGATTAAAGGGAGGGCACTAGGTAGGGGCACGTGCCCGGGGCCTCCACCACTTAGGGGCCCCCACCAGCCCAAACCCTAGCAGACCGGTGCTGCTTACCCAGGATATCAGGCCATGTAATAGGGCCCTAACACAGTGGGCAACAGCGCACAGAAAGTGCTGTGTTCTCACATTGCGTTATTAACACAAACACAATGTGGGAATACACTCTGATACTTAGCCCTCCCTGCTCCTGTCTCTAGGGCCTTGCATCTTCCTCTGCACTGCAGCCTCTAGTGACCATTATGTGGGCAACAGAGGCGGATGCTGAGCCATACAGCCAGGAAAGAGAAGGGGTCTGTGCTAAGTCACGTACAGTAAACAGCCATCTGTATAGATCGCGGTATAGTTTATTTATTTATTTATTTTGGGGGGGAATTGTCGCCCGGGGCCTCCACCAACCTTAATCCGCCCTGAGTGCAGAACATGTAGAACACCTAGAGAGCAGTAAAGTATGTGTTGTACAAGTAGAAATCAGTGCAGAACATGTAGCACACCTAGAGAGCAGTAAAGTATGTGTAGTACTAGCAGAAAGTAGTACAGTACATGTAGCACACCTAGAGAGCAGTACAGTATAAGTAGTACAAGTAGAAAGCAGTACAGTACATGTAGCACACCTAGAGAGCAGTACAGTACATGTAGTGCAAGTAGAAAGCAGTACAGTACATGTAGCACACCTAGAGAGCAGTACAGTACATGTAGTGCAAGTAGAAAGCAGTACAGTACATGTAGCACACCTAGAGAGCAGTACAGTATATGTATTACAAGCAGAAAGCAGTACAGTACATGTAGCACACCTAGAGAGCAGTACAGTATATGTAGTACAAGCAGAAAGCAGTACAGTACATGTAGCACACCTAGAGAGCAGTATAGTATATGTAGTACAAGAAGAAAGCAGTACAGTACATGTAGCACACCTAGAGAGCAGTAAAGTATGTGTAGTACAAGTAGAAAGCAGTACAGCACATGTAGCACACCTAGAGAGCAGTACAGTACATGTAGCACACCTAGAGAGCAGTACAGTATATGTAGTACAAGCAGAAAGCAGTACAGTGCATGTAGCACACCTAGAGAGCAGTAGAGTTTGTGCAGTACAAGTAGAAAGTACAGTACATGTAGCACACCTAGAGAGCAGTACAGTATATGTAGTACAAGCAGAAAGCAGTACAGTGCATGTAGCACACCTAGAGAGCAGTAGAGTTTGTGCAGTACAAGTAGAAAGTACAGTGCATGGAGCACACCTAGAGAGCAGTAGAGTTTGTGCAGTACAAGTAGAAAGTACAGTACATGTAGCACACCTAGAGAGCAGTATAGTATATGTAGTACAAGCAGAAAGCAGTACAGTACATGTAGCACACCTAGAGAGCAGTAAAGTATGTGCAGTACAAGTAGAAAGCAGTAGAGTACATGTAGCACACCTAGAAACCTAGAAAGCAGTAAAGTATGTGTAGTACAAGTAGAAAGCAGTACAGCACATGGAGCACACCTAGAGAGCAGTAAAGTATGTGCAGTACAAGTAGAAAGTACAGTACATGTAGCACACCTAGAGAGCAGTATAGTATATGTAGTACAAGCAGAAAGCAGTACAGTACATGTAGCACACCTAGAGAGCAGTAAAGTATGTGCAGTACAAGTAGAAAGCAGTAGAGTACATGTAGCACACCTAGAAACCTAGAAAGCAGTAAAGTATGTGTAGTACAAGTAGAAAGCAGTACAGCACATGGAGCACACCTAGAGAGCAGTAAAGTATGTGCAGTACAAGTAGAAAGCAGTACAGTACATGTAGCACACCTAGAGAGCAGTATAGTATATGTAGTACAAGAAGAAAGCAGTACAGTACATGTAGCACACCTAGAGAGCAGTAAAGTATGTGTAGTACAAGTAGAAAGCAGTACAGCACATGTAGCACACCTAGAGAGCAGTACAGTACATGTAGCACACCTAGAGAGCAGTACAGTATATGTAGTACAAGCAGAAAGCAGTACAGTGCATGTAGCACACCTAGAGAGCAGTAGAGTTTGTGCAGTACAAGTAGAAAGTACAGTACATGTAGCACACCTAGAGAGCAGTATAGTATATGTAGTACAAGCAGAAAGCAGTACAGTACATGTAGCACACCTAGAGAGCAGTAAAGTATGTGCAGTACAAGTAGAAAGCAGTAGAGTACATGTAGCACACCTAGAAAGCAGTAAAGTATGTGTAGTACAAGTAGAAAGCAGTACAGCACATGGAGCACACCTAGAGAGCAGTAAAGTATGTGCAGTACAAGTAGAAAGCAGTACAGTACATGTAGCACACCTAGAGAGCAGTATAGTATATGTAGTACAAGAAGAAAGCAGTACAGTACATGTAGCACACCTAGAGAGCAGTACAGTATATGTAGTACAAGCAGAAAGCAGTACAGTACATGTAGCACACCTACAGAGCAGTATAGTATATGTAGTACAAGAAGAAAGCAGTACAGTACATGTAGCACACCTAGAGAGCAGTAAAGTATGTGTAGTACAAGTAGAAAGCAGTACAGCACATGTAGCACACCTAGAGAGCAGTACAGTACATGTAGCACACCTAGAGAGCAGTATAGTATATGTAGTACAAGCAGAAAGCAGTACAGTACATGTAGCACACCTAGAGAGCAGTAAAGTATGTGCAGTACAAGTAGAAAGCAGTAGAGTACATGTAGCACACCTAGAAAGCAGTAAAGTATGTGTAGTACAAGTAGAAAGCAGTACAGTACATGTAGCACACCTAGAGAGCAGTATAGTATATGTAGTACAAGAAGAAAGCAGTACAGTACATGTAGCACACCTAGAGAGCAGTAAAGTATGTGTAGTACAAGTAGAAAGCAGTACAGCACATGGAGCACACCTAGAGAGCAGTACAGTATATGTAGTACAAGCAGAAAGCAGTACAGTGCATGTAGCACACCTAGAGAGCAGTAGAGTTTGTGCAGTACAAGTAGAAAGTACAGTGCATGGAGCACACCTAGAGAGCAGTAAAGTATTTGTAGTATAAGTAGAAAGCAATACAGTACATGTAACAGACCTAGAGAGCAGTAAAGTATGTGTAGTATAAGTAGAAAGCAGTACTGTACATGTAGCACACCTAGAAAGCAATAAAGTGCATGTAATAGAAATAGATAGTATGGCCCCGTTCACACTGAGCAAGAACGGCGGAATTCCGCAGCGGAACTCTTTGCTGCGGAATCCCACCATGCTCAGTATCCTGCTTTGAGTGAATGAGCGGGCGCACGATCCTCCGCTGCTGCCGCTCTCCGCTCAGAGAGGTGACATGTCATTTCTTTGAGTGGAGAGGGGATGAAGCGGACGCACACGCCCTCTTATTCACTCAAAGCAGGACACTGAGCACAATGGGATTCCGCGGTGGAGAGTTCTGCCATTCTTGCTCAGTGTGAACTGAGGTAGTTAATGAATCACAGGTATATCTAGATATACAGCAGTAAATCTAGTTCGGGCCGGAACGTAGGTCCCTGGGCAATTGAAACACAGTAGACCCCTGCTGCTTCAACTTCTTCCAAGCACTCAGTATAGACCAATATTTGCACCATCACAAAGCAGACGGTAAGTAACAAGTGATAATATAATTATTAGTAAATAATTACAATTATCAGTGAAGATCAGCAGGCATCACATAAGCCAGATGTCAGACCTACTGTTTGCTCCATCTGTATCTGTATGTGCACTTCTGCAGTGTTGTCTTTATTGCTCCAATGAATCTAAAAATTAACCTAACCTGTATAACATGACTAAGCTGAATAGTAAAGGAGTTCCCATTGATGGGTGCTCATGAACTTAGCCTATTACATGGCTCGGTAATCATGCAGCAAGGGATGCACATGGTGTAATGGTGTAATGGTGCGTTTACACAGAGAGATTTATCTGACAGATTTTGGAAGCCAAAGCCAGAAATGGATTTAAAAAGAGGAGAAATCTCAGTCTTTCCTTTATGACCTGCTCTCTGTTTTATAGTCTGCTCCTGGCTTTGGCTTCAAAAATCGGTCAGATAAATCTCTCTGTGTAAACGCACAATTAGACTGTCGGTCTCTTAAACATATTAGAATTGAGCAATCAGCTGACAAATTAGTGTTATTTCTGGTACTTGCTAAACCTATCACATGGGATTTCACCAATAGTCAGCCTGTTGTTAGACATTGCCTTCTAACACAACTGTAGGATCAGACTACACACAGGATTTGTTAGAAGTCTGTAACCATGGAGACACATGGGTCTGCCTAGGAGCTGTAGACCCAAAATCATACACAATTTATAAATAATACTACTTGCAAAGTTTTCTCTTTATTTTTTAGAAGTAATGAAGCAAATGTTGACTGCAATGAATGTCCACAGCTAGGAAAAAAATGTGCCATTACTAAATAACTTTAGATTTATTGTCTACCTGGGTGACTTCTTCAGAAGTTTCCACTTTTGTGTGTTCTTTATCGTACGGTCAGTTGTTCCTAAACTGAGCTCTAGAGAGGTTGAAGACTAGCTGCTATGATGCCTTCCACATACAATACAAAGAGAAGAGGAGATCCTGAATTTCCCCCTGCATTAAAATAACAAATGCCTGCATACTTACCTTCCACTCTCTCCTGCCACTGTAGTAGTCAGATCTTCCCGTCCACACTTCTGTGTTGTTCTTCCTTCTTCTGATGTCTTTGTGTTCCCTGCACAACTAGTCACAGAGCTGATCAGGGGAGTGGGATGTCATCAGAAGCTGGCAGCACTGGGGGATTTGGAGAGGTAAGCACATACTAAACTTGGACATTTCCCTCTCACATAAAAAGTGGCAGTAGCATATAGGACATTATATAGCAGTACTTACTAGAAGCAGCATCATTTATATGTGCGGTCTCTCTCCATCCACCTCAGAAAGTGAGAGAGCATCACAGGAGGTAAGAGGAGAGAGTCTGATAGGTTTCTTATTTTCAGATTATTGAATTTTGGAAAAATCTAATGATTTTCCATGCAAAGATTTTGGTTGGTTATAGAAATCATAGTAGTGAGAAACCATTGAAAATCAAGCATGAATTCATTGCACTGACCCGTATATGATTCCTGACCACTGTGTTATGCTGGGCTGTTACTTCACAGCTAACATCAAATAGAAGTTTTACAGTGCAGCAATTCTTCCTATTGTATTTTAAAATGAAATTTTGTGATATTGGTATTAAAAGTGAACTGCAATAAACAGAGCACATTTGGGGTTAATAAAATGCCAGACAATCATAACAGGGTTGAATTTAGCATTTAATTCTATGGGGCTGCATTTTTAGTGCACTATAATATGTGAATTATAGGAATGTGGAGCTGGACGGCACTGTGTAGGCTCTGTGGCTCAGGTGGGTGCTACAACCTCAGTGGGCGGACTCCAAACCCACTTGGATAATAGAAAATTCGAGACGAGGCGGCACTCCAAAATGTGGTGAAAATGAAAATGATTTATTCACCCATTAATGTGCAACGTTTCGATCTCCCAATGAGATCTTTTTCAAGCAACACACAAGAGTGGAATATCAGCAGGTATATAAACCCCAAAGGTCCACCCCCAGTGCCTCCCCCAATTAATTACATCATGGTACATAATAAAATAAAAATAAGTGCATCGGTATATATGGTACAAAATTCATGTGCATACAATCATAATAATACATAAGGGCTGTGGAAAAAATCCATGATCGGTAAGCCATTACTTCATATAGTCCAAATAAAGTTAATAATCAAAAGAGTCCATGATCCTTAGGGTTAATGGAGGGGGCCGTCACTCACCGCGTAGATCTATCAAGCAGCTGTTCCTTCTCACGCTCCATATGTCCGCTTCTGTTTGTAAACATCACTAATGGGCATGCGTGAGAGAACGCAAAAGGCCTGGGACAGCCGAAGAGGACGTCATCACATCGGGTCATCGTCCGGAACTTGCGCATGCGCGCCACGGAAAACTAGGTCATGGAGGCCATCTTAGAAATGGGAAAAGGACCCTTGCATGAAGCGTTCTCCCAGGATCCATGGTAACCACCCTAAAGCCACCTAGTTGATCGCCACCTATTCAGGTAAGGGTATTCCATCACACAAAGAGCGCTGTAGCACGCGGGACATGTATCCCAGCACCCGCACGGTGTCACTCAGGGAATACGTCCAGCTGGTTGGTACCCTGTCTTCTTGGGGAAAGAGAAAATTAAAATCTTCCATCTTCCCTGGACCGGGACCTTCCTTGTTTGCTATAAGCAACTCCATAATATGCAATGTCGCCCAGACCTAGTGGAAAGGTGGAATATGGGTGGTGCAAACCGGTGTCTGACTAAGCGATGACGTCCCTTGGGCACTCCAGTTAAAAAATCATATCAGAATAATACTAAAGGTGAGCGTACGAGCCTCGATCCTTAACCAGATCTAGAGTAAGAAGAAAAAAGAAATATCATTAGTACCGATCAAGTAAAACCACAATCCAAAACAACCTTGTGCTAGTGTGATTGTAAGTGTTAAAAGTGTATAAATATAAAAACTAAAGGGACTAATACACAATACCATGGACTACGTAGAAAGTAACCTGGGAAATTCCGGGATCTGTTACATAAAGGCTCTCAACGAGAAATCAATATTCAACCCCATAGGGTGTAACGTATTTAGTTTAGTTATCCATTGTGCTTCTCTTCTTTTTAACATATTCTGTCTGTTCCCTCCTCTCCGAGGGGGTGGTATGTGGTCAATTATACAAAATTTCAGTTGCTGTAATGAGTGTCCATGTAGTTTAAAGTGACGTGGTACTGGTAATTCGCATTTTTCTGTGCGGATAGACGATTTATGGTTGTTTAACCTCGTGCGACACTCAGTAGTCGTTTCCCCCACGTATAACATGGGACAAGGGCATTGCAGGACATAAATAATGTACTCTGATTTACATGTAAGATGATATTTAAGTCTGTATTATTTTTGTGTAATGGGATGTATAAAACGATCCCCTTTCATCATGAGTGGACAGTTCTCACAGTTCATGCAAGGGAAGCTCCCGGGTTTCAAGGAAGAAGCAAGGTCAATTTTGGGGGGGACACAATCTGCATGCACCAGTTTATCTCGAAGATTAGGGGCCCTCCTGTAAGAGAATAGTGGTGGAGATTGTAGTAGGGTAACATTGGGATAAAACCTGGACAGTACACACCAATGCTTCCTAATAATGGCTGCTATTGCTGGACTCTGTTCACAAAACATCGTAACAAATGGTATTCTCTCACTGACCATCCTATTCTTAGTTACCTGTCTTCCCACGGACTTCTCTGCCTTCACCATCTCGATACTGCGCTTAATAAGTTTAGTCGGGTACCCCCTTGTGGTGAATTTGTTCCCCATTTCCTCTAGCCTTTTCTCATAAATGGTCTGGTCATCTACTATGCGTGTAACCCGCAATAGCTGACTACGTGGGAGGGATTCTACCATCTTTCGTGGGTGCAGGCTGTTATACATCAGTAGATTATTTTTATCTGTGGGTTTAAGGTATATGTCAGTGAGTAAAGCCCCATCTTGTATATATACCCACGTATCCAAAAATTGCACCCCCACCTGTGATGACGTCATGGTAAATTTAATGTCACTATCCGTCTCATTCAGGAAGCAAAAAAAGTCTTCCAAATCTGTCTGTGTCCCCTGCCAGATGAGAAAGACATCGTCTATGTATCTCCACCACCCGAGAACTTTGCCAAAGTGGTGGGACACATAGACGACAGTCTCCTCAAGGTCGGCCATGACGATATTTGCATAAGTGGGGGCCATATTGGACCCCATCGCCGTCCCCTTGCATTGGACATAGAATCTGTCCTCAAATAAGAAGTAGTTACATGTTAGGAGAATTTCTAACAAGTTTATCAGAAATTCTTTGCAGTCAGGTGTATAGTGGGAGTCACTAAGTGCCTTTTTAACACTGTCAAGACCACGATCATGTTTTATACAGGTGTATAAACTGGTAACATCAAAAGATGCTAAAATAGCTCCCTGTGGGACCCTGATCTGTTTCACTTTGTGTAAAAAATCAGATGTATCACGAATGTATGACTTTGCTCCTGTTGCATATGTCCTAAGAACTTTGTCAATGAGTGTGGCTGCCGGACTAAAAATGGAGTCTGTACCGGAAACTATTGGGCGTCCTGGGGGATCATTTAAAGATTTATGAATCTTAGGTAAACAATACAGTAGAGGTGTAATCGGGTGTGTTGGGAGAAGGAAATCATGTAATCCCTGATCAATGATCAGGGATTACATGATTTCCTTCTCCCAACACACCCGATTACACCTCTACTGTATTGTTTACCTAAGATTCATAAATCTTTAAATGATCCCCCAGGACGCCCAATAGTTTCCGGTACAGACTCCATTTTTAGTTCGGCAGCCACACTCATTGACAAAGTTCTTAGGACATATGCAACAGGAGCAAAGTCATACATTCGTGATACATCTGATTTTTTACACAAAGTGAAACAGATCAGGGTCCCACAGGGAGCTATTTTAGCATCTTTTGATGTTACCAGTTTATACACCTGTATAAAACATGATCGTGGTCTTGACAGTGTTAAAAAGGCACTTAGTGACTCCCACTATACACCTGACTGCAAAGAATTTCTGATAAACTTGTTAGAAATTCTCCTAACATGTAACTACTTCTTATTTGAGGACAGATTCTATGTCCAATGCAAGGGGACGGCGATGGGGTCCAATATGGCCCCCACTTATGCAAATATCGTCATGGCCGACCTTGAGGAGACTGTCGTCTATGTGTCCCACCACTTTGGCAAAGTTCTCGGGTGGTGGAGATACATAGACGATGTCTTTCTCATCTGGCAGGGGACACAGACAGATTTGGAAGACTTTTTTTGCTTCCTGAATGAGACGGATAGTGACATTAAATTTACCATGACGTCATCACAGGTGGGGGTGCAATTTTTGGATACGTGGGTATATATACAAGATGGGGCTTTACTCACTGACATATACCTTAAACCCACAGATAAAAATAATCTACTGATGTATAACAGCCTGCACCCACGAAAGATGGTAGAATCCCTCCCACGTAGTCAGCTATTGCGGGTTACACGCATAGTAGATGACCAGACCATTTATGAGAAAAGGCTAGAGGAAATGGGGAACAAATTCACCACAAGGGGGTACCCGACTAAACTTATTAAGCGCAGTATCGAGATGGTGAAGGCAGAGAAGTCCGTGGGAAGACAGGTAACTAAGAATAGGATGGTCAGTGAGAGAATACCATTTGTTACGATGTTTTGTGAACAGAGTCCAGCAATAGCAGCCATTATTAGGAAGCATTGGTGTGTACTGTCCAGGTTTTATCCCAATGTTACCCTACTACAATCTCCACCACTATTCTCTTACAGGAGGGCCCCTAATCTTCGAGATAAACTGGTGCATGCAGATTGTGTCCCCCCCAAAATTGACCTTGCTTCTTCCTTGAAACCCGGGAGCTTCCCTTGCATGAACTGTGAGAACTGTCCACTCATGATGAAAGGGGATCGTTTTATACATCCCATTACACAAAAATAATACAGACTTAAATATCATCTTACATGTAAATCAGAGTACATTATTTATGTCCTGCAATGCCCTTGTCCCATGTTATACGTGGGGGAAACGACTACTGAGTGTCGCACGAGGTTAAACAACCATAAATCGTCTATCCGCACAGAAAAATGCGAATTACCAGTACCACGTCACTTTAAACTACATGGACACTCATTACAGCAACTGAAATTTTGTATAATTGACCACATACCACCCCCTCGGAGAGGAGGGAACAGACAGAATATGTTAAAAAGAAGAGAAGCACAATGGATAACTAAACTAAATACGTTACACCCTATGGGGTTGAATATTGATTTCTCGTTGAGAGCCTTTATGTAACAGATCCCGGAATTTCCCAGGTTACTTTCTACGTAGTCCATGGTATTGTGTATTAGTCCCTTTAGTTTTTATATTTATACACTTTTAACACTTACAATCACACTAGCACAAGGTTGTTTTGGATTGTGGTTTTACTTGATCGGTACTAATGATATTTCTTTTTTCTTCTTACTCTAGATCTGGTTAAGGATCGAGGCTCGTACGCTCACCTTTAGTATTATTCTGATATGATTTTTTAACTGGAGTGCCCAAGGGACGTCATCGCTTAGTCAGACACCGGTTTGCACCACCCATATTCCACCTTTCCACTAGGTCTGGGCGACATTGCATATTATGGAGTTGCTTATAGCAAACAAGGAAGGTCCCGGTCCAGGGAAGATGGAAGATTTTAATTTTCTCTTTCCCCAAGAAGACAGGGTACCAACCAGCTGGACGTATTCCCTGAGTGACACCGTGCGGGTGCTGGGATACATGTCCCGCGTGCTACAGCGCTCTTTGTGTGATGGAATACCCTTACCTGAATAGGTGGCGATCAACTAGGTGGCTTTAGGGTGGTTACCATGGATCCTGGGAGAACGCTTCATGCAAGGGTCCTTTTCCCATTTCTAAGATGGCCTCCATGACCTAGTTTTCCGTGGCGCGCATGCGCAAGTTCCGGACGATGACCCGATGTGATGACGTCCTCTTCGGCTGTCCCAGGCCTTTTGCGTTCTCTCACGCATGCCCATTAGTGATGTTTACAAACAGAAGCGGACATATGGAGCGTGAGAAGGAACAGCTGCTTGATAGATCTACGCGGTGAGTGACGGCCCCCTCCATTAACCCTAAGGATCATGGACTCTTTTGATTATTAACTTTATTTGGACTATATGAAGTAATGGCTTACCGATCATGGATTTTTTCCACAGCCCTTATGTATTATTATGATTGTATGCACATGAATTTTGTACCATATATACCGATGCACTTATTTTTATTTTATTATGTACCATGATGTAATTAATTGGGGGAGGCACTGGGGGTGGACCTTTGGGGTTTATATACCTGCTGATATTCCACTCTTGTGTGTTGCTTGAAAAAGATCTCATTGGGAGATCGAAACGTTGCACATTAATGGGTGAATAAATCATTTTCATTTTCACCACATTTTGGAGTGCCGCCTCGTCTCGAATTTTCTGTGAATTATAGGAGGTGTCTGGTTTAGGAAATCCAGGTACCTCACCCTCATCTATTAGCCAGAGTACAGAACAGTTTCAAAGACTGTATACTCTCCGGAGGACCCAGCATGCCAATGCATTAGACCAGGGAGAGGGAACCTTCAACTCTACAGCTGTTAAACTACAATTCCCATCATGCTAAGCTAAAGCTTTGACTGTCCAGGCATGATGGGGATTATAAATTTGCAACAGCTGTTGGGCTAAAGGTTTTTCATCTCTGCATTAGACCAATATAGAGGTACCATTGTAATACTGCACTTCACCTGTGGGGGTGCTGTAGGGGAACTACTAGCAGGTTCACCAACAGATTACTGCCGATCATTGGAGAGGAAACCCTAATGATCAATTTTTTTATCTAGTAAAAAAAAACAAAATACAGAGATCATACATCACCATGACAAAGACAGAATGAACTCTGCTACATCTGTACTTTCTTCCATGGCTGTATACTTCAAAGCTGAAAAAAAATAAGTTCCCTGTTTTAATTATGGCACAGCACTGTAGCTAAGAACTATAGAACATTTTAGCTGTGTCCTCTCTAGACGCCGATGGAAAATGCTTCCAATGGAACAGATTTGTGGAACATTTTTAGATTATTTTTTATTTTATGTGAGTTTAAAATCCTGTTTTTTATGTGTTTTTTTTTAATTGTGGGTGCAGATGCAGTTACTGCAGATCAGCATATGTTTGTGGCCTACTGCTGCCATCTTCAGGTACAGAAGTGGAACGTGAAGGATCTTCTGCTAGTGTTAGAGAGTTTCCTCTACAATAACACAGCAAGCTCTACCAAAGGAAATATTGGGGGGGGGGGGGGAATGTCATTTATTTTACATAAACTGTTTATATACTATCAGTCTCAGGACAGGAGGAAAGTAGAAGAAACCATAGCAAGAATCTACATTTCAAGTATGTGAATAATAAATATCAAAGGTGAAATGATATAGCTATTAAGCAGAAACATAGGGACAGTATGAGCCAACGCTGCTGGTGTTCTGAACTCCGGAGCATCATTGTGTCAAGTTGTTTCTTATAGTGGCAAATAGGGGCCTACATAGATGGAGGCAATACAACTAACATGAGTGGTTATCTTTAGAGCAGAGGTTGTCCTCATGAGATCTATAAAAAAAACTATACGTTTTCAGAATGCCAAGAGCAGAGCAGCCTCCAAGCAGAAAAGTAACAGTATATGAAAAGGCTCTTCTTCTTATGCCTCATCCAAATCTTCTCCTCACATAGATAGTGCACTGGTATTTAGTATATACAGCTCATCTAACAAATAGTCAAATCCCATAAGCCTTTCCTTATTTATGTTTAACCCCTTAAAGGTTTTTTTCCATCCTAACTAATATGGTTATACTTGTAGGACTTATCAACTTATCAATATTATCACTTATCAAGACCTCATCTAGCAAACATGTCTCCTTCTCCTGATATGCTGCTCTTTCCCTCCCATTGTTGACATCTCGTTGTCTAGGTTACTGACCACCACTCTGCTCTAAAAACAGTGGTCTGGCTGGTGTGTGTATTTAAATTATATATATATATATATATATAACCTGGATGGCCACAGGCTGCAGAAATACAACTTCCATCATGACCTGACAGCCGGGCATTATGGGAGTTGTAGTTCTGCAAGCTGTGACCATCCAGTTTGCAGAACGACATCTCCCTTTTTTTTCTCATCAGGAAATCCTGAAGGTTTTTCCTGATGGTTTCCTGATGGTAAAAACGGATTACTGTCAGGAAATCCTGATACTTTCCTGATGGGTTTTGAGGCCTCCTGATCAGGATTTCCTGACAGTAAAAACTGATGTGTGAATGGGGCCTTACATTTTAAGAGCCATAAAATCCGACATACAATATTTTATTTCAATACAAAAACTAAATAACACATAAAAATATCACAACAAAGGGAGCTACAAATTCTGGCTGCATTCTGCCCAAAAGCAATTTACCCCAACTGTAAACCCAGCTCAGGGGCACCACGCTGTGGCCAGGACTGGTTTCACAGACACATCTCTGTTATGTTTGTAGGTGAGAATAGTAATCCCCCCATATTCTCAATTAAAAAAAAAACTGTGAATATTTTGAAGTGTATAGTATAAAAAATCTTCTTTTTTATAGGAATAAACATTATACTTTATGATACAGTTTTTGACATTTTTATGTTGTTTGTAGTCATTTTTAATGCTCAATTAAAATCATTGACAGGTTAGGTGACTTATTTTCCCATGGATTATCTTCTGACAATAAAAGGTGGGTGGCATATATTAGGAAAAAAAATCAACCAGTCAGTCCTTGAATGTGCTGCGCAGAGAGCAAGAAAAGAAAAATTTGTTATATCGTTCAAATTTAAGTGATATTCTTTCCACGGGTATGCAGGCAGTGAGCAAACGACTTACGAAAATTTGTTCGTATGTCATTGATCGCATCTTTTCTTTACAGTGCCACGAATATTTAAACACTTTCCCCACTCAGAGCATCGTACTAATACATCATGCCGGGCAGGGAAAGAATCAACTGCAGTGTTTTCATGTCCATGCTGTCCATGTTTCACAGAATGGGTGAATAAGGCTGGGTTCACACTACATTTTTTTCATCCGTTTTTGCAAAAAAATGGATGGAAAAACAGATGCTTTTGTGTGAATCCGTTTTAATGCGTTTTTTAGTTGACTTCCATTATATAAAAAAGGCATCCTTTTTTTCATACACAAAAATAAGGTCAAGTACGTTTTGTGTACATTTAAAAAAATTGATGTGTTTTGATCCGGTCACACAATTGCAAAAAAGCATGAAAAATGGATTGCAAAAACCCAACCTCTCCAAAACAGCAGGTCTTGTATAGTGTTCCCGGTTTGCAGTGATGTGCAGGAGCTTGAATTGCATAGTTGGAATCGGGTGTTGTCAGGACCTGATAAAATAATCTGTGATAACACACATGGGATGAGCGATGAAGGGATCACAGGATTAAACTACCCCTATCATTCAAAAAGCTTCTGTCATAGAGGCATATCACAGGGGTTGATCAGTCTGAGTTTGGACATAGAGACCCACATCAATTGCTGGAATGAGTGGGGGGAAGTGCTCAGCATTCTTGTTCTCTTTTCTATTTTTTCAGGGGATTTTTTAAAGTCTATTTTTAAATAAAATTGATTAAAAATGTTTTGCCTCAAAATGGCACCATTAAAAATTACAGTTTGCCCTACAAAAAAGAAGCCCCAACAAGGCCTGTTGATGGAAAAGCAAAACAATTCTTGAAGGGTTGCTCTTCTGCTAAAGTTTTATTATGTTATAGGTAATGCATAAGTAAGCAATTCTGCAAATGTTGGTCCTCTTCTCTCCCTGTACAGTTGCCAGTTCGTTGCCTAGGTGACATAACTCAGGTGGCCAGGACCTCGAAAGCTAGTATGTTTTAACCCCTTCTTTGTCTCCCTATGGGATCACACACGTCTCTGGGACTTATGGATTGTCCCTGGAGGCATGTGTAATCTCTGTTGGAAGTACAGCAATGCAGAGCTGATTCAGCTAAGCCCCTCTGCATCCTGTCCTTAAAAACCCCCTACCCTCCGTGGTGGGACACAGCATTTTCATTGAGTAATAAAACGTAAACAACACTATAATATATACATTTATATACTAATATACTTATATACATAATTATATTGACCTGAATATTAAAAAAAAATAATAATAATTTCAATACATTATATGTAGACCAAGATGGTATAGTTAAAGGAACTATCCAGGCTTAGAAAAACATGAACCAAAACCAAAACCAGTATCAAAAACAAAGTTAATAGTTAATACTTTCAGAGTATATATATATATATATATATATATATATATATATATATATAAATTGCTAGAGATAAAAATCATTATTTTATAAAGTGAACTCTCGCCTACCAGTAGTTCATTATTGGTGTAGCATGAAGCAAAATAAATAGCTCTCAAGGGCAACTAAATGTAAAATGAAACGCAGCCACTCAACGCTAATGGCTTAAAAAGCGCTATTAACTGGAATGGTTTTAGCTGTTTCTGATACTCTCGCTGCCTCTCCATTTCTATGTTTTGTGTATGTTTATTTTTCGCTGTTGCTCTATACAGAAAAGCAAATGCATTTTACAAGTCAAATACCCGGTATCATTATAAGAGAACTTAGGCTTTATGTTTATTGTGTTCACTACTTATAGGTTTTCCTGTATGCAAATCTCTTATTATAAAGCATTAGTAAACCATGAGAAAAATTTCACGCATAGATGGATTCTGAGACAAAACATTTGGAATCCTGTCATAATACACTAAAGCATAAGGCACATATTATTAACATTACAATGTTCCTATTATTTATATCATATCCAAGACAGAACGTACTATATTTATACCAACAGGGCGTACCTAGAGGTAAAGGGGCAAAACAAAGTTAGAGCTCTATTCTAGTGCTGGTAAGCCGGACCACCTGATATACGAGTGCCAGACCTTACTTTTCTGTCAAAATAGCTTGTATTTTGCAGGATAAGTTGTTTTTTTGGCACCATTTCATATGTTTCATTGATAGCATGGGTTGGTTGCCAATGGGTTGGGTAATCACACAATTGTTTGCCCTATGGAGAGCAGATCCCTGTACAGAGAAAGTATAGTTATTATTTATTGTTCTTTATTGAGTGTTTCAATTCCAGGGTATTGTGCATGAATAAAAGATATAGTCAACAAAGTCTGGGCTATCATTCTCTGGTTGCCCTATAGCAGGCATATGGTCGACCTGTACACTATGGGGGGGATTTATGAAGACTGGCATACAAATACACAGGTCTCATATTAGGCCCCGCCCCCTTTTCCCTGGCAGGATTCACTAATGGTACTTTTACACAAAGCGATAATTTGCCTAATTGAACGATTAACGATTTCAAAGTAACACTGTGTTTTTTATAACGATCAGTGTTTAGCCGGAACGATATATCATTTGAAAAAAAACGTTATTGTGATCATTTTAAGATCGCTTAAGCCTGTCTCACACATAGGGTGAATTGGTGATCGTCAAATTTTCAGCGAACGACCAACGACGATTTGAGAACATGTTGAAAGATCACAATGAACGATTTCTCGCGCATTGCTTGATCGTTCGCTGTGTTTACACCAGCCGATTATCACTCATATGCAATCGTTATGGCGAAAATTTAAACAATAATCGTTCCATGTAAACGCACCATAAGAGGCGCACGCCTCTTAGTAAATCCAGTCGGCTGACCACCCGAACCTGTGCCCCGGCGTACAAAATCTACACCTGCTAGAAGCGAGCAGGCGTAAATCATGATAAATGAGGCGCGGAAGAAGGCTATGCCTCCTTCCCGCCTTTTCACGCCCCCCGCCAAGCTCCCCCAGCTCGCCCATCCCTGGCATACGCCTCAGGCGGACGTTTCATAAATGTCTCCCTATATGTACTCTTGCAATTGATCCTTATACAACATTAGGTATAAGCGAATCTTTGTAAAATCTCTTTCCAGTTGATTTCCCCTGATTCTCCCAGATCAGAACAATTTGTTACAAAGCTTCTTGAACCTGGAGAATCATTTTATGTGAATATGCAAAGGCGAGCTTCTGATACATAAGCGGTACTACACAAAGTCCTTTCCCAGCCTCTCACAGGGAGCGCATTGCTTGGAGTCTTTCATGTTCCAGCACATTTCTTCTTGCCTTGATATCTTGAAGCTACCTGATTTTTGTTGCACGTTTTATTTTTATATGTCCAGTAACAAGACTGTGTAACTGACCTCTGCAATGTAGTCTATATACAGCAAATAGAACTGATTCTGTACATATAGCTATTATGTGCTAGTCATGATAATGGCAGAGCTCAGTTGGCTATTATACAATTACTGCAGATGACCATGATGGGATTCACATCTCGAAAGAATGAAAGCTTTCAGGTGAATCCGCCCATAGACTCAATGGTGTAGCTGAAATTCCGGGTCTGTGCTCTGAATAAAATGATTACACCCAAAATCTTTTTTTCTAGAACTGCGCATCTGACGTGGGAGCAGGGAGAAAGGGTAAGCTCTGTACTTCTCTCTCTCTCTCTCTACCTCTTGTACTACTGGAGCACATGCTGAGCTGTTCTTTGGGAAAATAGAAAAGTACAGAGCTGAGTACTGTTTGTTTATTTATTTGGCTCGGAAGGGTTCCTAATGGGCAGGGGTGTAGCTAAAGGCTCATGGGCCCTGGTAAAAAAAATCCTCCCCCCCCATCCCACCTGAGCAGGGCAGTCAGAGGCAAAAAAGTTATATCCAATTACTATAAGGTAATGCCCCCTAATATGTGGCCGTGTCCTAATGAACTGTCCCCCTCATGTACAGTGCCACTGCCTCCACCTCTTGTATTGTGCCACTGCTTCCTATAATTAAATGACTGTACTGTGACATGTGTTTCCCAATCTTTGACTCTCCAGTGGAAAAACTACAACTCCCATCATAAACTGCCAGCAGGACATGAAGGTGCTGTATAAAAGTTTTTTGCTTTCTTTGGTGGAGGGGTGGTATTCTGGGGCATGCGGGTCTGACCTTTTAAGACACCAGCAACGCTTGTCATAAAGTAAACAATCCTGTTATGAGAAATCTGCAAATGTATAAAAATGTAAGAGGAAAAATATGAGGCAGTAAAAATGGTGGGTTCCATGATAAATATGGTGTTCATATAAAAATGGCACAAAATATCTAGTCCTAAACCTAGCCCAGCCCTCTCTTCAGGAAGAAGTTAGCCTGTAGAATTGTGAGTTGGAAGCCAGAGCTGCAAAGTATCTGTCTATGTGTAAAAATGGCAAACGATTGTGAGGACCTCACAGTCCTAGACCAGGCCACAAGCCTCAGGACTACTGCCAATATTGTATCAAGTTTGATTTCCCCATCACAGTGCCAGCCAATGGAGTCCGGGAGCTCTAATGGAAAAACCCCAGCCACTGTGACCCCTGTGAGCCAGACCTTGACAACCTAAGGAACTACAATCCTCATCCCCCACCTGCATCCCGCTGGGCCTCTGTCATCACATATTCTTCCTAGGTTGCCACAATTTCATTTGCAGAAGCCTCTAGAGGACAATATAGTGTTACATGACAGCCATTCATATATTGAGTCGACCAGGTAACATATGGACGACCTGAGCAGAACAGAGAGTTCTGTTCATAATACTGGTGTAATGGGCATTTGGGTATACTCCGACATTAGGCTTAGGAGTAACTATGTAACATTCTACTGGCTCACCCATGGGGGGTGCCTGGCATCCTGATCCCAGCCAAGACTATGCTTCTCTCTCACATAAGCCAGTTCCCAACCTCTTAACAGGAAAGTTACATGCAAATAGTTCCTGACATCAGCCAGTGCCCAAGTGCCCAGCCAAGTGCTGTTTAAGGGCCCTTCCCTCACCTTTCCTTGCCTGACCCATAAGATCATTTAAGTTCCAGACTCTAAGCTTCGTTTATTCCAACCTAATTTGTATATTTGACCAGCTCTTCTTGTCACCTGCCTGCTCTGATCTCTGGTTGTATACCATTTGTGACTTAACTCTGCCTCTTTGGTGTCAAATATCTATGTACCAGCCATTAATATCGGAGACTACTCTGGTGGTACTCTCAATATTCTGTGTTGGAAAGTCCTTACTCTATTGTATGGGGTAAGGGTGAAGAATGCATAATCCCCAATCCGCTCCCTTGTATAGCCTAAAGATAGTCCATTAGTGACCAACAGGGTGCACCTATCCTATTGGCTGCCTTGCAGGCTGCGTACATTGACTTATCCCATATGGGTGCTTTGCCCACAACCCTGGATTCATGTGGTTCTAATACTGTTAGTTCTGCTTGGAATGTTTTACAGAAAAGAAATTCAGTGTGAGTCTTATAGATTTACTAAAAAAAAAAAATAATACAAATAATACTTTTTTTGTTGTTCTTATTATTGAACAAAAGGTCTTTTTAAACAAGTTTGAATTACATATATATATAAAAAAAAAATCTGACTTCTTCGGAAGCAGTTCACCAGTTATACTATATTTCAAGATGTGATGTTTCCATGGTAACTGAAACGTGCTGTCCTCATTATTTCAACCTAATCCTGCTTTGAAATTAGACTTGCTCCTCCCCCTTTGCCTGGCCGGCCTGATAACATAATCATAGCACATGAGGATTGAATAAACACAGCAGGATGTCAATCCCAGGACGGCAGACTACACAGATCAACGTATTGTGTGAGTATGTGAGCAATTAGACGGCACAAACCTACAGAAAGCTAATCAGACAAAGCCAATCGCACTACTCGGGAAAACTAAAATACATCTAAAATATATATATATATAAATATATATACACTGCATTAAAGATATATACAGATATAGATATTAATTTTTTTATTTTTTTCAAAAGTAGAAATAGATCAAGAACTGAATGTGTTTTAAACCTTGTGGAATTAGTTCAATCCAGGTTAATAAAATTAGAATGTGAATGGAACTGCTGTAAATTTGTATCATAGGCAATATAACATTTCTTAAATTTTACTTTCCCTGTAGAATAAACGTTTGGGGATTCCTTCAGTGTAACACAGTAACATAGTCTGTAAGACTCACAAAGAGACATACGTCCATCCAGTTCAGTTTAGCCTATTATCCTGCTGTGTTGATCCAGAGGAAGGCACCCCCACCACCTTGTAAGGTAGAAAACAACTACTTTACTTTAGACAGGGAAAATCCTTTCTGGCTTAAATCTGTCAATCAGAATAAATCCCTGGATCAACAATCTATATCCAGAATACAGTAACTAAAACTTGCAATAATGTTACATTCCAGAAGTGCACCCCTTCTATTATTACACTCCATTGCCTTTCCTTTGATTGATGCATGGTGGCATATGCAAGGCTCACAGGGCACATTTACCTATGATTGTACTTTTCAGTACAATTTTTCAGATTATTCAAATCAGTATAGATTTGAATAATCTTTCATTGTATCTACACCAACATCCTGGTAAAACCATAACACAGTACCTCCTCTTAAGGACACTGTGGATTTTGACCTTAAGGATGAGACAAGGCATTTAGTTTTTTCCCCCTCACCTTCTAAGAGCCATAGCTCTTTTATTTTTCCATCTATGGGACATTTTTTGCACCATGATCTATAGTTTTTATTGCTACCTTATAAGTGTAGATAGGACTTTTTCGATTGCTTCTTATTAATTTTTCTGATAAATAATGTGAAAAAAATCAGCAATCCTGGTAGTTTTTCCTCTTTTTATTTACACTGTTCACTGTGCAAGAAAAATATTGTTTTATCTTGATAGAGTAATACAATTGTGCATGCTATAATACCAAATATATTTGTTTTTTATTTTTACATGTTTTATTTGTAAAATGGGAAAGGGGATAATTTAAACCATTTATTGGAGGAGGGGCTTTGTGATATTTTTAAAAACATTTAAAAAATCAATAGACTGCTTAAACTAGTCAATGCTGTGCTATTGCAGAGATTGATCTGCGATCTTCCCATAGAGTCTGCCTCAGGAAGACTCTATGAGAAGATTGCCAATTGAACTGCATGGAAGTAAGTATTATACTTCTAGCAGTCAGGAGAAATTATCGGGTCCCCCACAGTCACACTGCCGAGGTCCTGATCGGACAATGACAGGAGCCGCTATGGTCGCTTACACTTAAGCGCTGTGTTTAAGGGGCCAATGGCGGGTGGTGGTGCAATTGCTGCTGCCTGTCATTGACGACGAGAACCCGGCTGCTTATAGGGATAAAGGTCACTGATGGGAAATATCTGTGGAGGATTGGATTGTTACTTTACATTGCTTTCAATTGATCTCATACAGCATTACAGTTCCCAAAAACAGTGTCATTCACAGAGTGCACCATTGGTAATGCCTTTGCCTAAGTGTGGCATGAATGTCCTTGTCTCTTCACTTCACTGTGACATGAAAACTACATATGACGAGCCACTAGAGGGAGCTCACAAGTACATTCTGAGTAATGCTATGTTCCTTTATCCAGTGAGTGGAGCTGCTGTCTAATGATAGCCCTCTATTCACTGCATAAAATAGATAGTTTTTTTTTTTTTGACAAATGTCTTTTTGAGTCATCAGAAAACAGATTTTTTTTTCTTTTCATACATAAAACTCGCTAGCTTGTCTATATGGAAGTGTAGTGTTTCACTGTGCACTTTTCTCATTATTTCATGGTTGTCGGACAGATGTTTCCCACGGCTGCTCAGTACACCTTGTTATGTTTGTATACCATGCAGTCTTTCTTTTATTTACAGTGAAAATGTATGACTTATAAGCAATCTGAATGTTGCTGACACCTAGCAGATACAGTATGTAATAAAGGAGAAGTCAGGGGCTGCAATTATTTTTGGAAAAGGCAGGGGCAGTGGGGGAACATAATAACCACAATTTCTCTTGCGTCCCGTGCCTGTCCGGCGCAGGACCCAGGACCCCACCGGCCTCCAGGATCTTCTTCTCAGCCGACGTCACAACCTGGCTTATTGACAGCCCGCTCCAGTCACTGACTGGCTGAGTGGGCTGTCTATCATCACGACTGGGGGGGAAATGCCTTACCGCTCTCCTTTAAGGGGAGAGCAAAAGACTGATATTCCTTCAGGAATATCAGTAACTGTGAGGGCCGCATCTTCTGCATCTCAGAAACAGAGAAATGAAATGGGTGAGCTGCAGTACCCAGATTACTGGGGTGATTTTGTAGTACTAGTATAATGGAACTGGTCTGCGTTTGCTCAACCCTGAGAAATTTAGGTTAGCAGATATAGCCCAACCTGCTCAGGATCGGTGCATCAAACCCTGGTGTGGGGTAGGAGGAGAAACTTCTTATCGGCTATAAAGAAACAATTAGTTGGGCACCCTTGAGGAAGTAAAACAACTCTTAATTCCAAATGATGTTCCTTTAAATAAAAAAAGCTTTCCCTTTAATAGTGCCTGGATAGGGCAGCATAACTCATCTTAATTCAAGACTCTTTAAGAACAACGTAGAAAAGGTGCACTTTCTATAATTTATGGGAATTTCATAATTGAGATGCCAATTTTCTAAAACAAGTTATATGCTAAAGTGGGAAAGTTTCCTCAGTAGTGACTTTTCTTTAGAGGTCTGGCAAGATGCATTGATAGATTCCTGTAACTATACATCAATCAGCTCAGGAGACATTATATTCTAGATTTCCCTGATGGCATCAAAGGCAAAAAAAGATTCTGAGGCTAGCCTCCGATTTCTGTCACATATTTGACCCTTTTGACCTTGTAATTAATTTAGGTCTTCTATGACAGAAGAGCACGATTTGTTTTTAGTGTTTGTAGCATTGCATGGGCCATATGAGAATAACATCAGAATGCTGTTCTCTGCACCCATAAGGTACAGGGGCCAGTGTATGGGTCACTATGGACCTGAACCTAACAATAAGTGCCACCACAGGAGAAAGCATGTACAGTATTGCACACTTCCCATTCATATAAATGAGTAGTCTGCGTAATGCAGAGCAGGATGGTTTCCGTAAACCAAAGGATGCTTTTCGTAGCTGGGCTATACTGTTGCACATAGAAGGATCCTCCTCTATAAACTAATATTTCATTAACAGGGTATATGAAAATGTGTGTTTCTAAACTAGACAACACCCCAAAGTTGTGCTGTTATACGATTTAACAATAGTTAAGAAACTTAAATATGGCTTTCGAGTTATAAAAAAAAATTGTCCAAAAAAATCCAGGTTCATTCATTAATGAGTGCTTTCTTGATGTATTTTGTGCATATACCATGGTACGCTTATCCTAATGCACCAGCTTAGAGAACATGGGAAAAGATGAAACAGGTATGACTATATTTACCATAAAAAAAAAAAATCTTTTTTCAGCATGTCTGGTTAAATATACCTTCTCTGATCATTGATCTGTAGCTGGCTGGCAAAATTTTAACTGCACACTTTTTGTATTTTCTCACTTTTTTCCTTGTGGAAACCTTGTTCTTGAGAGAATTTATTTTTCTTATTTCTTTACCTTCGAAAACATTCCTATGTTACTATCTGAAAAAAGATGGTATTACTATCAGAGGTAAAATACCTTTAAGAAGCAGACATTACCGCACAACATGAAACCAGAAGCTAAATGTTGAAGATGTTCCATGGATTGTAGGTGATGTTGTTTGATTTTAAAGAGAACTCCCGTGAAAAGTATAAATCCAGGGGGTTGGGGGAACATAATAAAGAAGGCATACTTACCTGCCTCCATGCCCCTGCAACACAGCACCACCAGCTCCATTTCAGCCTTCAGTCTCTCCTAACTTCTTGGTTCCTCATGCCCTGGAAGGAACTAGCCACTCAGCCAATCAGTGACTAGTGACTGCAGGAGTATCCTTCCTCAGTCACTGAATAGCTGAGCAGGCATCTCTGAAGCGGGTCATGACGTTGCAGAACTGGAACCTACAGGAGGCCCCTAAGAAGGATTTTGTTGCATTTTGAAGAATTTCTACTTGTTCCATATGGCATACAACTCAATGACTTATTCATTGAATTCTCTTTTTTTCTAATCTCTTTTGACCATTAATTTACCGAGTCCATCCTCTACCTAGGTTCTTAGTATTCAGGATAAGTTTAGTATGTTTCTTTCATTTAATTTCCATGGTGACTGAAGAGTTAAAAGAATTCTAATTTCTTCCAGGTGCCCAGGTGTCATAGCTTTGGGAACCCATTCACACAACTGTGAAGCGGCAGAAAAAATCTCACAAAAAGATATCATTGTTTTCTAAGGAGTAATTCACTTGGTGTCTAAATGAAAATTGTTCTACATTGATTCAAGTAGATTTGCATAATTTCATAGCTGCAACACAAGAATGGAGGTCGGTGCATGAAAGCTACCGAAACTGAAATATAGTTTCAATTGACTATAGTAAAATTAACTCATTCCCTGTGCAAAATGATAGTCATCATGATTACCATAATTCCTACTTACCTGGGACCAGCTAGTGTAACCGAATATGGAATCCACCCTAGACATCATACTTTAAGGCGATCACTTTTCATAAAGGAGTAGTGTATTCAGCTGACGTCATGGTAGCTTAAAATAGCTGATTCCATGATCATATCTGTGGCCACAGAAAAAGAACCGTTACTGTCAGCAACTTACCTGACCGCGATCCAGCAGCGTCTGTCCCGGCCGGAGCGCAGCGCCGCCCTCCTCGCCGAGGCCAGGTGACGTCACGGAGACCCGACGGCGTCCCTAGCAACCAAGGGAGCCGCGGGTCTCGTGTCAGTCAGATCCGCCCGGCCAAGCAGCTGAGTGCTGTTACACTTAGGCTGAGTGGCAGATCTCCCTGGCCCTCAGCCTGCAGTGCACCAGCTGCAGTGTATTTGGATTTAGGAGGCCGGACCAATCAGCCTTTGGTCTGGGCTCCTGATCCAGTATAAAGTTTAGTCAGTATCACCTTCCAGTGCTGGTTATTAGGTTCTCTCCTGGTCCCAGCTCCCCCTTGTCTACTCCTGCGAACCCCGTCCTAATTCCTTCCTGCCTGACTTACTCGTTATCCTGACCTCCGCCTGACCTTTTGACTATCCATTGTCTCACTGATTTTGTACTGCGTTGCCCGTGTGATTTGACCCGGCTTGTTCCACTATTCTAATTGTGTTTTGTCTGTCTGTATTGTTCTGTGTGCTCACATACGTAGTGAAGGGAACGTCTTTGTGGTTGTCCGCGACCGCCTAGGGTCGATTGAGGCAAATAGGTAGGGTCAGTGGGAGGGATTAAGATCCAGGGCCCACTGTCTCTTGTCTGTTTGTGCCCACCTGCCCTGACAGTTACCTTCAAGGAGCTATACAAGATCATAAAAATTGTGCACGGAGAGGTAATGTGGTAAAATATTTTTAAAAAATCATTACGCACCCAATAAATCCTCTACCACTTCAGGATTACTGCTCCAGTGATCCCTGCCAGTCTGTCTACAAAGGTATAGAAAAAACATGTGCTTGTATACCCACGTGACTGTTACATCTAGCCACTGGCCTTAGCAGTGTATGACATTACCATGTGGATATATGGTCAAGTGGATATATAGGCACATCATTAAAGGACACGTCCAGCAATTTCTAAAATGCTGCAGCCGGCAGGGGGGAAATTGATTACAAGTAGAAACTTACCTCTCCCTGTGTCCGCGGTGAGCGGTAGGACCGGCTTCGCTGCTCCAGTCACTGATTGGCTGAGCCTCCACTCCATCACAACTTGGGGGAAAATGCCCTCGGGTTGTGGTCCCGAGGCCGGTCCCGATGCTTACTGCGGACACGGGAAGAAGTGAGTTCCTACTTGTAATCATTTACCTCTGTGCCCCTGCCTGCTGCCACATTTTAGAAATCGATTAACTTCTACTTTAAAGTAGGCTGCAAGTACAAGGGGTTATCCCAAGATCTTAAGTTAATTCCTATCAACAGCATCGACGTGGGTTCTTTACTGTACGAACGGTAAGACTGTGGAACTCTCTGCCACATGATGTTGTCATGGCCGATTCACTAAATAAGTTCAAGGGAGGTCTGGATCCTTTTCTTGAAAAATATAATATTACAAGTTATGGGCATTAGATTTCTGGTGATACGTTGGACCAGGTATTGTTCTGGTTGCTGTTGGAGTCGGGGGGCGGGGGTTCTCCCTGTGGTGGGGTTTTTTGCCTTCCCCTGCATTAACGCAGTAGGGTTTCCCTAGGTTGAACCTGATGGACTCTTGTCTTCTTTCAACCTTGTTTACTATGTTACTATGTTAACACTCAACAATTTTCAGGAGCCCTATAGAAAAAGAATGCTGGCCATGCATGATTGCTGTGGTCCATTTGTGAGGGACAGTTTTCCTCCATTTTCAGGATCGTGGTGTTCCAGCAGTCGGATTTCCGATCCTTTTCTCTATGTATGGAGAAAGTGGTTGCTAAAGCCAGAATAACTTAGGTAAATATACAATGGTTAAGGCTGTATTAAACAGCAGGATATAGAGGAGAAAGCGAGCGCCAACTTGTCAGGTCAGCGCTTATTTCCTCTTCATCATCTGCTCATTGCCTGTGCTATTACATGCGCAGAAAGTGAGCAAGAGGAGCGGTAGGGGTCATTGGGAGCTGTTGGAGGGGCTGCCCAGATGATCCTTAGATTGTTTGGGCTGCCCATTGTACTGTAGTCAGCGGCGGTCACGATGTCAGCTGATCATGATCTTTAAACAAGTTAAAAAATCATGGTAGCGTTGGTCTGCTGCACATTGTTCCGTGTAATGGGAGCAGTGGCAGCAGACCAACGCTACCATGATTTTTCAACTTGTTTAAAGATCATGATCAGCTGATATCGTGCATGTCGGCTGATCATGGTCTTTTAACATGAGCTATTACACCAAACGATTATTGGATGGAACGGCTGGTAATCAGATCAGCCAAGTATGAATGGTAATCTTTTGGTGTAATAAGGCCCTTAGTGCAGCTTGGTCTATTATAGATAAGAGCCTAAAGGTCCTTCATATACTTTAACAGCTGACTGACCTGCCAATGTCAGATTGCTGTATAAAGTGTATGGAGGCCTGACACGTTCCCCCTACAGATGATAATGGGTGAGAGAAGGTTCAGGCATGTTGGATTTTTAAGCTGAAGATAATTGGGACTCCTCTGTTGTAGTGACTCGGTACAGGCCCCTAAACCTGTATTGTACCTGGGTAAGGTAACTCCCTCAGGTTCACACAAGTAGTATGAGGTTTCCTTGTCAGTTAGTGTTTTTCTCACTAGGTGTTGCAAAAGTGTCTGTTATTTCATATGCACAGCTGAAGACTTCCAAAGGTTAACTATTGTGTATGACATGTTGTCTTTTACCCACTCACAGGTGCAGGTCCTTTCCCTCCTTTTTCTAGCCTATCCCCTACTCTCTTTCTCTCTGCACACACACAGCCCACCAATCACAGGCAGGGTTAGACAGACCCCTGTCGGTAGATCTTAGTTCTTTGTGGGAGGAGTTAGGGAGTTCTTGTCTTGTCTTGTCTAGTCATTGCTCCCACTATCCAGATTCCTACTCCACACTGATGAGGGGCAAATACCCTGAAACAGCTGTCTGTGGATGGATACCTTGCTTGGGTGGTTTCTTTGATTGGAGACATTCCTTGGCTTGGTTGTTCCTTCCCGGAGGAAGGTCTGGCTAGTTCACTGATGTCGAGACATGTGACGGTGTCTCTGCAGTGTTCTTTTGCACAACTCCCTTGATTGACCGGTGTATAATCATGTTAACATTTCTTGATTCCCTTGTCCTTTCCGGTTACTTTCAGCAGACAAAAACTTTACAGTAATAAATACTTCCATTAAACAAAATGGAAATTCAGTTCTATTCCAAGCAAATTAACATCATTAGTACAGTTTCTTAATAGTGTTTATCGGTGTTATGTACTCTGACTACTTAAAATGTATTTATTTCATTTATTTCATCAGTACTACTCGGTCACCATACTGAAAACTACCATCCTCATTTACGCTGTGTAAAAATCATTAAGGACGCCTCGAAGAATAACAAGGAAAATCATTAAAATCTTCTGTGTAGTCCTGTGTGATGTGAGTTCCAACCAGTGCAACAGGGAAAATGAGGTGGGATTGAAGAACCCCGAGCAGCCCTTTCTCAACTCATTATATAAATGAGTACAAGACGCGGCAAGCTGCACCCCTCCCCCCAGTCTTTCCAACACCGCCCCGACACAGCCTCAGCCAGCCTGGACTGATTATCACTACAAATGACATCAGCAAATTAGGGTCTTCTTGTACCCCCTAAGCCTAGCATCCTAATGTGCTGTACAGGCAATTTTGTTGCTTGCAACTTTGATATGTATCAAAATAATATTTATGTATTTATATGATAAAAATGAATGTAACATCACAATTTTACACTACTGTGAGTACAAAATCTCTATAGTTTTATAGTCAAACTCCTGGAATGAGATGGAATCAGCATCAAGCCAGGAAGAGAAGCACAGTGCTGCTTGCTTCTTCTGGCTTAACCCTCTCCCGCCACTGCACAGTAAATTAACGTGGCTGCAGCCTATGCCTGGTGCTGCAGCAACGTTAATTTACTGTACAGGATGACACAGGCTTAGGAGCTGCGCCTGTGTCATCTGCGACGGGTCCCGGCTAGCAACTCTCAGCACCGGAACCGCACTCCGGTGCTGAAAGTTAACCCTATAGATACTGCGGTCATCACCACCGCAGTATCTATAGGGCTCCGGAGAGACAATTCTCCCTCTACAGAGGGAGAATTGTCTCTCCGGTGTGCATCGGGGCTCTGGCTTCCGGTTTCTAGCTACGGAGGCCGGTGGGGGTCAGGAGGCAAGGCAGGACACGCGGCCGTGCTCTCTGCCCCCTCCCCTCTCTCCCCTTTCGCTGTCAAAAGATTATGACAGCGGCAGGGGACATAGGAGAGGGGGCAGAGTAAGGGACATCAGCTGATGTCAAATCACAACCTGGGCATTGAGGCATCAATGATCCCAGGTCGTGAAAGGGTTAATATAGAGATTGGTAAGGGTCACAGTTTTAAGACCCTGCCTGATCAAAACTTTTGACACGTGCATGACATACAAAATTCAAATGAATAGCCTTCACGTGGGATACAAAATGCAAATGAATAGCCAGCACTCCACTCACACTTATTCACACAATGCAGTTTGCACGCTGCTGTGGCTAACAAACAGACAAAAATAGAAAATTGCTGCAGCAAACTGCAAGTGTCAGGACTAGATATGAGCAAACCTCCAGCATGCTCGAGTTCATCCGAACCTGATCGTTTGGCATTTGATTAGCGGGGGCTGCTGAAGTTAGATAAAGCCCTAAGGCTATGTGGAAAACATGGATATAGTCATTGGCTGTATCCATGTTTTCCACATAGCCTTAGAGCTTTATCCAGTTTCAGCAGCCACCGCTAATCAAATGCAGAACGATCGGGTGCAGAGGAACTCGAGCATGCTCCAGGTTCGCTCATCTCTAGTCAGGACTCATCGTATATATTCTCCCCAGCGTACACACATACAAACATGTGCATGACATGTCACTGCAGAGACGAGTCCCCTTTTAGCCACAAAGTCTGGTGCACAAAGTGAGAGAGATGCTTTTGCTTCCTAATAAATCTGGTACATGTATCCCAGAGCAGTTTCAGTTAAATTGGCGCTGTTACTACCTTAACACTATATGCGGTTCTTAGCACCATGCACAAGCTTAGATACAAAACGATTGATATATACATTTAATAAACATGCCTGCATCTTCTTTGCTCTGACTGTTCTCACTTTAGTTCATAGGTGGACAGTTTCACTTAGGTGTGCCTTCATTGTCCCCTCGTCCCGCCTAGGTCGACGCCATAGTCTCTGTCGCCCAGTGACGTCTCATTGAGTGAAATTCTTACTGTAGCCCAACAGTGAGGGTGCAAACTAGCCGTGAAGAAAGAAGATGCAGGCATAATTTATTTAAGGGACTGTATATCTCGATTGTGCTGTATCTAAGCTTGTGCATAGTGCTTAGAACCGCATATAGAATAAGGGGGTGGGGGTGGGGTGACAATATCACTTTAAAGGGAATCAATTAGCCTGTTACTGGCCTCTCTGCCTGTCAATGATCCCCTCCGACCGTGCTGACAGGCAGAGAGCGGTGATTACACACGGGCGGGGAGATGCCCAAATGACTACCTGCCTGCCCTTTGGTATAAAGCTACTGCTGCAGCCATGGCTGGTACGTGCCGCAGGCTGCCAATGAGCTTTATACAGTGCTCCAGGGAACCATATCAGCCCAATTTGGCTGATTGGTTCCCTTTACGACTGACATATAAAAAGCTGATCTCATGAAATCCCCCCCCCCCCATAGTGTTTTAGTTTGTCACCAATTTTAAAAATCTAGTTTACTGTCAACGAATGAGAGCGCTCTTGGGTACATTCAAAAGCAGCAAACCTGTACATGCCCCGTCCTGCTCCCTTCTGAGTATTGTATCCAGGCTAGGCAATGCTGTGTGAGCCAAACAGCTAGAACTCCAGACTGATACATTGTAGCTAATCACCAGAGGGATTACTGCTGCTGCTAATGTATTCAGCTCACAGATCATTGCTTAAGGCCCTATTCCATGGAACGATTATCGTTCGTATTCGGCTGATATCGGCCGCTACGGACGATAATCGTCCGGTGGAATAGAGTGCAACGATCAGCCGACATCGTTCATGACGGCTGATCGTTGCAGTCGCTTGTTTTTCAACATGTTAAAAAACAAGCGACTGATAGAGCAGCGATCTGCTGCCGTCGCTCCGTTGAATAGGAGCATCGGCAGCAGACGCTGCTATATCCTATGGGCAGCCCGGACGATCAGCGATCCCCCGGGCAGCCCCCCCACAGCTCCCCGCCGCCCCCTCCCGCACTCACCCGCTCGCTGCTGCCGCGCTGAACAGCGGCGGCAGCGAGCGGGGAACGAGGAGCAAATGAGCGCTGAGAGCGCTCGTTTGCTCCTCTGAGCGACCTGTGGAATAGGGGCATTAGACTGAATACAGCTGAATCCACTACTCAGCTGAGAGCAGGACCAGCTCACATAGAGGACTCTTTATCTGACCAGCTGAGGGGTATTCCAGGTTTTATCAAGTCAAACAGCCCCACCCCTGTCCTCTGTGCAGTACTACAACTCAGCTCCATTCTCTTCAGTGGACCTGAGCAGCAACACCACACAAAATCTGTACAATAGGAAATACATTGGATGCCTACTAAAAAAAAAAAAGCCCCTATTTTAAATTCAACTACAAAAAGTGCAGCCAGCAATGTCAGCCAGCCATGTTTGGAGTTACTTAGAAAAAGTTCAAAGAGTATAAGCAGAATGTAGAATCTGGCATCTTTATGATAGAGATTAGTCTCTTGTTTTTGCCAGATGATGTGGATTATTAAAATAGAGGAGGGCATATGTTTGGCTTTATTTGGATATGATCTGAATGTAACTTTGTGTTTTTATAGTTACTAAAATTCACTGAATTGTTGCAGACTTGGTATTAGATTTTGGAGCCTGCTTACTAGAGCTTGAATTGTCTCATAAACATTGCAGGATAATCTCTACAGCTGATATGACCTGGCATAGGCTGTCCGACTGATTTTTTTTTTTTTATCACTATAAACTCCGCACTATAACCCACACATCAGCAGTGTGGGTTATACTTGACCAAGATCCTATTGCACAGGTGTCAAACTGTGGCCCTCCAGCTGTTGCAAAACTACTATTCCCACCATGCCTGGACAGGTTGTCCAGGCATGATGAGAATTGTAGTTTTGCAACAGTTAGGGGTGCAAGTTTGACACCCCTGTCCTACTGTGTCCCACTAGGGGTGGTGTTACTATTCACACCCTTTGTAAAAGTCTGTACTTTTTGTGGTCTTATTGCATCTACAGTATTACCAAAGATGACCACTAGATGCCGCTGTATTGTATAACTAAAGTATGGAAGGTGCACAGCTGAAGTGTCCTAAAGGGTTATTGTATGTGTGTGAACCAGATTCTGTTAGTTAGTAGGATCTTCCCTTTCTTCTGTCCTATCACATCTCTCCTATCCACTCTTCTGTTGCACTCTTTCCACCCAACCACAGCACACCTTACATGCTGGTTAGGAAGTTAGTCCCTTGGGTGAGAGGGAGTCTTAGCTGAGCTTTGGAGGAGAAAGGACGCAGCTCAGATAGCTCTCCACAGTGGTTCTACCTCTGCCAGGTCCCCTCTACAGAAGAGTCGTAGGCTTAGTCAGTACCCCGCATAGGTAGGACGCAGGACAGAGCCCGCTTACAACTTTCTTTCTTGAAGCACCACTCACGCTGTGTGAAGCAGTGCTGAACCCTTCAAGAGAGGACTAGCCAACAGATCACCTCAACCCACGCCGAGAACTAGAAGTAACTACAGTGCAGGACAGTATCCCTAAAAGAGCCAAAGAGCTAGGAACTGATCCGGTTGGAGCAAAGTTACTGAAAGTCTATAAACTTCATCTTGCAGCGCGGGTGTAACCAGAAAATTCTGACCATTCCGCTCATCCTAGTTAACAAAGGTCTGGGGCCTGTGTCACCCATTAGTACGGTTCAGCCAAAGCTAGTGGACATAAGGTGGTGTGAAGACTAGAGAAAAGGCACAGGTTGTCTTCTTCTTCTTCTTCTTCTTCTACAAGTATTCTTCTATGCACTCCAACCTCCCGACAGAGCACATTACTACTTGGATTAAGACTCTCACGGCACCCTCCTCTCTACTACCTCAGTTCATCCTTATCAACTCTACTTCATCAAACTCCGCACTTAACACACAGATCTGGTGGTTCTATGTTTGTGTATTTATTTGTACTGTAACAAGTGTATGTCAAGATCTGTTGTATTCCCTGCTGCACATTAACAAGTAGTAAACCAAGTCAACGTTATCAACTGAGTCTGTAATTATTCACTAGCACTTGCACAACATATATACCGCAACCTTGGGACATATCTCCTTTCTGTGGGTGGCGAGTCCTACCACTATTCGGGAGGGTTACTACACCGCTCTGGCCATCTGTGACAAGAACACCTTTGACTACACTATCCCAAGGGACCCTGCAGCAACCCGACAGGACACCGACCACAAAGGAGAAGGGTACAACCGGCCTTTCTCTTTAAAAGCAGACATGCCATCACACCTGTGTGCCCACCAGGCACTAGCGTCGCGTGACAAACCCTTAAGGTCCGGATGTATCTCGGCCATCCACCCCAAGGAGTGGCGTCACACTTCTACCTAGCAAGTGACTGGCCATCCCACCACTACAACATCATCATCCGGGGGCACACCACAAAAACATCATTTTATTCCTGTAAAGCAACAAAGTAACTGCATGAGACTTTATAGGAGTTTGCATTACACATCATGCTTTATATACACTAGGGAAAATAAGTGATACGCTGCTGATTTTGAAAGTTTTTCCACCTACAAATAATGGAGAGATCTGTAATTTTTATTGTAGGTACAGTTTTAAGGCTGGGTTCACACACAGTATATTTCAGGCTGTATTTGGTCCTCATGTCAGGGCCTCATAGCAACCAAAACCAGGAGTGGATTGAAAGCACAGAAAGGCTCTGATCACATAATGTTGATGTAATTGAGTGGATGGCCGTCATTTAATGGCAAATATTTGCTGTTATTTTAAAACAATGGCCGTTGTATTGAAATAATGGCAGTTATTTACCGTTATATGGCGGCCATCCACTCAATTTCAACATTATGTGGACAGAGCCTGTGTTTTTAATCCACTCCTGGTTTTGGTTGCCATGAGGACCTGACATGAGGACCAAATACTGCCTGAAATATACTGTGTGTGAACCCAACCTAAGGCTATGTTAACACTTCGTAAGTAGTATCGCCTGTGAACTTTGTATGCCTGCATACTTTGTACGTCTGTGAACACTGCCTGTTGTTCTGTGGGATCCTGGACAGAGCATATACACATCGTATACGCTCTGGCCGGGATCCTGTGCGGCGCCGCAAAAAACTGACATGTCAGTTTTTTGGGCCGCAATTCAATGAATTGCGGCCGTAGGAAACCTTGTCAGTTCACACAATGAAGCGAGCGGCTCCGACCGCTTGCTTCATTGTGTGCTGTGAGAGGTTCTGCGGCTGAAAGAGGTTCTGCGGCTGAAAGAGATTCTGCGGCTGAAAGAGGTTCTGCGGCTGTGAGAGGTTCTGCGGCTGAAAAGATCATCCAGCTGGTACTTAAGTACCGGCCGGGATGGTCTGGGCAGAGACCGACAGTTCCTTGACCCAGCCGGGTCACAGAACGGCCGGTCTCGCACATTGTGTGAACATAGCCTAACAATGGGAGACAGAATCCATATAAAAAAAAATCCAGAAAATCACATTGTTTGATTTTTAAAAAATGAATTAGCATTTTATTGCACGAAATAAGTATTTGATCACCTACCAACCAGCAAGATTTCTGGCTCTCATAGACCTGTTAGTTTTTCTTTAAAGGGGTTGGCCACTTTATAGTGAAATAGTTCAGGGTACAGTATGTAACGCCTGGAGTAGTGGATCCACTGGACCGTCACCAGCGATAGCACTGACCTCACCAGGGAGCGGAGTCTAAGGGGCCGCTGGTTTTCACCAGAGCCCGCCGCAAGGCGGGATGGATTTACTGCGGCAGGCGACACCCAGGTCGCTACCCCTGGCTTGGTTGCTAGTGACGGCAGGCGAGGCGTGACAGGAGCAGTAGGCAGGAGATAGTGCTGGCAGAGGTCGGTAGGCGTAACCGCAGGTGACAGGCTGAACACAGGAGCAATGGAGTGACAGGGGAGCAGGAACCAGGAACAAGGACTAGGGACCAGGTAGCGGATAGGTATCAGGAACAAGGACTTGGGACCAGGTAGCGGATAGGTATCAGGAACAACAGGGGGCTGGGCCAAACGCTATGGGAAGCATGTAGAGGCTCCAACACGAGGGACAGGGCATGCTGGGATTTATAGGGAGTGATTGGGTGCAACTACCAATTAGGGGCGGACTGGCCCTTTAAATTTGAGACAGCCGGCGCGCGCGCGCCCTAGGAGGCGGGGACGCGCGTGCCGGCCGGCACAGACAGAGACAGGAGCGGAGGAGAGGTGAGGCGCCCGCAGGGGCCGAACTAGCAGCAGCGCCGGGTCCCTGCACAAGGACCCCGGCGGCTGCATGGGGCAGGAGGAGGTCGCGGCGGGGGCCCGGAACACGGGACGCCGCCGCGGCCGTGACAGTACCCCCCCCCTTTGGCCTCCCCCTCTTTCTTGCCTGCAGAAGGAGGCATCAGGCAAGTCTTGGTATTCCGCCGGTAGGCCGGACAAAGGCTTGGCGGGCACGGGTGACAACATAGAGTACTTGGGCTGAGGTGACCTCAGACACTGGTTGGAACAGTCCTGACCCCAACTGAGAATCTTACCGGTTCTCCAGTCCAGTTTAGGGGCATGTAATTGCAGCCAAGGGAGTCCCAGGAGGATGGTGGAAGAAGAATGGGGCAGGACGTAGAAGGAGATCTTTTCCAGATGTGAAGTGCCCACCTGGAGGACTAGAGGTGCGGTCTGGTAGTGCACATGGTCGGTAAGAATCTCGCCCGTGACCGAGGAGATAGTCAGGGGTCTGGCTAGTGGGGTCACGGGTAGCCGCCATCTCTGGACCAATATAGCTGCAATAAAATTGCCTGCTGACCCAGAATCGAGAAAGGCAGTAGTCTGGTGAGTTTGTCCTGAGGGTGTCTGGATGGAAACTGGCACAGACAAACTTGGAGAGGTGGCATTCACACTTAGGGAGACCTCTCCCACCGGACCTAGGTGCTGGCGTTTCCCGGACGCTTGAGGACGTTGGGGACATCTCAGCCGAAAGTGATCCGAACCACCGCAGTAGAGGCAGAGATTCAGCTCCAGACAACGAATTCTTTCATCAGGCGTCAGGTGAGCCCGTTCCACCTGCATAGGAATCTCAGGAGTCGGCTGGGACCCCGGAACGTCAGGATTCTGGAAGACCGGCGCCAGCTGGTGATGGCGACGGGACAGGCTTAATCGCCCTTCATGCCAGACCTCCTCCTCTCTCTCAGAAAAACGAGTGTCGACCCTGGTGGCCAGTAGGATGAGTTCGTTCAGGGAGGTAGGTAGGTCTCGGGCGGAAAGCACGTCTCTCACCCGACTGGACAGGCCCTTCTTGAAGGTGGCTGTTAGAGCGGCCTCATTCCAGTCTAATTCTGCCGCCAGGGTGCGGAACTGGATGGCGTAGTCACCAACAGAGGCGCTCCCTTGAGAGAGGTTGAGGAGAGCAGTTTCAGCTGAAGAGGCACAGGCAGGTTCCTCAAAGACGGAGCGAAACTCGACTAGGAAGGTTCGGAGATTGGCAGCAACAGGATCATCTCGGTCCCACAGCGGCGTGGCCCAGGCCAGAGCTCTACCCTCCAATAGGCTGATGATGAAAGCCACTTTAGAGCGCTCGGTGGAAAACTGACTACTTAAAAGTTCAATATGCATGGTGCACTGAGTCAGGAATCCTCTGCACAACTTGGAGTCACCAGAGTATTTGCTTGGGAGAGCCAGTCGAAGTGTAGAAAAAGCAGCAGGAGGTGGTGTGCGCAGGGCTGTAGTATGCTGCTGTAAGGCGGCAGTGAGTTGCTGGATCTGCTGCGACTGTTTCTGGATTTGTTGAGCCTGTAGGGCGACCACTCGGGCGACTTCGCGGATATCAGGCACCTCGCCGGGATCCATGGTTGGAGCCTACTGTAACGCCTGGAGCAGTGGATCCACTGGACCGTCACCAGCGATAGCACTGACCTCACCAGGGAGCGGAGTCTAAGGGGCCGCTGGTTTTCACCAGAGCCCGCCGCAAGGCGGGATGGACTTGCTGCGGCAGGCGACACCCAGGTCGCTACCCCTGGCTTGGTTGCTAGTGACGGCAGGCGAGGCGTGACAGGAGCAGTAGGCAGGAGATAGTGCTGGCAGAGGTCTGTAGGCGTAACCGCAGGTGACAGGCTGAACACAGGAGCAATGGAGTGACAGGGGAGCAGGAACCAGGAACAAGGACTAGGGACCAGGTAGCGGATAGGTATCAGGAACAACAGGGGGCTGGGCCAAACGCTATGGGAAGCATGTAGAGGCTCCAACACGAGGGACAGGGCATGCTGGGATTTATAGGGAGTGATTGGGTGCAACTACCAATTAGGGGCGGACTGGCCCTTTAAATTTGAGACAGCCGGCGCGCGCGCGCCCTAGGAGGCGGGGACGCGCGTGCCGGCCGGCACAGACAGAGACAGGAGCGGAGGAGAGGTGAGGCGCCCGCAGGGGCCGAACTAGCAGCAGCGGCGGGTCCCTGCACAAGGACCCCGGCGGCTGCATGGGGCAGGAGGAGGTCGCGGCGGCGGCCCGGAACACGGGACGCCGCCGCGGCGTGACACAGTATTAGTAACTTTACTCACTGTATATACTGACAGCAGCTTCCTGTGTACCCCATAGGGCTAAAATCAGACTCCCCTCCTCCAGACTGGGCTGTCCTGCTCTCTGGTGATTCTGTCCATAAGATGGCTGACATGGAGGAGCATGTGACCATACCCGGCCCCCAGTGTCCACCACTGAGCCTGTATATGTCTATGGAGGATACTGGGGGTGGGGCATGCTCACATACTCCTCTACATTGACTTTCTTATGGACAGACTCCCCACAGAGCAGGGCAGCACAGCCTAGAGGAGGGGAATCTGAGTTTAGCTCTATGAGGTACACAGGGAGCTGCTGTCAGTAAGTAATGTGAATACACTTATACTACACACAAGCTACTCCTACTCTGCACTCATTACCTGTATTAATTGCACCGGTTTAAACTTGTTACCTGTATAAAAAAAGAACCTCAATCTATCACACTCCAACCTCTCCACCATAGCCAAGACCAAAGAGGTGTGTAGGGATGGAATTGTAGACCTGCACGCAGCTGGGATGGTCTACGGGACAATAGGCAAGCAACTTGGTGAGAAAGCAAAAACTGTTGGGGCAATTTTTAAAAAATAGAAAAAACACAAGATGACTGTGTCAGGAATCAGTAGCAACAAACCGCTCAAGGAGGAAACAGGGCAAACATGGCCAGTGAACCCTGCACTTGCCATTGCCCACCTGCCCTGCCTACTTTCCTCTAACAGCCCTATGCGGCTGCTGACAACTGGTCAACTGGGCCACAGTCCCTGACAAGACAAACAGAAACAGGTAGTCATCAAGCTAAAGTCACAACAAGAGGGCAGCAAAGGGACAAAAATGCAATCCAGAGAATAGTCAGGTCACAAAGCCAAAAAGTCAGGGCAGGCAGAAAACCAAGAAAGTAAAGGTGCAACAACAGGGATCAGAAATAGCAAAGGATATACAGGAGATAAACACAGGGAATACCAGCATGCTAGGGAAACTAGTCTAATAGCCAGCGTATTCCCCAAGTAACTGATACTACTGAGACCAGTGTCCAGCATGACAATGACTTGAAATACAGTCAGGGTAACTAAAAAGTGGCTCTGTAAAAAGCATTTCAAGATCCTCCAGAGGTGAACACGATAGAAAATTTTTGGCGGGAGCTGAAACTCAATGCTGCCTGGCAACAGCCCAAAAACCTGAAAAATCTGGAGAAGATGTGTACGGAGGAGGGGGGGGGGGGGGGGACACAGCTCCTGCTGCAGTGTCTGCACACCTGGTCAAGAACTACAGAAAATATCTGACCTTTGTAATGGCAAACAAAGGTTTCTGGACCAGATAGTATGTTCTGGTTTTCTATTGTATCAAATCCTTATTTAATGCAATTGTATGGGATTTTTTTTATATAGATTCTGTCTCTTCCAGTTTAAGTGTACCTACAATAACAATTACAGACCTCTCTATTCTTTGTAGGTGGGATATCAGATACTTATTTTCCCCACTGTAGTAGTCTTAACAGCTATAGCCCTTCTGTTCAGCATTGCTGACACTCTGGTGTGATTCCAGAATATAGAGTAATTCTGTGTCACTATGATTCCAGATTAACTAAAAATAGGGGGTTTACTGAATGTTGAATTATTGCCACTTCTCAACGAACCGATATTTACTGCGCTGCCATAACCCGTCCGGTCATATTTTTCATCTTCAGCTGATTATTTTGGATATTTAGCGGAGCTTTTTCGTCATTATTTGCCATTCTGTAATTTCAAACCTGCTATTTGCAGATTGTCTCCTCAATGGGTTGACGGCCCATGATTGCCGGCTACAGCTTCGCAAACAAGGGTACTTATCCTTTGCTGTTCAACTTAATCTCTGCATCACAAACACCTTATTTGCCGTCCAGAGCAGCAAGTAAGAGCAGACATTTACATGCAGTTATCCATCTGAGGACAGCAATGAATTTGACATTTTTTAGCTGCTAACAAGGATGTCAAAATGTGAGGAAATTTCCTAAGCAAAATAAGTCAGAGCTGGCGCGCAGCTATTGTCCTTGATGGCAGCCGCATTGAGCTGACACCAGTAATGAGAATTTTTATTTCTGTCTGCTGGGTGGATAATGAGAAATGAAGAACAGGCTTCTCGGCGACTGTCACACTCACTACTGGGATTGAGTTTAACAGTGAGGATAAATTTACCTGTAGAGAAATGACATTGCCGCAACTTAGTTTTCACCAATTTTGTTAATTAATTCAGAAGATGATTTGCAAATTGTTATTAACATTTCCGCTCCATAAATAAATGTACATTGAGATCATTCTAGCCTATCTACTCGATGCTGGAAACTTCATTGGATATACATCTGGTATAGTTGCAAACTGCTCCAATCTCTCAGGGCAGCCCCATTTTTTTAGAACCTGTCTATAACAGAACATTATTAAAAGTCAAACATACTTTAGCAGAAATAGATTTCTTAATGAGGAACTATCAACAGGTTAAACAATGTTCTATTGCACAGGAATCTGCGAAGAGGAAGGTATGTCTCTTAACTTCCTCCTCTGCGCTGTTCCGATGCAGTTGGTCCACGGTCCAGTGAGACAGTTAGGAGCACTGTCCGCCCCATAGTGCTGATCCGCCTGCCTGGCCGGACCACTTCTTCTTAGTGATAATGAAAGGAGCAGGCCAGCTGGGGGAGGGGGCCGAATCGGCACTTAAGGGGTGGGCAGTGCTCATAACAGTCTCACCGGACCGTGGAGCACATGACTAACTGCACCAGAACAGCACTTATGAGGAGGGTAAGACACGTACCTTCGTCCTCAGCTTCTCCTCTGCTATAGAACATATCAGCAGTTTAGAATTGTTTAACCTGCTGATAGTTCCCCTTTTAAGAAATCTATTTCTGCTAAAGTTCATTAGGAAAATCTCTATGTTACGTTACAATGTTCTGTTATATACCGGAACAGCACCGAGGAGCAAGGTCAGAGACATAACTTCTTCTTCGGCATCTCCTGTGCAATAGGGACATATCAGCAGGTTAGATTCGTCTAACCTGCTGATAGTTCCCCTTTAAAGGGAAATTCCCATCTCAGCCTAACATGATTAAACATGTAGGGCTCTTTAACTTAACAAGTTAAATATTTTGTAAACACATTTATGTAGCAGACTTGCCCCCTTCTTCTGATATGCTGCTCTTCTAATCCCATTGCGATGCCCTGGCCCCTGGGGGCCACTTCCGCAGTGCTGGTGTTATGAGCGGGCAATGACCGGGGCAGCTGCAGGGGTTACACTTGTCACGGTATAGGCCTGAGGGCGGCACAGCTGTAGAGCCGGTCTGTGGAATCTGCGGGTGATGATGGGCATGCGATTCTTCGCTGCACCTAGTCAGGGCACCAGTTAGTGGACACCAATGCCAGGGTTCAGTAACAGCGGTTTTATTATAGATGAGGTAACTAGTAGCAACAGTTCTGTCCGGATGCAACCGGGTATATAGCAGGCTTTGGCAAATAAAGCAGGAGTGGTGCTGCATAGGCTGTGAGAATACGTGCCGGATGATGGGAGTAGGAGTATGAGAGAAATAGCGTTGCTGGGTGGATTAGCTTGAGGATAATACTTGCTGTGAATCCTTGCAGCGATGAGGAGAGATAACGGAATGACACCCAGATGAGAGAGAAGAATCCGGTCACTTGAGCAGGCAGATACAGCCGAAGACTTGAATACAGCAGCAGACTCAGTCACTCTTCTGAGGGAGAGGACAGAACAACACAACCTCCTTGCTTGAAAGCAGGGGCTGAACTGACTTGTCAGCAGGAAGTGGGAGGTCACATGGTTGCTCCTGGCCAGAGCTAGTCGGCCATTGGAGGAACCATGGTTACAGGTCACGTGATCAACAGCCTTGCATACCACTGTACAATGCAATAATACACAGGAATACATGAGAATATACATGAGAATGCACATTACCAAAGAATACTAGGGGAAAACCAGCAGCAGTTGCAGTGCAAACACTTACCAGAACAGGCATTGACACAGCAATAGAAATGGGCATAATAGGAGTAGTAGTCTGCATGTTCTGGGACACTGCATACCTCCCTAGCAGATTTGAGCCGACCTCGGCGAATCTAGAAGGCAGCAAACATGAATAGACTGGACAATCAAACAACAGGAATGAATGATGAGAGTGAGTGTGATGAGGTGTGTGTTTCCCACGCCCAAGGCACAGGTGAGAAGAGAGAGAGGATGAGAAACCCTAGTGGCAGGACTTCACCTAGGGGTGCCTAACGTACTCTGGCGACCAGGTAGCTAGTGCGTGAACCATCTGACGTGTAAGCCAGGACAACTTAACTGCTGGCGGGTGACCCTCCATATTCCAGCCAGTTAGACAGTAGGTTTTCTGTTAAATGTGTTACCCTACTGGAGGAGAACGTGAAGACCTGTGTACTATCTTGGCGTGTTTGTGAAATGTCTTGGATACCTGAAAGAGAATAGAACAAAATAATAAAAGCAAGCATACATCTAGGCGCCCATGCATACGGGTCAATCATACAACACAATTACTCAATAGGCCAAACACACGAAAGGGTATCCAAGGTGCAATATGTATGGACCAGTGTGAATGTTAAGTAAGACTATGTGTAGCAACTACTCTGTTGGGACAAGACAGAGGTGAACAAATACTGGAAACAAAAGGAAAGGAAACACAAGGGACAACAAATACTGCGAGGTCTTGAGGAGAACTGGCTCACATGAATCTGAATGAAACCTGAGAAAAATCTGCATGAAAATCTGAGAAAAATCTGCATGAAAATCTGAGAAAAATCTGCATACGAACTGGCTTAACTAAATCTTTCCAGCTATAGATATGATAATAATACACAATAATGAGACTGGATGAGAAAATACACTCCTAAATAAACTGGACTTTCTCTGAGGTATATGTAAACTGACTTCTCTTACTCAGAGGAGGAGCTATCTGACTTAGACACTGGAAAATATACTGTTTTACAAAAGAGGCACTCTACTCTGAGGCAATCTATGTAACCTTGTGCTTACTCAGAGGAGGAAATACAAAGACTTGGATAACACTGGAATGCAATGGTAGAAAAAGTGCAATAATGAAATAAGTGCAATAATACCCTGTGTGGAACACACAATCACAGGAAAGTGCATTAGGAAGGAATGGGTTAAGTGTCTCTGTTAGGTAGAGTCTCTTTTAGGCAATTAGAACATCGTCCATGTAAAAGGCTCTGGGACAGGCACTAGAGAACCTTTTGTTATGGTAAGTGTCCTTCAACTCATGGCTGGTTAGTACAGGGAACTTGGTCAGGAGGACCAGGCACAAACCTTGAACGTTGCATAGCAGGAACCTGAAACAATTAAACAGTTAGACAACAGAAACAGTTTAAGGGCTCTGGTCTCTGTAAGGATACTTAGCAGAAATGTCCTGGAGGACCCTGAGTAGGCTTCTTCTTTTTCTTCTTCCACGGATAGCGATAGCGTGAAGGGCCTGGAGCAGAAGCATCACTTGATGCAGTAGTGACTACAATGCTGGGCGTCACCGTGGTGATAGGAGAGATGATGGGGGCCACATGATAGGTGACGGTCGTAATAGAAGAGGTAGCCTTAGTCACAACAGTGGGGGCAGTAGAGGGGACTGCGGTAGTAGACGGGCCCGCTGTAGTGGAAGCTGCAGGAGTAGCGCTAGGCATAGCGGTGGCAGCTGTAGTGGCAGGCGACAGGGCAGCGAGGGCCTGCTGAATGTCCTCGATCAGCTGCATAATCTTAGGCCCCGGCCTGAGCATCCATTGCAGCAGGGGCGGCGAATCACGCCCTGGAGGTTGCCACAGACTCGGGGATATGAAGGCCTTAGCAGAGCTCTCCCCTTTAGGGCCAGGGACTGAGGACAACAGAGTCGGTCCACTTACAATCTGTTCGCTGTCCGGTTATAAGGACCCTCCGGTACAAGAAGCGAGGTCAGCGGTGCTGGAGTGACCGGGTCCTGGAGAAATGCTGGTCTCAGGTATGGGCCCCTCATTCTGATCAGCAGAGGCCGGGATGGAGGCCCGGCGAAGACTTCCGTTGTCCGACGGGGCAGCGCCCCAGCTGGTGTCGCTGTAGGATGGGAGCGGTGCTAGCAGGCAGGCAGAATTGCTCTCCGGCAGCACTGGTGCTGCGGCTGCAGGCAAGTGCTCCTCGTAGGCCGCCATCTTGCTACGCTCTGGCCGGAACTTGTAGCAGAAAGGGGAGGAGCGCCAGGCTGGAGAATCAGGTTCCAGAATCTGCCCAGCAACAGTGACGTCATCCGGCCCAGGCGGCCAATCAGGAGCAGCCAATGGAAAGTCTATGGCGCCGGGCGATTCCCGCGCTTTGGCAGCATGGCTGTTAACCCCCTCCTCTCCGGGGTATGGCTCAGCCAGAAATTGAAGAAGACGGCGGCCATCTTGGGTACTGTTTAGGGCCCGAAACACTTCAATCACCCCCATAGTAATCGGCAAAGTCTCTGGGGGGTAATAGTACAGTTTTGGGGCACTTAAAGTTTGTACAACACAGTCTTTAATCCTGTTCGTGACGCCAAAAGTGCGATGCCCTGGCCCCTGGGGGCCACTTCCGCAGTGCTGGTGTTATGAGCGGGCAATGACCGGGGCAGCTGCAGGGGTTATACTTGTCACGGTATAGGCCTGAGGGCGGCACAGCTGTAGAGCTGGTCTGTGGAATCTGCGGGTGATGATGGGCATGCGATTCTTCGCTGCACCTAGTCAGGGCACCAGTTAGTGGACACCAATGCCAGGGTTCAGTAACAGCGGTTTTATTATAGATGAGGTAACTAGTAGCAACAGTTCTGTCCGGATGCAACCGGGTATATAGCAGGCTTTGACAAATAAAGCAGGAGTGGTGCTGCATAGGCTGTGAGAATACGTGCCGGATGATGGGAGTAGGAGTATGAGAGAAATAGCGTTGCTGGGTGGATTAGCTTGAGGATAATACTTGCTGTGAATCCTTGCAGCGATGAGGAGAGATAACGGAATGACACCCAGATGAGAGAGAAGAATCCGGTCACTTGAGCAGGCAGATACAGCCGAAGACTTGAATACAGCAGCAGACTCAGTCACTCTTCTGAGGGAGAGGACAGAACAACACAACCTCCTTGCTTGGAAGCAGGGGCTGAACTGACTTGTCAGCCGGAAGTGGGAGGTCACATGGTTGCTCCTGGCCAGAGCTAGTCGGCCATTGGAGGAACCATGGTTACAGGTCACGTGATCAACAGCCTTGCATACCACTGTACAATGCAATAATACACAGGAATACATGAGAATACACATGAGAATGCACATTACCAGAGAATACTAGGGGAAAACCAGCAGCAGTTGCAGTGCAAACACTTACCAGAACAGGCATTGACACAGCAATAGAAATGGGCATAATAGGAGTAGTAGTCTGCATGTTCTGGGACACTGCACCATTGTTGACAGCTCATTATGTAGGTTACCGACCACTCCTTTGCTCTAAAAACAGTGCTCTAAAAACAGTGGTCTGTCAACAATGGGAGGAAAACAGTAAGTATATTAGAAGAAGGCAACAAGTTTTTTCTCCCTCCTTGCAGAATTGACATCTGGAGTCCCAGCAGGGTCAGGTATGGGAGGGGGAGTGAGGAGGTATTACAGCTTGTTGCATTTCAAGAGCTCAGGAAAGCCTCTTTGACTCTTCCGACTATATAACTAAAGCATTTTTCTACGTTCAGGAAGCACAGACAGATGTATGAAAAGTAACAAGTGTATCCCTGATCTAACAGCTATCTTATATTCTCAGTGGGTTGGAACATAAATTGCAGCTTACAGATTTAAGGCAGCATAAGGCTGGGTTCACACTACGTAAAAAAACATGGCCGTATTTTATAACAACGGCCACATTTGCGCAAACAACTGAGTTGTTTACGTAGTGTGAACATAGCCTAAAAGTGAAAACACGCTGAAAATTCTTGGAAAGAAAAGCATAGTAAAGAATTAGCAGTGTATTATGAGAGAACAGAATAACTCTAGAAAAGAGTCCACCATTCCCTTTTTGGCAGATTTGCACAAAATACTGAAAAAAAATCCGATATGTCTCTGTATGAAATCGGTGGCACGTAGAGAAGGCCAGTGTACCTCTATAGCACCTCTATTACAGCAAGGAATTCAATGGAGCCATAATATAGCCGTGTGCATGAGCCCTTAGGGTATTTTACTCACTGCAGAAATCTGCTCTATACATCTGAATGTCATTATAGCTGAGGCACATGCAGGTGCCCATCCAGATGAATGGTGCAGGTGCAGACTGAGTGTGGTCACAGGCCAATGAAGACTCATTTTCACTGGGCAAATTATGGCAAGTTCATGAAGAAAATAAGAGATGTAAATCAGCTTTATGAAATCTATTTTATATACATGTCTACTTTACAAAGTTATCTAGGCTCCATCCAAGACTGTATTTATATACTGATAGCAACAATAGCAAAGCACAGCACTCAGCTATCTCTATTAGTGCCATAGATTAAATGCAGCAACAATTAAAGCGACTCTGCACCCACAATCAACCCAGCCCCCCTCCCCAAGCGCTTGTACCTTTGGATAGCTGCTTTTGATCCAAGATCTGTCCTGGGGTCCATTAAGCAGGTGATGCAGTTATTGTCCTAAAAAACAACTTTTAGGGTACGTTCACACTTACCGGATCCGCAGCAGATTTCATTTAAATAACTGAACACAGCATCCAATCTGCACCATCAAATCTGCTGTGGATCCTGTAGGTGTGAACGCACCCTAAACCTTGCAGCCCTGTGTCAAATTGGCATGGCCTAGAGTGTCCATGCTTCAGGCCTGCGACGCCTCTCCGTTCACCCCCACCCTCAATTGTTAGGAATGCCCCTGAAGAGATTTCTCCTATTCATTACTTGTCTGAACATTGCACAGGTGCCTTAACGATCCAGCACATGTGCAGTGTTCAGAAAAGTGATGATTAGGAGAAATCGTGCCCAGGGGCATTCCTAATGATGAGGAGGGTGTGGAGGAGGGACTGAGAGGTGTCACAGACCTAGGGCACAGACAGTCTAGGCCACGCCAATTTGACACAGGGCAGCAAGTTTAAAAGTTGTTCCTTAGGACAATAACTGCATCACCTGCCGAACAGACCCCAGGACAGATCTTAGATTAAAAGTTATCTGATGCTACAAGCGGTTTGGGGGGGAAGGGGGTTTGTGGGTACAGAGTCGCTTTTAATATTTGTCCATTGCCTTATTTAAACAAGGCACATGGTCCCCCGATTTAAAGGAGAAGTCCAGCCAAAATTAATTTTTGATATGTTGTTACTTATGAAAAGTTATACAAATTTCTAATGTACATTAATTATGGGAAATGCACATATAGAGCTATTTCCCTTAATTTAGTAGATCAGGAAGTGTTAGAAATATCTCTGAAGAAGTGACGTCACGACCCAGGGTGTAATTCCTATGGAGTGTCCAGCAGGGGGCGCTCTCTATATAGAAGTCTATGGGACTTTATTGTTTCTATGGGTTTCTATGTAATGTAATGTAATGTAGTGTACAGTGCTTTATTGAATGAATACATCTATGGAATACTTTGGGGAGCAAGTGTCCTTGCTCCCCAAAGTATTGCATAAATGTATTCATTCAATACATTCAATACACAGTAAGCCCACCGATCCGCCGCATTTCCGCCGCATTCCCGCCGATCCGCCGCATTCCCGCCGATCCGGACCATATACATTGAACTACAGCTCCCATCATCTGCTTCTAGTATGAACAGGTGATGGGAGCTGTAGCTGGGTAATGGATATCACATGCCGCCGGGCGCAGGGGGGAGCCGCTCAGTACACAGGAGCGCTCCCCCCTCCTCCTCCTCCTTCCGTGATAACTTCCGCCTATACCAATGCTGACTCCCTGCCTGGCCGCCGCTCTCCGCTCTCCCCCCCATACATACCGGCTCCCGATGCATCCTGGTGTCCGCGCTGATGCCGGGAGCCGGTATATGTGAGCGGAGAGCGGCGGCCAGGCAGGGAGTCAGCATTGGTATAGGCGGAAGTTATCCCGGAAGGAGGAGGGGGGAGCGCTCCTGTGTACTGAGCGGCTCCCCCCTGCGCCCGGCGGCATGTGATATCCATTACCCAGCTACAGCTCCCATCACCTGTTCATACTAGAAGCAGATGATGGGAGCTGTAGTTCAATGTATATGGTCCGGATCGGCGGGAATGCGGCGGATCGGCGGGAATGCGGCGGAAATTCGGCGGAAATGCGGCGGATCGGCGGGCTTACTGTGTATTGAATGTATTGAATGAATACATTTATGCAATACTTTGGGGAGCAAGGACACTTGCTCCCCAAAGTATTCCATAGATGTATTCATTCAATAAAGCACTGTACACTACATTACATTACATTACATAGAAACCCATAGAAACAATAAAGTCCCATAGACTTCTATATAGAGAGCGCCCCCTGCTGGACACTCCATAGGAATTACACCCTGGGTCGTGACGTCACTTCTTCAGAGATATTTCTAACACTTCCTGATCTACTAAATTAAGGGAAATAGCTCTATATGTGCATTTCCCATAATTAATGTACATTAGAAATTTGTATAACTTTTCATAAGTAACAACATATCAAAAATTAATTTTGGCCGGACTTCTCCTTTAAGTTAAATGGGGTACTAGCAGTGGGGCTGTTGTGTAGGGTCTATACATACAGCATTACCACTGACCAGGGAAGATAGCAGTTAGCAGTTTGCTGTGAGGGCATGGGTACCTTTCATATATCTGCCTGTGCTTCCATAACATACAGTAACAAAAACGATTTTATTCCCTGCTGCAAAGTGTCAAAAAGTGTGAGGGCTGTAATGCTTCTGGGCACCCCCTCCCATCTCTTCTTGACTGACAGTCAGCTGGAAGCCGAGCCCTGTTTCCAAATCCTGCTTGCAATTATTATGAACAATGCAGGAATGAGACTTGGAAACAGGGCTCAGTGTAAGAAAAGGAACCCTGACTGTCAATAAAACAGGGATGGGGGGAGGAGTGAGGAGGTGTTCCAGCTCTTAGCTTTAGGGGCTTTGACACTTTGCACCAGAGAATACAAGAATAAGTATAACCCTATAGTAAGACAGCAATGGCAATGCACCAACCTGCTAAGTTCTGACTACTTTTTAAGAACGACAGAGGGTGGAAAAGTTGCAAATCTTGTGCAAAGCAAGTGACCACCAAGATGTGCCACAAAAGATGCACAAAATACCTTGAAGAATGTCCCCATTTATATATAAGCAAATCCTTCTATAATTTTATTTTCCACATCTAATTGTGCTTCGTGTAGCCTCATTTATTATTGAGCAGGAGAGTGAATGGACATCTGGAAGCTCTTTTGAATAATACAAGACTATTTTTTTTCTTTCAACATTGGAAGAAATCCAGCTTATAAAACCCCTGGTGATCACTGGGGTGGGCTGTACCAGTGCTGCAGGGGCAATGTATTACATGATGCCCATTCACATGGAATACATGACTGGGCCAAGTCTGCAAGAACTGGAGCTGCCTATAGTTATACATTAGTGGTCCTGATTAAGGAATTCCCCTTTAAGATATTCACATGCACTAAAATGTATATGTACCCGGGTTATGATTGTGAGACAACCCTTTAATGCTATCAGTAAAAGTTCCTCAGTTATGTCCCAATGCACTAAATGGATAATATAAAACAGCCATGAAAGGTATAAGGCATGTGGGCATAATACAAGGGCTTCATTGAGCCCACACACAGTATATAGGTATATATCACATCATCTGCACTGCTTGTCAGGTTTTAGATGCCATCAGTGATCTCATCTGTGTATGTATCCAGATATGATCATTCCATTCTGCATTATACATGGAGCAGAATCCAGTGGAAAGTCCTCTCATCCTGCTGATATCTCTGCATCCCCCATTCTTCTTCCTATCACATTCATGCACAACAACTAAAAGAAGTCAAATAGATGACAGAAATCGACTAACACAAGTCGTATAAATGACAAAAATCTGTTTGGATATATAAAACTAATATTTATGATCATTTCTCTTCCTCTACAGTCATTTTAGATGTTAAAGTTACCTTTGAAATGAAGCGGAAAGTCTTCTTTAATATATTTAGTTGATATTGATTTTACAAATGGCAGGATTTGCCCTTTATATTGTGAGCATTAAAATGAAAAGTTAGAAATAGATTTTAAAGAGAACACAAAGCAGAGCTGAGACAAAGGAATGCCAGAAAAGGAGTCATTTTATGGAACACCAGTGCCACCTACTGGCACATCCACACACTACATGAGCTACAAGTGGATTAGTATAGATCTATGGCTTTTAGGTAGAAAATGATTTCAAGACCTTTCTTTTTATGTATTTACAATTTCTTCTACAGCAACAGTTTATTTTTCTTCTAAAAGACGCAGGATTATTGAGTAGAAAAACCCTCAGTGTGTTGTTGGGGAGTGTAGGTCAGTGTGTTTTGTGGTCTTCTCAGTCAAAAAGTGTCCATGAACTTCCGGTTCCGGCGCCATGAGGTGAAGACGTGTAGCACCTCGGCTCCGGCGCGCGATCCCGATACCGCTACCCCGCACACCCGCAAGCTATATCGGGGACCTCCAAAAGACTCCCCTCAAGTCTGGGCACCGGGATGGACCGTTTCCTGAAGAAAGGAACAGCGGGCTACAAGGCAAAAGGCCGCGGCAAGTCCCGGAAGACTGAGAGCCGGGACACAAACATGGCGTCCTCACCTGCCTCTTCCAGGGTGGCTTCCCCGGCCACTCCGAGAGGGACTGTTCGGGAGGGGAAGAAGACGGTGAGTCCTTCTCCATTGATTATGTCTCCCTCGCTGCTGAAGTGGCGAAAAGAATCACTCCAGGCCTGCAAGAGTCCATAATTGCAGCTGTGACTAAGACACTGAGTCAGGTTCAAGCAGAGGTCGCAGCACAGGGGGGGAGACTCGCTGCAGCCGAGGACAGGATCCAGCGGCTGGAGGACTCAGAAGACAGCATGCAGGCACGTATATCTTCCATAGAAGCTGATAATAAACGCCTATGGGAAAAAATGGAAGATCTAGAAAACCGTTCAAGGAGAAATAATCTCCGTATTGTAGGGGTGCCTGAATCGGTGAGACAAAGGGACTTGCTGCATGTCTGTGAGAAAATTATCCCCTCCCTGCTGGAACTACCACGGCCCTGCAAGGTTGAGAGAGCGCATCGGCTAGGTCCAGACCCCAAACTAGTGGCGGATGGGGGAGTGTCTCCGGGCCTGCAGCAAAAATCTAGGCCACGGCAGGTCATAGTAAAATACCTGGACTTCACTGATAAGGTGGCTATACAGCGGGCTTTTAAAAACAGGAGGACTAACCTAGACTTTGAAGGTCACCGCTTGCTCATATTTGGAGACTACTCAGTGGAAGTCTCCAGGCGCAGAAAGCTACTGTCTCCCATATGCACGGCCCTGTTTCGCAGACAGATCCGTTTCGCCCTAATGTACCCTGCCACTCTGCGAGTGTTACACGCCGATGGTTCGGTGTCCTCGTTCACGGATGTTACGGAGGCAACAGAAGGCTTAAAAGATATCCTAGAACACCAATCTCCCGGATCCCCGGCGGGCTCGCCACGTGACCAGAATAGAAATGACTCTAGGATCCCTATTTCCCAGCACAGGGTGCGGAGTCCCTCCGTGCACCCACCACCAGGCCTCTCAGTGTGGGCCGCTTCGCCGAAAGAGAAGCGAACACGGCGCACTACAAGCCTCAGGATGACGGGAACTGACCTTTCTCGCAGTGGACTTCACCCTGTCCTGGGGTGATCCGCCCTACCGGACCCAGATTACCGTGATGTTGTAAGGCCATGACAGGGATCACCGGATTATAGATGACGGCCGGCCTGTGGTCGCCCATGATCTTTCTCAGGCCCTTCTGCCGTCTTGTTATGCTTATTGTCGCCTACTGTTTCTTTTCGTTCCCTATTCTCTATCTTTTTCTTCCTCTTCTCCTACACCTTCGTACCTGGTGCTCTTCCCTTTGCCTTAGGGATGTTTGGCATCTTTAGCGTTTATATGCGGGATCCCGCAAGGGAGCTGTTCTCTACTATATGATAATAATGCTCTCTCTCATGGAAAAAAGTGAGGTCCTGAGACCAGCTATGCGCCGGGTGATGCTATGCTCAGATTTCACCTGGTTGGTCAATTTGGATTGGAACAGGATATTCCTGATCCTCTGTGTTTTTGATTTTCTTGTTATGTTTGTGTGTGGGGAATGTGTTTGGGAGGGGAAGGGAGGGGTGCTCACGTGCAGAATGGGGAAGAGTATTGTGTCTCTGCTTAATATCTCTTGTCTGTTTGATTATGGTTAGATTGCTCACGTGGAACGTCAAAGGTCTCAGATCCCCACACAAACGTCATATGGTGCTGCGTCATCTGAGGAAGTTCTCTCCTGACATCGTGTTTCTCCAAGAGACGCATCTGGCGGTAGAGGATTTCTTCAGAATGAAGAAAAATTGGGTGGGAGCGGTTTATGGGTCGTCTGCAGTAGACCGCAAAGTCGGGGTACTGATCCTCCTTCATAAGTCGTTTGGACATGAGGTATGTCAATCCTGGTCGGATGCTGATGGTCGCATTTGTAAACTACACCTTAAAACACAAATGGAGGAACTGCTCTTAGTTAATGTATATGCTCCCTCTGACTCCAACACACACTTCTTTACCTCTTTATCGGATTTATTAATGCAAGAGCAGGTGACCCATAGGATCATTGGAGGGGACTGTAATGCGGTGATGTCACATGTCGAGGATAGGAAAGCAAGCGGCCCTACGCCGACAGTACCTAGACATAGTGATTCCACACTCCCAAAGTAGGCATCATCGGTGGAGGTCACGGATACGTGGAGATTGTTCAATCCTGACAACCGCGAATTTACCCACTTCTCCTTTCCGCATAACTCGTGGTTCAGGATTGATTACCTGTTTACATCTAACTCGCTCCTCCCCCGGATAGACACTGTCAGAATAGATGAACTCATTATTTCTGACCACGCGCCAGTGATACTCCACCTACATGACAGGGTTCCCAAGGGTACAGATTACTTATGGCGGTTCCCCACGGGTTTAGCCAGGGACGAAGATTTTAGAGACATCCTGAAAGGGTGGTGGTTGGAGTATAAAAGAGATAACCAGGAACACATAGACTCACCCCAACTATTCTGGGATGCCGCTAAGGCTGTTCTCAGAGAGCGAATATTGGCCTATGTACTTAACATTAAAAAAAAGAGTAGTGACCAAATAGCCAGCCTCAGCTCGCACCTTAGATCGGCTTACACTGCTTTCGTGGCCTCTCCCACTCCAACGTTGAAAGCTAAATGGCAACAAGTGAGGGCCGAGTATGAGGACTGGATGGAACGCAGAGAGAATATTAACCGCTCCCATTTTGAGGCCACTCTATTCCGCTATGGAAATAAACCTGGGAGGTTATTGGCGAGATTAGCTAAAGGCCAACTCCCAAGACACCACATCCAGACACTTAAGGATAGGACAGGAAATCCGCAACAGCATCCGGCCAGGATCAATACAATCTTGAAGGATTTTTATCAAACCCTCTACTCTGAACAACCAGAGCCATATGGCCCGAAGAGGGACTGGCTGTCGATCCCAGGATTACCAACCTTATCTGATGAACATAGAGATATGTTAAATGCTGAAATATCCTTGGAAAAGGTGTGTAGAACGATTAAGGCCCTTAAACCACAGAAAGCACCAGGTCCCGACGGGTATACGGGGGACTTCTTTAAGCTATTGATGGAAGACATCAGCCCGACCCTGCGATCTCTCTACAATACCTACCTTCAGGGAAATCAGATTTCCCAGGCCATGAACACAGCCTATATAAAAGTTCTTCCTAAACCCGGGAAAGACCTAACAACTCCGGGCGGATATAGACCGATATCACTGATCAACATTGATTTAAAGATCATATCTAAAATCATGGCTGATAGGCTGGCTTCATTGCTTCCCAATCTGATTTCCGCAGACCAAGTTGGGTTTGTTCAGAGACGCTCAGCAGTGACAAACCTTAGAAAGGTTATTGGTGTGCTGGACGAGGTCCATCTTCGCCCTGACTCCCACCCCTCCCCCGCCATTCTCTCGATAGATGCTGAGAAAGCTTTCGATAATGTGCGGTGGGAGTGGGTGTGGGCAGTAATGGATAAAATGGGCTTTAGGGGTGCTTTTATGTCCTATCTCAAAGTCCTCTATACATCCCCTTCGGCAAGAATTAGCACGCCGGGATTCCTTTCCCAGCCATTTCATCTAGAAAAAGGCACTAGACAGGGGTGCCCTCTATCCCCCCTTTTGTTAAACCTCGCCATGGAACCCCTCTCACGCACCCTGGCGGATCATCATAAGATAGAGGGCATAAAGGTGGGGGGCATCCCTGTCAAACTTGCACTCTTTGCGGATGATATCTTGCTATTCTTGGAACATCCCCAAAGAGACGTCGCAGAAGTGTTCGAGTGTCTGTCTGATTTTGGCCGATGCTCTGGGTTCCGGGTGAACGTAGAGAAAAGCACTATGCTGGATCTCTCAAAAGATACCCATGGTAGGACATATCTAGCCTCTGATACCCCAGTCAAGGTTACCATGTCATCCATCCGATACCTGGGGGTCGATATCGGTACACAACCCGGGCAAATATACTCTCTGAACTACCCCCCCCCCCCCCTCATCCAGTCAATCCTCAAAGACCTAGACAAATGGAGAAATCTCCCACTCCCCATTATGGCTCGATGTCATCTGCTTAAAATGTTGGCGTTCTCTAGGATGTTGTATCCTATGCAGACTTTTCCAGTCCTGCTAAGACATACAGATATCACCAGGTTGAATTCCGCCTTTATTAAATTTATATGGAATGGGAAGCGTCCCCGCATCTCCCTACAAAAGCTGATGCTCTTTCGGGACCAAGGAGGTCTAAACTTTCCAGATATCCGCAGATATAATCTTGGATGCCTTTTACGACATAGTGTTGACTGGATGAGGGGAAATGGTATGTACTCTAATGTGCGGCTGGAAGCCGCTATGGCAGCTCCATGGTCATTACAAGCACTCCTCTATACTAAATTCTCTTCACTCCCGAGGCAGATCAAACAGAGTGTCCTCTTAAGGGACAGCATAATGGCCTGGAGAGCGGTCTTGAAGGGTCTTAAGCTGCCTTTTTTAGTGGGAAGGCGAATGCCATTATGGTCACACCCCGAACTTCAGGGAGAGGCGTTAAACAAATTTTTCCCCTTCTGTAGAGACAAGGGAATAGTAACGGTGCAACAGCTATTACATCCTACAGAACATAGATATGCGACTTTTGGTGAACTAAGCGAGACGTATGGTGTGAGACAGGGACATTTTCTCCTATATCACCAACTTATGGCCTTTCTACGCCCGCGTCTACGGGACGTTAAAAACCTTAGCCAGTCGGATGCTATTGAGGACTTAGTGCTGTCAGAGAATCCCATACATTCTTTGTCACATATATACTGGGCTCTCAGAAGGGAGACCTCGCACAATTTCGCTCAGGGAATCTTTAAATACTGGGAATCTAAGCTGCAGAGGGATGACCTCACCAAAGCTATCCTGGATGGGTGGGCCGCAGTTCGTAAGGCGGTAGTGAATGAAAACTGGAGGGAGACCCAGTTTAAGATAATACACCATGCTACATATGGCTTCATCTTTCCTTAGACACCGGAACATCCGGACCGATTAGAGGCCTGCCCAAACTGTAATGAAAGAAGGACAGACCTATTGCATGGCCTAGTAACGTGCCCACTGACCAGACATTTTTGGGTCAAACTGAAAGACCTAGTGCAGACCAAACTTCGCAAATCTATCCCCTTGGATCCTTCTTTTCTTCTGCTGCACACCCCTCCAGAGGGTGGAAAAATAACACTGCTTACTCACATTTTCGTTCTGGTAGCCAAACGGTGCCTACTGGCAAGATGGTTATTACCACAAATGCCCACTCCAGAGGAAGTTGTAGACCAAGTTAAACGCTATATGCGCATGGACCAACTGGAGATCGCAAGAGCTAAAGATAAACTGACTAAAGGTTTCTTTAAGAAATGGTCTACTTTTATTAGCTCCTTCCTGTCAAGAGACGAAATCGTCCAAGTTATGACAGTTTTTAAAAACACGACTTGGTATTTATGTAAAGATGTAGCTGGCACCCTGGGCAACTTAAGGGTGTAGACAAGTGGGGGTCTGTCCGACCTAAATAGCATGAGCACAGACGGGATGATAGAGACACGTCTGGACGTGAGCATGGGGGTGGGGGTGGGATGGGGAGTTATATTTTGTGTGCTTTACTAGTCTGGCCCTGTTGGGCCATTTGTGTTGCTGTTGTACCTTAAGCTTAGAATCCTGTGGTATCCGCTGTAACAAATCGATAGGCGAATGTTGGTAATTCGCCCTGTTATACTTTTATTGTGATGAAAATGAAAAATCTAAATAAAAATATTTTAAAAAAAAAGTGTCCATTACCTTCTACTATTAAAGAGGGCATCCCAGTGTTTGCATCCCCATTTCTGCAGCTTAAGGCTATGTTCACACTACGTATATTTGAGGCTGTATATTCGAGGCTGTATAGCAACCAAAACAAGGAGTGGATTGAAAACACAGAAAGGATCTGTTCACATAATGTTGTAATTGAGTGGATGGCCGTCATTTAATGGCAAATATTTGCTGTTATTTTAAAACAACGGCTGTTATATTGAAATAATGGCAGTTATTTACCGTTATATGGCGGCCATCCACTCAATTACAACATTATGTGAACAGAGCCTTTCTGTGTTTTCAATCCACTCCTGGTTTTGGTTGCTATGAGGACCTGACATGAGGACCAAATACAGCCTCAAATATACATAGTGTGAACCCAGCCCAAAAGGTTTGTTCTACCTAAATATCATATTGATTGTACAGATTTTTTTTAAATGAACATCTTTTGACATTTACATCCTGCTAAAACATAATCCAGTAAAGAGTTCTGACATTTTCTTACATAGTTTGGTGCCACCTGGTGTTCATAGTGCAAAGCATTGCATATGTCCACCTGGTCTCTGTATAGTGATCACTGCAGAGGCCAGAGCCAGCCGTTGCAGTATTATGTAAGTATAGCTGAAAAGACTTCTGTAGGGAAAATAAGAAGGGACTATACCAGGAGAAGGGAACCTTGGCTTTCCAGCTGTTACAAAACTACAACTCCCATCATGCCTGAACAGCCAAAGCTTTATTACTGCAAATTACTTTAAACCAGCTCTGAACAGTGGAGAGCAGGGCAGACTGTGGTCTGTGCGGGGAGTGTGCAGTGTCAAAGACATAGCTCTATGACATTGTAATCCCAAGATGAAGATTGATTCTTTGGAAGATGCTGGATCATGGTGCTCTCTGTAGGAGAAGGTTACTAACAGAGATGAGCAAATTAACAATTTTAATGAAGCGAAGCACCTAGCTCTGCAGTTATTAGCTCCATGCTGCTCCAGGTGCCTGAAAAGCTGGACCCAGGCATCTGAAGCAGAGCAGTATAGAGTTCAACGGCAGTAGCTGCCAAGCTAAGTGCTTTGCTTTGTTAAAGGGGTAGTGCGGCGGTAAGCAATTATTCACTAAATAACACACTTTACAAAGTTATACAACTTTATAATGTATGTTATGTTAGTGAATGGCCCCCTTCCCTGTGTTTTCACCCACCCACGCTAGACCCGGAAGTGTGGTGCACTATACTCACCTGATTCGTGTCGACCCCCGTCCGCCCTCTTGTAACAATGATGTCATCTTCGGGCGGGCGGGCGGCCGAACCGCTCCGACCGTCCCTCGTGCCGGCCGCCCTCTGCCGCGTCATCAGCTGCTCAGCTGCGATTGGCTACTCAGCCTGGATGATGTAGGACCGCAACACTACACTATATGACTCTGTATGCAGATCCCCCAGAACTCCCATCTTTCTGCAGGAAGGGCAGTATGCCATCCCTTCTTGACGACTAACAATTTACTGACCGTTGTAAGGCTCTTATTATAAAAACATGTTATTAACTGATATCTCTGCATGGAATTCATAGCATATTAACACTAACCAGCCCATAGGATGCCAAAAGAACTTGACCAGGAGTATGCAAACATACAGAATATAAAGTTATCCTTTGTGGCTTCAATAAATTCAGTGAGATTTTTCAGGATTAGAATTAATAGCTAGTCCTCACTCCCAACCAGAGATAAGCAAATTTACGGGTGGTATTACACGGGACGATTATCGTTTTGTGTAATTGCAGACAGAGTCGCTTCTTATTTATGAATAAATTCGATCATCTCTACTCCCAACTAGAGATGAAAGATTTACAGTAGTAACAAAGCAAAGTCTGCGGGATTTTAAAGTATTGCTCCGCTGCGTGCCGCTCCACCAAGGCAGTAGTGGATTATAATAGGACCCTTTCAGGCGGTAGCCTTGGGCCCTGAGTTCCTTGGGGGCCCATGGCCACCCAAAAACACTTTTACTGTCAGTGGTGTATTGTCTACAGGCTATAGTTCTGCCACGATTTGCAAAAAATTGCTGCTTTGTACCGCAATTTTGCACAAATCAGGGCATCATGATATTATCTTTCCCAGTAGTGGATTATAATAGGGGCGTTTTGGGCGGCAGCCCAGGGCCCTGAGCTCCTGGGGGGCCCATGACCACCCAAAAAGACTTATACTTTCAATGGTGTACTGTCTCCTGGCTACACTTCCGCCATGATTTGCAAAAAATCACAGTTTATGGCAATTTTGCACAAATCAGGACATCATGACATTATCTATCCTGTACTATGAACGCCAGGCTAGTGCTTCCATAGTTACAGTGGGGTGGGGGGGCCCAGGCTTGGTGAACAGCCCGGGGCCTATGGTAAAGTTAATCCGCCCCTGATCTTTCCTGTACTATGAACACCACGCTAGTGCTGCCATAGTTACAGTGGGGTGGTGGGGGCAGGCTTGGTGAACAGCCCGGGGCCTATGGTAAAATTAATCCGCCCCTGATCTTTCCTGTACTATGAACACCACGCTAGTGCTGCCATAGTTACAGTGGGGTGGGGGGATGGGGGCAGGCTTGGTGAACAGCCCGGGACCTATGGTAAAATTAATCCACCCCGGCTCCCGGGTGCTGGGAAAAGATGGATCCCGTCCTGAGAAACTTCTCCCAGCACCTGGGGAGGAGCGACATCAAAGCCCCGCAGCCCAATGAGCAGAATACAGATAGGAACAAAGCAATTCACTTTGTTCCTACTGTAAATTTGCTCATCCCTACTCCCAACCTATCTGACAAACATCAGAAGTGCAGGAGGAAGCTACAGCCAACCAGACTATTGCCCTTCAGTGGACACTACAGGACATATGTAGTATTTCATAGCTTCTATTGAAACAATCAAGCCTGACAGAATGTTTTAGTTCAAAATGGGGGTTCAGACTGGGACATACTTCCTTAGTAAAGGCTATATGGCCAATAAGAGCATATAGAAGATTGTCGGCAGAAAAAGGCCACTGGGTCCATCTAGTCTGCCCTTTTAGTATTTTCTTCCTTATTATCTTAGGATAGATATATGTTTATCCCAGGCGTGTTTAAATTCTGTTATTGTAGATTTACCAACCACCTCTGCTTGAAGTTTGTTCCAGGTATCTACTACTCTTTCAGTAAAATAATATTTTCTCACATTGCTTCTGATCTTTCCTCTTGTTCTTGAGCTCAGTTTTTTAATAAAAACACTTCCCTCTTGAACCTTATTTAGTCCTTTAACATACTTAAAGGTGTCAATCATCTCCCCCCTTTCCCTTCTTTCCTCCAGACTATACAGATTCAAATCCTTAAGTCTTTCCTGATATGGTTTATGCCTCACACCCTCCACCATTTTTGTAGCCCGTCTTTGGACCCGTTCTATTTTACCAATGTCCTTTTTTAGATGAGGTCTTCAGAACTGGACACAGTATTCCAGATGTGGCCTCACCAGAGCTCTATACAGCGGGATCACAATCTCCCTCTTCCTACTGGTTATACCTCTAGCTATACACCCCAGCATACGATTTGCTTTCCCCACCGCCTGGTTGCACTGGTGACTCATTTTAAGGCTGTCAGAAATAACTACCCCTAAATCCTTCTCTTCTGAAGTCTTTTCCAACACAGTGCTGCCGATGTGATACTCGGATAGAGGATTCCTCCTCCCCAAGTGCATTATTTTACATTTGGAAACGTTGAACTTCAATTTCCACTGTTTGGACCACTTATATAGCAAAGCTAAATCATTTTCCATATTACTGACACCTCCAGGAAAATCAACCCTATTGCACAGTTTTGTGTTGTCAGCAAACAGACAAACCTTACATACCAAGGCTACTCCTATGTCACTTACAAACATATTAAAAAGAATAAGACCCAGAACAGACCCTTGTGGCACACCACTTGTAACCAGTCTCTGCTTGGAATATACACCATTAGGGTACAAACCCACTTGACGTATTTGCTGCGTGAATCAGTCTTAAAAATAAGCAGGTAAAACGCAGGTTGGCTTTATACGATTGCTCTGTGTTAAAATACGCAATTGCGTATTTTTGAAGCATGAAGCTTGTTGTTAGCAAAGCATACGTTTTTAAAATACGCAATTGCGTATTTTTGAAGCATGAAGCTACATGCGTTTTTCGCACAGGTTGTTAACAACTGATGCTTTGCTAACAACAAGCTTCACGCTTCAAAAATACGCAATTGCGTATTTTAACGCAGAACAATCGTATAAAGCCAACCTGCGTTTTACCTGCTTATTTTTAAGACTGATTCACGCAGCAAATACGTCAAGTGGGTTTGTACCCTTAACAACAACCCTCTAATACCTATCCTTCAGCCAACCACAAATACACTGAAATATGCAGGGATTAAGTCCAATTTTCTTCAACTTCTCTATCAGCTCATATGATAGATATTTTCTTTACTAGTCTTGCAATATCCTTAAGTAGAAACACTACGCCCACCCTAGCCCTATATTAAAGGTCTCTTAGCCAGGCGGCTTGTGAACACCTCTTTAACACTTTGCACAGGATAATAAGAGCTTGCAACAGTTTAGGAGTTATGTGATCATATATGAAAGATACCATGTGTTTCCTTGGCCCAAAAGCTATCAGTCAGCAGCTGACATATTCACATTAAAACTAATCTGTACCCTTGAAGACGCCCCTTCAACTTACCAGTAGTTTTTATGATCGCATTAAGACATGTTCAGGTACCAGTGGTTTAGGGGGGTGTTTCCAAAGGTACAGATTTGCTTTAAGGGTTGAGCATGGTTAAAGGGGTGCTCCAGCGTGGGGGCACTTTTTTGGGGGGACCAAAGGTGGCTGAAATAAAAGACGTCCACTTACCTCCCCGATTCCAGCGGCGGGTCCCGCATCACGTGACGTCTCAGGTCCGCTCAGCCACTCAGTGAAAGAGGCGGGATCTGTTTGAAGTCCGCTAGGATCCCGCTGTAATGATATTAATATGATTGCTCACCTGGTATAGTGGAATCATCAAAGTCTGGAAGGCAAGGTGGGAGTCCAGTGGCTGACAATCCAGATGACTGTGGTTACAGCAGCAAGCGTGGTCAAACAGTCCAAGTTCGGTACACAGGAGAATAGCAAAAGTTGTAGGTTAAGGCAAAGGCGTAGTCAAATAACAGTCCAGGTTCGGTACACAGGAGAATAGCAGAAGTTGTAGGTTAAGGCAGAGGCGTAGTCAAATAACAGTCCAAGTTCAGTACACAGAAAAGAGCTTCAGGAGAAAATGCTGGACTATAGGCTGGGAAGCACAATAATCTGGCAAGGAGGAAGGGGCAAGGCTTGACTTAAATAGGAAGTCCAAGGATGAAGCTAATTAGGCAATCAAGGCAAGGTTCTCAAGGAATAAGAAACTGTCCAACAGATTCAGGAAAGGAGCTGTCCAGAATTACTAGTAGCTCAGTGAGGAGAGCTGCTGCCTGGGATACTGGAGGTTATAGGTTCAAGTCCTGACAGTACTCCCCTTCTTCCAGGATGACCTCTGGGCATCCCAGAGTTTGGCTTGTTGGGGTATCGCTGATGAAATTCCTTGGTAAGTCTAGGGGCATGAACATTTTCTTCTGGTTCCCAAGAATTTTCCTCAGAGCCATATCCCTTCCACTTGATTAAGTATTGAAGCTTGCTACGATGAATTCTGGAGTCCAAGACCTTCTCTACAACATATTCATCTTCACCCTGTACATTTACTGGTGGTGGAGGGGGAAAATTGCGGCCTGGAAAGGTATTTTCATTATATGGTTTCAAAAGAGAACAATGAAAAACAGGGTGGACCTTCATAGACTGAGGAAGTTTTAATTGAAAGGTGACTTCATTAATTTGGGCAGAAATTTGAAATGGTCCAATATATTTCTGACCCAGCTTAGGAGAAGGTACTTGCAACTTAAGATTCTTTGTAGAGAGCCATACTTTATCTCCCACATGAAAAATAGGTGCAGCTCTTCGATGTTTGTCAGCAGCTTGTTTGAATTGTTTTTGGGCATCGTGTAAATTCTCAACAATCTTTTCTTGAACCCTCTGTAGTTCTGTCAAACGCTCGGTCACTGCTGGAAGAGTGGTTAAAATTGGTAAGTCTGGAATAAAGACTGGATGAAGGCCCGTATTAGCATAAAATGGACTTTGCAATGTTGAGCTATGTTCAGAGTTATTGTATGCAAACTCAGCTGTGGGTAGATAATCAGTCCAATCATCCTGAAGGTAACTTATGAAGCATCGAAGGTACTGTTCAAGAGTTTGATTAGTTCTTTCTGTTTGCCCATTTGATTGGGGATGAAAGGCAGATGACAAGTTCACTCCTATCCCTAGTCCAGAGCAAAAACTTTTCCAAAATTTAGATGTAAATTGAACGCCTCGATCAGAAACCACATTGTCAGGGATTCCATGCAATCTGAATACTTCCTGAATCATGAGCTTGGCCGTTTGTTCTGCCGTGGGTATTCCCTTAGTTGGGATGAAATGCGCCATCTTTGTAAGACGGTCAACAACAACTAGGATGGTGGTCATTCCTTTGGAAGGTGGTAAATCAACCACAAAATCCATAGAAATTGAGCCCCAGGGTCTAGAGGGAATGGGAAGTGGCTGGAGCAAACCTAAAGGAGAAGAGCGTGGGGTTTTATTTTGAGCACAAACTACACATGAAGAAACATACTTCTGGACATCTTTCTTGAAGCTTGGCCACCAAAACAAACGGGATAAAAGTTCATGGGTCTTTTTCATCCCTAAATGTCCAGCCATCTTGGAATCATGAACTAATTTTAAAGCAGTAAGTCGTGCTGTCTCTGGTACATACAGTTGATGATGTCTTGTCCAAAATCCATCTTTGAAGCAGAGATTAATATTCCTTGGAGGATGACCAAGTAAAGGGTCATTAGTGTAGCCATCCTTTAGTAGACTGAGGAAATCTTTTGAATGTGTAGCCCCTACAAAGTTTTTTTCAGACAAGATTGTGTTTTCACATTTCTCTTTTAGTGTAGGCTCTGAAAACATCCTGGACAAAGCATCAGCTTTACCATTTTTTGATCCAGGTCGATAAGTGATTACAAAGTTAAATCGAGAAAAGAATAAGCTCCATCTTGCTTGCCTTGAAGATAGTCTTTTGGATCCACGGATATACTCCAGATTTCTATGATCAGTAAGCACAGTTACAGGATTAGCAGTTCCCTCCAAAAGATGTCTCCACTCAGAAAATGCACATTTAATTGCTAGTAGTTCTTTATTTCCAATATCGTAATTTCTTTCAGATGAAGACATCTGACAAGAAAAAAATGCACAAGGGTGCAGCAACATCTTATCTCCGCATCTCTGAGACAGGACAGCCCCTACAGCTGAATCAGATGCATCAACTTCAACAGTAAATGGCAAATCTGGATTTGGATGAATTAATATAGGTGCAGATGTAAACATAGCCTTTAATTTTGTGAAAGCATCCTGGGCCTCTTGTGTCCAAACAAACTGCATGGATTTCTTTGTGAGCTGTGTAATTGGTGCAATAATCTTAGAAAAATTTTTTATGAATTTTCTATAGAAGTTAGCAAATCCAATAAATCTCTGAATTTCCTTCTCATTTTTTGGAATTGGCCAATCAACAACAGCCTTGATTTTACCTGGATCCATAGTTAGGCCTTTTGGTGAGATGATGTATCCCAGAAATTGAATGGTTGTCTGCTCAAATTCACATTTTTCAAGCTTAATATATAAGCAATGTTCTTGAAGTCGTTGTAGAACAGTGCAGACATGTTTACGATGCTGCTCCAGGTTTTCTGAAAAAATTAGGATATCATCCAAATAGGCAATAACAAATTGATCCAGTAAATCTCTAAAAACATCATTGATAAAGTGTTGGAAAGTGGCTGGGGCATTACAGAGTCCAAAAGACATTACAAGATATTCAAAGTGTCCATATCGTGTCCTGAAGGCAGTCTTCCATTCATCTCCTGGACGAATTCGAACCAGGTTATATGCTCCTCTTAGGTCAAGCTTTGTAAAAATCTTAGCTGTACGAAGTCTTTCAAGTAATTCTGGGATTAAAGGGAGAGGATATCTGTTTTTAACTGTGACATTGTTTAGTTCCCTATAATCAATGCAAGGACGTAAGGTAGAATCTTTTTTTTCCACAAAAAACAAGGGTGCCCCAGCTGGAGATGTAGATGGCCGGATAAAGCCTTTTTCTAAATTTTCGTCAAGATATTCCTTTAAGGCCTTCAGTTCTGGTTCAGAAAGGGAGTAGATACGACCAAAGGGTATTTTAGCACCAGGTAACAGTTCTATTGGACAATCATATGGACGATGGGGAGGTAGCTTATCGGCATTCTTTTTATCACAAACATCTTGAAATTCTCTGTATTGTGGGGGTAGCAAGTCCTTGGTAGAAGGTTCAGAGATTGATGGGTTGACAGACAATGAAGAAACAGGTTTAGGAAAACAATTTAGCTGACAAAATTCTGAATGAAACTGTATAGTGTGGGTTTCCCAGTCTATAGATGGATTGTGAGTAGACAGCCAAGGAATACCCAAAATCACTGGAAATTTTGGGGAAGCAATTACTGAAAAATGAATGGTTTCATGATGATTTGGCTTGATAAGGACTTGAAGCTGCACAGTCTCATGAGTGACTGGTCCAGATGAGAGTGGTGATCCATCAACTGTTTCCATGTCTATAGGTGCAGACTTTGTTAACAGTGCAATGTTATTATCATGAGCAAAGGTTACATCCATGAAATTTCCACCAGCCCCAGAGTCTATCATGGCAGAACATGAAAACTCATGCATTTCCGTGCATATGTGGATTGGCACAATAAAATGAGACTGTGGCACTAATATCTTGTCTTCACCTAGCGCTAAAGGAGAAATAGAATTTATTCTGGAGTTAGATTGATCAAAATTCTCTGGTTTGATCTGTTCTTTAATGTCAGTGACAGCAATTGTTCTATGGATCTTGTTTGGGCATCTTATAGCATAATGTCCTGGTTCCCCACAATATAAGCAAAGATTTTCTGTGAATCGCCTCTCCTTTTCTGTTGTAGTAAGGGGTTTCCGAATGGCATCAATCTGCATAGGTTCAGGTATAGATTCAGTACTTTGCTGGGTTGTTGAACTGAAAGAATATGCAGGTCTATTTTCCAAACCCCACAGTCTTTCCCTTCTTCTTTCTGTCAGTCTCTGATCAATCCGAATACACAAATGAACAAAGTTCTCTAAATCAGCTGGGGTTTCCACCCTGGCAAGTTCATCTTTCACTTGTTCAGAAAGTCCTTGCCGAAATTGGCTTTTTTGAGCTGCTGAATTCCAGGTTGTATCAGCAACCCAGCGGCGAAATTCTGCAGTATATTCAGCAACTGAACGTTTTCCTTGCCGTAGATTATGCAGTTTGGCTTCAGCTGTGGAGCAACGATTGGGGTCATCAAAGACTTGACTCATAGCAACAATAAAATCATCCAGTTGGTTCAAAAGTTCACTATCTTTTTCCACATATGGGGCGGCCCATGCAAGAGCTTCATCTGTCAGAAGATTGATGATAAATAACACTTTTTTCTTTTCACTAATAAACGGAGCAGGTTGCATTTGAAAATAAATACGACATTGATTAAGAAAACCTCGAAAATGACGACGATCACCACTAAACTTTGATGGCAATGGCATACGTGGATCTCCAGCTGAGCCACGTACCTCTAAAATTTGTCTTTGCAATTCTATAATCTTTTCTTGTTGATTGTGCACCAGATTTTGTAACTGTGTAAATTTTTCTTGATAGGTGGCGCCAAATTCCTGAAGTTCAGAAACATGTTCTCTCAAGGTTTTGACAGCGGACTCCATTTTGGGCCAGATTATTCTGTAATGATATTAATATGATTGCTCACCTGGTATAGTGGAATCATCAAAGTCTGGAAGGCAAGGTGGGAGTCCAGTGGCTGACAATCCAGATGACTGTGGTTACAGCAGCAAGCGTGGTCAAACAGTCCAAGTTCGGTACACAGGAGAATAGCAAAAGTTGTAGGTTAAGGCAAAGGCGTAGTCAAATAACAGTCCAGGTTCGGTACACAGGAGAATAGCAGAAGTTGTAGGTTAAGGCAGAGGCGTAGTCAAATAACAGTCCAAGTTCAGTACACAGAAAAGAGCTTCAGGAGAAAATGCTGGACTATAGGCTGGGAAGCACAATAATCTGGCAAGGAGGAAGGGGCAAGGCTTGACTTAAATAGGAAGTCCAAGGATGAAGCTAATTAGGCAATCAAGGCAAGGTTCTCAAGGAATAAGAAACTGTCCAACAGATTCAGGAAAGGAGCTGTCCAGAATTACTAGTAGCTCAGTGAGGAGAGCTGCTGCCTGGGATACTGGAGGTTATAGGTTCAAGTCCTGACACCCGCCTCCTTCACAGAGTGGCTGAGCGGCCCTGAGACGTAGCGTCTCAGGCGGCGTCAGAAACCCTGAAGCGGCCGGGAACCGGGTACCGGAGCGCCGAGATGCGGGACCCGCCACTGGAACCGCTGGTCCCCAAAAAAAAGTGCCCCCACGCTGGAGCACCCCTTTAAGGCTGGGTTTACACTACGTTTTTGCAACTGATGAAAAAAACAGATGCAACTGTGTGCATCCGTTTTTCCATCAACCAAACGGATCTGTTATTTTTTTTGAGTACACAAAAACGTGGTCAACCTCATTTTTGGGTCAGTTAAAGAAAACAGATCTGCTTTGATCCGTTTTTCTTTTGTAATGGAAGTCAGTGGAAAAACAGATCAAAACGGATGCACACAATCTGTTTTTTATGAATTTTTCATCTGTTTTTAAAAAAAAAAAACGGATTGCAAAAATGTAGTGTGAACCCAGCCTAAGAAAGGAGTGAAGAGCAAGTTTTTTTACCTTCTAGAGGAAAACTACTTTGCATAATTTCTTTTCCCATGGAAGACTGTATGGCCTACATCATTTTACATATACCAGTGTGATGGTCTCTTCAAGGAGTTGCACTAACCTCAGTTTGCGACATGGAGAGAAAGCAGCTGCTGCACATCACACCTATGGCTGACACTAATGCCGCTAGGCTATGTTTAAAAATCAACGCCAGGATGTTGGTATATTTGATCAAACCATATTGCCCCATGTACCACGTGCCAGTCTCCTGGTTTACATGGGTCTCTAAGCTAACTCCACACTGTGTCAGTCAGTGACTGCCAACCCCGCAAAGCGTGCACATGCAGGGAAGGGAGGCCATGGAATGGCCCTGCAACCCCAATGTCACAGGACCAAACCCAAAGTGCCCCCCCTCCCCAAACCCAGCCGGCACCACCGGCGGAGAAGGCTGCCCCCAACAACACAAGTATGAATATGGTATTGTACTCACTATCACTGCTGCAGACAGAATAGGAAAGATAGGAGGTACTGACCTGTGACAGGTGTATCCTGCTAATTTGGGTCATATGAAGGGGAGTGCCAACTGCTCAGAAAAGGGAGAAAAATTAATTGCGACATGGAGAGAAAGGAGCTGCTACACATCTATGGCTGACACTAATGCAGCTAGGCTATGTTTAAAAACCAATGCCAGGATGTTTGTATATATATGAATATATATATATATATATATATATATATATATATATATATAATTTGATCAAACCATATGCCGGCTGGGTTTTGGTGGGGCATTTTTGGTTTGGTCCTGTGACATTGGGGTTGCAGGGCTATTCCATGGTCTCCCTTCCCTGCATGTGCACGCTTTGCGGGGTTAGTGGTCGCTGACCAACACAGTGTGGAGTTAGCATAGGGACCCGTGTGAACCAGAAGACAGGCACGTGGTACATGGGGCAATATGGTTTGATCAAATTATATACCAACATCCTGGCATTGGTTTTTGAACATAGCCTGGCGGCATTAGTATCAGCCATAGGTGTGATGTGCAGCAGCTCCTTCTCTCCATGTCACTAACCTCAGTTTCATATCAATACTGATCTCTGCCAACCAGAAGAGCATGGCATGTCATGAATGCCCATCTGCACTGTGCTGGGTGATCGGCATTGACGGGAAGCAGCATCTCCGCTTGCCAGCAATGATGGGTACTATGGTCCTTCTACCTTGGTGTATATAGATGTATTCTTTGAATACGCACGAAGCACTATATGTGAGAATTTGCAAGAATGCAGAAACCATGATTAAGAACCAAGGAAAGTTCGAAACGTGTCGGTGTTTTAACTTGATGAAAATAAAGTATTATTGATTTTATGAGCTGGAAAGACTATGAATTTTTTTCTGCATTCGATTACCCCAGAGTCCAGGGGCTTCCCTTAAGTGTTCTCATCTTAATTGGCAAGGAGCCAAGAAAGCATGCTCTTGTATCATGGTGTGCTAACCGCAATATACGTACTTTAAGAATACTATATTTGATAGACCAACACTTTATATTTCAGCTATCTGAGGTTATCATGCAGAAGGGGTGCTGCTCAGCAAATGCTTCTGCATGAGCCCAGAACTTAGTATGTAGGGCCTGCCATAAAGCCATGATGCCGGCAGTCAGGCATTTCCACATAGCAATGAACACATTTAGCTCAAATCATGCCCCTATGGGTTCACCAATAGCTGTGCAATGTTGAGGTTAAGGCCCGCAGCATTGTGCTACTTTTAGTGAGAGCATTGGGAGCGTGGTATCAATCTCATGCATCCATCCCTATGTGAAAAAGCAGCCTTATAGAAGCAGGATTCTGCTGATGCCTTCCCTTGAACTTACTGTAAATATCTAGAATCCCCACCTTGCTGATGCTACCCTTAAACAGAAACCGTGAGCACAATGTTCAATAAAATCAGACAACAATACGTAAAAAATGTGATATATTGTAAACAGCATGGGTTTGGCTTTTAATTGACCACAGTGACACGATGTCCAGAGAGTTATCAGAAATCCATACTCGCCTTTAATACAAATAGGATAAACAAAACTGCACGGAATCATGGGGGAAACTAATAAACCGTATCGAGTGGAGCAGTTTACAGATCCTATTGAGAAGGGGGGGTCTCCTCTCACTGCTGGGCTGGAACAAGCTCTGTTTTCCCCTTTGTGGTGATCACCTGGATAAGACTGCCGGATTTGGGCCTATTACTCCCACTAGTCCAGTTAAAAAATGTCCTGCAAAAAAACACAAAAACAATTACATTTAACTAGATATACATGTATGTGTAACGCACATTGGACACAAGGTACTTCACAGTGTATTTACATGACAAGCAATGCATTAGATAAGGGATGGGGAACCTTTGGCCCTCCAGCTGGTGTAAAACTACAATTCCCATCATGCCTGGACAACGGAAGCTAAAGCTTTGGCTGTCCAGGCATGATGGGAATTGTAGTTTTGTAACAGCTGGAGGGCCGAAGGTTTTCCATCCTTGCATTAGATGTTTCAACTCACAGTAGCCATAATGGATAAGATACGCTGTAACAAGTCCACTGCCAGAGGTTTCTTTCAGTAGAAGCAGAATTGGTGCTGAAATACTGCACATAGACTGGGAGATACCAGCAGGCCAGTTATTTAAGAGCAGAAGCCTTATTCCGCCCCTGCAGAGTCTCAACCCCGCCCCCCAGGAACTGCCTACTCATGTAGCTATCCCTTTGCTCAGCAGACAGCCTCCTTGTGTAGCTTTCCTCCCCTTTATGACCAGTCTCTGCACAAGTCAGCTCCAGGAAGGAATGTGCCCTGCCTGCAGAGTATGACTGGCCACAGCTTTCTTCAGTGTTGCCAAGCTGCTGAACAGTGTTTGTCCTTATGAGAAAAAAAAAAAACGGAAGAGGAGCAAACTTGTTTCTGGAACCACCCCTTGTATCATAGGATAGGTGAGCTTTGCTACGACCCTGTGTATTCATTATGTTCTGGTATATCATAATTAATTTCCATGTTTTACATGAAGATAAACAAATGACCCCTTGCACTACAAAATCCGCGCGGATAAGTTCCGGCAGATTCCGGCGCTTGTACCTGCTTCAGGCGGAGCGCATATCTGCTCATGCCATAGACACCATTCTATGGCCAGGCGGATACTGCCTTCCGCCAAAAGAACTGTCATGTCAATTCTTTGAGCAGATAGCGGAATTCTCCAGGCCATAGAATGGTGTCTATGGCACGAGCGGATATGCGCGCCGCGGCGAGCAGGTACAAGCGACGGAATCCGCCGGAACTGATCTGCACAGATTTTGTAGTGTGAACCCACCCTCAGGAATGATAACAGCTGTTCATGCTCCGGCCAAAATGTTGCAACACTGTACTGAGGACTAATACAAAAGGACTAATACAAATAGCAGTATTCCCTTGTCTACTAGTTGTTTGGGGCAGTAGCTAGGCACCCATCTCACAGCCTGATCCACTGCTCTGGATCGGGTTATTATTGCTCCGGTCTGTTGTATTTTAGATAACATATCTGATTGTTACTACGTTCTTGTGGTTCTAGTATCATATTCTAGTCTAGTTTGTCAGTAATGAAGCAGGTCAGTACAGTAGTGCAGAGGTTTAACAGTTTTTGGAACTCAATGGCACCAATGGAACTCACAGCATCAATTAATGGTAGCATTAAGTCTTTGCACGAACAGTAGCTACAGAACATGCAAATGCGGCCTTAGTCTCTGGGTTCTGGAGCCTGCATGTTGTTTCTGCTACCTACAGTTAATAAGGTAGGGCTAGAGGGTATTGAGCAAAAATCTTTTTCTTTCTGCCTGCCAATATTGATAGATGATAAAATTTATCTTTGTACCATTTGCTTGCCATACAATTCTGCTGTACTGCAAGTCCTGGGGGATCTGAGTACTGGGAGCCACAGTAAGACTGTGTAACCACATGCATGCAAATGCATGGTTCCAAAGCTATGCTCCTGGTGTTCTCCGAAGGCCACGTGAAGGTGCTGGAATTTTTGGCAACACCATGTGGCCTTTAGCATGCATGTGGGAATGCCCAAGACTCTATGCCTAATACCAAAGCCTCTATGTATGACACATGCCATTATTGGTACAAAATTACCGAATTATTGCGAAATTGTGGAGGGGGGCTGGCTGTCAGGGTGGGAGAGGCGATTCCAGATATAGAATAATGTTAAAATATTTCAGGAACGGCAGCATGTTCACAACTATTTTGCGTAATTACATTTTTACTGTAATCTAGTGTAAATAAAGGCTAAAAGTTGCACACGCCGGATGAACAATCTAACAGATGCAAAGAACCGAATCCCTTCAGTACTAGTCTGTATACTGTGCATAGTTTATTTTGCTAAGATAAGAAAAATATTCCTGCTGCGAAGCAAAGTATCACTGGATTTTACTGCAGAACATAAACTGACATCCAGATCATTTACTGTCTTAGAAATGAAAGGAAAGCGTCGGATTTTGCTGATGATGCAGAACTTTGTAGGATTCTAAAAACTCAGCTAGATTGTAAAACATTACAGAAAGACCTTGTTAAGCTGGGACATGGGCAGGATGGAGACGGATGAAATTCGGCGTTCAGAAATGTAAGGGAATGCATCTACTGTATTACTGCATGTACCATACATCAAAGGGGGTTTCCAGCAAATGTTTTTTTTTGTTTTTTTTTACATTTCTTTCATAACATTATAAAACTTTGTAATATTCTTCATTACATTTTCTTTTACATTATATATTTCACATAAGCAATAAGGGGTTTATTAAAGAAAAAAAAAATTTTTTTCACAGTGTTATCACATGTGATGATGCTCAGAGGGGTGGACAGGACTCAGCCCTGTCCATCCCTTTGAGCACCATCACATGTCATATATTTTATATATAATTTTTTTGGTCTTTTGCAGGCTTTGCCATACAATTTTTGATATTTTTTCTACGAGGGATCTATTTGCACTTGCACTTTTTATTATGCTTTTTTCATAGAAATTGCAGTTGGGAAATTCCATTTGGTATTGCATTATTTGTGATATTTATTATTATTATGGTGCTCTCTATTGATATTTTTGAGGAGGTGGTATGGTACACATTGAACCTTATAAGGCTGTGTGTAGAGGTCTGTGAACCACAAGTACCCCTCCAAAAAGTTGGGAGGTATGGAGGAAGGGCTGACTGCAAAGCATTATGGGGAAGCTTGATGTCCTGTGTTTTCCATCATCATCAACTTTACAGCAATGGAGCAGCTTTATCAATCTGCCAGAGACAAAACATGGTTTGATTTGCCCATAGCAACCAATCACAGATCACCTTTCATATCTATACAAGCTCTTATAAAATTAAAGCTGAGCTTTGATTGGTTGCTATGGACAAGTTAGACTGTCTCATGTGCGCATGGCAACCAATCACAGTTCAGCTTTTATTTTACCAGAGTAATTTGAGAAATGAAAGCTGAGCTGTGATTAATTGCTATGGGTCACAGTAAACCATATTATTTAGTTTCCTTAGTGTGGCCTAACCATAAGCTGTTTGCTTGGTCACAAGTGTGTTTAGTGACCTCTGCAGTAAAGCGCATAACCAGTCATTAATAGGTTAATGCTTAAGACGTGTTTATCTGCAGTAACCATGGCAACCGTGCACTGTGATGACAAGCGATTATGTCATAAAGAAGGTTCCATAAAGCAATGCACCGCGCCCTGATCAGTGCCATCTTGGATGCGCCAGAGGACCTTGAGCTTGACTACTTTACTGCCCCCTACCCTTGATGAAATTTGGAGGTTCTAGCAGGAAAAAAGGGGTGGTCTGCTTTAGACTACCCCTTTATAGAGTCTCCACCTTTCTGAGAAATGGACCTGGATCTGTGAGGGAGAAGAGATACATCCGCCTTGCCATCAATAAGGTTACAGATATTGCAGCCAGATTTCTCTATCATATTTATAGTATAGTATTACCCTCTAAGCCCGGGGGAGGGGCAACTCTCTAGCCATGGCTCCCTCGAGGTTTCTCCCACAGGGGTTTTTTCCTCGCCTGAGTGCTGGAGGGTGACTCTTTGTGAGCCGGGGGTCTGCCATTTTCAATGTCATGTAATTTTAAATGAATTTGGGACCCTTTGACATCTGATTACAATGTGTTGTGTCTTTATTTTGCGTTCTTTGGTTTAACTCATATTCTTGGGAGTTGGGGATCCATCACATATTGCGTCATGAAGCTGGGCAACTGCCTGCTACACAGATCCATCACCTGAACAATGAGCGCAAGTAGGATGGAGTAGCGGAAAGTAGAATTCCTGCATGTATGTGTATATCCCTGGATTAAAGGGACACTCATATTGTGAGGAAAAAACAAGCATTGCAAGGCTTATACCTACATCTGCAAGGTTTGTAAAAAGGTTTCAAGTGGCAGGGTCAAATCAATCATAGAATATCATAGCACCATGGACACCACCATATATATATATATATATATATATATATATATATATATATATATATATATATATATATATACACACACATCATATATATGTTGCAGGGAAATGATAAAATCTGGGATTTGATCAAATCCCTAAGGCTGGGTTCACACTGCGCTTTTGCAATCCGTTCAACGCATCCATTTTTAATTGTTTACTTTTAACGGACAGAAAAACATAGTCAACACTCCTTTTTTGTCGGTTAAAAAAACCCTTCCATCTCGATCTGTTTTTTTTTTTTTTTTTTTTATAATGGAAGACTACGGAAGAACGGATCCAAATGGATGTCACACAATTGCATCTGTTTTTTGCATCAGTTTTTTCCATAAAATGTATACATTAAACGGATTGCAAAAATGCAGTGTGAACCCAGCCTAAGGATTTGATGTACATATTGTGCATGTGTGTGTACTATATATGCATATAGGTAATGGGCATTTCTTTATATCTGTGTATGATGTGTGTATATATTGTGCATATTTGTATGAAATATGTATCTACATGTTATGTTCTCTAATTTGTAACTCCCCCTCCCACACCTTGCTGGGGACTCAGTGTCCAAGTGTCAATTAAGCAGAGAGAAGCCTCTTTGTACCAGAGATTATAAACGTTTTCTATGCTATGGAAGCACAGACAATGATATTTAAGGTACCATGTGTTTTCTTGACATAACAGCATCTAAAAGTGTCAGCAGTTTGGAACATGAATTACAGCTGACAGATTCCCTAAAGAAGAAGTCTTGTGAAACTAAGGCCTTATGCACACGGTCAGTATTTTTTTCTGGTCCTGAAACAACCCGTGAGAAATTGCGGATTGGACATCCGTATTCTATCTGTATTTCTGTAATTCCATTTTTTTACTACTCATTGCTTTTCAATGCACTTCATCCGGATTTTTTTGCGGAAATACGGATGCCAACATGTTACAATCCGTAACCAATTGATTTCAATGAGAGGATCCGCAAAAAAAAAATGGATCCGCACTAGGACATGTCCTTTTTTTTACGGATTGATTTTCATCCATTTCTGCTACTGATCGTGTGAATAGCCCAATAGACTTCAATGTGCACTAACTCGGATACGGAAATACGGATCCGTAAATTACGGAACGTGTGAATAAGGCCAAATGACAGCCAGGCAGGAGGGTGCGTGAAGATAATAAAGTATACTTACCAGTCCTTGTGCCCCGTAGCGCTGCTCTTGGGTCTCTCTCACAGCTGCCAGAAGTAATCTTCGGCCAGATTCTGTGTACGTCTCAGCCCTCGCTCCTCCAGCTGCAACGTCACGGAGCAGCTAATGGATTGTCTGCTCTGCCAGTCAGTGACAGCAGCAGTGTACCATCCCAGTCACTGATTTGCTGAGTGGGTGATCAATCGGCAGAGTATGTGATGTTGCAGCTGAAGGAGCTGCAGGAGACCGGCGGCTGTCAGATATCTTTAAGGAAGTGCTACGAGGGCTCAGGAACATGGTAAGTATACTTTCATTATTATGTTCCCAAACCCCCTGCCTACCTGAGATTTGTTAGTTTCATGACACTTCTACTTTCAAGAAACTTATGTGGCACGTTATGCTGTTTGCATAGAGTGACTGACAAGTTACTAGCAGGGAGTTAGCATTGCTGGTCATATACACAGCGCTGTGGAAAGTTGCTATAGTAATGTGAAAGATTTGGCGCTGGTTCTATCTGGTGTATGTATCATGGGCCCCTAGAATTAAATTCCCTGTTGGGCATAAGGTAACCCAGTCTGACACTGATGTTAGACCTTTGTAAATACACATGTTGGGATTTAGTTTTAGACTAAACATAATATACGATGATAAAGAATATATAATTGATGGAGAAAGCTGAACTTGATGGATGTTCGTATTTTTCCAATGTAGTATTTGACTATCTATCTAGACATTTGTCTGATAGGAAAAACCTAGCCCCTTGCACATAGGCAACTGGATTTGTCAACTTGGAGAAGTGATCACGGATTTTTGGGACCACATATACTTGCATAAATTATATACAGAAATTTAATATTAAATTAAAATATTAAAAATAAAAAAAAAAATACGATTTACAATTTTAACAAATCAAGGCTAACACGTTAGTTTGGGTTAATATGTAAGTGTATTTTCTTCTAGTTTTTGTCAATGTTTTGATGAAGTTTTTATAATCAGTACAAAAATACAGAGGCGAATCAGGGAATATACACTTGGCAAACAAAGTCAGGTGGAAGCTGTGTTAAACTCAACATAAGGCGAACAAAATAATAAACCAGACATTGTACACTCACTCAGCGATAAAGTCTAATGGTGTCCAGGATGAGAAGTCGGCGTCAGGCATCGAGGCTCTGTTCGCTGGTGTATCCAAGGTAACACTGCCATGGAAGAGATAAGGATTATTAAAAATACACACAATATACAACTAACAGCAGCTTTGTCATGTTAACCCTTTTTGGAAATAGGATAATAAAAAGGTAGACAAGGCATTGTGGACTAGTGTTTCCTTTAGAACTTTAAAGTCCACCAAAAAAGAGAGAGAAACTCACAGAATGAATGACACCTTGTTATGACTTTATTAAGCCTTTTGCATTATGTTGTATTTTATTCAGCAAAAACAAAGCAATATTGGATAGAGAATTAATCATGAAAATGGGGATCATGGCCACTGACCAGGACAATATTACAAAATAAAAATTTGGAGAAACAAATGAGGTCAGACAGACACTAAATTGCATAAAGTAATTACCATAGAGGAGGATAATAATACAATACTACAAAGGGATTTGGAGAAGCTGGAAGCTTGGGCAGAAAAATGGCACATGAGGTTTAATATGGATAATCGTAAGGTTATGCACTTGGGTCGTAGAAATAATAAATAAATCACTGGGTAACACCACTTCTGGAAAGGACCTGGGGGTACTGGTGGACAGTAAACTCAACTTTAGTGATCAGTGCCAGGGAGTGGCTGCCAAGGCTAATAAAATCATGGGATGTATCAAAAGAGGTATAGATGCTAAAGATGAGAACATAGCTTTACTCACAATGTAGAAATCCACTTTGGAACTCTCTACCTTAACTCCTTAATGACCAGGGGAGTACATTTACGCCCCCACAGGCTGGCCCTTAACGTGAAAGGACGTAAATATACGCCGCACCAGGGGGCCGCGCTATGAAGCAAGCTCAGGAGCTGAGCTTGCTTCATAGTGGGTGAGTACCGGCTGCAATCAGCAGCCGGGCCCTCACCATTAATGAAGGGCTGCCATGATTGCCCGGCAGCCCGCCATTAACCCCTTAAACACCGCGATCATACTTAAGCGTAAGTGACAGGAGCAGCTCCTATCACTTACCAATCAGGACATGTCTTCGGGGGTCCCAATCACATTGCCTGACCGCTGGGGGTCTCTTACTTTCCACCGTGCAGTAAAGTCTTCAATCTTCTGATAAAGTCTGACACAAGCAGGCTCTATCAGACAATCACAGATAACACAGATCCCTGCTATACAATGGCATAGCAGTAATTAGGGTATAGAATCCAATATATGTATGTGAAAGTCCCATTGGGGGACTAAAAAAAGTGTAAAAAATAAATAAATAAATGTTTTTAAAAATGCCCTATAGCCCCTCCCCCAATAAAAGTCTAAATCACATAGAAATAATAAAATAAATAAACATATTATATGTTGTAATCGTCTGCTCTATTAAAATAAAACAACATTATTACTGCATGGTTAACGGTGTGCACAAAAAGCAGTAAAAAAAATGCCAGGATTTTATATATAGATCGGCGCTCGTTTACTGGGCCTATTACATGGCCCGATAATCGTTTAACAAGGGCTGCAGGGACATCAATACATCATTCTGTGCTTCTCCCCCCGGGTCAATGGCTCTTCTTGTTCTGTGCTTCTCCCCGGGTCCGCGCGCTCCAGCTTCAGAGTGGCTTGACTGGTGATTGGCTGAGCGGCCTGTAATCTGAGACAGGCCGCTCAGAAGCTGGAGAGCGCGAGACCCGGGAGAAGCAAAGAGCAAAAAGAGCCCTGCAGCCTGGATAGGTAACGTATTTTTCTTTGCTAATAGTCAGTGCCGAACGCTACGCAACGCTATTACACGTAGCAATGTGCGGTCGGCGCCCCACAATTATAGGTCAGAATCTATATCAACAATCAGCCAATGACAACGATCATCGGCTGATCGTTGTCTTTATTACACGGAACGATAATCGGCCGGATAGGGCCGATTATCGTTCTGTGTAATAGTACCCTATGGAACTCTCTGCCACATGATGTTGTCATGGCTGAAATATTGAACAAATTTAATGGGGCTTAAGTGTTTTTCTTCAAATATAAAATATAATATAATTAAACTATGGTCACTAGATCTCTGAATAATAGGATGTTGATCCAGGGATTTATTCTGCTCACCATATTAAGGGTCGGGTAGGATTTTTTTTCCCTCTGGTTTAGAGCAATCAGTATCTGCCTCAAAAGGGTATTTTGGCTTCCTCGGAAACAACACAGTAGTGTTGTAGGTTGGACCTGATAGATTTGTTCCTTTATCGTACCCTTATCAACCATGTAACTAGACTGTATGATACTATGAAATGAATGGCTAAACAAAGAAAAATAATGCTGAATGAAACGTAAGTTGAGAGAGCAAAGCAAGTGTGGATAAGCTGCGTGCACTCATGTAAAAAATTAGGTAAAAAGCTACTATGGCAGAGTAAAGAACATACACAGGCAGATACTGGCTGTCTGTAAAGCTGGTTTAGTCTCTGTGCTATAAATGACAGATACTATATACTCCACAGAGCTAATGAAGTGAACTCCGGGTCACCATAAATGCCAAAGTGGAAGATCAAGTTGTAACATTGGATTATAGTAGCAGCATGGGGGAGAAGTTGGTTCATTTGGAGAAAACACCCCTTCTGGAACACCGGCCACGCTCCCCTGTGCTTGATCTGAATGGAAAGAACTCCTGACACTGTAGATTCAAATTTAGGCTTTTATTCAAATGTGACGCGTTTCAAGGGCACAATCCCCTCTTCATCAGGCACTTTCTGCACATGCAGCGCAGTTTGTAGGTTTTTTTCTCTTTGCATATACAATATTGGGTTATAGGTGGTTTATATAAGATTGTCCAGTTTGAGATTAAAGGGAATCTGACAACTGTTTCATGCTGCCTAAACCACATACTGCATAAACAAAGTCATAAATAGAAGTTGCAGGTTTAAAGGCCACAGAGAACATTGTAACTAGTCATGGGGGAAGATGTTCAGAGATATTCCTTGTATTATGAGGAAATGAACATAATTGCTAGTTTACATGTGCGCTCAGGTTTGCCATTTTCGGAGTGTCTGTACTGTCTCATAATCAATACACTTGAGTCTCGCAGATAATGTGCATGTGAAGAGGCTCCTCGCAGCTTCAAGTATTCAGGAACATATTCAATACGACATTCACAGAAAGTCAATACCCGACAAATAGCGAGAGACTTACGGCAGTACGGCCACAGCAGCAGAATTCACCGGCAGTCCGCTCTTCTCCCCACCGAGGCTCTGACACAGCTGATGGACCGCTGCTTTGGCCATTCCATAGGCAATCATTCCTAAACAAGACAATGATACAAGGAACAATTACCTTTACAAATGTCAAACATGGCGTTTATAGTCTCCTTCAGCATGAAATAACATGTGTTAATCAGTCTTTGCTAGGATGCCATTATACTGTATTGCAGATATTGGAACTTCTTTTTATTCTAGTTTATTTTCATCAGCTTCCTCTAACACACCTGCCTATAAGGCTGCAAGCTCTGTGCTTAGTGGGTGTTCCCTATCAAAGGCATTGGCCTTCTCTCAGTGCTATAGTCTGTGCTTCCTTCCCTTCTTCCTCACACCTGGCTGTATAAGAAACAATTTTTTTTTTAAGATTTACAGGACATTGGGAAAAGTTGCAATGTACATGCCAGTTATCTCCATAGGATCCCAGTAGTCAGATGGAGACCAACAGAGTTTTCATCTCGCTGGTGTACGTCAGTATACTGCAAAAAGGTTAAAGGGGTTATCCAGTGCTACAAAAATATGGCCACGTTTCCCCCTTCGTCTCCTGTTCAGGTGCGGTTTGCAATTAAAGCTCCATTTACTTCAATGGAACTAAGTTTGAAACCCCACCCAATCTGGAGACAAGAGAGGGGGAAAGTGGCAATGTTTTTGTAGTGCTGGATAACCCCTTTTAAGTATGAATAGCATAGTAGACAGCAATACATGGACAGGATCATATAAAAAGCATTATCCTTATAACTACATGCCATATTTGCCTACATGCTTATGTATGCCTTGAGCATTCCAAGAATTTTGCATGACGTTTCTGTTAATAAATGGCACTATAGCCTATGAGTGATTGATTTGGTAAATGGATGTCTAACGATGGCATTGGTCATCCTTCGGATGTATGTGTCAATCCGATCCTATTTCATGTGTAATAGCACAAATGTTAAAGCAAAAGTTTAATCTAATTGGTAACACTGAGATTTACATACCAGCCTCTCGGCACTACTGTGGAGGATCAGCTGGTGTGGACCTTTTATGAATGGTTGCCATTATTTTTGGCCTAATCTGATATGCTAATGAGGTCCCATTGAGCACTGAAGGCCGGCCCGGTACGGGCAATTCAAAGCTTTGTCTTCCCCATGACGCGCACCTCCTCTTCTGGCCCAGGCACGTCTCCAGTCTGCCTCACAGCCAACTGGCCTGTCCTTATGCCGGGATCTTGAGCGCTGTCATCAGACCAGGGTAGGAGTCCTCCTGCAAAGACTCATACCCCACTCTGATGACTGTGCTCAAGATCATGGTAGGGGAAGATAGCTTTGAATTGCCTGTGCCAGGCCGACCTCTAGTGCTTAACAAGACCTCATTAGCATATTGGATTAGCAGGGGAGCACAATATGACTACCAGATCAGACTACGCCCGGGTTTCTTTGTAGCCTGTAAACATAGAGAAGCAGTTCTACCAACCTGTTGCACATTGATCTATGTTGCATAGGGGATGTATATACAAAGCACCAGCTTTAGAGGTTCTAAGTTCAGTAAATGCTTCTATGTAATGACTAGAGATGAGCATAATACCAGCATGCTTGAGTCAGATTGTTCACATTTGGCTGCATCAGCCACAGGTACTGAAATGCTGAACGTTCGGACTAGAGCATACTCCAGTTGCATTCATCTCTAATCCTGAATGAAAACTCATAATATAGGTTAGAGCATGGTGGGTCCATGTCTGATGTGGTGATCCAGACTGCCAGAATCCTATAATACTCTAGCACACTAGACTTTCTTTTCCACCATGTAATCGTTAACAGATAATATAATTTGTCCAGAAGACAATCCGTTCCTGTGTGTCTGCTTTCCTGCAAACTGTTATGCTCCGACCAGCCAACCCTACGGAGAGGATTGCCCAATGCCTCTGAAATACACATTGTCTGCTCTAAAATGTAACACACATGTCCCACGGACACATCACAGACTGGAGAGACATAGGATCTGTATGCGGTTACCAGGATGCAACCACATGAAGTTATTATTTATATTACAAAACAGGCCCAATTACAGCCATGGCGATATTATGTTACCTTCCTGCCCCATTTCCATAGAGCAGATTTTCCCAACCAAGTCTAACTTTGTTAGACAAGAGACATGGGAAAGTGCAAACTACTTCAAATGACAAGAGCAAAGGGCTAAATCTATCAGGAGGCAAAGGTCTCTTTACTCAGGACAAGGACACGTTCACTAGGTCTCTCTGCTGGAATCCAGCATACAGACACAGATATAGTGAGATGTGCCCATAGTAGATGTACTTTGTCCAGAAGGAGAAGGAGAAGTGCTGGAAGTGAAGCTATGGCCCCACAAAGCGCTGATCTCAACATCATCCAGCTTGTCTGGGATCACATAAGGACTTGAGCAGTGACGTTCACAGAAGATCTGGGTAGTTCTTTAAGATAGTTGGACAACCATCCAGTAGTATTTGTCTACATCTGCCTAAACTAATTCACAATACTGTATATCCTGTTAGGCTGGGGTCACACTGCGTTTAATCCATTTTATGCAAAAAAGGATGCATTTGTATGCATCTGTTTTGATCTGTTTTTTTATGGACTTCAATTATTAAAAAAAATATATTATATATAATTATTAATAATAATAATAATAATAATAATAATAATAATAATAATAATAATAATAATAATAATAATAAATATATATATAAATAATCACAATGCATCCGTTGACCGACCACGTAGGAAAAGGATGCTTACAAACGCATGTGTTTTTTCCATAAAATGGATGGGGAAAAAAAAAAAAAAAGATTGCAAAAACACAGTGTGAACCCAGCCTTATATATATGTACTTTTTTTTTTTTCTTTAATAGCGACACCCCCGCTTTCCTGTCTGATTTCAGAAACCATTTTCTGTTATTACCTGGAGTTGCAGACAGTCCAGCACTGGCGCCAGATAATGTGAGCAGCCCCCCGTCTTTCAGATGCTTTGTAGCTAGGTGACTGGAAATGGTCGATGTCCACACACTCTGCTTCCACATGAGATCACAGTTCTTATAAAAAGCTGAAAATCAAGGAGACAAAAAAGATAACTATACAGGATTACCTGTTTTTTAAGTGCAGTGAGCCCTTATTTCCTATAGATTGGGGACATAGGACACAGAAAAGCCCTGGATTGGGTCAGTATCCACTTCCGAGACCCTACATAAGTTGATCCTTTATGAGACATACTATTATACTATTTTTGGGATCCGTAACAATCAATTTCCGTGCAGCGCCACCACAAGGGGAAATAAAGAATTACAGTTATTTAATTAGGCTGTCTGTGTAATGCTTCCTCCAAAGCCAATATATGACCTACATAGATTATGGTGCTGAACATGGGCCTCCCCCTCTAGTAACTCAGAAAATCATTACAGGAAAAAAAAAAATCTAGAAATCTCATTTAAATTTGTGTTTGACAGGATCGATCAATAGAGCAAATGAAGATAAACAACGGTATGTTATCCTGGCCTGCTTACAAATGATTAACCACACAGATCTATTGAACACAGAGCAAAACACATTCAATATACATTGTCTATGTTTCATCAATGGATCTCCTGTCTATCTAAACATGCAAACAGTAAATGAATAGTATATGACATGCTGGGTTGAGTTATGGCTGCAATCTTAAGACATCAATTCTTTTTTGTTTTTTGTTTTTTTGCAAAATTCACATTAGGAAAGTCACGGAACTTCTGTGGTTTTAAGAGCGTAATAAAATACAAGGCAAACAGTTTACATATGGATCTTCTGAGAACAATTATCCAAAATGAACGCCAGACAACATGTGGGTAAAACAGCTGACTCACGCTGAATGCTTAGATTTTAATCCATTCTCAGCGGCAGCGGGGTTATTGCCGCTTTGATGTCACACAGGACACAAGGAACCAGCTAGTTTTACAAACATAAAGGACTGACGTCAGAAAAAGACCACATGGGCCATCTAATCTTCTACAATACTTCCTAAACACGTGTAACATTATCCTATAATATACCGATTTGGTAAGCTAAGAATAAACCATTGTGCTCTAATAACATCTGTAAGATGTCAATATAACACAAAGTATTTTTACTCAGTATTTTGCAACCAAAACCAGGAGAGAATTGAAAAAGCAGAAAGGCTGTTCTCACACTGTTTAAATTTAGTGGATAACAGCCATTTAATGACAAATAACGGTCGTTGTTTTAAAATAACAGCAATTATTTGCCCTTATTTGGTGGCCATCCACTCATACTCATCTGTATGCATCTGTATGTCCCTAACCTCCCCCTAGTGGTGGCTGCAGGCTGACAGATTATTATAAGATAGTTTTTCAATGGGGCACAGAATGTTGGACCTATAAAAAAAAAAAAATTACCTTTGTAAAATGAAATATTATTTTACTATTTATATAATAAAAATAAAAAAGTAAAAATGGTGCTTTAAAAATTTTCCACTGAATATTGTGATCTTTTCATTGTAGACATCACTGATTATTTTTTTAATAAATGTAGATCCCCATGTACTGTACTTACACTTTGCTTTTGCAGATCCTCCAGCCCAGCCTCCTGCTACACATAAGATTGCGTCCACTTTCTGTCCTCCAAGAAGCTGATCCACAGCTGAGGTGACCTATAATATGAAATTGAAGAAACAAAGAAGAAATCATGAGTACAGTCTTATAAAAGAAGTAGTTACATCTCAGTCCCCTTTTATCAATTATAATAAAAATTATATGTTCGGCCACATTCACACATCCGTAGCCCTGCCCATAGCGGCAGACCCGCAGCTACAGACAGGACTATGGATGTGCACCCTCAGTCTGTCCACAATGGCATGGACCCCTTAATTCAAATGCGGGCTGTATTATGGCTCATCAATGTTTTGCAGTATGGATACAGGTCCCAGCATGGACCTGTAACATGTTCAGGTGTGTATGATGCCATAGAAATGAATGGGTCTGCATTCTGGTAGCAGTCGCAGACACAATTAGCAGATGTGTGCAGCCAAATATTCCAAGTCTCAGGTTTCTGACTGCTGAGTGTTCGTATTTCAAAAACAAAAGGTTCAACAGGCCAGGTAGATGTCAAAGGATGCGTACAAGAAACCCACAATCCCTGGTGCAGGTGAAATTCACAAAGCAGCAAAAGAGAATCCAACAGTATCCATACATATAGGGAGATTTATCAAACATGGTGTAAAGTGGAACTGGCTCAGTTGCCCCTAGCAACAAATCAGATTCCACCTTTCATTCCCCACAGACTCTTTGGAAAATGAAAGGTGGAATCTGATTGGTTGCTAGGGGCAACTGAGCCAGTTTCACTTTACATCATGTTTGATAAATCTCCCCCTATATAGTGTTCATACTGCAGAGTTATTGCATCTCGTGCACAGCTGTATTCTATGTGTGAGATACAAAAATCTTGCAGTAGATCAGTTTCACACATAACGGAATCACAGCGGATTTCACAATGCGGGTTTGCAGCAAAATCTGCAGCAATTTCTAGTATTGTCAGTTTCAATAGGATTACAGACTTGTAGCGGAATTTTTATCCTATTGCAAGTGTGTAAACGCAGCCCACGGCAGCCCAGTGCATACATTACCTGATTCACACTCCGGCTTGCTTTTAGGGTTTCCTGACGTCCCACTCAGTGCACGGTCCCGTCGCAGACACTGATTGGCTGAGCAGGACGTCAGGGAGCCTGAGAAACAAGCTGAAGCTCAGACCGGTAATGCACGCACAGGGCCGCCGCGGGTTAAGGGTGGCGCATTTACTATCACCGTCAGTTTCAATAGGATTACATACTCACAGCGGAAATTTCATTCTGCTGCGAGTATGTAATCCCATTGAAACTGACAGTGTCGGGAAATCGTCTGCAATTCCATTACTTGTGAAACTGGCCGTATAGACATTATGTATGGATGCTGTTGGATTCTCTTTGGTTTCTGCGTGTTCGTAGTCTTCTTACCCTTGTTCACTATCCAACAAAGATCTGGAAGATTGCCACATGGTATTCATTAATAAAGCTCTGTCATCTATCTAGAAAGCCTCTCAATATCTCTTGTCACATGTCACGTGTCCCACATTATTGCTACTGGATATTAAAAGGGCCTTATCGGCACTGAGAGATCTGCTACTTGATATATGACGGACAGCTTAAAGTAACACTGTCACCTCCTTTTTGCATTCTGACATCTCTACACAGGTGTAAAGGGTAAATTTAGCGGTTTTCATACCTTATTTTATATCATACGTCATGGTCCTTGTTCAAGTAAAAAGTCATCTTTTATCAACTGCAGATTGTATTAAGTGGGCGGGGCCTCAGGGCATTAGCGCCACTTAGCACCGCCCACAACACCACAGTTGGCCCCGGCCCCTCGCCGGCCATTGGTACAGGCTGGACGAAAGGTCTAGACCCCACCCCCTTTACATCGACCAACCAATGGGTGTCAAGGAGGCGGGGCCAATGGTGCCGTTGTGGGCGGGGCAAAGTGGTGCTAATGCAGCGAGGTCACGCCCACTTAATACAATCTGCAGTTGATAAAAGGACTCTTTTTACTTGAACAAGCACCATGACGTATGATATGAAATAAGGTATGAAAACTGCTAAATTTACCCTTTACGCCTGTGTAGAGATGTCAGAATGCAAAAAGGGGGTGACAGTGTCACTTTAAGGCTCAGTTTTAAATTGATTTTTCTTTTAATTTTTGTACAAATATTATTTATAAAGTGCCCTTGATTCCAGAGTGCAAATAATATTGTTATTAGAAAGAACTTCTGACATGTTACAGATACATGTGAAAGGTTTTGAGAAACTAACTAAACTAACCATGTATATAGGGCATTTGCTGACTCTCTAACTGGCTAATGTTGGGAGAAAGTAATGCTGCATTTACACAGAACGATTATCATTCGAATTCGATCGTTATCATGCGAATTTGCACGATAATCGTTCCTTGTAAATGCAGCATCAGACAGAACAGTTGTATTTCAACACCCTGGTCTATTTGTTCTCAAGGGAGATAAGTGCAACCAGAGGAGTTTGGCAACAGATAAGTCTTCTCCCTATTGAGAACATATGTGCAAGTATATGGGTAGTGAGTCTTGAGGAAAAGCAGATGGCAGAAGAAGTATTCAAAGGTGTATTGCTAACCAAAGAGAAGAACAAAACTATATCAACCCTCTGTAAGCGAAGTAACTGGGACAGACCTCTCTCCTGTGCTGGTAGCTTGCTACTTTGGTCCAATGTATCAGGTGTGTCTGAAGTGGATACAATTGTTCCAGACAGACCCGCCACAGTGAGAGGTGGTAGGCGAATACAGGTTTAGCCCACTAAACAAGAACGCCTTTATTCATGGACTTTTGTTTATCTAATTACAAAAATTATATTCATGGATATACAAACCTAATTTACATGAATTAAAAACTTTCTGTCTATGGTCATTTTTTTTTTCCCTTTTAGATTTTTTTGGTGTAATAGTTTTTGACCCGATTTATTTGTGCATGAGGAATAACACTACTATCAAGATTTGCATTAATAACAATTATTTTATTTAGTAAATAGTCATTGCAGTAATAATCCAATATGCAACACATATATATATATATATATATATATATATATATAGGCTCTGTGCATGTAAGGTGACATCTCCTGTCTCTTCTGCCCAGGGCATTATCTGCCTAATGCAATATACTGAGTGCTATTAAACAAACCCAGATCTCATCTGTCAAACCTGGACTACGTGTATTGTTTATTAGAGGAGAAAATATCCAGTACATCCTAACTATATCATCCATGTCCCGGGGCAGGACTGACAGGACAGGGGCACAGTTACATGTAGCAGATGTAGTACACGGTTACACTTCCAATCATTCCATCTGCCCTTTGCACAGGAAATGATAGGATATGAAGTGCAGCCCTTGTGTTTTCTGCTTCTTGCACTATAACAATCTCCTTAGCTCCATAGAGCTGGATGTGTGCAGTAACCTGGGGCTGCGCAGACATTGATCGGACCGGCGGCCACCGCTGACTCACCTCTTCTGACTGCTCTGTGAAAGAATCTGACAGTCTGACAACAACGTTGGCATTTGCAGCTGCATTTTCGGTTACGTCTATGGAGGCCACCCACTGTGGGAATAGAAGGGACACATGTTAATCTCTACATATGCATTATAGACGGTAAATTATTGATGCAGACGGCTTCAGGTGTTCTGGCTATGTACTGCGCTGTGATATATACAGTATTACAATATAATGAAGGAGAGCTATGCTGGTCAGATGCCAGTTACATGTAGCAGAGCTCCGCCAGTTACATGTAGCAGAGCTCCGCCAGTTACATGTAGCAGAGCTCCGCCAGTTACATGTAGCAGAGCTCCGCCAGTTACATGTAGCAGAGCTCCGCCAGTTACATGTAGCAGAGCTCCGCCAGTTACATGTAGCAGAGTAGTAGTGATATAACTCCTCATAATATCAGTATGACATGTCTGTTTTTTACAGGACTCAAGTGATTACCTTGTTGCAATGGATTCTAACAAATTCAGCTCTGCTACATCCTGTATTACACTTCACAACAGTCAGACATGGCACAAAGTGCTACAAAGCTGTAGTGCAGAGTATAAGGTAACATGTGACCTCTACAGTATAGACAATATACACAAAGCACAGTAGTAGTACCAGAAAGTCACTCACCCAGTTCTTGGACTTGAAGTAGTCCACACACTTGGAGCCCAGAGCTCCTCTGCCCCCATACACCAGCACTCTGTGAGCCTCACTAGCAGCAGCAGCCATCTGTACAGCTTGTAGAGGAAAGAAGATCAGCAGCAGCAGCTCCTGTCATAGAAGAAGCCCCAAGCTGGAGCCGCCCCCCTCTGACATCATCACCCCTCCTGTCATACAAGAAGCCAATATTTGGCCCCGCCCCCTGTGATGTCATCACCCCTCCTGTCACACTCCTCTGCCTGGCTCAGAGTGACGGAGTGGCTTCTCATTGGCTGCTGCTCATACAGTGGTCACATGACCTGCTGTTTGTCTCTGTGACAGCATAGCTTCTGGGGAGGGTGCATGTGTGTAGGGATGACTGGTGACAGGATGCAATAATACACAGGGATATAGTCTACACTGTCTGGAGGTCTCTTATTTAATAGTTCAGGCATTATAAGAACAAGAAGTTGTATTGTTATTGCTACTGTTTCGTAACAACAATAATTCTTTATTTTATATCACACCAACATAGCGCACATAACCACATTCTCATCAAAATACCATTAAGAGGGCTTGTTTTTTTGTGAGAGACATAGGCTATGTTCACATATAGAACTTAGGTCAGTCTTTTTTGTTAACTAAAACCAGAAATGGAACTGACAGGGCTAAATTATAATGAAAAGATTTCTGTGTTTTTAACCCACTTCTCGTTTTGGTTGAAAAAAATGCTGAGCAAAAGACTGACAGAAATACTAAGTGTGAACATAGCCTCATTGCGATACAAGGGGTGTCCCAGAGAACTGGAGCTAGAGAGTTAGGCTATGTTCACACAAAGTTTTTTCAGGTCCGTTTAAAATTACGTCCATTATTTTGAGTCTAAAATAACTAGCTGTCAAGGCTTCTCTTAGTGCAATGACGGCTGTTAGTCAGGGCCACATAGACAGCTAGACACTGCCATACCAGACCTGACCAATACCGCCATGCTGTGACTGGATAACACTGCCAGACCTGACCAATACCGCCATACTGTGACTGGATAACACTGCCATACCAGACCTGACCAATACCACCATACTGTGACTGGATAACACCACCATACCAGACCTGACCAATACCGCCATACTGTGACTGGATAACACTGCCATACCAGACCTGACCAATACCACCATACTGTGACTGGATAACACCACCATACCAGACCTGACCAATACCGCCATACTGTGACTGGATAACACAGCTATACCAGACCTGACCAATACCGCCATACTGTGACTGGATGAATCTGCCATACCAGACCTGACCAATACCGCCATAGTGTGACTGGATAACACCGCCATACCAGACCTGACCAATACCACCATACTGTGACTGGATAACACCACCATACCAGACCTGACCAATACCACCATACTGTGACTGGATAACACCACCATACCAGACCTGACCAATACCACCATACTGTGACTGGGTAACACCACCATACCAGACCTGAACAATACTGACACACTGTGACTGGATAACACTGCCATACCAGACCTGACCAATACCGCCATACTGTGACTGGATAACACTGCCATACCAGACCTGACCAATACTGCCATACTGTGACTGGATAACACCACCATACCAGACCTGAACAATACTGACACACTGTGACTGGATAACACTGCCATACCAGACCTGACCAATACCGCCATACTGTGACTGGATAACACTGTCATCTGAGACCTGACCAATACCGCCATACTGTGACTGGATAACACAGCTATACCAGACCTGACCAATACCGCCATACTGTGACTGGATGAATCTGCCATACCAGACCTGACCAATACCGCCATAGTGTGACTGGATAACACCGTCATACCAGACCTGACCAATACCACCATACTGTGACTGGATAACACCACCATACCAGACCTGACCAATACCACCATACTGTGACTGGATAACACCACCATACCAGACCTGACCAATACCACCATACTGTGACTGGGTAACACCACCATACCAGACCTGAACAATACTGACACACTGTGACTGGATAACACTGCCATACCAGACCTGACCAATACCGCCATACTGTGACTGGATAACACTGCCATACCAGACCTGACCAATACTGCCATACTGTGACTGGATAACACCACCATACCAGACCTGAACAATACTGACACACTGTGACTAGATAACACTGCCACACCAGACCTGACCAATACCGCCATACTGTGACTGGATAACACTGTCATACCAGACCTGACCAATACCGCCATACTGTGACTGGATAACACTGCCATACCAGACCTGACCAATACTGCCATACTGTGACTGGATAACACTGCCATACCAGACTCGACCAATACCGCCATACTGTGACTGGATAACACCACCATACCAGACCTGATCAATGCCACCATACTGTGACTGGATAACACTGTCACACCACACCTGACCAATACCGCCATACTGTGACTGGATAACACTGTCATACCAGACCTGACCAATACCGGCAAACTGTGACTGGGTAACACTGCCATACCAGACCTGACCAATACCACCATACTGTGACTGGATAACATCGCCATAACAGACCTGACCAATACCACCATACCCCCACCCCCCCTTGAAAAGACACCAGATTTACTGACAAGTCTGAACAGGAGGTGGTAAGACTAAAAAAAAAATAATAATAAAATAAGTTGTTTCCTTCCCCCTGCTCCCTGGTGCTGCCCCCCTGAAAGCTGCTGCCCTAGGCACCGGACCACGAGTGCCTACTGGTAAATGCGGCCCTGCTGTTGGTTAAAAGAACGGTGAAAAAAGAAAATCTGTGTGTGAACAACTAATAAAAAACGTCCGCTGTTTGCAAAAGACGTCCAAAAGTAATTGTCATGATCATTATTTTGACGTCCGCGGCACCGATTTAACTGACCGATTTACCTGACTCCCAGAGATGAGTCCGACGCTCATAGAGAATGACTGAGCCGTCATTCTCTATGGGCATCGGACTCATCTCTGGAAGCCCGCGCACAACTTCGGACGGGGATATCGTGGCGGCGAGACAGGGTTCAGGAGCGGGACTTCATGGAAGCGGTAAGTATATGGGTCTGCACCAGGGGGTCGGCCGGGCTCTGCCCCGGCAAGGGGGGTGACAGGTTCCCTTTAAATTGCAAAAGAGGCCCCCTTTCTCTATTTTTGACATTGTGTGAACATAGCCTTATAAAGAATCGTAAATTGCTTCTATGTAAAAAAACTCCAGTCTTCCACTACTTATCAGCTGCTGTATGCCCTGAAGAAGTTATTGTAGTTCTTTCCAATCTACTTCTACTTCTGACCATGTCAGGAACTGTCCATGGCAGCAGAGGTTTGCTGTTAAAGAGGTGCTCTAGAGAATTTATTTTTATTTTTTTTTCAAATGAACTGATGCCAGAAAGTTATGCAGATCTCAGATATATAAATCTCAAGCTTTTCTGAACCTATCAGCTGCTGTGAGTCCTGCAGGAAGTGTTGTATTCTTTCCAGCCTGATATGGTGTTGGGATACTGCAACCTCTGTCCATGTCAGGAACTGTGGGGAGCACTAGAGGTTTTCTATTGGACTTTTCTACTGGTCTAAACAGTTCCTGCCACAGAAAGAGATGTCAGCAGAGAGCACTGTGTCAGGCTGGAAAAAGAATACTCCACTTCCTGCAGGACACACAGGGGCTGATAAGTACAAAAAAATGTAAATCAAAGTGATTTACTAATCTGTATAACTTGACACTAGTTGATTTAAAAACACCTTTTCCCTCTCTAGAGTATCCCTTTAAGTACTGGAAGGCTTTTTTTTTTTTTTTTTTTTAAAAGAAGTACTTCACAAATCTGTGTAACTTTCCAGCACCCATTGGTCTGATTTCTTTCTCCTTTCAAGAACTAACAGGTCCAGCACCAATACCCGTACCATCACCACCCTATAATAGGATGACATAAAGGTCACTCTATGGCTATGTTCAAACATTGTATTTCCATCAGTCTTTTGGTCAGTTTTTTTTTTTTAACCAAAACCAGGAGTGGAACTGACAAGGCAAAATGATAATGGAAAGATGTGCCCAATTGTGGTGTTTTCAACCTACTTCTGGTTTTGGTTGAAAAGAAAACTGATGGAAATACTGTATGTGAACATAGCAAATATATGCATGGCATATGACGCCCCATAATAAGCACAGAATTTTAAACCTATTTAAAAATAAACTGGTATTCAAGGGTGGACAAGTCATAAAACCCACAGAACTAATATCTTTGATCAGCTGTCCTTCCTGAGGTCTGGGCACTTTCCTGCTGTTTTCTTGTATTCACTACTTACTGATAGACCGCACCCAACACCTTACACCCCTGGGTAATAGCACTCACCACTCTTTTGCTGTGATGAGTGTTACAGTATATTCTTTCTATGATAACAGTATATTCCAAACAGTAATAACATCCATTTTCATACAAAAGGTTTAATTTCCAAGACTAAGCTTCTAGATCATCTATATACACATGGTTATTTCTATATGATGACAGCTCCACAAAGACGAGCGCAGCTGTATGTTCTGATGCTTTCACCATCCCTTTGTATGAAAACTACCAGGCTTCATTCTCCATCATCTATTCCCACTCCCCAGTCGCTCATTCAATTACAAAAGTAATCTGAGAAGTTGTTAGAAACTAAAAAAGGAAGTTTTATTATGTGTGAAACAAGGCAAAAACTCCAAAGCTTTCACACCCAGCTGTGCCCACTTGAGATAAGCGAAGCGAAATACCGCCAATTCGTTAAGGAAATTTGCAAAAAAACAAAATGGTGGCCACACATGCTGTCTGGAGCCGCACTGGGCAGCACCTCCCCCTCCCCCTCTATATTATGTAAGGTAGAAGGCCAGTCGGCTGTGTGTGGTGGAGAGAGCAGAATGGCAGCAGGCAGTTAGAGCAGAGCAGGGAGAGACTAACAGAGCGATTTAGGGACAGAGAGGAGAGGAATGGCGGGAATTGAATGATTGACTGGCTGATTGACATTTTTATAAATGTGATTTTCCGATCTTTTAACACTTTTACAACAACATGCTTTAACAAATTTAGCCTTCTGTAATAGTCCCAGTATTGTGGCTACTATAGTTTTGGCTGTTTTAATGAAATTCGTTAAGATTTGATTCGCAAATCTTAACGGATTTGACCAAAAATTCACGAAGCTCGCAAAATGAATTTCAGTCTGCTTTGCTCATCTCTAGTGCCCACCATTCCACTCTCGCTCCACCTATAGGCAGGGCCGATTCTGTGGTTTCTGCCGCCTGAGGCAAACCTCAGGCGGCCGCCCCGAGTGATGGCCGGCACTCCACGGCCCCCCCCCCCCCCGTCGCCGCAGCCATCCACTCACCTGTCCCACACCGCAGCCGGCCCGCGCTCTCTGCTGTCTCCACATCCCGTCAGGTCCCGCGATGTCACCCTGCAGCTGTCACGGACCTCCAGGCTGTGGTGAGTGAGTGGGGTGATCGGGTCGCGCGGGGCGGTAACGCGCGACCCGATCACCCCAGCGCGTCCCCCACCGACCCCGGGCACTCACCACAGCCTGGAGGTCCGTGACAGCTGCAGGGTGACATCGCGGGACCTGACGGGATGTGGAGAGCGCGGGCGACGGGACAGGTGAGCGGCCGCTGTCATTTTTGTTAAGTGATACTTAACAAAAATGACAGCAGGGGGGACATAATGCCGCCCCCTGCCGGACCGCAAAATCTGCCGCCTGAGGCGGAAGGCTCATTCCGCCTCATGGCAGAAGCGGGCCTGCCTATAGGGGTGTTGCTAGGATCTTAAAACATCCAGGGCATGGGTCTGCTGAGTTGCAACTTGCTCAATAAGAGGTTTGACATACAACAGTATGTTTATCTAACACGTTTTAATGTCACATACAGTACATGATATCAGAAGTCTGAAAGGCTTAAAAATAAAACAGTTTACCAAAATATCGGCACAAGTGGAATAGGAATCTTCTGAACTGCCAGCACAGCTGTGCATGCCAGGGCCGATTCTAGCTTCTCTGCTGCCTGAGGCGTAAACTGAAATAGCTCCCCCACTCAAAAAAACCTAGACATGTCAAAAGTTAGTTTTTGTGACAGGTATGCTTCAATAAGATCCCTTCTGCTCCTCCACACTGTTATGCCTCCTTCTTTGCCCCCTAGTTATAATAATTCCTTCTTTGCCCTCAATTCACATTAATCACCCCTCCTCAGTAGCAGACTATAATAGGTCAGTTTTGGGCGATAGCTCCTGGGGGGCCCATGGCCAACCAAAAAGACTTATACTTTCAGTGGTGTATTATCTCCAGGATACAGTTCTGCCATGATTTGCCAATGATGTGTCACGGCCGCGGCGGCGGCCCGTGTTCCGGGCCGCCGCCGCGACCTCCTCCTGCCCCATGCAGCCGCCGGGGTCCTTGTGCAGGGACCCGGCGCTGATGCTAGTTCGGCCCCTGGGGGCGCCTCACCTCTCCTCCGCTCCTGTCTCCGTCTGTGCCGGCCGGCGCGCGCGTCCCCGCCTCCTAGGGCGCGCGCGCGCCGGCTGTCTCAGATTTAAAGGGCCAGTCCGCCCTTAATTGGTTAGTTGCACCAATCACTCCCTATAAATCCCAGCATGCCCTGTCCCTTGTGTTGGAGCCTCTACATGCTTCCCATAGCGTTTGGCCCAGCCCCCTGTTGTTCCTGATACCTATCCGCTACCTGGTCCCAAGTCCTTGTTCCTGATACCTATCCGCTACCTGGTCCCAAGTCCTTGTTCCTGATACCTATCCGCTACCTGGTCCCTAGTCCTTGTTCCTGGTTCCTGCTCCCCTGTCACTCCATTGCTCCTGTGTTCAGCCTGTCACCTGCGGTTACGCCTACAGACCTCTGCCAGCATTATCTCCTGCCTACTGCTCCTGCCACGCCTCGCCTGCCGTCACTAGCAACCAAGCCAGGGGTAGCGACCTGGGGGTCGCCTGCCGCAACAAGTCCATCCCGCCTTGCGGCGGGCTCTGGTGAATACCAGCGGCCCCTTAGACTCCGCTCCCTGGTGAGGTTAGTGCCATCGCTGGTGACGGTCCAGTGGATCCACTACTCCAGGCGTTACATGATGTCACCACAGGTCCTTTACAGGCTGCTTTATGGAGGAAAAAGACTAAAGCTAGTGCTGCCATAGTTACAGTGGGTTGGGGGCCCCAAGCTTGGGAAACAGCTCGGGGCCCATGGTGAATTTAATCTGCCCCTGCCCCTCCTGTGCCCTCCAAGTAGTAAAAATCCCCAAAGTGGTTAGAATACCCCTTCTGAACGCCTAAGTATTAATAATCCCCATTCCTATGCTCCCAAGCAGTAAAAAAAAACCCTCTTCTGTGTCCCCAATTAGTAGTAATCCCCCTTCTCCCCTGCCCCCCCCCCCTATCTCTTTCCATAAAAAAACTACATATAGCTCATAGTCCATAGTACACTGTGATGGAAGCTTCCTGGCCTCAATAGATGGTAGTACACATACTGTAGTCAGCCATAGACAGATACAGTAGAGCTGAGTATGTAATTTGACACAGTTATCTATATGAATATACATACTGTGCGAGCAATACACCCTGCAGGGTCAAGTGACAAACTGCTCTGCTGAATCTGTACATGACCCCTGACATCAAGTGAAACAACAAACCAACTACTCACCTCTTCAGTGGCTCCCATGCTGCTCTGTCCCCCTGGATGCTTCCAGGTGCACGCTGATCACTGATCTCATGGAGATAAAGACATCACTTGCTGCTCCAGATCACTTGTAGATGCAGGTCTAACAGAGCCTGTGATCTAGAAGTGAAAGACATACAGCATAGGGCTGATGGCTGCCTGCTCTGTACCTCCTGTCAGCTGTGTCTGTGTCCTAACAGGTGACAGCAGGGACGCTCCATACAGTGCAGGAGCAGAGAGTCCGGCATCAGACTGGAGTCCCTGCTGGGCCAAAAACATTCAGGGTTACCATAGATTCCTTCAGGGATTGGGCCCTGGACATGTTAACCTAGCGACGCCCCTGTCCACCTACCTGGCATGAGTCGAGCCAAATAGATGGCAAAACGTTATAAACGTTATAAAAATTTTGTGACTTGCCATCTGCACTAACTTCGCAGCTCCATGTGAATGTAATCTTAGTTTCCCGGGCCACACAAGGGATGAATTACACATCTATCTATAATAAGCAACTAATTCAGGCTATGTTCCCACTATGTATAAAAAACGGACGTTGTGTATAAACAATGGACAATGTCCAGAAAAAATGAACACAAACATAATTTCGACGACCGTTGTTCAATACATTGTGTGAAACTACGGTCGTTGTTTGCATGAAAAGAATATAGCATTATGAAAACAACAGCCGCTCTTTTCATAAAAAGTATGTTGTGTGAACATAGCCTCAGTCTGTATATGGATTACCAGTCAGACCAGAGGCATCTATCCCTGGCAATAATAACTGATTGCGAGGGTTTAGAGAAAATTACATCAATCTGATTTATAGAAATGTGGCTGGCTGCAGCTAAGACTAGGGGGGATCTTGCTGGCTTACTGTATACGTAATATTTTGATTATTTTTTTTAGTTTAGACCATAGATATATATATATATATATATCTCCCAAGGCACATTTATTTTTTTTTTAATCAAAACAAAAACTTGTTTGAAGGTTATTCCGACATAAAAAGTTATTTCCTATCCACAGGATAGGGATTAAATAACTGATTAGTTCGGGGTCCAATTTCTGGGACCCCATCAATCTCTGGAACATAAATGAAACATGCCCTGTGGAGTAGCAGTGCTCGCTTCACTCTCTATGGGACTTCTGACCTCATCATTCCCCTAGAGAATGAATGGACTGCTGGCCAGGCATATACAGTGCCATTCCATTTACTAGAGGAAAACTTGACCTCCATTCTTGGAATCATTGAGGGTTCAGTGGTCATATGATCAGCTAGTTATCCACTATACTATTGACAGGGAATAACTTCTTGTTTTGGGGACAACACCTTTATTGGCATTAACTTTATCTATTTAATGGAAACGGACAGGAAAATTAAATAAAAAAAAAAAACCTGAAAGACATAAAGTACAGAATATTTTTGGATATGTATTTGAGCTCAGTTTGTTCTACACAAGATGTAGAGTAAGAGCTGTGGATCTAACCTTGCAGTATAGTGATTGTCATCTGAGTATTTACCTAGGAGACAATACGGCGGTCTGATGAAACACTAGCAGAGCCCTGGAGATAGGGTTACTGCCTCTAGGATCCAACCTACACCACTGTTACACTCTGCTGAAGATCTGCATTGCAAGATGCCCCTCTGCCTACAGCCTGTGTTACATAAGGTACTGCATACCCTCTCTGATCCACGACAAGGTTAACCATGGAATATTCCCAGGATGTGCATCCACAGAGATACGGGAGTGCTAATACACAGTGTTACTGCTGCATGGAAGTGCCAGGGATGATTTCGTGAACACTTTATAATGCCTGGGTGCTTCAAGAAAATTATATTCTCCTTGGCTTCTGCGTTAAGTTTTGTGTCGTTCCTGCTGATCATTATTGCCATGGCGACTCAAAAATGGATGACTGGTAAGACGCTTTGTCAGACAGGAGTCGATTTGGTCAATGCCTCAGATCCAGAGCTGGTCAAGTTTATTGGGAGCATCTACTACGGACTTTTTCAGGGGGGCAAAGTGCGCCAATGTGGATTGGGAAAGCGAAATTTCACATTCAAAAGTGAGTAAATATTTATTGTGCACCAGTAAGACCTTTGCAATAGTTCCCATGTCTTGTTGTGTGAACATGTATTTGGTATTCTTACCTAGTATTCTGCTTAAAGGGGTTGTACCACCATGGAAAAGAAACCCTTAAATGTGTCTGATCACAGAGATCCACGCAGTCTTGAGAATGGGGACCCAAGTTTCTGGTCAAAGTGGAGCGGTATTCACATACAGTATGTGCAGTACCATTCCATTCATTCTCTAAGGGAACTGAGATAGGCCACTCCCATAAGGCCACTCCCATCCCAATTCGCCGTTACCCACAATAAAGCATGCTGCCGAAGCCGCACACTCCATTGTGTGAACGGACATGTTCTGTGCGGCCACTATTCAATGAATAGTGGCCGCAGAAAACTGACAGTTTCTCACACAATCGAATGGAATCACGGCCAGAGCGTATACCAGGTGTATACGCTCTGGACGGGATTCCATTAATTCAAATGCAACATATGTTTTGCATAAATCACGGCTGTAGTTGCAAATTGCAACAACGGCCGTGATTTATGTAAAACATACTGTACATTGTGTGAACATGGCCTAAGGGTGGGTTCATACTGAGGAATTTTAATGTATAATGTATAATGTCTGTGGAATTCCGCTGTCTGTCCGCGCGCACGGCCGCGCGCCTTTCCGCCGGCTCCATAGACACCATTCTATGGGTCGGCGTATTCCGCTAACCGCCGAAAGAAGTCACATGTCACTTCTTTTGGCGGATAGCGGAATACGCCGGCCCATAGAATGGTGGCTATGGAGCCGGCGGAAAGGCGCGCGGCCGTGCAGACAGACAGCGGAATTCTGACATTATCCGCGAAAATTCCTCAGTATGAACCCAACCTTAGACAAGAAATGACTTGGTAGTCTAAGACTATGTTCACACATTATTTTTCTGCCAGCTTATGGCCACCTTTTTGGAGGGCTGCTATTCTTTATGCCAAAATTAGGCAAATTATGGCCATAATTTTGGGAACATAGCCTAAAGGTGTTACATTATAAGACCGTGTTGTCTAAGTCTGCACTGTCTAGCAAGTAATAGTAAATCTTCCCCATAATGTCTCTCACAGACATACAGTACCAATTCACCATGGTGACCCCCAGCAAAACTTCTATTAAGTTTCCACTCTACCATGATCATCATGATGGACTTTAGCAGGAAGTTTAGAACATAGTACAGGAATATTGCTCACACAAAAGGTCACAATGTATATTGTGACACAAAAGCACTGAAAAGAAGCCCATGACAATGTCAGATGATGCCTGGTGACCAATAATAATAATAATTTTTATTTATATAGCGCCAACAGATTCCGCAGCACTTTACAGAGATATACATATAATTATCCATACATGAGGAGTGAGGTCCCTGCTCGCTTGCATGAGCTTACAGACTATCAGGAGGGGGACCAATATAGCCCCCATTCTTTTTAGTAACAGTGATAATCCTCCCATCCATGGAGTCTGTCAGTTTCTTAATCTGCTAACAATCAACTTTTTGTTCAGCGGCAACCCCAGCCTCCCAGACACTGCTCAGAGAGGCGACTGGTTTCCTTCAGTCATTGTAAATCTTCCTCTGAAGAAGGGCTCATAAGTTTATCTTTAAGGCCTTTACTGTCCAGCTATGCAGTGGAGTACTTCAAAGCATGTGATAGGGCATTGTCCTACATAAAAATAATGGTTCTCTTGGGAGAAAGATGACTCTTTCCTGTACCGCTGTTTGAAGAAAGTGTCCTGTAAAAAGTGGCAGTGGGATTGGGAGTTGGTTTTGAGTCCACCTTCAGCACAGGTCCATCTAGCTTATCTTAATCAATACCAGCCCTATAGTAGTACCTCACCTCCACATTGCTGGAGTGGAAGTAGTGCTCTGTGCGTGTTACTGATCCAACCACAGGACCATACATTGTGTTTGTCAAGAGTCACTCTTATAAGTTCATAAATCTTTGAAAAGTCTGTCTTCAGATATTTATTGTCCCAATCTTGATGCCTGCTATGTTTTTAGTAGGCAAGTTTTAGGCTTTCTTAACTTGGCCATGTCTCTAAGAAGTGAACAACACCTTGTACTTCTGGGCACTGCAGTTCATGAGTAAGACAGCATTGGAGGACAGCACTGGTCGCTTCACGTTTGTTTCTTCTCAAGTGTTTGGCTGTTAATTTTTGTTATTTTTTTCTCAACATTTTTCTCGCAACCCTGTTGACTATTTGTGACACATTTGATGGCTCTGTGATCACACCCCAATGGGGGAGCTTTATCAAGCATGGTGTAAAGTAAAACTGGCTCAGTTGCCCCTAGCAACCAATCAGATTCCACCTTTCATTTTCCAAAGAGTCTGTAAATATAGTGAAAAACTCACTTGCCTAACATTTGTGCAAACAGTTTCAGTTTCAGAGGATATGGGCCCTGTTCAATTTTGAGTCCCAAAGCAACTGCTATGTTACTGGTCCCTTTGCCATAATATTAAGGCTATGTTCCCACATTGTAAAAATAAAAGCAAATAACGGCGGTTGTTGAAAATCAAAGGCTGTTATTAATGATCATGATCATGATAATGTACCATCAGGTACATGGCTGCTTTTCTTTTTTTTCCTACCTCAATCAATCTGCGGTCCTTTTTTCAAATGCGACCCGGTTCCCGTGCTCGGCACCAGTCTTTTCTGGAGCACCGGCCCACCCCGGAGCACTGAGGGGCAAGCCCGCCGCCCCCCAGTGTGGGGATATCCCCTCCCCTCTTTGACGTGGTTACATTAGAATCAATGGAGCCATGTCACAGAGGAGAGGATATATCGCCATACTGGGGAGCAGAGGGCTTGCACCCAGTGTGTCTAAAAAGTACAGTGGTACCTTGGTTTAAGAGCGTTTTGGTTTCAAAATTGTGACTTGGTTTAAGAGCATTGCTTTCGTTTAAGAGCTCCCTGTACTGGGTGGGAGTGGGGGAGGGGCATGGCCTGCGTAGCGAGGTCTACAGCACTGTACTCTGAAGCAGGAGCTCTCCCTCACCTTTCATAGCAGATCTACCTCAGACTGGGGCTTGCACCAGGGGACAGGACTGTGGAGGTGATCTCTCCATAGCTGTAACCTCTCTCTCCCCGGACAGAGAGTGCAGCATGTATGTGCCCACATATGTCCTGCTCATTTCTTCATACTCCTTGTAGTCTCTGTCCGCCCTTGTGTTTCCCATCCTCTCCATTACTGTACAGTAACTTATAAAAATCACATATTCTGCTGTTTCTTAATGTTTGTTTCATCTGTTTTACATGTTATTCAGAATAATAAATCATTATTTTGGGGGCGGGGAACCAATTTTCTGTATTTCAGTGATTTCTTATGGGAAATTTTTTGCTTTGGTTTAAGAGTGGATTTGGATTACAAGCGCCGCTCCGGAACTAATTATGCTCGTAATCCAAGGCACCACTGTACATGTAAAAACAATGCTGATTTGCAAGCTGTTTTAGAGGCTGTTTTTTCTACCTAGAAACATAAAACAAAACAGTGCGAGCCTCTACTTCCCAGTCCCTCTCTATACAGCACATACAACCACTGCAGCCAAAGGCTTCTTGTTATATTACAAGGATCCTAGTTTTTTTTGTAGGAATCATTACAGTACCAGACACGGTTGAACTTAATGGACATGTGTCTTTTTTTAACCATACTAACTATGTAACTATGGATGAACAGTGTTGTATTTTCTACCTACAGTATTTCCAGACTTGGTGAAAACACTGAACACCGCGCTGCATGTGATCATCATTCTCTTCCTCTGTGCTGCCATTTCCTTTGCGCTGATCAGTTTTGGATTCTGTGTATATAATGCACTGAAAGTCCCATATCGGTCCATCAAGGGTCCTGCCGGTATATGTCTCTGGAATTTCATTGCAGGTAAATTCATAGTTATATATGCCATATTAAAAGATACGGCCATTATGGGGCCTTTAGGGAGAGGGCCCAGTCTTGGTTAGTCCCATCTCCATTATTATTTGGTGGAAACTTTGAATGATTCAATTATAAAGAGAAAGATTATGTACATTTCCAATGTGCACTGGGAAAGCTCTTGCTGTATACAATGAACATACCGATAGACCTCCATCACCTTATGGAGGCCAAAATAGTGCAGTTCTGGCCTCCATTTGGGTAACATACATAGGGATTACCTTTTATTAGCTGTATGCACTACTTACATCCAGTAAAGGAAAAAAAAACAACAACACGTATTGAATAGATTACATGTCCATAGGACTGAAAGGGTCCCTACTATACATACCTCCATATCTCTAATATTGCACGTTGTATTGCAGGTCTGTTCATCGTGTTCGCAGTCACCAGCTTCATTGCTGCCGTCCAGCTTCACCGGCTGACAGAGAGGATTGCAAACTTCCGTGAAAACGTCTTCAGGATCGTCATTCTTGAAGAACAGTACGAAGACTCATTCTGGTTGTGCGTGGCAAGTGGGGCGACTCACGCTTTTAACATGTTGTTAATGGCAGTGAGCGCGATCCGGCTTCCTAAATTTAAGACGAAGACTGAAGAGGCAAATGTGACTGCGGAAGACATTATGTATTAGTCCTAAGGGACTGTTTTTTATAGGAGCTAATATTCCGTAATTGGTACAGTAGATAAATAGAAGTTTTTATAACAAAAAAAAAACCCCGTGACCCTTTCATGTGGATCAGTTGGTTCTCTATAACTTACGTATAATCATGGAACACTTCCTTTATACAAGTGAATGGGAATTGATCCTTCACAGCTAATGGATCCCAGACATGTCTGTGTAGAATGTGTTTCTAATGTAACTTCAAAAGAAGTCCTAACACTTTGCCTGAACAGCTCTTCATGTGGAGCTTCTTTCATCATCATCACCTCCCGACTGTAACAGACGTTTTATTTCCATTATCCTAACACCCTCATTATATAGGGAATGAAGCTATGACCTTAGTCATGTATGGGTCATTTCTTTCTAGATATTGTATGCTCATTGTACTCAAGGTGATATAGATGGATGATCATGCAAAAAAGACTGATATTAAAAGGATGTTAAGACCCCCTCTCCAAAACTACAACCAGTTCCACTGGAGTATGGTGACCTATTAGACTTAATAACCCAATTTTCTCATCTAAACATATTATACGGAATATAAATTATTCCCTATTGAGAATGTACCACTTTAAATATTGTATTTTTGTAGTTTTTTTTTTCTTTTTTAACATAGTTTCTATTCAGGTAAGGATAAAGTCACTCAAAGTAGACGAGGCTTGGCTGATGTTGGTCTAAAAGAACAGTTTGTTTGTTTTTTATGTATTTTACAGCCGTTTTATCGATCAGCCTCCATTTTGAGACAACAATACCAATGTAATACAGTGTGTCAGAAGACACCCATAAAATGGCCAAAAAAAGAAGTTGTGTGAATATAATCATAATACTAAAATTGCAAAATGGCACTTATATGCAGCAGATGCAAAGACTGTTCTTGTTATAAGCTTTGTTCACACACAGTTTTGTATGGCAGTATTAAATAACTTAAAAAAAAAAAAAAACAGCCGTAATTTCTAATAGTAAAATGTGACAATTTTTCAACTATTGTGACAGTCGGTTTTCAAATTTTTGAGTTTCCTATCCAGTGATTTATCCCTTAGGAGGAGAAAATAATTTTTGTAACTGATCTGTTACAAATACAATAAATACAGTATTTTTTTTATGTTTTACAGACATCAAAATAAAACCATGGGTGAAAAAAAAAATGGGGGGGGGGAGGGAATAGGTAATAAATAATAAGCACGTTAATTATTTTTATGCCGATGCTCGCTCACGTTTTCCTGTACTATGGCTTCCAACAGGTGTATATTTGGATCATGATTTAAGCTTCTCTCATGATAAATGAGGCGTGGGAGGAAGCCTCGCCTTCTCCCCGCCTTGACGAACCCCCCCTGCTACAGCAGGCGTACGCCAGGGAGAAGGAGTAGAACTTGAACTTTTTCCCCTTTCATGAATGTCCCCCAAAGTGTTGATAAGTATGAGGCTATGTTCACACACAGTAAAGTTAAAGCAAAGTGTGTTAGTAAAATAGGTATAAAACACAGTCATATCTAATGATATGCTACATTAAAGTCTATGGAAAATTGCCTGTCTGTGCACTGAATGAAAAAAATACAAATAGGCTGCGTTCACACTACGTATATTTCAGTCAGTATTGCAACCAAAACCAGGAGTGGATAAAAAACACAGAAAGGATCTGATCACACAATGTTGTAATTGAGTGGATGGCCGCCATATAACAGTAAATAACGGCCATTATTTCAATACAACAGCCGTTGTTCTAAAATAACAGCAAATATTTGCCATTAAATGGCGGCCATCCACTCAATTTCAACATTGTGTGGACAGATCCTTTCTGTGTTTTTAATCCACTCCTGGTTTTGGTTGCAATACTGACTGAAATATACTGACTGAAATATACATATACTGACTGAAATATACGTAGTGTGAACGCAGTTTGTGTGCATTATGATGGCTGTTTTTCTATAGACTTTAATGCAGCACATTTTTAGATTCAAAATACACCTGTGTTTTATACCTATTTTACTTTCACATTTTGCTTTTATTTTACTGTATGTGAAAATACCCTCAGAGGGGTTATCTGTGGAGTAGAAGGGGGCATGACTTTTCCTCACTCCTTGGCTGCTCACTTCTTGGTTAGTCTTGTCTTCGCCCCATACTTTACCTGGCTATAATAAATAATGTAAATATCGTAGTTGAGAAGTTACATGGTACTACAATCCCCAGAATGCATTGCTTCCCCTTACCACCCTCACACAGGACTCCTTCCATGGCTTTCACAACCTAGTTGTATAATATTGCTTTACTTAGAAAACTATCTCCCCACACAAGTCTTCAAAAGTTGCTGTATTCACCGCTCCTCTGTTTGTGGCATTGTTTAGTAGAAGGAAACATGCAACAAACACATCTCATTTCAAATCCCATCCCCAACCCCTAAAAAAACAAAAAAAACAATATATATATATATATATATATATATATACACACACACACACACACATATATCAGGGAGGTGTTGATGTAGACTTGATGTGCTGGTCAGATGTGATGGCATCACTGGTGGAGGGGCTTGAGCTGAAAGACAACATCCAGACAAGCCTCGTGGGACAAAAGAGGATGACGTATTGTCTCGGTTTTGTTATTTATTTAAAAACTATTTTCTGATACCAGAATACCTCTTAAAATGTAAAATTTTTAAAATTAGTCACCACGAACACATGATTATTTGAAATGGAAACCATATACTAGACATAATAGGCCAAAAATACACCATCCAGAGAATCCAATAATAATATTAATCATCTTCCCTTGTATGTTTGTAACACTCTGATTTCTTTTTTTAAATAAAACATTGGCAGTAAAAACTTCTTGGTGCCGTTTACTTTGTCTCCTCTCACCTTCTATAGAGTTCCAGATCCTCTCGCTCCATGGAAGCAGCCTCTTCACACTTTTATGGCAATTTACTCAACTGGTAATATAAGCTGGCTCCATATATTATGGTTCCAGATTTTACAATTGTAAAACCTTGGATGAAATATAAAAGTGTTTAAAGCTATATAAAAAGAATGCTTTCAGCATCAGTTTCATGCTGTCAAGAGTTATAGATGTGTATTAGGTATAGTACAGACATAAATGTATTGTGTTGCCTTTAGATTTCAAGTCTTTTTCAGGTCCCAAGGATATTGTGTGCATGAAGTTGGCAATCGCACCCAGGTCCTGGTGCCTGAGGGGACCGGATGGACCCCCTGCCACAAAAGAAAGCACCAATAGTACAAAGTAGTATAAATAGCCATCAGGATAGGCCATCAATATTAGATCTGTGTGGATTCATCCACCAGCATCTAAGCAGATTAGTTGTTTGAAGGGTTTGCAGCCGATGTAAAACTTAAAGTGAATTTGTTAGCCACAAGTTCCAAAATGCTGACACTGTTAGATGCTGTTAGGACAAGGAGACATATGGTACCTTTCCTATAAACAGCTGTGCTTCCATAAGAAGAAACATACTTTTATTCTCCTGTACAAAGTGTCAAAGAGGCTTTTCCAAGCCCCTGAAGAATTTAGGGGTTTAATGTCTTGTCTCCCCTCTCCTACCCCTATCCCTGCTTAGGGCTAAGCTTTCAGCTGACCATCATGCAAGGACAGGGCTGGGAGGGGGAGCGAGGAGGAGCTGTAGGAGAGTTAGGGTATGTGCACACTACGGGAATCCCACAGATAACTTGCCACAGAATCCGCTGCTCAGCCCCTTCCCCCCTGCACTCCCACTTGAAGTTCTGCCTGTCACATAGACTCCATTCTATGCTCAGGTGGATTCCAGCATCCACCGAAAGAATTGACATGTCAATCCGTTGAGCGGACAGCGGAATCCGCCTGAGCATCTATGGGATGTACGGAGAGTCAAGTGTTGGGCGCACAGGGAATCTGCGGCAAGTTATCTGTGTTATTTCTGTAGTGTGCACTACGCTAAAAGGAGAATAAAAGCATTTTTTATTTGTTCTGGAAACACAGCTGAATAAATGAAAAGTGCCAACTGTATCTAACAATGTTAGCAGGTTGGAACTTGCATAAATGTCACAATATCTTCAAACAGCTGATAGGCGGGGGTACTCCGAGTTAGAGCACCACCAATCTAATATCGGCAGAGGCCTATGATAAGCCTCTTGATTTAATTCATAGCTTTTATAATTGAGTGAGATGCTACAGCTGCCTCCTCCTTCTGAGTCTGATATTTTCACACTACTTTGGATTATTCTGGTGAAATAAGAGGTTTCTGAACAGGAAGGAAAATGGGAAATGGCAAGATACTGGAAGATGAGGAAAAGTGCTGCCGCATTCCCCTAATAACATGTGACACAGTTTCATATATGTATTTACAGGTCATTTTATCTGCTGAAAAATGTTAGATGCAGAAAAAAATGTGAGACAAAAAGAATATACCTCACCATTTAATGTTTCATCAGTCACAAAATGATTCTGTTTAGTGCAATTCGGGCTGGATGCAGGGACAGTAAACTGACCTCTATCCACAGCGTCATCTTTCAGCTGTGAGGATCATGTTACTCCCATTACTTAATCCACCTGAGTATAGGGCTCTAGTAAGCGGGACACAGATAAGGCCCTGGCTCTATGCCAAAGTGCATACTGATCATACTTCTTACACCTTCTCAGGATATTTGGTAGTGGTATACATTATAGACAAGCATTACCACAGAATTGGTAGAATAATTTTTAGTATAAGCAAAGGCATAGATAGAGCAGAGGAGGCTTCATAGCAAAACCAAAATGTTGCAGGTTCTTTATTAAAAAAGGGAATAATGGACCTTTCCTGGTCTCCAGATATGGGGGTGTTTCAGGATGGTCCGGGGGTCTTAAAGGGTATCTTTCATCTCTCTGTCATGCTGAAAGCTCAAGTGTCAAGGTATCAAGTGTCGATTTTGGGTTTTTAAGCCCTCTCTGTACTTTACCAGAACATGAAGTATGGTGGGGGCTCAGGGGTTGACATGAGCCGGCAGTAGTCAGAATTGGAAAAAACTTTGATCACTGAAGTTTACCCCCCCCCCCCCTAAATGTCAGGAAAGAAATGGTTACCCCAAACTCTCCTCCCCTACATGGCGTACTGTAAGTCCTCATGGTCAGGTTCTTTTCTCCCTATGTACTAGCCTCTCATTTACTTTACTCATCTGTAATTTTCTTGGTTTCATATTACATTCTGTATGTTAACCCCTTAACATATGTACTGCGCTCTGGAATCAAGGGGCTTTAAAAAGAAATATTAATAATAATTAAAAGGGTGGGACGAGTGAAGGCCGGCCACAATATTACACCAAATACTTCTTATCTTCCGGGTACTCTGTAAAACCACTCTCTCCGCTAAAGAAATAAATACAAAAAAATAAATAAATAAAGGATTTGCATTTTTTCCATTCCACCCTTCTAAAATATTTTTCAAAACACAAAATTACAGAATAAACGGTGCCTGTAACAAAAAAAAAGAACACAAAAGCTCATCCCACAACAGTCAAGCATTAACATGGCTATGTACAAATAGTTATGGCTCTTGGAAAACTTTTATTGAAGTCCGGTGTAAAATTATAGGGGGTGCAAAGACAGCAGCCGCACTTAGGACTTCATGTCTCAGGGGGCCCCAAGACCCCTCTGCCACATAACAAAGCCCCAGTGGTATAAATGGCACATGGTAGCATGGGCTCTAGTATAAATTTTATACTGGGGCCCAGAAGCAAAAAGTAATATATCTAATAAGAGTTATGTGTGGTGGTTAACAGCGGTGTGGTGTCATATCGAAGTAGCGGCCGGTCACTTGTCAGATTGTGATGTGTGACTCCACGCCGGAGGTGGTTGGCCGGGATACAGCCGGACCTTGGGGTGTTATTTTGTGACGCCAGTGCCTGGTTGGCACACAGGTGTGATGGCACACCGGCTTTTATTTGACAAGGCCGGTTGTACCCTTTTCTCCTGTGGTCAGTGTTCTGCCGGGTTGCCACTGGGTCCCTTGGGTTAGAGTGATCACGGATGGCCGGAGTGGTTTATTGACCCTCTCGGAATGTAGGACCCGCCACCCACAGAAAGGGGAAGCGTCCCAAGGTCGTGGTGGATTGTGATAAATCACAGAGTCTCTTTGACTTAAAGAAGGCTGGTTTACTAGTTGCAAATGTGCAGGAGAGAGGAGGATGCCGTGAGAGTCCCAACCCATGTAGTACTGTGCTCTGCTGGGATGTTGGAGGATGTGTTAGAATACTTAGAAGAAGAAGAACACCTGTGCCCTTGTATTGACTTTTATCTAGTCTTCACACAACCTTAAGCCCACTAGCTGAACCTTCCTAGAGGGTGACACAAGCCCCAGACCTTGTTACCTGGGATGAGCGGAATGCTGAGGGTTCCCTGCTGACAACAGCGCTGCAAGATAGAGTTCATAGGCTTTGCGCAACTTTGCTCTATCTAGAACTAGCTTTTTGGCATTTGTGGATACTGTCCTGCTCCGTGACAACCCTTGTCCTCAGTGTGGGTTGAGGTTATCTCTGGCTTGTCCTCTCCTAAGACAGTTTATCAGTGCAAAGTGCTGTGTAGCGTTACTTGTAAGAAGGTTGTTGGAGGTGTACTGTCTTGCATCTCTCCCATATGGGGTTCTAGCTCAGACTGACCCTACTCTTCCTGTCTCCCACGTGACTTACTTCCCTAGCGTGACTAACATGCGCCGTTAGTGGGTGAAGAGTCCAACAGAAGAAATAAGGAGAGAGGTGATAGGAAAGAAGAAAACAAGACTCCTACTGGTCTACAGATTCAGGTGGCACATAGAGAAACATTAACCCTTTAAGTCCTTCAGCTGTGCGGCTCCCAAATACATTACAACACTGGCACTTTTATTCTATCTTGGTCACATCTTTGAGGATGGTTACATGTTACAGATGTTCCTTATGGCTCTACGGTGCAGCTATGTATGTTTAAACGCCGTTATCCAACAAGAGGTTCGAAGTAGAAAACTTCTAAGTTGAACATGTTTCATAAGTCTTTAGACCTGTATGTTCTCATTTCCTTGCTATCAATAAGGGAAACAGATGTTTATGGCTATTTGCACTTGCAGGTAAATGTAATCCCAGCTGTTTAATATATATTGCCAGAGAAAATGGGTAGAGATTTAAAAAAAAAAAATTGACCACCTGGTCCATCTAGTCCCCCATCATTTTTGCCAGAAGCATTGGAGACCATTAGGCTGCATTCACACGTTCCGGGAAGTTGTCCGTGCTCACGGACAACTTTACAGCTCATTGCTTTCTATTGGGCAATTCTGACGTTCCGTGATTTCACAGATCCGTTCCGTTTAAAAATAGGACATGTCATAACTCGGAACGGAAGCATGGAACGGATTCCCCATAGAAATCAATGAGTTCTGTGTTTTTCACGGATGTACACGGGTGTGATGTAATCAATGTAATTTAAAATGCTGTAGAATAGATCCGTGAAAAAAAAGACACGGATGCAAAACGGAAGAAAAACTGACTGTTTTGCAGGGATCACGGAGGTAGCTAGCAGATCACAATCACGGACCGGGAAAATCACTGAACGTTTGAATGCAGCCCTACTTTAGTACAGATGTAAAGCATAAATTAGTTTCCTGCAATATGACATGAGGCCACTAGGTGGCCCACTTGTTTAGATGTTTGTGCTGGATGAAGCGGCTCATCAGCATGTGAGTTGTTGGCTTTGTGCTCTGAGGAGGAGGGCTCTGTGGGTCTCTGTGTGATGATGTCATTATTCTGTGTCCATACACACATGGTAGAGGACACAAGCTGAACTCTAGTGACAGCCCCTCATAGTGACCATGCTGCAGCCGCTGCGAGCTGTGCTCCACAGGAGTGTACACAGGAGCTGCTGCAGGACGCTCTCCCTGTCAGCACACTCCTATAGTGCTGGACAAAAGGTAAAACTTTCTCTAATGCAGAGTGTAGACATTTCCTTTAACCTGTTCATGCCCGCATACATCTGAGCTATTTTATCATGTGCTGTGTTATTTGTATGGTAATATGTAGAACATAGCCATTTAGCCAACAAGCCAACTTAGCCATTGTGTGTGACTGCGCCAATATGAACGATCTCCACGCTGTACTCAGGTAAGGACGTTACACCTGACTGATGAAACCAGAGAATGATGTGTGTGCAATCCCAGGTGCTCTCATGGGTTAGATGGTTATGCCATGAAACATTTTGTAAGATATGTAATACTGACATATTCTGCATTTGTACAATGGTCACAAGTCCAGGCCTGGCCTACCAAAAGTGACATCATCTTAGATCATATTGTCAGTTCGGGTCATCAGAGCTATGGTCAGACAAGGACTTGTAGGCGTGATCCACATGCAGAAATGCAGCTGTATTAAACTCATCTGAACCTGACCTAAAGCTGGACAATCACTTGTGGAGTGCACAATGTGCAATACATTGCTTAAAGTGAGTGTACCACCAGGCCCAGGCTGAAGCACTGGAGGCGGGCCGATCTGCCCCCAGTGGGAAGAAACCCCAGCCCCTCCATGACGTGACTCCATTAGAATCAATGGAACCCTATCATAGAGGGGCTAGGATTTCCTCCCACTAAGGGTGGGTCGGCCCGCCTCCAGTGCTTCAGCCTGGGCCTGGTGGTACACTCACTTTAAAGCACTACTCTCACTATCACGTTTTTAAGAGGTCATTGGTTTGGACAGTCAGTGCTGTGATCTCTAGATATAGCTGGCAGAAGCGCGCACCTGTGTGCTTCACTCCCATCCGGCAGCTTGTTCCCACTTTCTGTTGGAGACGGGCTGCATAAACATAGGCTGCATTAACGCGTTCCGTGTTCTGTCCATGAATACCTATCCTGGACTGTTTCCCCTCCCGGCATGATGTATCAATATCACGCCACCAGCAGGGAAACTCTTCCAGGGCTGACTTGACAGGGTTTTAGGAATTTTGGTGAACTCTGCTATAAATGTAGCATTCCTCAGGGTCACCTCCCACTGAGGTTATCTAGGATTTGAAAACCATCTTTGAACTTTTTTTTAATCTTCTAAACATAGTGCCCCACCTGTCTTCAGGTTGTGTGTGGTATTACAGCTCTGCTCCATTTCATATACAGCTGTTGGGCATGGCCGTCTTATAAACAAGTACTCTGTCTTACATCTTTTTCTTCCAGGGTCTTGTCCTAGGTGTATATGAAAAGAATAAGGAGGATGAGAATGTGCTTCTTACCCAAGCAGGAGACGCGTTTAACAATGCTGTTTCAGGAAAACTGAGAGACCAGCTAAGCAGGTAACTACAATACCATACATGTATAGCTGAGGGTTACACCTGCCCCAGCAGTGCTCATAGTAACATACTGGGGGAGATTTATCAAACTGGTGTAAAGTGAGACTAGCTCAGTTGCCCCTAGCAACCTTTCATTCCTCACTTTACACCAGTTTGATAAATCTCTCTCACTGTCTTTATACAGGTCCGGACCTGCGCTGAAGAAAGGGAAAACGCGGATATTTTATGGTTTACACGAGGTATGTTCTTATTGATACTAAACAATGTTATGAGCTGGGGAGTCAGGTAACATTTGTATATTGGATTCTAACAGTCTACTGTGAAACGTTAAAGGGGTACTCCAGCGAAAATATTTTTCTTTCAAATCAACTGGTTTCAGAAAGTTAGACAGAATTGTAATTTACTTCTATTTAAAAATCTCAAGTCTTCCAGTACTTATCAGCTGATGTATGTCCTGCAGGAAGTGGTGTTTCCAGTCTGACACAGTACTCTCTGCTGACATCTCTGGCCATGACAGGATCTGTTCAGAGCAGGAGAGGTTTTCTATGGGGATTTGCTACTGCTCTGGACAGTTCCTGTCTCGGACAGAGGTGGCAGCAGAGAGCACTGTGTCAGACTGGAAAGTATACACCAGTTCCTGCAGGACATGCATTTGATAAGTACTGGAAGACCTGGGATTTTTAAATAGAAGTAAATTAAAAATCTATATAACTTTCTGAAACCAGTTAATTTGAAAGAAAAAGATTTTTGCTGGAGTACCCCTTTAAGATTTAATCGAGGATTGTAAGAGCCCAGCAAACAAAGGTCCAATTGGCACCAGACGTGTAGGCTCCCTAAGTCCTTCTGATCTTTAGTTAGATTGGGTTTTCAGAGGTGTGGCACACATCTAGGAGATGAAGCAATACCCCTTAAAAGTGGTTGTCTCACCACACACTGTCATTCCAAGCATCATAGTAGCGAGCATATATACAATCAAGTGTGAACTGAGTCCTATTGAGAAATTGGTCTAACGTAGGTCTATATGTCATTGTCAGGATTTCCCCACTGTGGTGGTGACAGGATTGGGTAAGCAGTCAGCTGGCATCAACCAGCAGGAGCTTTGGAATGAAGGCAAAGAGAATATCAGGACAGCGGTATCAGGTAATGTGTCACTGCGCTGTCTGACCTTTGTATCTCACTTTGCTGACTGTGATTCTCCTTACACTTCAGTATGTGAACTAGTTGAAAAGAGGCGGAAAATGGTAATCAGGTTATCCAATATATACTGTACACTGATATGAGTCTATCCCTAGAGTAGACCACCAGTGTTAAGGCCCCATTACACAGAACGATTTTTTGACAATAATCGTCCCATGTAATAGAAGGCAACGCTGATCGTTGCTGTCGTTTGTCTTTCAACATGAATTGTTGCTGTCGCTTAATGGAATAGAACCGGCGGCAGCAGACCACCACTATCCTCTATGGGCTGCCCAGACGATCTAGCCATCACCTGGGCAGCCCCCCCTCTCCGCGGCCCCCCCCCTGCACTTACCTGCTCACTGCCGCTGCACGTGATAGCGGCGGCAGCAAGCGGGGGAACAAAGAGCAAACAAACGCTGACAGCGTCTGTTTGCTCCTCTAGTCGCCCGTGTAATAGGGGCTTTAGACTGGCTGGAGGTATGTCTGACCTCTAGATCCCAGTGATCACTACAATGACTCTCTTAGGCCCCTTTCCCACATTAGTATTATACTGTCCGCAATTACAGATCCAAATATTTCCTCTTTGTGTAAAAATAGCCTTAGTCTTTGCTAATGGATGTCTTACAAATCATACTAAGTCTTTTAAATGAACCCTTTCCCTGCCTTCTATGTCTTTATCGCTTTGCTATCCAGTGGGCTGCAGGCAGATGCAGGATATGGAGATTGAACACGTTGAAGTGGATCCTTGTGGAGACGCTCAGGCGGCAGCAGAAGGGGCGGTTTTGGGGTTATATGAATATGATGAGCTCAAGTCAAAAAAGAAGAAAAAGGCCTCCACGCAGCTGTATGGAAGGTATAGGAAACTACTTACCTAATTTTTTTTCTATTCCAATGTATTGTGCAACTTAACTTTTATTATATTTAGCGACACCTCTTAAAAACCTAGTAAGAGTCAGTCCTAAGTATGTATTAGGAAGCTGTTCTCAGAACATCTACCAACTGGCTGATGACACAACCTTAATGAATCCTATTACTGGTCCTACTGATACATATACCACATGAATCCAGCTACTACTGGCCCTTTTTCTTAATAGATTTATGCTATGTGCAGTGACAGTATATTGGGCCTCATTTCCCTCAGTAGAGCCCAGATATGTGCAGCTCATGTCTTCTTTATGTAGTGGCCATCAGTCAAACTGGGTAGATGGATGCAAGCAGGACAATGGACTGGACTTACCTGGACTCTTGCAGGGCTGAGAATCACCTCCTGGGCACTTGAGCTTCATTACATAGTTACACAAAAGCTTTAGCTCGCCAATGGCAAGAATTATGAAAACAAAAGATATGACATGAATCACAATCTCAGTCCTGCTTAAAAGCTGTGACTGTTGGATAAAGGTGGCAAATATAATTTACTACTACTACTATCGTATAGAGGGGTGTAAAACTCAGGCTTTCTAGCTGTTACAAAACTACAATTCCCATCATGCCTGGACAGCCAGAGCTAAAGCTCTGGCTGTCCAGGCATGATGGGAATTGTAGTTTATTAACAGCTGGAGGGCCTGAGTTTGACACCTATGAAATAGATAAATTGACTTTTTAAAGCAGACAAGTTTTTCATTTATTGGTGATTCTATAATGATAGCTGGTTGATAAGATTTATGCATTAAAAACAATTTCTGTTTCGGTTAGTTGGGAATCAGAAGGGGGGAGGGGAATATATGCTATTCGCTCAGAAGATAACGGTATTGTTAACTCGCCTAGTGATATCCTGGAGGTGTTCAGGAAATACTTCCAGGAAACATATAGATCTAGCTGTAAAGATAATGACGACCATTTAAAGCGACTCCTGGAGTCTGCCGAGTTGCCTCGCCTTTCACAGGAGCAGGGAGAGGCGCTGGATGCCCCTATCACTTTAGAGGAATTAGAGGCGACTCTAGCCGGAACCCCCGGAGGATCCGCTCCGGGGCAGGACGGTATTCCGTTTGAGTTGTATAAGAGACATAAGAAGGTTCTGCTCCCAGCACTCCTGCAGGTATTGGAACACTCAAAGGCGGTCGGGAAACTCCCCAGTTCGATGGGGGAAGCTGAGATTATTCTGATCCTAAAAGAAGGTAAAAATCCCCTAGAGTGTGAGTCCTATAGGCCGATTTCGTTACTTAATACGGACGTAAAATTATTTGCGGGAGTGCTGGCCCGCAGATTAAATAAGATAGTTGGGGGGCTCATAGGGGAGGATCAGACGGGATTTATCCCCGGACGACAAATTAAGTCTAACTTAAGACGACTATATGAGAACGTGCAGTTGTCAGGGGGGGGGGGGGGGGGGGGGGGGTCCCACTCCATCCTGTCACTGGATGGCGCGAAGGCCTTTGACAGGGTGGAGTGGGAATTCCTGTGGGAGGTTTTGGACAGTTTTAATTTGGGTCGGGAATATGTGGCTATGATAAAACTTTTATATACGAGCGCGAGGGCCGTTGTCACAGTTAATGGGTTGCACTCAACCTCTTTTGGGTTGGGCCGAGGTACTAGGCAGGGTTGTCCCCTCTCCCCCTTACTCTTCGCCCTAAGTATAGAACCGGTGGCTAGTTTGATCAGACTAGACCCGGGCATAGTTGGTTTTGGGGCGAGGGGTGAGGGGGACAGGGTGTCTTTGTACGCTGACGATATGCTGATGTTCCTCCAGGACCCTATAGTGGCCATACCGAGAGTAGTAGAATTAATACATATGGTCGGACAGTACTCGGGACTTAAAATAAACTGGGGAAAATCAATATTGTTGCAGGTGGGCTTAGAGGGACCTTTTATCTTTCCCACAATTGAAAGTATTGGGCCCAGGGGAATCATTTAGATACCTTGGGATTAGGGTGTCCCGGGATATTCTGTCTTTTAGCAGACTCAATTTGACTCCACTGATAACAGAAACAGAGAAAAAAGTGGAGCTATGGCTTAGACTCCCGCTATCCAAGATGGATCGAATGGTTTTGCTGAAAACCGTCTGTCTCCCTAAGTTCTTGTACATATTCGGGGCTGCCCCTGTATGGATTGATAAGAAGGATTTTAAGAAGATTAAATTGGTATTGAACTTTTTGATTTGGGGACGCAAGCGGGTCAGAATTAGACTGGAGTTGTTGACCGCTCCAAAGGATAAGGGAGGCCTGGGCCTCCCCTCAATGGAGTTATACTTTCTGGCCTCTCAGACCTATTGGCTATTAGAGTGGAGGGATAATCCCTTTTTTCTCCTGCTGAGTCAGGAGGCTAGAAATACTCAGATGGATATATTTCAGATGCTGGATGCGGGAATCCTCGGGGTTGGACCAAGAGCAGAATGGCCTATGGTGCAGGCTTTAGTTAAAACTTGGGGTGAAATGAAGAGGCTCCTGAATATTAGGGGTTTCCTCAACTTCTCCCCTTTATGGGACCATAACCAGCTTTCAGAAGTTAAAAATCTATCATTGACACAAGAGTTTTTGCCCTTTGGAGTAAGTTTAATAACTGATGTTGTCGTGGCGGGGAAAGTAAAGTCATGGGAGCAAGTTAGAGCTGAGTATGATCTCACTGAGTCCCACTGGTTTGACTTCTTAAGGTTGTCTAGTGCCTTGAAGGCCGACTTGCGACGAATAGATTATAAGCTTATAGTTAATTTAACACTAGATAAGATGCGGGGGGCGGGATCTAACTATAGAGGCGTGTCAAGGTTGTATAGAGGCTTCCTTCAGGAGAGGGAGGTGTCTTTTGGTAGTCAGAGAGTATGGGAGGTTGAGCTGGGTGGGAGTGTGAATTGGCCTGTAGTCTATCGTAACATCAGAAAAGTAGCACCGTCGGGAAGTCATCAGTTGATTCAGTTCAATATAGTTCATAGATTGTACTACACACCTGCCTTTCTGTTTAAAATTAAAAAAAGAAGAGATAATTTGTGTCCTAGGTGTCTGGGTGATAGGGGAGACCTGGTACATATGTTCTGGTCCTGTGATGCCCTTAAACGGTTCTGCTCGGAAGTACTACAGAAAATAAAGGTCAGCACGGGGATAACAGGGAATATGGACTTCCAGTTGGTTATATTGGGAGACACCTCTAGTTTGTCAACCAATGTATCAAGGAAGGTAAAAAAGAGATTATTAAGAATGACTTTTTGTGCAAAACTACTTATTATGAGAAAATGGATTTCTCCCCTGTCCCCTAGCTTGGTGGAGTGGGAGCAAGTGGTGAAACAATATGAGTGCGACAAGGGATGAGAGTATGTGTGCAGTCTTGGTATGGGGCTACCCCCCCCCCCCCCCTTCTATTTAAGGGAAGGAGGGAAAGTTTATAATTCCCCCTTTTTTTTGTGTAAAATAGTCTCTTTTTGCTTGGACCCTGGGCTAGGGTGGGATCGGTGGGCCGCGGGAGGGGTGGGAGGGGAGGGGCGGAGGATGGGATATAAATTGGGTTATAAGCTAGGAATTTATAATAAAAATATGTTTTTGTGGGGAATGGGTAATAGTGGGAGGGGGGGTTGTTGGGTAGGGGCGGTGGGAGAAGGGGAGAAAAAGTAAATTATGGAAAATAACAGGGAATATGAATTATTGAGGCCGGTAGGAGGGAAGGATGGGGCGGCTAGAATCTGTGAACGGGGGCCCATCCCGTCGGGCACCGTATGATCGAAGTGAGATTTAGTCCCAGATGGTTTAGATAAATGGGAGGGGGCCTCGGGACAGACCGGTGGCGCAATGGGGGGAAGGGGCACTATACTAGATAGTATATAAGGAATGAAATCGTAGAGAGTGAAATGGGGAAATTTGAGTAATATATATATGTATAAGAGTCTGGAAACGGGTCAATTTGTTACGGTATTGGAGCCAGAGAAGTGTGTGTTATGACCTGACCTCTCCGGGCGGTCCATCTGGTCATTATAGATGGCTGGGGGGGTTCGCCGGAGAAGGATCAGGGTGGTGTGAGTGGCCCGGCTAGCGCTGTGTCGCAGGCACCAGGAATGAAGTGGAATGAATAGCAGACTTTAAGGTGTTGAGGCTCCCGGACAAGGAGTATGAAGGCCAAAAGTTTTGCTAGCTTGGGTGTTTTGATAGTGCTGGCTCCCAGTCGAGGTCCCAATAATTATAGTTTAAGAAAAAGATCTTGAATTAGGAAATAAAGACTAAGTCGTAGAAAAGCTGTGCCCCGCCCCTCGGAGTGTGACCAGGCTGTCGTGGAGTCAATGCTGTAGATTTATTTCTAGGGGTGGTGATGAGTTAGGGGCAATGTTAGAACGGTTATAATCGCTATAGATAGTGGAACCCGGGTGCCCGGGGGGGTTGGGCCCTCGGGAATTAAAGCACTAACTGTTGGGAACCTGTGTTGTTACTCTAATCCTGTCCTGGGAAGTGTCTATGGAAAGATGTATAATGATATTTGATGAGTTGAGGCTGCCGCCTGGGTCGCCCCTCTGTGCCTGTCGCTTTCTACTGTACGGCTGATTGTTAGTTATATCTTGTTTTTTTTAAGATGGTATGAAAAATAAAAATTTATAATAAAAAAAAAAAAAAAGATATGACATGAATCACAATCTCAGTCCTGCTTAAAAGCTGTGACTGTTGGATAAAGGTGGCAAATATAATTTACTACTACTACTATCGTATAGAGGGGTGTAAAACTCAGGCTTTCTAGCTGTTACAAAACTACAATTCCCATCATGCCTGGACAGCCAAAGCTTTAGCTCTGGCTGTCCAGGCATGATGGGAATTGTAGTTTATTAACAGCTGGAGGTCCTGAGTTTGACACCTATGAAATAGATAAATTGACTTTCTAAAGCAGACAAGTTTTTCATTTATTGGTGATTCTATGATGATAGCTGGTTGATAAGATTTATGCATTAAAAACAATTTCTGTTTAGTCAGGACAAAGATGCCTGGCAAAAAGGAGTTTCCTACGCGGAGGGACAGAACTTGGCTCGATACTTGATGGAATCCCCAGCAAACTATATAACTCCTTCAAAGTTTGCTGAGATACTTCAACAGAAGATTGGAGAATTGGGAAGCGGTGTTAAAGTGTTTATAAGGTAAGAATCTCTATGGTACCCTACACATGTATGATAACACATTCCAGACTGGTTTACAGCGCTGTAGAGAATCCTGATGCTATATAAATCTATTTATGAAGTAGCCTTAAGGTCCTTTTAGATGTCCGGATTTGCGTCCGTCTACGGAAGCAAATGAGCACGGATCAACAAGATTGGCACTTATTTGCAGCGCCTTTACACTGCACAAATAATCGAGTGGTTGGGCCAAATGATCCCTGTATTGTTTGTGTGGCCATCTAAATACATTGTTATCAGCCTAACAATAATTTATAGTGCTGCTTAAAAAATGCGATAAGACGAAAGGCAGGCAACTGCTTGCTGATGATCTGCCAGTGTAATAGGGCCCTTATACAAAGGCAGATAGCATTCATGTATCTGACTAGAGTAAGAGTTTGCTTCAAGTTCATTCATTCATGAAGTCCTAAAATCTGATTTCAGTGCAGTTTTTTGTATCTATAGCAATGAGAATATCCAAAAATTTGTATTCTGAAGACTAAAACTGCATAGTATGAGCTTAGCGCAATGTAATAGACACTGACAATGACCTTGTTGGTGGGGACTGCTGCCATACATTACTATATTATATTTCACCCTGTTATTTCCTAGACCAAAGTCCTGGATAGAAGAACAACAAATGGGAGCATTCTTAAGTGTAGCCAAAGGATCTGATGAACCTCCAGTATTCCTGGAAATCCATTATACTGGAAGACCGATCCCTAATGATTCTCCTCTTGTGTTTGTGGGGAAAGGAGTCACTTTTGACAGGTGAGAGGTTGCATGACTATACTTCTTTGACATACTGGATATGAGCCTACCTTTTACAACATAGAATTTCCCAGTGGAAAATAGTGGTAGCGACTTACTGTTACAGCCACAAGTACATATAATTTCTTTAAATGTTTCTCTGGACATTTACCTTACCCCTCTGCTTGTGGGGAAATGTATACTGCGAGATGCTATTCTAATCCCCGCTTCTCTTCAAAGTGGTGGGATTTCCATAAAGCCATCATCTGGGATGGATGCGATGAGAGCCGATATGGGTGGAGCTGCCACAATCTGTTCTGCCATCTTGACGGCTGCAACTCTCAAGTTACCCATTAACCTCATTGGTAGGTAAATGTGGTTGTATTACAGTATACACTTTTATGACAAGTACAGAAAACCAGAATGGCTCTTGGGCTACTTACACGTACCTGGGAGTCATCTTATTCACGTCTATAGCAGAGGAGAGAGGTAACTGGGTTAGGAGGTCAGAGAACGCTGCTGTCACCTATAGAGTCTCATAGGTCTGCTGAACAGCTGAAAGTTGCTTCATTGTATTACCTTTGAAAAATAAAACGTTGGTTGCAAAAGTGACAAATGAGACAAAACACTATATTTTATTTCTTGCCTTTGCCAACACATTATGTGACCTGGCCTCCTTATGACCCTATAATTATATGATAAGACACAGTGAGAAGCAATTCAGTATTGAGCGTCAGCTGTCAAGTAGATCCAGCAGCTGCTCTGTATCCAGAAGCAGGAAGTCAGCCAAGTCTTAGATCCTGCTGTACTCTCAGGTGACTAGTAAAAAAGCAGCCATATAATCAGTCTTAGGCTATAACTAGCGATTATTTTAAGGATCTTTACACCTTGGCTCTCTCTGCAGTATGTTCTTATGTTGTAATAATACGTTATATCCCCTGTAAGGTTTGGCTCCACTGTGTGAAAATATGCCCAGCGGTCGAGCTAACAAGCCAGGGGATGTCGTGAAGGCCAAGAACGGGAAGACGATCCAGGTAACCGCGCTAATAAAATAACATAATCTCACCAGAGCCAAGGCCACTACACTTCACTGTACTCCAAGTCAATATGTAATGAGGAGATTCAGGCTTTTTCTATGAAACATGACAAAACCCAATAGACCCTATTGTGGGTCAATGGCGTCTATCGTGCAATAGAGGTATTTGTCATGTAATAGATGCTTTGTAGTTTTCATCTTAAACTCATGGTCAATCCAATGTTTACTTCCAGGTAGATAACACGGATGCGGAAGGACGGCTGCTGTTGGCCGACGCTCTTTGTTATGCTCACAACTTCAATGCAAGAGCTATAGTAAATGCTGCAACATTAACAGGTATGAGAGTACACGTAAAGGGATGGTGTCAATTCTTTCTGTATGGGCTTCATGACAGCCACAATGATCGGGAGATAACAAGTATGAATGGAGAAGGCAAGTGTGGAGTATGGGTGGAGGAGGCAAGTGTGGAGTATGGGTGGAGGAGGCAAGTGTGGAGTATGAATGGAGAAGGCAAGTGTGGAGTATGGGTGGAGGCGGCAAGTGTGGAGTATGGGTGGAGGCGGCAAGTGTGGAGTATGGGTGGAGGCGGCAAGTGTGGAGTATGGGTGGAGGCGGCAAGTGTGGAGTATGGGTGGAGAAGGCATTAGACTTTCATCAATCATTGCTACTGATTTTATGTAGAAACTTTGACCATAATGATACTGGATAGTATATAGCTTTATATGTATATCTGCGATTTGTTTAGGTGCAATGGATGTGGCCCTGGGATCTGCAGCCACAGGAGTGTTCACCAATTCTTCTTGGATTTGGAATCATCTTCAAGAGGTTTAAAATATTTGATTTATATTTCTTTTTAATTTAATTTCTGTAATTTTTAACTTTGCCTGTGAACAAGGGATGGGGAACCTTCAGCCTTCCAGCTGTTGCAAATCTACAATTCCCATCATGTCCAGACAGCTAGAGCTAATGTTTTTGTTGTTCAGGCATGATGCTGTACAGTGAGCTACCATCCACATTGCTGAATATACTGATGATGTTCTTTTGCCTCTTTCAGGCCAGCATTGTAACTGGGGACCGGGTATGGCGGATGCCTCTCTTTGAGCACTACACTAAACAAGTGACGGATTCAGCTCTGGCTGACCTTAACAACGTAGGAAAGTATAGCAGGTAATAACTAATAACGGTCTAATTGTCGCTTCTTTACGAGTTTTACTTGTAGTTATACAGTACTTGGAAACATAGAAACCTATTGTCTCCTCTTACAGATCTGGAGGAGCGTGCACGGCCGCTGCCTTCCTGAAGGAGTTTGTTACGATACCGCATTGGGCTCACCTAGACATAGCCGGAGTCATGTCAAACAAGGATGAAGTGCCTTACCTGCGCAAGGGCATGGCTGGCCGCCCCACAAGGACTTTAGTAGAATTTGCTGATCGTCTGAGTAAAGACCAAAAACCTACATAATCCTATACAGGTTACAGGATCTGCTCTGATCGCAGTGGACATGGACTAAGTCAATGATCGTTTATGCACATATATTTTTACTAACACGGCCATGGTAAATCCTGAATTTCATCTCCATGCTTTTGCCTTTTATTACATCCAGAATGGAGACCTGTCATAAATAAAGTGGTAGTCATATACTGCAATGCCAATCGCTGGTCTCAGCAGTCATGTCGCTCTATGGTATGTCATTGAATCCTTGGCTGAAATCCGCTGAGGATTTATATTGTGTACGGAAATTCAACCAAAGTTTTGGATAGGTTGGCCCCCCTCATGTCACATTTTTTCTGTGATGTGGGTTCAAAAGCAAGAAATATCTACAGGACAGATTTTCACAGAAAACAAAACTGCATGTGAACAAGGTCTTAATGCGTACAACTAGTGTTTACTACATCAGTTCAGTAAAGTGGTTGTACAGGATTAAAAAAACTTTACTGTCCTGTTTCAAAAACAGCGCTACAGCTTGCCACAGGTTGTGTATAGTACTGCAGGTCAGTTATAGTCAATTTACTAGACCTGAACTGCGATATCAAACACAACCTGTTTGCAGAAGTGTGGTATCCGGAAAGAAGCAGCCATGTTCTTCTAATCTTATTTTATATACTGTCCAATCTGCCCATAGCAGTTCATAGTGGACTGGATACAGCTTACTTCTGCTGTAGTCTGGGCTGGAGATAAAAATGGTCTGGAATGGTACACATTGGTAAGTAGAGATGAGCGGATATAAAATAGGAACTAAGCAAATTGCTTTGTTCCTAATGGGATTCTCCTTAAGGCTGCCGGCTTTGAAGTCTGCTCTGCTCTGCTCCCTGATGCTCCTCCCTGGGTGCTGGGAAAAGATGGATTCAGTCCTGGGAAACTGGAAAAACTTTCCCGGGACTGTATCCAGCTTCTCCTAGTACCTTAAAGGGGTTGTCCGGCGATAAAAAATTATTCACAGAATAACACACATTACAAAGTTATACAACTTTGTAATGTATGTTATGTCTGTGAATGGCCCCCTTCCCCGTGTATCCCCCCACCCACGCTAGACCCGGAAGTGTGGTGCATTATACTCACCGCATCTCGTGTCGTCCACGGTCTCCGATCGTCAGCAGTGATGTCTTCTTCGGGAGCTTGGCGGATCTTCCCGAGTGCCGGCCACCCTCTGCAGCGTCATCCGAAGCTCAGCCGCGATTGGCTGAGCATAACTGTGCTCAGCCAATCGCGGCTGAGCGGCTGATGACGCGGCCACGTCATCAGCTGCTCAGCCGCGATTGGCTGACCACAGTTATGCTCAGCCAATCGCGGCTGAGCTTCGGATGACGCTGCAGAGGGCGGGCGGCACTCGGGAAGATCCGCCGGCCTCCCGAAGAAGACGTCACTGCTGACGATCGGAGACCGTGGTCGGCACGTGACAGGTAATGTATAGCGCACCACACTTCCGGGTACACGGGTGGGGGGTGGTGGGACACGGGGAAGGGGGCCATTCACAGACATAACATACATTACAAAGTTGTATAACTTTGTAATGTGTGTTATTCTGTGAATAATTTTTTATCGCCGGAAACCCCTTTAAGGCTGGGTTCACACTACGTATATTTCAGTCACTATTGCAACCAAAACCAAGAGTGGATTAAAAACAAAGAAAGGATCTGTTCACACAATGTTGTAATTGAGTGGATGGCCACCATATAACAGTAAATAACGGCCATTATTTCAATATAACAGCCGTTCTAAAATAACAGCAAATATTTGCCATTAAATGGCGGCCATCCACTCAATTTCAACATTGTGTGAACAGATCCTTTCTGTGTTTTTAATCCACTCCTGGTTTTGGTTGCAATACTGACTGAAATATACTGACTGAAATATACGTAGTGTGAACCCAGCCTAAAGGGGTACTCCGGGCTGGTGGGCTCTTTTGCGTATAGCCGAGGAGGAGATGGCAGCAGGGTGCACTATGGGATGAAGACAAGCTGGTGGAAGCTGTGTGATTCTCTGGGCAATGTTCTGCTGGCATCTTGGGTCCTGACTAGTGATGAGCGAGTACTAAAATGCTCGGGTGCTTGTTACTCGAGACAAATATCTCCAGATACTTGAGTGCTCGTTTCGAGTAACGAACCCCATTGAAGTCAATGGGAGACTTGAGCATTTTTGCAGGGGATCCAAGTTCGGTAGGGGGAAGGTCGTGTGAAAACCTGTCAACCTCAGAAAATGATCGAAACACCACGGAAATGGACAGGAAGCAGCAGGAGCAGCATGTATGCATGCCTCTGAGGCTGCCTAATGGCACCATTATGCCTAATTCTGTGCAACAGCCTGGTTAAAACAGAGGTACGCATTGGGACCACCCAAAAACTCAGCCTGACACAGCATGGCAGTGAGAACACAGGGAACCATTAAAACAGAGGTAACATATCATGAACCAGACAAAAATTTCAGCCTGACACAGCATGGTGGTGAGGACAGAGTGAACAAGGTAGAAGCGGTAGCCAGTCAGCCTTCCAAAAATTATACCAGACCTAGCATGGCAGTGAGCACACAGAGAACCATTAAAAGTGAGTGAGGAAGCAAGTGAGCCTAACAAAATATAGGCCAGACACAGCATGACATTGAGCACACAGAAAACTCCCAGTAGCAGCAGTAGCCAACATGGAGGCCAGGCAGGAGCAACAGTAACCAACATGGAGGCCAGGCGGGAGCAACAGTAACGAACATGGAGGCCAGGCAGGAGCAACAGTAACCAATGTGGAGGCCAGGCGGGAGCAACAGTAGTCAACATGGAGGCAAGGGCAGGCCCAGCAGTAGTCAACATGGATGCCAGTGAAGGCCCAGCAGTAGTCAACATGGATGCCAGTGAAGGCCCAGCAGTAGTCAACATGGATGCCAGTGAAGGCCCAGCAGTAGTCAATATGGAGGCAAGGGCAGGCACACCAACAGTGGCGGTCTTTGGCACCAAGCACACCAAGCGATCGCTTGGGGCCCCCAACATCCAGGGGGGCCCCCACGCCCCGCTCTTGTGCTCAAGACCACTGGACAGGGCTGCTGCCCCGCTCGCTGCTGCCATTTGAACTGTAACTATGAGCACTCGTAATGGGGTATATACTACTGGGGACAACACACAGCGGTCTATTGTTTTGGAATGCGTGTCGAGGGGGGGGCCCCAGACAACTTCGCTTGGGGCCCCAGAAATGCCAAGACCGCCCCTGCACACCAATAGTCAACATGGATGCCAGTTAAGGCCCAGCAGTAGTCAACAAGTAGCCTTCTACTCCCAGCACCCTTTCCATGTTCAATTTGACTGTAGCAGTTGGGTTAACAACTGAAATTGAAGTTCTATGCAGGTGTACTACAAATCCCAGCAATACAGTGTAGTACCCACTAGTTTGGGGGGGGGGGCTGTACGGTATGCAGGTGTACAATCTGGTGTTGGCTGGACCTAGACACACGCTGTAATACCCCCTTACAATGAGCAATGAAGTTTTATGCAGGTGTACTACAAATCCCAGCAATACAGTGTAGTACACACTAGTTTAGGGGGGGGGGAAGCTGTACGGTACAATCTGGTACTGGCTGGACCTAGATACACTCTCTGACATCCCCTTCCAATGAGCAGTGAAGTTCTATGCAGGTGTACTACAAATCCCAGCAATCCAATGTAGTACAGCAGGACCACTAGCCCCAAAATCAAAAAGAGTACACTGAGCACTTCTTAAGGGTCTGTATGCAACACCTAATGCCCCCTTTCTGCCAGCAGACAATCACCACAGTGTGCTGGTTTAATCGCAGTAGCAGCACTGCAACTCCCAGCCAGCAGTCTGTAGTAATACTATTAAAAAACGATTTGAAGCCCTGAAAAGGGCTGTGTTTATATTGCTAGTATTCCCTGCCTACTGGAACACTAAATCCTGCACTGACACTGTCCCTGACCAGCAGCAGCTCTGTCCCTAATCTCTCACAGCATGCGTCTGAAGCAAGTACTGCCGGCTGCGCGTTTTATATGGCAGGGTCATCTGATCTGGCCAACCAATTGCTGCTATCGACATGTATGGGTCCCACGTGATCGCAGGATGTACCAAAGAGCCTCCTGCATGTTTATTGGCGGCGAAAAAGCGCGCAAACTTACAGGAAACGGATGATTAAATTTTCTCGAGTATCGCGAGATGCTCGTCCGAGTAACAAGCACCATCGAGTACCCTAATACTCGATCGAGTACCAAGCTCGGACGAGCATGCTCGCTCATCACTAGTCATGACATCATCTGTGTCATGGATACCATATGCATATATAGCTGCATGATGCTTACAGAGCCTGGAGAAGTCAGACACCTAGGAATATACTAACATATGTATTGTACCCCACACTAATGAAATATATAGGAATTGCATACAGGTCAATGGACAGTGGGAAATAAAATAAAAAAATAAAAAAAAAAGTAACTTTCTCTCCCATTCACCCCTTCTGTTCTCGGAACTGAATGATGGCGCCATCTGCTGGCCAAAAGTAATACTAAACATCAACACGCCTGAGCCAGTGTAACACGTTTTATCGCCTAGTAACTGCTAAGACCTGTACTGCTACACATATAATATATTTTGTAATAACACTTTTCACGTCTCATTACATCTAAAAAGAAAGCGACGTCGCAATGGTATATAGATGTATTATTCTTACCAACTCAAAGATGGCGACGACAGGACTTGTGCCAGTAGATGGACTACTTCCGGTGGATGTCCTGACGTCACTTCCTCTGTGTCACTCTATCATGGCGTCTTCTCTCAGCGGGATGTTCTCCGGTCAGCCGCCTGGTCCTCCGCCGCCCATGCAGCCTGGAGCCGCTGCCGGGCTCATGTCCACTCCTCCCGGGCCCAAGAACCCGAACAGCACCCTGGTGGACGAGCTCGAGTCCTCGTTCGAGGTACAGTATGACCGCTCACTGTGCCGATCTCCAGCCTGCAGCTGTCATTGCATGCTGGGAGTTGTAGTTTTTCAGCAGCTGGGGAGACAGTGATTGAGGCGTTGCCGTAAAGCCTCTATAGTGGTCTGTGGCTGATAAGAACTACAACTCCCAGCATGCAATGAGATGGCAGATGTGGTGTCTGTACAGCTGGAGGACTGCCCTCTGTATAATACACCATTCACCCTGCATACATGGCTGTACTGTCCGCCAACATATAGGCTGCCCCCCAGCACTCACCCCATGTGTATGTGGAGGAACACAGCCCCTTATTATCACACCTTCTCAGCCATAGACTTCTACATTAGTCACAGTAAGGAATTAGCACTGTTAGGATGTTCCTGGACTTTATTATGTAGAGGCCATGTTATATATATAATCTAAGCTGTTATTCCCCATATACAGGAGCTCTGCACTGTTCAGAAGCCCAATAATATATCAATGGAGGCTATGTGCACAGTCATATCACAAATAAGGTCACACAGACAACCCCTACACTTACACGCACAGGTGCCATGATGCCATGTTCAGTCATTTACTTACATATATATCCGCAGCAGATCCTGAATGTGTTAGTGTACACTAAAATGTAGTGTTTTTGTCTCACTAGGCGACCTAGTAACCATTTACTGCATCCTGGTCCCAGTACAGGGAGGTGGTGACACAGGGAGACCTCATCCGTGAATCACAGTAGATGCTGTGGTCAGTAGTGACTATGGCATTTAAAGAGTTAAAGTGACTGTACCACCAGGCCCAGGCTGAAGCACTGGAGGTGGGCCGATCTGCCCCCAGTGGGAAGAAACCCCAGCCCCTCCATGATGTGACTCCATTAGAATCAATGGAACCCTATCATAGAGGGGCTAGGGTTTCCTCCCACTAAGGTTGGGTCAGCCCGCCTCCAGTGCTTCAGCCTGGGCCTGGTGGTACAGTCACTTTAAACTGTTGAGATCTGAGTTGTCTCTGATCTTGGAGGGTTTCATAATTGTGCTTAAAAGGGAACTCCAGATAAGAAAAACAGGAAGTGAAGAAAAATGGCCCCTGTGCCAATTCACATTGACTCCTGCTCCTTCTGCAACCCCCCCCCCCCCCCCTCCCCAGGAGACAAATCTTCCATGCCTCTGTCTCACATTGTGTGTGTTTGCTGAGCACAGGCTGATGTTGCAGACAGGGGGCAGGGTGTGATGTCACTGGAGGCTTGGCTGGATCCCCCAATCCCCTGAGTGATTCCCCATCTCTGACCAGCCAGAAGCAGGTGTAGCACTAATTTTACTGATTGTAATGGGTGGGGACTGTGATGATCACATGAGGGAAAGCATTGCATTCTGGGAAATGCTAAACCAGGAAGGACAGAAACACAAAACAGAGCAACCCCCCCCCCCCCCCCCCCCCCAAACAAATGGATTTTTGGTAGTTTCAAAACTGGGTTAGATAGGTAAGTAATGCTTTATGCTTCTGCAGAAGTTTAATTTTTTTTAACCTCTACCTGGAGTTCCAATATCACCAGGCATACATGTAACATGAAACTCTGTAATAGGTTTTATGTACTAAAAGAGTTTCCTTCTGGACTGAAAAAAGCAATCTCCCAGCCTCCCCTCTCACTGCAGAAGAAGCAGGATTTCTGTCTCCATTATGTGGCTATGGAGAGGGGAGGGGCTGTTAGGAGTGACTGAGCACGGAGCAGTCCTGCACAACACCCTGCAATCTTCTCTCAGTAAGTTCATAGATAAGCACTGACCTTTCTGACCCCAGAATCCAGCGGTTTAGGTGCCCAGAGAGTCTACAAACAGCTGACCTTCATGTCACCTCTTCCTGCTCCCTCGGCCCCTCCCCCCTCCATAAGGATAGAATGGAGAGAGCAGAGCCCGTCTTCACTGGCTTCTCTGTAATGAAGACGAGTTTGCCTGATAATGCACAGATAAGAAGTCAGGGGGGGCGGCTGGGAGATTGCTTCTTGAGTACAGAAGGAGGCTTTTTTGGCTAATAAAACCTATTATAGAGTTTCTTAAAATTGCTTATACTACTGATTTCTGCAATAAAAATATGACAGTTACGCTTTAACCTATATCTGTGGGCCTGAGGGTGTATGTTGGGTCGGCCCATGTCCCGCAGAAGCTTTATGAATACCGCAGTGATAATCATTGTTCTCTTTTCTCTTTCAGGCGTGCTTTGCTTCTCTTGTGAGCCAGGACTATGTGAACGGCACCGACCAGGAAGAGATCCGCACTGGTAATGTAGATGTTGGTGCTGTAGTGTTTGTTGCTTAACATAATTTCATTCCATGTTGTCATATCGAGGCCTGTTTGTCTATTTTTCATCGGTATTTACCTTTCTTTTGTTAAAGGATCCCTTTTTTATTGCTGGTTTTGCAATGTTAGAGAAATTCAAATGCTAAAATTTTTAAATAATATGCACATGCCTGTGAGCTATACAGACAATGTACGTATGGTGTACCTGTCACTACTACTGCTGCTGCTGGATCAGTGGTGAATTAAACTCTGCACCCAAATGTTCGGATCTCCATAGCTACAACCACATCATGACGGAAATGCAGGTGCAAAGTCGAAATCAATGCAGATTAGGGATGCACCGAAATATCGATACTGCTATCGATATTTCAGGCTAAAAAAGGGTCAATACCAGGATTTCCTGGTATTCTATACTTTATGCTAAGATGCGTAATAGAGCAGCTTAACATAAAGTATAGCGCAGAGAACACGACCGGCGGCTATCTGAGTGCTGGCCATGTTCTCTGTGTCGCCTCCAGCACCCTGGTGTCGCCTCTTCCGCAAGCTCTGCTCCCCGAGTCGGCAGGTCGGTATTTGTTGATCTGGAGAGAGAGATCCTGAGGAGCTGAGCGTTTGTCTGGAGAGCAGCGCAGGTCCTGGTATCACTGGCAGCAGGAGAGGAGCGCACACACAGGAAGCAGAGGTGACCCATAGATGACCCGAGAGATAACCAGGGGAAGACAGGTCTGTCGAGCGAGTGACACTGCCTGGACTGCAAGTGAGCAGCTATGCGCACTGCCCCCGAATGGGGCAGCAACGGGTTAACCACTGTGGTGCCGGATGACATTGCAGGGGCAGGGAGCTGTCAGTGTGCTGGGCGCTGTCTACATTGTGCAGCAACTCTGAGATGAAAAACAGGAGAGCGGCTGAAAGTTACTAAAGTGGCTGCATGGCCTGCCGGGAAAGTGACACTGCCTGTCAGGAGAGGAGGGGGCTTAACTATAGGGGAGGGGTCACAGCAGCACAGGGGATGTCAGGAGAGGAGGGTGCAGATCTATAGGGAAGGTCCCAGCAGCACAGAGGATGTCTGGAGAGGAGGGTGCTTATAGGAGAGGTCACAGCAGCACAGAGGATGTCAGGAGAGGAAGGAGTGTGCTGATCTATAGGGGGGGCGGTCACAGCAGCACAGAGGATGTCAGGAGAGGAGGGTGCTGATCTATAGGGGGGGTCACATCAGCACAGAGGATGTCAGGAGAGGAGGGTGCTGATCTATAGGGGAGGTCCCAGCAGCACAGAGGATGTCAGAAGAGGAATGTGCTGATCTATAGGGGAGGTCACAGCATCACAGAGGATCTCAGGAGAGGAGGGTGCTGATCTGTAGGAGAGGTCCCAGCAGCATGGGATGTCAGGAGAAGAGGGTGCTGATCTATAGGGGAGGTCCCAGCTGCACAGAGGATGTCAGGAGAGGAAGGAGTGTGCTGATCTATGGGGGGGGGGTCACAGCAGCACAGAGGATGTCAGGAGAGGAGGGTGCTGATCTATAGGGGAGGTCCCATTAGCACAGAGGATGTCAAAAGAGGAATGTGCTGATCTATAGGGGAGGTCACAGCATCACAGAGGATCTCAGGAGAGGAGGGTGCTGATCTGTAGGAGAGGTCCCAGCAGCACAGAGGATGTCAGAAGAGGACGGGGCTTGTTGTGTATATCTGGTTAATGTGTTCCCTGTCTGCTTCTGTTCTTCTCAGGTGTTGAGCAGTGCATTCAGAAGTTCTTGGATGTGGCCAGACAAACAGAATGTTTCTTCTTACAGAAAAGACTACAACTATCTGTTCAAAAGCCGGAGCAGGTTATTAAAGAGGTAAGTACCTTACTGTGATAACCCTGCACTCTCATCACTACATGACTGGCATACAGAAGCAGGGTATTTTTTATAGTAAGCTGTCTAATCCTAAAGGGATTCTCCAGGACTTAACCATCCATGGTTAATATAAAGTACCACCATTGATTGGAGCGGTGCTTCTCGTTTCCAGTTCTTAGGCCTCACCAACAGGTCATGTTTTGAGGATTTCATAAGTATTTTGCAGGTGATATAATTATGTTTAAAACATGACCTGTTGTTGGGCCATAAGGACTGGAATTGAGAAGCACTGAATTAGAACAATGAAGGAGGCCAGTTGCTACTTTTGTAAATCGCATTCCCTTCATTGTTGACATTGACCATACAGGCAACAGTCCCATTGAAGTACCAGGCATGGCCGCACTCGTACATCCAGTGCTTTACCTACAGTATGTGAACTTTGCAAGAATTGAGCACAAAATGGAGAAGGCATAAAAAAAGCTATGCAAGGGCCTGTTCAAAGCAACTGATGATCAGTTTTTCCTGTAGTGTGTTTACCATTAAAAATCAAAAGAACAGGATCCTATTGTAAGTTAATGGGGTACGTCTGTTGTAAGACTGATCTAGCTTTGCAGCCACAAGGCAGGTGTGAACAAAGCTATACCCACCTGAATATAACGGCATATCCACACAGTATGTTATAATTGTCCCCTAAAAGCACGTCCTACCTCTGGGGCCTGGACCTATTTGTAGATCCAGGGCTTTTTGGCCCCATTCAACCCGTTCATAGCTGCCAGAGGTGGTCGGGAAGCAGAAAATGGCCAAATGTGGCAAGTTACACAATTTGTCTAACTCCAATTGACTTTAATATGAGTTGTACAAATGGCATAGCCCACCAGCTGCATTGTTTGTAACTCTTCGAGTTACCTCTAGCGTGTGTGAGGAGGAGGCTAAACAGGGAGCCCTCGGTCAGAAGATAGGTTGGGCTCGTATCGAGGTGACACTTACGGCAGATCCACAGGACATGCCATACATGCCCCAGATGGGTATACCACTTAATTGTTTTTGCCTATTTTTACTTTTCTTTACTCTTGGGTCCTATTCACATGTTGAATTTCAGTGATTTTTGACACATTCAGCTAAAAAGAATTTGCATTGAAAACTGCTTGCGTAGGTCCATCCTGATGCAGTTTCCTCTTAAATTTGAGAATCCTGCAAGATGTCCCTTTGTTTCTAAATTAAATGCACTGTACAGTATATGTTTATGCCCTTTTAGATACTGGAAATCCAGTTCACCCACTGTCCATAATTTACATCCTCTTAAATGAGGCAACTGCTTATTGCCAATTGTCAGCTGGCTGCAACTTTAGTTGTCGGCATGGTTTGATGGCAGTAAGCCTCCCCTGCCAGGTAGCACAGTTTGGTTTTTAGCCCAAACTAAAAGCTTTTCAAAGAAAGGAGTCACCTTTTTATTTTTGCCTTTTCAGGATGTGACAGAATTAAGGAGCGAGCTGCAGAGGAAGGAAGCGCTCATTCAGAAGCACCTGACTAAATTACGGAGCTGGCAACAGGTTTTAGAAGAGATCAATGGCCAACATAAGAAGCCAAGTGAGATGGCACAAGGGCCTCTTGCGTTTTTGGAGCAGGCTTCTGCCAACATCCCTGCACCAATGAAGCCAACGTGAAGCAGCTTTGAAGACATCTTGTAAAGAATATTTCTATTTTTCCTTCTGACTTCTTTTTGTACTATATTTTGTAAAGAATTTTTGTTTTTGGATGGTAAAGATTAATGGTGACTTTTTATGCCACAATTCAATTAAAAATATCTCTCTGACTCACTGTTGTACTTCATTTGTTTCCTCATGTCAAAAACTCCCAGTGCTGTTATAGGCAGTATGGAGACTCTTCCATTACCTCTTAGGATACATATATCTCAGATTGAGAAGTGTATGTGGACTCTGGTTAATATACTTTAAGAACAGCAGCTGTGGGCCACAGTCTTGTACTACTACTGCTTATTCTATAGTTATTCTTGTAAGACCAGCTAATAAACTATTAATATATGAAATTGTAGCATTGGGGGGGGGGGTGCGTCAACTTAATTAATGTATACTTACCAGTCCTCATGCCTCTTTAGAGCCACTTCCGGGTCTCGCTGACAACTGTGGTTTTCAGCTGGAATCTGGGTGCATCACTTTCCCAGCTCCTCCAGCTGCAACGCCCCGTCCTGTATTGAAAATAAAAGACAAGTTTTCAATCCACATCGGTGCTAAAAAATTAGTTTTTCTCTTTTCGCCCTATGACTGCACCCCTGGAGAGGACCACCTCCTACTCCCATTGGACAGGAAACAGAACACTGGACCTTAAAAGAATCGCCTCCTCTCACCAACACCAGTTACTGTTTCCTGTCCCAGGGGAGCAGGACATGGAGGATGTCTCCTCCAGGAGGACCTTTCATGAGGCTTACCGGATCCCGAGGCGTCCAAGCCTGAAGACTGATGCCCGTCCAGCACCTCCACTTGACGGGCCCCGCGAGTCCTCCCGGCCCCTCTGGCGTCCTTCCAGGCGAGTGCTGCAGCCGGTGTGCGCACGCGCGAACAGGGGGACGTGATGACGTACTGACGTCAGACGCAACGTCCTTACGTGTCGCGGCGCACTCCTGGAAGCCGTGATGATGCCGGACGGTGCTTCCGGAGGGGGGATGTCCCTATAGGCCTTGTTCAATAGGCCCAGGCCTCTGCCTGCCGGGATGAGACTGCGGGAGGGTGTGCCGCATCAGCGCCGGGGCGGGGTCAGCCAGCCCTGGGTGCGTTTTGGCGCCATATTTAAAACAAGCAGCAAGATGGCTCAGAGTGCTTTGCACTTGCATAGTGAGCCTGCTGCTAAGTTTTGGTTGCTGTGCCAGTTGTGGGACCTAAGACCAATCCTGGGTCAGATGGAGTCCCAAGGCGCTGAACAATCCCAGACCTCTGCTACTGAAAATCCAGCGGTATGGTGGGGTAAGAGGGGTTTTCCCCATATCATATTAAGTTACACTATCTTATCAGAATATTATGGTTTATATTTTAGGGGGAATCCTCTAAAAAGGAGCGTACTAAGATTAAAGAGTGTCCGGTCTGCAGAAAGAGGCTTAGTAGTACATACAATAAGACCTTGTGCGGGGGGTGCATGAACCGAGTATTAGAAGATCAAGGACCATCCTTTATTAGAAACATGAGAGACATGGTTAGGCGAGAAATCAGGGCTTCCTTACCTTCTCGCTCTACTTCCTCTGAGACTCCTGAAGTCATATAATCCATCTGATGACAGAGAAGCAGCCTTTCATACACTGGATGTTAGACGTACATTATTACACTATCTTGACGTGACTAGAGATTGGAGACAGACGGACAATCTCCTCATATCCTTTCAGGGGAAGAACAGGGGTAAGGCAGCTACCTCGCAGACCATTGCCAGATGGGTGAAACAGGCTATTGGGGAATGCTATAAAATCAGTGGGAGGGATATCCCGGTAGGGTTTGGAGCACACAACCAGATCAGTAGCCACTTCCTGGGCAGAGAGGGCATCTGTCCCACTAGAACAGATCTGTAGGACCGCTACTTGGAGTACTCCACACACCTTCTTTAAACATTATAGGCTACAACTGTCCTCAACAGAGGATTTGACGTTTGGTAGAAGAGTGCTTCACACAGTTTTCCCTCCCTAGGCGGGGGAAAAATTCCTAATCTAATCTCCAGGGGTGCCGTCATAGGGCGAGAAGAGAAAACAAGAATTACTAACCGGTAATGTCTTTTCTTTGAGCCCATGACGGCACCCCGCCTAATACCCGCCCCCTATAAGATCTGACATACCTTGACGGAGTTAATGTATGGTTAATGTATATACTCTATTTAAAAAAAATAAATAAATATATATATATATATATATATATATATATATGTGTATATATTATATGACATAGATTGTATTCTACGTTGTGTTTGTTAAATATTCGCTCCTAGGATCCTTGCTAAAAACTGGTGTTGGTGAGAGGAGGCGATTCTTTTAAGGTCCAGTGTTCGGTTTCCTGTCCAATGGGAGTAGGAGGTGGTCCTCTCCAGGGGTGCAGTCATAGGGCGAAAAGAAAAGACATTACCGGTTAGTAATTCTTGTTTTTTGGACGCTGAACTTCTGCTTCGAAGTAATTCAAGCACCTGTGTATTTTTCGGTGTGTGGATGCAGTTGGCTTGTTGCATGTTTGTGGATCCAAGAATCATTCTTTGGGTGTGCGCTGTTTTCTTATTTTAAATTTATTTTCTTTTGTGTATATTCAATTTCCTGAGTTCAATCATATTGCAATAATTTACGGATGTTGGGGGCGTGGCTTGAGCATGGCCGAGTGAAGACGTGCTTTCTTTCAGCTACGGGCGCTGCTCCTCATTAACGGCACCCAGATCATTCACAGCCCTGCACAGGGATGCCCTATTTAGGGCCAAGAAGACTCCTGCAACCCCAGTGGTATCCCCCCGGGCCTCTATCGCCCGTTTTGCCCGCTCCCTGCCGCCTTTCCCCAACTGCTGCCTCAAGCGGCACCAAGATGGCCGCTGCGCCCACCACCAGAAAAGCTGCTCAGAAGTCGAGCCTCGCCTTCCCCGACCTAAGCCAGCCGCTCCCGGAGCTCCTCCGGTCCCAGGGGATGCCCGACATACCCTCTATGTCATCCAACTGGGACCCGCTAACTGCCTTGACCCCGGCCGCCCTGCTGACTGAGGTGAAAAGCCTGCTGCAGGCTCTCCCCAAACGTGCCGAGCTTACAGCACAGTTGTCCTGCATGGAGAAGCGCCATGTTAAAGACATGGCGGAGCTGAAAACGGCATTGACTGTTATAAACTCTTCTATCTCCACTCTGGAATTCCGGCAGTCTGACGTGGACAAGGTGGTGACCGCTGTGGCCCCCCCGCGTGGAAGCCCACGACTCAGTCCTACGGGACCTGATTTTTCATGTGGACGACATTGAAAATAGAGGTCGCTGCAATAATGTTAAAATACGCGGCCTCCCGGAGGACATCGGAGCAGACCGCCTTGTGGATGCAGTGAGATCCATCTTTAATCAAATACTTGGGGGATCCGGAGGACACGCATATAGAGATGGAAAAGACGCACCGAGTGGCCAGACCCCGCACTCAGGATCGCAACCGCCCTCGAGACGTCCTGTGCTGTGTCCATTACTACCAGCAGGAGGAGTCTCTGCTGCAACGCGCTTGGAAAGTGGGCACCCTGGACTATCATGGTGCCGAAATCACCCTGCTCCTGCATTTATCCTGGGGCACCCTGGCTATGAGGCGCCTCCTGCACCCCCTCTTGGACGCGATCCGGAATGAGGGAGCCTTCTACCGTTGGGGATACCCCTTTTATCTAATTGTGAGACGTGAGGTGAGTGAAAGGTAGCCTTAGCATTATTTTCAGCTTTTAAATGGACTTTCTCTTCTCACCTTCACGACGGCACCATAGGAGGATGGGTTGTACCCTAGGGACAGGAAAAAGCACGAGAGGTTAAAAGCCCCTCCCCTTCCTCCCAGCACCAGTGCTTTTTCCTGTCCTGCTAGGGCAGACACGAGAGGGGGGGATCCGAGTGAAGGTGAGAAGAGATCCCCCAAGAAGATAGACTAAAAGGGCAAGGGTCGATCGGGGCTCAGGTCTCCTTCCTCCCTCCCCCCTTTACCAATGGGTCCGTCGTCTTTCGAGACCTCGCTCCGGGATCGGGACTCGCGCGGGCGACCGCAGGCTGATGGCGTCCAGCAGCACGAGGTAACCGGGGGATTACGCTCCTGTTGCTCCCTGGTAAGACGCCTTCCGGGTAGAGCGTATCCGGCAGGGAATCCCGGAAGTGCGTCATGGCGTTACATTGTTACGCCGGACCACGCAGGTGATGCACACACGCCGGAACTTGCGTCACTGCACTTCCGGTAGGGCGCCATCATTCAAAAGGATGGCGCGAGCGGTTCGAATCATCTTCTATGGAGATGGATTCCTCCGCTTCAGAAGAGACTGCCTCGGCGGTAACCGTAAGTAACCCCCATCAGTCATGCTTCCGTGTGCTACCCTATGTTTTGATATTCAGGGGTCACCAAGGGTGATAGATACACCACTATATAAACTGGTGTAGGGAATACATTATACTGATGGACTCTTGGCTCTCATATTTAGGAGACTAAAGAATCCAAAGCAGCATCCTCCTCTGCAGGCAAGAAAGGGACGCAGGGAAAGAGATGTGTGTCATGCAACAGCAAAATCCCATCAAATTATAAAAAGAATATATGCGCAGGATGTATAGGGGATATCATTAAGAAGGATAGATCTTCCTTCCTCAAAGACATCAGGAAGATGATGAGGGATGAAATCTCAGCATCCATGGCCAAAGCTCCAGTAGCCTCTCCTCCAGCTACTCCTCCTCAGGCTATTCCCCCTCCAGCTATCCTGCCCCAGGACATACCTCCAGCAGTCCTTCCTACACCTCCTGCTGCCCCTACGGGGGACACCACACCTGTAATAACACAATGTATAGACCCTGGACCCCTGACGTCAGGCTCTATGGATTCAGGATCACTTATATCTATGTCCTCCTCTAAACGTAAAAGACATTCATCAGCATCCTCATGTGAATCTGGTCAGATTTCCGAATCTCTAGATCTAATGACTGATGAAACTGAATACAAGGAGGAAACCAAAAAATATTTATTTTCCTCTGACCATACACTCCCACTTCTTAGAGCAGTAAGGAGTGCTTTGGGATTTGAGGAGATTGAAGAAGAAGTTACAGCGAAAAACCAGATGTTTCAGGGTCTTAAACCTAGGAAAAAGCTGGTCTTTCCGGTACACGAAACTCTTCAGTCACTTATCTCAGACGAATGGGCTGACCCTGAACGTAAACTACAGGTTCCAGGCGAAATTAAGAGACGCCTCCCATTTAGCGAAGAAGATTCCGCTAACTGGGGAGAGATTCCTTTGATTGATGCCCAGGTTGCCAAAGTAACAAAAAAGACACTTTTGGCATTTGAGGATTCGTCACAATTAAAGGACCCTATGGACCGAAAGGCAGAAAGCTTACTCAAGAGGTCCTGGGAGACAGCCTCATATTCAATCAAAAATAACATAGCATCCACCTGTGTGGCAAGAGCACTACACCTGTGGATAGGCCAGTTAGAAGAACATCTGAATAGTGATTGTTCTAGAGAAAGAATTATAAATTCTCTTTCTTTACTAAAAGATGCAACAGCCTTTCTATCTGATGCTACGGCAGAATCTGTGAGGTTTGCCGCCAAAGATGGGGCACTAACAAATGCAGCACGTAGGGCTCTCTGGTGGAGATCCCACGTCAAAAGTGAAGCTGTGTAGTATTCCCTTTAAGGGGAAATATGTATTCGGATCTGCCCTTGACACTATTATTGAGAAAAGCGCAGATAAGAAGAAAGCAATCCCTGAGAACAAAGCTCCCCAGAAGAAAGAGCAGTTCAAGAAGCCGAGATACCAAGAACCGTATCGTGGCAAAGGGAAGGGAGGTCGTTGGAGCTACCCGAAAGGAGGCAGGGGGAAAAATATTTTTTACAGTCCCCGGCCCTCCCAAGATAAACAATGACCTCTGTCCAGTAGGGGGGAGACTGTCGGAATTCTCAAAAGCCTGGAACATCATCACAGAGAACAACTGGGTGTTAAATATCATCAGGGACGGATACCAAATAGAGCTTACTCATCCCCCTTCAAAAAGATTTGTCATATCCTGACAGTCTCCAGGTCCCCTACAATCAGAGATGGTGGCGAGTGTTCTAAAACTCCACCAAATGAAGGTCATTTCACCTGTCCCTCGGAAAGAGAGGGTCAGGGCATTATTCAAGTCTCTTCCTTGTCAAGAAGCCAAACGGATCATACCGTCTAATAAATCTAAAACCACTAAACAAATATGTGAAGTATATAAAGTTCAAAATGGAGTCAATAAAATCCACCACTCCATTGATAGCCAAGAACGCCTGGATGATCTCAATAGATCTCCAGGATGCATACTATCATGTACCAATTCATACTCAGTCCCAAAAATACCTAAGATTTGCCATAATGATAAACAAAAAATTATGCCATTTCCAATTCAGGGCCCTTCCATTTGGAATATCATCAGCGCCCAGGATATTCAGCAATATTATGGCAGAAGTAATATCCTTTCTCCACTTACAGGGCATAAACGTAGTGGCATACTTAGACGATCTATTGATAGTAGCGGAATCCCGGGAGAAAATAAAACGGGACCTAGAGAATACTCGCAATCTGCTCCAATCTCTGGGGTGGATTATAAACGACAAGAAGTCGGACCTAGTCCCATCTTCCAAGAAAATCTTTCTAGGGATCCTCCTGGACTCAGATCACCAGATGTCTTTTCTCCCAGAAGTGAAGATAAAAGATTTAAGGGAAAAAATTCAGAAGTTCAAGGAGAAGTCGCGCCCTTCAATCCGGGAAGCAATGTCCGTTCTAGGTTCGATGACAGCCTGTATTCCGGCGGTACCTTGGAGTCAGGCTCACTCCAGGACACTACAATCCCAAATATTGAAGGTGTGGAACAAAAGACCCATGGGTCTCGAAAACAAATTTTGCCTTACTCCTCAGGTCAGATCCTCTCTCCGCTGGTGGCTTTCCCAACAAAACCTGGAGAAAGGGACACCTTGGAATCCCCAACCGAAATGCATCATGAGAACAGACGCAAGTCAGTACGGTTGGGGAGCCCAAGTAGGAACGCAGTTTTTTCAGGGTACCTGGGACCAAGAAACTCTGAAACAATCATCAAACCTGAGAGAACTCAAAGCAGTACAGGTTTCCTTAATATCAGCTGTAAATATCTTGCAGGGTGTTCACGTACACATCCTATCAGACAATATGACAACTGTGGCACACCTGAGACATCAGGGAAGCGCCAAGAAGAATCGGCTATGGAAAATTTCACAACAAATATTTTCCTGGGCAGAAACCAAGCTATTATCCCTTTCAGCAACACACCTAAAGGGAACGGAAAATACCCAGGCAGACTTCCTCAGCAGGAACGAAGTTCACCCGGGCGAATGGTGCCTGAAAGACCACATATTTCAACAACTAGTGGAACGCTGGGGCCTGCCCCAGATAGATCTTTTTGCCAACAGAGGGAATCGAAAGGTAAAAAAATTTTTTCTCTCTGAACCCAACAGATCACCCTACAGGAGTGGATGCCTTAACTCAGAGATGGCATTTCAGGATGGCATATGGGTTTCCTCCGATCCCCTTAATACCAAGAGTTCTCCAAAAGATCCGAGAAGAGAGTCTGAAAATAATCCTTATAGTCCCTTACTGGCCCAGAAGGGGGTGGTTCGGACTTCTCAAATATCTAGCGATAGAAGATCCAATTCTTCTTCCACAGATTCCAGATCTATTAATGCAGGGCCCAATAACACATCCAGATCCACAAAAACTTCATCTCTCTGCTTGGATCCTGAAGAGTTCATGCTAAGAAGTAAAGGGTTATCGGAATCAATAATCTCTACCCTTATGAAAAGTAGGAAAAAGGTTACTGCTTCTATATACCTCAAAGTATGGAAAGTCTTTAACTCATGGTGCCAGACTCCTCCTCAATTCCCTGCAGACCCAAATATAGCCCAGATCTTGGACTTCCTACAAGCAGGTTTATCTAAGGGCCTCAAGCCTGCTACATTAAAGGTCCAGGTTTCGGCACCATCAGCAGTTTATGATACGGATCTAGCCAATCACCGGTGGATCAAAAGATTCATTCGAGCAGCTACAAGAATAAATCCCACAGTTAAAAACACACATCCACCTTGGGATTTGAATGTGGTTTTGGAAGGACTAACAATGACTCCCTTCGAACCTATCGAGGAAGCAAACCTAAAGTCTCTCTCCTACAAGACAGTCTTCTTAGTAGCTATCTGCTCGGCCAGAAGAATAGGTGAGATTCAGGCCTTAACGATACGGAAACCTTACTGTACAATCTCAGATGACCGTATAGTTTTGAAGACGGACCCCTCCTTCCTACCTAAGGTGGTCTCCAGCTTCCACAGGTCCCAAGATGTCATACTTCCCTCCTTTTGCCAAAACCCCAAAAATCATTTAGAAAGGAAATTCCATACCCTAGATGTACATAGAACGGTCCTACAATACATCGAGACAACCGCACCTTGGCGGATAGATGAAAACCTCTTCTTACAATTCCTAGGGAAAAATAAGGGAAAAAAGGCATCTAAGAGTACTATTGCCAGATGGATCAGGAACGCCATCACACAGACCTATCAGTCTCAAAATCTTTCTTCTCCAATTAAAATACGAGCCCACTCCACGAGGTCAGTCTCAACCTCTTGGGCTGAAAGAGCATCTGCCTCTATAGAGCAAATCTGCAAAGCAGCAACATGGTCGTCTCCTCATACATTTATACGACACTACCGGCTGCAACTACAAAGCGACGAAGAATTGTCGTTTGGACGCTAAGTTCTTCAAGCTGTAGTCCCTCCCTAAGGTAAATTGTTGGTATTACTCCTATGGTGCCGTCGTGAAGGTGAGAAGAGAAAATAGGATTAGTCCTTACCGGTAAGCCGGTTTCTTTGAACCTTCACGACGGCACCAGTAACCCTCCCTAGTATTGTATATGTTATATGATACTCACGTGTTGCTAGAATTACTGTTACAAAGGCACTGGTGCTGGGAGGAAGGGGAGGGGCTTTTAACCTCTCGTGCTTTTTCCTGTCCCTAGGGTACAACCCATCCTCCTATGGTGCCGTCGTGAAGGTTCAAAGAAACCGGCTTACCGGTAAGGACTAATCCTATTTTCACCACAGATAGTGAGGCTCAGGCATCCTCTTGGTCAGTCTGGTGAGGCCCAGGCATTGCCTTGGTCTGTTGGGTGAGGCTCTAGTAGAAATAGTTTGAGAAGCACTGCTGTAGGCAATATATGTACCTCTATTCTCCATTTATGTATCTTTGTTCTTCTGCCCCTTAGCAAACATATTGGGGGATATTTATCAAACATGGTGTAAAGTGAAACCGGCTGATTCTACTTTTCATTCCTCACAGACTCTTTGGTTGCTAGGGGCAATTGAGCCAGTTTCACTTTACACCATGTTTGATAAATCTCCCCATAGTCTCTGTGTTTTTAAGCCACTACTGGTTTTGGTTGCAAAATACTGAGTAAAAATATGGTGTGGGAACATAGTCTTAAAAGGAAACTAGCAGCAGGTTAAAAGCATCTAGCCTACTTTTATGTCCTTTTAGCACACAGGGCTTTAACCCTTTAAGGACATGGCCCATTTTCGTTTTTACGTTTTCGGTTTTTCCTCCTTGTGCATAAAAGGTCATAGCACTTGCATTTTTCCACCTAGAAACCCACATGAGCCCTTATTTTTTGCGTCACTAATTGTACTTTGCAATTACAGGCTGAATTTTTGCATAAAGTACACTGCCAAACCAGAAAAAAATTCAAAGTGTGGTGAAATTGAAAAAAAAACCGCATTTCTTTTATTTGGGGGAAATGTGTTTTTACGCCATTCGCCCTGGGGTAAAACTGACTTGTTATGCATGTTCCTCAAGTTGTTACGATTAAAACGATATATAACATGTATAACTTATATTGTATCTGATGGCCTGTAAAAAATTCAAACCGTTGTTAACCAATATACGTTCCTTAAAATCGCTCCATTCCCAGGCTTATAGTGCTTTTATCCTTTGGTCTATGGGGCTGTGCGAGGTGTCATTTTTTGCGCCATGATGTGATCTTTCTATCGGTACCTTGATTGCCCATATACGTCTTTTTGATCGCTTTTTATTACATTTTTTCTGGATTTGATGCGACCAAAAATGCGCAATTTTGCACTTTGGGATTTTTTTGCGCTGACGCCATTTACCGTACGAGATCAGGAATGTGATTAATTAATAGTTCGGGCGATTACGCACGCGGCGATACCAAACATGTTTATTTATTTATTTATTTGTTTACTTTTATTTAAAACCTGGGAAAAGGGGGGTGATTCAGACTTTTATTAGGGGAGGGGGCTTTTTACTATAAACAACACTTTATTTTATTTTTTTACACATATACTAGAAGCCCCCCTGGGGGACTTCTAGTATATACACTTGGATCTCTCATTGAGATCTCTGCAGCATAGATATGCTGCAGAGATCCATGAGATCGGCACTCGTTTGCTTTCGGCGGCTGCAGCCGGAAGTAAACGAGTGCCGAGCCGGGGACGGCGCCATCTTGGACGCGTCCCCGGCCGGCATCAGTAACGGAGATCGCTCCTCCGGGACAAGGTCCCGGAGGAGCGATCTCCCCCACTAGACACCAGGGAAACGTTGCCTCCGGTAATCGGAGGCAGCTGTCAACTTTGACAGCTGCCTCCGATTAGCTAATTAGCGGGCACGGCGATCCGACCGTGCCCGCTAATAGCAGCGGTCCCGGGCTACTCGCGGCACCCGGGATCGCGGCACTTCAAAGCGGGGCCGCCGCGCGGCCCCGCTTTGAAGTGCAAGTGAGGACATTTGACGTACCGGTACGTCATATGTCCTTAAGAGGTTAAGCATAAATGTAAGTTTCTTAGGTTGATACTTGGTGCCATTTTTGTGTACCCTGTAGTTTAACCTCTTAAGGACTCATGACGTACCGGTAAGTAGCGGGGCTGCGCGGCGGTCCGATCGCCGCGCCCGCTAATACAGTAATCAGATGCAGCTGTCAAACATGACAGCTGCATCCGATTACCGGACACAGCATTTCCCTGGTGTCTAGTGTTGGAGATCGTTCCTCCGGGATGTTATCCCGGAGGAGCGATCTCCGATACTGAAGCCGGCCGGGGACCGCTCCAAGATGGCTCCGTCCCAGTCTCAGCACTCGTTTGTTTCCAGCTGCAGCAGCCGAAAGCAAACGAGTGCCGATCTCATTGATCTTTGCTGTATATCTATACAGCAAAGATCTAAATGAGAGATCAAAGTGTATATACTAGAAGTCCCCCAGGGGGGCTTCTAGTATATGTGTAAAAAATAAAATAAAGTGTTGTCAATAAAAAGCCCCCTCCCCTAATAAAAGTCTGATTCACCCCCCTTTTCCCAGGTTATAAATAAAAGTAAATAAATAAACATGTTTGCTATCGCCGCGTGCGTAATCGCCCGAACTATTAATTAATCACATTCCTGATCTCGCATGGTAAACGGCGTCAGCGCAAAAAATCCCAATATGCACAATTGCGCATTTTTGGTCGCATCAAATCCAGAAAAAATGTAATTAAAAAGTCGTATATGCGCAATCAAGGTACCGATAGAAAGTAAACATCATGGCGCAAAAAATGACACCTCACACAGCCCCATAGACCAAAGGATAAAAGCATTATAAGCCTGGGAATGGAGCGATTTTATGGAACGTATATTTGTTAACAATGGTTTGACTTTTTTACAGGCCATCAGATAATATATAACATGTATAACTTTTATTGTGTTTTAATCGTAATGACTTGAGGAACATGCATAACAAGTCAGTTTTACCCCAGGGCAAATGGCGTAAAAACAAATACCCCCCCCCCCCAAAAAAAGAAATGCGTTTTTTTTTTCAATTTCACCACATTTTGAATTTTTTTCTGGTTTCGCAGCGTACTTTATGCAAAAATTCAGCCTGTCATTACAAAGTACAATTAGTGACACAAAAAATAAGGGATCATGTGGGTTTCTAGGTGCTATGGCCTTTTAAACACAAGGAGGAAAAACCAAAAACGAAAATGGGCCCCGTCCTTAAGGGGTTAATACATATGCTAATGAGATGGTTTGGTGTACTGGGGGCAGAACTATTGCCCTTAGTGTATCAATCTGCTGCAGCCAACAATCCCCCTTCTAAATAATATTCATCTGGCACTCTGCAATAATGAGCAGTGGAGTGACTTCTCTGCAGGACATCACCCTAACATACATTTATTTATCTCTAAACACATTTTATTGAGAAGGAGCAAAGGTATAAGAACATTATCAAGAGAGACAATAACAAAGGGGACACACAGGTCCCGATATTAAGTACAGAGCTGTAAAGATGTCCTTTGCAATAACAACTGTCATAAAATTTTTAATTTTTTTTGTGCGGTTATAAACTTCTGTGACAAAAGTCCAAGCAAATAAAGATAAACAGAGATCAGAATTTGCGCAATCTTGTACGCAAGCAAACAATTGTGTAAAATGGGGATTTTAGATAACAATAAAAAGTATTATTATATATACATTTAATATAAAAGTATTATATAATAAAATATTTATAACAAGGGGTGGGACAGCCAAGGCAGGTTGTTGCAGTAAGGGCAGTAGTACAGCCCCCAGGGAACCAAACTGCCTCATATTAAAAAAATATGAAGATGGTCTCAGTATCAATGGACTTCCAGATAATACAGTTTAAAATTCTACATAGGTTATATTATACCCCAAGTTTTCTGTACAGGATTAAAAAAAGGTAAACTGATGAATGTCCTAAATGTGGTCTAAGGGAGGCTGGATTTCTGCATATGTTTTGGGAATGTATGGAGTTAAGAAAATTTTGGCTCCAGGTTCATGATAATATTTTAAAATATACAGGTGTGTATGTGGAGCTGGAGCCAAAGTTAAGTATTTTAGGAGAAACCTTGGAGGTTAAAGCAAATAGAAAAACAAAACAGAAAATAATCAGGTTATTGTTCTATGCTAGACTGATTATAACTAGAAGATGGATGGCCCCTGGTGTTCCAAATATTAAAGAATGGGAAAAGTGTATGATAAGATATGAGAAATTTTATATAAGATAAATTTGTTGTATAGTAATCTCTTGGCAGGGGGATGGGAGGGTGGGGCGGGGGGCTCTTTAGAGGGAAATTCTTTGTTCATGTTTTGTGTTCTATTTTGTAAGGTATTTGAAAAAAAAAAAAAAAAAAAAAAGGCAGTAGTACAGCCCCCAGGGAACCAAACTGCCTCATTAGCATATTATTGAACTACAAAAGTACACAAAAACAGCACTGAGGATCAAGATAAGAAACTTAACTTCATCCTTTAGCGTCCTGTGTGCTTTAGGGACATATCAGCAGGTTAGATGCCTTTTAATTACTGCTAGTTTCCCTTTAAGGTCCTTTTATAGGAAGAGGCTAGCAGGTCAACACTTGTTTACATTGCACGTTGGGCATTGTGAATATAGCCTTTAGTTTTGGCTCAAAAACTCTAGTACAAGCCTTAGGCTTTTTTTTTTTTTTAATTCTTTATTTGTGAAGTTCACATGAGTTATATACAGCCGACAAAGCGCATCTCACCCCCACTTCATAAAAACAGAATAAGTAAACAACATTCATATAATAAACAATTCATATAACATTCATATATCAACAACATATAAGTTACAAACCTATAACACAAAACCAGTATAAACCGGAATGGTATCCGTTGTGGGTGGTGACAGAGTCGCTTCACCTAGCCACATCCAACCCACCTTTTATATAAGAGAAGAGTGCTAAGAGCACCCATAGGTGTCAGGAAAGAAAGAGTGAAAGTATGAGCAAGAAAAAGAATGGGGGGGGGGGGGAGAAAGAGGGAGAGACGTGCTGCCAGAGAGCGCGCCACATACCACATCAGTGCGTCGGAATGTCCAGGCAAAGGGAGGGTAAGGCCTCAAGCCATTGAGAAACTACATAGTTAGGTTTATGAAGAACGGAGGAGATCTTTGTTTACCTCAGTTTCCTGAAATTGCATACAGGTCAGCCAAGTGCTGGTAAAACGAGAGTTCTTGTCTTGTAGACTTGAGGTAAGGTCTTCCATGTGCATGAGGTTGTTAATCTTAGCAATCCACAAAGCGATTGGAGGTGATTCCTTTCGTTTCCAGTAAAGGGGGACACAAGCCCTAGCAGCCATGACCAGAAACCTCAGAAGAAAACGTTTATAATGTTTAGTAGACATGTCACGATGATGGAGCAGGAAAAGGGCCGGACCGATAGGATCACTCGGATCACCTCGGTCCAAAAAGGAGTAAGACGTGGGCAGTCCCAAAATGTGTGGAGGAACGTTCCTTCGGCAGAGCCACATCTCCAACATGTAAGGTCTACCTCTGGAATCAGAGCATGTAGACGGGAGGGAACTCTGTACCATCTAGACAGGATTTTGTACCCAGCCTCTTGAAAGCGAGAACAGATGGAAGACTTATGCGTCAGCGTATAAATACGCGTCCATTGTTCAGGGGTAAGTGTCAAGGAAAGTTCCTCCTCCCATTTTACCATTAAGTCTGGAGCTGTTTCCTCCGGCGGGGTCAATAACAGCTGATATGAGATAGAGAGGTTGTGTCTCAGCGAACCACTCTGAGTACAAAGCGTTTCAAAATCTGTCAAGTTGGGTAGGAGTGTGTTTGGTTTTGGTCTAGATGTTAGGAAGTGTCGGAGCTGAGCTGCCCTCCAAGGCCCCAGTGGTCGAGGCTCAGACAAAGCGGAAAGGTCAGCGGAGGTAAGCCAGTCCCTGTTAGCAATAAAGTTTCGAGCGCGAAACTTGTCTCCATTTATCCATTCTGCAAAGACACGGTCATTAAAGCTAGGGACAAAATCTAAATTACCCAATATAGGAGTTAGGGTATAATTTAGAGGGATGACATTTTGTCGCATCACCCTCTCAGAGCACGCACAGATCACCGGGCCAATTGTGGGGTGAGATTTTAGGGACGTAAGGGAGGTGTCAGTGAGCCAGGGTATGCCTCGCAGAGAAATATCGGTAAATGATTGCTCAATTGCGACCCATTGTTTTTTAGTGAAATTGCGGCACCAGTCCAAGACATGGGAGAGTTTGGCTGCCAGGTATTATTTCCATATATTTGGAAGGACTACCCCCCCTCTTTCCTTCGGGCGGTGTAGAAGTTCCCGTCGGACTCTGGCTGGTTTGTTGCCCCAAATGAATTTAATCTGCAAGGAAGTCAAAGATGGTAGGAAGGCTGCAGGTAGGCGGATAGGGAGGCATTGGAAATGATAAAGCAACCGTGGGAGGATATTCATTTTATATATCGCACATCTGCCAAACCAAGTAAACAGACCGGTCGTCCATCGCGTACAGTCCGCTTGAATAGTAGCCAGTAACGGTATATAGTTACATTGATAAAGTTTACTAAGATCGGCAGTCAGGGCTATGCCCAAATATTTGATAGATTCGGGGGCCCATTTAAAGCTAAAAGCTGACTGTAGACCACTAACTGCTGACTTTGCAAGGGAAATATTCAGGGCTTCCGATTTAGCAAAATTAATTTTAAAGTTAGACACTCTGGCATACTCCTCAAATTCTTTCATGAGATTGGGAAGAGAGACCTGTGGGGAGGTGATAAAAAACAATAAATCATCAGCATACGCCGCTATTTTATAATGAGCTCTGCCCACCTGCAGCCCCGCCACATCTTGATTCCCCCGTACCCGGCACAGAAAGGGTTCTAACGTCAGTATGAAAATGAGGGGCGACAAGAGGCATCCCTGCCGCGTACCATTGTAGATAGGAAAAGAAGAAGAAAGAATGCCATTCACCCGAACACAGGCCGACGAGGAAGCATATAGGGACAAGACCCAGCTCAGGAAGTGAGGACCCAGCCCCAGGAACCGGAGTGCCTCTTCCATGAAGGACCAGTTAACTCAGTCGAAAGCTTTCTCTGCGTCAGTCGAGAGTAGCATCATCGGGAGTTTATGCAACAGTGCTTTATGGACCAAATTAACCACCTTCACCGTGTTATCCTGGGCCTCACGGCCTGGCATAAAGCCTGCCTGGTCCGGGTGAATGACATGAGAAAGTAACGGGACCAAACGAGAGGCTAAGATCTTTGAGAATAACTTCAGATCCACATTGAGAAGTGAAATGGGTCTGAAGTTAGCGCAAAGAGAACTGTCTTTGCCTGGCTTTGGAATGACAGTAATATGAGCTTTGGTAGCATCGTGCGGCAGGGATGACCCCTCGACTAAGCAATTGAATGCCTTCAAAAAATGTGGAGAGAGGATGTCCTGAAAAAGTTTATAGTATACCAGACTAAATCGGTTGGGACCTGGTGCTTTACCAGACTGAGTAGATTTTATAGCTCTCTCCAGCTGCACCTCCGATATGGGGGCCTCTAACGCATCAACATCCTCCTGTGACAGTGTGCGCATACCCGAGTTGGAAATGTAATCCCTAATCTTGTCTCTAAAAGAAGAGTCCAACGAGGCTGGATTGTATTTATCAGAGGAATATAGGTCTGAATAGAAGTCCTTGAACACCTCGGCAATCCCTTTCGGGGTATGTACCCGGGAATGGGTGGCCGAGTTAATGTGGGGAACATAGGATTGCAATCTTTGGGCCCTCAGAGCCCTCGCCAGGGACTTCCCACACTTATTACTGTGCTCGTAGTAATGTCGTCGACACTTAGCCAGGGACGCTTTGGCCTTAGATTGCAGCTCATTTTTTAGCAGATCACGTGTCTGAAGGAGAGTCACCCTTCCGTCGTCTGTGGGGTTGGTTTTGTGGGAACATTCCAGGGCTCGAATTTGGTCCAGTAAACGGAGAATTTTAGCTGCCCTTTCCTTCTTAAATTTGCTGCCCCATTTAATCAAGACACCCCTTGCCACGCATTTGTGGGCTTCCCATATTACACCTGGAGCCATATCTGGGGTGACATTGGTCGCAAAGTATTCCAGCAGAGTATTTTTAAGATCAGCTTGGACCGCCATGTCCTTAACTAGGCATGTGTTTAGCTTCCATTGAAAGGAAGGAAATGCAGTCTATGCGAGCATCATGGGCATAGTGGAGATCTCTGTGTTTGAGGAAAAAGTAATCTAATCGGGAGTACATATCCCGTGCCATAGAATAGAAGGAGTAATCACGTTCTCCAGGGTGGAGCGTTCTCCAAACATCTACTAACTGGTGCTCTCGGAGGGCAGCTCCAAAACGCCGTACTGTCGAGGCCGGGAGGTGAGATACCCCTGTGGACGTGTCTGTTCTAGGGTCGAGGGCGACATTGAAATCACCCCCCAGAATCAGGGAACCCTCCGCAAACTCCTCTACTTGTTCAAGGAAGTATTTAGTGATTTGTCCTGTCCGGAGTTAGGTAGGTATAGGGAAGCTAAGGTGTAGGTTACCGAGGCTATCTTACCCTTTACCATCAGTAGTCGGCCTTCTCCATCACTGCGACTATCGAGCAGTTCCCAGGGAAGAGAACGGGAGATGAGAATGCTCACTCCCCTGACCTTCGAATCCGAAGACAGACTATGGTAAATATGTGGGAACCATCTATTGGATAGCCTAAAAGATGAGTCAGAGGTGAGGTGAGTTTCCTGCAAAAAGGCTACCTGGATGTGTCTCCCCTTTAGGTGGTTGAACATGATAGAACGCTTACCAGCATCATGCAGTCCCTTAACGTTGAGGGTACCCAAGAGCAGGTCTCGTTGCGTAGTGGTCGACATCTCATGCACACGAGAGAGCTACATGTCCAGGAAACAAAATTGGAGAGAGTGAGAGCGGGTATTTAGCAGCCTATCCCACACCCACCCGGCAACATGTCGAGGAAGCAGAAAAGGGGAGAAAGAAAAAAAAAAAAAAAGGGGGGGGGGGGGGAAGAGAAGGGAAAAGACAGAGGAGAAGAAGAGAAGAGAAAAGGGGGGAGATAGGTGAGAAAAGAAGCAAGAATAGAGCACTACGTGCAAGTGGGTCAAAAGTCCCACAGAAAGGAAGAGAGGTAGTAGGCAACCATGGGGGAGGGAGCCCGCTACAGCACAGCCTATATAAGGAATAATAATAAACCCTGCATAAATTACAACATAACAGTAGGAAAACAGCAATGTCCCAGAACCGGAGAGAGAGGAGAGAAACTTCGGCAAACGGAATTCTTCAGTAAGAATATGGCCTTGCACTAAGCAAGACACAGGCACTCAGAGAAAGGAAGGAAAGTGATGGGGGGGGAGGCAGGTGCAGAGGGATGAGTAGAGAGATGTGAAAAGATGCATAGGACAATAAGTAGATCAGACAACAGGGGATACAGTCTTACACCTCCCCATCCCTCCCACCACCCCCTCCCTGAGCTAGAGTGAAACTTAGAGGCGGCAACACCTAGAACTACCATGGGACATAAGTCGCATGTTATAGACTTCGAACCTGAGAAAGAGAGATTAACATAAGCAAGTGGCGACTAGGTAGATGATGCCACCAAAAAAAAAAAAAAAAAAAAAACGAACAAAGTTATTGGGCCAATTCACATAACTGGCAACCGCAATCAGGCTTCATCCGGCATGGCTTGAGATAATTCATCTGCCCCCGCTCGCTACGACGTCTCATCTCGGCATCTGACATGCTCCGGACCAGTGCGTCGCCTCTGTGAAGCAGTGTTTTGTGTCTCTTGTCGCCCCAATAGCAACCAGTTAGGTAGAGGGAATGCAGGAATATCCAGAAACTGGAAAAGGGCCTCTTTGTCATCAGGATGTCGGAGCTGGAACGTAGCAGAATCTTTACTGATCACAACATGGAACGGATGACCCCATCTGTACGAAAGTCCTAGTTCACGTAGTTTAGAAAGGAGAGGTTGCAATAGGCGTCTCATGTACAGTGTGCGAGGAGAAATATCCGGGTAGATTTGGAGCACTACTCCTTCATAGTGTATTTGACCATAGTCTCTTACAGCACGAATGATAGAGTCTTTGTCAGTGAAGTAGTGTAAGCGGCAAAGCACATCACGAGGAAAGGCTTGGTCAGCAGAAAAGGCTTTGGATACTCTATGCACTCTGTCCACTACAAATGTAGCATCTGGTGGTCTGCCCGTGAGCATGTTAAAGAGAGTCGTGACTCTAGGGAGTACGTTATCTGCATTGGGTTGTTCAGTGAGGCCTTTGATGCGTACATTATTGCGCCTACCACGATTTTCCTGATAGTCTAGTTGCAGCGCAAGGTTCTGCATATGATGACAGGAACGGTCTGCTTCCATTTCTAAAGCAGTAATCCTGGAGTCCAGGGCAGAACTGAGTGATAGGTGAGTGACATCCTCTCTCACAGCTGCTATAGCTTGTTGTTGAGCCTGCTCTATTCTCTGCACTACTGTGCTAAGATCTTGTTTAGTAGGACAGTGCACAGTGGAGAGAAGATGGCTCCAACTGTTGTGTAGCTGGGGGTGGGGCGTACTGAGAAGATGGCGCCCGCTGAAGTGAGACTTGTGAGGGGGGCCATTGGGGCAGAGAGGTACCTTGTGCGGAGGGGAGCATATCCCAGTCATCTTGCCCAAGTGCCGAGGCTGAGTGGAGCATCTTGCGGTAGCGTCTGCCGGCGGGTCCAGCCGCCATGTCAGCTGGGATGGTTCTGGCGCGTCCGCCTGCTGTGTCCCGGGCGCCATCTTTGATGTTGCGGTGGCGGGGCTCGAGGAGCAGATAAATCGCTCCAAACTCGGGCAAAGGGATGCGGAGCGGGTGGCAGGGTGTCGGGGCTTGTTAGCGGTTCTCCTCCAGCGCCCGTACATCCCCAGGAGGCGGCTGGTAGCAGGGGAATCTCTTTGCCGGCTGTGCTGTAAGCGGAGCTCCGGACACGCACGTCCTTACAGCTCCATGATCAGACCACGCCCCAAGCCTTAGGCTTCTATCACACAGGGGGACATTTTTAAAAGATTCTAATATGTGCAACTATTCTAATGAGGATTGGTGTATATTTTGTTCGAATATCTTTTGACAGATTTATTAAAATGTAGCACTGTCATAGTGAGAGTGTATCGAAGTATAAAGTTGCAGAAAAAAATAGCAAAAAAGGAACATATTGCACAAGCCTTGGCACCTGGTACTGACCAGATGTAAGCCTGCACCTGTTAAAGCAGCTTTTTAAAAGTGGCAAATGATAAATTGGGTGCCAATCCCGGATTATGCCAACTTTTGGGTGAAAGTGGGTTTGGGTTCGTAAATAGAACTTTGACCAAAAATGGATAAAAAATCCAATTGTTCACCTAAAAATAGGCGCAAAGCCCTTGATAAATTCCCCCCACGGTGTGTTTTCTGTATTTTTTCAAAAGCACACACAGCTGTTTTTTGTTTTGTTTTTTAAACTGGCACTGCAGTTTTTATGGCAAAACCAGAAGTGGATTTCAATGGGAAGGAAAATATAAAGGGAGGACTTGTACATCTCTTTTCTGTTGAATCCTCTTCTGATTTCTGACACAAAAACTGCAGTGTTTGTTTCCAGCCTAAAGGGTAGTTTTATATACAACATTTTATTGAAATTCGCCACGACAGTTTTGGATGCAGGTATTTGGCCCAAAGCCAGAAGAGGATGCAGCAGAAGGGAAAAATATAAGGCTGCGTTCACGCGGAGTAAAACTGGTGGAATAACCCATGTCATATTGGCAGTCTTTGGGAGGCTTGCGCGCTTCCGCTCTCCGCGCCTCTTGGCTCAGAAGAATGTCCATTCTTTAGCGTGGAGAGAGGAAGTGTGAGAGCCTCCCATAGACTGCCAGTATGAAATGGAGGCTGGCGGGATTCAGTGGCAGAGAATTCTGCTGCGGAATTCCGCCAGTTTTACTCTGTGTGAACTGGCCCTAAGGCTGCATTCACTCGTCTGTGATATATAGTCTGTAAGCTCACTGTATATCATGGATTGAATTCTTCGCCCCCATACGGAACTCCCTGCATCATAATTCACAATCATGCAGTGATTTTCGAATCAGCTCAAGCACTACACAACTTAGAGTACCTGTCACTAAAAATAACTTTAACTGACATGAGTATCAGTACAGTTATAGTTCTTTAACCTATTCGGAACACACTGCATTATAATAAATTATGATGCAGGGAGTTCGGTAAGGGTGAAGAGTTCAGTCTGTGATACAGTCAGCTTAGGAGCTGTACATCATAGACATGTGTATTCAGTCTAAGGCTTCCAAGACATACATTTAATTTGGCTTGTTTGCAGCTGAAAATAAAATACCACATTTTTTCAGGATTTTTCTCCCCAAAAACAGTGATAAATAATATAGGCCTTTTTATGTGTGTGTTTTTTTCAAAGATATTGCATATTTAGTATTTTTCCACAGATTTCAGCTTACATTTGGCTGCAGTGTTTTAAAGGAAAAAAAAAGACCACATCTTATATTTTTATTGGCAAATGTCTGGTGTAATTCAAGCTTTTCATTTTCAATTTTTTTTTGCATCTACTCTGCAACTCTGTACTCACAATCCAACCCCCCCCCCCCCCCCCCCCAAACCACTTGTAATTTCAGATAGCTGCTTTTAATCCAAGATCTGTCCTGGGGTCCGTTCGGCAGGTGATGCAGTTATTGTCCTAAAAAAAAAAAAACTTTTAAACCTGCAGCCCTGTGTCAAATTGGCGTGGCCTAGATTGTGTGTGCCAAGCTTGGCACTGCCCCTTTATCCCTCCTCCCCGCCCTCCTCATCATTAGGAAAGCCCCTGGGCAGCATTTTTTCCTATTCATCACTCGCCTGAACAGTGCACAGGTGCCATAACGATGCAACACATGTGCAGTGTTCACACAGGTGATGAATAGGAAAACTCCTGCCTGGGGCATTCCTAACTATGAGGATGGGGAGGAGGGACAGAGAGCTAGCCAAGGGCACAGATACTCTAGGCCACACCAATTTGACACAGGGCTGCAAGTTTAAAAATTGTTTTTTAGGACAAATAACTGCATCACCTGCCGAACAGACCCCAGGACAGATTAAAAGCAGCTATCCAAAAGGTACACGTGGTTTGGGGGGGGGGGGGAGGGATCAGATTGTGGGTACAGAGTCGCTTTAAAAACTGAATGAAAAACTGCCACAAAAACAGCATCTAAAAAAAAAATCAAAGTGAAGCCCTAAAAAAAGTCGATCTTAGGGAGAAAATATCTTAATAAAGATGATGAGGAAACGTGCTGAAGTAAAAATAATGCTGAATTTTGCTTACTTAGCTGCTTTATTACAATTGATTATAAAAAATAAAGCCACTAAAATACCCTTAAAATAAAACTCAATATTTAGGCAAGAAAGAACATTGTTCCTGCTGTGAAGGCTTTCAATGTGGAAATGAAGCACTGTTTATTACAACTTCACAAAACAAGGTATAGTGCTTCTGGATATAAAGCTTCTTTTTAACTACTAAATGTTTCTTGACAGGACCCAGCAGTGCTAGACAATGGCTCTAAGAGCACGGGTGTATGCATGATTTTCTTAAGACGGGAGGATTAAAAAAATTGTGCCACACCAAGACCACATATCACTATTAGGGTGCCAACAGTCACACCTTTTTTGTGGTGTTTTTCTTTTCTTTTCTTTTTTATAAGAAATAGAATTAGGATGGCTCTGAAAGTTACTGAAAATTATATATGTATTGATAAACTGCGAAAAAAAAATCTTAGTTAGCCTTTTATTGTATGTAACGATTAACATAGGGCACTTTGCTGAACAAAAAGAAAACGATGATTAATACGGTGAAAAATGTTGAAAAATACGGTGGAGTTCATTCAAGCAACATACACATCAAAAAATCTTTCACACAACAGTAACACTTTAATTTTTCCAGTATATAGGCCTCCTGTAGATAGTTTCCACAACATTTAGACCTCCAGTAGGAGGTTTAAAGGGAACCAATCAGCCCCTTTTGGCTTATGTGGTTCCCTGCATCGCTGGATACTGTTCACGCTGCAGCAGCTTTTTCACAGCGAAAAAGCACTTTAATTACCCACGCACGCTCTGCAGAATGATTGACAGGCAGAGAGCAGTGACTACACACAGGTGGGGAGCCATCTAGATAACTACCTCTACACCTCTGCACCCAAGTTATTACAGTGCTTTGTCGCTGTGATAAAGCTGCTGTTGCAGCCTCGGACAGTATGTCCTGCAAGCTGAACAGCAGCTTTATGCAGTGATGCAGGGAACCATATCAGCCAAAATGGGCTGATTGGGGACTGGGCAGAATAAGAACTGCAGTATTGAGGGTTCAGGGCAGATAAATATCCTTTTTTATCCTCTGTCTTTTTTTTTTAAACACCAATTAAGAGTTCAATAAACAGTTTTTATACTGCCAGAATAATTGCATGTAGTATATACTCAAGAGATAAAGTTACAATTTAAAGTAAGATTCTTATATTCCAGGTGGACCAGCTTTTGCATTCATTTAAAAGGAAGAAGAGGTGACCCAAAGTCATGGCAGGTTTTACTTAGTAAATTAAAGCAGTCCTGCAGAGGTAAAAATGCTCAACAGAAGAACCCAGAAGACTTTACAGCAGTGTTAAAATTGGTGAGCAAAGTTCCAAGAATTCTAATACAAATTTGTATCATTCATTTTGTAATATTTATTTTTTTCTTATTTGCAGATCACAGCTAAAAAGCCAAAATAATGGAATTTCATCTCCCAATGGATTGTCTTCTCACAAACACAGAAACTGTTTAAAAATGCTTGCTCATTTTTAACCTTGTTACATAAAAACACATAAAGCAAGACATAAATTTCATGTTCCCATTTTTAAAAGCTTACAACAATTTGCACTTTTTTGTTTTGTGAATTGCAATAAGAAAAAAAAAAAACCACATCAAATAATTGCACAGCAAAAACAGCACCTACAAACCCAATGTAATGAGTTAATGCATGACAAGAAAAGAGGGTGTTTACGACTTTTCATTTAGAGTGTTTTTTGTATTTTTAACAGCTTTTTGAATATATTTTATTGTACCTTAAGAACTTAAATATCCCATTGTTAGAGCACTTATACATTACACTGCATATTAACGTGTAAAAGAATAATTTTTGTATTTTTCTTACTCAGCTGATTTCAAAGAATTTTTCTATTTGTTTTATAGATCTATCAAAATTAATGTATAGGAGTGATTGTGCACAATAATTGCTATTATTAAACACATTGGAATACTTAATGAGCAAAATGGCATCTATTACTGTAACAGGGAAATGGAATCATTAGAATGCATCTAAACATTTTTTAGGCCATTACATACAAATGTGCACTTACTTGTCTTTCCTTTTAAATAAATACAGAGATGTGTCTACCCTTGCTTTTCCTTGAATTTTGTTAAAGATTCCAGTGTTTTTTTTTAGGATTCAATTCAGTATAACATGCTCAGGAAACACTCAAAGGGGCCCAATTCATATGACAACTACTGGTTGGCCACACTTTGACACAAAACATATACTTCTCCTGATACAGTATTACTAAGTCATATTTTTCGATAAGCTGATTACGCAGTGACAAACATTTTGGGATATGTTGAAGCATGAGAAAAGACAAGAGAACACATTTCGTGTCAAAACAGAATACACAAAATGACTAGTGTAGAAAATAACAAGATATTGTGATTATTTGGGAAGATGTATACAATATATGTGGCCTATTGGTTGTGATGTGAATTGCGGCCTATGGAGGATTTTGCTAGCATAATGCAATCTATTAAGCAAATTTTTTTAAAATCTTGTAATCCTACGTATGCATTTAATTAAAGATTACATGTAGAGGTTAATACTTTTGTGTCAGAGCAGCATATTTTAAGTGTAATATATTTATCAGATAACAAAAATTGGAATACCCCTTTAAGTGTGTGACACAAGATAGTGACCATATTTTGCCACTAACACAAAGTACCATATGTTACGAAAAAACAATCTCAGAATCGCTAGTATATGTTAAAGCATCACCGAGGTATAAGAGCATAAAGTGAGACAGGTCAGATTTTGAAAAATGAGCCTGGTCATTAAAGCAGCTCTGTACCCACAATCTGGCCCCCCCAAACCGCTTGTACCTTCGGATAGCTGCTTTTAATCCAAGATCTGTCCTAGGGTCTGTTCGGTGGGGGATGTCCTAAAAAAACTACTTTTAACCCCTTGCCTCTAAAGCCTGTTTTGGCCTTAATGACCAGGCTCATTTTTCAAAATCTGACCTGTCTCACTTTATGCGCTTATAGCTCAGTGATGCTTTAACGTATGCTAGCGATTCTGAGAGTTTTTTCGTCACATATGGCACTTTATATTAGTGGCAAAATTTGGTCACTACTTTGTGTGTTTTTTGTGAAAATCATCAAAATATCATGAAAAATTTGAAAATTTAGCATTTTATGAACTTCTGAAATTCTCTGCTTCTAAAAAAGGAAGTCGTATCACATAAATTAGTTACTAAATCACATTACCAATAGGTCCTCTTTATTCTGGCATAATTTGGGAAACATATTTAACTTTTTTAGGCTGTTATGGGGCTTAGAAATTTATCAGCAAATTACCACATTTTCATGAAAGTTTCCAAAACTGATTTTTTTTAGGGACCAGTTCTTTTTTTAAGTTGATTTAGGAGGCTTGTATGCTGTAAACCCCCATAAGTGACCCCATTTTGGAAACTAGACACCTTAAAGAATTAATCTAGGGTTATAATGAGCATTTTAACCCTACAGGGGCTGGAGGAAAGTATTCACAATTAGGCCGTAAAAAAAAAAAAAAAACACGAAAAACAAGAATTACTAACCGGTAATGTCTTTTCTTTGAGCCCATGACGGCACCCCTGGAGAGGACCACCTCCTACTCCCATTGGACAGGAAACAGAACACTGGACCTTTAAAGACTCGCCTCCTCTCTCCAACACCAGTTCTTTGCAAGGATCCTAGGAGCGAATCTTTTTAACAAACACAACATAACATACCATCTGTGTCATCTAATATTTGCATCTATTCATTTGTGTATATTTATCTCCATATACATCTTTATATATATATATATATACACACACACACACAAACATATCCTTTTTTTTTTTTTTTTTTTTAAATAAAGTATATACATTTAGACATACCTTAACTCCGTCAAGGTATGTCACGTCTTTTTTTTTTTTTTTTTTTTTCAGGGCGGGTATTAGGCGGGGTGCCGTCATGGGCTCAAAGAAAAGACATTACCGGTTAGTAATTCTTGTTTTCTCTTCTCGCCCTATGACGGCACCCCTGGAGATTAGATTAGGAATTTCTTCCCCCGCCTAGGGAGGGACTACTGCGTGAAGCACTCTTCTACCAAACGTCAAGTCCTCAGTTGAGGACAGTTGTAGCCTATAATGTTTAAAGAAGGTGTGTGGAGTGCTCCAAGTAGCGGTTCTACAGATCTGCTCTAGTGTAACAGATGCCCTCTCTGCCCAGGAAGTGGCTACTGCTCTGGTGGAGTGTGCCCCAAATCCTACGGGGATATCTCTTCCACTGGATCTATAGCATTCCCCTATAGCTTGTTTTACCCATCTAGCGATGGTTTGTGAGGTAGCTGCCTTACCCCTGTTCTTTCCCTGGAAGGATATTAAGAGATTATCAGTCTGTCTCCAATCCCTAGTGACCTCCAGATAGTGTAACAGAATACGCCTAACGTCCAATGTATGAAAGGCTGCCTCTCTGTCGTTGGATGGATTAATGCAAAATGAGGGAAGAACTACCTCCTGGGACCTGTGGAAATTGGATACCACCTTTGGGAGAAAGGCAGGGTCAGGAGATAAGATAATTCTGTCGTCCCTAATTGTCATGTATGGAGGGTTGATAGAGAAGGCTCTGATCTCGCTAACCCTTCGGGCTGATGTGATAGCAAGCAAGAAGGCAAGTTTCCAGGATAGCAGCCTGATAGGTAATTCTAACATTGGCTCGAATGGAGAAATGGTCAGTCCTGATAACACTATATTCAAGTCCCATGGAGGGAGTCTGGATTTTATACTGGGAGCCAGTCTAGTTGCAGCTTTTGTGAACCTCTTGACCCATGGATGTTCAGCCAATCTGAAATCAAAAAGTGCACTAAGGGCTGAAATTTGAACTTTTATAGTGCTTGGTCTCAAGTTTTTGTTAAGACCCTCCTGCAGAAAGTCCAGAATTAGTGGAATATTAGGAGGATCAATCACATTGATTGGCTGGTTCACGTACCTACAAAAGGCCTTCCAAGTTCTCAGGTAAATGGCTGATGTAACCCTCTTTCGGCTGGCCAAAAGGGTGGATATTACCTGAGGGGATAGCCCTCTGTCAATTAAAAGCTGCCTTTCACATGCCAGGCTGTTAAGTGAAGGTTCTGTGCTGTCGGGTGAAGTACTGGTCCCTGGTGTAGGAGATCCCGTGTCTCTGGAAGCACCCAGGGGTCTGCTACCGACAGTCTCCTCAACCAGGCGAACCACACCCTTCTGGGCCAGAAGGGTGCAACCAGAATGACATCTGCTTTGTCCTGCCTGATTTTGCGTATCACCCGAGAGAGAAGCCTGATCGGTGGGAAGGCGTAAAGGAGACCGCCTCCCCAATCCTGTGCCAGTGCATCTATGGCTGCGGGGTTGTCCTTCTGAGACAGGGAATAAAATTCTCTTACTTTTCTGTTTGCCCTGGTGGCAAACAAGTCTGCTTTCGGGGTCCCCCAGAGTCTGCAGATTTGATGGAAAACTTCCTGGGATAGCTCCCATTCTCCCTGTTTTAGTTCGTTCCTGCTGAGGAAGTCCGCTGCCACATTGTCTGATCCTTTCAGGTGTAGTGCTGTCAGAGAAAGAAAATGGGGTTCTGCCAACCTGAAGATATGGTGTGTGATCCTCATCAGGTCGGTAGACCTGGTTCCCCCTTGGTGATTGAGGTAGGCTACTGCTGTCGCGCTGTCTGACAGTACCCTTACGTTCTTCCCCTGAAGCTCTGGTAGTGCCTGTATTAAAGAGAGAAAAACCGCTCTTAATTCCCGTACGTTCTGGGACTCTCTGGCTTCTTCCGGGCTCCATTTTCCTTGCAGAAGAAGTGGTCCTGTATGGGCCCCCCATCCAGAAGGGCTGGCGTCTGTTGTAATGGTCTTTACTTCTGTAATATTCCAAGGAAGACCCTTGTCTAGATGTTCCCGTTGCTCCCACCAGGACAGGGATCTTAAAGTCTGTGGAGATAGAAGAAGAGGGAAATCTAGAGACTCAGTTACGCCATCCCACTCAGACAGAATCTGACATTGGAGCCTTCTGGTGTGATATTGTGCCCACGGTACTGCCTGGATACAGGAGGTTAAGAGTCCTAATAGTGACATAGCTGACCTCATAGTAGTAAGGGGGTTAGCAGAGAGTTGTCTGATTCTTGTCTGGACCTGTAAGATCTTATTCTCTGGGAGAAAGGACCTCTGAACCCTGGAGTCTAAGTAGATACCCAGGAATTTACACCGCTGGCTAGGCGTTTTGTTGGATTTTTCCTCATTGACCTCCCATCCTAGAGAGAAAAAAACTGACTCTATGAATTTAATATCTATATCTAGAGCTATCTGAGAATTGTTAACAATCAGAAAGTCATCAAGGTAGGGGATAATAATGATATTTCTTTCCCTGATATGTGCCATGACCTCTGCCATCACCTTGGTAAATGCTCTAGGAGCCTGAGAGATACCAAACGGCATGGCTGTAAACTGAAAATGTGAAATCTCAGAGCCCATATTTACTGCCACTCTCAGAAATCTGTAATGGTCAGGATGCATAGGAATATGGTAATAAGCATCTCTGAGATCGATGGTGGCCATAAAGCAGTTTTCCGAGAGATTCAGAATGGCTGAGGATATTGACTCCATTCTGAACCTCTCGTAAGTAAGGGCCCTGTTCAGTGGCTTGAGATTAATTATTGTTCTATATGAACCATTGGGCTTTTTCACAAGAAACAAAGTGGAGTAGAACCCTGCTCCTCTTTGCTCCCTGGGAACTGGAACAAGCACTTTTTTATTTAAAAGGGAATGGATCTCAGCTAGAAGAGCCCTGTATTTGTCAGGATCTGATGACAGGTCAGTACATACAAATCTTTCCCCTGGGGAGGACGAAAAGGAGATTTTAAGCCCAAATTTTATTGTATTCAACACAAAAGTGCTACCAGAAATTGTACACCACTGTGAAAAATAACATGCTAAACGCCCTCCCACAGGGACCTCATGTCATTGAGGGGCCTTTTTGTCAGAAGAGGGAAAGAGAAAACCCTTATTCTTCTTCTGAGGTCGCCAATCCTTTCTACTACTGACATTTCCACCCCTAGGTCTCCTACCTCTTCCCCTGAATGGTCTACTGGTCTGTTGGGGTATAAGAGGAAAACCCTTTTTTCTGTCAGAGGCCTTTTCTAGTATAGACTCCAGGGCTGACCCAAACAGCAGCTTCCCTTCACATGGGACTCCACACAACTTGGCCTTTGATGTGGCGTCACCTTTCCACTCTTTTACCCATATAGATCTCCGGGCTGAGTTGGAAAGGGCCGCTGATCTTGCTGACAGTTTTAGGGCATCTGCTGATGCTTCTGCAATAAATGACACTGCATTGTCAATTGTAGTAAAAGCCTGGTTAAATTCCTGGCTTGGATTACTCTCCTTGACCTTATACATCTTTAGTGATCTGGCTACTGAAGTCGTCGCAATCAAAGGCTTGAATGCGGATGTAGAGGCTTCCCAAGACTTTTTTAAATAGATATCAGCTCTCTTATCTAGAGGGTCTTTAAGCACTGCTGTATCCTCAAAGGGTAGCACGTTCTTTTTTGAGATCTTCGCAACCGGATGGTCTATCTTGGGAGCCCCCTCCCAGGATTCACAGTCCTCCTGACTGAAAGGATACTTCCTTTTGTACTAAAAAATAGAAAAGGTTAGAATCAATATAAGTGTCACACTACTCAGTATATTCCCAAGGATGGATGTAACACCAGACTTACTGCCCGAGGGATAAAGAACTTCCGATCTGGATTGGCCCATTCGTGACCGATAAGAGTCTTAATACTCTGGTGTACTGGAAACACCAGCCTCTTTTTTGGGGCTAACCCCTCAAACATTATGTCCTGTACGGATCTTGGTTGAGGCGTATCGTCTATCTCCATAGTTAATCTGACATTCTTAATGAGAGAGTCTATGGATTCAATTGGCAATAGGGACCCAGCCGAATCCTCCCCTGAGGCCTCCTCTGGTTCAGAGACTAATTCGCCCTGATCGTCCGCCTCCACTGATAGATCCTGATCTTCCTCATTTATTGGAGAAGGATCCATCTGCTGACTCGGTCCCGCAATGACAAGTGGCTGAGAGTCAGGAGGTGGGTTTATGCTGACTTCAGGTGTCTCAGAGGAAGTGGAGCGAGAGGGTAAGGAGGCCTGCAGAAATACAACAATGAGTACCCTGGTAGGGGGAGCTAAAGTGAAATTGAAAAGGATGTGATAAGATACTTCTACCTACCCTGATTTCTCGCCTAACCATGTCTCTCATGTTTCTAATGAAGGATGGTCCTTGATCTTCTAAAACTCGGTTCATGCACCCCCCACACAAGGTCTTATTGTATGCACTACTAAGTCTTTTTCTGCAGACCGGACACTCTTTAATCCTAGTACGCTCCTTTTTAGAGGATCCCTCCTAAAATATAAACCATAATATTTTGATAAGATAGAGTATCTAAAATATATATGGGGAGACCCCCTCTTACCACACCATACCGCTGGATTCTCTGCAGCAGAGGTCTGGGATTGTTTAGCGCCCTGGGACTCCATCTGATCCAGGACTGGTCTTAGGTCCCCACAGCTGGTACAGCAAAAACACAGCAATCGTCTCTTTAGCAGCAGGCTCCTTTGCAGGTGCAAGGCACTCTGAGCCTCTGCTGTTTCTTTTAAATATGGCGCCAAATTGCGCCTAGGGCCGGCTGACCCCGCCCCCGCCGCGGCGCTGATGCGGCACACCCTCCCGCCGTCTACTTCCGGCAAGCCATGGCCTGGGCCTATAGAACAAGGCCTATAGTAACTCCCCCCTCCGGACACCCTCCCGCGTCACTACGACTTCCGGGAGCGCGCCGCACCACGTGGGGACGCTGCGTCTGACGTCACTACGTCATTGCGTCCGCGCGTGCGCACTCCCGCCTCACTCACCGGGAAGGACGCCAGAGGGGCCGGGAGACGCGCGGGGACCGATCATCTGGAGGTGCTGGACGGGCCTCAGTCTATAGGCTGGTGCCTCGGGAGCCGGTAAGTCCTTCTGCCGGTGATCCCCTAGCCCTATGAAGGTCCCTGGAGGAGACCTCCTCCATGTCCTGCTCCCATGGGACAGGAAACAGTAACTGGTGTTGGAGAGAGGAGGCGAGTCTTTAAAGGTCCAGTGTTCTGTTTCCTGTCCAATGGGAGTAGGATGTGGTCCTCTCCAGGGGTGCCGTCATAGGGCGAGAAGAGAAATTTTAATTTTCCAATAATATATATGTTTAGATTAAAGTTACTCCTTTTCAAAAGGAACATGAGAGAATCTGCACCCCAAAATTTGTAATGCAGGTTCTCTTGAGTACAACGGTACCCCATATGTGGGCGTAAACCACTGTATGGGCACACAGCGGGGCTCAGAAGGAAGGGAGTGCCAATTAGCTTTTTTAATGCAGATTTTGCTGAAGAAGTTTCTGAGCGCCAGGTGCGTTTGCAGAGCCCCTGTAGTGTCCGTAGAAGAGAACCCCCCCAAAAGTCACCCCATTTTTGAAAGTACACCCCTCAAAGAATTCATCTTGGGGTGGGATGAGCATTTTGACCCCACAGGTATTAGAGGAAAGTATTCAAAATTAAACAGTAAAAATGAAAAACACGAATTTTTCCAATAATATGTTCGTTTAGTTTGAAATTTCTCAATTTCACAAGGAAAAAGAAAAAAAGTACCCCAAAAATTGTAACCCAGGTTCTCCTGAATACAACGGTACCCCATATGTGGGCATAAACCACTGTATGGGCACACAGCAGGGCTCAGAAGGGAAGGAGCGCCAATTAGCATTTTCAGTGCAGATTTTGCTGAAGAAGTTTCTGAGCGCCAGGTGCGTTTGCAGAGCCCCTGTAGTGTTAGCAGAATAGAACCCCACCAAAAGTCACCCCATTTAGGAAATTACACCCCTCAAAGAACTCATCTTGGGGTGCATGATTTATGGTGACAGGGGATAAAAAGTGCTGGCAGCACTGGTAACAGGCGATCAGCGGTATATACTATATACCGCTGATCGCCTGTTCCGGGACCCCACAGGGGGGTCACCGATCACTGCCCCATGCTCTCCGCTACCTCCGGTGGCGGAGAGCATGGGTGTTCATTCATTTTTTTATTTCCATCGCTGCGAACAAACATCGTTTGTTCGCAGCGATGGGGGCGGCCATCTTGGATGTGATGGCCGCCCGGGGATCGGCCACTAGGAGGGGGGGGGCTGATCTGGGGTCTGATTTATACTTATTTCATCTCCCCCCACCGTGGATTCACGGTGGGGGGAGATGAAATGCAGCGGCGGCGCCGGTAATGGCCGGTACTGGCGGATCGCCGCTATAACGGAAACGGAACAGCCAGGGGGGCATCAGTAGTGGCGGCGGGAGGAGGCAACATGCCACAGGCCCCTCCCGCCGCCCGATCGCCGCAATGGTTCTTCTCTCCCCATAGTCGCATTGAGCGCGGCGTCTATGGGGTTAACTGCCCGGGGGGAGTGTGGCTCCCCTTCGGGCAGAGGCAGCGGGAGGATGCGGTGTGATACTGCCTCCTCCCGCTGCCCGATCTCACCTAGGGACAGCGGGGGGAGGCAGGGAAAGCATGCCGTTTGGGAAACGTCATGTTGCGGGAACTACCTGCTTTACATGACGTTTCCCAAACGTCATTTTGCGGCAAGGTGTTAAACTTGCAGCCCCGTGCCCAACGGCCGGGGCTTAGAATGTCTATGCATTAGGCTGGCACAACTTCTCTGTCCCTCCTCCCCGCCCTCCTCATCATTAGGAATGCTCCAGGCAGATTGTCTCCTATTCATCAGCTGTGAGCTGTGTGAATACTGAACATCGAATTTTCCATATTTCCCAGTGATGGCCACCAGGGGGAGCTCCAGCAGGAAACTGCTGGTAAAAGCAGCCTGAAATAGGGATGCTGAAAAAAAGAGGCAGTCTCTGCTCAGCTGCTGTGACATCATCACCTCCCCCCTCTTTTCACAAAAGAACAAAGAGGGGAAAGGTGATATTATGTGTACTGTTGGGCATCGCCATTTTGTTGTTGTCTGCACAGCAGTACAGCCAGAAGAAGCATGTGACACTGCGGACACCAGAGAACAATAGCCTGTACTCTCCTGTGCGTCTGTCTATCTAGCCTACCTGTGCAATGTGTGACACAGCAGACACCAGCGTGTGTGTGTGTGTGTGTGTGTGTGTGTGTGTGTGTGTGTGTGTGTGTGTGTGTGTGTGTGTGTGTGTGTGTGTGTGTGTGTGTGTGTTATATATATATATATATATACACACACATATACATATACAGTGGTGCCTTGGATTACGAGCATAATTTGTTCCGGGACTGCTTGTAATCCAAATCCACTTTTAAACCAAAGCAAATTTTCCCATAAGAATTCATAGAAATGCAGACAATTGGTTCCACACCCCAAAATAATGATATATTATTCTGAATAACATGTAAAACTAATGAAACAAACATTCAGAAACAGCAGAATATGTGATATTATAAGTTACTGTACAGTAATGGAGAGGATGGGAAACACAAGGGCGGACAGAGACTGCAGGGAGCATGAAGGAATGAGCAGGGCAGATGTGGGCACATACATGCAGCACTCTCTGTCCGGGGAGAGAGGGGTTACAGCTATGAAGAGATTACCTCCACAGTCCTGTCCCCTGATGCAAGCCCCAGCCTGAAGTGGATCTGCTATGATTTGGAAGATGAGGGAGACTTCTTGGGTCAGAGTACAGGGCTGTAGACCCCGCTATGCAGACCATGCCCCTCCTCCACTCGCGCTCCCAACCAGTACAGGGAGCTCTTAAACCAAAGCAATGCTCTTAAACCAAGTCACAATTTTGAAAGACTGAGCTCTTAAACCAAAATGCTCTTAAACAAAGTTACTCTTAAACCAAGGTACCACTGTAATATATATATATATATATATATATATATATATATATATATATATATATATAATGTATATATTGTAGGGATCTTCCCGGGGGATGGTGTGTTTGGACACAGTTCACAGCAGACTTGGACTTGTAAAATAACAGCTTGGCGTTTATTTGCAGCATAAACAGTCCATAACAGAAATATAGCAACACTGTGCTTTAAGAACAAAACAAAAGGTCTTGCCCGTCTGGGCGCTAACTAACAAAGCAGGTTACCTCTCTGGCACTTCAGTCGGCAGTATTGCGGGGTGTGAACAGGCCCCAGCAGCGGCTGTCTTCCCAGCTCTCACCAAACAGACCACGCAGGCTGTTTACTCCTGTCTGAGAGCTAGGACCTGTACACTGAGCACACCTTTTGCCTTCTCAGGCTGATTGGGATCAGAGCTCACCTGATCCCAAAACCCATACTGGATCGGGGGAAGGGAATGGCAAGTCCCACTACCAAAACCTACCTGCCATTCCATGTAAGTCCAGGCCCGGCAATAATAAATAATAGCTCAGCAGCATAATACTGCTGAGCACCGATGCCTCCTGGACTCACCATCTCACGCTATGTATTAACCTGGGTGAGATGTACATCCCCTCGAGCACTTTTCCCGTCACATGTCCACAATATATATATGTATATATATGTATATATATATATATATATATATATGTATATATATATATATATATATATATATATATATATATATATATATATATATATGTGTATATATATGTATATATATGTATATGTGTATATATGTATATGTGTATATATATATATATATATGTATATATGTATATATATGGGGGTGACAGAGGAGGTGAGGGGATGATGGGGGTGATAGAGGAGGTGAGAGGATGATGGGGGTGATAGAGGAGGTGAGGGGATGATGGGGGTGATAGAGGAGGTGAGGGGATGATGGGGGTGATAGAGGAGGTGAGAGGATGATGGGGGTGATAGAGGAGGTGAGGGGATGATGGGGGTGATAGAGGAGGTGAGGGGATGATGGGGGTGATAGAGGAGGTGAGGGGATGATGGGGGTGATAGAGGAAGTGAGGGGATGATGGGGGTGATAGAGGAGGTGAGGGGATGATGGGGGTGATAGAGGAGGTGAGGGGATGATGGGGGTGACAGAGGAGGTGAGGGGATGATGGGGGTGACAGAGGAGGTGAGGGGATGATGGGGGTGATAGAGGAGGTGAGGGGATGATGGGGCATCGGGGGTCTAATCGGGGCAGAAAAATCCTATGCAGACCTGAGAGGGATCCGGGCAGCTGTCAGTGAAGCAGGCCGGCGAGGACTGGTGGTGCGCGGGGCTCCCCCGCTCCGGGCTGTGATAGGAGTGGAATGCAGCCTGGGAGATAGGGCAGCCCCGGCGTCCACCGCCCGCCGCCGCCGCTGTTTCCACCTGGTGGCCCTGGACGCCGGGGCAGCCCCATCTCCCAGGCTGCATTCCACTCCTGTCACAGCCCGGAGCGGGGGAGCCCCGCGCACCACCAGTCCTCGCCGGCCCGCTTCACTGACAGCTGCCCGGATCCCTCTCAGGTCTGCATACGATTTTTCTGCCCCGATTAGACCCCCGATGCTAAATCCGGCCCTATCACCTCCTCTGTCACCCCCATCATCCCCTCACCTCCTCTCTGCTTCCATAACCATCGTGATGCCGGCGCTCTCGGGTCCGGCAACCGCAGGGGGGACAGCATGCAGCAGACGCTGCTGTGCCCTGCTCCCCCTGCCATCAGCCTTACTCTCTCCATCTTCCCCCCGCAGCATCTCCAAGCCCGTTCCCCCACAGAACGCTGCTGAGCTGCTGCTGGGGGAAAGAAGGAGAGAGCTGCGGTGACTGGTGCCGGGACATTGCTGGGTGTTAGCAATGTCCCGGCACCCAAAGCAAATGTTTATTAAATTTCTCCCCCTCCGGCGGGGGGCGGGGGTGGAGAGAGAGCTGCACACAGTTCTCCTGTCCACTCACTGTGCGGTCTCTCTCCTCCCCGGTTCTCGGGCTGGGACCTCAAGAAAATGGCGCCGCCACCCGCCCCATGTACTGTAGCTTTGTACTGCGCATGTCTATGCACATGCGCAGTACACAGTGACGGAGCCTCCAGTGAAGTGAACCAGACGGACTCCGTCGGTTCACTTCAATGATGTGGAGGTGCCGTATAGTGTCTGTGTGTGTGTCGTGAAATGACGTCACACATAGACACTATAAACATGGCAGCCCCCTGTGCAGCAATACATTTTAGAAAAAAATACTGAAACACTACATTAAAAAAAAAAAAAAACATCCAACAGACTTATTTATACTTATTACTTTTCATTAAAAAATTATCAAAAATGTGACACTGTCCCTTTAAGGCACCTGTGCAATGTTCAGACAGGAGAAAATGTTCCAGTGGCATTCCTAATGATGAAGAGAGTGGGGAGGAGGGATGGAGGGGTGGTGCAAAGTTAGGGCACAGATATTCTAAGCCCTGGCCGTTGGGCACGGGGCTGTAAGTTTAAAAGTTGTTTTTTAGGACAATAACTGCATCACCTGCCAAACGGACACCAGGACAGATCTTGGATTAAAAGCAGCTATCCGAAGATACAATCAGTTTTTTGGGGGGGGGCGATTGTGGGTACAGAGTCGCTTTCAACTCTACACAAAACATCACATATGAGAGACGAGTTCAGGATTGCAAAACAGCTTCTAAAAAAATCCATGGACGCGTCACACACATACCCTGTGTGTATAAGTGACTCAGTGTCCCTGGTGTAGCCCACTAAGGGCATGTTATACATACTGTTCCAGTAGCCCACTATGGGCACGTTATACATACTGTTCCAGTAGCCCACTAAGGGCACGTTATACATACTGTTCCAGAAGCCCACTAAGAGCACATGATGCATACTGTTCTAGTAGCCTACATCGGGCACGTGATGCATACTGTTCCAGTAGCCCACTAAGGGCACGTGATGCATACTGTTCCAGTAGCCTACTAAGAGCATGTGATACATACTGTTCCAGTAGCCCACTAAGGGCACATGATACATACTGTTTCAGAAACCCAGTAAAGGCATGTGATACATACTGTTCCAGTAGCCCACTAAGGGCACGTAATACATACTGTTCCAGTAGCCCACTAAGGGCACGTAATACATACTGTTCCAGTAGCCCACTAAGGGCACGTGATGCATACTGTTCTAGTAGCCTACAGCGGGCATGTGATGCATACTAATCCAGTACCCCACTAAGGGCACGTGATACATACTGTTACAGTAGTCCACTAAGGGCACGTGATACATACTACTCCAGAAACCCAGTAAAGGCATGTGATAAATACTGTTCCAGTAGCCCACTAAGGGCACATGATGCATACTGTTCTAGTAGCCTACAGTGGGCATGTGATGCATACTGTTCCAGTAGCCCAATAAGGGCACGTGATGCATACTGTTCCAGAAGACCACTAAGGGCAGGTGATACATACTGTTCCAAAAGGCCAGTAAAGGCATGTGATGCATACTGTTCCAGTAGCCTACTAAGGGCACGTAATACATTTTAAGCTGGACGTGTTTCAAAGCATCCTTTGGCATTTTCCTCAGCCGCTGAGGAAAAAGCCAAAGGAGGCTTTGAAACAAGTCCAGCTTAAAATTTCACCGATATGAACATTTTCCACTAAAATCTCTTTGCCGAATAAACAAGTGGACCTGCCGCCAAAAACCCACGAGGTTCGGCGGGCAACAGGAGACAGCACGCATGCGCAAGACTGCTACGTCATAAAAGCGAGCAGCGTTCAAACACTAATGCGAGTGCCTGGATCAAGCATTGCACATCAAGCATCAGCACCTGTCGGGAGATTATGCCAAACGGCCTGACACCGCACGGAGAAGCTCAAGCGACCAGACTGGTGAGCGGTGCGTACAGCACCATACACTCATGCACTTATCCATAAAAGCTCTACCAAGTCACAATTAACGGGCAACTTATACAAATATAGCCAAGTTGTCATTGACACGCCCGAACAGTCTGCTTCATTACTACCTGACCTATGCCTACTACTGTCCTGCTGCACTAACGGGCCGCTCATTTATTTACAAATATATGTATTTCATCTGCGCATTGCGGCACAAGTCCCGATCCACGGCTGTTTTAACTCGTATGGTCATAGTGACTTTTATACATCTTATACATTTTATTACCTTCTAACATCCCTGGGACTGATCACCCCATGTTTGTTGGCCTTGGACCACATCATCGAAGTTACCTGCTGCATATATGCACTTGTATGTGCTTATTGTTTTTAATTTTTTAATTTTTAACTCTTTCTATTTTATTATTATTTTCATTTTTTCTTTTTTTCTCTAGCGTTACCTAGATATTTATCCATTGCATTTTCTAAGTGTTTATGTATATTTGACACATTATTCTATTACTGATACTCTTTTATGTCATATGTGATATACCATTTTACTTTATTATCTAGTCATTAACTATTTCTTTGTATCATCTTCAACCCTATTTTTTCTATAGACTCTTCAACATATAGCTCTTACTATCAGTCTTCCTTGAGGACCTGTTACCCCTGTTTTACTCTCATTTATCCTCATCTCCTAGGGCAGTGCTTCTCAATTCCAGTCCAATTATGTCACCTGTGAAATACTAAAGAAATCCTCAAAACATGACCTGTTGGTGAGGCCTGAGGACTGGAATTGAGAAGCACTGTCCTAAGGTATAGCAGCCTTACAGGTTCAACTCGTTAGACTCTCACTCAGTTGATCTTACACATACCTTCTTGTACCTCACTGACGTATGTCGGCACAAATCTCCCTTTAAGGACATGGCCCATTTTCGTTTTTAAGTTTTCGGTTTTTCTCCTTGTGTTTAAAAGGTCATAGCACTTGCATTTTTCCACCTAGAAACCCACATGACCCCTTATTTTTTGCGTCACTAATTGTACTTTGCAATAACAGGCTGAATTTTTGCATAAAGTACACTGCGAAACCAGAAAAAAATTCAAAGTGTGGTGAAATTGAAAAAAAAAAACGCATTTCTTTTATTTGGGGGAAATGTGTTTTTACGCCATTCGCCCTGGGGTAAAACTGACTTGTTATGCATGTTCCTCAAGTCGTTACGATTAAAACGATATATAACATGTATAACTTATATTGTATCTGATGGCCTGTAAAAAATTCAAACCGTTGTTAACCAATATACGTTCCTTAAAATCGATCCATTCCCAGGCTTATAGCGCTTTTATCCTTTGGTCTATGGGGCTGTGTGAGGTGTCATTTTTTGCGCCATGATGTGATCTTTCTATCGGTACCTTGATTGCGCATATACGACTTTTTGATCGCTTTATATTACATTTTTTCTGGATTTGATGCGACCAAAAATGCGCAATTTTGCACTTTGGGATTTTTTTGCGCTGACGCCGTTTACCGTACGAGATCAGGAATGTGATTAATTAATAGTTCGGGCGATTACGCACGCGGCGATAGCAAACATGTTTATTTATTTATTTATTTGTTTACTTTTATTTAAAACCTGGGAAAAGGGGGGTGATTCAGACTTTTATTAGGGAAGGGGGATTTTTACTATTAACAACACTTTTTTTTTTTTTTACACATATACTAGAAGCCCCCCTGGGGGACTTCTAGTATATACACTGTGATCTCTCATTGAGATCTCTGCAGCATAGATATGCTGCAGAGATCCATGAGATCGGCACTCGTTTGCTTTCGGCTGCTGCAGCCGAAAACGAACGAGTGCCGAGCCGAGGACGGCGCCATCTTGGACGCGTCCCCGGCCGGCATCAGTAACGGAGATCACAAGGTCCCGGAGGAGCGATCTCCCCCACTAGACCCCAGGGAAACGTTGCCTCCGGTAATCGGAGGCAGCTGTCAACTTTGACAGCTGCCTCCGATTAGCTTATTAGCGGGCACGGCGATCAGACCGTGCCCGCTAATAGCAGCGGTCCCGGGCTACTCGCGGCACCCGGGATTGCGGCACTTCAAAGCGGGGCCGCCGCGCGGCCCCGCTTTGAAGTGCAAGTGAGGACATATGACGTACGCATACGTCCTATGTCCTTAAGAGGTTAAGCGTAACTGTCATTTCAGGGTCATTTTTCTGAAAACATTAAATATCAATAGTACAAGCAATTTTAAGAAACTCTGTAATAGGTTTTATGTACTAAACGAGTTTCCTTCTGTACTGAAAAAGCAATCTCCCAGCCTCCCCCCTCACATCAGATAAAGCAGGATTTTTGTCTCCATTATGTGGCTATGGAGAGGGGAGGGGCTGTTAGGAGTGACTGAGCACGGAGGATTTCTGCACAGCACAACACCCTGCAATCTTCTCTCAGTAAGTTCATAGATAAGCACTGACCTTTCTGACACCTGAATTTAGCGTTTTAGGTGCCCAGACAGTCTACAAACAGCTGACCTTCATGTCACCTCTTCCTGCTCCCTCATCTCCCTCAGCCCCTCCCCCCTTCATAGGCTTACAATGGAGAGAGCAGAGCCCGTCTTCACTGGCTTCTCTGTAATGAAGATGTGTTTGTCTGATAATGCACAGATAAGAAGTCAGGGGGGGAGGCTGGGAGATTGCTTCTTGAGTACAGAAGGAGGCTTTTTTGGCTGATGAAACCTATTACAGAGTTTCTTAAAATCGCTTATACTACTGATTTCTGCAATAAAAAAAAACATGACAGTTACGCTTTAAGGTCCGACCATTTTTTGGGATTTGCCCACGGGTCCTTCGCCTGTTCAGATCCTGCTGGAGGGCACATATCACTTGGCTTAGGACATATCACTTGGCTTAGGGGTCACTAACCCCTTTCATGTGTGTTGGGGTTAGTGACAGGGACATGTTCCAGGGCATAATCCCTCTCATCCATGATTTTGACCATAAGCTTCAGCTCTTCTTGGCCAAAAGGGGACAATTTCCTGGACATTTTTTAGCCTCTCCTATGCTCTGCTCTGCTCTGCTGCAGCCTAATGTCTGTACAGCATGACACGTGATATGCATGAACGACATGACAGTCTACGGACGCACATTGGAATCATGTAACGCTGAGCAAGAAATACGAACGAAATGTGTGAACATTGCCGTAAACGTTTGTAAAGCATTCACAAATATTTTTCCTTTGCAACTGCGGAGACTGGCATTATACTGCAATTTTGAGGTGTTGGGTGCACCCAGGCATGCTTCTCCTAATGTCTCAGTGTCATTCCGGAGGTGTTGGCATCGTCTAGGGAGGTTTCATGGGGGTCTTGGTGACCTCCAAGTGGTCGAATTTTGATTTCCAAGTGCCGAGAATTTTTTTTCCCATAGACTATAATGGGATCGAATATTCGTTCAAATAGTCGAATCTCGGTCACTATTCGATTTAAATTCTCGAAAGTCAAATATTTCACTACTCGCTCATTTCTACTAGCGATGGCATAAGCCACATCAGGGAGCAGAGACTAAGGGCCCCTTCACAGGGCCGGCTCCAGCTTTTTGTGGGCCCTTGGGCGACAGAGCCTCGGCGGGCCCCTTTGAGGAGCAAATCATGGAGAGACAGGCGAGGAAAGATTTGCAGCAGAAGAAACATGCGGCTGCTGCATATCTTTCTCCTCCTGTATCTCCTGATCTCTGCAGTAGTCAGGACTCTGGAGGAGTCAGACACAGTGACAGGAATATATATATATATCATGCTGGTGCTGCTAGTTCTCTAGTATACAGCTCCTTCTGTGTGTGTGTGTGTGTGTGTGTGTGTGTGTATATACATACACACAGAGCAGGAGCTGTATACTAGAGAACTAGCAGCACCAGCATTATATATATATATATATATATATATATATATATATATTTATTTATTTATAATATGAACATGGTGAGACCTCTAGTTCTCCTATATACAGGCCCTGCAGTGATATACAGTGTGTATATATATATATATATATATATATATACACACACACACACACACACACACACACACACTGTATATCACTGCAGGGCCTGAATATAGGAGAACTAGAGGTCTCACCATGTTCATATGATAGATAGGAGATAGGGAAATAGATAGACAGATAGATAGATAGATAGATAGATAGATAGATAGATAGATAGATAGATAGGAGATAGGGAAATAGATAGATAGATAGATAGATAGATAGGAGATACAGATATCTAGTTGTTTTGTGTATAGAGGTCCTGCTGTAATATATATATATATATATATATATATATATATATATATATATATATATATATACTGCTGTAATAGATATAGATATATTACAGCAGGACCTCTATACACAAAACAAGTAGAAGAACCAGCACATACAGGACACTTAGTTTGCAGAGCCTACCTGCTGCCCTCTATCAGGTCATGTGTCCGATCACATGACCCGTGACATCATCAAAGGTCCTTCAGACTCAAAGGTCCTCTTTCCTACTCGGCTGTAGGGAAGATTTGTGATGGAAGACAGGTGCTCGGGGGCCCCAGTATGGATCGGCGGGCCCCTAACTGTCACATGCGGCCTCTAGGGGCCCAGTCCCCTTTGTTACTACACTTTTTTTTCTTTTTTACTAACAAAAAAAATGTAGTAACAAACGGGAGTGGGCCCCTAGAGGAGCTGGGGGCCCCGGCATTTGCCCTACTTAGCCGGGTGCTGACGCCGGCCCTGCCCCTTCACCAGAGATTCTCACAAGAAGGGATGGATTTGCTGTGGCAGGTGACCCCCTAGGCTGCCCCAGGCTTGGCTCGCTTGCTGGGACTTCATCCGACCAGATGCAAGCATCAAAGATTGGCACGTCTGTTCCCAAATGGACAGAAAGTCTTTGACCAGTTTGTCCACAGCTGGTACTTCGGAGGATAAAGAGAGGCAGCGGAGGGTGTAGACAATAAAAAATGGAGACATGCCTGTGGAAATCCAATCCAGGTTATATGAAAATTCTGCCAATACTATCAGACTTGACCAATTGTCCTCCAGACAAAATGGCGGAGATCATTTCCAAGGACCTGATTGACACTCTCGACTTGCCCGTTAGTCTTGGGGTGGTAGGCTGAAGAAAAGTCTAGCTTCACCAGGTGTTAGTAACAGAGAGCACACCAAAATCATTCCATGTCTATACAGCTGGAAGGTGTGCTGGAGGAAAAGGCTGCCAAGATGGGGAGTAGGAGGCAAACCAGCAAGAGGCAGACAATAGGATATTTTGGAAAAATGGTCTGTGACCACCCAAATGACGGTGTTGCCTGTCAAAGGTGGGAGGTCGATAACAAAGTCCATAGCTAGGGTGATCTAGAAGGGGCACAGGCTGACAAAGACTGCCTGGTTTCAATCTGGAAGTCTTCTTTTGGGTACAGGTATTGCAGTAGGACACGTAGTCTTTGATGTCCCTTAAAAGACTAGGCCACCAGTAATGGCGGGAGATCAGCTGCCATTTTTATAGGTTCCAGAATGCCCAGCGACCAAGGAGACACAACCACATTACAGAATTCTCCTTCTAAACAATGGGCGCACATAAGTCTTGCCAGGAGGGACATCCTGAAGAACCAAGGTGGCCACAGGTACTATGGGGGAGACTCTTTGAAAAATGATAGGTGGAATCTGATTGGTTGCTAGGGGTAACTAAGACAATTCTACTTTACACCAGTTTGATAAATGTCCCCCTAAGTGTTCAGGTGTTCAGTGGTGAGGGCTGTTCTCCTGACCAAGAACATCAGAGGCATGAGAGCAGCGGCATTCAAGTTTTTCTCTGCTATGTATGATGAAGTTGAACCTGGAGAAGAAGAGATACCAGTTACTGTTAAATCGTCAGCACTCCTGGTAATTGTTAATTATACTTTTGTCTCACTATTTATAAATTGTCCTAATAGAACAAAGAGACTCCTAAGGACTCCAAGGTCGTTACACCATAAGTGAAAGCAACTTCATTATCTCCTGAGCTTGGGTTAAAACATTCATAAACTTTGTTGCATATTCTTTAAAATTGGCCAATGTGTTTCAGACCCATGTGGTCCTTAGGGCCCTATTCCACTGGACGATTATCGTTTGCATATCATTAACGATTAACGATCGCAAACGACCACTATTGCGAAAGACCTGAAAACGTTCACTCATTTCCATTGAACGATAATCGTTACTTATGATCGTAATTGCGATCGTTTTTTCTTCGCTATTTATTCGCTATTGCATTCGTATCTATTGCGAACGACCGAACGATGTCTTATTCAACGCGAACGATTTGCGAACGAGCAACGATAAAAATAGGTCCAGGTCTTATAAAGCGATCAACGATTTCTCGTTCGGTCGTTAATCGTTAACTGCATTTCAACCGAACGATTATCGTTTAGATTCGAACGATTTAACGATAATCTGAACGATAATCGTCCAGTGGAATAGGGCCCTTAGTCATGGCTCTTAACAATCCTGTGCTGAAATGCTACTGTTAATGATATGATGCAATGTAGTCTGCATGTATACTACATGGTGCCGGTCCCGGCTTCCTGCATCCATCTGTAGACCACAACTTGAAACCATATATCTAATGAATGGAAGGCTAGACTGATTCAAAACGCACTTCTCCAATTTGGCATAAAGACGGTTGGCCTTAAGCTGTCGTAGCACTTGGCATTCTTGAGTCACATGGGTCTGCAAATCAGGGGGGTAGACCAGGATGTCATCCAAGTATACGATGACACAAACGTAGAGGAGATCCTGGAATATATAATTGACAAACTCCTGGAAGATCGTGGGGGCATTGCAAAGATACTTGAAGTGCCTGTCTCTGGTGTTCAAGGTGGTCTTCCATTTGTCACTCTCATGTATTCTGATCAAGTTGTAGGCTCCCCTGAGATCCGGGTTGGTGAAGATCTGGGCTTCGCAAAGACGGTCAAAGAACTCAGAGATTAGTGGTTCAGGCCTTGATTGTTCATACAAGGCCAAAGGGACCTGTCCTTTTTCTGGACAAAAAGAAACCTGCTCCAACGGGTGAGGTGGACTTAACGATGGAGTCCTATTGAAGGTTTTCCTTGATGTAAGTAGCCATGGCTTCAGTCTCCGGGACTAAAAGCAGATACACTCTACCACAAGGAGGAATAGCACCTGGAAGGAGGTCAAAAGGGCAGCCGTATGGCCGATGGGGTGGTAGATTGTCATCCTCTTTTTCAGAGAATACATCCACCAGACTTTGGTATTTGGCCGGAAGGCCAGGCAACGGCTTGGAAGAATATGGTGGTGAAGAAGGAGGTCAGATCAGAGGGATCTTCAGATAGTGGTTGGGGCAATCTGGTCCCCAACCCAAAATCTCCCCAGTCTTCCAGTCTAAGTTGGGGGCATGGAACTGCAACCAAGGAAGAGGAACAAGGTAGAATGTAGAGAGTGATCCTCTCAGTGTGCAGTGCCCCTACTTGAAGTGTCACTGTTTTGGTCTGAAACTGAACAGGCTCACTGAGAGACTCTCTAGTGACCGAGGAGATAGACAGTGGTCTGGTAAGTTGAACCACTGGAAATTGCGACTTCTGGACAAAAGATGCAGCAATGAAGCTGCCAGCAGGGCAAGAGTCAAGGAAAGCTGTGGACAGGAAGCACTTGTTTAGAAGGAGTCGAGATGGTAACTAGTAAAGACAGCCATGGAGAGGATGCATTCACACTAAGGGAGGCCTCTCCTACCGAACCTAGGTGCGGGAGTTTCCTGTCCCCTACTGGGGACAGTTCAGATGGAAGTGGTTGGAGCTGGCACAGTAAAGGCACAAAAATTTTATTCTTTCCTCAGATGATAGATGCAGTCTATCCACCTGCATAGGCTCCTCCAATGCTGGCGGTAATGGAAAAGTGGACGGCCTCTGGAAAGCTGGTGAGGACGGACTACTTTGTGTTCTTGTCGGACCTCCTCCTCCCTCTCGGAGAAGTGGACATCTATCCGAGTAGCCAGAAAGATCAGGTCATTTAGGGAAGTTAGGATTTCATGGCTAGCTAACACACCCTTCACACAGCTAGACAGGCCCTTCTTGAAGGTGGCAACTAGGGCTGCTTTGTTCCAATTAAGTTCGTCCGCCAGCGTCCGGAACTGAATGGCGTACTCACCCTCAGAGTTTCCCTGTCTCAAGTTGAGAAGGGTGGTCTCTGCAGAAGATGCTTGGGTGGGCTCCTCAAACACACAGAGGAACTGAGACAGGAAGGCCCGGAGATTGGCATTAACCGTATCATCTCGGTCCCACAGTGGTGTTGCCCAAGCCAGGGCCTTTCCCTCTAGGAGGCTGATGACAAAGGTCACCTTAGATTGCTCTGTGGTGAACAGATTTGCCAAGAGTTCGATGTGCATAGCGCACTGGGTGACAAAACTCCTTCACTTCTTCGGATCTCCACCATACTTGGACGGCAGGGCAAGAGGAGATGTCACAGGCGCCGGAGTTGGAGACACTGGAGCCTGTTGTGCCTGTTCATGCTGCTGTAAGGCTGCAGATAATTGCTGAATTTTCTGGGACTGCTGCTGGATCTGCTGGGTGGGCACTCATGATTTTAGGGACATCAGGCAACTTGCCACGATCCATGGTTGGAGCCTACTGTAACAACTTTGTGGATCCGCTGTACCACCGCTTACAATGACGTAAGCTGCACCAGGAAGCAGAGTCTAAGGGGCCGCTATTCTTCACCAGTGCCCAACGCAAGGCGGGATGGATTTGCTGCAGCAGGTGACCCCAGGTCGCTACCCCTGGCTTGGCTGGCCGGCGAGGTGCAGCTGGAGACATGTAGGCAGGCAGCAGGAACACAGCAGGACTCACAGCTGGAACCACAGACAGCAGGAACCACTGAGACTATTGGCAGGGACGCGTGACAACGGGGAGCAGGACTGAGGAGTGGTGAGGCGCCCCCAGGGGCCGAAGCAGCAGCGCCAGGCCCCTGCATGTGGGGTCCGGCGTCTGCAGAAGATGACCATGAGAGAGAGCGGGTGCGGCGACCCGGAGCGCGGGACGCAGCAGGCAAAACACTTTCCATATATCTTTGCCTGCTTCCTTGCCCTCTGTAAGCTGCAAATGTACATTGATAAAAACCCTGCACTGCATGCAAATGTGGGTTAACTAATCACCTGGGCGCAGGGCCGTAGCTAGGGGGGGCAGCTGCCCTGGGCGCCGAGACCAGGGGGGGCGCAATCACAGGGAGCAGAGAGAGAAGGATCACAGTGGATGAGGCAGCCTGGAAGCGTCCTGCCCTCTGTCATTGTGGGGAGGCAGGGGACGATTTTTACTTCATCAAAAGAGGTATTTTTCATACTGTACTGTCTCCTGGCTGCTGTTTAGCTATAATTTGTGCAAAATCACAGCGTTTTTACCCCGATTTTGCGCAAATTAGGGCTAAACAGCAGCCAGGAAACAGTACAGCAAAGTTACTGTGTAGATGGTGAAGGACCTTGACATGTGACTATGATGTCACCACAGGTCCTGTATGTACACTGCACTATGGAGGAGGAAGAAAGAAGAAACAGGTGTGTGGGAAGGGGAGGACAATCAGGGGTGTACAGTCTGGGGAGGGGGACAGGGGGGTACAGGGTGACACTTGTCTGGGATGGGGGGCACACAAGAGAGTTGGGGTCCAATGTCTATTTAGCGGTCTGATCTGGCTGTACATTATTCCATACTTAACCCCTTAATAACTGCCCTATCCAAATATATATCACATTTATATAAACCTTACCTAGTATCTGCAGGGGTAGGGAAGCTTGGCTCTCCAGCTGTTGTAGAACTACAACTCCCATCATGTCTGCACAGCCAAAGTTTTAGCTTTGACTGTCTATGTATGATGGGAGTTGTAGTTTTGCAACAGCTGGTGAGGCAAGGTTCCCTATGCCAATCTATAAAGCACCTTTACCTGTCATTTTTCTAAATTATTTCTATTTTGAATTTGGTGATGGAAAACCTTACTGGTGGTTTTACTGCTGTTGTCTCTGCTGCTGAGTGGAGTTGATAGAACCTCGATAAAAAATCCTAGGTTCTATAGAACTCGAACATTCACGAACCTGCCGCATTAGATTGGTGATGCCTTCCCGGTCCGTGGGGAAAGACGAGACAGCCCGGGTACCGCCTGGAAATCCGGGATTGTAATAGCTGGGTACTCTCCTCCTTACCCATGGACTGGGAAGGCATCAGCAATCTAATGCGGCAGGTTTGTAAATGTTCGAGTTCAATCAAACCTAAGATTTCCCAAAGTTTGATCAACTCTACTGCTGAGCGTATCTGTGCATTAGGAGACGGCACCATAGAATCACATTACACTGGGTGTCACACCAGATAGATCAGGAAGCTTTGCCTCCTAATTCACAGGTTCAGACGGCAGGGAGCGGAGACAGCAGCGCCTCCTCAGGTACAGACAGCAGGGAGCAGAGACAACGGCGCCTCCTCAGGTACAGACAGCAGGGAGCAGAGACAACAGCGCCTCCTCAGGTACAGACAGCAGGGAGCCGACACAACAGCGCCTCCACAGGTACAGACAGCAGGGAGCAGAGACAACATCGCCTCCTAATTCACAGGTACAGACAGCAGGGAGCGGAGACAACGGCGCCTCCTCAGGTACAGACAGCAGGGAGCAGAGACAACGGCGCCTCCTCAGGTACAGACAGCAGGGAGCCGACACAACAGCGCCTCCACAGGTACAGACAGCAGGGAGCGGAGACAACGTCGCCTCCTAATTCACAGGTACAGACAGCAGGGAGCGGAGACAATGACACCCCCTCAGGTACCGACATCAGGGAGCGACAATGCCGCCTCCTAATTTACAGGTACAGACAGACGGAGACATCGGCGCCTCTGTTGAGGTACTTAGGGACCAAATTTTAAATGGGAACATTCCAGGTACACAGTAAATATGACATTATGTATGCCATATTGTGAACACCACACTAGTGCTGCCAGTAGAGATGACCGAATCGCTCATCTAAACTATCCCTCACCTAAACTTCATTAAAAATAAAATATATATATATACATACATTGGCTTACTGTGCATACATGGGGGGGTTCGCGAAATTGAATCTTTGCCCCGGGTGCAGGAGAGGCTAGCTACACCTCTGCCTGGGCATTTACTGCTTACAAAGAAGTCATGGTCCCAGGGCTGACCAGTGCTGTTATCATGTCCCTCTGGGCGTGATTTAAAGAAATATATCTTAATTACATCACACAGAGGCGGACCTCGCATCGTATCAGCGCTCCAACATCTTTATTACTGCAGACATGCACAGGACAGAGGCATCCAATCCATAAACAGATGTCGGGCACTGGCATGATGCAAGGCCAGCCTCTGTGTGATGTAATTAAAGAGGATGTACCATCAAGTACATCCTCTTGAATTTGACCCACCGACAGAACGGCGCTGTCATGGGGAAGCCAGTGCCGCGGTCTGTTTTTCCCCACTGGGAGGAAATTTCCTCCCCTCTATGAAGCAGCTCCATTGATTCTAAAGGAGCCGCATCATAGTGCTGGGTGCTGGGACCATGACTAATTCGTAAGCAGGAAATGCACAGCTGACTAATTAACCCACATTTGCATTCAACACGGGGCTTTATCAAAATATATTTGCAGCATTTACAGGGCAAGGACGCAGTCAAAAGACTTTGATACTGACCCCTTAATAGTGACATCCACAGCGGCCTTATAATGGTAAAGAAAATTGCTCGGTTACCATGACAATCTTGTCGAAATCTGTATTTATGCAGTGAGGCAAAATTGTCCAGTAGGGGACATGTGACTGTGTGGATGTTGTCAGGTATTAAGTGAAGGACCTGTGAGTTTCTATTGGCTGCTACATTTCAGCCATTTGCATGTGTGCTTTGATTGGCTAGTTAGTGCTGTGCAGAGTAATATTTAACATTACGCCATTCATTTCTATGAGAAATTCTTGGTCTTTAAACGTAAATGTTTTTAAACAAATGTTTTGACAAATCCTATCAAAACCTAAAATACTTAGCACATGTATCACCACCAAGGGCTTTAAAACACAGTTTGAAAGGAGTCTGTGTGTAAAATAGTTCGGGCAGTATTAATTGCTGAAAACTTGAGCGCTGATTGGCTCAGGGGAATGAATAGATACTTGGCAAAGGTGAGCCAGAAGAGGGAGGTGATATTGGCTTTGTCAGACAATAATCATCCATTGTAGTAAAGCCTTTAGACTGACAGCAGGGGTGAATGACAGGGGTGTGGACGGTTCAGGCAGAAGCCCGAGGCTTGAGGCTCCTGGGGAGCATACAATCATCCAAACAGCCAACATTATAATCGTGTCCTGCAGCTGCACATCAATCGGGGGCACCAGAGGATGTGCAGCTGCAGGGCATTCCCTGAGCACATGCACTAGTACACTGACGGGTAACACAAGCAACTGTACCTGTGCCAGAAGACATATGAGGAGAGCTGTGCACCGGTAGAACTGCAGTAACAGGGACGCGTGTGGCAGGTGAGTTTTTAGGAGGGAGCAATCTAGTATATAGATGCAAAAAGGATGCTATATGGATGCACAGAGGGACCTAATACTATAAGAAGATGGGATCTAAACAAAGAGGCCTAATATTACATGGGACCAGCAGAGAGAGGTCTGATATTATAGGGGATTTGTATCAAGGGGGATATTACTGTATAGATGCTGCATAGAGGGGCCTAATACTATATGGAGGCATAAAGGAGGACTAATATAATATAAGGGCACAGAGTTGGGCCTACCCACTATATGAGGGTGCAGTTGGGAGTCTTGCGCATACGCCGTTGCTGGTCAGGCAACGCAGGTGCACTGAGGCAAGTGAGTTTGTCGCTCTAGGGTCCTGTGATCCCTTGGTTGTGACTGGACAGCAGAAAAGTATTGTTATCTGAGCATCAGATTTTATTGTGAACAAACTGAGATAATAGGAGAAGGTGACTAGGATCCTCTGCTGAATACGACTACCTTTGTACGTTCATAAATCTTTTAGTACTGTACATCAGTGCTTCTCAATTCCAGTCCTCAGGCCTCACCAACAGGTCATGTTTTGAGGATTTCCTTAGTATTTCACAGGTGATATAATTATACTCAGTGCATCAGGTATTATCACAGCTGTCCTTTGTATGGGATAGCCTCAAAACATGACCTGTTGGTGAGGCCTGAGGACTGGAATTGAGAAGCACTGCTGTACATTATGTCCACAATCGTACACAATCCTTGTCCGCAATCCACAAAAAATGCTTCTGTATTTCGTATTTTTTGCGGATCCATAAATATGGGAAGTCATTTGTTAAAATGGCTGTCATGGGAAACTACACCTGTGATATTAGAATTTTTCATGTCATACACCAGGGGCGCATTTTTTTTTTTTTTTTTTTTTTTCAAACTTATTTTTATTGTGTTATAAGGCAAAATAGTTTACAAGGGAACAGTCCGCAATACAGAGGCTGTACACAGACAACCATACATAAAATTTCAAGAGGTCATCATGAAATGAAATAAGGGAGCGGCGACCGTGGGCATAATTATACAGGAAACAAAAGATAGCCATAACACCCCCCTAACCCCCCCCCCCCCCCACTCCTCCCCTACCCCCCCCCCCCCCATCCCTTTCCAGACTCGCGGACAAAGGATTGACCAAGGCTATCCTGAAAGATGGCAATTGTCAACCCGGCTGTCAGGGATGCGTAACACCCCTAAGGTACCAGCAACATCCTTTCTCATGTACCATTTTGTGTCTTTGAACGGTTGGACAATCTCATGAATTTCTGGAGGTGAGAGAAAAGTGATAATAAACCTTTTCCATTTTTTAAAGAATGACTTGGCTCTTTTTTCCCTAGCTGGTTCGGCATCTAGTTGGTCCATAAGTAGGTATCTCTTGACCTGTTGGAGGACATGTTCCACTGACGGTATATCCGACACCAACCAACGGGACAAGAGACAACGTTTTGCCACTAAAATAAAAATGTGTATTAGCTGTGTAATTTGCGAATTATCCGGGGGGATATGGAGCATCAGCAGATGTGGGTCCAGGGGAACAGCCAGGAGAAGTTTAGAGCCTATGAAGGAGAGCAAGTGTTGCCAGAAAGTAATTACCCTTGGGCAAGAATAGAGACCATGGTATAGATCAGTACCAAATTCCGAACAATTCGGGCACGCCTCTATTCTATCCGGATGTAGCTCAGTTCTAGGAAAACTAAATCCGTACGTGGCGTGGTGCATGATGCGGAATTGGGTCTCTCTCCACTGTTCACAGACAATAGCTCTCCTGACCGTCCCCCACCCCTTCAAGATCAGCTGCGTTAGATCAGGAAGGGGGAGTTTATCTCCCCAGTATTTGAACAAAGTATGAGACGAGCCTTTCGTGATGGCCGTTCTCATGGTGATAGATAGAGAGGAAAGAGTATGGATGGGGGTAGATGTCACAATAAAGATTGCCAGTGGGTTAGCCGTGAATTCCTTAGTCAGGTTATGCAATCTAGAGGAGAGAAAGGTATGCAGTTGATGGTATGCCAAGAAATGTCCCTGCCCCAAGCCATATTTGGATTGTATCTCTGGAAAGGTCAAATAACCATGGCCCGACAGCTGCATAACATCGGCTGCCGTCCGGACCCCTCTCATCTTCCATTGCGAGAACATAGCATTTTGGTGACCTTGCGGGAATTCAGGAAGGTGCCAAAGGTCCATATGTTGGCTCACCAGGCTATGTAGACCCAATAATTTCCTACTATGGTGCCAGGCCTTAATAGTATCTCTGAAAATGAGACTAGATCGAATATGAGGCGGGAGTGCCCCGAACCTCGTATGAAGCAGGCCATTTAACGACCAAGGGTGTGCTAAGCGGGATTCCAGTAGGAAATTGGAGTGATTGCTAGAACCTCTGAGCCAGTCCACCCCATGTCTCAATAGGCATGCCAGATTATAACTCCGGATATCCGGCAGAGACAGACCTCCCTCCTCCCTGGGAAGCACCAACTTCAGCCTCGCAATCCTAGGGCGTTTGGAGGCCCAAATAAATTTGGAGAAGGCCGAAGTTAATGCCGACACGTCTCTGTGACTAAGAAGGATCGGAATGGTCTGGAATGGATAGAGGAGCCTAGCAAATCCTATCATTTTTAGCAAGGCCACTCTGGCCATAAGAGACAATGGCAAAGTGGTCCACCTCAGCAACTCCGTTTGGATCCTCTGTATCAGAGGAGGATAATTTAGCCTGTATAAGGAGCTAGAAGATCGTCCAATTTTAATGCCTAAGTATGTGATGTAGTCGGTAGAGCAGCGGACCGGGAGATTTTGTCTAATGGGGAATGAAGTCAGTTTAAGTAAGTCACTTTTGTCTTTATTTACTCTGAAACCAGCCACAGAGCCGAAGTCTTCTAAATGTCGAAAGACCACATCTAAATCTCTACTAGGGTCACTAAGAAAAATAAGTAAATCATCTGCAAATAATATGGCCCTAAGCTCTTCCCCCCCCACCTTGATCCCGTCATAATCCCTGGCTAGACTCAGTCTACGTGACAGTGGCTCAATGGCCAAGTTAAAAAGCAAGGGGGACAATGGGCAACCCTGTCGCGTCCCCTTAAAGAGGGGAAAAGGAGAAGAAAGAAAACCAGGAGTATGGATCCTGGCCACTGGAGAATGGTACAGGTGCCGAACATAGGAAAGAAAAGAACCAGAGAAGCCCATTGTCCCCATCACTCTGAACATCCATCCCCAGCTCACATTATCAAAAGCTTTTTCAGCATCAATGGAAAGTAGGGCTGGGGATGGATGTTTCTCAGGGTACGCCTTAACCTCATCCAACACGGCCATTACCTTGCGGATATTCATTACCGCGGATCTCCCTTTAATAAAGCCTACCTGGGAGGGAGAGATAAGAGAAGGCATGACCGCGGCTAAGCGGTCAGCCAAAATTTTGGACACAATTTTGATGTCCAGGTTTAGTAATGAAATAGGTCTATATGAGTTTGGTGTCTTGGGGTCTTTTCCAGGCTTCAGGAGGACCTTAATGTAGGCCGTGTTGGAAGAGCTAGGTATTGGGGAGGAAGAGAGATAGGTGTCATAGAGAGCTTTTAAGGTCGGTGTGATGTCAGGACCGAGAATTTTGTAGAAGTCTCCCGAGAAACCGTCCGGACCAGGGGCCTTGTGAGACTTCAGATGCGATATAACGCTCGCAATCTCCTCCCCAGATATTGGTTTATTCAGAGATTCCCTGTCAGAGTCCGTCAACGTCGGTAAGTCAAGGTCATGTAGCCAGTCACAATTATCCCCGTCTCCCCCCACCCCCTTGTCATAAAGGCGTCTATAAAAGTCTTGGAATACCCCATTGATACGAGCTGGATGTTTCTGCAGTGTGCCCTGGAGGTCAACTAGTTGCGTGATGGAGTGTTGTGGAAATGGTCCCTTGGCGAACCGCGCCAACAGTCGACCCGCTTTGCCCCCATGCCTAAACAACAGAGCCTCAAAGTAGGACCTATGTAACTCCTCCTTCCGTTTCATCCATTGTTCATATTGGTCTCTGGCTTGTTGCCAGGCCGCCCTCGTGACCTCAGTAGGAGTCACCAAAAATTTAGTATAGGCTTCCTTAAGGGAGGTGCTAAATTTAGAGATATTGGCCGATACCTTCTTTTGGAGAGACGCCCTATATGCCATAATGCGTCCACGTAGGACAGCCTTAGCTGCGTCCCAGAACAATTGCGGCTGTGAGGTGTGTTCAGCGTTAGAGGTAGAGTATTCCAGCCACCATCCCTTAAGGAGAGTCTTAAAGCCGTCATCTTTGGCAAGGCCTATAGGGAACCTCCAAATGAAGTCACTACCCCTGGGCAGTTGAGTAGTTACGGTGCACGATACGGGGGTGTGATCAGATATGACCATATCTTCAATATTGGGGGTTAAAATCTTTGGGAGGGTGCTAGAGGATGAGAATATGTAATCAATCCTTGACCAGGAATCGTGTGGGGCAGAATAATAGGTGTATTCCCTTGAGTCTGGATTGAAATACCTCCACACGTCAGTCATGGATGTCCGCTGTAACAGCGCCAGCAGCGGCGTCGTAGAGGCATGGGAGCCACGGGGCTTAGAGCGGTCCTCCAAGGGCGTTACGACCTCATTGAAGTCTCCAGCTATCAGTTTATTTTGCACTGGGTCTGCTAGGATCTGGTCAGTAAGATTAGAAAAGAAGAGAGAGTTGTTAGTGTTTGGGCCATATACATTATAAATAGTCATGTCCTCAGAGAGCATTCTGACGTGAAGTTTGCATAGTCTACCGGCATCATCATGCGACACCTGTATAACTTCGCCCTGGAAGGAGCGGCTAATCAGTATGAGCACACCCGCCTTACGATCCACTGCAGGAGAACCATAGACCTCCTTGACCCATAATTTCTTCAGGCGGAAAAAATCCTCAGATGTCAAATGGGTCTCCTGCAGTAAGACTACGTCCGGCTTCATACGTTTTAGGTGTCGTAGCATAAGCACCCGTTTCTGTGGGGACCGTAGTCCCTTAATGTTCCAAGACACCAATTTTAACATAGACCTGTATAGTACAGATAAATGACATATGGATTGGAAAACAAAATAGGAACCCTCCGCGAGTCTGGACCCTCCCCCTCCCATCCCTCCCTCCCTTCCCCAACCACCCAACTCCAACCCCCCCTCTAAACAGTAACATACCCGCTATTCTGGAACCCCACCTAACAGCAGTATCCAGCTAGCATTGGGTTATAGACCTCACTTTTTTCCACGCAGGAACTACGCTGTTCCACAAAGAAATATTAACCTTAAACCTGCCGGGTATTCCGGACCCGCGCACAGATAGGGTGATAAACATTAACTATAACAAGGGCAGAACTGCATAGCCAACGTCCCACCCCTTAAGATGGTCTAAATCGTGAACCATGGCCCACCGACTCTAAAGAGTCTAACTCATAACCATACTCAAACGGAGTCAGCTCTGGCCCAGATCAGTCCTGCGGTATGGAAGGACGGCGTTGTCGTTGTTCTCTTGGCGCGGCGTACCAGTCCCCTTCTCGGCGTTGCGCTGAGCGACAAGGGCTGCCGTTGTTATCCCGGGGAGATGACGGTGTTCTGGAGCGTCGAGACGATCTCGGTGTATGCTGCTTATCCATTAGGATCTCCTCTAGGCCGTCCTTGGCTGCTTCAGGTGAGTGGAAAGTGGAGTAGGACCCATCAGGATAGAAAACCCGGAGCGTCGCCGGGAACAGCAGGGCGAAGCGGACATGTTTCCTGAAGAGGGCCGAGCAGATGGGCGAGAATAACTTGCGCCTCCTTGTGGTCTCGGCGGAAAAGTCTCCAAAAATAAGCAATTTGGCCTCCTGGTATGTGAGATCTTGCTGCTGTTTGCGGAAAGCTTGGAGAATCTCCACTCTGTCCGAGTAATCTAAGTAACGCACAATAACTTGCCGCGGGCGCTTGCGGTGTTGTAGTGAGGCATGGGAAGTATCCCCAAGTTGAGTGCGGTCCGGGCCCAAGCGGTGGGCTCTCTCCACTTTACATTTATGTGGAATTCCCAGCAGTGTTGGAATAGCAGACTCACATAACTTTGCCAAGTCCTTTTGTGCTACTGACTCCGGCACACCCACTATGCGCAGGTTGTTGCGCCTGGAGCGATCCTCCAGGTCCTGCACCTTGTCCCAAAGTTTGTGGTTGTCAGAGCGCAAGTTGCTATAGGAGGATTCAGCAGCCTCCATCTGTTCTTCCAGAAATACTATGCGCTTCTCTGCCTCCGTCAGACGGTCGCCATGTTTAGTTACTGTGGCTTGTAGTTTCTGCAAAGAGGCCGCTATAGTAGCCGCCAGCGTCTCCTGGATTTCAGGGACAATCTGTTTCGCTACCTCCGTGGCCAGCCTTTTATAATCCACTTTGAACGGCTCTCGTTCTGCCTCACAGACAGGGAGATCAGTGGAGGAGCGGGACGGGGAACTATCCCGTGAGTCACGTGGTACAGCGCCCGCCATGTTGGGCACAGCAGAGGCCGAATCTTTGTCCGATCTGACCTGTGATTTGCTGCGGGTTTTGGTCTTCATCGTCTGGACAAAGCGGTCCATGCAGCCTCCGCGCCCGTCTGGCGTAATCGGGAGTCGGGTGCGACCGTGGTGCGGGTCTCAGGCAGTTCTATATCTGTGGCGGGTGCGGAGCAGCCGGCTCGTGCGTCCTCACTGCATGGCGCCGGAACCGGAAGAGGGGCGCATTTTGATAAATGTCCTTTGATAAATGCCCCCTTCAGCGCCTACTCCTGGGTCTATCTTTGTTTGACTGTCCCACCGATCGTGGGTCACCGGAGCTCCGTCCTGTGTCTTCGTTCCTTTGGCTGGTAGCATCAAATGACTGATAGCTTGCTAAGCCAATCTGAGCCGAGGAAGCTGTGAGACTACTGCTGAAGTTGCAGAGGGAGGCTGGCAGCCCCCCTCTGGGAAGACGTTATCGACACAAGATGAGATCGAAAGGGATCAGGTACGTATGCATTTTAATAATTCGGGGGGGCACTATTGCCTGAAGAAAATTTCAAAAAACTTGTGCTTGTTTTTAAATCCGTAGTGTATTTGCTTTTAAAGGTGCATAAATTCCATAGATTTGTTGCATGTTTTTCTGTATTGAATTTTATATAAATACACATATATACACCTTAGTAATTCCATAGCATTATCATATTAACACCTGTTCTCTGTACACCTGACTTCCAAGAATATTATCCTTTGGATGCTGGAATAACACACACACACACACACACACACACACAGCAGTTAAAAAAAAAAAAAAAAAAAAACTGCATTGAAGTTTTTGAGCCAAAGCCAGAAGTGTATTATATAATACAATATATAATATAGGAAAATAAAAGGATGGACTTTTACTTCTACTTTCTGCTTTGGCTCAAAAGCTGGAGTGGCAGTTAAAAAAAAACAAAAAACTTGTGTGTTTGATCCCAGCATTATGCATGACTGCTCAATCACCTGCTAAAGTAGTCACATACTGTATATTGGCACATCATTGCTAGGTTTACATTTGATTTACATGAGATAAAGTAAAGAACTTTTTGAATTTAATTGTAATTTTTTTTTTAATCATCTCAACGCACATATTATGATCAAGCATCTTTTATCTTTGAGCCCCACAATAAGGACTTTATCCGGTATTATCTTACATGGGATATACTGTTTATGCCTTGTTTTTTCTCCAGGTGGGATTGGCAGCGCCGGCTCTGATCCTCTGTGCATTTAGCATAATTTATTTGTGTTACTGCATCATTTGTGTAAAGACGCTGCAGTACTGCAATGAAACTCCAGCATATGTGAACGTAACCCTAAATTTTACAGCAGACTATTGCACAATCAGTGAAGTTTCAGCACCTGCTTCTGGCCGGTCACAGATGGTGAATCACTCAGGGGATTGGGGGATCCAGCCAAGCCTCCTGTGACATCTCGCCCTGCCCCCTGTCTGTATCATCAGCGTGCGCTCAGCAAACACACACAATGTGAGACAGAGACATAGAATCTTTGTCTCCTAAGGTGAGAGAGCAGTGGGAGCAGGAGACAATGTGAATTGGCACAGAGGCCATTTTTCTTCACTTCCTGGATTTCTATCAGCTACCAGTGTGGCAGAACCGCACAGATATGGTAATACATTATATAGACACATCTATATAACTTTTAATGTACTTTTAATAGAAAACAAGTTTTCCTTATGTGGAGTTCCCCTTTAACCAGAATTACAAACACATAGCCTCCAGAAACAGCAGAACTCTTGTTCTCAGTTTGTGTTTGGTATTGCAGCTCAGTACAGCTCAGTTCTACTGGGGACAGTTATGTCACACTTTTGAAAGAAATCAGCTACGTTTTTATAATACTGGATAAATATTTTATCTATTTTATCATCTTTCATCTATTTTGGCAGGAACATTCACAGAAATCCACATTTGGAGATCATTTTTAAGTGAATTGCCCCATTAATATGCAATGATTTTGTGTAACACTTCCTGTAAAGCCGGTTAAGTTTCATTTCTCAGATACTGTTTATGTCCTCCTCTCTGCCTCTGGGCACACCCATGTGATTACATAACTGTTGTCTTTATCGTAAGGCTTCATTTCTCTTTATCACAGAGCACTATAGAAGAGGTTCATTCCTGCACTGTTATGGCTACTCGTACTAAAAGACAGAGGACTGAAGAGGAATCTACTTACCGTGTCTGGTTACGGCTGTGTGATCCATTTATCCGTACTGATGGAAATCTGATTTGCCCTATTATCAAAGCTGAAACCTCTATACGAGTTCTCTTCAGACTTCGAGAAAAAGAGTTTGGGATTGTCTTACACAATGTGTACAAGGACACTGGAATAAAAACACAATCAGTCACATTGGTAAAACCACCACCACCTGATACAAACATGCAAGCAAATCTTTTTATTCAGTGTGTATCTCCTAATATCATCAACGAAGACAAACTGAATCAATTTAAGGAAAGACTAACATTCTACTTGTCGAAGAACACCACAGTAAAATGTATTTTAGTTGATCGAGTGAATAGTACAGAAGAGACTATCCCCCAGCCTATGATTTCAGGTAAGTGGGGAAAAAAACCCTGTATTTAATATTCATACTGATGATGTCATGTTTATTAGAGTGAAAGTTTGGATCCGCAAAAACATAAACGTTTGACATTTCCATCCCATGCAGACCGTGGACTATCTGAAAAACTTGGATACAGCTGTATCCATTTTTTCCAGGCAGCCCTCAGGCTGCATCCACCTTCTCAACAGTCACTGAGCTCAAGAAGATCAGCAAAGTACTCTATAAGAGTCTCCAATGATACATTGCCACCTGAAAATTTTGAAGAAAAAAAAATGGTGAGTGGAGCCTCAGTTATTAGGCTCAAAACATGGAAATAGCCAGATATCCCTCCTGGGAAGGAACCTGTTGCTAAGGGGTGTCTTCCAGTGGGGAGATCAAAAAACCACCCTGATACGTAACCCCTTAACTCCCACTCAGTTGCAAGTATTGGAACATAAATAGGGAAATACCAGGGTGGCCCCTTTAGTGTCAAAGTCATGACAAGGGAAAACCAAAGGCAGGCATCCATCTACAGACAGCTGTTTCACACACAGACACAAGGAGACCAGCGAAAAAATCCATCCAATAGTGTACTCATTCAAGAGTTTCCATTGAAACATTGCCCCCTGAAAAATTTGCTATACCCTAAAACAGTTGTCTGTGGATGGATGCCTGACTTTGGTTTTCCCTTGTCACGTTGCAATCCTCGCAGCTGAGTTAGACTTTGATGCAAAAGGGGCCACCTTGGTATTTTCCCATTTGTGTCCTAATACTTGTAACTGAGTGGGTTTCCTTCCCAGGAGGAATATCTGGCTAATTCTGTGTTTTGAGACTTGTAACTGAGGCAGGGGGATTCAAATGTCAATTGTTCGGGTTCGTGGAAACCCAAACTTTTTAGAAGGCTCATTCATCACAGCTATGAATGTGTTAAAAACCTACTCAACATTATGTGGTTAATAGTGACTTATAGAGCTAGATGTTACTGTAAACCTATACAACATGATACATATAGAAATAATTAATAGTATGGTATAACAAATTACTATTGAAGGGAACCTGTTAGGCTCGCTAGCTGCTGTATGATTCCCTCTTAACCCCTTAACGACATCGGGCGTAAACTTACGCCCTCGCGCCCTGGTACTTGGCGCATCATGGCGTAAATTTACGCCCGATGTTTCCCCGATCGCTGCGTGTTCACACACAGCGGTCGGGGAAGATGGCCTGCTATAAATCATAGCAGGCCATCTTAGCTTCACGGCACGGGGGGTGGTTAACACCCCCCGTGCTTACGATCGCCGCTATAGGCTGATCAATTCAGATCAGCCAATAGCGGCGATCGGAACCTTTCCGGGTCATCGGCGACCCGATGACCCGGAAAAAAATGGCGGTCGGTGCTGTCCGAGGACGGCACCGACCGCCATTACTGTAAAAAGTAATGGTGATCGCCGTGCCACCGGCCCGATCGCCGTGAACGGCCGGCCGGTACCGGCCGGCCATTCACGGCGATCGGGCCGGTGGCACGGCGATCAGAGTCCCACAATATAGTAAATACCTGCCCTGGACCCCTCAGCTAGGTAGCCGAGGGGTCCAGAGCAGGTATTTGTACATTACTCACCTGTCCCGGGCTCCTGATCGGCGTCTTCCGGGTTCGCGGCATCCTCGTCTTCGTTCGGGTCTTCGGCTTCTTCCGTGACGTCACGTTCGGCTTCTCTCGGCTATTTTCGGCTCCAGCGTCGGCTCTTTCCGTATTTTGCGCTCTGCTGCCCTCTAGCGGCTGATATGTGTAATACACTTATCAGCAGCTACAGGGATGTTCAAATGTAGAATTTTTTTTTTTTTTTTTTTCAAATTTTTTTTTTTGTATTTTGCGCACCCTATCGCCGCTGAGTGTTGATCAGCATCGCACGAAAGTGCGCTGCTAATCAGCAACTCCTCCTTTTTGGCGTAGGGTGTTTTTTTTCTATATTCTACTGCCACGGTCTGCTTATAAGTGCCGCACATAAGTGCGGCATTTATCAGCAACTCCTTTGTTGGCGTAGGTTTTTTTTTTATACTTACTGTAAAAAAACACGTAAAAAACACTACATTACACCACACTACATTGAATAAAGTTTGACACTACACCACTACATACCCCATATACCAATCCCCGTATAAAGATGGCCCCCAGGGTGTTTTCGGCGTCAGAGGGATACGTTATTATTACCTCCGACACCGAAACAGCCAGTGAGGATGAATGGGGGGATCCTTCTTTCCTCCATTCATCCTCATCATCCTCATCCTCCAATGACGTATCTGGGGGTAGCGTAGCGTACGCTGCCCCCCAGACACATCTTTTCCGCCAGTACCGTCCCAATAAGAGATGACGGTATGGTGTGAAATTCTACAAACTCTGTGAGCGTGCCTTAGGGTACACTTACAGATTTAGGGTACGTGCATACTGCGGAATGGAGAAGGATAACCCTTTGTGCATTCCACAGCTGGCACCCGCCGGCGGACTGATGCAGGCATGTGTCTCCACCCGTGTCATAGAATCCATTCTATGCACGGGCGGATTCCATCGTCCATCCAAAGAATGAACACGTTGGACGGAGAGCGGAATCCGCCCGTGCATAGAATGGAGTCTATGACACGTGTGGAGACGTGCGCCTGCATCAGTCCGCCGGTGGGTGCCAGCTGCAGAATGCACGAAGGGTTATCTGTCGCGATTCCGCAGTGTGCATGTACCCTTAGAGTGTATGTAGGAAGGGACACCCGAATCCAGCCCCCAGATGCCCCCCTCCCCCCCATCCTCGGAGTTAGTGGGAAGATCGTCCGGGAACTGATCTTCCCACTGCTGGATAAAGGTCACCACCTGTACGGGGATAACTTTTATACCAGCGCCCCCTCCTCTGGTCCCTCGCTGCCCTGTAGATTGAGGCACGATCCGAACATATCAGAAGTAGTAATAGGGCCCTAATATTTAGCAGCCATGGAGCGGACCCAGCGCTTCTGGATATGAGGGACCCCGTATCGCACCAGGACAACATTCTCCAGGTGACGTCCCCCACACTGGAGAACAGGAGACCCCAGAAGAAGTGCAGAGTGTGGCGTAACAGGGGGATCAGGAAGGACAACATTTTCCAGTGTGACGCCTGTCCTGATCCCCCCGGCCTCTGCATACTGGATCGCTTCAAGGCGCACCACACGTCACTGGGGTTCTACATTATCTAAATTCTGTTCCTTATTCCTATTTCAGGGGTCACGTTGATCCAGGGATTATTCTGATCGCCATTATGGAGTCAGGAAGGAATTTTTCCCCTGTGATGAGGCTACTGTCGTCTGCCTCACGAGGGGTTTTTTGCCTTCCTCTGGATCAACACAGATTGAGTTTGATGGACACCTGTCATTTTCAACCTTATAAACTAATAATTGGCCTAATACCCCCAAATAAATTAGAATTGTCCCTTTTCCCCAGCTAAATAGGTATGGCCGCCATTCCCATTAGAGGATGCCATGATGCAATTACAAAGCCTCTGTGTGGCCAGGACAGTAGAAACCCCCCACAAGTGACCCCATTCTGGAAACTACACCCCATAAGGAATCTAAGAAGGGGGGCAGCGGGGATATGGCCCCCTGGTGACGGCCACATTTGGGACGTGAAAATGAAAAAAATTGTATTTTTTATTTTCTCGGCACATGTTCTACGTAAGTGCCCGTCACCAGTGGGGTCCATATGCTCACTGCACCCCTTGTTAGATTCCTTATGGGGTGTAGTTTCCAGAATGGGGTCACTTGTCGGGGGTTTCTACTGTCCTGGCAGCACAGGAGCTTTGTAATTGCGACATGGCCTCCATCCTCCATTCCAGCCTCTAAATGGCGCTCTGTCCCTTTGGTGACTTGCCCTGTGCCCATATGGCACATTATGTCCACATGTGGGGTATTTTCGTACTCAGGGGACACTACCCTACACGTTTTGTGTTCATTTTCTTTTTTAACCCCTTGTGGAAATGGAAAAAAAATCAAGGCTAGACCAACATTTAGTGTAATTTTTGTAAAATTTTTACTCTAAATCATTAATCTTGTCATGTTTTTTCATTTTCACAAGGGGTTAAAAGATAAAAAAAAACATTTAATGTGTAGAGCAATTTCCCCTGAGTACGGAAATACCCCACATATGGACATAAAGCGCCATGCGGGTGCAGGGTAAGCCTCCGAAGGGAAGAAGCGCCATTTGGTTTTTGAAGGCTGGATTTGGATGGAATGGATTTCGAGGGGCCATGTTGCATTCAAAAGGCCCCTGTGTTGCCAAGACAGTTGAAACCCCCCACAAGTGACCCCATTATGGAAACTGCACCCCTCAAGGAATGTAACAAGGGGTGTAGTGAGCATATGGACCCCACTGGTGACGGACACAAATGTGGAACAATGTGGCGTGAAAATGAAATATTACATTTTTTACACTATAATGTTGGTTTAGCCTTGAATATATCATTTTCACAAGGGGTTAAAAGAGGAGAAAAAAAACAAAATGTGTAGCGCAATTTCCCCCGAGTCCGTAAATACCCCACATGTGGACATAAAGCGCCATGCGGGTGCAGGGTAAGCCTCCGAAGGGAAGGAGCACCATTTCGTTTTTGAAGGCTGGATTTGGATGGAATGGATTTCGAGGGGCCATGTTGCATTCAAAAGGCCTCTGTGTTGCCAAGACAGTTGAAACCCCCCACAAGTGACCCCATTATGGAAACTACACCCCTCAGGGAATGTAACAAGGGGTGTAGTGAGCATATGGACCCCACTGGTGACGGGCACAAATGTGGAACAATGTGGCGTGAAAATGAAATATTACATTTTTTACACTATAATGTTGGTTTAGCCTTGAATTTATCATTTTCACAAGGGGTTAAAAGAGAAAAAAACACACAATATGTGTAGAGCAATTTCCCCCGAGTCCGTAAATACCCCACATGTGGACATAAAGCGCCATGTGGGCGCAGGGCAAGCCTCCGAAGGGAAGGAGCGCCATTTGGATTTTGGAGGTTGGATTTGGCTAGAATGGATGATGAACGCCATGTCGCATTTACAGAGCCCTCCTGCTGCCAAAACACTGGAAACCCCCCACAAGTGACCCCATTCTGGAAACTGCACCCCTCAAGGAATCTAACAAGGGGTGCAGTGAGGATATGGACCCCTTGATGACGGGCACATTTGTGCCATGAAAGTGAAAAAATGAAATTTTTCCCTTTCACGTCACATTGTTCCACATTTGTGCCCGTCACCAGTGGGGTCCATATGCTCACTGCACCCCTTGTTAGATTCCTTGAGGGGTGTAGTTTCCAGAATGGAATCACTTGTGGGGGGTTTCCAGTGTTTTGGCAGCACGAGGGCTCTGTAAATGCAACATGGCCCTTGAAATCCTTTTCAGTGAAATTCAGCTTCCAAAAGCCAATTGGCGCTCCTTCCCTTTGGAGGCTCGTCCTGCGCCCCCTTGGCACTCTATCGCCACATGTGGGGTATTTCTGTACTCGGGAGAAACTGCGCTACACATTTTTTGTCTTTTTTTGCCTCTTATCCCTTTAAGAAAATGAAAAATTGAAGGCTAGAACAACGTTTTAGTGTAAAAAATAAATTTTTCTTTTTTCACGCCATATTGTTCGGAAAATCTGTGAAGCACCTGTGGGGTCCAGATGCTCACCGCACCCCTTGTTACATTCCTTGAGGGGTGTAGTTTTCTAAATGGTGTCCCTTTAGGGGTGTTTTTTAGGTTTTGACACCCCAGAGCCTCTGCCAACCTGAAGTGGTACAGTCAAAAATGACCAAATATAACGGAGGCGTTGAAATTCACTAGGCGCTCCCTTATATCTGAGGCTTGTGGTTGCGTCAAATAGCGCAATAGGGCCACATATGGGGTATTTCTATAAACTGCAGAAACGGGGCAATAATTATTGGGGTGCATTTCTCTGGTAATAGGTTTATAATTATGAAAAATATTGGATTACAATAAAATCTCTGCACAGAAAATTAAAATTTTCAAATTCCTTACACACTTGGCTTTTATTTCTGTGACTCCCCTAAAGGGTTAAAACACTTTCTGGATGTGCTTTTGCAGAGTTTGGGGGGTGCAGTTTCTGAAATGGGGTGCTTTGTGGGGCTTTCTAACATACAGGCCCCTCAAATACACTTTTAGTAAACCTGAACAGGTCCCTAAAAATATCTGATTTTGAAATTTTACTGAAAATTTGGAAATTTGCTGCTAATGTTTTAAGCTTCCTATCGTCTAAAAAAAATGAAAAATAGTTTAATAAATGCCGCCAACATAAAGTAGACATGTTGCTAATGCTATTTAATATATAATTTATGTGGTATAACCACTTTCTGTATACGCAAAGAAGTTTCAAAGTTGGAAAAATGCATTTTTTCACATTTTTTCACATTATTTGGGTTTTTTTCATAAAGATTTGTTATGAGTATCGACTCCAATTTACCAGAAATGTAAAGTACAATATGTCACGAGAAAACAATCTCAGAATCAGCCGGATAGGTAAAAGCATCCCGAAGTTATTAATGACTAAAGTGACACTGGTCATATTCATAAAATTTGTCTCTGTCATTAAGGCCATTTCAGGCTCTGTCCTTAAGGGGTTAAAGTGTCACCGTCATTTAAATTCTTTTTGCAGAAATAGTACAGGCAATTTTAAGAAACTTTGTAATCGGGTTTATTAGCTGAAAAATGCATTTTTATTATGAAAAAGCAGTTTGAAGCTCCCCCTCCCCGTCTTCATGGTTGGGTGGAGGGAGATGAGGCACCAAAACAGGACAACAAAGAGTTAATTTACAGATACATCACCGGCTATCTCCTCTGAAGTCAGCACTGACCTCTGAATATCGGCTTTCACACAGCTCCCACTCTGTAATCCTTTGTTCTCTTCTCTCTGCTGGCGACTAATCTCCCTCCTCCCTCCTCCCCCTCCCCTCTCCATAGGTTACACAGGGCTCGACTGATGTAAAAGAGTCGAGATTTCCTGATAGTGAATGAGAGAGAGGAGGGGGGGGGGGGACCTCGGGAAAGGCTTTTTGAATGCAGATAATGGCATATTTGACTAATAAACCCAATTTAAAAAGTTTCTTAAAATCGCCTGTTCTATTGATTTCCGCAAACAATTTTTTAGACAGTGACACTTTAACCACTGCAGTATTCATAGTTATATGTAAGGTTGAGAAGGAAATAGACCGGCACCAACTGATGTAACACGCTTCGGCTCGTATATATAAAGGACAGGAAAGCGCCGCCGTCCCAGATGTATCCAGACCACACAAGTCGTGGTGCAGAGACAAAAAAGCCAAAAATGCAATGGGGACAAAAAGACAGAGAATCTCGCACTTACCGACTTCACAGATGCTGGTGGTTTATTGTGGGTACATCAGAATAAGGTGCTGCGGGGAGAGGGAAGATGGAAACGCAGGTGTGTTCACAGGAGCAACAATGTTTCGCGCCTGCTACGGCGCTTCGTCTGGCTAGGAACGATTCATAGTTATATACCTGGAAAGGAATTGGTCTCCAAATCACTGTTAAGGTCCCCATCAGCTTCTCCTTGTTTTTCTGGACAAGGATTGATGTCACCCTATTTGGGTTAGGGTCCTTTTACATGGGCCGATTATCAGTCAGCATTGTTGCTAGAAATGCTCCTGCAACTGATAATTGTGAAAAGAGCATCAATCAGCCAAAGACCGGGCAAAGACGATTTTCAGCTGATCTCATCTTCTGTGCCTGCTCAAAAAATTTATTTTTATGGGCTTTTTATCTACACAGTTCTCCCTGTACAAACAGTGCTTGTGAAGCCGAGAAAGAGAAAAAGAGTAAGTATGGTAAGTGTAGACTGTTGCTTGTGATCTGGAAAATGACAGCACAGATATACTGTATACATATTATCTGTGCTGTCATTTTCCAGATCAAAAGCAGCAGTCTATACTAACCATCCGTATTGCCATCTGTTTCTCCGACCCTCTGGCCATCGGCTGTATCTTCAGGATGCTGACTCCTCCAAATGATTGACAATTGGAGGTGAGGCCTGAAGATGAATGCATGGGTATATACAAATCTGTGCTGCCAGTTGCCAGGGCCTCACAAACAATACAAGGATCATTTATGCAGCCCATCTGCTCGATTTCTCATGCCGTGTAAAGGCATGAGCAGCCCCCACTGCTGAGGAATGTCTTGGTCTAAAAGCACCCTAAGGGCCCTGTTACATCGATAATCGGCCAAATTGACCTCATCTGTGGCGAATATCGCTCCGTGTAATAGAGTATGCGTCCTGGCACTGTGCGCCTGTCTGAACTGCCGGGACCATAACGGCCAGTGAATGGCTGAGTGGCCTGTCAGCTCAGACAGGCTGCACTGAAGCTGCAGGGCGCTGTGCCTGGACACATACAGAGCGCAGGAGAAGACCAGGAGCGTGAACAGGTGCAGTATTAAAAGTATGAACTGTTTGGGCAAGGGCTGCCTAGACATCGCTAACAATGTCCAAGCAGCCCTTGCTAAATGATTATCGGGCCGTGTAACAGGCCCAGTAAATGAGCGCCCATCTAGAAGATTATTATTTATGAAATGCAAATTTTAACGTTAAAAACGCTGTGGCCAGATGTTAGATGAAAGTCACTGGGGGAAAACTGAATATCAACATGACATTTTTTTACTTAACCCCTTAACGACTGCAGGCGTATATTTACGCCCTGCAGCCGCCTTGGGGAGTTCAGAGCGTGGCTGCGCGGCGACCCCGCTCTGAACCGCCGCGGTCCCAGGTGCGGCATGTAGTCCGATCGCCGTGCCCGCTAATCAAGTTTTCAGAATCAGCTGTCAAATTGTTATAGTATGGTGAAAGGCGTAAACGGAAAAAACAAAAAACGCACCAAGAGTGCTGATTTTATTAAGTTATATATTACAAAAAAATTCATAAAAAGCAATCAAAATTTTTTCACCAATGTTACACCAATATGATATTATTAAAAACTAGAGATCATGGCGCAAAAAATGACACCCCCAACCAGCCCTGTAGATGGAAAAATAAAAGCGCTATGACTCTTAGAATGTGGGGAGGAACATTGCATTAATCTGACCCTGACTTTTGTGCATCAAAGGGCTCTGTCTTGAAGGGGTTAAGGAACATATATTTGTTAAAGGGGTTGGCCACTTTATTATAAAATAGGTCAGTACAAAGTATTAGTAAGTGTGCTCAATGTATATACTGACAGCAGCTCCCTGTGTACGTCATAGAACTAAAATCAGACTCCCCTCCTCCAGGCTGTGCTGCCCTGCTCTGTTTTGTTTCAGTCCACAAAATGGCTGACATGGAGGAGCATGTGACCATGCCCTGTCCACTGTGTCCTTCATAGACATATACAGGCTCAGTGGTGGACACTGGGGGGCGGGGCCTGGTCACATGCTCCTCCATGTCGGCCATCTTATGGACCAAAACACCACAGAGCAGGGCAGCACAGCCTGGAGGAGGGGAGTCTGATGTTAGCTCTATGAGGTACACAGGGAGCTGCTGTCAGTATATACAGTGAGTACACTTACTAATACTGTGCACTGACCAATTTTACTATAAAGTGGCCAACCCCTTTAACAATGGTTTGAATTTTTTACAAGCTATTGCATAATATAAAAGTTATACATGTTATATATCGATATCGTTATATATAACAAGTCAGTTTTACCCCACGGTGAACGGCGTAAAAACAAATACCCCCCAAATAAAAACAATGCGTTGTTTGTTTGTTTTTTTCAATTTCACCACACATTGAATTTTTTTCTGGTTTCGCGGTGTACTTAATGCAAAAATTCAGCCTGTCATTGCAAAGTACAATTAGTGGCGCAAAAAATAAGGGCTCATGTGGGTTTCTAGGTGAAAAAATGCAAGTGCTATGGCCTTTTAAGCACAAGGAGGAAAAAACGAAAATGCAAAAATTTAAATTGGCACGGTCCTCTAAGGGTTAAGGCCCTATTACACGGAACGATTATCTGCCATATTCAGCCAATATTGGCCGTTACAGCTCATAATCATCCCGTGTAATAGAAGGCAGCGATCAGCCGACATGAATGATGTTGGCTGATCGTTGCTGTCGTTTGTCTTGTGATAGCTGCGATCTTCTGCTGTCACCCCGTGGAATAAAAGCGGCGGCAGCAGACCGCTGCTACCCTTTATGGGCTGCCTGGACGATCTAGAGATCACCTGGGCAGCCCCCCTGCAGCTCCCCGCTGTCCCCCTTGCATTTACCCGTTCACTGCTGACGCGTGTAATGGCCCCGGTAGCGAGCGGGGATCGAGGAGCAAACCTAAACCTAAAGCAGCTTTAGGGTACAAACCCACACACCGTATACGCAGCAGATACGCAACAAATACGCAGCAGATTTGATGGTGCAGATTTGATGCTGTGTTCAGTTATTTAGATCTAATCTGCTGCTTATTTGCTGCGTATCGCAGCAGTAAATACGCTGCGTATACGGTGTGTGGGTTTATACCCTTAGGCATTTTTTCAGGGCAGTTTGGCATTTTTAAGTGCAGTGCAAAACTTGTATCAGAGAGAGGCCCAAAGGAATTGTCCACAATAGCAAGATAACTATCTGATCAAGAGGGGTCTGGCTGTCAGGTTCTCTGCTGTTGGAAGATAGATATGCTGATATGCTGAGGGACACTGAGGGACACTATAGCAGTTTCCCATAGCAACCAGACTTAGGCTCTACTTTTTCTGAGGCCTTTTTGAAAATGAAAGAAGCAATCTAATGGGCTACTATAAGTGTCTGGAGATCATGTTGTTGCGAGCTAGTAATCTTTATCCTTGCATCTCAGGGTATATTATGTTGAGTTTTAAATATATTAAGTGTATGCTTTTTTTCAGAACCTGATTTTGAAATGTACAAACTGGAACTTTGTTGCAAGACAATTTCTAAGATCCAGCCAGAGTCAGATGAGATGGATTCAGTATCCTTTATTACGGATAGCATAAAAAAGATGATAATTGAACATAAAGAAAAACGCACAAAGATTGCCCTACTGTCACAAAATGGTATGTCAGCTGTAATTTACCCCTGTTACGTCTTCTATTGCCATGGCACTTCCCATTTAAGATTGTACCTTACCTTGTGTTTTATGCATTAATATGATAATTTGGGTTAAAAGAGATATACAGTACTCATCAAGGACACTTCTGGCATAGCCATTGGATATGCCTTGTGTCCCCTAGATGCGAGTCCTACAACTGGGACCTTCACCTAACTTTAGATTGAGGGATTCTTATCCTCTTTCAGCCTTATCGAGGCTGCCGGGGGTGGTCAGAAAGCGGAAAATCCAGCGATTTATGCAGTTTGCGTAACTCATGTTGACATTTGTGACATTGAGAGTTGTGCAAATATATATGGAATATGTCCCCGCCTTTAAACTTTCTACTACATGACTACAGTTTCTTCCTTAATAGAAGCTTAATGGGTGGGTTTATTTTTTATATAACACATGTGATTAATCAGAAAAATATTAGTGATTGTATTAAGATAAAATGTATAAGATGTAATGTATTAGACATCTATGCATTCTTTATTCTTTTTGCCCTAAATTTATGTTCATTCTCCTACCTGGGTCCCCCACAGCACCCACTGTGATGCCATCATGTCTTTCCCTCATCCCCTTCCGGAGTTATCTGTATTGACAGCCAGATCAGTGAATCACTGTCCACAGTAATGTCCCGTCTGACTTAATGATTGACTGAGTGGGCCTTATTTGCAAAATGAGTTTGTATAGAAATTAGGAGACCTGGTTGGAGACCAAACAATGTCACAGTAGTAATGATTGTATGGTGCCTAACCATTGAATTCCCCTTTACACAACCCCCCCCCAATTAAAATGGAGCAGCAGGTCACTCATGTTTGCTGTCACTCTATTTATTCACAATAAGGCTGCATTCCCACATTCCGTGTTCCTCATGGAACACGGACGTGAAATGCCTGTAACGGACTCTCCCTCGTCTGGGCAGCATCTGTAATTAGATGCTGGGAGCGGGGGAACTATACAGATATGTGCTGCACTGTAATGACAGTGCCGTGCGCCTGATTCATTACAGCTCTGCACATATCTGTACAGTTCCCTGCTCCCAGCATCTAATTACAGATGCTGCCCGGGCGGGGGAGAGTCTGTTACAGGCATTCCACGTCGGTGTTCCGTGAGGAACACGGAACATGGGAATGCAGCCAAAGTCTGACCATTGGGACCCCCTTCCCCCGCAATCTTGAAAACAGGGGCTCAAGTCTCCTGTTAACGTTGTGCTAACAGATGAACACTGTACTTAACTGTTTCCATGACCCACTAAGACAATAATGGAGCAGCAGCTGTGCTAACCAGAGACTTGAGCCCCTGTTCTTGAGATTGTGGGGGAAGGGGGGTCCCAATAGCTATACACATCGGGGGAGATTTATCAAAGGGTGTAAAATTTAGACTGGTGCAAACTGGCCACAGCAACCAATCACAGCTCAGCTTCCAGCTCTGGTGAAAGGAAAGCGGAGCTGTGATTGGTTGATGTGGGCAGTTTGCAACAGTTTAAATCTTACACCCTTTGATAAATCTCCCCCATGGAGAATAAATGGAGCAGCGGCCGTTTTAATAGGTCACTCCGACTTTCTGTTGAGCAGCTCATCCTGGCACAGTTAAAGAGCAGTGCAGGACGTGTACTATCACACTGGACAGGGAGGAGTAACTAGACAGCCAATAGAAAAACAGTAAAATAACCACTTTTATTGGTCCGTCATCCACTTATTTACATGTGCCACATATCTTGACTGTCTGTAGCATTGTATGTTGAGTCTAGTCTCAAGTTATGATGGTCCAAAGACGAACATTGTACAGTATGTTAAAAATAGTGTATCCTGAGGCCATTGTAAGTTGAGGGACCACTGTATATTCTTTTTTTTTTTTATTTCATGCTGTATTTTACTTTTTTAGGAAAAGGAAAGAGTTTCTTGCTTAATTTGCTGTTTCTTTTAACAATTGACAATCAAGAAGAATACCAGAACAACAACAAAAACTTAAAACTACCAAAGGTATGTACTGAGTTATAGAAATTATACCTTTATATAACATATCAGCATCAGGTCTAGCAACATAACCCAAATGTTTTGTAGCACACATTTTTTTAATATTAATCCTTGTTAAAGTTACAGTACATAAATACAGTCTTCCATGCTATTTCTTCACTAAAGCATACTTGTCAAAGTGCAGCCTTAAAAACTTCAATTTCTAGGATATTTTTCATGGCAACCCAAACTTGAATTGGCAGCTGCGTCTACACATGAAAGCTTCAAAGGTTGTACTATTGCAGGTATGCTTCAATCCAATACTCAAAAATTTTAGAAAATCCTTTTTCAATTCAATACACATATTTAAAACCTAATTTTTAACTAAGCTGTGGAAAATGTTATTCAATTATTTACAAAAAGATAGGTGGGATGCTAGGCATGGCCGTATTTGCCACTAGGCACCCGCGGTCCGGTGCCTAGGGCGGCGCCCTGCGGGGAGCGGCACCCGCATGACGCTATTTTTTTTGTTGTTGTTGCTGTTAACCCCCGCCGCCCCGCCGGGGTAGTGCGGGGGGGTGTAGGGTCGGCCGGGGGAGCAGCCGGGCGGCAGGAACATAGGCAGGCTAGGAAGATCTCCCCCATGCAGCCCTGCATGGGAGAGATCTTCCTAGCCTGCCTCTGTTCCTGCCACCCGGCTGCTGTCCCTGCCACCCGTCTGATCCCTCGGCCCCCTGGCTGGTCCCCCTGCCCCCCGGCTGATCTCTCGGCCCCCCGGCTGGTCCCTCTTCCCCTCTGCCTTTCACCTCAGCTGCCAACACCCATCCTCTCCCCCTGCAACCCCAGCTACCCCCCATCTTCTCCCCTGCAACCCCAGCTTTCCCCCATCTTCTCCCTTTGCCACCCCAGCTGCCCCCCATCCTCTCCCCCTGCCACCCCAGCTGCCCCCCATCTTCTCCCCCTGCAACCCCAGCTGCCCCCCATCTTCTCCCCCTGCAACCCCAGCTGCCCTCCCATCTTCTCCCCCTGCAACCCCAGCTGCCCCCCATATTCTCCCCCTGCAACCCCAGCTGCCCCCCATATTCTCCCCCTGCAACCCCAGCTGCCCCCCATATTCTCCCCCTGCAACCCCAGCTGCCCCCCATCCTCTTTCCCTGCCACCCCAGCTGCCCTCCCATCTTCTCCCCTGCAACCCAAGCTGCCCCCCCCATCTCCCCTGCAACCCCAGCTGCCCCCCATCTTCTCCCCTGCAACCCCAGCTGCCCCCCATCTTCTCCCCCTGCAACCCCAGCTGCCCCCCATCTTCTCCCCCTGCAACCCCAGCTGCCCCCCATCTTCTCCCCCTGCAACCCCAGCTGCCCCCATCTTCTCCCCCTGCAACCCCAGCTGCCCCCCCATCTTCTCCCCCTGCAACCCCAGCTGCCCCCCATACTCCCCCCCTGCCACCCCCTATCCTCTCCTCCTGCAACCCCAGCTGCCCCCCATCCTCCCCCCCTGCCACCCCCCATCCTCTCCTCCTGCAACCCCAGCTGCCCCCCATCCTCTCCCCCTGCAACCCCAGCTGCCCCCCATCCTCTCCCCCTGCAACCCCAGCTGCCCTCCCATCTTCTCCCCCTGCAACCCCAGCTGCCCCCCATCTTCTCCCCCTGGCACCCCAGCTACCCCCCATCTTCTCCCCCTGCACCCCCAGCTGAAGTCTTCATGATGCTGCGCCAGATGGAGAAGAAAGCGACAAGTGAGTGACAGCAATAGGAGAAGACATCACCTGTGAGTCACTTCTATAGTGTGCAGAGCCTGTGTACCATTGGTGTCTAAATGGGTCAGTGTATTGTTTGCGGTAGTGTACTGACACAGCCCTGCGGTCACTACAGTACACTAGTTTAAACTAGGACCCAACTACAACAGCTGCAGGCACTACAACTCCCAGCATATCTTGAGGGCTGCAGATTATGCTGGGAGTTGTAGTGCCTGCAGCTGTTGTAGTTGGGTCCTAGGTGCATTATACACTGGATGCTTTGTGGAATATAAGAATACAGAGATCTGTGGAGGCTCAGTGCAGGGAAGTGACCCCAGAACATCACTAATAGGGGATAGAACAAAAACATCTACCCCTATCCCTATAAGTGATGTTCTGGGGTCACTTCCCTACACTGAGCCCCCACAGATCTATGTATTCTTATATGCCACAAAGCATCCAGTGTATAGGACCAAACTACAACAGCTGCAGGCACTACAACTCCCAGCATGTACTGACAGTCTGCAGCCCTCGGGATATGCTGGGAGTTGTAGTGCCTGCAGCTCTTGTAGTTGGGTCCTAGGTGCATTCTACACTGGATGCTTTATGGGAGATCAGAATACATAGATCTGTGGGGGCTCAGTGTAGGGAAGTGACCCCAGAAAATCACTAATAGGGATAGGGGTAGATGTTTTTGTTCTATCCCCTATTAGTGATGTTCTGGGGTCACTTCCCTGTACTGAACCGCCACATCTATGTATTCTTATATTCCACGAAGCATCCAGTATATAGGATCCCACTACAACAGCTGCAGGTACTACAACTCCCAGCATTTACTGACAGTCTACAGCCCTCAGGATATGCTTGGAGTTGTAGTACAGTGTAGACTGATGTATTGCTGGACCTTCAGGGCTGATGGTTGTCACCCACAGATTGCAGCCACCAGGAGACTCAGCACACAGTGATTTATTATAGGGTTGTCCTCTCAGAGACTACAACTCACAGCATACCCTGAAAGCTGTATAAATGGAGGGGGTCCTGAGAGTTTTAGTTCGACTGAAAATGTTGTTCACAAGGGATTTGTCACAGATACAGATGAATCCAGGAAAGGAGCGGGTCAGCATGTCGCGTTACATTGGTTTTATATTGGTGGGCCCCAGGTACCCCAGTCCGTCACTGGACAGAAGCGGTCCCCAAACTAAGACGTCCCCAGCCTACTTCCTTCCTCCATCACGTCTGTTTGATGAGAAGAGCCGGCATCAAGCAGAGCGGCACCCCCCGGCTGTCAGTAGTGCTTGGTGCTGGGGTGCCGCTCAGTAGTACTGGGTGCTGGAGTGCCGGCCTGCCAGCTGTGCCAGGGTATACACCATGCCTCTAACCTGTCAGTGCCGAGGGGGAGGGGGTCTGCCCTGGGTCTTAATCTCGTGATAGCTTTTACAAAATTTTTTATCTCAATAATCTGAAAGAGTCTATAGTTCAGTTGTGCAGACAGGGCTGCTATTTGGACCTTAATGGACCCAGGAGTAAGACCTTTGTCAAACCCCTCTTGCAAAAACTCCAAAAGTTGCGGAGTAGAGGGTTTAGTAGAACCCAATCCTTTATCGGTACACCAGGCCTGGAATATTCTCCAAACACGAGCGTATGAAGCATTTGTGGAGTCGCTGCGTGCATGAGATAAAGTTCAGAGAACATTTTCTGAGAAAGTTTCAGGACCTAATAAGGTCCTCTCAGTCTCCAGGCCGTGAGATTGAGGCTGGCTAGATCCTGGCACAGATGTTGTCCCTGAGATATCAGGTCGGGCTGTAACGGCAGTCTCCAGAACTCGCCCCTGCTCATGTTCATGAGCAGGGTGAACCAAGATCTCTTCGGCCAAAACGGCGTAATTATGATCACTGACGCCTGGTCTAATCTGATCTTCACCAGAACTCTGGGGATCATCGATATGGGCGGAAAGATGTAAGCCATCTGAAAATTCCATGGAATTGACATCGCATCCACCGTCGTCGGATGGTCGGCTGAATACAGGGAACAAAACTTCCTCAGTTTGGCATTGCTTGTTGATGCCATGAGATCTATCTGAGGAAATCCCCATCTTTTGGTTAACTGTAGGAACACTTTCCTTGAAAGCGACCATTCCCCTGGCACTGTTAGTCCCCGACTCAAACGATCTGCCAGAGTGTTGTGAATACCTCTGATATGAAGAGCAGATAGTCTGGCTATCCGGGGTTCCGCCCACTTGAAGATGTATTCCACTTCCCTGAGAAGTAGAGGCGACCTGGTACCTCCCTGCTTGTTGATATAGGCGACACAAGCAGTATTGTCTGTCCTGATTCTTACAGCCTTCTGTAACAATTTTGGAGCGAAGTGTAGAAGGGCTAGATAAATAGCCCTGAGTTCCCGTACATTCGATGGAAGGGACGACTCTTGAATACTCCATGTCCCTGACGCAGTACTCTCTTCTAGATGTGCACCCCATCCCGAACCTGAAGCGTCTGTGGTGATCGTAATCCACTGGGGTTCGGTTATGGAGGCTCCATGCTTCACCTGTCTCCACCATGTTAGAGACTGTCGAGTTTCTGTAGATAGGACATGAATCGTATCTAAATCTTCTAGGCTCCGGTTCCATATCGTCAGGACTTCTCTCTGGAGGTACCTCATATGCCACAGTGCCCATGGAACTGCCTCTGTGGCTGACGAAAGGAGTCCCAGGAATCTCATTAGGGTCCGAAGAGACACCTGACGCGGAGGAATGAGAAACTGGGCTCCCTTCTGTATACGTAACAGCCTGGGTGTTGAGAGGAACAGCTTCATCTGCGTGGAATCTATGATGAAACCCAAAAAAGTCTTTATTTTGGATGGCACCAATTCCGACTTCTCCTGGTTGATCAGCCACCCTAACTGCTGAAGAATGTCCAAGACATAATTTAGCTGAACGCTCAGAAGACTCTGAGTCTGAGCCATAATCAACCAGTCGTCTAGATAGGGAATGATCTTTATTCCCCGAAGTCTGAAGATAACCATCATGGCCGACACTACCTTTGTGAACACAAAGGGGGCTGATGTTATGCCGAAGGGAAGAACCTTGAACTGAAGATGTCTTACCTTCCCCTGCAGCTGGATGGCAATCCTCAGATATTTTCTGTGCGCTGGCAGAATAGGAATGTGGAGGTATGCGTCCTGGAGGTCTATCGATACCATAAAGTCGCCCTCCTGGAGGACGGTTTTTACGGATCTGATATTTTCCATACGAAATCTCTTTTTTATCATGAACCCGTTTAAGTAACGCAGATCGATAATAAGCCTCCACTTTCCGGACGGCTTTGGTACGAGAAAAATCGGAGAGTATACTCCCAGACCGACGTCTGACAGAGGGACCTCCTCCAGGGCTTCTATGTCCAACAGGTGAAAGATTTCTTTCTCTATAACGGGATGTTTGACAGGGCCTAAATGATGAGACACCAGAAACCTTGGGGGGGGAGGAAGAAACAAAGGAAGCACATAACCACTTTGAATAATGCTTATTACCCACACATCTTTTATTAGTTTTTTCCAAGCGGGAAGAAACAGAGTAAGACGCCCCCCCACAGGTATGCTTCTGGCGTCAGAAATCCGGCTTCTTGGCAGAATCTTTTTGCTGCTTGCCTGTACCTCTTCTGTTGTAGTACTTTCCTCTTCCTCGGGACTGATAGCGACCCACGTTGAGGAGATCTGCCTCTACGAAAGGATCCGCGAGGTTTTTTGTATGAACCACTGACGTAAGAAAGGGGTAATGACTTACCCTTCTTGTCCGACATCTCCTCCATGATTTTATCCAACTCCGAGCCAAAAAGTCGTCCCGGCTGATACTCCAAATTACACAACTGAAATTTAGAGTTGGAATCGCCAGCCCATGGTCTTAACCATAGGGCCCGGCGACCAGCAGTTGACAAAGCCATAGACTTAGCTGCTAAGCGAGTCTCCTGTGAGGCTGCGTCACATAAAAAATCAACCCCCATGTTGACTTTTTTGAATGAACGGAGGACCTTGTCCCGGTTCACTCCCGACTCAAGATCCTCCTGCACCTTAGCCAACCATCTTCTAAGACTCCTGGATACCTCGAATGCAGATATAGCAACTGCCCCTTGGGCAGCTGCTGCCGTGTATCATCTTTTAAAGGCTACTTCAATTCTCCTATCCATTGGATCTTTGAGATTCGAACCATCATCAGCGGGCAAGACAGTATTCTTGGACAATTTGGCTATGGCAGTATCTACTTTGGGAGGATCGGCCCAATCCTTGCATTGGTCCTCCTTGAGGACATACAAGGTTTTAAATTTCTTACTTAGAACCGGAGCTTTTTCCGGTTTTTTCCACTCAGTATAGAGCATAGACATGGATGTTTCCCCAATAGAAAAAGCCCTAGGCTTTCTCGAAGCTGAGGCTACGTCCTCGATTTCTTCAGGGTGAATTTCAGCCTGAACAGCTCTGCGTAGCTTGTAGATGCTGTCCATAGGGAAATAACCCTTGAAAATCTCCTTTTCATCCTCAGAAGGTGAAGATGAATCAGCTGAGGAGGAAGACCCAACTTCATCTATCACCTTAAATTCTGACCCCTAGGGTAGAAAAAACATAAGCTTAGCTAGGGTAACAAAACCCTGCTGTGCACCCAAATAATATATACTCACAGGATGTGAGGCAGAAGGAGAAATGCTACGCTTAGATTTCTTCTTATGACGACAGTCTCTATTGGCAAGGGATTTTTCTACATAATCCTTCACCCATATAACAACATCCTGAGTATCAGGTTCTCCGGCACTTTTTGGGCGGCATGAAGTACAACGTACTGTAATATACATATAATAGATAGATAGATAAGACATCATGAATATGAAAAAAATTGGAACCTTATAGTTGATAAGTAGTGCGTACGATATTCATATCCATCCGGCAAAGGATTTTCACAATCCGCACAGACCAGATGTTTGCGTTTGGAAGTTCTTTTACCCGATGGGCTAGTTTCCATTGCAGACATCTAATAAAAAAAGGTTATATCAACAGAAATCAATATAAGTACAGGCCTTGCCTGAACTAATAGAGGGTGTCATACACCAAAAAGACCACTAGATGGCAGCAGAGTTACTTACATTTAAACAATCTGCAGTAGTCTCAATAGGAAGCTGAAGAGAAATAGCGGCGCTGGTAGCACAGGATATACACTCTATGTAACCCTAGGTAGGACTCAAGAGTCAGACCTAGTCCTACCTGAATGAAGGAGTCCATTTAAATGGGATGGAGCCTGACAGTGAGGCCGACGCCGACGCCGTTCGAGCCGCACACTTCCGGCCTCCTCCGATGACGTCAGCTACCTGCGCCGGAGAATGACGTCGCTGGAACGCATGTGGAACGCATGCGCAAGCGCAGAAGACTGCAAGCCGCAGAATGATGATGCGGCCAAGATGGCGACCGCCATCCTGGACGCTCCGAACTGCAAGATTGGTACGTTTCTATCCCGCAGGGCCGGACAAGCGAGCGGCCTACCTACATGCAGGAACCAGCTAACTGAGTCCTGCTCCTAAGGTAAAACAACCACTACAATAGTAATACACAAAGAAAAAAGGAGGGAGCAAGGTCCCTTGGGGCTAGTCACTAGGACGAAGAAAAAAGACTGATGTGTGTATGGGGGGGGGCTTATTTATACTTCCTGTAGGAGGGGTTAATAAAGCTTTGCTATTGTTTTCATTAAAAATTCCTTCGTCCCAGGGGCTCGCAGGGGCGAAAATACCCCCTATCGTTGTGATGCCAATGGGACGTAAGGGAAACTGTGTTACAAGGAGAACACAGCAGGTAAAAACAGAAGCAGCTGATAAGTAAAGAAACTAAACAAGAGAATAAAAGAAGGTTCAGACAACAGAAAAGAAAACACCAAATACAGTGCAAGGCTATCAAAAAGCACAGTAACGGTCATGCAGGATCCTGATAAGCATAGCCCTAACACGGGCACAACCTTAAATAATGTGGGTGCACATCCCCCCCAGGTACACTGAGGTCAACACTACTACAACATCAAAAAAGATGTGTACTAACATAAATACACAGAGGGTGTACTCAGAGCATATAAAATAGAAATCTTTATTATAAATTCATGTTCCACAGAAAAACACACACAAAATCACTTAAAAACGCCAAAGCACACAAGGGGGAGAACAAAGCCTCACCCCACAAAAGGGACACTAACTCCCCCCTTCTCTCTATATCAGATGTAACCAAATATAAATAAGATACAGTATATATAATGATTAACACTACCACAAAATATGAAAAATAAATATCTTTATTACATGTCAAAAAGTATTAAAAAACTTTAAAATACATACAATACACTTCACTGGTACACAGTAAAGAGACAAAAGAAAGAAAACAGGGATGCACCCCAGGTTATGGGAGCTAGGCACCAAATATGATGTAACTTACCACATGGGACAGAAAAAACTACTACTGATGCCCTGCTTCACCGCAGCCACTGGGATCCCTGGACTGCCCGACATGCCTTTTACCACCCAGGGATCCCGGTGGCTGCGGTGAAGTAAGGCATCGGTAGTCATATTTTTTGTACATGTGGCTTTTTTAGTTCTGGCAGTGTAGTCTGTGTGCCATGATGTCACGGCCGCGGCGGCGTCCCGTGTTCCGGGCCGCCGCCGCGACCTCCTCCTGCCCCATGCAGCCGCCGGGGTCCTTGTGCAGGGACCCGGCGCTGCTGCTAGTTCGGCCCCTGGGGGCGCCTCACCTCTCCTCCGCTCCTGTCTCCGTCTGTGCCGGCCGGCGCGCGCGTCCCCGCCTCCTAGGGCGCGCGCGCGCGCCGGCTGTCTCAGATTTAGAGGGCCAGTCCGCCCTTAATTGGTTAGTTGCACCAATCACTCCCTATAAATCCCAGCATGCCCTGTCCCTTGGGTTGGAGCCTCTACATGCTTCCTATAGCGTTTGGCCCAGCCCCCTGTTGTTCCTGATACCTATCCGCTACCTGGTCCCAAGTCCTTGTTCCTGATACCTATCCGCTACCTGGTCCCAAGTCCTTGTTCCTGATACCTATCCGCTACCTGGCTCCATCCGCTACCTGGCTCCAACCATGGATCCCGGCGAGGTGCCTGATATCCGTGACATAGCCCGAGTGGTCGCCCAACAGGCGCAACAAATCCAGCAACAGTCGCAGCAGATCCAGCAACTCACTGCCGCCTTACAGCAGCATACTACAGCCCAGCGCACACCACCTCCTGCTGCTTTTTCTACACTCCGACTGGCTCTCCCAAGCAAATACTCTGGTGACTCCAAGTTGTGCAGAGGATTCCTGACTCAGTGCACCATGCATATTGAACTTTTAAGTAGTCAGTTTCCCACCGAGCGCTCTAAAGTGGCTTTCATCATCAGCCTATTGGAGGGTAGAGCTCTGGCCTGGGCCACGCCGCTGTGGGAACGAGATGATCCTGTTGCTGCCAATCTCCGAACCTTCCTAGTCGAGTTTCGCTCCGTCTTTGAGGAACCTGCCCGTGCCTCTTCAGCTGAAACTGCTCTCCTCAACCTCTCTCAAGGGAGCTCCTCTGTTGGTGACTACGCCATCCAGTTCCGCACCCTGACGGCAGAATTAGACTGGAATGAGGCGGCTCTAATAGCCACCTTCAAGAGGGGCCTGTCCAGTCGGGTGAGAGACGTGCTTTCCGCCCGAGACCTACCTACCTCCCTGAACGAACTCATCCTACTGGCCACCAGGGTCGATACTCGTTTTTCTGAGAGAGAGGAGGAGGTCTGGCATGAACGGCGACTAGGCCTGTCCCGTCGCCATCACCAGCTGGCGCCGGTCTTAAAGACTTTGTCGTCTGGAGCTGAATCTCTTCCTCTACTGCGGTGGTTCGGATCACTTTCGGCTGAGATGTCCCCAACGTCCTCAAGCGTCCGGGAAACTCCAGCACCTAGGTCCGGTGGGAGAGGTCTCCCTGAGTGTGAATGCCACCTCTCCAAGTTTGTCTGTGCCAGTTTCCATCCAGACACCCTCAGGACAAATTCACCAGACTACTGCCTTTCTCGATTCTGGGTCAGCAGGCAATTTTATTGCAGCTACATTGATCCAGAGATGGCGGCTACCCGTGACCCCACTAGCCAGACCCCTGACTATCTCCTTGGTCACGGGCGAGATTCTTACCGACCATGTGCACTACCAGACCGCACCTCTAGTCCTCCAGGTGGGCACTTCACATCTGGAAAAGATCTCCTTCTACGTCCTGCCCCATTCTTCTTCCACCATCCTCCTGGGACTCCCTTGGCTGCAATTACATGCGCCTAAACTGGACTGGAGAACCGGGAAGATTCTCAGTTGGGGTCAGGACTGTTCCAACCAGTGTCTGAGGTCACCTCAGCCCAAGCACTCTATGTTGTCACCCGAGCCCGCCAAGCCTTTGTCCGGCCTACCGGCGGAATACCAAGATTTGCCTGATGCCTCCTTCTGCAGGCAAGAAAGAGGGGGAGGCCAAAGGTACTGTCACGGCCGCGGCGGCGTCCCGTGTTCTGGGCCGCCGCCGCGACCTCCTCCTGCCCCATGCAGCCGCCGGGGTCCTTGTGCAGGGACCTGGCGCTGCTGCTAGTTCGGCCCCTGGGGGCGCCTCACCTCTCCTCCGCTCCTGTCTCCGTCTGTGCCGGCCGGCGCGCGCGTCCCGCCTCCTAGGGCGCGCGCTCGCCGGCTGTCTCAGATTTAAAGGGCCAGTCCGCCCTTAATTGGTTAGTTGCACCAATCACTCCCTATAAATCCCAGCATGCCCTGTCCCTTGGGTTGGAGCCTCTACATGCTTCCTATAGCGTTTGGCCCAGCCCCCTGTTGTTCCTGATACCTATCCGCTACCTGGTCCCAAGTCCTTGTTCCTGATACCTATCCGCTACCTGGTCCCTAGTCCTTGTTCCTGGTTCCTGCTCCCCTGTCACTCCATTGCTCCTGTGTTCAGCCTGTCACCTGCGGTTACGCCTACAGACCTCTGCCAGCACTATCTCCTGCCTACTGCTCCTGCCACGCCTCGCCTGCCGTCACTAGCAACCAAGCCAGGGGTAGCGACCTGGGGGTCGCCTGCCGCAGCAAGTCCATCCCGCCTTGCGGCGGGCTCTGGTGAAAACCAGCGGCCCCTTAGACTCCGCTCCCTGGTGAGGTCAGTGCTATCGCTGGTGACGGTCCAGTGGATCCACTACTCCAGGCGTTACACATGATTGCCTGTCTTATATAATATGTACTGGTGTATTATTATTACTTTGTGGTGACCAGGGGATGCTAGGTAGTGTATAGCTGCGCTAGATGGTGGTGCTCCTGAGGCACTTGTCACAGTGGCCAGGAGTGGTATGCGCCCACCCCTGGATACACCAACAAAACACTTTTTAATATGGGTGTAGGTGTGAAATAAATCACCAGAGTCTGGATTGAAATTGTCCAGGAAAATAATTTTACTCTAATTCCTTGAACGCAGTACAGAGTAGTAAGTCTTTCCTTTAAATAGAAGTGCAATATATAAAATCCAATCCTTGAGCTGGGTATCTTTAGATTTGAACACAGCTTCTCGCTGGAGGAATAGTACTTGAATACTTTATTTAATTGGAAAGCCTTTGAATATTGTAGTTTGGCTTAAGGAGAGGAGTGCACTGAGGATTACTACAGGGTTAAGGGGGCCCTCTACTTAGACCCTATGGTATTTAGCTGTGGGCTTTGGGGGAGAGTACCTACGTCCAAGTGTATGTGAGGTGTTCCACCCCCTCGATAGTATGAAGGTGGTGCGGCCGGTCACTTGCTAGGTGGTGGAGTGTGACACCAGTTCTATGGTGGTTGGCCGAGATGTAGCCGGACCCTAGGGTGTTATGTCGTTCCAGTTGGGCACACAGGTATGGTGGCACATCTGCTTTTATTTTAAAGGGCCGGATACACCTTTTTCCCCTGTGGTCAGTGACCTACCGGGCTGCTACAGGGTCCCTTGGGTTGTTATCACGGTGGTCCAGAGTGTAGTAGTGACCTACCCGGACTATTGGTTCTGCCACCCACAGAAAGGGGAAATGTCCCAAGGAGTGTGCGCCTTCTGTGTTGGTTTGGGATGAGGAATCACAGAGTCTCAAACCACAAACCACAAAATCTTGTTTACTCTTAAGGTACTTGTGTGCAACAGAACATACAGTTTCTCTTCAAGTAACCTCGCTCAGCACTATGCAGTGTTAAAACCTTTACAGGAGAGTACAGGTCGGAGATAATCTCAGCCCACGCCGTGGACTGGGAGAGTCACAGTGCAGGACAGTGTCCACAAAGGCAGAGGGCTTAGAACTGATCACGATAGAGCAATGTTGCTGGAAGCCTATGAACTCTATCTCCCAGCGTGGTTGTCAGCAGGGAACCCTCAGCATTCCGCTCATCCCAGGTAACAAGGTCTGGGGCTTGTGTCACCCTCTAGGACGGGTCCCCCAACACTGGTGGGGCAATAGGTGGTTCATTTCAACAAGAGTCGATGCACGGGCACAAGTATTCTCTTATAAGTATTCTTCTATTTCTACCTCGTCCTCCAACATCCTGGCAGAGCACAGTGCTGCTTGGGTTGGGACTCTGGCGGCATCCTCCTCTCTGCTTCTCTGATTCTTCTTTGTGCCTCTTTGCGCGCAGCCCAGTCAGCACGACTGCACTGCTCTCTACACTCTCACCACAGATCTGGATCCTGAACAAGTGTCTTATCAAGTGTAAAAGTATTCTGTCAAGGTAAAGCTGTTAGGTGCGTCTTGGCACTACAGAGTCTAGTGACCAAAGACCTCCTAATAAGGCTGGGGACCTGGCGGAGTGCCAGGGCCCAAAAGAACCACATTCTAGCTTGCGTCCTTCCCCTACAAAGTGATTTCCTCTAAGGTGTGCTGCCTGTAAGGTGTGCTGTGAATGGGTGAAGAATGCATAAAGAAGAAGTAAAGGAAAAGATGATAGGACAGAAAAAGAAGACACTCTCATTGGTTCACAGATCCATGTGACATATAAGCAAACAATAGCCCTTTCCATACTTCAGCTGTGCAGCAACTAAGTACACACACCTATAATAGCGATATCTTGTGGTGAAACTTTATCACTACTACATCACCACTCACTTACAAGAAAGTACAGGCTTTTGCGAAGGATGTAACCAATAGCAACACCCGTGGTGGGCTACCACATATGAATCTTCCGCCTGTTTGCTATCTATGGGCACATAGTGACAAAGGGCAGGAACATAGGTCCCAAGTTGTGGGTGAAGCTAGCCGTTGGGGGGGGGGGGGGTCTAGGGAAACCTAGCAAATTTAAGTGGAGTCTTTGCTTTATCTGCTTACCTAGCCACTGACTGGTAATCCTGCATTGGTTGTCAGGAGAGAGAAATAGCAGCCGCCCAGTAGAGGTGGTCCCTTCAGTCCTTTTTCACCTCAGTCTCCTCAGTATGCCTCAAGCCAAACATGGCTAAGATGGGGTTGACTGGAAAGAAATAATCTCCTTGTTATGGGGTCTTAAGCAGGGAAGCCATAACAGCTCCCTCACAGAAATCCTCTCAGTAACTCGATCTTCCTCAGGGAATGAACTCTTCCCTAATTGGGCAGAAAACAGAAAGGCTTTGATACTTGACAGTGATTGGCCAGATCACTTGAGGTACCCAGCTCATTGATTGGTTAGGGGAATATCTCCCCACACATTAGTGACAGTTAACCCTTTCCTTCAGCTGTGCATCCAATACATGCAATATATTGACATCTAGTGGCATTAATAAGTAGTGCAGGCAGAAATAAAAAATATTGGTATTAATAGAAAATACAGGCAGAGTGCAGATGCCATTGACCCAGAGTGTCCTATACAAAGATACCAGACTTTAGGTAGGCAAGAAATACAGCTGAGGCCACACCTACTCTGGGATACTGCACATACAGGGTTTGCACTTAAAACAACCCTGTACCCACAATCTGACCCCCCCAAACCACTTGTACCTTCGGATAGCTGCTTTTAATCCAAGATCTGTCCTGGGGTCCGTTCGGCAGGGGATGCAGTTATTGTCATAAAAACAACTTTTAATCCGGCAGAGCTGTGTCTAACGACCGGGGCTTACATTTGTATATGCATTAGGCTGGCACACCCTCTCTGTCCTTCCTCCCCACCCTCCTCCTCATTAGGAATGCTCCAGGCAGATTGCCTTCTATTCCCCACCTGTGTGCATAATGAACATGGGCTGGATCGTTAATACACCTGTGCAAAGCTCAAACAGCAGTAAATGTTCCTGGATCATTCCTAATGATGAGGAGGGTGGGGAGGAAGGACGGAGAGGTGGTGCCAGCCTAATGCATATACAAATGTAAGCCCCGGCCATTAGACACAGCGCTTCCGGATTAAAAGTTGTTTTTATAACAATAACTTCATCCCTGCCGAACGGACCCCAGGACAGATCTTGGATTAAAAGCAGCTATCCGAAGGTACAAGTGGTTTGGGGGGGACAGATTGTGGGTACAGAGTCACTTTAACACTTTTATCATGTCACCATAGTGACCAGCAGATGAGACCAGCTATATAATTATATATTCATTTTTTTTGTCCCATGTGGTAATTTCATTTATTTTGTACTACTACTTACATCATAACTGGTGCCTAGCACTCGTAACCTGGGGTGCATTACTGGTTTATTTCTTTTGTCTGTGTAATGTACCAGTAAAGTGTATTGTATGTATTTTAAAGTTTTTTAATACTTCTTTTTTATGTCAAAAGTTTTTTTATGATGACAGGTACACTTTAAGGCTATGTTCACACAACATATCTTTTGTATTAATCACGGCCATTGTTGCAAATTTGCAACAACGGCCATAATTGTTACAAAAGATACATTGCCATAGAAGTCAGAGAAATCCCGGACGGTGTGTATACACATAGTAAATGCTCCAGCCAGGATTCCAACCGGCTGCACAATAAACTGACATGTCAGTTTTGTGCGGCTGCTATTCATGGAATAGCAGCCGCACAGACCTGTCAGTTCACACAATGGAGAGTGCAGCTCCGGCCGCACTTTCCATTGTATGCAATGGTGAATTAGGATGTGGGCGCCCACATTGCCGCATCCCAATTCAACGTAAATGTTCAATCATAAAAGTTCATCTGGCCGGTACTGCAGTAACGGCTGGGATGATCTTCACTGACACCAACCATTCTGTGAACCGCCTGAGTCACTGAACAGCCGGTGTTTCACGTAGTGTGAACCCAGCCTAAGCCTTAAAACAAGGACCATTTTTCATGCAAAAATGCTTCGAATATGCACCTAAAAGGACAGGCAACTTGTTGTTACTGCCATAAAAAGGCTGATATATGCTACATGCCTGGATGTACGGGGAACGAGGAGCAAACAAGCGCTGACAGCGCTCATTTGCTCCTCCAGTTGCCCGATGTAATAGGGGCTTAAAACTACATGAACTGAATGGAAACCTGCTTGGAATAAACATACAATATATCTATCCTAAGTTAATAAGAAAGGAAATACTAAAAACGCAGAATAGATATACCAAGTGGATTTTCATGTTTCGATTTCATCAGACACTATCCCCAGGGAATCCTGTAACTACTGTTCTGATTACTGGGGTGGGGACACAATGCAGCACAAGAACACCTTGTTCTTTCTGAGTAATACTATCCATATATTATTTCAGGCATTCACAAAAAGTTTGACATGAGGGATGGAATTCATGCCAGGGTTGCCTCTAGAACTAAACAGGGTGTGATTTCAGCTGTAAATTCAATCATTTACCATAACGATACACAATAAGGTATAAAATGCATTACGTATAATACACTTTACAAAGAAAGTTAAAAGTTCTATTCCTAAAGTTGATCATGAGCTACAATAACCTATTACATAAAATGTATTGATAATGATAATATTAATAATAATAATAATAAATAACAATTTTAATATGATTCAGTATAAGGCTAGGTTCACATGCAGTATTTGACCGGCCATTCCATGACCCAGCCGGGTCACGGAACGGCCGGTCTCTGCAAAGATCATCCCGGCCGGTACTGCAGTAGCGGCCGAATGATCTTTCCGGCCGCAGAACTCTGATGCTGGCGCATCCATGGGCGCCCGCATCAGAACTTCCCATAGCACACTATGAAGCGAGCGGCCACAGCTGCTCCTCCATAGTGTGCACTGACATGGGTTTCTGTGGCCGCTAGTCAATGAATAGCTGAATATTAACTACGGCTGTTGGTGCAATCGGCAACAACGGCCATAGAAATACAAAAAAAAATATGTTGTGTGAACATAGCCTAAAACAGACCTATTAGTTTGCATCTTGTGGATAATAGCAATCTGATTATTTAGATCAGTCATGTCAAACTCTGGCCCACGGGCCAAATCTGGCCCATGGTGCCATTATTTTTGACCCGCCAGGCAATTCAGAGTTTTAATTACATCTGGCCCCTCATGGCTGCCATGAAAAAGACTATGGGAGAGGGCTGGCTACTATATAAGAGACTATGGGGGAGGGCTGGCTACTAAATGAGACTATGGGGGAGGGCTGGCTACTATATAAGAGACTATGGGGAGGGCTGGCTACTATGTAAGAGACTATGGGGAGGGCTGGCTACTACATGAGACTATTGGGGAGGATTGGCTACTATATGAGATTGTTGGGGAGGGCTGGCTACTATATAAGAGACTATGGGGGAGGGCTGGCTACGACGCACGCTGCTCTGACAGTGCCAGCATCGCAGCATTGGCGCTTCAATAATTATCAATGTTGGCCCGCGATTTTGTCCAATTTTTTAATTTTGGCCCACTGTATATTTGAGTTTGACACCCCTGCTTAAGATGGTATGGTAAATTTATAGTAATAATGACATAAAATAAAATACAAATATATCTCATTAAGCATTGTTTCTGTTTACTAACATAAAACCATGTCTAACAATAGGATGTTACTGGGGATCCAACCATTGAAGAGATTGGAGAAACTTTGAATCAATTCCCAGATGTGGTAAGGCTAATACTACCCTCTATGTTGCTCTGAAAAATGTGACCCTGGAAAATGTTAACCGCTGCCTGACCGCAGCCCTGCTGTGATCAGGCAGGGGTTGACTGCAGCTAAATAAAAAATAAAAAAAACATTTAACTCATCTGGGGCCCGTTCCCGGCATCAGCGTGCCTCTCGTACCGTTCCCAGCGCAGGCAGTGCTATGTACTGTACACTACCTGCGCCGGAGATGCAGATCGCCAAACCTCTCCCGGGCAGCCAAGCGTCTCATCCGAGAGGCTCGCAGATGCTCGGCTGCCAGGAGAGCTTCGGGAAGAAGAGAGAGGCTTCGGGAACTTCCGGCGCCTCTCTCATTCTCCTGAACTCTCCTAGCAGCCGAGAGTCTCCGAGCCTCTCCGCTGAGACTCTCGGCTGCCTGAGAGAGGTTTGGCGATCTCTGTCTCCAGCGCAGATATTATAAGTCACACTGCCTGCACCGGGAACGGTACGGGAGGCCGATGCCGGGAACAGGTCCCAGGTAAGTTAAAAAAAATTTTTTTCTAGTGGTCGCCCCATACGGTGGGGATGGGGCCATTTTTGAGCCCCCCCACCGTATATATATATATATATATATTGTATTTTCTGGCGTATAAGACGTAACCCCGAAAAATCTTCTTAGAAGTCGGGGGTCGTCTTATAGGCCAGGTATGGTCGCCCCATACGGTGGGGGATCTCAAAAATGGCTTCATCCCCACCGTATGGGGCGACCACTGAAAAAAAATAAAAATAAAAAAATAAATTATATATATATATATATATATATATATATATCTATATCTATATATCTATATATATATATATATATATATATATATATATATATATACTGCATTTTCCCAAAGACTGGGACCCCCATTCTCAAGATCACAGGGGGTTCACATGGTTATACTCCATGCAATCTGACACTAAGGATATTTTTATGCTTGTGGGGGTATTAGCTCATGGGATCACCGTCTTCTGGGTTAGACGGGCAACTTTGTTGCTCACAATGAGTTTTTTCCTAGGAGCAGAGAGAGTCATCATCTTGTGAGCTGTCTGCCCTTTTATAGCACACACAGGCTTGCTTCTGAGTAACCAGAGTCACTCCCAATACATGGAGTGGCTAAAGGCCCTATTATACGAAATTATTATTGGCCACATTCGGCTGATATCAGCCGCTACGGACGACAATCGTCTGGTGTGACAGAGGACAACGATCAGCCGACATGAACGATGTCAGCTAATCGTTTTCTGTTGTTGTATTTCAACATCTGCTGCCATTGCCTTGTTGAATAGGAGCGTCGGCCGCAGACCACCACTATGTTGTATGGGCTGCCCAGACGATCTAGCGATCACCAGGACAGCCCCCCACACAGCCCCCCCTGCTCTTGCCTGCTCGCTGCCAACGCGTGTAATAGCTGACAGTGCTCGTTTACCCCTGTCCATCACCCCGTGTAATAGGCACCTAAGTGAAGTAAGAGCCCCCTAGACTCCCCTAGTCCAAAGCAGCCAGGCCCTATTTTCCAGTCTTTGTCAACACCTATAACAAGGAAACAGATTCTCCTTGCTATCCTAACTCTCTTGCTGCTTATTTAACACACATTAGACAGGAACCTTGGTGAAACATACATTCCATCCACCACTTTGCCCCTGGTCCTGTCACACACTGTAAAAGAAAAACACATGTTTGACACATGGGGAGCACACGTATAACATGTTTTTCAGATACAAATAGAACATTTTTATTTTCAGTTCTCTCTATTTTATTTTGGACCTAAAAGGTGGATAAAATTATTTTACAGAGATGCTGAGATTATATAGGGAAACTGAACTATTTTCTTTTTTTCACCATAGGTAAAAGATGTTCTTAAAAGGCATCCAAATTCAAAGGAAAATTTTAGAGCATTAATAGAATCCATGTATTTTAAAACAAAGCCTCCCATTATTCCTGTAAGTGTTAACACTCAAACGCAACAGAAATTTAAAACAATATACTAAATAAGGCTATTATAACTGGAAATTAACATACTTATCTGTTTTCTCTTGTGCAAAGGATCTAGCGGAAACCAAAAAGCTGTTTTTAAGTTTACCAAAATATTTCCAAGAGGGTGGACGAATTGTAGCTGAGCCATATATACTGGCACAGTAAGTACAGGGGGTTAATGATTACTAACTGGACTTTATTTGGGAAAATGTGGCTTTGGGAGAATGGTTATGACTTTGGGTTTATTTTCCTAAAATCTTTATATTGTTTTGTAACCCCTTCACATCAGTAACAGGTATATATACGTTCCTATTGCACATACCCCATGCAGTAGGAATGTATATATACGTTCCTGACTTCAGGGGGCTTTATGATGAGAGCGGGATCGCTGCAGAGATAGCGATCCCGCTCTCATCTGACTGCAGCACCGGAGATAATGAGAATCAGCTGCGATCCCGCAGCTGACCCCATTAACCCCTTAGTGACCACCGAAACGGCGGTCACTAATGGGCTGCTGCCGCTGTATTTCATCTCCCCCCACCGTGAATCCACGGTGGGGGGAGATGAAATAAGTCAAATCAGACCCCAGATCAGCCCCCCTAGTGCCTCAGTAACTAACCCCCCCTCCCCGCGGCGGCCATCAGATCCAAGATAGCCGCCGCCATCGCTGTGAACAGACTAATGTCTGTTCACAGTGATCAAACAGTAAAAATGAATGAAAGCCCCATGCTCTCCGCCACCGGAGGTAACGGAGAGCATGGGGCAGTTATCGGGGACCCCCCTGTGTGGTCCCGGTACAAGCGATCAGCGGTATATACTATATACCGCTGATCGCTTGTACCATGTGCTCCCGGCACTTTTTATCCACTGGCACCATGAATGATTGGTGACAGGGGATAAAAAGTGATGTCCCCCCACCCCCCAAGTCGCAGCCCACCCCCCCAGTCGCCCCCGTCTCCCAGTCACCCCCACCCCATATACTCACCTGATCCTGGGAGCTCCTTCTTCCTCGGCGTCCTGGCTGGTTATGAAGTGCGCATGCGCTCCACAACCAGCCAACTCTGAAAATTTAAAGTGACAGAGACCAATTTGGTCTCTGTCACTGAACTATGATTACTGTGATAGAAAATATCACAGTAATCATAGTAATATAGTGAAAATGAATGTATAAAGTACAAAAAGTGACAAACATACATAAAAATAAAAAACACACTTTTTATTATAGTAATAATTGCAGTTTACTCCCAAATTACCCCTAAACCCCCCCCCCCCCCCCCCCCCCCCAGATTACCCGTAACCACCGCAGGTTGTCCGTAATCACGTCAGATTGCACGTAAGCCCCCGGATTACACGTAACCACCGCACGTTGCCCGTAACCACCGCACGTTGCCAGTGACCCCCTCCAGACTGTCCGTAATCACCCCAGATTGCCTGTAACCACCCCAAATTACATGTACCCACCCCAGATTACCTATATGCACTTCAGTCTATCCGTAACAATTCTAGATTGTCTGTAACCACCGCAGGTTGTGCATAACCACCCCAGGTTGCCCGTAATCATGCCAGATTACATGTAACCCCCAGATTGCACCTTGCCTCTGACCACCGCACCTTGCCTCTGACCACCGCACGTCGCCACTAACCACCGCACGTCGCCACTGACCACCGCACGTCGCCACTGACCACCGCACGTTGCCACTGACCTCCGCACCTTGCCTCTAACCACCTTTAATTGCCAATGACCCCCTCCAGATTGCCCGTAACCAGATTACAGGTACCCACCTCAGATTACCTAAAAGCACATCAGTTTATCCGTAACCACCCCAGATTGTCTGTAACCACCCCAGATTGTCTGTAACCACCCCAGATTGCGCGTAACCACCCCAGATTGTCCGTAACCACCCCAGATTGTCTGTAACCACCCCACATTGCCCGTAACCACAGCAGGTTGCCTGTAACCACCCTAGATTGTCTGTAACCACAACAAGTTGTCCGTATCCACCCCACGTTGCCCGTAACCACCCCAGGTTGCCTCTAACCACCCCAGGTTGCCGTAACCACAGCAGGTTGCCCGTAACCACCCCATGTTGACCGTATCCACCCCAGATTACCTGTAACCACCCCAGGTTGCCTGTAACCACCTCCAGATTACCCGGAACCACCTCAGACTGCCCGTAACCACCTCCAGATTACCCGGAACCACCCCAGACTGTCCATAACCACCCCACATTACCTGTAAACTAATTTTTTTATTTTATTTTAGTAACTGCGCTATTCTAATAACTATTACTAGCTGTGGTTTTGCTCCAGCAAATTGGCGCTCCTTCCCTTCTGAGCCCTGCTGTGTGCCCATACAGTGGTTTATGCCCACATATGGGGTACCGTTGTACTCAGGAGAACCTGCGTTACAGATTTTGGGGTACATTTTTTCTCCTGTTCCTTGTGAAATTTAGAAATTTCAAACTAAACCAACATATTATTGGAAAAATTCTAGTTTTTCATTTTTACTGTCTACATTTGAATACTTTCCTCTAATACCTGTGGGGTCAAAATGCTCACCGCACACCAAGATGTATTCTTTGAGGGGTGCACTTTCCAAAATGAGGTGACTTATGGCAAGATTTTACTCTGCTGGCACTACAGTAGCACTGCAAACGCACCTGGCGCTCAGAAACTTCTTCAGCAAAATCTGCATTGAAAAAGCTAATTGGCGCTCCTTTCCTTCTGAGACCCGCTGTGTGCCCATGCAGTGGTTTATGCTCACATACGAGGTACCTTTTTTACTCAGGAGAACCTGCGTTACAGATTTTTGGGTACATTTTTTCTCTTGTTCCTCGTGAAATTGAGAAATTTCAAACTAAACGAACATATTATTGGAAAAATTTGAGTTTTTAATTTTTACTGTCTAATTTTGAATACTTTCCTCTAACACCTGTGGGGTCAAAATGCTCATCCTACCCCAAGATGAATTCTTTGAGGGGTGCCCTTTCCAAAATGGGGTGACTTATGGGTGTTTTTCTCTCTGCTGACACTACAGGGGCTCTGCAAATGCACCTGGCGCTCGGAAACATCTTCAGCAAAATCTGCAATGGAAAAGTTAATTGGCGCTCCTTTCCTTCTGAGCCCTGCTGTGTGCCCATACAGTGGTTTACGCCCACATATGGGGTAACGTAGCACTCAAGAGAACCCGTGTTACAAATTTTGGGGTGCTTTTTCTCTCATGTTCCTTTTGAAAATGAGAAACTTTAATCTAAACGTATATATTATTGGAAAATTTAAATTTTTCATTTTTTTACGGCCTAATGGTGAACACTTTCCTCCAGCCCCTGTAGGGTTAAAATGCTAATTATACTCCTAGATTAATTCTTTAAGGTGTGTAGTTTCCAAAATGGGGTCACTTATGGGGGTTTCCAGTATACAAACCTCCTAAATCAACTTTAAAAAAGAACTGGTCCCTAAAAAAATCAGTTTTGGAAACTTTCACGAAAATGTGGTAATTTGCTGATAAATTTCTAAGCCCCGTAACACCCTATAAAAAAGTAAAATATGTTTATGAAATGAAGCCAGAATAAAGAGGACATATGTGACATAATGTGACTTAGTAACTAATTTATGTGATACGACTTTCTTTTTTTAGAAGCAGAGAATTTCAAAGTTCATAAAATGCTAATTTTTAAAATTTTTCATGATATTTTGATGTTTTTCACAAAAAACACACAAAGTAGTGACCAAATTATTACAATGGGGCCACAGGACCTGCCTGCAGTGCATGGAGTGCGCTGGTGCAAAGAAGAAACCATCACCAATTGCGGAAACCAGGCTGCATTCTAAAGAATAGAGCGTGCCACCGGGATCCATTGGCCGGGCAGATCAGGTAGTGAAAAAACAAATTCACTACCTGAACTGGTACATTCATTTTAATTGTTTGTGATTCAACGAAGAAATGGCGTCTATTATAATATTATGAATATTCTGTCCATATCTTTATTTTTGCAGTCTTATATACTGTATATATATATGTTGTATTTCTTACAGAAAAAATTTGAAGCACAGTTATGAGTCTACAACAAAGTGCATCATACATCTGAGATACGGGACTGTTTATCAGATAAAAGTGGATTATTTTAGCAGCGAAGATTTGAAACAACAATTGTTTGAACTTGTTTCATTAAGCAGAAGTGGTAAGTGGAAAATCAATAATACTTTTTAGATTTCAATCAATATTGTGCAAAGACATAAGCCAGAATTGTCTCCCTCTACTAGTTAAAATAAACATGCATACTAGCCACTATTTAGGCTTCACGTTTAGTGCAATTGGACAAAAACTACCTTCGGTGTAAAGTCAGCTTAAGGATGGGCGCATGACAGGTATCAGTTCGGGCTATAGGACCTGCCCTGCCAGGCTGGGACTTGCAGCCATAGCACAGATGCAAAAATGCATCCGCAAAATGGAAAAAAGTGCCTATAGTATGCCCATGCACAACTGGTCTAAAGAGGCCAATATAAGAAACTATGTAGTAATAAAAGATATCATACAGTAGCAGCTAGTTTGCCCCCAATATGGAGGTGCGCTCAGGGAAAACTAACAATGTATTGCAGAGAACAATAGTGAAAAATTGCTGATACAAGTTACAAATAATGCTGCTAAAACTCACATGCACGTTACAACTTATTCTGATAAAAGTAGCCAGAAAGTACTGGCACAATTTACTTAGACCCACCCACTGGAAGAATTAAGGACATAAGGTCCTTACAGAAAGTCCCACAGATTGGCAAATACTTTTTCTATTAAATTCTTAATTTGGAAGAGCGACCAAAGATTTTACATCTACTTTTTGTGGAGTTAGCTTCAGAGGGACCAGCTGAAGGCACCTGCAGAAGTAAAGTAATTTTTTTCCATGCTACCAAATTGCCAATAGCCACAGCTACTTTTTACATGCTGCTACTTTTTTAGTCAGTAATCAGGGAGTTTCCCCACTATTGTGTATGCATAAAGCGTAAAGGCCCTATTTCAAGGAACTATATTCGGCCGATATTGGCCGTTATAGCAGTTGATCGTCCCATGGAATAGAAGGCAATGATCACCCGACATCGTTCATGTTGGCTGATCTTTGCTTCCTTTGTCTTTCAAACATGTTGAAAAACAAGCGACTGTGATAGCAGCGATCTGCTGCTGTCATCCCGCGGAATAGGAGCGGCGGCAGCAGATTGCCACTATCCTCTATGGGTTGCCTGGACGATCAGCGATCACCTGGGCAGCCCCCCCCCCAGCTCCCCGCGGTCGTTTGTTCCTTGTTTCCCGTTTGCCGCCACGGCTAGTACATGCGGCGGCAGCGAGCGGGAAACAAGGAACAAACGAGCGCTGACATCTCCTCTCCGTCGGCCCGTGTAATAGGGGCTTTAGAGATGAGTGGGACTCGAAGATGCTCATGTCCGATTGTTCTGCATTTGAATACTGATTGCTGAAGAAGTTGGATGCAGTTTTTTCTGAATTAGGCTCCGTTCACACGGAGTAAAACTGGTGGAATTCTGTGGCGAAATTCTCTGCTGCAGAATCCTGCCAGCCTCCCTGTTAAAATGACAGTCTATGGAAAGGGCTCTTACTGTGCTGAAGAATGGACATGTCCCACAGACTCCCATTATGACAAAGAGACTGGCGGGATTCCTCAATAGAGAATTCTGCCACGGAATTCAAAAGTTTTACTCTGTGTGAATGGAGCCTTATTAGTAGATTGTAATCTATTGATAGAATTTATTTACAGTGTGACATAAACTTATAGTTCAAGTGTTTCCCCTTGAATCCCCAATTAGGCTGTAGGAATAACTACCCTGTTAAATGTATTTCACTATTTCTTATGGGTAAATGATTTTAAAGCAGATTTTTGAAGGTTATATCACATCATAACTACAACGACTTTCTAAAAAGGTTGACAATTTTTGTCAACTGGTGACCGTATTGGTTACTGTGATGTTTTTTAAACATTTGGATACTACATAAAATTTTTCTTTTACAGCAGAACTGAAGGTTTTATATCCCCAGGTAATTCTGCAGGGAAAGAACGCTAAACCCGTTACCATTATCTGTTAGATATATAATAATAAATGGCTATATCATCTGTCCTTATTTTACAGATAAAGCTAACGTGGGCAATGCCGAAGGACTCAATAAGCAAATAAAGGATAAAGCATATGAGTGCTTAAAAACCAGATATGCCCTTTTAACAGATACCAACATCGATAAAATTACTGAGGTAAATGTCTGTCTACATCCTGCTCTTCACCCTGATTGTCTGCATCCTACCCTCAATGATGATCGCCTAAATCCTGTTCTGCGTCATGATAGCCTGGGCAAACGACAGGCATGATGGGAGGCATGATGGGAGTTGTAGTTTTGCAACAGCTGAAGGGGGCCGAAGGTTCCCCATCCTTGCTTTCAATTCTGACGGAAAAATCCTGAACTTTACCATTATCAGCTATATCCTACTCTGCACCTAAGCCTAAATATAACCCAATAGGTATATACTCATAGACCATAGGTGAGACCATACGGCTCACCAAAGACACAACATTTCGAGGGAGATTTATCAAAGGGTGTAAAATTTAGACTGGTGCAAACTACCCACAGCAACCAATCACAGCTCCTCTTTCCTTTCACCAGAGCTGGAAGCTGAGCTGTAATTGGTTGTTGTGGCAAGTTTGCACCAGTCTAAATTTTACACCCTTTCATAAATCTCCCCCTTCGTATGCAAAAGGCAATACACAAACCATACACAGAGTCATTATTCTCATTGGGCAGGGCAGGCGGCTGCACTTGGCCACCTACCCTGTCCAATAGGAAAGGCAGCTCTGCATATGACTATAGGGGGCCCCTCTGTGCTCTGAACTGACTGTAAGGGTGGTATTACACAAGCCGACGGGGGCCCGATAATACCTGTAAACGAGCGCCGATCTGGTAGATCGTCGCTCGTTTACTGGGCCTCTTACACGGCCCGATAATCGTTAAACATGGGCAGCAGGGACATCGTTACCGATGTCCTTGCAGCCCTTGCTTAAACTATATACATTACCTAGCCACGTTCCAGGGCTGCTCCTGCGGTCCGCTTCTCCACGGGTCCCGCGCGTTCTTGCTTCAGAGTGGCCTGTCAGCTGAAAGGCCGATCAGCCAATCACAGGCCTGTGATTGGCCAGGCGGCCTGTCAGCTGACAGGCCGCTCTGAAGCTAGAGCGCGCCAGACCCGGGGAGAAGCGGACCGCAGGAGCAGCCCTGGAACGTGGCTAGGTAATGTATATCGTCAGTCGCCGGCGGCGCACCGCTATTACACGTAGCGATGCGCGGTCAGCACCCGATGAATATAGGTCAGAACCTATATCAACGATCAGCCGATGATCTTTGTCATCGGCTGATCGTTGTATTTATTACATGGAGCGATAATCGGCCAAATCGGGCCAATTCGGCCGATTATCATTCCGTGTAATAGTACTCTAAGACACTGACTCTGATGGACAAAGGACCAATGAGCAACTCGCTAATGTGTCTGTCAATGTCATTCTCTATTGTAGAAACATATTAGACTATTAGCAAAAAAAGAATTTTGTTATTGTAGATTTACCAACCACATCTGTTGGAAGTTTGTTCCAAGCATCATTTACTCTTTCAGTAAAGTATTATTTTCTCACGTTGCTTCTGATCTTTACCCCAGATAGCCTCTTATTGTGTCTCTTGTTCTTCAGTTCAGTGGGTTTTTTTTTTGTTCTGTTTTTTACTAAAAACACTTCCCTCCTGAACCTTATTTATTCCTTTAACATTTAAAGATTTTGATCATGTCCCCACTTTCCCTTCTTTCTTCCACAACTACAGATTAAAATCCTTAAGCCCTTTCTAAAATATGTTTTATGCCTCACACCCTCCACCATTTTTGTAGCCCGTCTTTGGACCGAGGGCCAGGACAAAGGGTAGGCAATGGCCTAGGGCGCCATCTCCTGCTGAATTACAGGGGATGCAATGTAGCTTCAAGTAAAAATCCCCCCACCTGACCACACACGCAGCAGCATCCTTTCCCCACTCTGCCCCGAAGCTGCTGAAGGCTCCAGCCCCGCAACAGCAGGACCTGCTCTCTTCCTCTCTTCTGCTTGGCTCTGGAGCTGAAGAAAAGCATTAATGACTAATGTCAGATGACCTCCAGAGCCAATCAGGAGGGGGGGAGAAGTGCAGGGACAAGTGTAGTAGCAGATGCCCCAACCCCTGCCCCCTCAGCTCGGACCAACACCTTATCAGACCCCACCAACATCGATGTGTCTCTAAAGCAGCCAAAATCGTGACTGCTTGCATCCTTAAGAGCTAAGTATATCATTATCTTCCTCTGTGGGCTATCTGCCCTTTCCAGTCAGTAACTATGGCGGATGCCGGGACTTGACTGCTGGATGCATATACTGGGTCTGTTCAATATGCAGTGTGGCCTAACTATTGGATGCATGCATAGGGTCGGCTTATAACGCAGCATTAGCTAGTTTTCATGCATCTAGTTGGCTAACTGTGTGTTTTTTACCTTACTTTATGGTTGATGCCAGGATCTGTATATAGGGTAGCGATAGATCATAAATTATAACTGAATGAAATTTTAAGATTGTGTGGTTTGTGTAATATCCTATATATATTACAAATACATTCTAATCCAGACAAAATATATAGACACCTGTTTCCCTGATGAACCTGTGTAATCAGACAGGAGAAACGCGTCGGAACTGTATATAGATTACTGTAAATAGGGTGTTGGTGGGGCGTTTTTGTAGCCTCTTTTTATAAACACGTTTTTTTTGTTGTCACTTGTTTGTTATTTTTTCCCTGCACCTAGTGGTTAGGGAGGGACTGGCACCGTGATTGGGGCCACCCTATTAAGGAGGTGGGCAACCCCAAAAGGCAGGGTGAGAATATACACTTGATGTAGCTGTGAGAGAGCACATCCCTCCCCTTTGCCGTATATCTTTGAAAAAAAATTTAGGTCCCCTATATCAAAATACCATTAGGTACAGCGTTACACCAGCACGTTTGTTCACGTTTTGTTTTGTTTTAGTGAGCTTTTAGTCATTTTTGTAATAAAGGTTATGTTTTAATTGCCCTAGGGTGTGTAAAGAGGTCCGTCAGTGATAGTAAGAAATAATTTGTCACACCATCGGGCGCTTTTACATATATAGGCTTGCGGTGGCCTGTTATATTGAGTGTCCACAGTGATAATCTGTTCACACTATGTAAGTTTCATATTAATCAAGTCCGTTGTTGCTGATTTGCAACAACGACCATGAATAATATGAAATTTACAATGTGCTGCCGTCTATGGAATCCCAGCACACGCATTCGAATTCAGCTGAAGTGAACTGATCTTTAGTAACACCGACCATTCTGTGACCTGGCCGGGTCACAGAGTGGCCGATGTTATACATCATGTGAACATGGCCTTAGAGTGATATTTTATATGTTGTGTCTCCTTACGTCTCAATTTTACCAAATACTTACTAGATCTTGTATAAAAGTCTATAATCAGGGCTGTATTTGCCATTGGCACTCACGGTCTATTGCCTAGGGCAGCCGTATTAAGGGCAGCAGTACCTCAGTAAATCTAAAAAAAAAATCTATATATAGATAAACACATACTATTGGTGTAAATATTGCTGCCATGAGTAAACGTGATTTATTCTTACTTTCAATTTATGTTACTATTTTAGAATTTTCTAAAAAGGTTCAACAACTATAGTGACATTGAACTTAGTGAGGAGGTTGAGCAGTTTGCAGGAAGAACTGAGTTATATATCGGATCTGGGAAAAATGCAACTGAGGATCGTCTTGCTTTAAAGGTAATCAAAATCTTTTTGCTACAAGTATGGTGTGAGGGATATCAACATAAAGAGATCCCTTCCAACGTAAATCATGTGCGGGCGATGTCTAATAGCTGTGCAGTGTCTCTCCCACATCACATGTAGATTTGCCTGCATGAAATATCAACTTAGACCCACACCTCCACGTCTTGGAAGGGATACTTCCAAGACATGGAATCTCAGAAAGTAAGCACTGGGCAGCAGAAGGCTTCGGCCTTCTTTTGCTCTTCAGACAACTCCCTTAACCCCTTGCCACATAATCACATACCGGCACATCCATTTCTGCACACCGTTATGGCAGATGGACGTGCCGGTACATGACAGGGATGACACAGGCGCAGGAGCTGCGCCCGTGTCATCCACAAGGGCACCTGCCGGTAACCCTATAGGTGCTGCAATCAGTGGGATCGTAGCACCTATAATACTGAATCTTCCCTTTGTTCCCCATCGCCTTCGTAATGATGCTGATAAGTACTGGAAGACTAGAGATTTGTAAAGTAATTCACAAATCAGTATAACTTTCTGAAACCAGTTGATCTGAAAGAAAAAGAAAAAATACTTCTTTAAACAATGCTCAACTCAAGTAACAAACCTCATTAAAATCAATGAGAGACTCGAGCATTTAACCAGGTTCTGCCTGTTCTGCAGAAGGGAGGTTGTCTGGTTTATCTGAAAACCTCAAAAGTTATGGAAGCACCACATAAATAGAACAGGAATAGTAATGAGATGTCCTGTGGATATTTGGGTTCGAGGGGGTTAGATGAAATTGAAAAAGAAGTCCTGTTCAGATACCTGGGCTTAAAGGGATATTACCCCCAAGATCTAAAAAAATTTAATGGTCCCAAACCTAGCTGGCCTTACTCACAAAGCCCCCGAGTATTTTGAGCCATCTCCCGTCTTTCTAGCTGCTTCCGTTCCTGAGTTACAAGTTTTTCTAAAAGATGGTGTATAATCAAGATAGGAAACTACATTTCACATCATGCAATGCTTATGCCTGAAAGATGGTGAGGTAGCAGAGCTGAGATGGCAATGCTGATGGTGTAGATGAGCTGAGATGGTGATAATGATATAGCAGAGCTAAGATGGTGATGCTGATGATATAGCAGAGCTGAGATGGTGATGCTGATGATATAGCAAAGCTGAGATGGTGATGCTGATAATATAGCAGAGCTGAGATGGTGGTGATGGTCTAGCAGAGCTGAGATAGTGATGATGATGAGGAAGCAGAGACGAGAGATGGTGAGATGGGGGGGTCGCGGGTGGCCACCAGTTCAGATGCGGGAGGGGGTTCTGGGGGAAGATAGTGCGGCCTCCGAGATGGGGGAGGGTTTGCAGTACTGCAGGTGGCCATTACCACCGGGTGAGATGCGGGGGCAGCCAGGTGAGATGCAGGCAGGGGGGGCGGGCGGCTGGGTGAGATGCGGGGGGGGTTGGGAGGTTGGCACTGCAGCCGGCTCTACAGAGGTGACAGGTGCGGGGTAGTGGAGCATGGAGCTGCCGTATACATCAATACATCGTGGCCGGGGACCGGTTCAGCTGTCTGCACCTACATGCCGGCTCCTCTACCTGTGGTTCTCGCGGCTTGTGCAGAACTACAATTCCCCGCATGTACGGAGAGAAGGCTGAGCATGCTGGGAGCTCTAGTTCTGCAAGGACTGGGAAAGCCACAGCTACTGCCGGGTGAGATGCAAGGGGGTGAGATCCGTGCGTGGGGATTGGCAATGGAGGGTGGCCGCGGGCTGTACTATGGGGGAGGATGGGGGTCGCGGGCGGCCGGGAGACCGCGCTGCGGGGGGAGGGTGCCACGGGCTGTAGGGAGGGGGACGAGAGTCGCCGGGAGAGCGCGGGGGGGGGCTGCACTCACAGGAGCGGCCACCGGGTGAGCTGCCGGGGGGGGGGCTGCACTCACAGGAGCAGCCACCGGGTGAGCTGCCGGGGGGTTCACTCACAGGAGCGGCCCCAGGTGAGCTGCGGGGGGCTTGGGGGGGGGGTGTTAACACAGAGTGTGGGTACGCTCCGGGTGGGGGGATACAGGGTGCGGGGCGGGTGAGCGGTAATGGGGTTACACAGTGTGTGTGTGTGGGGGGGGGGTGCTGTCAGAGAGAGAGAGAGAGAGAGAGACAGGGAACAGCAGCAGCCATCTCTGGCTCAGTGTCTTTCACTTCAGTGGACTGGGTTAGAAGCACTAACCCAGCCCATTGAAGAGACAGGACACGTGATGCCGTCTCGGAGGGTGCGGGCCAGGAGCAGGGAGCATGTCGGGTTGGACTGAGAACTGATGATTCTATGCGTTTGGGGGGGGGGGGGTGAATGCATCTAGGTAACAGCAAAACTGTGCAGAATCCATAAGAAGTTTATGTTGGAAAGATGGAAAGCTACGGGTGGGCAACGTATTAATGCAAAAATAATTTTGGATGGAATACCTTAAACCTTTAACCTTAACATGAACCCAAACCCCATTAAAAAACATAAACATCATATGCTTACCTTTCTGTGATCTCCCAATGTCCTCCGCTGGCTGCAGCCACACATGTATGCGGCATGACTTCAGAGACATCAACCAAAACACTGTAAAGACACCATCACGTGTTTGGAGCACAATTCTGGCTAGTGGGAGCAAAGTCTAGGAAGTGCGTTCAAAAGAATGATGATTGACCTCAGGGAGATTAACCAAAACACCACAGAGATGTTTATCAACATCAATGAATCTAGGAATATTGCCCAAGGTTTGGCTTGCTCACTGACATTGAGAAACACGTGATGGTGTCTCCACAGTATTTTTGCATATTTGATTTACCCGGCAATGTGATGGGAGAGATAAGACAGAAAGTCATATCTATTCCTTAACCCCAGCATCCTCACTGTATGCTCCCAGCCAGCAGACTGAGGGGAGACAGGTACTGACTTTTCTATAAACTATTGCTAATGAAAAACACCTGGGTGTAGGAGGAGTGCTGGAATTAAGGCAAAAAAAAAAATAAAAAAAAATAGGGGACAGAATACAAAATGTAATTCTATAAGAAGAAAAAAACACATGGCTGTACATTCACAATGCAAGACACTAATCCAATTATCAGACTTATCTATCCTATAACCAATTTATATAAAATGCCCTACTTACATTGAACCGGTCACTAAGTACATTCCATGCTTGTCATCTAAATACTCTGTAATACACCATAGTTCTTATGCCAAAAGATAACCTTGTATATTACAGGCTATTCTAAAGGCCGTAACAAGTCCACAAAATTCAGACAGTGAAAGACGGGAATGGAAACACAGAGTTGCTGCAGTACAAGAAATAGTGGTATATATACCCAGCAAATTTCTGTATGGGGGAAAAGAAATACTGGAGATGCCAGGAACAGATGATTCGGATGCCCTCGCTTTAAATTTTATTAATGAAGCTCTCACCAAGGTAAGTTGAAACCATATGTGCTATAAAAAAAAGTGTGTGCCAAAGAGAAATGAGTAAAATGAGATTCCCAAGGCATTTTGATAAACAGAAAATTCTTGTATTTGTAGTGTCCCAGTACAGGTAGTCCACAAAGTCTTATTCCACCTTGGTAAAGTGCCTCTGTCATGTATCGCAATAAAAGGGGATGAAGGAGCTTATTTCTATTTCCTCACTAGGTGTCACTCTCTGTTTTGTGTTAAGGTCTTTTGTACGAGCACAGCTGAAGGTAATGGGTTAACATTTGCTTGTCATGTGTTGTCCAATCACGGTTGCAGATGTCTTTCCCCTCACTTTTCAACCTATTACACTTCTTCTCCTGTCCAGAACATCCCCTCCAATCACAGGCCTTTTTGTCAGTAGTGGTGTGGAGGCACTGAGACACAGTCAGATACAGGGGCGGACACAGACTGCAAAGGGCCCCTGTGCAAAAAATGTGTTTGGGCCCCCATAACACATTCGTACACCTGGGTATCTGGTACATGTGTCCTGGTTTCTAGGGAGGGCCCTATAGCACAGATGCCAGGGCCCACTAAAGGACTGTACTGCAGTCTTAGCAGGCCCCAGTTTGGGACTGGGGTACCTGTGGCCAACCAATAGAATTGATCATGGGGGGCACCCAAATAAAGAACCCGTCAAACCTTGCAAACCTTGCCCCATCTTGGACTTATGATATCTGTGACGACAACTCCAGGAATAACAATAAATACAATTCTCAGAAGGCCCTACACTTATGAAGCTCTCAGTGAATGCTGGGAGTTGTAGTTTCTAAGAGGACAACCCCTTGAGTTGTCTACTCATTTGTACTTCAAATCCCAGCACATCCTGAGGACTTCAGACTGCAGTAAATGCTGGGAGTTGTAGTGTTTGCAGCTGTTGTACTTGGAGGGTCCTGGGTGCATTATACACTGGATGCTGTGTGGGGGATGAAAGTATATAGCTCAGAGTGTGGAAGTGACCCCAGAACAGCACTAACACTGGATAGAACAAATGGGCCCTTAATCACTGCTGGGGCACAGGTGAGATACATGTACTGTATATAGCTGCACAGGTGGGATACATGTACTGTATGTGGCTGCACAGGTGGGAAACATGTACTGTATGTGGCTGCACAGGGGGTATACATGTACTGTATGTGGCTGCACATGTAGGATACATGTACTGTATGTGGCTGCTTAGGGGGAGATCAAAGAGAAAAACAACCATGCTGCAGGGGGGCACAGATATTGGCTAAAAGGTATAGTACAATAAAACTTACAGCACCAGAGAGGGGGGTGGGGGCTCTGTGCTTTTTCTTACACAGTCCACCCTCTATCTTACAACTTCCAGCAGCCTGACAGACACACTGACAAAAATCACTCACTGTCAGAGCTGCTGCTGTTGCTCCCTTTTCACAGTCCTGTCCCTGGCAGCCATAACCCTGCAGGATCCCTCCAGCCTCTGTCATCATATGCTCTCTCTCCTCTTCTCCTCACACAAAGGTATGCTGGACAGTGGAGTACAGGAAGGGGGGGTGTCTGCAGCAGCAGCGTGCAGGAGGAGAGGAGAACCAGCTCCGAACGGGCAAAGCATCCAGTGACTAAAGGGGGGCCCACTACAGACATGTGCCATGCTGAGCTGACAATTAAGAGTCTGAGCCTGGTGGGGCCCTCTATTGGCCTGGGCCCCTGTGCAGCTGAACAGGCTGCACAAGTGATAGGTCTGCCTCTGGTCAGAGAGAACTTCTTCTGCTGCAGCAAGTGTTCCAGTATGCAGTAGCCCTCCTCTGAGGAAACCTTATCCATGCCTGGGACCCATCTCCTGTATTCTCAGGGCAGTTACCAAAGCAAGGAACTGACTCCCAGTAGGACAAATAGTGATGGACTGATGTATTATACTGACAGCGCACGGCTCATTTGGGAAGTCTCCGGAAATCTGCTTCACCCAGTGGTAAAGGCCTGAGGCTCGTACTACCTAACCTCACACTTGTTAAACTGGTTAGGGCAGAAAACGATCAGATATATATCTAAATGTGAGTATGAGTACAGTATTCTTCACCTTATCCTTTCACTAAACACTATCCTGGCAGAGTACAATAGCTATCTGGACAAGGCCTCCCAAGATGCTCCCTACACTCCTTATACTCTTAATTCTACTCCTTTCACCTGTTCTCTACTTTCTGTCACCTGCACCTGCTCTCAGAAGTTGTCATCCGTGTTTTTGTTCCTAACTTGTATTACACTAAATATCCTAAGTAAACTGTCATCTTGGTTAAGTGCTGGACTCTGCCCTATTTTTGTGTCACCGCACATGCACCTTACACTTGGGCTACCCTCTTTTTCAGTGCCAAACGGGGTTGGGTACTAACAGCACTCCGGGCCGAGAAGTGCCCAGGTGGCTCAACACCCATCTAGCTGCAACACCACCTAACAGCTGTCCCGGGTCACAGCATTTTCATTCCAGTCTTTTCTGGCCAGTTTTACTTAAAAGAATTCAAACAAAAAATACCCAGCTTTCTATATTCCAGTGCGTTTTAGGAAATTAAAGCTAAAGTGACTGAGAGGACAATTTTTGGGATATTGTGACTATGAGAAAGTACTGCACTGTATTATTAATAATGTTTATCTAGGAGCTTTTACTTTGATGCTATGTTCACACACTGTAATAAAATGTCCGTTATATTACAGCACAGCCCTGGCTGCATTCTAACATGTTCTTGCAGCCGAAACTGCCATATCGGCCACAGGGACATTACTGAATGGTTATTTGAATTGTGGGCACCTTTGGGTGTGCTTGTAATTCTATAAACCGTAGACTTCATTGTGAAGTCCAGCCAGGAAAAAAAGTGCTGTGTGAGAACAGCACTGAACAACAGCCGTTATGCGCAGAATTCCAGCCAGAAATAAATGACATGTTCATTTCCCCCCCCCCCCAGCCGTAATGAACAACGGCTGTTGATCAATACAGTGTATGAACACTGCAGCCGTACTTCGCATTGAAGTCAATGCAAATGTACAAATTTCATTAACAACGATCGTTCTTGTAACTGCAAAGAACAACCGTTGTTAGTGAAATTTGTACATTGTGCGTGCATAGTCTTAAAATGAAATTCTCTATTTTTGTTTGCAGGCTGATGCTGTGTTTGTAATGAGTGAATTTGCTTTCAACAATGCTGAAAAAGATGTTAAAGACATCCTGATTAACAGTGATTTCATACAGAAGTGGAAGAAATTTCCTGAGCTTTTTTCTTTAATGTTCCTTGCATATCCAGAGAAGGTAAGTGGAAAGAAAAACTATATAATGAGATCATTTGCTTCATTCATGAAATAACTTTGCTGTACTATGTTCACACTTAAAAAAAAATAATAATAACTTCCATTATTACCGAATTATAATTGAAGTCTGTGGGATGCATAGAAGTCAATGGAATGACGGCTGCCCAATACACCTAGGGGGAGATTTATGAAAGGGTGTAAATATACACCTGGTGTAAACTGCCCACAGCAACCAATCACAGCTCAGCTTTTGTTCTACCAGAGCTGAAAGCTGAGCTGTGATTGGTTGCTGTGGGCAGTTTACACCAGGTGTATATTTACACCCTTTCATAAATCTCCCCCATAGTGTACTGAATAAATTTTAAGGCTATGTTCCCACATTTTTTTTTCTTTTTGGCCGTTACTTGGACTCAAACTGCCAAAAAAAACCATGAACATAGCCTATACCTTTACTTTTTTTTATTGCGGCATATGGATGAGTTTGGTTGACATGATCAGCACTAAAAATCATGACATCTACCATGTCTAAACATTTTCTAAAGGGTTTGCCCCATTATTAATAATGGTACATTGTGTTATGTTTATCATTTTGTTCTCTCCTTGACTACTAATTTGAATTAATTTTAGAGCTTATAAGGATTTTTCAGTTATATCATGCTCCAGGCTTCAGACATGGGTAGATAGGGAGATAAAGTAACAAACTCCTCCCTTCCCAACTCAAGTGCAATAGTAGCAGTAGTGATAATGTACATCAAACACACATGGCAGGGAAGGGTGGAACCAAGAGGTGTGGACCCTGACAGCTGAGCAACACCTCTTGGACACATAAACTTGGAAGAAAAACATGATTTGTAAAAAGTTATCAGCTAAGAAACAGGTATTTTTTGTTTTATCTGCCCATGACTACAGCTGTTAGCGAATCATAAAGCTGACAGATTCCCTTCAGATTATGCAAACAGGAAAACCCTCTTTCAGTCACCACCTCCTCTGATAATAAGCTGCTGGGCATTTGACTAGAGATGAGCGAACTTCTGAAAAGTTCGGTTCGATCCGGCGAACTTTCGTGAAGTTCGGATTCGTGCGAACCGAACCTAAAACGAACCTTGCTATAACGGCTGAATAATTGCAGCTACAATAGTGGGAGTGTGATAGGGTATAGTTTTGTTTAGTTGCAGTTGCTATTAAAATGAAAAAAGTGGAAAAAATCAAAGTGCAAAAATAATGAAAAAAAAAATAGTGAATAAAATAATAATAATCATAATAAAATATAGTGAATAAAAGTGCAAAAATAGTGAAAAAAATTAGTTGAGGAGGAGGAGGCGGCAGCACTTGATTGCACCCATGCCAGTATTGTTGAGAAGAGACAAGTTAAGGAGGAGAAGGAGGCAGCACTTGATTGCACCCAGGCCAGTATTGTTGAGAAGAGACAAGTTGAGGAGCAAGAGGAGGAGGCAGCACTTGATTGCACCCAGGCCAGTATTGTTGAGAAGAGACAAGTTAAGGAGGAGAAGGAGGCAGCACTTGATTGCACCCAGGCCAGTATTGTTGAGAAGAGACAAGTTGAGGAGGAGAAGGAGGCAGCACTTGATTGCACCTAGGCCAGTATAGTTGAGAAGAGACAAGTTGAGGAGGAGTAGGCAGCACTTGATTGCACCCAGGCCAGTATTGTTGAGAACAGACAAGTTTAGGAGCAGGAGGAGGCAGCACTTGATTACACTCAGGCCAGTATAGTTGAGAAGAGACAAGTTGAGCAGCAGAAGGAGGCACACTTGATTGCTCTCAGGCCAGTATTGTTGAGAAGAGACAAGTTGAGGAGCAGCAGGAGGCAGCACTTGATTGCTCTCAGGCCACTATTGTTGAGAAGAGACAAGTTGAGGAGCAGGAGGAGGAGGCAGCACTTGATTGCACCTAGGCCAGTATAGTTGAGAAGAGACAAGTTGAGGAGGAGTAGGCAGCACTTGATTGCACCCAGGCCAGTATTGTTGAGAGCAGACAAGTTGAGGAGCAGGAAGAGAAGGCAGCACTTGATTGCTGGGGCGCTGACTTAGCGTCACACTCTATGGAGGACTTCAATAAGTTTTGCTGCTATAGATTACTTCACCTATAACAGCTTATGAGAAACAAACTTTTTGTAAACTTTTTTGCTTGCGGCTAAATGGGGTAGACGGCAGAACAGCAGAACAGCAAAGTGTAGCGTGTACTCTCAGTTACGGGACAGGAGCTGGTTCAATGCTACCGGTCCTGACTCTTTTCTCACTTTTTGCTCCCTATTTCTTTTTTATCTCCCTAACTCTCCTAGATCTCACAATTTTTTTTTTATTTAGATGCCTATCTCTCCCTATTTTTCTCTTCCTCTCTCCTGCTTCTCTCACTAACACTTTCTATTCCTTCTCAATCTCACTGTATCTATCTAGTTGTTTGGCTATCTATCTATCTATCTCTTTTCCCTCTCTATCTGATACGGAGCTCCTCTCTCTGTGAAGTCTGGCAACACACTGAGAAGCTGCCGGCGCGCTCAGGCATTTCCTGGTGCTGGGGAGTGATGTCACACATCTTGATTTTCACAGAAAACCAGGATAAAAGGCATTATAGGAGTAATAATCCCTTGTATCCTGGTCTATTATGTGAAAAAAGTTTAATTTTGCGTCACCGTTGTTATTTTTACCAGACTCGTAACGAACTTTCTCAAAGTTCATAACAAATCTGGTTCATAACGGTTCAGTTCGCTCATCCCTACATTTGACTTTTGAGGACCTCAGCAACTTTAGTCCATTAGAAGAGGTTCCAGCTAGTGGACCTTGTATTACACAAATGCATGTGTGAGTTGAATTGGCTAATCTTTACAACATGTGTATGTGACATAATATGCTTCTCTTGAGGCTGTATTAACACCTAGGGGCACATGTATTAATAGCTGACTTTTTTACGCCACATTTACTTTAAATTTTTCCGGGTTTGCGCAGCTGGATTTATCAAGAGGTAAAGTACATGTTTCTCGATAAATCTAGCATAGTGGAGGCTGCTGCACAACAGGCTAGGCACAGAGCTATATACATCTGCCTTCAGTGTTTGTGCCACAGTTTTCTCATAATTTTGTGGCAAATTGTGTAATTGTGTCAAGTTAGCGCACTTTTTCAAGTGGAAGCACAGCCTAAACATTATCTGATATGAGAACATTTTATTTTTCAAGGATATAGAATTTCAGATAAAAAATGAAGATAGAGAGAAAATAGGAGAAATCGAGAATCTAGAGATAAAGAAAAGGTCAAGTGAGTTGAAGGAGCTATTCAAATTGCTTGGAATGGTAAGAATTGTTTCACATGTTAAATTTTTGATTGACTTAGGGCTGGGCGATATTGGCCTAATTCAATATCGCGGTTAATCGCACAAGTAGCTGTGGTAACGATAAATGAATGATAATTATGGCATGCCCCTTTGCAAGTCACACCCACTTGTCTGTGTTAAGCAGTCTGGTCCTCAACTTGCAGACATCTGCTCTGTGCTGCATGTGCTGCCTGGGGAGAGAGGTCTAGGCGTGGAGCTCAGGACACTCTAAGGCTGGGTTCACACACAGTATATTTGAGGCTGTATTTGTGAGGCTGTATAGCAACCAAAACCAGGAGTGGAGTGAAAACACAGAAAGGCTCTGTTCACATAATGTTGTAATTGAGTGGATGGCTGTCATTTAATGGCAAATTTTTGCTGTTATTTTAAAACAACGGCTGTTATATTGAAATAATGGCAGTTATTTACCGTTATATGACGGCCATCCACTCAATTTCAACATTGTGTGAACAGAGCCTTTCTGTGTTTTCAATCCACTCCTGGTTTTGGTTGCTATGAGGACCTGACATGAGGACCAAATACAGCCTGAAATATACGTAGTGTGAACCCAGCCTAAGGCTGCACTCAGCCACGGTGCTCCACGGTGCTCAGTGTCTGCGTCTTGGGGCCGGGGAGGGAGATAAGACTGGGCTGTAGTGTCGGAGCTCAGTGACCCCCTCCTGTCTCGGGTCTGGAATAAAGACTCCCCTAATCCGATCTGCTGCAGCCATGTCCTTCCTGGCTCAGACATGCCGGTATCCCTGCACATACAGCACACAAACCTGTGAGGTACCGCAGACACTGTCCTGGCAAAGTTGCGGTCAGTTAATTGACGCCAGAGAGGGTATCGGTGGGGCTGAGGGGCTGAGGAACTGAAAAACACTCCCAGTGCACCAAATGAGCTTAGGTACATATTTTCTGCGGATAAAAATACCTTAATGCCCCTATTACACTGGGTGATACTGAGGAGCAAACGAGAACTGTCAGCTCTCGTTTGCTCCTCGTTCATTGCTCACTGCTGCGCTATTGCTTGCGTTGGCAGTGAGCAGGTGAGGTGCAGGAAGCTGCAGGAGGGGGGGGGGGCTGCCCCGGGATCGTCCGGGCAGCCCATAGCAGATAGCAGCGGTCTGCTGCTGCCACTCCTATTCCACAGAGCAATGGGAGCAGATCGCTGCTATATGAGTCGTTTGTCTTTCAACAAGTTGAAAGACAAACAACTACAACGATGAGCCAACATCGTTCATGTCGGCTGATCGTTGTGTTCTATTACAAAAGACGATTATCGTCTGTAACTGCCAATATCGGCCAATAATTGTTTTGTGTAATAGGGCCTTAAAACTGCTCAATGGAGGAAGATAAGAAGGCCACTACTGGAATCAGTTTCCCTTCCCCTAAAAGCACATAAGAGCAGGTTCATGCTTGCTGTTAGTTTCCCCGTAGGCTATGTTCACACACTGTAATGCATTCTGAAACATACAGCTGTAGTGGTCAGTGAACACAATGGCTGTAGGTTTTAGAATGCACTGACTTCTAATGATTTTAATAGAACAATGTTCACTGCAGCTGTACAAAATGACCATGTCTATTTTCTATGGCCGCAGATCGTGAACAAGCCCGTAGAAAATAAACTGTTCACACACTGTGTGGCCTTTCTGACAGCCATATTGTGAATAGAAATTAAAGCTTAATTGATTTCCAGTCACACCCATATGGCTGGCAGATTCTATGGGTGTAAAATGATGTCCCTATGGCCGATAATGCATTATCAGCTGGAGGGACATGTTAAACAGAGGCTGTTGTTTGACACTCAAAACAATGGCCATTGTTTTACGGTGTGAACATGGCCTTAAAGTGACACTGTCACCCCCTTTTTGCATTTTGACTGCTCTCCACAGGTGTAAAGGGTAAATGTTACAGCTTTCATTACTTATTTTATATTATACGTCATGGTGCTTGTTCTGGTAAAAAGTGGTTTTTATCATCTGTGGATTGGGATATGTGGGCGGGGCTTCGCGGCCTAAGCACCAAATCGCCCCTCCCCTAGCGCCACTTAGCCCTGCTTAGGCCCCGCCTCCTTATCAGCCATTGGAAAGGCCAGCCTAAAGATCTAGGCCCCACCTCCTAGATTGACCCACACCATTGGCCACTGAGGGGACGGGGCCTATGTGGCGATCAAATCACGCATGGGCGTGGCTAAGTGGCGCTAGCGGCGGGGCGATGTGGCGCTTAGCCCGCGAAGCCCCGCCCACATATCCCAGTCCACAGATGATAAATAAAACACTTTTTACCAGAACAAGCACCATGACATATAATATAAAATAAGTAACGAAAGCTGTAACATTTACCCTTTACACCTGTGGAGAGCCGTCAAAATTTAAAAAGGGGGAGACAGTGTCACTTTAAAGTAAACACACACTAGGAGGACTTGCTGTGGATTATTTGCCTGGAATTGTGTAGTTGATTACAGTAGTGGCTATGTAGATTTTATTTCTTTAAAACTAATTGAATAGCTTTCTCCATAGTAAGTCCTCTCTGTCCAAGTGGGGTAAATCCAAGTAACTCATAAAGGCTATCATGTCTGCCATGATAGTAATCCTAGGAGAAGGAGCAAGAGAAGGTTAATTTGACAAATATTCAAATCCCCTCAGGGTGCCCTCAGACACAGCTTTTTTTTAATTTATTTATTTTATTTACGCAAAAACTTAAACAGATGACAACTGCAAGTCAATGGGATATTAACTTGCAGCTAACATTGCTTGCTTGCTTGCCAGAGTTTTTGCTAAAAAAAAAAAAAAAAAAAAGCCATGGTGTTGTGTTTTCTTTCTTTTTTTTTGGCGTTTTTGCAAAAAGTTTAGCCAGTGTGAAACCAACTTAAGGGGCAAAATGTAAGGTTAAAAAAGTAATGGATGAAAAGAAAACCCTTTACCATGGATCATGTAAAACGGAGGTAAAAATGAATAAATATAATTGTTCTTGCAGCATCTGTAAAAAATATGAAATGCAAAAAATATATAGAATTGTTTGTTTTTTTGTTGTTGTTTTTTTTTATGGCCCTTTCTCTTAAAAACAGAATAGTAAACCAATCCTAAATTATATCTATACATCTCTTATATAGCTCCACTAATGAGAAAGAAAACATGATATGGGTCTTAGAACATGTCGATTCAAAGCCATTTTTTAACTGATTAGAGCCAGACATTGCTCTTTTTCTGATCAGTTTATTTTTTCAGATTTTTTTTTTTTTTTTTACATTTCATGTGATTGATCATGGGGAGCCATGACTGAAATATTTTAACAAAATTTAGAGATATGCTTTACAGCAAGCCCCATTTAAAGAGGCAACAGTAATCTGAAACTGACCTATTCCCATGAACAGGAAACATTTTGGGAATATTTTGTGACCTTTGCAGAGATAATTTCACAGAGAGATGGATTTTTTATTTTTTAAATTATTTTGAACATAAAAACTTAAAAGGCATACCCCAGAAAAAATCTTTATTTATTTTTATTTTTTTCAAATCAACTGGGGTCAGAAAGTTATATAGATTTGTAATTTACTTATTTTTAAACATCTTGGGGGAGATTTATCAATGGGTGTAAAATTTAGACTGGTGCAAACTGGCCACAGCAACCAATCACAGCTCAGCTTACAGCTCTGGTGAAAGGAAAGAGGAGCTGTGATTGGTTGCTGTGGCCAGTTTGCACCATTCTAAATTTTACACCCTTTAATAAATCTCCCCCCTTGTCCTCCAGTACTGATCAGCTGGTGTATGTCCTGCAGGAAGTGGTGTATTCTTTCCAGTCTGACAGAGTGATCGCTGTTGCCACCTCTGTCCTTGTCAGGAACTGCTCTAAGCAATACATGTTTTCTATGGGGATTTGTTACTGCTTTGAACAGTTCCTGTCACAGACAAAGTTGGCAGCAGAGAGCATTGCGTCAGACTGGAAAGAATACACCACTTATTGTGGGACATACAGCAGCTGATAAGTACTGGAAGACTGAAGAGGTTTGTTTTTTTTTTAAATAGAAGTAACATACAAATCTATATAACTTTCTTACACCAGTTGATTTAAACAGTAGGTCACTTTTAGAGGTACCGTACCAAGTTTTTCTTATTTTTGTTTTTTTCTTTAAGCAGTTAAACATATGGTGCTACGTAAAATTGGTGTTGCTGCAATCATACTGTGCCACAGAAAAATGTTCACATGGCATTTATACAACACGATTGTCTCAAAAAAAAAAAAGAAACAACCTGACCCACAAAGGCCAATATACCCCCAAAAAAAACAATAATACATTATATGGCACATTAACATTAAAAAGAATTCAAGTCAATCCATCAAAATACAGGCCTATAAAGACTTATGGCTTTGTGAAAAAAAAATTAACTGAAATGTAACTGTATGTTTTTTATAACTATGTTGCCTCCGATGTTCTTCAATTAATTTAGCTAAATGATGTTTTTCATCTAGGGATCACTACCACCGAACATGGATGATACAATATTTACTTCTTACATACTGCCAGTTCTTCACACATCCATCCACGCTCAAGAGGTAAAGAAATACAGTATATTGCACTGTATGCATTTTTCTTTATTTATATGCGACTGAAATGACAGTCAGTTGTGATAAATGTGCCCCATTATCTTATTTAAAAACACACCATCCTGTATTATGTAAGTAGGCCACAGACTAAATGAGAAGTTCAGGTTCAATTCGAACTGAACCTAAACAAATGATTGCAGAATGATTGCAGCTATATTAGTGGTAGTAGTATAACAGAGTATAGATTCGAGAGGCAGCAGGAGCTATTACAGTAAAAAAAAAAAAAAAATTCATAGTGCCAAAAATGTTAATCTTCAGGCAGGGCATTTAATTTTCACCATATCTGACACGGTACAGCATTGAAGCTATCAGCTCTCAGGACAGCAGTGGACGTGGTGGATCAGCAGCGTAAAATTAAGTCTTCTTCCAGGACAGATGTTGATGTTAGTGAATCAGCGGTGTAAAATGAAGTTTTGTCTATAGACAGTGGTGAACATTGGTGCATTGGCTACGTAAAATGAATCTTTCTCCCAGGACAGCAGGTGACGTTGGTAAATCAGTGGAGTGAAATGAAGTTTTCTCCTTGGACAGCAGTGGACGTTAGTGGATCAGCAGTGTATACCTACATTTTCTGCCAGGATAGCAGTAGACATTGGTGGATCAGCCGTGAAAAATTACATTTTATCCCTGGTCAGCAGTGGATGCTGGTGGATCAGTGGCGTATCAAATTGGCAGCACCATGAGGAGCAACCTGTTTTACCTAGAGTGGCTTAGAACAGACACCTGGAGGTGGCAGCACCAGCATTGGCATTTTTTTAGACCCAAAGATGCCTAGTACAGACCTGGAGGTGGCAACGACAGCAGTCGTAGCCTTCTTGATCCTGAGGGGCCTAGCACCCAGACCTGGAAGTAGCAGCAGCACTCTCCTTGACCTGAAGGGGCCAATGACAGACAGTTGGAGGTGGAAGTAGTTGTATGTTCTCACATACATCTCATACATGAATCCTATGGGGTGTTTAGGCTGTCTCCAGATTGCTGAAACTGGGAGGGGGAAACCCCTAAAGGGGTATGGGAGTGACCCCCCTCCCCCCCCCCCCCCCCCCCAAAAAAAAAAACTCACCCGAATGGTGCATTCACGAAAGAATGCTAAATAACTAAGGCAAGGTAACCTGCCTTTAAGCAACAGATAGCTGCTGATAGTAGCTTTAGAGGTTTTTTATATCACAGTTAGAGGACAGCATCCTTGGTGATCATATACATACACGTCAAAAACCCTTCCTAAACTGTGAAACCGCTCAAGAAACAGCAAGAGAGGTTAAAACTTTACACAACAATAACCTTATCTGCAACCATTGTGTGACCTCTAACTACCCTTGCGATATCTTACAACAATAACCTTATCGGCAACCATTGTGTGACCTCTAACTACCCTTACGATATCTTTAAAACCCCAAGAACAGTTAGCAGCAGCCACTCACCATTCGTGTCCAGAAAAATGGGATCCTAATGGAACCCCAAGGCTAAGGTTAACAAGACGGAGAATGTCCTCTTTGTGAACCATAGTCATGGGTATTTGTGTCTGGATATTACTGTTCTTGGGGCATGGATTGCACAATGTACTTTGCAGAAGCAAAAGCTGGTGTGGATATATATGCCTGTGTTGTAAATACAGTTGTCATAATTCAACGACACCATGGTTAATTTATTTACTGTTAGCATCGTTGATTTACATGTTTCTGAATTGAGTTTGGGGATTTTTTATGCGATTATCAGATTATTTAGGGTCTAAGAGGGAACTTAATATTTAAAAAAAAAAGATTAATTATAATTGGCACATATGGTAATGGAAACTTGAATAGACATTGTCATGTGCCTGAATGCTGGGTGGTTAATTAGTCCTTTACATCAGGCACAGGCGGGTTAAAATCCGGTGCTATGCAAGCTTGATTCATTTTGATGAATGTCAGCCTCTCCACACTTGAGCAAGACAGCCTTGTCCTTCTGGGTGTTACAATGGCCCCTGCCACGCTAAACACCCTCTCGGATGCTATACTGCTTGCTGGGCATGACATCATGGACAGAGCAAACTCTGCCAGTTGCGGCCAGGTGTCTATTTTTTAGGTCCAGGACTGCACAGGGTTTGTAATGTTTAGGGACAGTAAGTAAGAAACCACCTAGTGTTTCAGCTGCTGACGTTCCATTCGGTATTGAAGCTGCTGCCTTGGTCCCTCCCCCAATGGGTGTAGAAATTTGCTCATAAGCAAATGCAGTCTCAAGCAGCTATCAGGGCTACTACTGCTGCCCCTCATGCCTCCACTGCCAGTCATGGGAGTGGAGCAAACTGGGTCACCCCGAGGAGGTCTTATTGAGGATGAAGGCTGGTCATGATGGAATGCCTCGACCAAGCGACTGCCCAAAAGTTCACAGTAGTACTGAATTTTTCCTTCACCATCCACAGGTGGAAAAATTTCCTGCAGGTATCGGGGGTCAAGCAGGGTGGCCAGCCAATAGTCATCCCTCCTTCGAATTGTGTCAATACAACTTTCGGACCGCAAGCATTCCAGCAGGCAGGTTGCCATCCACAAGATGGTCACTGACTGTCTCTCCTCCCCATTCTCCTCTGAATACTTCCATGGTGTGTTGGGGTCATACTCCTCCACAACATTTTCCTCCATCTCCTCCAGATTTAACATGTGGAGAGCTGAGTTCCATCATGTCGGCATGTCATAGATCAACCTAAGTTCTGGCAGACCATGTTGCCGTTGAATCTGGAGGAGAGTGTAACATACAAAGTATGAATGGTTGAAATGTGTGCACAGCTTGCATGACATCTTCTTCAACTCCTTCAGTCCAGTGAAAGAAGATAGGAACCATTGGACTATCAGGTTGATGATGTGAGTCATGCACACTGCATGAGTCAGCCCTCCCTGCTGCAGTGCCGACACAATATTTCACCCTTTTGTCATTGACTACAGTTCTAATCCAAAGTTGGCAAGAGGGTCAGACAGTTAGTGATTACCTCTCCGATGCAGCCAAGCAGTTCCTGTGTGGCTGCATTCGCCTATGCTGCGCAAATGCAGGACAGCCTGACAGCGACAAGCTTTGCAGCACTGGTAAGACACAGGGACAGGATGTACTCCCAAATGTTGAGAAGCTAAGGCCAGGGTGATGGAGGAAGAGGCTAAAGATCCTGATGATAGCCCTTAAGGTACCGTGTAGGCAAGAGTGGTGTGAGTTGGACCAGTTGTTGGTGCTGTTGCTGCAACTCCCCTGGAAGGTTGTTGATCCAGTGGGCAGTGATGGACATATATCGCCCTAGCGTGGAGGTGCACCCAGTTGGAGACTGAAAATCCAAAGAAGTTGGCAACTTTGTTCTACAGGTAGCTTTGAAGCGATGGAACGGCCTGCTTGGAAAAATAATGCCTAATCAGTACTCTTCACTTTTGATGGGCACAAGCCATCAGCTTCCTGAATGGTTTTGAATCCACTACCAGGAACAGCAGCGACTGCAAGGCTAGGAGGTAAGCAGCTTCTGTGGTTGGTATACTGCTGTCTTCGGCCCATGGACTAAGCAGTGGTGGTGTTTGACCGCATGGCCTAATAGAGGAGACAGAAGTGGACGGCACTGAATGAGAGCTGCAGCCTCAAACAGAGGTAGAGGAACACTGGCTTGCGCTGATTGATTGTTGCACAATGGTAGATGCTGTCATTAGTGGTTGCTTACAAGCAGTGGCACTGAGGTCCCGATTCTGCCAGGCAGGGAGGTAGTGGCGTTCCAGGTGCTTTCTCATTGCAGTGGTACCAAGGTTTCCACTATTTCCACGGCTCACTTACTGTTTACAGAGCGAGCACACCGGTTTACCGGTTGACTGTCATTGTTGCCACTACCAGAAAAAAAACTGCCAAACTTCCTGCCGGATAGTCAGCCGACTGGCTGAGGATGTACATTTACCCTTTTGCCTCCTGGAAGTCCACCTTTCCCTTGACACTGGCTTGCTGGCACAACCATACCGTCCTCCACTGATTCTGCCTGTGGCCCAGGTTGCCAATCACAGTCTGCAACATTATTATTTTCGTAATCTGGCATGAATGTTTTCTTGCCAATGCTGTCATCCTCCGGTGTCAGGCAGTGTTATCCAGAAGGTACCCCTCTCAGCCTCTCCTGACTGCCTTGAGGGCTTTCAATGGCTAGAATCTCAACACTGCCTTCCAAATGCTTGCTACCTGAAAACAGAGATTGAGATTCCAAAGGTAGCGCTAGGCTTCACAGGAGTTGGCAGGCCGATGGTGCTTCAAAGGTGTTTGGCATAATAAAGATAGGGAAATAGGCCGAGGACAGAGACTGCCCTAGCCATGTAACTGTTTTGTCTAATGATCCTGCCAAAAGCTGGCTTTGAATATGTCTACTGCCTGGTGTGGAGCTCGAACTCTGGAGGAGCCAGTCCATGACTGCAGGCTGGCTGGTCAAAACTTGACCACTGGCTCATATGTGTAGCTGCACTCTGTTGCCACGCCTGTTGCTATTAGCACCACCAAGACCACTTGTTCCGCCATTTCTCCCAGCTTGACTGCCACTTCTGCTACTGCCACTGGCCATACCACAGAAAGGACCAGACTTTTGCTGCTTAGACATGATGTTCTTATTGCTGATATCCTTGACAGAAAATTTACGTAATAAGCCACATGCCTCTGTGAGTTAACTTCACCCCAGATGGCCAAAAAGGACTCCATTGGTTGATATGACACTTAGGACAGTGCCGCAATTTATCCAAAGAGAAAATGGACATAATATGCCACATGCCTCTGTGGGTTAATATCTCTCTCTCTCTCTCTCTCTCTCTCTCTCTCTCTCTCTCTCAACTAATGGTATGTTTAGACAGAAAGATTTATCTGATAGATTTTTGAAGCCAAAGCCAGGAACAGACTATAAACAGGGAACAGGTCATAAAGGAAAGACTGAGATTTCTCCTTTTCGCAAATCCATTCCAGACTTTGGCTTCAAAATTCTTTTATAACGAACAGAACATGATATCACTTTTCATCTTAATACAAGAAGCACTCCGGTGTCTTGATGAATAATCCGTATCAATCCACATTTCTCTACATTTCTTCAGGTCTTCTCTACATTTTTACATTTCTGTAAAGGAAGAAAATAATTAACATATTTGTATATAAGGACATGCTGAGAAAACTAAGGTTATTCTATTCACATAAATTATAAACAACTATTTCTTCAACAGGGGACGCCTCATCAAGTAATTCAGGAACACGCTAGTTTTCTGAAATGTACTGGAATAGACAAAGTAATCACTCACCTCGATAAATTTATTTCATCTTCAAGAAAAATGGACTTTGAGCAAGTGAGTTATTTATAATACTGCTTACAGTTGTTTCAGTGCTAGAGTTGTTCTATTGTCTGTGCAAATAGCTTTACGCTTTACATATAAGGACCTACAATCAGGGCTAGACTTTGAGTTGAACAAAACATGCTAGTGTACAAGTTACATTGCTCTCCCAATCAGAAGGGGGTGCTACTGGCCATCATCCATGTGTTGGGACAGCTAATCAACAGCAACACAACACTGCTACATGGTTTAAAAACTCCCCTTTACCTTAATGATAGGGTTAAGTTTTCATGAAACTACCTCAACAGTTATGGAGAGAACTGCGCAGCTGTATAGTAGCTACACAGTCTCATCTTCCTATGCTTATTTCTATGATCTATCTAGGAAGTAAACAAGAAGCTACCCCATTAGTGTTTATCTTCATGCTATTGATCGTGCAAGAGTGGGCAGAAGGAGCAATCTTTGAGATAATAGGCATATGAAACAACCGATGTGAGGTGGGGCAAGCACTTCAAGCATCCTATAGTAGCTAAAGGCCCTATTACACTAAATGATTACTGGTGATACTTGGTTAATTACTGACCGTTCAGGCCGATAATCATTTAGTGTAATAGCGCATGTTGAAAGGCAACGATCAGCTGACCTGCAGGATGTCAGCTGATTGTGGTCTTTCAACACGATCATGTCAATGTTCGTCTGCTGCGCACCATTTCACATAACAGGAGCAGTGGCAGCAAAACACAACTAACTTTAATGGGCTGCTCAATGATTTAAGGATCATTCGGGTCGAGCCTCCCGCTGTTCCCCAGTTTCTGTATGTGCAAGAGGGGGGAGCAGGATGGAAGCAGGGGGAAAGCAGGGGGGAAGTTCTGATGTGATTTACAATTTTCTGTCTATTTTATCTTTTCTTTATACGTACAGTTGCAAAAAACGTTGACAACAAACACGACTAATACCTTATTGGCAGAGAATGTCAGAGTACTGATTCAAATGTATCAAAATCGTGAGTAAGTAGTATTGTATAATCTTCTTTATTAGTTTTTTAGAGTGTGTTCTCACAGTCTGGATTTTACAGACTAAGGCCACATTCACACATTGTATGAGACTGAGCGTTCTGTGACCTGGCTGAGGAGATCATCCCGACCAATACTGCAGTACCGGACGGATGATCTTCATTTCTGTTGAATTGGGATGCGGACGTGTGTGCCTGCATCCAAAATCACCATTACAGACAATAGAGAGTGCGGCCGGAGCCGCACTCTCCATTGTATGAACTGACATGTCTTCTGCGGCCACTATTCAATGAATAGCATATTAACATGCATACTATGTTTATACACTCCGGACGGCATCCCATTCATTCTGATGCAACGTATTGTTTGCATCAATCACGGCCGTTGTTGCAAATTGCAACACAGCGGCTGTGATTTGTGTAAAAGATACGTTGTGTGAACATGGCCTCATTATAAAACTTACATAACCAACTATATTTGTATTAATTCAGCAATCTTATACAGCTAACCATTAATTGTTTTTTTAAGTATATTTATGTGCACAACATTGAATAAAACAGGATTTTGAATACATTTAATCATTTAATACAGTGCATTATCAAGGTTTTTTTTTTTTTATTTCACATTCAGATTAAAACAAATGCGGGAATTTAGTCTCTTTTTGGAATATGACAAGCTCAAGAATAATCTGTCTAAGAAGCTGGAAAATGTTTACACAAGCAAACTTGAAGCACAGGTGAGTGTAATACATATACAGTATTAGGCTATGTTTACACAACGTATATTTTTGTAAAACCACATTTTATGCTACCAAGTTGCATATATTTCGTGAGGTTTGTCTTCTCACTCCAAATAAAGAAAAACAGCAAGAAAATGGACCTGGTCAAAAGTTAAAGGAGAACTCCAGCAAAAACAAAAATGATAAAGAGTACACAGTAACGATCTAAGGTGCAGCTCACCTGTATCTGATTTGGCTGAGGTTAACTGGGATACACCATCCAATGCACACAGTGACTACAAATTCTAAACATACCAGTCCTCAAAGCAAAATCTGATGATATACTGTATGTCAATTTATTGTAATAAAATGCAATAAAAAATAATCTTAAACCTGAGGTGTCTTTCTGTCCTTTCCAGGGTAAAATACTCATAAACACATTAAAAGCATAAACCATACAAATACATAAGCCCCGGGGCCCTTATAGTGCAATAGATCAACACAGAGGGTTCAATTCCCTAACCGGGGCTGATGCATTTGTATGTTTTATGCTTTTAATGTGTTTATGAGTATTTTACCCTGGAAAGGACAGAAACACACCTCAGGTTTAAGATTATTTTTTATTACATTTTATTACAATATATTGACATATATCATGAGATTTTGCTTTGAGGACTGGTATGTTTAGAATTAAAAAAATGATAAAGAATCTATACTTACCCATCCCTGTTCCTTCATCAACTCACTCTCACAATCTGATCTGTTTTCTCTCATGTTTCCGGAGGGAAGTGCCCACTCAGTCAGTCAGTGACTGCAGTCGTGTCCGATACCAGTCGCTGACTGGCTGGGCGGCCATTCCTTTAGTAGGATTGTAAAGTTGCGGGATGCCAGTGGGGGTCCATGATCAGTAATGCAACACTGTGGTTGCACAGGGAAGGGTAAGTATAAATTCTTTATTATGTTCCTGCACCCCTAGGCACATACTGTATTTTTTGTTTTTGCTAGACTTCTTGTTTAAATTGTCACTATAATTATAACTTTTAAAATCTCAATCAACAGGGGATGTGATTGACGTGATGTGATGGACACATTGAGCTGTGACACTCTGTACTGGCCGGAATTTTAAAGGGTCTTACAGCCCCTAAGTAAAAAAAAAACTGTATACAGTAGCATTTTAGTCAGCTCGGTATTGGGTGGCCAGGGCTACATGTAGAATTGCTAAATTGTTTATGCAGTCGTTAACCTCTATTATTGGTTGGTGGCACATCTCATATTAAACAAATATGAAACCAACTAAAAAACATTTTTATGAAGAAAAAAAATCAATGCTTGAGTGATTGTTTGCAGGCTTATTGCTGACCTTATTACACAGGGTGATCATTGGCTTGTTCAGTTCGTATTCATCCTATGTAATTTGGGTCTTGGTCTTTGGGCTACATTCCCACATGCTGGTGAACACGTGGAGCTGAAATCGTCCCCCATATATACACTTATAGCCAGACAATGGTATTAGGCTGCACTCTACAAAAAATTATGTGAAGAATCAGTTTATTAGACACATAAACACAAACAGGTTATAAAAATGTTAAAAACATTTAACCCTTTGAAGACCAAGCCCAAAATGACCCAGTGAACCATGCCAATTTTCATTTTTGCGTTTTTGTTTTTTTCTCCTCCCATTCTAAGAGCTCTAGCACTTTCATATTTTTATCAATAGGGCCATGTAAGGGCTTGTTTTTTTTCCGGAAAAAGGTGTACTATGTAATGGCGTCCTTCATTCTACCATAACATGTATGATAGAACCCCCAAATTATTATTTATGAAAATATAAATTGGTGAAATTGGAAAAAACAATGCAATATGGTAACTTTTGGGTTGTTCCTGTGTCTACGTTTTGTTACTTTTCACAAATGTTCAACTATTTACATACAGAATTGCTGCTTATTAGCGGGAAAACTGGCATTTTTTCTCTCTCACCAGCCCTTTGATATTAGGTACAAAGGGGGTGACTGCCCTGGTAGTATATAGCCCCCCTGTTGCTCCCCCAGTAGTGTATAGCCCCCCTGTGCGCTCTCCCCCAGTAGTATATAGCCCCCTGTTGCTCCCTCAGTAGTATATAGCCCCCCTGTAGTATATAGCCCCCTGTGCGCTGTCCCCCAGTAGTATATAGCCCCCTGTGAGCTCGCAGTAGTATATAGCTCCCCTGTGCGCTCTCCCCCAGTAGTATATAGTCCCCCCGTGTGCTCCCCCCAGTAGTATATAGCCCCCCTGTGCTCTCCCCCTGTAGTATATAGCACCCCGTGTGCTCTCCCCCTGTAGTATATAGCCCCCTGTGAGCTCCCCCAGTAGTATATTGCCCCCCTGTGCTCTCCCTCTGTAGTATATAGCCTCCTGTGAGCTCCCACCAGTAATATATAGCCCCACTGTGCTCTACCCCTGTAGTATATAGCCCCCTGTGAGGCCCCCCCAGTAGTATATAGCCCCCCTGTGCTCTCCCCTGTAGTATATAGCCCCCTGTGAGCTCCCCCCAGTAGTATATAGCCCCCCTGTGCTCTCCCCCTGTAGTATATAGCCCCCTGTGAGCTCACCCCAGTAGTATATAGCCCCCTGTGCTCTCCCCCTGTAGTATATAGCCCCCAGTATATAGCCCCCCTGTGAGCTCCCCCCAGTAGTATATACCCCCCTGTGCTCTCCCCCAGTAGTATATAGCCCCCTGTGAGCTCCCCCCAGTAGTATATAGCCCCCTGTGAACTCTCCCCAGTAGTATATAGCCCCCCTGTGCTCTCCCCATGTAGTACATAGCCCCCTGTGCTCTCCCCATGTAGTATATAGCCCCAGAGAGCGCGTATCAGCCGGGGGCCGGGCCGGGAGGCATTGCGGTGGGGAGCGGGATCTCCTAACCGCTCCGGATCCGGTTCGTCCCGGGGCGGTTAGGAGGTCTGACCAGGGGTCCAGACAGCTGGCCTCCGCGGTCCACGCCAGTTGAGGACCCCTCCACTATATGGTAAAAGCAACATGATACCATTATTCTAGATTTTCTAATGATTTTTTTTTTTTTTATTAAAAAATTTTTTTTTGCAATTAGTTGTTAATAAAATGGTGACGCTTTTTTTGCACCATGATCTCTTCTTTTTATTAATACCTTATTTGTGTAGATCGTACGTTTTGATCACTTTTTATAAATTTTTAAAATATATATAATGTAAAAAAAATTGGTAATCCTGGTGCTTTTTCCCTCTTTTTACTTACGCCGTTCGCTGTAAGGAACGATTGTTATATTTTAATAGATCGGACAATTACACACGCTACGGTTTATAATATGTTTATTTATTTAATTATTTTTATATGTTTGATTTATCAAATGAAGGGGGGGTGATTTTAACTTTTATTGGGGGGAGGGGCTTTGGAGTATTGTAAAAAAAAAAAAAATACTTCTTTTTTTTACACTTTTTAAGTCCCCTTGCCGGACTTTTAAATACAATTATTAGATTACATACACTGATCATTGCTATGCCATAGGCATAGCATTGATCAGTGCAATAGGCGCTCTGCTAATTGAGCCTGCCTGTGGCAGACTAAATCAGCACAGCACTGATCGGACCGCACAGAGGGAGGCAAGAGACCTCCGGCGGTCCGTGAAAGCGATCAGTAAGTGACAAAAGCTGCCCTGTCACTTACACTTAAATGCCAAGGTCACGGGTTAATGACAGGCTGCAGTGCGATCGCTGCAGTCTGTCATTAATGGTGAGGGCCACCTGCTATGAAGCACGCTCTGCTCCGAAGCGCGCTTCATAGATCCCTAGAGACCCAGGACGTAAACGTACATCCAGGGTCATCTGGTGACAGACTTCCAGGACGTACATTTACGTCCAGGGTGATCTAGGGGTTAAAAACACAGAAAAAAAAAACACAAGAGGAGAACACTCAATTCACTAAACCTTAACATAACTGGGGAGTTCTGGGGATATCCAATGAATCGAGTGTTCTCCCCTTTTCTGTGTTTTTAATTGTTTTTTACATGTTTATATCCTGGTTGTTTTTGTGTGTCTAATAAATTGATTGTTCACATTATTTTTTGTAGAGTGCAGCCTCTTTTTGGCATGCAAACTTTTTTTTTTCCTTTTTCTGTCTAACTGGTATACTAGTGTGCCCAGAGGTTTGTTGCACCTCTGTATTATATTTTCTATGTTGGTGTTGCACCCTGCATTTACAGCAATGGGCTCTGAAAGTGTTAAAGGAGAAGTCTGGCCAAACTGAAAAATACAGTGCAGACAAGGGGGTCCGGGAACATAATAAAGAATCTATACTACCTGTCCCCTTGCCACCTGGCTGGGCTGACTGGTCATTCCTGAGCAGGGTTGTGGCATTGTGGAAGCAGGAGCTTCAGGGGGCTGGTGGGGGTCTGTGAGCAGTGAAGCAGTGCTGCCGGGGCACAGGGATAGGTAAGTATAGATTCTTTATTATGTGCCTACATCCCCCTGCTTGAACTGTATTTTTCCTTTAATTTAAATGATAGCAGCAGCAAGGTCAGAAAGATCAACCTACACACTCTGGGAGTCTCTTCAATCCATCTCACTGCTGGTATATGGTAATCCGCTGGACCTGGAGAATACTGTCGGGGGGTTTGACTAATGTTGTGTGCAAAAAACTCAACACAATTAAACAACACAGACAACTACCCTGCCCCACAACTCTCCTCTGCTCTGTCTGCTCTACTCTCTGTCCTAAGTACACTAATCATGCTCTCCTGTCATCTGTGGCCGGGTGGCGGGGGGGATCCGTGCCGCGATCCACACTACGACATGTCCTATTTTTTCACGGTGCGGGATCACAGCACGGATCATGTGAATGGCCGCATTCACTTCAGTGGGCCCTAAAATTGCCCGTGGTTACGGATCCGCGACCACGGACAATTTCACGGGACTTGTGAATAAGGCCTAACTTTTGAATAATTATTTTTCAATTTAAATTAGAATTCAATTAGAATTTAATGAGAATCATTTTAAGGTTTACACTTAAGTATATTTTATGCGTTTATATTAAAGCATGTACTATTGTTATTAACAGGTAGCAGGTACTCTTGAGGTCATGAAAAAAGAAGCGCTACAAATATGGGATTTAAATGAATCAAACATCAATTCAATTGGTCTGTTCAACCCATACTATTGTGGAAATCACCCTACATATAAGGTAACATAAATTTTATAAAGCTATTAACACATGGATGCAGGGGCGTAGCTAAAGGCTGATGGGCCCTGGTGCAAAATGTTAGCTTGGGGCCCTCCATCTTACCCGATCAGGCAAAGTCATATCTAATGTTATATCCAATTACTCTAATGTGCCACCATGTTCTAATGCACTGTCACTGCCTCCACCTCATGTACTGCACTACTGCCCCCTATGGACTGTACTGTGTCATTGTCTAATCATTGTATTCCAATCTTTGACTCTCCAGCTGAAAAACTACAACTCTCATCATGAACTGCCAGTTGGAAACGATGGGGGTTGTAGTGCTGCAACCTGAAGAGCCACATGCTGCAAAACTACAACTCCCATAATAAACTGTCAGCAGGGCACGATGAAGTTTGAACTTCTGCAACCTGGAGAAGTCACCTGATATCACCTGCAGTCCTATGTAACACGACAGATAACAGTGATATGCCTCTGAGTACAGATAATGTAGTAGTCACCTGCAGTCCTATGTAACACCACAGATAACACAGTGATATCCCTCTGAGTACAGATAATGTAGTAGTCACCTGCAGTCCTATGTAACACCACATAACACAGTGATATCTCTGAGTACAGATCATGTAGTAGATGTCCCCTGCAGTCCTATGTAACACCACAGATAACACAGTGATATCCCTCTGAGTACAGATAATGTAGTAGTCACCTGCAGTCCTATGTAACAGCACAGATAACACAGTGATATCTCTGAGTACAGATAATGTAGTAGCTGTCACCTCGGGGCACCCCTACTAAATTATGTTCTACAATATAAGAAAAGTGTCATACAGGGACTCACAGGTGACGTCTTCTTTGAGCTGAGGCGTCACTTTCCCTTTTCCTCTCCATCCGGCCCAGACCTCCATGCTGATTCCTTCCAGATATGTTTCATCTTTTCAGAACCTGCGAGACAAACAATTTAGGCTCCGCACATTTCTAGCAACTTCCTTTCCTTTCTCCCTCCTGTAGGCTCTCAAAGTAACTGCGCTGTGTGGGGTGCCCCCTGTATGTAGGATTCCCTGCTGTGCCCCCATGAGCTAATAATGCCCCCAGAGGTGCCCCCATGAGCTAATAATGCCCCCAGAGATGCCCTCATGAGCTAATAATGCCCCCATAGGTGCCACCATGAACTAATAATGCCCCCAGAGGTGCCCCCATGAACTAATAATGCCCCCATAGGTGCCACCATGAACTAATAATGCCCCCAGAGGTGCCCCCATGAACTAATAATGCCCCCAGAGGTGCCCCCATATACTAATAATGCCCCCTGCTGTGCCCCCATGAACTAATAATGCCCCCTGCTGTGCCCCCATGAACTAATAATGCCCCCAGAGGTGCCCCCATAAGCTAATAATGCCCCCAGAGGTGCTCCCATATACTAATAATGCCCCCAGAGGTGCCCCCATAAGCTAATAATGCCCCAGAGGTGCCCCCATATGCTAATAATGCCCCCAGAGATGCCCCCATGAGCTAATAATGCCCCCAGAGGTGCCCCCATATACTAATAATGCCCCCAGAGGTGCCCCCCATGAACTAATAATGCCCCCAGAGGTGCCCCCATATACTAATAATGCCCCCAGAGGTGCCCCCATGAGCTAATAATGTCCCCAGAGGTTCCCCCATATGCTAATAATGCCCCCAGAGGTGCCCCCATGAGCTAATAATGCCCCCAGAGGTGCCCCCATGAACTAATAATGCCCCCAGAGGGGCCCCCATATACTAATAATGCCCCCAGAGGGGCCCCCATATACTAATAATGCCCCCAGAGCTGCTCCCATGAGCTAATAATGCCCCCAGAGGTTCCCCCATATGCTAATAATGCCCCCAGAGGTGCCCCCATGAGCTAATAATGCCCCCAGAGGTGCCCCCATGAACTAATAATGCCCCCAGGGGTGCCCCCATATACTAATAATGCCCCCAGAGGGGCCCCCATATACTAATAATGCCCCCAGAGCTGCTCCCATGAGCTAATAATGCCCCCAGAGGTTCCCCCATATGCTAATAATGCCCCCAGAGGTGCCCCCATGAGCTAATAATGCCCCCAGAGGTGCCCCCATATACTAATAATGCCCCCAGAGGGGCCCCCATATACTAATAATGCCCCCAGAGCTGCTCCCATGAGCTAATAATGCCCCCAGAGGTTCCCCCATATGCTAATAATGCCCCCAGAGGTGCCCCCATGAGCTAATAATGCCCCAGAGGTGCCCCCATATACTAATAATGCCGCCAGAGGTGCCCCCATATACTAATAATGCCCCCAGAGGTGCCCCCCATATACTAATAATGCCCCCAGAGGTGCCCCTAAAAAAACAAACATCATACTCACCTAATCGCGCTGTATGGCTGCAGGCAGCAGCTATTCCTCCTCTTCGGGCTCCATCTTGCGAGCCGCAGGGACGGGACTTCCGGCAGGCGTGATGACGTCACATCATCACGCCTGCCGGACAGGTCACGTCCCGGCCTCCCATAGGCTGCTGGTATGAAGTGCCGGCAGCCTATGGGAGGGAATACAGGAGGAGGACACTGACAGGTCCTGCTCCTGTATTCTGATAGCTTTAATGTTCCGCCCGCTCACTGTGCGGGCGGAACATCAAAGCGATCTCTGCATCCCGAGAAGCTGCGCGGCCGCAGCTTCTCGGGATGCTCAGAGACAAGTGGCAAGGGGGGCCGTGCGGGCCCCCCTAGCGTAGGGGCCCGGTCGCCATGGCGACCGCTGCGACCCCTATAGCTACGCCACTGCATGGATGTATTGGGGAGTATGTTTTACTCTACTGAAAATTAATAAGGGAATTTGTTAGCTCTATTTTCTAGTATGCATTGCCTTTGGATAAATGTTCGGCCATGTTCACACTGCGTAAAAAAAAAAATAGAGAAAAGGTGTCCGCTGTTATTATCGAATTATAATTTAAATCAATGGAATGACTTCAATGACATAGTGTATTGAATAACAGACGTTGTTTGGGAGGACAGCAGATTAATGTTCAAGATAAATATTTACAGACATTATTGTGCAATCAACGGTTGTTGAATTTTTATTATTTACACACATTTTTTTCACCGTTCTTTCACCAACGTTACTACTAAATTCAATGAACCTCCTAAATAGAACCACACCCAAAACGACCTGAACTAGAATAATGTACCAAAAGCCGTCATTTTAATGACAGGCTCCCAAAACACAAAATGACACTTCATTTGGTACTCAAGATGACTGACGTCATTTTGAGGAGGGGGAATAGGAAAAAAAGCACACTGTACCTTTCTACTACCTCCTTAGCACTTGGCTGAGAAATACCATTTTAAAATCACCATCAGCTGTTGGAAAGGTACAGTTTGGTTTTATATCTCCAAGAAAAAAATAATGCTAAAAAATTAAATACATACATTTTAATCCAATTTCAACCTTCCTGCTGATGCTGTCCTGTGTGTATATATAAGGAGCAGAACTGTATCTGTACTGTATTTAGCTTGTATATGGTATTTTTTAGCAGATCTCTACTCTAAAAAATTGTCTTTTAGTTGTTTCTCTCTCTGCAATAAGCGTATGTGTTCCTAGATGACTTTCAGAAGATCTCAAAACATGTGATATTGAGACACATAAAGGAAGAGTGCCTCAGGCAGAGTGCCGATAACACTAATCAATGCTATGCAATGGCATAGCATTGAACAGAATATACAATCTAATGATTGCATATAATAGACCCCAGAGGGACTTAACCCCTTCCCACATAAGGACGTGACGGCATGTCCAAATCTGCATACCGTTGGGGCAGATGGACGTGCCGGCACGTCCTCGGGATGACAGGGGCGCAGGAGCTGCACCCGTGTCATCCTCGGCGGAGCCCAGCTGTCAGTGATAGCCAGGCACCCGCCGCAACTGCCGAGATCTGTGCAATTGCAGCACCTAATAGTCCTCCCTTCCTTCGCCATCGGGGCTGTGCGGTAAGATCGCACAGTCCCGATGGAGCTGTGACGTCAGGGGGCTTTCCCGAAGCCTCCTGATGTCCCAGCTACCTAAGGCCTCCTGATGTCCCAGCTACCTAAGGCTGAGTCTGATCAGCTTTGCCTATTACAGGCATATTGCACTGCAGTGCTGATGAGCACTGCAATGCAATATGCCTGTAATCAGGCAATAGTACAGTAAAGTCCCCATGGTGGGACTAAAACATAAATTGTTAAAAAAAAAGATAAACACACACACACACACACACAAAATACATGCGGTGATGGGAGATGCGGGCAGAGGCGGGGCTGATGGGGGCGGGGATGCGGCGGCAGGCTGATGCGGGCGGGGATGCGGCGGCGGGTGTGCAGGGGGTCAAAGCACATTCTCACAGCGGGATGTCAATCCCGATGCGATTATGTGCTATCATTGGGTTGAATGGTACTGGATCCGCAGTGGATCTCACTGCGAATCCACAGCGTGAGATCCGCTGCAGATCCGGTAGGTGTGAAGGCACCCTTATAATAAAATAAAATTTACATATAAGCCCCATAGCCCCCGATACAATAAAAAAGTACACATATTTAGTATCGCTGTGTGCGTAATGATGCTGGCAATACAAATATTACATGAATCCCTTAGTGACCGCCAATACGTATTTTCACAGCGGTCACTAATGGGCTTTATTCCAATACGTACGCCTCCATGTCAAGTCTTTGAGCGGACATAATAGGCATGTTCCTTATTTTAATAATTTTAATTAAATAACGAAGTGTGAACACAGCCGTCCCTGCAGAAAAGAACGGACACTGATTCCACTGCAGTAAAACATTAGAAAACCTATGTAAACATGCATGTCGCTGTATTCAGACTTACCCACAGAATAAGGTGTTTTACTGTAAAGTGCATTACGTAAACACGAAAAAAAAATTCCAATTTTACCCCAGAAATAATATTTTTTTTTTGTCCATTTTTTTATGGTTGATTGAATTGTGCCATTAAGTATAATTCTTCCTGAAAAAAACAAGCTCTTACATGGCCCTGTAGATGGAGAAATAAAAGCACAATAGCTCTAAGGGTATATGTACACAAAGTAATTCTAGTGGAATCTGCCACTCGCTCCCCCGCACCCCCAGGTGAAGTTCTGCCTATCACAAAGGCTCCATTATATGCTCAGGCAAATTCCGTGACATGACATGTCAATTCTTTGGGGCGGACAGCGAAATCTGCCCCAGCATATGATGGAGTCTATGGAGCCGGTGGACAGGGAAGCGGGAGCGTGCGGCAGATTTCGCAAGTTTTCGGCTAGAATTACTCTGTTTCCATATACCCTTAGAAGACGAGGAGGTAAATCGAAAATGCAAAAATTGGCCTGATCATTTAGGTTATTTTTGGCCAAGTCCTTAAGGGGTTAATAGATTTTCAGCACATCTCCTAACTGAAATCTGTTGAAGGTTGATTATTCTGGGAATGAAAGTTGTCAGGTTTTTGCTCATGTCTCTGCATATTTATTAATTTCTTTTTAGGTGAGAATATCCGAGATGATCTTAGCCAACATAGAAAAATTAACATCTGAAATCTTTACATTTATAAAGAACGAAATAGTTCAACTGCTAAAAGAATTTAACGTAAGTGTTAATTACTTGGTTATTTATAAATAAAAATATTATTCATTCAAAGAAATGTGGATTTAAAGGGGTATTCCTCTCTGGTAATATACATGCTGAATCCTCCCTCCTCCTGGAGAATAACATTCATTCCATACATGTCATTACCTTATCTGTCTCCTTTCCCCAGTTCTGACCTTGCTGTTTTTGTGCTGAAGACACAGAAAAATGTAATAGCTGTTCTCTCTCTCTGTCTCCCCCTCCTCCCCCCTCCCTTCTGAGACAGCAGTGTTCCTGGCCAGCAAATTATGCAATCTGCAATGTAGGAGAGTTAATCTAAGGTCAAGTTACTTGTGACCTTACTGTGCTTAACCATCCTGGCCTCACAGAGAGCAGAAATAGTGCAAATACAGCAGGGACACAGTTTACATGAGCCATCTTGGAAGAAAGGAAGGAGGACGGGGAGACAGAAAGAACAGCTCTTATAGAGCAGCAACCTCAAAATTGGGGGAAGGAGACAGAAAGGGCAATAACATGTATGGAATAAATTGTTAGTCTCCAGGAGGGGGGATGATTCAACACATATTTTACCTAAGGGGAATGCCCTTTAAAAATCTTTTCAAGTATTTTCTAAATAATTGATGGTTGGGGGGGGGGGGGGGACAACTTTATCTGTTACCCTAGCCATGACATCTAAACAGATCATCTCTCACTTTGGAAGATGCAGTATTTTTGCATAATAGTAAATACTGCATTAACATAGGCAGACTGTTGATTTTAAGAGTTATTTCCACTCAATATAATGTTACCATGAATCAGTGTTTTTTTTAATGGTCAGCATGGATACCTCAACACCTTTCATTCTATATGGAGTTGCTGAGAAGAGCCAAGTACGGCACCCTGCTCAGCAGCTTCATTTCTTTCCTATGGACCCAGCAAAAAGAGCTGAGTGCTGTATCGACTCTTTAGCATCTCTATAAAGACAAAATGGACCATATTGTGTGTGGACCCATTGCTCTATTGAAAACAAAGGAATCAAGGCCCTTTTTTGAGTTCATGGGGGCCCCAGGCGTTGGACTCCCCCCACAAGAGGGTATAAAGTTGTTTATCAGTATACTCCTTAATGGATAAAGTTCAAAGTGTCAATGTCATGCTTTAAAAAAAAGATATACTTGAAATCCAGGTCCAGTCTCCTGATGGCAGTTTTTATTGTCTTGTGCTGGCTGAAGGAGATCAAAGGAGATCAAATGCAGGAAGTCCCAGCTCAAATGACTGCCTTCTTTGTGAGCGCCCAGATGACCAGGACTTCCTGTGTTTAGTCTCTTTTTTTTTCAACCAGCACAAGACTAAAAAGCTGCCTTCAGGTTGAAAAATTATTGGGAGGGGCTGCCAAGGTGATCATTGGCACCATTGTCGATGTTGGCGATAGGCAGAGGAACGCCCCCAAAACAGCATATTTCCTTTGGATTTAAATTATTTGAAAACGGTAAGACTTAAAAAGAAAACAACCCTGCTGATGTATTCCCAGGTTTTCAAGGTAATAGTTTCTAAATTATTACTTGTACCATATGCCACATCAGAGAGGCAACAGGAGATCAGGGAGGCATATAAGTGGCTTGGGTAGGAAATCGGGGTTTGGGTTCATGGAGAACTGTGACGACTTCTCTGTTGGTTAAAGACTTTATGGTATGACTCCAGTGCCCAGTGGTATGGTAAATTGCTCTCTGCACAAAGTTTAATAAAACAAATTAAAAAAAAATACATATTAAATATATGCATACTAATGCGAGAAGCCTCACTAATAAAACTGAGCAAATAGAATTAATATTGCAGAAAAATGAATATGCTATAGTAGGAATAAATTAGATTAGCATTTCCAGGGAAATATATAGTGCTTGAAAAGAGAGCCCCTTTAACAGTGACTTCCCTTTAAGAAAAACTTTAACCCTTGATTCTCCTTCCTTTAAGAGCGACTTTGGTACTGTACCTTAAGGAGCAACTTTGGTACCAACCCTTTAAGAGTGACCTATATACTGTCTCTTTAAGACCAGCTTATGTACTGTCCCTTTAAAAGGGACTTAGGTACCACCCTTTGAAGAGCAACTGTAGTGCTGTCCCTTTAAGAGAAACTTTATTACTGTCCCTTTAAAAGTGACTTTAGTACTGTCCCTTTAAGAGAGACTTATGTACCCTGCTGTGTCATGCAGGTATCAGCTCCGCTACAATACTGACTCAGCTCTGCTGTGTCATGCGGGTATCAGCTCCTCTACAACACAGACTCAGCTCTGATGTGTCATGTGGGTATCAGCTCTGCTACATTACTGACTGACCTCTGCTACATCACTGACTGACCTCTGCTACTTATAATGGTAAAGAACATTGCTCGGTTACCATGGCAATCTTTCTCATGTCAGTGAAACACAATTGTTAAGGACCTTCCATCTTCTACATCTTCTATTGGCCAATAGTGGACATGTGACTGCATGGATGTTGTCAGGCATTGACTGACTAGACCTTAGAATCTCTATTGGCTGCTATATTTCAGCTATTTGCATATGTGCTGTGTTTGGATGTTAATGCTGTAGAGTGTGGCCATTATTTCCTATGGCAAATTAGGCGTCTTTAAACGTAAATTTTTTAAAAACGACAAATCCAATCGAAACTAAAAAAAATACTTAGCACACCTGTAACCGCAGAGGGCTTCGAAATGCAGTTTGAATGGAGTCTGTGCGCAAAGTGGTTCAGGCTGTATTAATCGCAGAAAAATAGCTGTAAGAAGAAGCCGAAGAAGAAGAATACAGATTACAATATAGTGCTTTTTGAAGCACTATAATGAGACATGAATAGATATGGGTAATCTGTAGGGTTCAGAATTGACAGTACAAATGAGAAAGGGTTTGCCTATAAGTAAAATCCTGCCTTAAAGAGCACCTGTCATTATAAATACATTCTTTCAGGCATGTAAAAAGATATTGATTGTAATGGGCCTCAGCAGCTGAGACCCACTGCAATACGAAAATATACAACATGGGTCTCCAAACTGCGGCCCTCCAGCTGTTGCAATACTACAAATCCCATCATGCCCAGAAAGCTAAAGCTTTGGATTTGGCTGTCCAGGCATGATGGAAAATGTAGTATAGCAATAGCTGTAGGGCCGCCGTTTTGAGACCCATGATATAGAACAGTCATGTCAAACTCTGGCCCGCGGGCCATTATTTTTGGCCCACCAGGCAATCCAGAGTTTGAATTACATCTGGCCCGCCATGGCTACTGTATAAGAGATTATGGGGGAGGACTGTCAACTATATGAGACTATATGGGGGGCTGGCTACTATTTGGGAGGCAATTTTGGTTGGGTTGGCTACTACATGGGGCAATATTGGGGGGGTTGGATATTACATGGGTTAGGTTTTAAGCATGTCATAGCAATTTATCATGTCATTTATCGTAGTGCACAGTGCTGGGAGATGCACGCCACTAATGCTGCATTCTGCTCTGACAGTGTCAGGACCGTGGCATTTGCGCTTCAATAATTATCAAGGTTGGCCCGCAACTTTGTACAATTTTTTAATTTTGGCCCAATGTGTATTTGAGTTTGACACCCCTGATATAGAAGGTATTTATACATTTCTAGCAAGAAGGGGACTTCAGTGTAAGCAGGACTACACACATTGATGTGCCAAGAACTGGTACAATGAGTGCTAAAGTGCTGATCTCACTGATCAATGCTATCATTGAACAATTGATTGACCAGATTTTCCCCATGTAAACGGTGTACACAAAAAGAGGGGAAAAAATAGCAGAATCCCTTTTTTTCACATTATATATCATAAAAAAAATTAAAAACCAATCAAAACTACCCGTATGCTAAGTGTTAAAAGGTAAACAGATAACAATCATTTTATTTCAGAAAGATGCAGTCAATTTGTTTGCTGAAGAACTGAACAATGTACTTATCTGTAAAATATCTGGATATAATAACATTGATTCAAGGAATTTTGTTAAACAGTCCATTCGGAACGTGTTGTCGGAGGCTCAGCAATGGTAAATATCAAAGAACTTGTTTAGTGAAAACTATGTTAAAAATATATAGACCTTGACATAAAACATATGGAAAAAAAAAAACATTTAATTTGAACAAACCCTGCTTTTTGAAACTATTCAAAGAAAGTCCCGGCACTCACCAATCTTGATGAAGTATTTTTTAATATGTTATTACTTATAGAAAGTTATGCAAATTTCTAATGTACATTAATTATGGGAAATGCACCTATAGGGCTATTTCCCTTGATTTAGTAGATCACGGAGTGTTCAAATTCTCAAAGATTCGGTGACGTCACGAATCAGGGTATAATTCCTATGTAGTGTCCAGCAGGAAGTGCACTATATATAGAAGTCTATGGACTGTATTGTGTCAATGGGGCTGTATGTAATGTAATGGAGTGTTATGTTACTGTACTGTACACTGTGCTTTATTGATTACGTTTATGAAATACTTTGCAGAGCAAGTGTCCCCCAAAGTATTCCATAAACATGGACGGCACTGAGCAGGGAGGGAGAGAGGTGCCCGTGCATCTAAGTCCCTCCCCCCTCCCTCCCTGCTCAGTGCTGCTGCCACATATACACTGTACTACTCCTCCCATCATGTGCTAATAGTATGAGCAGATGATGGGGGAGTAGTACCAGAGCAATGACCAGCATTCCGCCGCAGCTGACGCACAGCCCCCATTACCAGAATCCCCCCAACCAGCCCCTCCGCATGTCACCTTAGATTACCAGCATCCCCCGCAACCAGCCTGCACCGCCGCCGCTTCTGCACCCGGATGCCCCCTTAGATTATCAGCACCCCCCGCAACCAGCCCGTGCCGCCGCTGCTGCCGCCGAACATCTCCTCCAATCAGCCCCCCGCCGCTCCTGCCGCAGCAGCATGTGCCCTTACATTACCGTCATTCCCCCAGCCGCCGCTGCTCCAAGCTCACTGCCGCTCCTGCCGACTCGTTCCCTGATGTCCCCCCGGCAGAGGATGATGAGAGCTGCCGGGGGGGACATCAGGAAACAAGTCGGCAGGAGGCAGGAGCGGCAGTGAGCTTGGAGCAGCAGCGGCTGGGGGAATGCCGGTAATGTAAGGGCACATGCTGCTGCGGCAGGAGCAGCGGCGGGGGCTGGTTGGAGGAGATGTTCGGTGGCAGCAGCGGCGGCGCGGGCTGGTTGCGGGGGATGCTGGTGATCTAAGGGGGCATCCGGATGCAGAATTGGCGGCGGCGCAGACTGGTTGCGGGGGATGCTGGTAATCTAAGGGGACATGCGGCGGCGGAGGGGCTGGTTGGGGTAATGCTGGTAATGGGGGCTGTGCGGCAACAGCGGCGGAATACTGGTCATGGCTCTGGTACTACTCCCTCATCATCTGCTCATACTATGAGCACATGATGGGAGGAGTAGTACTGTGTATAAGTGGCAGCAGCACTGAGCAAGGAGGGAGGGGGGAGGTAGTTAGATGCACGGGCACCTCTCTCCCTCCCTGCTCAGTGCCGTCCATGTTTATGGAATACTTTGGGGGACACTTGCTCCCCAAAGTATTCCATAAACGTAATCAATAAAGCACAGTGTACAGTACAGTAACATAACACTCCATTACATTACATACAGCCGCATTGACACAATACAGTCCATAGACTTCTATATATAGTGCACCCCCTCCTGGACACTACATAGGAATTACACCCTGATTCGTGACGTCACCGAATCTTTGAGAATTTCAACACTCCATGATCTACTAAATCAAGGGAAATAGCCCTATAGGTGCATTTCCCATAATTAATGTAAATTAGGAATTTGCATAAGTTTCCATAAGTAATAACATATTAAAAAATACTTTTGGCCGGACTTCTCCTTTAACTTGCTGTTAAGCTACCTAACAGCCGAAAGGCATCCTACTTGTAGGAAGACAGGTGATAGTCGGATATTTACTACTGTTACATCTATGTGCACCACCCTGAGGACTGCATGCATGCATTTCTTTTTTAAATTGACATAAAACACCTGGTATGGTACTTTTTTATGTAAACATGTATGCCCAACAAAAGGAAACAGATACATGCTAAAATATGTATGTATGTATGTATAGTACAGCAGACATATCACAAATGGGGGTTTTGTCAGAGGGTTAAAGATAATTGAATTCTCGAGAAGGGAATCATTGTCAAGTTCAGGATTGTAAATACAAATACTTTACCCTTCAGTCTGGTCTCAGCTTCACAGTCATCAAAAAACGTATTTATGATATTTCTATTAACATGAACTGTAAACAAAATTATAATAAAATATACAATATAACATGCTGATAAGAATATCGAACTGATCAGTAAATGGATGGCTGACATTTCTATTGAACTGTGCAGGTATATTGGCCGGCAGAAGAAGCCAATTAATAAACATATGGTTGGAAAATGCCTGAAAGAGAGTAAAAAAGTCATCTTGAAAAAGCACATTCTCACACCTGCCTACAACAGGAGTGACCTGGACCTGGCTAAACAACTGGTAATTATGAATTACATTTAATTTAAAATTACATTTAAAAACTTAAAGGGAAGCTAACAGAAGATTCCCACCTAGAAACCTATGTTATTCACGCAGGTTATAATGCTGACTCTGTTATCAGCATCTGATTTTGCTGATTTGCCAATTTTGTGATATAGATACCTGCCAGACAGGTAAACCAGTGCACTTTAGTGTATTGGGTATGGTCCCCCTTTGCCCAATACCACATAAAAACATATATGGGAGAAATTTTGAGAAAAAAATGCTTGTCTTCTGAATACCCTCTTAAGATTGCCATCACACATGGAAATGTAAAAAGGTAGACAGCGCTCCATAGCAAGGATCAGTGGGAAATAGGTGGGAGAACTATAACAGGTAACTCTCACCTGGTAGAGTTGTAGAAACCAAGGAGGTACAACTCTCCCAATATCCTCTAGGGATAAAGACTGAGAAAAACAACACCTTCCACCTCATAACGGGTATAGCTGGTGCAGATCCACTGATCAATGGGGAGCGAAGTCTGATATAAAAAATTTATTAAGACCTAACGTGTTTCCAAACCAATCTGGTTTCTTTTTCAAGAGTCATACATAGTATATCACAAAACAGACAACCACTTCATATAAAGGACAAACACATATGATGTCAAAATGTTAGGGGTAGTCATGTAACGATACCAGAATTTTGAGTTCGATACCAATACCAACTTTTTTTTTCAATGCTCGATACCAATTCAATACTGAATAAATTATATTAAACAAAAACAGAAGAATAGAAATAGCCCCAACCCCGACCCCGGTCAGGTCCGTATGAACCAATTCACATTCCTTTAATTTTATTACTTTAAAAATAAAGTTTCCATTATTTAAAATAAATGTGCTTTAAAAAATTGCCCTATTCACTCTCCTAAAAGTTTGTTATCTTTTACACTGTCTGGCTGTGGTGCGAGGGGTCTTTTTTTTTGCGCTGTGATCTGTAGTTTTATTCAGTACAATGTTTTTCTGTGGTACTGAACTTGGTGTTTTTTTGCACTTGGACTGTTTACTGTGCGTGATCAGGAAGGTGGTAATTTTATAGTAAGGACAATAACCTCCAGCTATCTGGAGACAATGGGGATTGTAGTCATGTAACACACTTCAACTATCAGGGGGAAAATAGGGGGTTGTAGTCATGTAATACACTTCAGTTACCAGGGGGATGATGGGGACTGCAGTCATGTAACACACACCAGGGGGATGATGGGAGTTGTAGTCATGTAACACACACATACCAGCTATCAGGGGGATGATGGGAGTTGTAGTCATGTAACACACACACATACCAGTTATCAGGGGGATGATGGGGTTGTAGTCATGTAACACACACTTCAGCTATCAGGGTGATGATGGGGGTTGTAGTCATGTAATACACTTCAGCTCTCAGGGGGATGATGGGGACTGTAGTCATGTAACACACACCAGGGGTATGATGGGAGTTAAAGTCATGTAACACACACACCAGCTATCAGGGGGATGGTGGGGATTGTAGTCATGTAACACACACTTGTTGATTTGGATGGCAGGGTAATCAGGTTACAGCCCCCTCCCCATTCCCAGTCAGAGCACGGCTGACCCCCTCCTCACCCGCACTGATGTCTTTCCCGGGAGTCTCCTGACGGCCCGGCCTGCCGCTCCTCCTCACAGTCTTGTGCTGCCAGATGTAGTGGCTGCATCTCCTGCCTCCCCCTCCTCCAGCCTTCTCCTGCGTCTTCCTCACCCGGATTGCGCTGCTCGCCCCCTCTTCCAGCCTTCTCCTCTGTCCTCCTCACCCGGATCGCGCTGCTCTCCCTCTCCTGCCGCTGACCCAGCTCTGCTCTTTGGATGACCTGAGCTATGCAATGCTATATATCATTAATGTAGCATTGCATAGATCAGTATCAGTGCTCTGCTAGTAGAATCTGGCTAAGCCAGACTCTATCAGCAGAGACACCAGGAGGGTGAGTGCGGACCTCGGGCTGTGAGGTGACCCACATTGCGGGGGTGCCGATCGGACACTTCACAGCCACCTGTCAATCATCCATTTCAATGCCACGATCGCATTACATTGCGGCATTGAAAGGGTTACATGCAGTCATTAGCAGCGGGGTCTGTTACACATAATAGCCGACCCCTGCTGCATATGGAGCGGCTCAGGAGGGGGGAATGCCGCTGTCAGTGTGACAGCGGCATCTTTACAGTTACATAGCCGGCACTAGCCATCGCTGTGTGCCGGCAATTTGAATTTGGCGCCGCTGGGGACAGAAGGTGCGCGGGACCCAGGAGATGACAGGTGGGAGCAGAGGGCCGCACACAGAGAACATGGCCGGCACTCACATAGCCACCGGCCGTGTTCTCTGCATTATACTTTATGTTAAACTGCGCTATTATGCAGCTTAACATAAAGTATCGATACCAGGAAATCCCAATCTCAGATGATAAATGATCACTTTTTACTGGAACAAGCATCATGAGGTATGATATAAAATGAGGAATGAAAACTGCTAAATTTACCCTCTACACCTGTGTAGAGCAGTCATAATGCAAAAAGGGGGTGACAGTGTCACTTTAATGTGTCAGTAGATAACAAGTGTGACCACTAAAGCAGTAAAGCTAATGCATCAAAATATATATAACAACATATACCAACATATAAACCTAAAGGATACAGAATGTATATATAAAATATTAAACATGTTAAAAATACAAAACAGTTTTGGTATGAATATACTAGGATCTCATTGGTGTTTTAGAACAGTGATTTTCAACCAGTGTGCACATGGTCGGGTGTGCCGCGGGGAAAGTTCTCCAAACTATGGTACCCCTGCAGATCGCCCGCTGCTGCTGTCCGCCTCACCTACTGGCCGCCTGTAGCGCCCAGACGTGCTCCTCCTATCCAATCAGTGGAGACCGGGAGTGTGGTGCGCTGCTGTGGCGGACCGTGATGCACGCATCCAATGAACGTGTGCACTATGGCCCGCCGCTCCGGGTCTCCGCTGATTGGAGGAGCACGTCCGGGCCCTACAGGCGGCCAGTAGGTGAGGCGGACAGCGGCGACCATCTCGGAGGAGGTGAGGAGGAAGGGGGTGAGAGAAACCTGGGGATGGGAGAAAGAAACAGGAGAAAACAATGGGGGAGAGAAACCTGGGAATAGGGGTTAAAAACATGGGGATGGGGGAGAGAAGCATGGGGGAGAAACAGGGGGGGAGAGACAGGGAGAGAAGCATGGGGGAGAGAAACCTGGGGATGGGGGAGAGAAACATGGGGATGGGGGAGAAACAGGGGAGAGAAGCAGGGGGGAGAGAAACATGGGGATGGGGGAGAGAAACAGCGGAGAGAAGCAGGGGGGAGAGAAGTTTGGTGGAGAGAAGCAGGGGGGAGAGAAGTATGGTGGAGAGAAGCACAGGAGAGAAGCATGGGGAAGACATGCACAGGAGAGAAGCATAAGGGAGAAGTATGGTGGAGAGAAGCACAGGAGAGAAGTAGGGGGAGAGGTATGGTGGAGAGAAGCAGGGGGGAGAGAAGTATGGTGGAGAGAAGCACAGGAGAGAAGCATGGGGGAGAGAAGCACAGGAGAGAAGCATGGGGGAGAGAAGCATAGGAGAGAAGCATGGGGGAGAGAGGCATGGGGGAGAGAAGCACAGGAGAGAAGCAGGGGGGAGAAGTATGGTGGAGAGAAGCACAGGAGAGAAGTAGGGGGGAGAAGTATGGTGGAGAGAAGCACAGGGGGGAGAAGAAAACAGGCCCAGGTTTCACACTGAGTCAGTATAAATACATTTAGAATCTATATTATTAACTTTATGTATAATATGTACTCTTTTAGTGTCATTTTGTGCCATTTTGGTTGGTGGTGTGCCCCGGGATTTTTTAAGTATAAAAAATGTGCCGCAGCTCAAAAAAGGTTGAAAATCACTGTTTTAGAAGATAGCGTTTTGACACACTGTGTAATAAAATCCATTTTTAATATTGGCACAATGTGTGTTTATGCGGGACCGCAGCATTTGAACACTGCCGTCTACATGTTGCAGTCTGCAAGGACATTCAAGGAGATACACTACAAATTGTGTGGAACAGCAAAATGTACCCTGAACAGAGAGTGTTTCTCCAGTCACAAAAGAAGTGTGGAATTCAATTACAACATAAACATCTGGCAATGTTACAGCAGATAGTACCTACAGCGGTAGCCATTAGGGATTTCTTATTATCACTGGCAGTGGACTTGCTTAGTTTGTTAGGGGCAAGTTGACTACGCAAACTTCTCTTTTTCCGAAAAATGATGGATGGATTCCTATTCTATTATTACATCTATTTATTTTAAAAAGGTCGATGTTAACAACTTTTTAGAGTACTCCAGCTGTCATCGTCCAAACTGACTTAAGAATGTTCTGTTTGGACAGTACCAATGGATCAGAAAGATTGTACTTTGGATACAGATTTTAAAAAACAGGCTAAAATGTTGTATGATCGTTGTAAAAATAAGGGATACCCTAAAAACGTATTCTGGCTAGTGTAATTAATTAAAAAAGTGATCCTGTTTTAAAATCTGTTCTTCCTAGATATCCGTCCATCATTTTTCGGAAAACAAGAAGTTTGCGCAGTCAACTTGCTCCTAGCAATGGCTACCGCTGTAGGTACTATCTGCTGTGACATTGCCAGATGTTTATGTTGTAATCGGATTCCACACTTACCTGTCTCCCCATTGACTTCTTCCTTGACTGGAGTTCTCCGCTCAGGCTACATTTTGCTGTTCCATACAATTTGTAGTGTATCTCCTTGAATGTCCTTGCAGACTTCAATATGTAGACCGCATTGTTCAAACGCTGCAGTCCCACATGAGCAAACATTGTGCCAATATTAAAAATTGATTTTTATTACACAGTGTGTCAAAACGCTATCTTCTTAAACAACAATCAGATCCTAGTAGTTTATAACATATGGTTTTAGAACACATTACTACTGATATGCCCAATAGATTTAAGCACCTCATAAATAGAGAATCTTACTGGGTTTTTAGACTTTCCTCTCTGTCCCCGAGCGGTCCGAACGAGGTCTTAAAAATACAGAAGTTATAAATGCATACCAAAACTGTTCTGTATTTTTAAGGCTGCATTCACACGTTGTCCGGGAAGTTGTCCGTGATCACGGATCCGTGCGCACGGACAATTTTACAGCCCATTGCTTTCTATTGGGCTATTCAGACGTTCCGTGATTTCACAGATCCGTCATCCGTTCCGTTTAAAAATAGGACATATCATTACTCGGAACCGAAGCACAGAAAGGATTCCCCATAGAAATCAATGAGATCCATGTTTTTCACGGGTGTACACAGATGTGACATCCGTGTTCATCCATGAAAAACACGGATGTGATGTAATCAATGTAATTTAAAATGCTGTAAAACAGATCCATGAAAAAAACAGACACAGATGCAAAACGTATGACTGTTTTGCACGGATCACGGAGGTAGCTACCAGACCACAATCACGGACCGGGAAAATCTCTGAACATGTGAATGCAGCCTAACATGTTTAATATTTTACATATACATTCTGTATCCTTTAGGTTTATATGTTGGTATCTGTTGTGATATATATATTTTTATGCATTAGTTTTCATGCATTAGTGCATTTTCATGCATTAGGGGTTCTCCAGCTAAAAGTTTTTTCCCAGTAATTGTAATATGCTTAAATCACCTATCTGCCCCCTTTCCCTATCTTTCTCCCCCTCAACCCCCCACAGGAAGTGAAGTAAACTCATTCTTACCTAATGACTGTTGACCCCGTTTACCTATTGACTGTTTATCTGTATAGGCTCAGCTTCCTGGTTTGGCATTTCCCATGATGCACGTTGTCTCCTGTGATTTCTAACTAACTCTGTAAAACTGTTAGATAGCTTACATCTTGCTCAGCCAATCAGAGCTGAGCAACCTGACGAATGGAGGCTGGCCTAACAGGGCTTAGACCAGCCTCCCTCTTGATGATGTAATTGTCAAAAAATGGCTGCCACAGACAGCCTGGGGTCAACAGTCATTAGGTAAGAATGAGTTGACTTAACTTTCTGGTGGGAGGTTGAAGAGGGGGAGAAGATAGGGAAGGAGGGCAGATAGGTGATTAAAGCATATTACAAAGTTATATAACTTTGTAATGTGTTTCAATCACTGGGAAAAAGCTTTTAGCTGGAGTACCCCTTTAAGTGTTAATGTTTACTTGCTCCACCTGATGGTCCCACCCCTAACATTCTGACATCATATGTGTTTGTGCTTTATATGTAGTGGTTGTCGTTTAGTGATATATGAATCTTGAAAAGGAAACCAGAACGGTTTGGAAACGCATTGGGTCTTAATAAATATTTTATATCAGACTTCACTCTGCTCCCCATTGATCAGTGGACTTGCGCTAGCTATACCCGTTAAGAGTTGGAAACTGTTGTTTTATCCCAGACAGTGAGCTGCACGCTCCATTGTGTGAACTGACATGTCTGTACAGCCACTATTCAATGAACATGTCAGTTTTTTGTGTGACCGCTAGCGATCCCGGACGGAGCGTATACTATGTGTATACACTCTGACCGTGATTCCCTCTAGCTGCAGCACAATTTAAGTAAAGTATTAATCACTCCTGTGTTGCAAATCGGCAACAATGGCCGTGATTAACACTTTACTTATGTTGTGTGAACATGGCCTTAGACTGTATGAAGGAAGGGACACCCGAATTTAACCCACCAGAATGCCCCCCCCCCCATCCTAGGAGTAGTGGGATGATCGTTTGGGAACTGATCTTCCCACGGCTGGATAAAGGTTACCACTAGAGATGAGCAAAGCGCTCATCTAAGCAAAGCGAATCGCTTTGTTGGATCAGCGTTTCGCTCACCAAGCCAACGGGCTTCCTGCACTGCTCCGCTCCCTGCCGCACCACTCCAGGTGCAAGGGAAAAGCTGGATCCATTCCTGGGAAACTGGCAGAAGTTTTTCAGGATTGAATCCAGCTTTTTCCTGCATCCTGGGAGGATAGTCATGGAGGAGAGCAGTGCAGGAAGCTCGGCGGCATGATCAGCAGAGCGCCGATCAAATGGATCAATTCGCTTTGCTTAGGTGAGCGCTTCGGTCCATCTCTAGTTACCACCTGTACGTGGTTAACTTTTTTACCAGCATCCACCTGTTCTGGTCCCTCGCTGCCCGAGCTACCGTAGCTTGTGGCACGATCCGAAAAAATCAAAGCGGCCTCCCAAGTCATCTGGTAAGACAACCGATGCAGGGGCTTTTCCAGTCAAAATATGTTGTTGGTCAAGTATAAGGACAAACGTGATTTCCTTATTTTGAACACAATACACAGAAATAGCACCACCCCTGTCCCTGTCCTTAGTACCACAAACCTGGTGCAGAAACCTGATTGTGTTCTAGAGTACAATCAGTATATGGGAGGAGTTGATCTCTCAGATCAAGTCCTCAAACCATAAAACGCCACAAAAAAACAGAACGTGGTAAAAGAAAAAAAAAAAAAGGTAGCAGGACATCTGGTCCAAACAGCTTTTTTGCTGTACGGATGTGCCAACCATTCGGGGAAATACCTTGAATTCCAGGAAGCAGTAAATAGCGCCCTAATATTTGGCATTCATGGAGACTGCCCCAGCGCTTCTGGATATGAAGGACCCTGTATTGTACAAGGGCAACATTTTCCATGTGAAGTCCCCCACACTGAAAAACAGAGGATATCCCAAAAGAAGTGCAGAGTGTGCCATAAAAGGGGGATCAGAAAGGAAACCATTTTCTAGTGTGACACCTGACCTGATCACCCCGGCCTCTGCATACAGGATCGCTTCAAGGCGCACCACACGTCATAGGAGTTCTACATTTTCTAAATTCTTTCCCTTATTCCTATTTTAGGGGTCACATTGATCCAGGGATTATTCTGATTGCCATTTTGGAATCGGGAAGGGATTTTTTCCCCTGTGATGAGGCTACTGTCTTCGGCCTCACAAGGGTTTTTTGCCTTCCTCTGGATCAACACAGGTTGAATTTGATGGACTCACTCTGGAAACTACACCCCTTAAGGAATCTAATAGGGGGTGCAGCGGAGATATGGACTCCTTGGTGATGGGCACATTTGTGCCGTGAAAATGAAAAAAAATTGTCCTGGCAGCACAGGGGCTTTGTAAATGCGACATTTACACCCTCCATTCCGGCCTCTAAATAGCGCTCTGTCCCTTTGGTGGCTTGCCCTGTGCCCATATGGCACATTATGTCGACATATGGGGTATTAATGTACTAGGGGGAAATTTCCCTACACGTTCTGCATTTATTTTCTCTAACCCCTTGTGGAAATTAAAAAAATCAAGGCTAGACCAACATTTAGTGTAAAAAATTTTACATTTTTACACAAAATCAGTCTTTGTTTTTTCATTTTCACATGTGAACATAAGGCACCATGTGGCTGTAGAGTAAGCCTCCAAAGGGAAGGAGCGCCATTTAACTTTTGGAGGTTGGATTTGGCTGGAATGGATTTTGAGGGCCATGTTGCATTTAAAAGGCCCCTATGTTGCCAAGACAGTTAACCGCCCCACTAGTGGCCCCATAATGGAAAATACACCCCTTAAGGAATGTAACAAGGGGTGTAGTGAGCATATGGACCCCACTGATGACGGGTACAAATGTGGAACAATGTGGCGTGAAAATGATATTAAATTTTTTTACACTATAATGTTGGTCTAGCCTTAAATTTTTGATTTCCACAAGGGGTTAAAAGGGAAAAAAACACACAAAATGTGTACAGCAATTTCCTCTGAATCCGTAAATACCCCACATGTGGACATAAAACGCCATGTGGGCGCAGGGCAAGCCTCCGAAGGGAAGGAGCGCCATTTGGATTTTGGAGGCTGGATTTGGCTAGAATGGATGATGAAGGCCATGTCGCATTTTCAAAGCCCTCATACAGCGAAAACAGTGGAAACTCCCCACAAGTGACCCTATTCTGGAAACTACACCGCTCAAGGAATCTAAAAAGGGGTGCATTGAGCATATGGACCCCTCTATGATGGGCATATTTGTGCCGTGAAAGTGAAAAAATGAAAATTTTCACTTTCTCGTCACACTGTTCCACATCTGTGGTCATCACCAGTGGGGTCCATATGTTAACTGCACCCCTTGTTAGATTCCTTGAGGGGTGCAGTTTACAGAATGGGGTCACTTGTGGGGGGGTTCCAACTGTTTTGCCTTTATGGGGGCTTTGTAAATGCGACATGGCCCTTGAAATCCATTCCAGTGAAATCCAGCTTCCAAACTCCAATTGGCGCTCCTTCCCTTTGGAGGCTCGTCCTGCGCCCCCTTGGCACTTTATGTCAACATGTGGGGTATTTCCGTACTCGGGAGAAACTGCCCTACATGTTTTGTGTTTTTGTTTTTTCTTTAATTTCATTTAAAAATGAAACATTGAAGGCTAGAACAATGTTTTAGTGTAAAAATTTTAATTTTTCCTTTTTCATGCCACATTGTCCTGAAAATCTGTGAAGCACCTGTGGGGTCCAAATGCTCACCGCACCCCTTGTTACATTCCTTGAGGGGTGTAGTTTTCTAAATGGTGTCCCTTTAGAGGTGTTTTTTATGTTTTGGCACCCCAGAGCCTCTGCCAACCAAGTGGTACAGTCATAAATTACCAAATATAACGGAGGCGTTATATTTTGAAATTTGGAAAATTGCTGCTAACGTTTTAAGCTTCCTATTGTCTAAGAAAAAATGAAAGAAAGTTTAATAAATGCTGCCAACATAAAGTAGACCTGCAATTAATTAAGGTTAATGTCGTGTTTATGTGGCAGCCTGAAATTTGCTAAAGGAAAAAAACAAGTTTTATCTCCTAAAATCCCCACTGTTTTTTGGTTGCTGGGGTTCGTTATTAAAACTACCTATGAAGAATAAAGCCACTAAAAAAAAACATAAAAGCCATTATTAATATTATTATTATTATTATTTTAGGCTAGAAAGAACATTGCTCCTGCTGTGATGGCTTTCAAGACGGAAATCAAGAGCTCTTTATTAATCCTTCATGATATCAGGTATAGTGGTTTTGCAGATTGTACATTTGTCAATTTAGTATTTTAGTTTGTTAGACCATACATCTGGTTATAAGGTTTTGTTTTTTTTAACTACAAAATGTTTCTTGAAAGGACCCAGCAGCATTGACAATATCTATGAGACCCCCGTATGCATATTTCTTTCAAGGGAGGTTTAAAAAACAAAAAACAAACAAACAACATTTTAGCCTCTATATGACCACATATCATTGACAATGTCTCTCTTACATTCCTCCAGTAAGTGATTTCCCCTTGTAGATAGGCCCCCAGTAAATCTTTTCATCTGTAGGTTGCCCTGTAGCTACAACACCAGTAGATAGTTCTTCCTGTAGATAAGCCCCCAGCAGATAGTAACCCTATAGATTATTATTATTATTATTATTAATATTCTTCTTATTATTATTATTATTATTATTATTATTATTATTATTAATAACCCTACTTAACGACATCAGGCATACATTTACGCCCTCACTGCCTGGGACTTAACGCAGGAGGGCGTAAATGTACGCCCTGGCGCGGTCCCGGGCTATGGAGCGGGCTGCTATCTGCGATCACACGGCCGCCCGCCTTTAACCCCTCAAACGCTGCGATCGCGGTGTTTAAATATAAGTGACCGGAGCATCTCCGGTCACTTAACAATCGGGACCCCCGCATCGTGTCTGTGGGGGTCCCGATCGCTTTTCCTGACTGCCGGAGGTCTTCTCCTTACCTCCGTGCAGTCCTCGGATCGGTCCTCTGATTCACCTGCCACAGGCAGACTGAATCAGAAGATCACAGATAACACTGATCCCTGCAATGCTATGGCATAGCAGGGATCAGTGTTACTGATCTCATATATGTAAGTGATAGTTCCCTAAGGGAACTTTAAAAGTGTAAAAAAATAAATGAATAAAAGTTTTACAAAGTGCCCCAAAGCCCCTCCCCCAATAAAAGTGAAAATCACCCCCCTTCCCATTGCATACATAAAACACATAAAAAGTAATAAAGTTAATTAACATATTATACACCGTAGCATGCGAAATCGTCCGATCTATTAAAATAAACGGTGTGAAATGGCGTGAAAAAAAAGCGGTAAAAATACACAGATATCTTTTTTTAATGACATTTTATGTATAAAAATGTAATAAAAAGCGATCATTACATTTGATCTAGAAAAAAATGTTACTAATAAAAACTAGAGATCATTACGCAAAAAATTACACCCCATATGACCCCGTAGGTGAAAAAATAAATGCGCTATAGGAGTCACAATACGGCCATTTTAAATATGCCTATTTGCAAAAAAAAGTTTTACTGCTAATAAAAATAGTAAAACCTAGGAAACCTAGTAGGAAAACCTAGTAAACCTGCATATCACCGTGTTCAGACCGAGCTATAGAATAAAGGAAAAATGCCAGTTTTACCGCAAAGTGGATTACGTAAACGTCGAAGCCCCCCAAAATTTGCAGAATCGCATTTTTTGACCCAAGTTCACCCCATAAATGATATTTTTGGGTTCCGTCATTCATTTAATGGCAGATTGAAAGATGCCATTACAAAGTACACCTGCTCTTGAAAAAACAAGCCCTCACATGGCTCGGTAGGTGGAAAAATGAAAGAGTTATGGGTCTTAGAAGAAAACGCAAAAACGAAAACGCAAAAGTGACAATTGTCCCTGTCCTTAAGGCCATTTCAGGCTCTGTCCTTAAGGGGTTAAAGGGGTATTCCACTCAAGCATAACTTTTCATATGTTTCTGCCCATGGTGAGACTAACAATTCCTTCCATATTTGTTCATCTACACATCTATTCAATCTCCTTCCCACAGTTCTGATCGTGCTGCTTTGTGCTGCAAACAAATAAATCTGTGTCTGAGCTGTTCTCTCTGTCTCTGCTCTAACCCCCCCCCCTCCCCCTTCCAAGATGGCTCATGTAAACAAGTCCCTGGCAGTCTTTATCTAAAACTTTATAGCAAGTTCGTAATGGTGGGAGGGTTGATTAACTGTGACCAGACACAGAAAATAGCTCACAATTTTGAAACAATTATGAAAGAAATTGTTAATCTCACAGTGAGCAGCAACATATGAAAAGTTATGTTTGAACGGAATAGCCCTTTAATATTTATTTTTAAAGTGCCCTTTGATTCCATTGCAATATACAAATGATAAGGGGTTTAAATACAGATTGTAAACACAGAAAGTAACAGAAAATCAAGAAAACTACATGAATAAAGTAAATGATAGACTGGTATATAGGAAGGACCCTGCCTGTGATGGCTTACAATACTCACCTCCTTCCAGCTCCACACAATTAACAGCGTTCTCTCTTTTACAGTGGTGCCTTGGATTACGAGCATAATTCGTTCCAGGACCGCGCTTGTAATCTAAATCCGCTCTTAAACCAAAGCAAATTTTCCCATAAGAAATCATAAAAATGCAGACAATTGGTTTCACACCCCAAAAATATTGATTTATTATTCTGAATAACATGTAAAACAGATGAAACAAACATTCAGAAACAGCAGAATATGTGATACTATAAGTTACTGTACAGTAATGGAGGGAATGGGGAACACAAGGGCTGACAGACTGCAGGGAGCATGAAGGAATGAGCAGGGCAGATGTGGGCACATAAATGCAGCACTCTCTGTCCGGGGAGAGAGAGGTTACAGCTATGGAGAGATTACCCCCGCAGTCTTGTCCCCTGATGTAAGCCCCAGCCTAAAGTGGATCTGCTATGGTTTGGAAGGTAAGGGAGACTTCCTGGGTCAGAGTACAGGGCTGTAGACCCAACTATGCAGACCATGCCCCTCCTCCACTCCCCCTCCCACCCAGTACAGTGAGCTCTTAAACCAAAGCAATGCTCTTAAACCAAGTCACAATTTTGAAAAACTGTGAGCTCTTACACTGAAACGCTCTTAAACCAAGTTACTCTTAAACCAAGGTACCACTGTATTGTCTCTGTGCAGGCAGCTTCATGCCTGCAGCCACTAGAGGCCTATGGCTCCTGTTCGTTTGAGGAGCTTGTGAGCAAAATGAGTGACAACATGATATAAATGTGCATCTAAAGGAAAGAGAGGTACCAGGCCTCTACTGGCTCCAGAAAGTGCTTGTGGACAAGAAGCAAAATGCTGGTTTTAACTGGTCACTGGTCGTTGTGTTGTGGAGGGCAATGATGACTGGGCAGAATCAGAGCAGCAACAGCGAGGGATGAGGGCAAAATATCCTTTTTTTTTTTTTTAAATCAATTAGTTTATAATTTTATTTTTTCTACTGCCAGAATATTCCTTTTAAATGCATATAGTACATACTCATAACATAATCTTGCCATTTAACATAAGATTCTCATATTTCAGATGGAAAAGCTTTTGCAGCCATTTAAAATCAAGACTAAAAGGCATCCCAAAGCCTTGGCAGGTTCTACTTAGTAAGTTAAATCAGTCCTGCGGAAGTACAAATTCTCAACAGCGGAACCCAGAAGACTTTTCAGCTGTGTTAAAGTTGGTGAGCAAAATTCCAATAATTCTCATACTATTATTAATTATTCATTTTGTAATATTATTTTTTTTCTTATTTGCAGATTACAGCTAAAAGTCCAAAGTAATAGAGAGTATGGAATTTCTTCTGTCAAATACAGAATGCTTGCTAATTTTGCCTTTTTACATAAAAACACATAAAGCAAGACAATAATTTAATGTCCCTTTTGTGAATTACAATAAAAACACATACATAAATCGCGCAGCTACGAACCCAATTAAATGAGTGAAAGCATAGCGAGAAAGGGAGATGTTTACATTTTTTTTTAGAATATTTTTTATATTTTTAACAGGATTTTTTAAATTATATTTTTATTCCCCTTTGGGGTCCTACATACGCCATTGTTTGAGCGGACATTACACTGTACTTTTTCTGGAAGTCCACTATAATTACAGGCATTGAATAACTTTCCGGATGATCCTTCTGGAGAGACTTCACCCGAGAGTGTCAGGCTTGCATGATCTTCTGTCTGTTGATGTGTAAAAGAGTGGCTTTTGTATTTTTCTTACTCTGCAGATCATTTCAAAGAATTTTAAAATGTTTTTCATATTTTTGTCAAAATAAATGTCTAAAGGTTGTGCACAATTATTGCCATTATTTAACACATCTGAATGCTAGATTTGCAAAACTTTTCCATTTCTTTGGCATGTTTCCTTGTTTCAGGGAAACTGAATCGTTAACGTGCTTATAAATATTTTTTTAGGCCATACAGATTTGCCTTTCTATGTAGATTAATAATAATCCTTTCCTAGGATTTCAGTATCTCAGGATTCAATGCAAAATCGCATTGTATACGCTCCGGCCGGGATCCCGTGTAGCACCACAAAGAACTGACATGTCAGTTTTCTGCGGCCTCAATTCAGTGAATTGCGCCCGTAGGAAACCCTGTCAGTTCACACAATGAAGCCAGCGGCTCCGGACGCTTGCATCATTGTGTTCAGTGGCAAGTTCTGATGCAGGCGCGCGCTGATGCGCCAACATCAGTACCCTGCAGACGGAAAGATCATCCGGCCAGTACTGTAGTGATGATCTTTGCAGAGACCAGCTGTTCTGTGACCTGGCCAGTCTGTTACGTAGTGTAAACATAGCCTAAAACTTAGTTTTTAATAGATATATGCTAAACGTATAAAAAATCTACATATCAACCTCCAGTAGTTAGTGTATATCAGCCAAAAGCAACAAAAAATACCATCATGGAACACAACTAATAGTCATATGTCATCGCCACGTCACATAGCTGCTTAATCTGATCATTATATCTCCTCCTGGTAGAGGTCAAGGTGTCACATCAAGTACAAGTATACCCCATTTAGGAGCACTGACCCTGGTATCCTCTCACAAAGGTTCACCGTGCTACCTCTGCTTGCTCAGGGATCCAGCAGGGTCATGCAGACTAACATTGGTGGCCCCTGCCCCATACTACCTCTTCACCAAGACCCTACCCTTACCCTCCGATAGCTAACAATGTGGTTAATCAATAAAGAATCACCAGGGGAGATGTTAGCATATCAGGGTATTAAAGAACAGTGTGAGGTACAGAAAAAGCTGTTCAACAGCTCAGCAGTGGCTGAGACGCCTGTATTCTGCACAATCGCCTAGTAGCGCCAACTACTGGTTGGTCACACTTTGACACATATAACATATATAGCTCTCAAAAATATTACCAAATCATATTTTTTGCTAAGCTAATCATCTTGACAAACATTTTGGAGTGTGTTGAATCATGAGAAAGAACATATCTGTTTCAAAAGGAGTTGGCGGATGCTTTAGTCCAGGTCTGGGAGGAGATCTTTTAGGAGTACAGTGTCCATATTAGGACATAGTCAGAAGTAAGAGTGAAGAATCATTTTTACACAAGTGTAACACTTGACTCTGAGTATTGACAACTAACTTCTGGTAACTGACTACTCATTACTGACTTTCACTACTGATTACTGACCACTGACTTTGACTACTGACTTCTGACTACTGACCATTGACAACTGACTTTTGACTCCTTGCTACTGACTACTTATACCTGACTTCTGATAAAATAATGTGTGATATCTGAGTTGGGTATTACAAGTCCCATTCAGTTTGAGTTTCACTTTCACTTCAATTGCCAGGCAGCCCCTAGCTTGCATCAATCAGGTAACAAAAGTGAAGTGATATCTGATCTCTGACTTGTCAGAAGTAAGAAGTCAGAAGTGAGAAATCAGACATCCTGTCTCCCTTGTTGATTAAATACAGCACTGAGTTTTGAAACATTGCATTTGTTTCAGTTTTGCACATAGCTAAGGGCCCTATTCCACCGGACGATTATCGTTCAGATTATCGTTAAATCGTTCGAATCTAAACGATAATCGTTCGGTTGAAATGCAGTTAACGATTAACGACCGAACGAGAAATCGTTGATCGCTTTATAAGACCTGGACCTATTTTTATCGTTGCTCGTTCGCAAAACGTTCGCAAATCGTTCGCATTGAATAAGACATCGTTCGGTCGTTCGCAATAGATACGAACGCATTAGCGAATAAATAGCGAAGAAGAAACGATCGCAATTACGATCATAAGTAACGATTATCGTTCCATGGAAATGAGTGAACGTTTTCAGGTCTTTCGCAATAGCGGTCGTTTGAGATCGTTTATCGTTAACGATTATGCAAACGATAATTGTCTGGTGGAATAGGGCCCTAACTCTGTATGTAATTAACAAGGGAGACAGGATGTCTGATTTCTCACCTCTGACAAGTCAGAGATTAGATATCACTTCACTTTTGTTATCTGAATGTTCAGCAATCAGATATCGCACATTATTTTATCAGAAGTCAGGTATAAGTAGTCAGCAGTAAGGAGTCAAAAGTCTGTTGCCAGGTGTCAATGGTCAGAAGTCAGTAGTTAGTAATCAGTAGTCAAAATCAGAAGTCAGTAGTCAAAGTCAGAAGTCTGTAGTCAAAGTCAGTAGTCAGTAATCAGTAGTCATAGTCAGAAGTCAGTAGTCATAGTCAGAAGTCAGTAGTCAAATTCAGTAGTCAAAGTCAGTAGTCAAAGTCAGTAGTCAGAAGTCAGTTGTCAATGCTCAGAGTCAAGTGTTACACTTGTGTAAAAATGATTCTTTACTCTGACTTCTGACTATGTCCTAATATGGACACTGTACAGGAGACCATCGGCATGCCCATCAGAAGTATGCCCAGGGGTTGCAGGGAGGTCATACAGGCACGTGGAGGCCACACACTATACTGAGCCTTATTTTGACTTGTTTAAAGGACATTACATCACAGTTGGATCAGCCAGTAGTGTATTTTTTCACTTTAATTTTGTGTGTGGTGTCAAATCCAGGCCTCCATTTGTTAATAAATTTGATTTCCATCGATGATTTTTGTTTGATTTTGTTGTCAGCACATTCACCTTTGTACAGAAGTATTCAATGAGAAGATTTCATTTATTCACATCTAGGATTTTAGTTCAGTGTTCCCTTTATTTTTTGCGGGAGTGTACAGTATGTATAATGGTGGACTGATCTATTAGTCAAGCATTATTTACATTCAGTGATTGAAGCATCCCCTCCAAGTGACCTGTAAAAGGAGTCATGTTTGCATTACAAGGGTGCATTCATACTGAGGAATTCTTGTGGATAACATCCTGCGAATCTGCTGCTTGCCCCCGCACGTTCTTGCTGGGATCTCCTCCCATGCCATAGACTCCATTCAATGCTCAGAAAAATTCAACCTCCGCCAACAGAATTGACATGGGGGTAACCAGGAACAACAATGTGTTAAAGCGGAATATTTTTCGGCAACATATTTGAAAGTGCAGTGAACCTAGAAGCACTGAAATACCAGGTGAGTGCTCCTTGTCTAACTCCCTGTTATACAGACCTATCACTGCACCTGTCTCACCTACCTAGCAACACCACCAGCCCTTTTTTTTTGCCATGCTTCAACCATTTACACTGCATATGCTCCACCATGGATAATATACACACATGCAGCTGCCTGCCTGCTTATCCATCTATCTGTCTTTCTATCTCCCTCTCTCTCTCTCTCTCTCTCTCTCTTTCCATCTATCTATGCATATAGATAGCTGCAAATTAGTAACTATTTAAAAAAAAAAACTATGGTAACTTCTCAGAAAGTCAGCATTATGCAGAGGCATAGATTGGACTCCAAAATATCAAAATTAAACGGTTTGAACTGTACCTAACTTTGCTACCTACCTGATTGGCTGCCAGGCTGCAACTAAACTGCTTGCCTGTCTAGCATCTATACATGTTTACATGTTATCACAGCCTTGATGACATCATCACGGAACACTTTCCTGACTGGCTAGCTCTAAACAACTTTTGCTCTATGCTGACATAGCTGAGACACTTACGCACTCCCTCCTGGGGGTCTATTTCTTGGCAACATATTTGGGGTGCAGCTATGCATTCTGCTGTGGGTCTATTATTTGGGCAAGACATTTGGGAGTGCAGCTATGCACCACGCTGGGGATCTACTTTTTGACAACATATTTGGGGGTCTATTTTTTGGGCATCACATGTAGGAGTGCAGCTGCGCACTGTGCTGGGAGTCACTATTTTGAGGAACACATTTGGGAGTGCAGCTACGCACCTTGCTGGGGGTCTATTTTTTACAACATATTTGGGGGTGCAACTACGAACCAAGCTGGGGGTCTATTTTTTGGCAACATATTTGGGGGTGCAGCTATGAACCCTGCTGGGGGTCTATTGTTTGGCAACATATTTGAAGGTGAAGCTACGCACCCTGCTGGGGTTCTATTTTTTGGCCTACATATTTTTTGGGGTGCACCAAGCTGGGGGTATATTTTTTGGGCAACACCTTTGGCATTGCACCTACACACCCTGCTATGGGTCTATTTATTGGCAACACTTTTGGGGGTGCAGCTAAGCACCCTGCTGGGGGTCTACTTTTTGGGCAACACATTTGGGAGTGTAGCTAAACACCCTGCTGAGGGTCTATTTTTGCCAACATATTTGGGGGTACAACTAAAAACCCTGCTGGGGGTCTATTTTTTGGCAACATATTTGGGCCGTAACTACGCACCCCGCTAGGGGACTCTTTTTTGGAAACATGTTTGGGGTGCAGGTACGCACCTTGCAGGGGGTTTATTTTTGGGCAACATATTTGGGGTGCAGCTATGCACCCAACAGGGGGTTTATTTTTTGGGCAACATATTTGGAGGTGCAGCTACGCACCCTGCTGGGGGTCTATTTTTTGGCAACATGTTTGGGAGTGCAGCTACGAACCCAGCTGGGAGTCTATTCCATGGCAACATGTTTGGGGGTGCAGCTATGCACCCCGCTGGGGTCTATTTTTGGCAACATGCCTGGGGGTGTAGCTACGCACCCTGCTAGGGGTCTATTATTTGGCAATATGCTTGGGAGTGCAACTACTCACCCCGCTAGGGGTCTAATTTTTGACATGTTTGGGGATGTAGCTATGCAGCCTGCTGGGGGTCTATTATTTGGCAACATGTTTGGGGGTGCAGCTACGCACCCCGCTGGGGGTCTATTTTTGTACAAAATTTTTAAGAGTGCAGCTACATACTCTGCTGGGGATCTGTTTTTGGGTAACACATTGGAGAGTGCAGCCACGCACACTGCTGAGGGGTGTATTTTTAGGTAACACATTGGGGAGTGCAGCCATGCACCCAGCTGGGTGTGTATTTTTGGGTTATACATTGGGGAATGCACTGACCCTGGAAGCACTGCAATACCAGGTGACTGCAATCAGTCTCCGTACTCAGGCCCGGATTAAGGTTAGTGGAGGCTTACCGCCATACTATCATCAATCTTGTCCGATGTAATGATCAGTCCAGCAGCCACAATGTGGAACCAAGAAGTTTAAAAACGGAAGTACAGCAGGAATAAAAATTACAGTGCAAAACTTAACCTCCACGCAGCGTTACACATGTCAAAGTGGTAGTGTGATTTATTAATAATTTTGACATGGTCCAGGCATCTCAAAAGTTTAGATTGGACCAGCTGTCAGTTACAAAACCCTCTGTTATGAGCTCCATTCACCATTTGGCCCACTGATCTGACTAATGTTCTCTATTAGGCTGTGTTCACCCTCCGTCGTAATGACGGCTGTTTTTTTCTTTTTATGGCCGCCATTTAATGGCATAACGCGGCTGTCTTTTTCCTATTGTGTAAACATAGCCTTATACCCTATGAAGTGAATGAGTCAGACTTTGTGGCAGGATGGGCAGTGGGGCGCAGCACTGCTTACTACTTATAACAAGTGATCGCAGAGGGTTTCAGGACTGAGGCCTGGTGCGATCGAAACTATTTAAAAAATTTTATCCCCCAAATAATTTTGGGGAATTTGTGCGCACTATTTACATATTTGATGCACATATTGCTGCCCCATGTGCTCCTCAATGACTGCGTTATGGATGCACTTCAAGAGTGCTGTCATATTTAATGTCTGTTCCAAATTACAAGGTAAAATTCATTGTGCGCACAGAAGAATCACAGAAGAATCACAATGAGCAATATGGAGAGGAAACCCTGGATCTCTATCGAACAGACTTCCTCGCTGATTCCTCTCCAGGGACATCCTTGGATAAGCAGCCCTGCCATTTCCATATCATAAGCTCACCTGACGATTAGCCCCACACTAAAAATCTGCTCAGGAAAGGTGATGCGTCAGTACTTCTTTGACGTTTACTCTCCTCTCGCTCCTATTATCGCTCACCTAGATTTCCCCCAGGTCTCTCTGATTCAACCTTGTATTCAAATAATGGACACAGGCTGTAATACATAGACTTAGAGGCTTCCTTTCCGGAACTACCTGGATGGACGCTCCTGAAGGTTGCCTGCAGTGCACGTAAGTTTTGAATTAATCGCGGACGTTGTTGCCAATCGGCAACAACGGCCGTGATTATTTCAAAACTTATATTGTGTGAACATAGCCTTATACTGTTTCAGCCATCAGAGGTGACATACTGATACATTACACTGTGCTGCTGCACATAGTTTACATGACACCAGTGCTGATGCCGGCCCTGAACAGCAGAGCAAGAATCTAATAATTCCTTGCACTGTCGTTCTGTAGGTGGTGCCCCCCGCCCCCCCGTTAATCATGATGAAGAAAACTCCTCAGTGTTCAATCATCGGAGTAAAGAATCATAATTGTCATTTTAGACAATTTCCTGTAATTCAGTATGGTCACTGAAGCTCTATATAACATATATATAATATATAAAATAAATAATCTATATACCTGTAATATACTTGCATTTAAAAACATTCTTATTTTATGTTAAAAGTGCTGCTATACATTTGGCCACTAGAGGTCTCCCCATTATCTAAAATGCTGAGGTGGAAAGCAGAAAGTGTGGGAGGGACAGTGTCATCTTTTTGCCGCAATCCATAACCTGGCAGTGAGAGGCAGTATGGTACATATGCTCAGCAAGCACAGTACCACAACAGTGAGAGGAGATAAGCTCTGCTCTGCGGGGATGTGGCAGAACAAGGAGAGATGGGAAGGACAGTATTATTGAAGTTATAAAAATGAAGAGACATAATCACTGGCATCCTCTGCACTGCTCATAAAGAAGTTCCCTCACAGCAGTAAATACAAATGTCATCTTTGCCCAGGGAATGCCCACTCAATACAGACTGAGACAAGAACACAAGACTGAGGCAGGGACAAGGGTTGCAGATAGGCTGAAAAACGGACATGATAAAATACAAATGTACAGTCTGTAGCCTTATTTTTTGGACAAGAACGCTTGAAAGGAAATCGGAAATAATGTTGCTAATGTACAATGTACTTAAAGCGACTCTGTACCCACAATCTGACCCCCCCAAACCGCTTGTACCGTCAAATAGCTGCTTTTAATCCAAGATCTGTCCTGGGGTCCGTTCGGCAGGTGATGCAGTTATTGTCTTTGGAAATTATGTGGCTCCAGGAACGTTTCCTTTTCTGAAGTCCTGTGCACTTCAGGAAACACATTGCTGATATCTGCTGTTGGTATCAGCTGCAGCAACCACTGCACATATTGATGATATATGTGGTACCCCATTACCTAAAAAGGAGAGCTGTACTGGAGATCCTCAACTGGGAGAATGGCTGTGTAGGGAAATAAAGTATCTCAGTGGTTAGCACTGTTGCCTTGCAGCCAGGGGCGTAGCTAATGACTCCTGGGCCCTGGTGCGAGAGGTCAACTTGGGCCTCCCCCCCCCCTCCTTTCACGACCAAGTGATGCTATTGGTGTGTATATATATATATATATATATATATATATACACATACACACACCAAGACAGATATTACCAATAACACCAACATATAGGGAGAGAAAATATTATCATCATACATATTACCGCCATACTGTTACTAACAAAATCCTGTATACTAAGACCAATAAAACAGTACCAGACAGCAAGTAACAAATAATTCCACCACATACTGACTAACACCAACACTGCTACTGACTTACACCACCACTGCTACTGAGTAATACCACCACATACTGACTAACACCACCACATACTGACTAACACCGCCACATACTGACTAACATCACCGCTGCTACTGACTAATACCACCACATACTGACTAACACCACCGCTGCTACTGACTAATACCACCACATCCTAACACCACCACTGCTACTGAGTAATACCACCACATACTGACTAACACCACCACATACTGACTAACACCACCACATACTGACTAACACCACCGCTGCTACTGACTAATACCACCACATACTAACACCACCGCTGCTACTAACTATTACCACCACATCCTAACACCACCACTGCTACTGAGTAATACCACCACATACTGACTAACACCACCGCTGCTACTAATACCACCACATACTGACTAACACCACCGCTGCTACTGACTAATACCACCACATACTGACTAACACCACCACTGCTATTAGGCATATTAGGCTCCTCATTGTGGCACCATCCTCATTTCTCTACAAACTGTACATTTGTATTGGCCCCTTTATGCCCTCATATAGTGGGTAGGCTGACTCTATGTGACCCCCTTATAGTGTATGCCCTATATGTAGCCTCCTTATAGATGGTCCCCCTCTGTGTATCCCCCCTTATAGATGCCCCCCTCTCCCCCTATGTTGCCCCCCTTATAGATGACCCCCTCTCCCCCCTTATAGATGCCCCCTCTCTCCCCCCCCCCCCCCCTTATAGATGGTCCCATCTCCCCCCCTTATATATGGTCATCCTCTTCCCCCTATAGATGGTCCCCTCTCCCCCCCTTATATATGGTCTCCTCTCACCCCCCTTATAGATGGTCCCCTCTCTCCCCCCTTTATACATGGCCACCTACCCCCCTTTATAGATGGTCCCCTCTCCCCCTCCCTCCTATAGATGGTCCCCTCTCCCCACTTATAGATGGTCCCCTCTCTTGCCCCCCCCTGTATAGATGGCCACCTCTCCCACCCCCACCCCCTTTATAAATGGCCCCCTCTCCCCCTCTCTCCTATAGATGGTCCCCTCTCTCCCCCCCTTATAGATGGTCCCCTCTCCCCCCTCCCTCCTATAGATGGTCCCCTCTCCCCCCCTTTTAGATGGTCCCCTCTTTTGCCCCCCTTTATAGATGGCCACCTCTCCCCCCCCCTTTATAGATGGTCCCCCCTCCCCCTCCCTCCTATAGATGGTCCCCTCTCTCCCTCCCTCCTATAGTTGGTCCCCTCTCCCCCCCCCTTTATAAGTGGCCCCTCTCCCCCTCCCTCCTCTAGATAGGTCCCTCTTTCCTTTATAAAAACAAATTTAAAAAAAATTAAAAAAAACACACACAACTCACCTAACAACGCGCTCCCCCGGGAATCCTCTCCTTCTGCAGCCTCCTTTTGCCCCCGGATCATGTGCTGCTGCCGGGGGTGTCGCGTCCTATCCCCGGCAGTGCGTGCATCATAGAGTTCCCTGTGCGCCGGGACCTACAGCACAGGGAGCGTCTCTAATGTGCAGGCGAAGTCAGCCTCTTGTGACCGCAAGCAAAACAATGCTTGCGGTCACAAGAGTGATTCATGAGGGGGGGGGGCTGAGGGGCCCTGCAGGCCCCGCGGGCCCCCCTTGTGGCAGGCCGGGTCGCAGCGGCGACCGCTGCAACCCTGGTAGTTACGCCACTGCTTGCAGCAGTGGGGTCATCTGTTCACATCTCACCAAAGACAACATCTGTAATGTTCCCCCAGCCATTGATCGAGTTTTTTTCCATACACCAAAGCATACAGATAGGTGACTGATTTTAGTGATGACAAGCTATACAAAGTTCTGCAGAATAAATTTACACTATATGAAGGAATTATTATTGGTAGTGAAAAAGCCACAGTGCTGTTGTGGCATCTTCATTGTCAGGGGTGACAGTCAGACCCTAAACAATCAGTAACTGATGACATATCTTAGCTTTTATTTTCTGTGATGGAAATAACATAGGGGATCGCCTTTGTTAAGTTAAAGGGTTACTCTGGCTCTTTCATTTTTTTATATATATTGCTGCACATATATAGAAAATAATAAAAGCCTATTCTTACCTCACCATACTCCCCTGGGGTCCTCCTGTTGGTTGATCCCACCCCCACTTCCGGGACGAACTTGTCTTGACAGTGATAGCTCGCTCAGCCAAAAACTGAATGAAGCAGGACAGCACCTAGTGGGTAGTGATTGGCTGAGCAGGCTGTTGTTGCCAAGACAAGTCTGTGGCAGCAGGATCATTCATCGGGGGACCTGAAGACACTGCTAGAGGAATAGACTTTTTATTATTTTCTATATAAGTGCTTAAATATATTAATTATTAAGGGCCACAGTATCGCTTTAAAGGGGTATTCTGCTAAAACATAAGTTTTGATATGTTGCTGCCCATGGTGAGACCAACAATTCCTTCCATACTTGGTATTATCTATTCAGCCTCTTTCCCCCAGTTATGAGCTGCTGCTTTCTGCTGAAAATAGAAAAATCTGTGTGTGAGCTTTTCTCTCAGTCTCCCCCCCCCCCCCCCCCCCCCCCCCCTCTTCTGAGACGGCTGATGTAAACAAGTCCCTGGCTGGCTTTATCTACAACTTAGCTTTATTGTTATGCTGGGAGGGTTATTCTGAGGTCAAGTTGCATATGATCTAACTGTGATGACACCTCCCAGCATTACAAAGAAGCTGAAAAGTTGTAGAAAAAACCTGCCAGGGACATGTTTACATCAGCTGCCTCAAAAGGGAGGAGGAGGAGACAGAGAGAAAGGCTCACACAGACTTTTGTGTCTTCAGCAAAAAGCAGCAGCTCAGAACTGGGGGAAGGAATGCATGGACTTATTAGTCTCACCATGGACAGCACTATATCAAAAGTTATGTTAGAGAGGAATACCCCTTTAATAAAAGTAATCCAGCCTCTTTGCAGTTCAGATCCTTTAAAGAAAATAAAGTGATGTGAGGCACAGAGAAAGTAAGTACATCTATTATTGCTAGAACCCTGTGAAGTCCTTCCAACCGTCAGCATTACCTTCTTACCTTGTTATCTGCTGTTTCTTATATCTTGACACTGACTTGCAACATTTGACGCTGCCCTGACAGCTCATGTATCTTCTCCTGTGTGGGTCATCAAGGTCAGGATAGCTCACAGGTAAAGTATTAGCTAGATATCTTTTACAATGGATGATTGTCTTTCGCTTTAATATATTTTTATTTTGTTATAAATAAATTATTTCACTTTATATAATGAAAAAATTCAAAGAATATTTTATTCATAAAATTAAACTTTACAGCAAAGCTCTTACAACACTAAAATGAGTGCAATCATGATGTGGTGACATATCTGGGTCAGTGGATGTTTCATCGGGTCTTTTTTTCAAAATGAAAAATACTTAGTAAACCATTCAGGACGCTTCATCTCCTGCTCTTTTGTTTCTGTTTTCGATGACACGTTGCATGGATTACGCCTTGGAATTAAAAACAAAACAATACAAAAAAGAATTTCATTGTATACACATAAAATACAAAGGAGAACTTGGTATACAGTGCTGAAAGGGTTGTCTCATGAAGACATACCGTACTTTATTAATATGGCCAATTTGGGAATAATAACACTCGGCTATCAATCTATTCAAAAAGTTCTAGGAGGAATAAGAGAGGAACAACACAATGCAAAGTTCTAAGAACAGATGTCCTATTAATAGTAATTGTTAAAGGAAACCAATTAATAGGATTTAGGATTCCAAGATACAATAATGATGTTCTGAAGCATGCTGCAGCGTTTCCTACCATATAAACTGCTTGTTTGTTGTTGCCTCTATCTTCCCAAAAATGTAGTTTTATTCTTTCCCGAACTGTATACAAAGAAGCTCTAACTAGTCATGTGGGCGGCGTCTCTCCCGCAACTAGTCACAGTTCCATGTTTGTAGCCACACCCCTCCACGCTGTAATCCCGCCTCTGAATGATGTCGCTACTCCTAGTCTGTGAATCACGCCCAAAGAGGCGGAGTTGAAGCAAAGAGGACTTCTCCCTGATTCAGTTAATATATTGTTTTTCTGTTTAGTAGTATGATTTCAAATCCCATGGGGAAATCCTGGACATTATGGAAAGAACCACATGGAATTATAGTCATGCTTGTTGTGGTGAGTTTAGGTGAATTTTTTTTTTAACAACAATTTGATGTCTATCCCCTGGCAAAATTTGGTCAGGGGCAGAAATTGGTTTTCAGTTGTTTTTTTTCCTGGACCTATGTGAACTGGTAACAAGGGGAAATTCTTCCCTGGATCCAAGTATAGGCAGATCATTGTAAGTAATTTTCCATGTGACCCTCCTGTCTTTAAAAGTGCAAGTCAGCTCAGGAGTTCACCTTGGGGGCAATGGGCCTTCCACCTCCTCCTATTATGTTATTATATACTTGTCATACTGTATACTGACAGCCGAGTACAGTGCTGAACAATACCGTGCATGTGACCATGCAACCAAGAGAACTTTGGACTCCCATTCTCAAGACTGGTGAAAGTCACAGTGGTCAGACCCCATAGATTTGAAACTCATCACATATTTTTTGGTGAGAAAACCCCTTAAAGGCTGGTGCCTATGGGATCCCAAGCTGCATCACAGTGGCTTGTATATTGGGAGATAGTGTATGTGTTTTTATTATGGGTGCTCTGGGGCTGTTACAGTATGGCTATTGACGTGTTAAGGACTGACAAACACATCCCATATGTATCGCAATTTAAAAAAAAAATAGATTTTAAGGGCGCTATTACAAGCTGCAGTTTTATAGCAGTTTTGCTTGGGTTTTGTGATGCAGTTTTATAGCCAAACCCAGACGTGGCTCATAATGAATAAGCTAATATACGGTAGATCAGATCAGATGCTGCATCTACTCTTTATTTAATCCAATCTTGGTATGGAGAGTGGAATATAATCTCATTCGTTATTATCCATACCTGGGTTCGGCAAGACAACTGCAGTGTGTAAGAGCGCTCTTAGGCAAAATAACATTAGATTATAGGCTCACACTGGTACCTGTTAGGACGTATGATATCTAGAAGCTGCGCCGGTTGTCTGAAAGGATATCCAGGCTTGACGGTGTGGTCTAAACTAGGAGAATTCCGTATCGGATTTGTTGTATTTTTGGTGGTAACATTATTACTGAAGCTTTTGTCATAAGCTGCTAAATTAGGAACACTAATAACACGGGTCGGTATCTCGCCAAGTTTCTTTTTCTGTAGGATAGAACAATTGGACCACTTTATATAGCAGAAACTGGTCCCAGCATGCACTATATACAGTTCATAATGAATGGCAGGCTGTATGTGGAGTTTTCAGAAAAAAATACTATGGCTATTAGGAGATTAGACCAATCCTTGATCGTGCTACATAGATTCTGCTCAGATTGACCCCAAAATATAATAATTTCATAAAATAATAAAGGAAATTTGCTTTTAGACCTCATGCACATGGTCATATTATGGCTAAATCTCTGTAATGAGATAAACTTTAAATTTTTTACAAATTAGACAGGAAAAAAGTGTGGCCTGTTGGGCACTGCCTGTAAAAAACACTGATTTACCTCTAGAAGCAATGTTTCTAGGGAACAATATATCCATACACATTGGGTCCATATTCTGCTGTACAAGCACAATGCTGCTGTTCAGAAGTCCTAAACTAAAGTTTTACTAAAGTTTTTTTTCTGTACCCTCAATCTGCCCACCCCAAACCACTTGTACCGTCAGATAGCTGCTTTCAAGATCTGTCCTGGGGTCCGTTCGGCAGGTGATGCAGTTATTGTCCTAAAAAAACAACTTTTAAACTTGCAGCCCTGGATGGGGAGGAGGATTGGAGGGGTGGTGCAAAGTTAGGGCACAGACACTCTAGGCCACGACAGTTTGACACAGGGCTGCAAGTTTAAAAGTTGTTTTTTAGGACAATAACTGCATCACCTGCCGAACGGACCCCAGGACAGATCTTGGATTAAAAGCAGCTATCCGAAGGTACAAGTGGTTTGGGCTGGATAGATTGTGGGTACAGAGTCACTTTAAATTGCTCTCCAAGGACATACTGACGTACTACTGTACATAGAGAGATTTAGGGTTTTCCTAATAAGAATGTGACAGTATCCTACTTCTACCTACAGAATCAACAACTATTGTCAAACCTCCCCTCTGTTAATGCAGTTGACAAGAAGTGAGTATAAAAATAAATAGTAAATAATGTTCTTATCACTGTAACTTATGAATTACTAACATACATACATATTTTATGTGTTTTCTTACCTTTAGTGTGGGCGTTAGGCTTCCACCATTTGGATTGCAGGAAAATGACTGACTCCTATGTGTTTCTTGAGTAATCGGCATCATATCATCAGTAAAGTTTTGAATTTCCTGTAAAAAATTACGTATGATAAAAATCTTATCTCTTCCCAAGAAACACAGACAATGGGAAAGATGTATCAAAGGTGGTGGATAAAAAAGGTAAGGCAGCCTCCCAACACAACCAGCCACGGAGAAGAAGCGCAGTCTTTTCTGGGCTCCATCTTCCGACTTCCGTCTGACCCAGCCTGATCAAAACTTTTGATATGTCTCTATGACATGTCAAAAGTTTTCTATGATGACAGTGACACTTTAAGGCAAAATATAAAGGTGGAGAGTTTTCTTAAAGAGTACCAGCAAAGTTAAACTCCCATCCATTTTTTTAGATGGATGTCATAGAAGGATGCAGGCCCATGCTGGGTGGTTGGGTTGCCAGGGCAAGTATTCTATGTCCAGAGAGTTCTATGTATGAGTACTATTAAAGGGATTATCCAGCGCTACAAAAACATGGCCACTTTTCCCCCTCTCTTGTCTCCAGTTCAGGTGCGGTTTGCAATTAAGCTCCATTTACTTCAATGGAACTGAGACAAGAGAGGGGGAAAAGTGGCCATGTTTTTGTAGCGTCCAATTAGAAATGGGCTTGTGCATGGAACAATAATAATAATAATAATAATGATAATAAATAAAAACTCGCTGGATGTACAATTGCCTCAGCAACCTAAGCACCCAGCACACTATGCATCTCTCCACATCAATCTAAAGAACAAGCAGATGTTCAACTTTAATACCTTTTAAAAATAATTTAGATATAATATATACACAATAATAAAAAACTTACGTGCACTGCAGTTAGAGGGAATCCCGGCCAGAGTGTATACACATAGTATACACTCCGGCTGGGATCGCTAGCAGCCGTACAAAAACTGACATGTCAGTTTTGTGCAGCCGCTACTCAATGAATAGCGGCCGCACAATCCTGACAAGTCACACAATGAAGAGTGCGGCCGCACTCTCCATTGTGTTCAATGGTGAATTAGAATGCGCCTGGGTCACAGAACAGCCGGTGTCATACGCCGTGCCAACATGGCCTTAAACTGAAAAAGACCAACCACATGGTTTTTTCATGTGACGCGAAAACCGTTTCGATTTTCACATGTCCGCTCCAATTGTAATCTATAATAGCTTCATGACAGGACCTGCCACGTCCACCACAGCTCACAGACAGTTGTGGTGCTGCAGTGATACAGGCAAGTTTCTGCCTATTCTACATATCCTCACTGTCAAGCAAAAGAATACAGTTAAAGGACAACTCAAGAAATGTACTGTATATAAGCAACTAAGCCTTCCCTGTATCATTAGTATTTAAAATGAATCACAATTGATCCAGTAGACCTATAACTATCAAGCAGTATTGTTTGTATGGTAATCTGTAAGGTTAACTAGTCTCACACATACCTGAAATCTTGGAATAAAAGTCGTCTTACCAGTAAATGTTTAATAATCTGGTCTTTATCAGTCAGCTTATCCTGCAAGCAGTTTATGAGATGCAAATCCTCTGGACGGGAGAGTTTCTTTCCTGTATCTTCTATATCTTTGAGCCTGTGTTTGATAGAAATGGAATCAGCTTGTAATCGGAGGCTCACATTCAATCTCACTACAAAGCTATTAAACTATAAAGACTCAAACAATAAAAGAATTAGGACACAACTAATGAGCGGTGTTCATACTGGGCTCAGTACCAATCCAAATCATGGACTATTACTGTCTGTAATAAAATGGGCCTTCTCTGTCTATTCACTGTATGTGCTGCTCTTTATTAGACCAAAAAGAAAGCATGGATAACGGGGGAGGGGGGGTTCCCATTGAGCTGGATTATGTAAGGGAAGAGACTGGCAGTCTATAGCTATGTTCACATGATGTAAAAAAAAAAAGGGGGCCGCCTTCTTTATTTATTTATTTATTATGAAAAGACGTCCGTTTTGCCTGCAGTGCATTAAAGTCAATGGAATGGCGAGCGTCCAGTGCACACAGTGTATTAAATAACAGAAGTTGTCTGCATGGACGTCAAAATAATCATGACAATTATTTTCGGACGTGTTTTGCAAACAGTGGACGTTATTTTTTAGTTTATCTAAAAAGTTTTATCCGCCATAATGGTCGATAATTGGTCAAATACAGCCGATATTTGCTTTGTGTAAAAGGGCCTAAAGCCAGGAATGGATTTGAAAAGAGGAGAAATCTCAGTCTTTCTTTTATGACCTGTTCTTTATTTATAGTCTGTTCCTGGCTTTGGCTTAAAAAATCTGTCAGATAAATCTGTGTAAACTCAACCTACACTAGAATAATGTCCCAACAGACGTCCATGCGGCTAAACAATGAAATATCAGACTCCATTTTAAACTCAAAATGACGGACATCATTTTTTCTTTTCAAAGATGGGAGCCTATGAATGATAGGAGAAGGCAATGGGTTTAATGGTCATCATCTCTCCTTAGGGTAGCTTCACACGTACCGACTCGCAGCGTTAATAACGCTGCGAGTCGGCTAGGTCCTGGCAGATCACAACATACACACAGCGGTCTGAACGACCGCTGCCTGTATGTAATTCTGCCGGCCGCTTAACCCCTTCTGTTGCCGCCTGGCTCCCGCTCCCACTCTGTATACATTACCTGTCCTCGCTGCACAGGGTCCCGGCGTACTGCTCTAACGCCCGGCCAATCAGTGTGTTGCCCTGCCGCAGCCACTGATTGGCTGGGCGGGAGAGCAGTACGCCGGGACCCCGTGTAGCGAGGACAGGTAATGTATACAGAGCGGGAGCCGGGCGGCAGCTGAAGGGGTTAAGCGGCCGGCAGAACATACACGCAGTGGTCGTTCAGACCGCTGTGTGTATGTAGTGAAAGTGATCTGCCAGGACCTGACAGACTCGCAGCGTTATTACGGCTGCGAGTCGGTACGTGTGAAGCTACCCTTAAGGACATCACCAATAGGTGCAAAAAGAAAGTCGGACCCAACAAGTAGCAAAACAAGTCCAATTTTACTTACAAGTAGCATGCAGTAGGGAGCCACCCAAATACCCGCCTTGTATCACAATAGAAAGTAAAGCATGGCAACAGTGTAAAACAGTACAAGTAGTGCAAGAATCACTTTCAGCAACACAGGAGCCAACCTTGCCAGTAAATAATCTCCCACTATAACAGAGAAAAGTGTCTATTTTGATAACATGGGCCCACCCTGTCTCTCCCCCACCAAAGTGGGAGATGCAGTCCAGGGAAGAAACAGTAAGTAAGGAGGTGCGGGCAGATAAAGTCATATGGGCCCCCAACTCAGAAATGGCAAATACAACCTAAGAGATGTTACTGAACTCACTCAGCTTCTAGTGCAACAACCTTCGCCTGAAGAAAAGACTGGGCATTGCTGAACTTGGACACCATGGCTTGGATTTCCTTTTGGTGGCTTTGTCTCACAATCTCCAGTTCCATTTTTTGCTTTAGCTTAAGTTCTTCCTGATGTCTTTTGCAAATAAGAAAATATATAATAATAGATACAAGAATGCATAAAATAATGAGATTATAATTGACTACATTGTTCATCCACTGCCCCATGCCCCTATGCACTCCTCCTCCTTATATAAGCCGAGGGAGTGTCACCAATTTACCTAACATTAAAGCAGATCTGTCTTTACGTTATGCAGTCCTGTATAATATGGCGACAGGTCCAGTAAAAGGCACAACAATAGTTAATGGCAGATATTAAAGAATACAATTGCCACATCTATATTCAGCCCGAGCACTGGAATTGATGATAAGTACAGTTTTTTTATTTGTTTGTTTGTTTGTTTTTTCACTTTTTGTCCTGGTCCCTATGGCCATTTTTTTTTTAATTATCAGAAAGCCCCTTTAGACTATACTATACTTTTAAACTATGTTCACACATACAGTATTTCCGTCATTTTATTTTAACCAAAACCAGGAGTGGGTTAAAAATACAGAACCTGAGAAACTCTTTCCATCATAATTTTTTCCTTTCAGTTCCACACCTGATTTTGGTTGAAAAAATACCAAAAAAAAACAAAACACTGGCAAAAACTCCTATGTAAACATAGCCTTAGGGTGCCCACACATACAGTTTTTTTGTGGCAATTTCCTGCCCTCCAAAAAAGCAAGAAAAAACGCTAACGTGGCGCATGGCCTTTTTATTCTTCATGTGTTTGTGTTTTTTCTGGCTTTTCTTACTTTATTTTTTACTTTATATGTGAATTGTTTGTGGTTTAGGTGTTTTTGTGTGTACCAACATGGCTGAACTTCTTTTGTCTCTATCATGACATAGTTGCTGGACCAAAAGGGTACAAAAACACCAGGAAAAAAAAATGCCATACACTCAGCAATGGCATTTTTTAGACAACCAGAACATTCCCATTGAAGTCTGTGGGAGAAAAACACCACAGTTTGCAAAAAAAAAATGCCACAGAGGAGAAGAAAACAGCAAGGGGGACATTTACTAAGAAGTCTAATTTGTGGGATTTTTCTAATGAGGATTGGTGTTATATTTTGGTCCAATATTTTGTGACTGATTTATCAAAATGTAGCACTGCCTTAGTGAATGTAAAAAGTCACAAAAAAAGTTGCAGGAAAAGGCGCAAAAATTTCGCAAGCATATTCCCCTGGTACTGATCAGATGTAAACCTGCACCTGTTTGTGCGACTTTTTTAAAAGTGGCAAATGATAAATTAGGCGCTAATCCGGGATTATGCCAACATTTGGGTGAATACTCAAAAGAGCCAGATTATAAAAAAAGTTGCATCTAAAAAATATTCACCCATCAAACACTGGTTTATAAATAGAACTTAGACCAAAAATGGGTGAAAAATCCAATTATTCACCTTAAAATAGGCACAAAGGGGCATATTTACTAACAAATCTAAAAACACGATTTTGTCAAAGATGTTTTGGCATAATTTCCAATCCAATGTGTTTAGTCAAATTTATGTAAATTGTCTAATAGCATAGTAAATGTGTCTTAAAAATGGTCTTTTAATTAGTCTAATAAATTCACCTGGTTCGGAGCAGACGTAGTGATGCGCCAATATATGCGACTTTTAAAAAAATTGCGCAGTTAATAAATTTAGCTAAAAAAAACAATTCTGGCGCACTTTCGATCTAATTAACAACAAAAAATCTAATTCAAAAAGTCGCATCTAATTTGGATAGTCTTGTCTAAAAAAGCTTCATAAATTCATATTAGATTTATTTTGAGGGCAGACTAGATATATTAGACTAAAAACAGGCGCAATTAGTTTGATAAATGTCCCCCAAAGTCCTTGATAAATGTCCCCCTATGTGTGTAAGGCAGATCATAAACTTCTATTAACTTCCAGCTAACATCTGGCTGCTGGCGTTTTTGCAACAGAAATTCATGGAGTTGTTGTTTTTTTCTTTACGATTATAGGCTAAGTTCACACAATGTAAATTTTCTATTAATCACGGCCGCTGTTGCCGATTTGCAACAATGGCTGTGATTAATAGAAAATTTACTTGCACTGCACTTAATGGAATCCCGAAAGGAGTGTATACACATAGTATATGCTCCAGACAGGATCCCTAGCGGCTGCAGGAAAAACTGACATGTCAGTTTTGTGAGGCCATTATTCATTGAATAGCGGCCGCACAACACTGACAGCTCACACAATGGCTCCAGCCGCACTTTACATTGTGTGCTATAATGAATTTGGATACGGGCACACACGGATGTGCCCACATCCCAATTCAGCACAAATCAAGTTCACTGCAGTACCGGCCGAGATGATCTTCACTGACACCGACTGTTCTGTGACCCAGACGGATCACAGAACAGCTGATGTCATACAGCGTGTGAACCCGGCCTTAAGGCACTGGAAAGCCAGCCTCAATGTTATTTTCACCTGGTTTGCTCTTCATTCAGCTCCAATGCTTCCTGTTGGGACATGGTAACCTCCTTGCTAAGAAGTTCCACAGAACCCCTTAAGACGGCATTCTCCTGTTCCAGTCTGGATATCTCCTTTTCAAACTTTTCCAAATTAGTACTTAATTTTTTTAACTGGTTCTGTGAATTTTCTTCCTAAAGATGACAATGGAAAGCTTTAAAACATAACATTTTATCCAAATGAGAGATACTTATCCATTTCAAACAAATCCTATGTTCATGTAATATTGAAAAAGATTAAAATATTAGGAAGCACAATGCAGCTTTGGCGTCCTGGTTTCACATCCCACCAAGGACAACATCTGCAAGGAGTTTGTATGTGTTTCTCTAGGTTTCCTCCCACACTTCAAAACATGCAGATAGATGAAATTAAGATTGTGAGTTAGATTTAGAACAGCAAAGAATTGCATAAAAAAATGCACTTGGAAGTGGCCACACATCGGGAATTATATTGATAGTGCAGGAGCCAGGGAGGTAAGTGTGAGGTTTTTCTTCCTTATTCACTCATCCCCCACCCCCACCTCATATATATAAAATTGCATAAAATTGCATGAAGCATGAATAAAACTAATGCAGAAAATAGTGCATGTGGGACACCTAGTGGTCTTAATTTTTCAAATCACGTGTCTTTGGTTTAAACATTTTTTTTATTTTAAAATGTTATTTCACATATATATATATATATATATATATATATATATATATAAACTGCATTAGAGGAGAAGAAAGATGCGGGGGCACTCACCGTTTAGATGCGCAGACTTTATTTCATGTGTGCTTTAAAATACAGCAGGTAACATCTGAAGCGGGTGCAGACGCCAAACACTATACACACGAGCTATGACAGCTGTTTCACGCGCATGAGCGCTTCGTCAGATATATATATAGGCTATGTTCACACAGCGTAAAAGTACAGCCGTTGTTGCCATCGCCTAGGAACATTGTATTTTCTTCTATGGGATCCCGGACGGAGCGTATACACATCGTATACGCTCCGGCCAAGTTCCCATACGTGTAACGCCCGGAGTAGTGGATCCACTGGACCGGCACCAGCGATGGCACAAACCTCACCAGGGAGCGGAGTCTAAGGGGCCGCTGGTTTTCACCAGAGCCCGCCGCAAGGCGGGATGGACTTGCTGCGGCAGGCGACCCCCAGGTCGCTACCCCTGGCTTGGTTGCTGGTGTCGGCAGGCGAGGCGTGGCAGGAGATGGTACAGGCAATAGTCTGCAGATGAGAGAGCACGTGACTGGCTGGACACAGGAACAGGTGGAGTGACAGGGGAACAGGAACCAGGAACAGGGACAAGGGACCAGGTAACGGACAGGACTCAGGAACAGGGACTAGGGACCAGGTAACGGACAGGACACAGGAACAACAGGGAGCTGGGCCAAACGCTATGGGAAGCATGTAGAGGCTCCAACACAGGGGACAGGGCATGCTGGGATTTATAGGGGAGTGATTGGTGCAACTACCAATTAGGAGCGCACTGCCCCTTTAAATCTGAGACAGCCGGCGCGCGCGCGCCCTAGGAGGCGGGGACGCGCGCGCCGGCCGGCACAGCGAGAGACAGGAGCGTGGAGAGGTGAGGCGCCCCCCGGGGCCGAACGTGTAGCAGCGCCGGGTCCCTGCACCGGGACCCCGGCAGCTGCATAAGATGGGAGGAGGTCGCGGCGGCGGCCCGGAGCATGGGACGCCGCCGCGGCCGTGACAGTACCCCCCCCCTTTGGCCTCCCCCTCTTTCTAACCTGCAGGAACCTTTTGATGAGATCTTGGTCCAGGATGTTAGCCTCGGGTTCCCAGGACCTCTCCTCAGGACCAAATCCTTTCCAGTCCACCAGGAAGAACCTTCTACCTCTGACAGTCTTCATAGCCAGAATGTCCTTAACAGCGTAGACGTCGTCAGAGACGGCTTGAGGAGCAGAGAACGAAGACCTATCGGAGAACCGGTTCAGGACCACTGGTTTTAAGAGGGAAACATGGAAGGAGTTCGGAATCCGCATAGTGGGGGGTAGGCGGAGTTTGTAGGTGACAGGGTTGATGCGTCTTAGCACCGAGAAAGGACCGAGGAATCGAGGGCCCAACTTGTAGCTGGGGATCTTGAGTCGGACATATTTGGCCGAGAGCCAGACTTTGTCACCTGGGAGAAAATTCGTGGCAGGTCTCCTCTTCTTATCAGCCTGGTCCTTCATGCGTTCCGAGGCTTTGAGTAAGGACTGTCGAGTTTGTTCCCAGATCGATTGCAGGTCAGATAACAACTCCTCCACGGCTGGGACTTCAGAGGATGGAGAGAGAGGCAGAGGAGGACGAGGATGATGCCCGTAGACCACATAGAAAGGGGACTTGCCTGTGGAAGTCGAGTCCAAGTGGTTATAAGAGAATTCTGCCCATGGGAGTAGATCGGACCAGTTGTCTTGGCGGCTTGAAACAAAATGGCGTAGGTAGTTGCCCAGAATCTGATTGACTCTCTCCACTTGCCCGTTGGTTTGAGGATGGTAGGCCGATGAGAAGTCCAGCTTCACTTGGAGTTGCGAGCATAGGGCACGCCAAAATTTAGAGACAAATTGAGAGCCTCGGTCGGACACAATGTGAAGAGGAAGTCCATGCAGGCGAAAGATGTGTCGGAAGAACAACTGAGCCAGACGAGGAGCAGAGGGCAGACCAGGAAGGGCCACGAAGTGAGCCATTTTAGAAAAGCGGTCCGTCACCACCCAAATAACTGTATTGCCCGCAGATGGAGGTAGGTCAGTGATGAAATCCATCCCAATGTGGTGCCAGGGATGATCCGGGACTGGCAAGGGCAATAGTAGGCCGGCAGGTCTTAGACGGGGAGATTTATTCCTGGCACAGACTGCACAGGAAGCCACAAAATCCTTGACATCCTGGAGGAGATTGGGCCACCAGTAATGACGGGAGATCAATTGCCCGGTCTTTTGGGCTCCTGGATGCCCGGCTACCAAAGAGGAATGCCCCCACTTCAAGATGCGTTTACGGAGTGCGGGACGCACATAAGTCTTCCCGGGAGGCAGTCTCTGCAGAGCAGAAGTGGCAACTGGTACTAGGCGGTCGGGAGGTATTATGTGACGAGGAGATTCCTCTTGCCCCATGACATCGGATGCTCGGGATAATGCATCGGCCTTTAGATTCTTCTCGGCTGGACGGAAGTGGATGGTATAGTTGAACCGAGAGAAGAAGAGGGACCACCGAGCCTGCCTGGGATTGAGGCGTTGAGCCGATTGGAGGTAGAGGAGGTTCTTGTGGTCCGTGTAGATGTTAACCGGGTGTTTAGCCCCCTCTAATAGATGACGCCACTCCTCCAGTGCCAACTTAATGGCCAGGAGTTCACGGTCCCCAATGGTATAGTTCCTCTCGGCAGGGGAGAAAGTCTTAGAGAAGAACCCACAGGTTCTGGTCTTGTCTGATGTGTCCCTTTGCGAGAGAACGGCTCCTGCGCCCACAGAAGAAGCATCGACCTCGAGAGAAAACGGCCTGGAGACATCCGGGCGGACTAGGGCAGGAGCGGAGGCAAAGGCAGACTTGAGGCTATTGAAGGCTTGTTCGGCCTCTGGAGGCCAACGTCTGGGGTCCGCCTTCTTTTTAGTGAGAGCCACAATGGGTGCGACCAGGGTAGAGAAGTGAGGGATGAATTGCCGGTAATAGTTGGCGAAGCCCAGGAAACGTTGGATAGCTCTAAGTCCCACAGGACGTGGCCATTGAAGGACAGCTGCGAGCTTGGCTGGATCCATTTGTAGGCCCTGATCGGAGACGATATAGCCAAGAAATGGAAGACTGCGCTGATGGAAAACGCACTTCTCAAGCTTGGCGTATAGATGATTGGCCCGTAGTCTTCGTAGAACCTGACGCACTAGTGCCACATGAGTCTGCTGATCCGGGGAGAAGACCAAAATGTCGTCCAAATAAACAATGACGCAGACATAGAGGAGGTCTCGGAAGATATCGTTCACGAATTCCTGGAAGACCGCTGGGGCATTGCATAGGCCGAAAGGCATGACCAGATATTCGTAGTGCCCATCCCTGGTGTTGAAAGCGGTCTTCCATTCGTCTCCCTTACGAATTCGGACCAAGTTATACGCTCCCCTGAGATCCAGCTTGGAGAAGATCTTAGCTCCACGAAGACGGTCGAATAGTTCCGGAATAAGCGGAAGAGGATAGCGGTTCTTAACGGTCACCTTATTTAAACCCCGATAGTCTATGCATGGGCGGAGGGAACCGTCCTTCTTCTGAACAAAGAAAAATCCGGCGCCAGCTGGAGACGTGGATTTGCGGATGAAGCCCTTTTGTAAGTTCTCCTGGATGTAGGAGGACATGGCTTCAGTCTCGGGCACAGAGAGAGGGTATACTCGACCACGTGGAGGAGAAGACCCAGGAAGGAGGTCTATAGGGCAATCATAGGCCCGATGGGGTGGTAGTGAGTCCGCCTCCTTGGCCGAGAAAACATCGACAAAGTCTTGGTAGTCCTCCGGTAGCCCGGATAGAGGCTTGACACAAGCAGGTGACCTTGTAGAGCACTTGGGTTGAGGAGATCTCAGACACCGGTTATGACAGTCCTGACCCCAGCTGAGAACCTCCCCAGTTCTCCAGTCCAGCTTAGGGGTATGGATTTGCAGCCAAGGAAGCCCCAGCAGGAGGTTGGAAGAGGAATGGCGCAAGACATAGAAGGAGATCTTCTCCTGATGTAAGGCTCCCACCTGGAGGACTAGGGGTGCCGTCTGGCTGTACACCGCTTCGGTAAGAACCTCCCCCGTAACCGAAGAGATAGACCGGGGTTGGGCTAGCTGGGTCACGGGTAGCCGCCATCTTTGGACCAACGAAGCAGAGATGAAACTGCCAGCAGAGCCAGAGTCGATGAGGGCAGTAGTCTGGAAAACTTGCCCAGAGGGTGTCTGGATGGAGACGGGCATAGTCAACCTTGGAGAGGTGGCATTCACACCTAGGGAGGCCTCTCCCACCGGACCTAGGTGCGGGCGTTTCCCGGACGCTGAGGGCGTTGGGGACATCTCTGTCGATAGTGATCCGCGCCACCGCAATAGAGGCAGAGATTCTGGTCCAGTCGACGGTTCCTCTCATCAGTCGTCAGGCGAACACGTTCCACCTGCATAGGAACCTCTGGAAGCGACTGGGACATAGGAGCAACAGGATTCTGGAACACCGGTGCCAGCCGAGGATGGCGACGGGGCAGACTCAGACGCCGTCCTTGCCGAACCTCCTCCTCTCTCTCGGAAAACCTGGTGTAGACTCTGGTAGCCAGTAGAATAAGATCGTTCAAGGAGGTAGGCAGATCCCGGGCAGCGAGCACATCCTTCACTTGGCTGGACAGGCCCTTTTTAAAGGTGGCAATCAGAGCGGCCTCATTCCAGTCTAGTTCCGCAGCCAGGGTGCGGAACTGGATGGCGTAATCTCCAACGGAGGAAGTCCCTTGGGATAAATTGAGGAGAGCAGTCTCAGCCGAAGACGCACGGGCAGGTTCCTCAAAGACCGAGCGGAACTCGTCCAGGAAGATTCGAAAATTGGCAGCAACCGGATCATTACGGTCCCATAGTGGCGTGGCCCAGGCCAGAGCTCTTCCCTCCAATAGGCTGATAATGAAAGCCACTTTAGAGCGCTCGGTGGCAAACTGACTGCTTAAAAGTTCGATGTACATGGTGCATTGGGTCAGGAACCCTCTGCACAACTTGGGGTCACCTCCATATTTACTTGGGAGAGCCAGTCGTAGTTTTGAAGAGGCTGTCGGAGGTGATGACTGCTGAGCTGTGGTATGCTGTTGAACGGCTGCAGTCAGTTGTTGAATCAGCTGTGACTGTTGCTGAATCTGTTGAGCCTGTAGGGCGACCACTCGGGCTACCTCGCGGATATCAGGCACCTTGCCGGGATCCATGGTTGGAGCCTACTGTAACGCCCGGAGTAGTGGATCCACTGGACCGGCACCAGCGATGGCACAAACCTCACCAGGGAGCGGAGTCTAAGGGGCCGCTGGTTTTCACCAGAGCCCGCCGCAAGGCGGGATGGACTTGCTGCGGCAGGCGACCCCCAGGTCGCTACCCCTGGCTTGGTTGCTGGTGTCGGCAGGCGAGGCGTGGCAGGAGATGGTACAGGCAATAGTCTGCAGATGAGAGAGCACGTGACTGGCTGGACACAGGAACAGGTGGAGTGACAGGGGAACAGGAACCAGGAACAGGGACAAGGGACCAGGTAACGGACAGGACTCAGGAACAGGGACTAGGGACCAGGTAACGGACAGGACACAGGAACAACAGGGAGCTGGGCCAAACGCTATGGGAAGCATGTAGAGGCTCCAACACAGGGGACAGGGCATGCTGGGATTTATAGGGGAGTGATTGGTGCAACTACCAATTAGGAGCGCACTGCCCCTTTAAATCTGAGACAGCCGGCGCGCGCGCGCCCTAGGAGGCGGGGACGCGCGCGCCGGCCGGCACAGCGAGAGACAGGAGCGTGGAGAGGTGAGGCGCCCCCCGGGGCCGAACGTGTAGCAGCGCCGGGTCCCTGCACCGGGACCCCGGCAGCTGCATAAGATGGGAGGAGGTCGCGGCGGCGGCCCGGAGCATGGGACGCCGCCGCGGCCGTGACAATACGACACCGCAAGGGACTAACAGGCAGCAGAAAGCCCTGTCAGTTGACACAACAGAACACTGCGGCCAGAAAGATCATCCGGGCTGATCTTTGCAGACACCGGCAGCTCCGTGACCCAGCCGGTCTCATACACCATGTGGACATGGCCATATACTGTATATATAAATTAGTCCAGTTATGAGTGGTAAAAATATAAATGTGCGTAAACCTGCACAGGGAGGAGATCGGGTACAACTTTTAAGACGGAGAGAAGCAAGTTGTATCCTGTGTTTCAGTACCAGATCTCCTCTGGGTCTCAATTTAGGCAATGATCTAATATATATATATATATAATATAAATATATATAGTCCCTTGCTATATATATCCTAAATGTATTGTACTATGTTGTATGAACTTTTTGAAAAAAAAAAATTCTTTTTAAAATTTTGCTACAGTTCAAACTATATGCGTTGAAGATGCGTTTTTCAACCTATCCCTTTAGTTCATTATACCTGTACTAAAGGGTTAATCCAGCAATGCCTTTACTCTACTAAATGTATTGTACTATGCTGTATGAACTTTTTCAAAAACTTTGGAAAAAAATTCTAATTTTAATTACTTTGCTACAGTTCACACTACATGCGTATAAGATGCGTTTTTTAACCTATTCTTTTTCATTATATCTGTGCTAAAGGGTTAATCCAGCCATGCCTTCACTTCATTCACCTGCTGAGGGGCGGTCATTTTGGGAAGCATTATGGGAGTCTTGCAACTATATATATATATTGTAACATGTATGTGTAAATATCTGCCATGATTAAGGGATTGCGTCCCGAAACGTGTCGGCGTGCTTTTATATTGTGATTATGTTTTAAGAAGACTTCAATAAAATGTTGGAATTTTATATGGGCGGTGGACAACTGAATTTTTTTCCTGATTGCAAAAATATAAATGACCTGGACGGGTTTAGCATTTATCTTTATGCTTCTTGTTTAAAATAATAAAAAAGCAAGTATAAAGCTCAGCGGGAGGATATATATTTTTATACAATGGGTTTTAAAACTAAGATAAATCACCAACACCCTCAAGTGAACAATAATTATAGAAAAACAATGGCCATATAAAACAATATGTGTCCTTTAGACACCAAATGTAATTACAATAAATGTCACATGAAAATTCTAACAATGAATTAATCAAATGAATTATAAAAATAACATAGCAGCTATTTCAGAGCTGACACCTACAGTCAGCATAATGAATTACAGAACAATAAAAAATAAAAACGGGGAAAAAATATAAAATGTCCATACAGTTCCATGGATCTTGCAGTTGACATTTTTCATTTTGACTTTTTTTTTATGTATAAATATTTTTTGCATTTGTATTTTTGTATTTTAGGATTATTTTCATTGTCTATCGCTGTGATCATGTGATGTTTATTGTAATTACATTGGGTGTCTGGAGGACAAAATGTTTATTTATTTAATATTGCTATTTGTTTCAGGTTTTTTTTCTCTTTTTTTACATGTTTTGTAGATGAAAAAAGTGAAAAATTTAATGAAATGCAAACTAATGTAGAACATATATATATATATATATATATATATATATATTCCATAGTAATTCAACCAACAACATGTTTACCTGATCAAAAATGCAAATGTTGTTTTGTCGGTTTGCCTCAAAAGAAAGACTCTAGCTAAATAACATGGGGAAGCTTATATGCACCACCTAGTGGTTATCACTGGTATTTAACGCTACAAAAAACTGGCTACTTCTGCATTGTTTTAAATCTACTGAATAAACTAAGAATGGCTATATCCAGATAATAAGTATAACAAAACTTTCAAAGAACTTCTCATATGTCCCAAGGGTATGTCAGAACATTCGACAGTTAGGGTTGGGGTGCTGAGACCCAATCATTTGCTAGAATGAAAGGACAGAAACACTTGGCTGTGTTCTGTGCACCTTCAGCTACACAGAAAGCCAAGTGTATGAGTGCACAATATATGGATTCAATGAAAATCTATAAGAGTTTAAATGAATCTGTTCACAGCTATTAGTGATGAGCGAATAGTGAAATATTCGAATATTCGTACGAATATCTCCCGAATATTCGATCCCATTAAAGTCTATGGGAACAAGTATTCAATTATTGAAAAAAAACGGAAGCTGGGGGATTTGAACGCTTATCGAATATTTTTTGAATATTCGGCAAACTATTCGATAATATTCGATAGATCGAATACCTTACTATTGATCGAATATCTATTCGATCGAACAGTATTCGCTCATCACTATCAGCTATCAAGGGAGAGACAACCGTAAATAAAGAAGCACAAAAACCAAGTGCTTCTGTCACTTTATTCTAGAAATAATTGGGAACCTTAGAACCTTAGAGAATCAAAACTTCTCACATGTCACAAGTCAAAAATCTGTTAAAATTTTAGATACACTTTAAAGGGGTTATCCAAAATTAGAAAAACATGGCCGCTTTTTTATCCAGATTTAGGGTTAGACTTATCTAAATAGTTTTTATTGTTTTTAGGCTTCTTTTTGGCTAGCAGCAAACGGTTTGACTTGAGGAATATATATGGAAATTAATACACAGGTGAAAAGCAAAACGAAACTTGACATTTGTCAGAATTATAATATCACATTTTATTTGTCGTTCTTGAAAAGTGTTCCATGTCGGAGCATACAATGTTCCAGCGACGCATTGTAAATACCTTTGCAAGTCTCTGCAAATTAAATATGATTGGCAATTACGACTTAATGTCATAATGTTCAGAGAATGGCACAGTATGCTTGTGTTGCTTGGTGACAGCAGGAATTCTTAACCTTTTCCATTACCCTAGTTATGGCTGTCAATTAGTTCTTCAAGTACGGTATCTGTGTTGTATTATGTGAACTTACTCTGAGTCATACATTACATTACAAGTCATTTTTGGGCATCTCTAGAGCTGTGCAGCAAGACAGTGTTGCCATTGAGCCTCGCAAAAACTCACATCTTTCTCTTGACTAAGTCACGACTTTAATTGTTTCTTAAGGAAACAAGAAATTTAAGGACTCCTTAAAGTGACTCTGTACCCACAATCTGCCCACCCCAAACTGCTTGTACCTTCAGATAGCTGCTTTTAATCCAAGATCTGTCCTGGGGTCCGTTCAGCAGGTGATGCAGTTATTGTCCTAAAAAACAACTTTTAAACTTGCAGCCCTGTGTCAAACTGGTGTGGCCTAGCGTGTCTATGCATTAGGCTGGCACAACCTCTCTGTGCCTCCTCCCCACCCTCTTCATCATTAGGAATGCCCCAGGCAGATTTTCTCCTATTCCTCACCTGTGTGAGCTCGGCACATGGTCTGGATCATTAAGGCACCTGTGCAGTGTTCACTGCAGAGGAATAGGAAAAAACTTGCCAGTAGCATTCCTAATAATGAAGAGGGTGGGGAGGGGGGACAGAGGGGTGGTGCAAAGTTAGGGCACAGATACTCTAGGCCACGGCAGTTTGGCACAGGGCTGCAAGATTAAAAGTTGTTTTTTTAGGACAATAACTGCATCACCTGCCGAACGGACCCCAGGACAGATCTTGGATTAAAAGCAGCTATCCGAATGTACAAGTGGTTTGGGGGGGGCAGAGTGTGGGTACAGAGTCGCTTTAAGAACAATGACAAAAATCTACAATTTTACTGTGACTCATGTAATGAAATAACACAAGTGATTTCTATCCTTGTACTATATTATAGGTATGGTTATATTGTTATAAATTAATTCATTTTAACCGCAATCAGGTTATCGTAGGCTATGGTATGTTCAGACCTCTATTTGGGGTTCTGTTCTCAGTCGCAGTCGGCACTTCCTTCTTTTTTGACAGCCAGAATAGCACAGCGTGCAGCATTACTCTTGCTGCCAAAATGACGGATCCTATTATAAGACAATTGAAAACCAGAGGTACTTGTATATACAGAACATGGCGGAAATGAAACTGTCTGTCCTGGAACAACATTTTAATCAAAATTCTGTGCCGTAACCTTTCCAGTCTATCTTTATACCAGCTGGGGGTCTGTTTTAATGTTATAGAAATCTGAATCCCCTGCAAAAACATAAATGTAGAGGAGAACTTTCTGGCTGACTACAGCCAACTCTAGGCTAGGTTAGGAACATGCTGCACATTGTTTTATGCTGCTAATATATTATATATATAATATAATTGTATATAGTTCTATATGTAGCATATACATAATTATGAACTTAATGGAGTAGGTTGATCTCGATGAACTCTTGTCTTTTTTCAGCCTTATTAACCCCTTCATGCCAGGTAATTGGTACACGGATGTTCAGGTCAAATTGAAGCAATGTTACTCCCTGCGCTTTTAATTTTCCACCTACAGGGCTGGATGGGGTGCCATTTTTTGCGCCATGATCTCTAGCTTTTATTGGGACCATACTGGTGTAGAAGAAAATTTTTATTTGCTTTTTATAAAAAAATTTCCTGATATACAATTTAAAAAAAAAATCAGCAATATTGTTTTTTTTCCTCTTTTCGTTTATGCTGTTCCCCGTGTGGGAACAATAGTGATATATTTTAATAGATCGGAAAATTTTGCACGTTTAGATATATGTTTATTTTGTATATTATTTTTTTATGTATATTTTTAAGATTTTTCTTTGTATAATGGCAAAGGAGGTAATTTAAACATTTATTGGGGCTTTATTTTATAGGGATTTTTTTTATGTTTTAAAAAAAATTTACACTTTTTAGGGGACTTATATATGCAATGTTCAGATTGCATATACCGAACGATGCTATGCCAAAGCATAGCATCCATCAGTATTATCGGTCTTGCTTGAGAGCAGACTCTATGCACAGATCGCTAATCCGACAGGACTAAGGTAAATGCGTGGCCGTGGCTGCATGTCATTACCTCCGGCTTTTTCTGTCAATTGTTTAATAAAGGATATTTGTACATATTATCTTATCAATAGTGATGTACCTAGCATTATTTGACATACACTGTTTCTTTTGTGTGATTTGTGCAGGGCCGACATGAAGGGGTGACTATGTAACCAAATAAAAAGGTATCTCATAAGGTTAGGCTATGCCATTACTTTTTGACCTGGGCATAAGTAGGAATGGCTGGGCCCCGTAGCTGCCCCCCCCAATAATGATATTAGCATACATGCCACTTAAATGCCCATGCTTTGTAGCTGTATTATACCACAGTCAGAGAAAGAGAAAGAAAATAAAAGACTACCTGCTGACCAGATGCATTTTCGGAGAACGCCTGAGATCCCTCTAATGATGCAGCTTGATAGGAATGACAATCACATTCACATCTGAAAGAAGAAAAGTTATTAACCTGTATTTGTTATCACTATCTACAAAATCTACAGAAATATCTGCTAACTCTTGGATCTGCACCTATCTGAGCAACAAGGACCCCCCATCCCTATCCAGTCTGCTTGCCATGTCTGGAGGTGGTTGGATTGCCTAAAAAAGCCAAGCAGGCTGATTTACAGTTTATGTAGCAGTTCAATTAAAGTTTTTTTTCAGACAAAATGCACTCTTGATTTATCCATGGAAGTGCACTTTTAGCTCAGGTCCCATTCAAGTAACAGAAGCTTAATTACTTGTCTTGAGCAGAGGCCAGAGGCTGCATTGACAATGAACTGGCTCACTGCGTGGAGCCAATCCGAGCTATGTACCACCAATGACGTGTGGCAGTGTAATTTAAATGCCTGTACTGGATGGGTAGGGGAGTGGGGGAGGGGCAGGATTTGCATAGCGGGGTCTACAGCACTGTACTCCCTCACCTTCAGGCTGGGGCTTGCCTCAGGGGACAGGACTGTGGAGGTAATCTCTTTATAGCTGTAACCCCTCTCTCACTGGACAGATAGTGATGCATGTATGTGCCCACATATGTACTGCTCATTCCTTCATACTCCCTGAAGTCTCTGTCAGCCCTTGTGTTGTACATCCTTTCCTTTCCTGCTATAATGTGCCTGCACTCACACTCAGCTATACACACTGCTGCTATAATGTGCCTGCACTCACACTCAGCTTTACACACTGCTGCTATAATGTGCCTGCACTTACACTCAGCCATACATACTGCTGCTATAATGTGCCTGCACTTACACTCAGCTATACACACTGCTGCTATAATGTGCCTGCACTTACACTCAGCTATACACACTGCTGCTATAATGTGCCTGCACTTACACTCAGCCATTCAAACTGCTTTGAAAGTTCCTCTCTCTGTCCTCCTACACAGCTCTGTGATTCTAACTTCCTGGTCCATGCTGAGCACACACACCCCTTCCCCATTGCTATCATGTGACCGTACAGACCTCTGACAGCAGCCCTGCTTCTCTATTCTAGCCTGTTCTACTACACTACTGCTTTTTTTTAGGTTTATGCACTTACTATACATTTGACTCCACATGTTGATTGCTATACTGTACAGTAACTTTTATTCAGAATTTAAAAAATCATTATTTTTGGGGTGTGGGACCAATTGTCTACATATCAGTGATTTCTAATGGTAAAAAAATTGCTTTGGTTTAGAAGTAGATTTGGATTACAAGCACGGTCCTGGAACGAATTATGCTCGTAATCCAAGGCACCACTGTATTCCCAATTCTTCTTTCTGACATCTGTTGGGGGAGAGTCACGAGGTACAATTCTCATTAGACAGCTGGTCCCATTGTAATTGGTGGGTTCAGCTGACTTTTCCCTAATATGTATGGAGACCAAAAAAGGCATAAAGGTTGTCAGAGCTTCTTAATACATGGAGACTCTCCCCCTGAATAGATCGTCTTCTAGAAAGTACTGTGCTCGCTCTGTTCACATACGTGCTGGAATCTATGTCAGATTTGAAAAAAAAAATAGCACTGGATGCAATGCTATTTTTTCCAGTAAAATGACAGACACCATGATGAGTCCTGAGGGTCCTCATTATAAGTCAGTGGGGGTCCATCAAGCATCATCGGTGTCTGCCATGTAATGGATCCAGCACTCCATCATTATCAGGTTTCTGTTCCTATGGCAGAACAAAAAATGGGGATATATATATATAATGCATTTGTAAACAGAGCCTCAGATTATCTCACACCAGAGCTGGAGAGCAGCAGGGCTTAGCATTTTCAAGCCTATTGTTCCAAGCCTAGTGCCACTGCTGTGTCTATGATTCAGCCTGGGTGTGTATAGAGAATGATCTGTAGACAGATTGCCAGTTGTCATGTCATATAAAGGAATAAATAATTGTACTCAGTATTCAGTCTCTGCTGGTTCATTACAAGCAGGCAAGCAACTGTGAGCTGGGGGAAGGTGGAATCTGTGCTCCTGAGCATGAGAGTACATTATAGCAGCCAGTGCTCCCCCCTTCTGGAGGTGCGCTCTGGAAAAAATGCCAATTTTAGATGGAGCCTGCAGAGAAATATTGTTTTCAATAAAGAACACACATACAATAGCTTATTCAGATAATTCACCCAGGAAGATACGGTATGTATGCTTTGGCCATATTAGCACAATATATGTTTAAGCAAATATTTAGAAAGTTAGGTTAAATAAATCTAAGATTAATAATTTAATTAATAAATTGTTGCTGTTGCTTCATCGTGAATACCTGTGTATGTGATTCCCAACATATCTGCAAATTCATTCATTTACCAAGAAAGGCTCCTTACCCCCAGAAATAGACCTTAAAGTCTTGGTAACTGGGTATTTTCCTTTACTGCAATCTGCTGTTGACTCCCTGTTGCTAGGCTCAGTCCATCTCTAGTAACAGCAGGACCAGGACAGAACACAGAAAGTGGGAGGCGGGGCTTAGCTAGTGCTATGTGCAGGAGAAGCGGAGAGTCCCTGCGCTGTGTATTTGCAATGTGTAAACCTGCCTTCATCCTACAGGGGATCCATAATGCACCATAATGAACAGCTTGCTGCTCTTTATTTCCTTTCTGCTCACATAACACCTTGCAAAATCATTGCATCAGTAACCGCTCCTGTCCCTTAAGTGTCATGTATAATAATGTACTGTAAATCAACCCCAGCACAGTGCCAGTCTATTTATTCCAGAATTATGCCATGGCAAAAGGCCAACTCTGGTCCTGCCGCTGAAATGGAGAAAATAAGAAATAGCTGTGCCCCATGGAGAGAATTCTCAGGCAATGTTTCCCCTAAGCTGTGTTCTCTGGGAAAAAAAGTTAAAATAACCCACTAATAAGGTTATTGAGTACAGGAACTGTATCCGTTAAGGTGACTGAAGTTTTTGGCTTTATCATTTCCAGAGTACACAGCTTAAAGAGAACAGTGCTATCAGTGGCTCAATAACAGCAGCGAGGGCGCTAAAATCACCTTTCGATCACTCTAAAGGGGTAATTCTAGAAAACTATGCACGTTTTATCTTTTCAATTGACCAGTACACTGTAAGGCCAAGTGTAATACTGAACAGCTGCACTTGTGCATCTGTACTATGGCTGGAAGGCCCGGCCTGACCATGGATCTGATAACCCAATCCGCCAGCCACCAGTTCAGGTTGTCAGACCCGTGGTCCCAAAGGGACATGCAACCATAATGTGGATACGAAAATATGTCTGTATTATATTTAAGTGAAACCAGCAGTAATCAGCAGTGGTATATGTACAGCCATTTCTATTTAGAGCGTTACATACAACGTTTAAAGGGATATTCTATACAGTAAAATAAATGGCATATCCCATGCACAGCACTCATCTCTCTTCATAGACATCAAAGGAGACTGCTAGTTCTCTCTACCACTTTAACCCTGGATTATAAATCCAGATTATTAAAGGAGAAGTCCAGCAACAACATTTCTTTTTTTTAGAAACCGCAGGGCACAGCGGCAACATAAAGTTAACTCACGTCTCCCCCTGCCTTTTCAGTGATGGATGCCAGCTTAGGGACCCCCGCCAGGCTCTGGGATATCCTGAGCTGCCGACATCATGATCCAAATGATGGACAGCCTGCTCAGCTAGTCAGTGACTGGGGTGGGACCAGGGGCGTAACTAGAAATGGTTGGGCCCCATAGCAAACTTTTGATTGGGCCCCCCTTCCATCGCTATTGCTGCTACAGTGGTAGTTACGCCCCTGGGTCGAACACTGCTCCAGTCACTGATTGGCTGTGCGGGCTGTCCATCAGTCTAGACAGACATTTTCCCCCAAGTCATGACATCATCACAACTCGGGGGAAAATGCCATCTAGCAGGGGACCTGGAGCTAGCCCAGTGGCACATCGCAGGTACGGGGAGAGGTAACCTCTAATCGTTGTTTTTGCCCCTTCCCCTGCTGGCTGTTAGCAGTTGGCTGCGGCTGGACTTCTTCTTTAAAAAACATGAGACCCAATTTCAATTACTAGTGGTTAGCTGTGACATTTTTGGAGTATATTTTGCATGAAGGTTTCTCATCGAAATGACTATTTAAAAGGCTAAAAATAAATAAAGACTTAGTAGTTCCCACAGTGGTCTACCTCTTTCTTTCTTTGTTCCTTGATTCAGAGCATAAGCGATCATTTTCTTTCTTTGCACTAGTGGAGGATTCAGATTGCTGAAGAATGGCTTTATTCTGCTAGAAACATATACAGTAAGAATTAGTATATGCTGATCAAGACTTATGTAAATGGAAGATGCTGATAATCACTACAGGTGTATCTCTAGGGGGTGGAAAAGTAGGAGTTACACCAGAACCCTGTTAACTGAGGGGTACTAAATGTCCCTTTGTAAAAAAAAAAATAAAAAATGCACAGTTAAAAATAAAAATTCTTTGGAGTTGTTAGACTGAATTTGAAATTTCTTCTTCCAAAAATGTATCTGCAGACATGTTGCCTAAATACATAGCTTATTTTTAGAGCATAGATCCGTAATACAGCATACAGGGGCATTCGATAAAAAAAGGGTGTGATTATTTGCAATGAAGACCAGTGTTAAAAAATAGGTCTTACGTAAACCTTGTACACACTTGTGCCAGATTTATGTAGAAATGCACACCTGTTATCTTTAGTCACCCTATTCACTTGTAAGGAAGTGGGGGGGGGGGTTGTAAACATGACGGTCATGCGAGGCTTCATACCCTTTTCGCTAAGCTCTGGACCCTTTTAAAATCGGCACAGGCAGTGCAAAACTCCTCAAATGTGGAGTATATCAATGATAAATGCGGCCACCAACGCTGGAGCGGGGAGGTAAGAGCATGTTATTTCTCTTATCCTCCCCAACACTTGCTTAAAAATTGGTGTGGACGGACTTCTTCATTAAGAAAATATAAAGGAAAAGAACAATCACAACAGGGGGCTTAAACCCCCCAAGGCGTTAAAGTGGATTAAAGAATAGCATATCAGTGTTTGGGGGTCTGACTATACAACCACCACTGAGGCAGGGGATGAGGAACCTACAACCTGCAAAACTACAATTCCCAGCATGCTTGGACTTCCAAAAGTTTGTAGATTTGTAGTTTTACAACAGCTAGAGGGCTGCGGTTCCCTAATCCATGGATTAAAAGAATGAGGATTACTACCATACATGTTACAGCTCCCATAGGAGCTACAATAGTAGTTCTCTTGGTTTTCACCCAGATACATGGACAGCCGCCCACTGACTTACCATACATATGGAATCTTGAAGCTTAACATAAAGTGCATCTCTTTCTTCTACTAACTGTTTTATTTCATGTTCATTCTTCTTTTTTAACTCTTCTAAGTGCATTGCGTGATCCTGTAATGGTTAGCATGCAAAGCAAATGGGCATTAATATATAAATATAGATTCAAAATCACAGAAATGTTAAAAAGACAGTATGGCTGAATCCTAATGTCTATACTAGGTGAACTAGACAAAACATTAAGGGTCAGTTCACACGTACAGACTCGCAGCGTAAATCTGTCTGCGAGTCTGTCAGGTCCTGGCAGTTCCCTGTCACTACATACTCGCAGCTGTCTGAACGATGCGTGTTTGTAATTCTGCCGGCCCCTTAACCCCTTCTGCTGTCTCCCGGCTCCCTCTCTGTATACATTACTTCTCCTCGCTGCACGGGGTCCCGGCGTACTGCTCTCCTGCCTGGCCAAGCAGGAGAGGTAATGTATACAGAGCGGGAGTCGGGCGGCAGCAGAAGGGGTTAAGTGGCCGGCAGAATTACATACACGCAGCGGTTGTTCAGACAGCTGCGAGTATGTAGTGACAGTGAACTGCCAGGACCTGACAGACTCGCAGCCAGATTTACGCTGCGAGTCTGTACGTCTGAACAGAACCTAAAGAGGAACTTAGACTAATCTAACCTGCTGATAGCTCCCTATTGTGCACAGGGCACTGAGGATGAAGGTATGTCTTTTACCTTCATCCTCAGTGCCGTTCCTGTGCCGTTTTAATATAGCGCTCTTTACAGTAAGGCCGTTTGAGCACTGCCCCACCCTCCCAGAGCGCCACTCTGCCCCCAGCCGGCCCACCCCTTCTAACAACTATCACTGGGGTGGGCCTCTGGGGGACTACATTAAAACTGCACTGGAACAGTGTACCTTTATCCTCAGCAACCCGTGTGCACTAGGGAGCTATCAGCAGGTTAGATTCGTCTAATTCGTCTAGTTCCCCTTTAAAAATAGTGTTCTGGGCTAGAGTTATTGAGGACATATCCTCTGAAGGTCACCAATATTAGATTGGTCCAAGCCCTGCCACCCCAGCTGCTTGCCAGAGTCTCGGCACCCGCCAGTACAGAGAACTTAAATGAAAGCAAGCTGCCCTGAAAATAATGTAGTGGCTGGTCTGCGGTACTGCAGCTCAGCTCCCATTCACTTCAATGAGAGCTGAGCTGCAGTAACCCAGCACAGCCACTACATAATGTATGGAGCTCTCTGCTTCCAGCCCTGTTCTCTGTATATGTGGAAACTAATATGATGGAAAACTAATGTCGAGGGTGTGTGAGTCCAATATTAAAGACCTATTCTGATAATAGGCCATTAATTTAATTAAGAATAGATAACCCCTTCAATTCTTATTCTCTATGGAAGCAGAACATGGCTGTAGATCCTACAGTACTTTCTGCAGTCGCCTCTTCTCTTCCACCATAGATGTCTGGATGGATTTGATTTCAGCCGCATGATTTTTTGCCAAGTCTTCTCGACTCTTCACAAGCTGCTCTTTTAGATGCTTTGTCTCAGCTTCTTTCTGCCGTTTTGTTTTACTGATGTCTTCTTTGTGTTGTTTTGGAACAGAATGTTCTCTCAAGTACTAGTGGATGGAGAGAAAGACATGTACAGGGTTTAAATGGACCTGTTATTCATTGTAATAAGACATCTCACGGCACAGTAGCTAGAGGATTAAACGAACACTGAAGGCAGAAAATAGAGATATCAGGTAAAAAGTAATCCGAGGAATTCCTTCCAGCATCTCCTTCTTTCCCTTGATCTTATTATGACTCATATTGCAATAAAAACTCTGAAATATACAATGAATTCTAGATGTTTCCCAAGAGATCAGCCATTTTTTTTTTCTTTTTTTTTTTTCACATTAATCCTACGCTATTCAGCATGCGGTAAAAACAGCATAATAAATATATTCTTTGGGTAATTATGATTATAGCTATATCAAATTTGCATAGTTTTTTTTTTTAACTATTACCATTTTGGCACAATAGAGACTATTATAAAAGGCAGAATATCAGAACAAGGCCCATTATTTGATACACAGTGTGACCAGAAAATTTTTTTTGCTGTAGATCTGCTACAACACAGTTCTATTCAAGGGTGCCTTCAAACGTATCGGATTCGCAGTGGATTTCACACTGCGAATTCGCCGCAAAATCCGCTGCGGGTCCAGTGCCATTCATCCTGCTGTGAGTATGTGAGTTAACCCGCCAGCCGCTCACAGCCCGCCGCCGAGAGCATACATTACCTGATCAGCGCCGCCGCTACATGTGAGGCTCCCAGCTCTGGTCCCGCTCAGCCAATCAGTGCTAAGCACTGATTGGCTGAGCAGGACCGATGGGAGCCGGCAGCCTCACATGCAGCCTCGGCGCCAAGCAGGTAATGTATTCTGCGGGGGGGGGGGGGATTTAACTGCGAATTCGCAACATGAAATCCGCTGCGGATCCGGTACATGTGAAGGCACCCTAAAGGGTATTCTAATCTCAACATAGTTAAACTTGTAGGACTTGTCAAGTTAAATATTTAGTTATTTGGAAAATTTACCTCCATCTGGTACGCCTACTGTTTTCCTGCCCATGTCTTGTTTACAGCTTATTGTCTAGGTTGCCAACCACCTCTATGCTCTAAAAGCAGTAGTCTGACTGATATATACTACAGTTTATGTACATTCTGTCTCTATACATCTTCATTATAGCTATATAGGCACTGGCCAGACCACTGCTTTTAGAGCAGAGTGTGGTCAGCAACCTAGACAGCAATGGGAGAAAAAGAACAGCACATCAAGTTTGCTAAACTAATGTATTTGCAAAAATACTTAACTAGACGAGTTCTACAAGTTTAATTATATTAGTTGAGATGGGAATACTCCTTTAAGCTTTAGAATAAAAAAAATATTTTACATTTAGACTGGGTTCACACTACCTATATTTCAGTCAGTATTGTGGTCCTCATATTGCAACCAAAACCAGGAGTGGATTAAAAACACAGAAAGGATCTGTTCACACAATGGTGAAATTGAGTGGATGGCCGCCATATAACAGTAAATAACGGCCATTATTTCAATACAACAGCCGTTGTTTTAAAATAACAATAACAGCAAATATTTGCCATTAAATGGCGGCAATCCACTCAATTTCAACATTGTGGGAACAGATCCTTTCTGTGTTTTTAATCCACTCCTGGTTTTGGTTGCAATATGAAGACCACAATACTGACTGAAAGATACGTAGTGTGAACCAAGCCTTAGGCTGCGTTCACACTACGTATATTTCAGTCAGTATTGCAACCAAAACCAGGAGTGGATTAAAACACAGAAAGGATCTGTTCACACAATGGTGAAATTGAGTGGATGGCCGCCATATAACAGTAAATAACGGCCATTATTTCAATATAACAGCCGTTGTTTTAAAATAACAGCAAATATTTGCCATTAAATGGCGGCCATCCACTCAATTTTACCATTGTGTGAACAGATCCTTTCTGTGTTTTAAATCCACTCCTGGTTTTGGTTGCAAAACTGACTGAAATATACTGATTGAAATATACATATACTGACTGAAATATACGTAGTGTGAACGCAGCCTCAAAGTGTAGGAAACTGCCGTTATTCTGCTTATTCCTATAGCAGTAAGCAAAAAAACAAATTAAACAATAACTCAACTGGAAGTCTTGAATCTAAAAATGATGTTCTGCCAAATACATCATCATGTTTTTCACGATACAAGAGATTTTTTTGGATTTCCAACAGTTTTTCTTGTGCTGCTTGTCTGCCAGTACAATACCTGCTTAGAATTCACAGCGTCTCCGCCATCTCTCTTGCTTGCAGTTGTTTTCCGGACCGGTTTCTGTTGCTGTTGATCTATTTGACTTTTTAATTCAGCGAGTTCGGCGTGAGCTGCTTTATGTGCGCTTGAGATGCTCTTCATCTGTTCTGTCAGAACAAAGCAATGTATTATTGTTTTAAAACACTGCAGACAGCGCAAGATGGAGAGGGCAGCATAAAGGGTTAACACGTACTACCTGTCTGTTTCTGGATCTCATTTTCTTGCTGTAATAATCTCTGCTTTGCCACTGAGAGCTCCTCTGTTGCGTTTCTCTGCATGCTTCTGGACTCTACTAGCTCCTCTTCTTTCTGTCTCAGCTGGGCCTCCAAATCCTAGTAGAAAATAAGATCTTACTCTGTTACAATCACATTTATGGCTTCACTTTAATTGGACGTACCGTAGAGTGGTCATTTTCACGTTCCATTAGAAAGCATTTTCACCTACAACACCTTGTGACCTTGGCATTCAGCCTTTAGTTATATCTTTCTTATCCTCGATAATGATAGCCATTACAGTTCCCATAGTGCTTGTTACACAATTTTCCCAGAACGCAAAGTGGCGGTTCTCGACCGTCAGTGCTGTGGTAGAGGAAAATGTATAGCTGCATCATTGGGTAAATTTGTCATTCAGGTGTCTCGAAAATCCGGAGCTAAATTCTCTGTGGGAACTGTAATGTTAGCCCTTTTCAGAAACTTGTCCGCCCCTTTGAATAGAGTGATGGTCAAACATGAACTCTGCTTATATCTATGGGCCTGATATAGCTAAGTGCTTTATTTGGCTATATTCATCCTGATCATAGAGTTAGGGGCCTATTCCACGGAGCGATAATCGGCGGAATCGGCCCGATTCGGCCAAATATCGCTCTGTGGAATAAAAACAACGATCAGCCGATGACAGCGATCATCGGCTGATCTTTGATATAGGTTAAAACCTGTAATTGTCAGGCGCCAACCGCGCATCGCTACGTGTAATTGCGGTGCGCAGCCGGCGACCGACAATTTACATTACCTATCCAGGCTGCAGGGCTCCTCTTGCAGTCTTCTTCTCCCTGGGTACCACGCGCTTCAGCTTCAGAGCAGCCTGTCTGAGCTGATCAGCCCTGCAGCCTGGATAAGTAATGTATAAAGTTTAAGCAAGGGCTGCAAGGACATCGGTAACGATGTCCATGCAGCCCTTGTTAAACAATAATTGGGCTGTGTGGAACAGGCCCAGTAAACGAGCGCAGATCTAGCAGATCGGCACTCATTTACAGTTATTATAGGGCCCTTATCGGCCCATGGAATAACAATAGCATCAGTACACATACCCAACCATTCCAGAGTGGTTGATCTACAGCCCCTTAAAATGAGAGGATTCTCCTCCCGCTCACCTACAGCCTTTTTTAGCACAAGAACTAAAAAAGCTTACAAAGCATTCTGTCTTGCTCATAGTTTTAGCTCTCTCTGGGGAAATTGTTGTATTTGCTCCACATAGGTGTTTGGTGTTTGCTCCACAGCTTATCCATGGGCTATATATTGGAAAATTCTCCAGTTACATCCCAAAGTGCTTATAACTCCTGCAGATTTTTCAGTGGATTCACTGTACTCAAATCCAGAAAATATGTCACATGAATTCTCACTCACAGGCATATTACAGATGCTCTTACTCAATGGATCACCTGACAGTGGCCTTTCAACCTCTTTAGATGTACTGTATGTGTACCACATAGTCAGAGTAGAGAAGTTGTGCAAGACCCTCACAGTTAAGTACTAGAATCGTCAGGTTTTTAAGCAGGTCATTATTAGGTATTTCTTTACTGGAACCCCACAGCTGGGAATTGTACAAACGTTGGTCAACCCCACAGGGAGTTGTATTATTATTATTATACAAAAGTAAAGAAAGAAAATGAAGTCACTCATTCATATTTCTGCACCTAAGAGAAGCCTGACAACTAAAAGTTTGGAGAAAAAAGATAAAATTCTTCTGATTTCTTGGGAAACCATGCCCCAGCCTCAGTAAAGCCAGCTAAACATTACTGCTAACATCTCCAGTGACCAGGCCATTGATCCTCCAAAACCTACAGTCAATCTAAGTCAAACTAAGGCATCTAGGCAGTTAGACAACAGGTGTTGCCATCTCTGTCATTCAATCACAGAATGCCAAACAGTTAAAGAGAATCTGTCACTAGGTTTTTGCTGCCTTAAAGGAGAAGTCCGGCCAAAATTAATTTTTGATATGTTGTTACTGATGAAAAGTTATACAAATTTCTAATGTACATTAATTATGGGAAAAGCACATATAGGGCTATTTCCCTTAATTTAGTAGATCAGGAAGTGTTAGAATTCTCTCAGATACAGTGACGTCACAACGAAAGGTGTAATTCCTATGGAGTGTCCAGCAGGGGACGCTCTATATGTAGAAGTCTATGGGACTTTATTGTTTCTATAGATGTCTATGTAAAGTAATGTAATGTAGTGTAGTGTACAGTGCTTTACTGAATGAATACATCTGTGGAATACTATGGGGAACAAGTGTCCTTGCTCCCCAAAGTATTGCATAAATGTATTCATTCAGTACATTAGGATATGACAGTAAGCCCGCCGATCCGCCGCACTCCCGCCGATCCGCCGCATTCCCGCCGCCCGCCGATCCAGATTATATACACTGAACTACAGCTCCCATCATTATCAGGTGATGGGAGCTGTAGCTGGGTTATGGATATGACTTGCCTGCCGCCGCTGATGCCACTGCTTATGCCGCCGGGCGCAGGGGGGAGCCGCTCAGTACTCAGGAGCGCTCCCCCCTCCTCCTCCTTCCGGGATCCTGGGAACCACCTCCCTATCTCAGGGCTGACTCCCCGCCTGGCCACCGCTCTCCCCCCACACATACCGGCTCCCGATGCTTCCCGGTGTCCGCACTGATGCATCAGGAGCCGGTATGTGTGGGAGGAGAGCGGTGGCCAGGCGGGGAGTCAGCCCTGGGATAGGGGGGAGGTTCCCAGGATCCCGGAAGGAGGAGGAGGGGGGAGCGCTCCTGTGTACTGAGCGGCTCCCCCCTTGCGCCCGGCGGCATAAGCAGTGGCATCAGCGGCGGCAGGCAAGTCATATCCATAACCCAGCTACAGCTCCCATCACCTGATGATGATGGGAGCTGTAGTTTAGTGTGTATAGTGCGGATCGGTGGGCGGGCGGCGGATCGGCGGGCTTACTGTGATATTCTAATGTACTAAATGAATACATTTATGCAATACTTTGGGGAGCAAGGACACTTGTTCCCCATAGTATTCCATAGATGTATTCATTCAATAAAGCATACTGTACACTACACTACATTACATTACTTTACATAGACATCTATAGAAACAATAAAGTCCCATAGACTTCTACATATAGAGCGCCCCCTGCTGGACACTCCATAGGAATTACACCTTTCGTCGTGACGTCACTATATCTGAGAGAATTCTAACACTTAATGATCTACTAAATTAAGGGAAATAGCCCTATATGTGCTTTTCCCATAATTAATGTACATTAGAAATTTGTATAACTTTTTATCAGTAACAACATATCAAAAATTAATTTTGGCCGGACTTCTCCTTTAAATAAGGGCCAGAATAAACTACAGGAATGCTGAACAGAACAATGTATTACTTACGTCATTGTGTTCAGCTGTTCTAATATGCAGAAGAATGTCATTCATGCTGCACCACTTCCCCTGCCCTCCAGCTGCTGATTGAAAGTTGTCTGTCAATACACTGCATGGATAGATAACTGCCAATCAGCAGCTGGTGGGCGGAGTTTGCTCTTACTCATGAATATCTAGGACTACTGAGCAGAGGATAATATAATGGAGAGGCTTACTTATTCTCCGTATTATTCAAGAGGATATCTCCGAATCAGCTGCACAGAACAATGTGATACATCATTCTGTTCAGCTTCTCTGTCATTAGTTTATGTTACTTTAAAATAGGGCAGCATAAACCTACTGACAGAATCTCTTTAAATTGACAGCTTAAGACAGCTGGGGGTCTAGTGAGAGCTGTTAGGCCTGACGGAAAGTAAACTGTAAAGGGCCCTTATTCAACATGCTGACAGAACAATACAAATGTTCAATGTGGTGGGAAGTTTAAGAGTACCTAATGTCTTTCTGACATGTCATAGCAACATTAAGAAGTTTTGATTGGTGGAGGTCTGGATGCTGAGACTCTTAACCGATCACTAAAATGGATTTGTAGCAGCGCTCAGCAGAGCATGATGCTATTTGTGTTTTCTCATCACTGTAACACTGGTTCACAGACAGTCTACATAATGTCTATGGGCCTTCTGTAAATCCATACAACACTATGAGCGGAGTTGAGAGGTGAGGAGCAAACACAAACCAACAGGGTGCTCAGCTGCACTCTGTTCATGGGCATGCCAGAATTTTTTTTTTTTTAAACTTTAGGTATAATCAGCAGGAAGGAATGGTTGCCTGTTTACCTGAACCAAGTCTTTCATTTTATGAGAATGTTGCTTGGCTTCAAGTATTTCAAGCTCCTTGGCCTCCAGATCCTCTTTCAGCTGTTGGAGTTCCTGGAGTGTAGCAGCTTCCTTAGCCTGACTGCCCTTCCTCTGGTCTTGCTCTTTCTGCTGGAGCTGTTTTATCATTTCAGTAACGGACTGCTGCAGAGCTTTTCTTAAGTTTTCCTTCTCTTTGACATAGTTGCTGTGGAGTTTGCTTGTCTTCACTGTATAGTCCTCGGTTAATTTGCGGTTCTGTGTTTTTAGATTATCTATCTCTTTGCTCAGCACCTGGATTTCCTTTTTAAGTTTCTCATTTAATTTTTCGACAGACTTCTCTTGGTCACTTGAGGCTCGTTCTTTTCTTAGAGCATCGGCCTCCTCTGTGAGTTGCTGCAGACGCTTTTCATAATCAGTCTTCATAGAGATCATTTCCTTGGACAAGGCAGCCATCCTTTCAGCTTGCTCACACTGGCTCTTCAATTCCCTCTCTTCTGACTGTTTCTTGTACATAGCAAGATCAGCTAAACTTTGTTCTTTTATCACGTTATTTTTCTCCAGCACCTCCTCAAGGTTCTGTATCTGTATTCTTAGGTTCTTCTCTTCCTCTACCATGTTCTCATATTTGAGAACTTTTTCTTTTGTCTCGTTTGAAATGAGATCTATTTCATTTTGATGCGCTTCCTTTAAAGCGACAATATTCACTTCATATTCATCAATCTTGAGATTTAAAGAATAAATTACCTGCAGAAACAGAATACAGGACAGAAACTGTATTCACTGTATAATAACATGATGAATATCATGTAGTGAGATTAGAGAATTGTACAGTCAGCATAATATGACATCTAAACTCTTTATCTTACTCTTCTACTAATCGATTCACTGTTCGTGTGCAGTAACCTCCCTTCCCCCATCATTGGGAGTGAGTTGTGATAGATAGACATGAAGAACTGTCGCGGAGCCACGGAGGCTGCAAACAAGTGCTGATCAGTGATATTGTCAGCTCATTTGCTAAGCCTTTAAACAGCACAACAAATCAAGGGGCCTGGGCTGTACGAAGGACCCTTGTATTATTTGTGCAGCCTGGGGAACTAACAGTCAGTTTCCAAATCACTAGCACTCTATACCGTGCTGGTTGTAATCTGTCATCTGGCTTCTCTAGTCTTCTGCCCTTTGGCTGTATCTTCAGGCCCCGCCGACTGTCAATCATTCCAGAGGGGGCAGCGGCCTGAAATTACAGCCAAACTGGAGGACCAGAGAACAAGATGCTGGATCACAAGCAGCATGACTGGTAAGTATACATTGCTGCTTGTGATCTGGAAACTGACAGCACGGACATATACTGTACATATCTGTGCTGTCAGCAGGGCCGGCGTTAGGGGGGGGCAAGCAGGGCAAATGCCCAGGGCCCCCATCCCCCAGGGGCCCCCTACCGCAGTTCCAGTGGAGAGGAGAGCACAGACAGCGTCCTGCAGCGTCTGGCAGTGATCCCTGGCTGCTGCTATCAGGGGTCACGCAGAGGCTGCAGTACGCTGGGCTCCGTGTCTGCTCCCCCTCCCCCTCCCTCTAGCTCCTCTCACTGCACGTGACTTCCTGCTCTGGTGTGGAGCTGTCGGGACGATGGAGGAGAGGGCTGCCGGGTGAGGATGACAGCCTGCTGCTGCTGCAAGGAACATGAGGGGGATTCACCACTACAACCAGCATGCTAGAGGGGGTAAGTATACTGTATATGTAGTGTAATGTGTATGAATGTAAGTGTATAATGGATGAATGTAGTGTGTGTTACATGTCCTGTGTATAGTGTGTGGACTGGATGGTTTGTATCTGTATAATGTGTTTTCATGGGTGTGTGAGTGTGTGTGTGTGTGTATATATATAATGGTGTGTGTGTGTGTGTGTATATATATATATATATATATATATAATGATGTGTGTGTATAAGAAGCACTGCTGACTCCAAGTGTTGAGGTGAATAGACTGTATATAGGAGCTGCAGCCATTCTCCGGCCTCATCCGTCCTATGTAATTGCTGCAGCTCCTATGTATAGTGTATGACGACATCACTAAGGCAATACGGTGTATTTTATTGAGAAAAAAATAAGGTGGTGGTCACTGTATGGTGGTAATATTGGTCTGTATATAGTGTCATTATGCAGTGGTCACTCTTTGGCATTAATATTGGTCTGTATATAGCGTATATATATACACTCATTACTGCCATAGATTGACTACCACATAATGACACTATATACAGACCAATATTACCGCCATACAGTGACCACCACATAATGACTCTATATACACACTATATACAGACCAATAGTACAACCATAGAGTGATCGCCCACATAATATTGGTCTGTATATAGTGTGTATATAGAGTCATTATGTGGTGGTCACTCTATGGCGGTAATCTTGGTCTGTATATAGTGTCATTATGCAGTGGTCACTCTTTGGCATTAATATTGGTCTGTATATAGCGTATATATAGAGTCATTATTGCCATAGATTGACTACCACATAATGACACTATATACAGTACAGCCACAGTACAGTATATATAGTACAGCCATAGAGTGATCGCCACATAATATTGGTCTGCATACAGTGTATATAGAGTCATTATACAGGGGTCAGTCTATGGCAGTAATATTGGTCTGTATATAGAGTCATTATGCAGTGGTCACTCTATGGCGGTAATATTGGTCTGTATATAGAGTGTATATAAAGTCATTATACAGGGGTCAGCCTATGGCAATAATATTGGTCTGTATATAGCGTATATAGCGTAGAGTCATTACTGCCATAGATTGACTGCCACATAATGACTCTTTATATACACTATATACACCAATAGTACAGCCATAGGGTGACAGCCACATAATATTGGTCTGTATACAGTGTATATACAGTCATTTATTATACAGTGGTCAGTCTATAGCGGTAATATTGGTCTGTATATAGTGTATATAGAGTCATTATGGGGCGGTCACTTTTATGGTGGTAATATTGGCCTATATATAGTGTGTTTTCTTCAATAACGGTATGGAGGTAATATTTGGTCCTGATTATAGTGATTTTTTTTAATTTATTTTTTAAAGCAATTCATATAAATAGTTCTTGTATTTACACCACTAGGGGCAGTCCTGACATTTAGCGGCAGTCCAGGCATGTAGGGGCAGTCCTGGCATTTAGCGGCATTCCTGGCATTTAGCGGCATTCCTGGCATGTAGTGGCAGTCCCAGAATGTAGCGGCGGTCCTGACATGTACGGGCAGTCCCAGAATGTAGCGGCGGTCCCAACATGTAGGGGCGGTCCCGACATGTAGCGTCGGTCCCGACATGTAGCGTCGGTCCCGACATGTAGCGTCGGTCCCGACATGTAGCGTCGGTCCCGACATGTAGCGTCGGTCCCGACATGTAGCGGTAGTCCTGACATGTAGCGGCATGTAAACTTCTGAACTGAGTAAGGGCCCTAATACATGGAGCGAAAATTGTCCGAATCAGGACGCTATCGCTCTGTGAGGACACTGGGGAACATGATCAGGTAGTATATATCACAGACAAGGCCTGAGGACACCGGGGAACATGATCAGGTAGTATATATCACAGACATGGCCTGAGGACACCGGGGAACGTGATCAGGTAGTATATATATCTTTATTGTTTACTATATACAGCAAGGATTGCACACACATCACTAATGATATACTGTATATATACACATAGGGGGAGATTTATCAAACATGGTGTAAAGTGAAACTGGCTCAGTTGCCCCTAGCAACCAATCAGATTCCACCTTTCATTACTCAGATTCTAAGTAGGTGGAATCTGATTGGTTGCTAGGGGCAACTGAGCCAATTCTTCTTTACACCAGTTTGATAAATCTCCTCCATAGCTTTTGCTGTAGTAGGCTCTCTAAGCGAGCTCCATTCTACCAGATTGGCGCTCACTTCTGCAGAATATCAGGCCGTGTAATACAGCCTTAAAAGTTACCGTATGCTTCCAATAACTGCTGGCTGAACAATCCTTCAGCTGACAATTATCTCTCCCATCTGGTCCCGTCCTCCCCATACATAGAAATTTGGCACATCTGAGTTTTCCTGTGTTTTCTATGAGAAGGTAAAGCCATAGCCATACAGATCTGATGGCGGCTTATCTCTCTTAGAACAAAGAGGTTGGGCATTGATTTTCCATCAAGCTTGATCCCCTATGTCCACTGATATCATCTGTCAGAGGACTGTCCAGAGAGCCCCATACACCTTACACTGATGGCCGAACCCACCAGGAGCAACAGGTACCACCAACAAAAGAGTAAAATGTATGGGGACCTTAAATTGTTGCTAAAATATTTCAGCATTTGGGGCCCCACCTTTAACTTTGCCCAGGGCCACATCTAGTCTAAAACCGGCCCTGGCTGTCAGTTTCCCTTTATCTTTATTAGCTGCAAAAAAAACCCTGTTTACACAGGAAGATGTGCGGCTGATACAGATAAATTTTAAAGCAGGTTCTAAACAGACAAACTGATGATAATTGTCCGGCCTTCAGCTAATTGATGTCACCAATTATCGGCCGAAGTAGCATTTCTAGCGTCACTGGACAATAATCAGTTTGTGTAAAAGGCCCTTAACTGTTTAATTTCTATAACATGCTACTAATCTGGCCAGACCAAAACGTCCATATGTACATATGAACCAAATGTCCTTTGTGCTTTGTAAATTCCCACTAAGGTTGCCCTTACACACACTTTTTGTCTGACGTTTTTCAGGGCAAAAAAAAATTGCTAGAAAAAACACCAATGAGATGCATGACCTTTTTTTCATGCATTTGTTTTTCTTTTTGTTTTTTGTTTTTTTGGGGGGACATTTTTTCTAGAGTTTTGGACTTAATGTGTGAATGATCTTTTTTGTGTTTTAGGCGTTTTTATGTGCACTACTTTTTTCCTTCTCCCATCACATGACCTAGCTGGTGGACCACAAAAGGTGACAAAAACAAAAGAACAATAAAAAAAAGCCATAAGCACAGCGATGGCATTTCTGAGACAACCAGAACAATAGCATTAAAGTCTATGGGAGCAAAAAAAAAAAGCCACAGTTTGCTGAAAAAAAAACACCACACCCTCAGTAAGGCGGTAACGCATATCATAAACTTCCATTGACTTCAAGCTAATATCTGGTGTTTTTGCAAGATAAAATGGGCTGTACAGTGAACCCCAAAAGAATTGGCGCACAAGAAGTATTTTTTCTGCCATTAAACACCTTAGGTAGCTGTTCTGAGAGAAAATAAAACATAAAGAATAGAGATTGGAAAAAAATGTAATATATTTAAGGGGATTTCCCTGTATGCCTCGACGCTCAGTGTACAGTCTTTACTCTTGCCCTGATTTGCTCAAAGTGAATCACAAAAAAATTAGATTAGGACAAATCAAATTTTTTTCTTATAATTTGCAGCAAACTCGATTCATTTTGAATCAATACTCTCATCTCTTGTTACAAATGAAAAAGTATTCCATCTTGTGCGATCTAACAAAGGGACATTTAATTGTGGAAGAGCCACCTACATAGTTTATAGGTTTAATGAGATACTGAAAGAGTTAAAAATCTACAGGAAGCAAAAAGTCAGGTCAGCTCACTGACTTAACATGTACCTGTTGTTTTAAAAAATAAAATAAATGGTTTTATTAGATTAACCCATCAAAGAGATTGCAAAATGATATTAGTGCTCTCACTGCTATAATTGAACCTATGAGAATCCCCTCCAATGTGCACAGCCACTTCTCATTCTCTCATTACAGGAGAAGGTTATGTGCATGCGCAGTGATGTGTATGAGTATGTGTGTGGAGAGGCCTAGCAACTGACAGCTACTACTATACATACTGATACAGGAAAGGCTGTCATCACTCACATACTGTACGCTGCCCGCTGGAATCCTAAACCCAGAACATGGAGGGATTAGTAAAATACAAAACATTGATCTCTTCAACAAATCCTGCCACAGTATTCAGTGTGACAGATTCCCTTCAATATTTAAAGGAGTACTCCTTTTTAAATCAAGTGGTTTCAGAAAGTTATATAGATTTGTAAATGACTTGTAAATCTTGTCTTCCACTACTTATCAGCTGCTGTATGTCCTGGAGGGAGTGGTGTATTCTTTCCAGTCTGACACACACAGCGCTCTCCGCTGCCACCTTTGTCCATGACAGGAACTGACCAAAGCAGTACCAGGTTTTATATGGAGATTTACTTCTGCTCTGGACAGTTCCTGACATGGACAGAGGTGGCAGCAGAGAGCACTGTGTCAGACTGGAGAGAATACACTACTTCCTGCAGGACATACACCCACTGATAAGTACTGGAAGACTTGAGATTTTTAAATACAAGTAAATTACAAATCTGTATAATTTTCGGACACCAGTTGATTTAAAATATTTATTATATATTTAAATATTGAAGGGAATCTGACACATTGAATACTAAGTCTGTCCTGCAGGCATTGTCTTACAGACAGGTGTCCCTCTTTTGGAGAAACGGTCCCTACTTTTAAGCCAAGTCCCTCTGTCCCTCTTTGCCCATCTGTCCTTCTTTTTGACCTAGGAATTAGATTTGCCATAATAAACTTTTTATGTTGCTCTAGAAAGTTTTTGATTTCTTACTGTACAATAGACCCAAACCTACAGATTATTCCATAATGTGTTGCTAGTTGGATTCTAAAAATTATATATTTGGATGAATTCGGATGTGACATTATGGACCCCTTTCACACATGAAGTTCATATGGCCCCATACACACATCTGTAGGTGTTACGAATCTGTTCTGGGGTCATGATCTGTGCCACAAAAAAAATTATTAAGCCATTGTACAGCCGTGTCATGCGTTTGACAGTGGGTCCCCGCAAATGCAGACAGTTAGGGTCCTATTACACTGCCAGATCATAAACTGTAAACGAGCGCCGATCTGCTAGATTATTGCCTGTTTACTGAGCAAATTACACATAGCGATTTGCACCCAACGCCCGATGATTTTAGGTCTGGACCTAAAGAAACGATCAGCCGATGATCATTTCAATCGTCCCCTCAGTTACATGGAGCAATAACACTGAAACACATTTGTAATCCTGTCTGCAGTTATGGGTGCTTAATTACAGATAGGGTTTCTAATGTGTGACTGGGACCTAAGGATGCATTCACACATACAGGATCTGCTGTGGATTTGCAGATATCAATGTAACTCAATGCATCAATCTGCAGCAGATACTGAATGTGTGGATGCATGCTTGAATTAAACAGTATAGAAATGTCTGTAAAATTTTCCTAGACTGAACCACAAGTGTCCCTCTTTGGTTGTCCATAAAGTTGGGAGGCATGCATACACTGTATGTGTCTCCATGGTTACAGACTACAAACAGACTGTGTGGAGTCTGATTTTACAACTATGTGCCCAGGTTTATCAATTAAAGAGAACCAATCATGGATGATAATCAAAAATTTTTTTCCCCTAATTAGATGTATTTCATTATTTTATTAATATTTGTAAATATAATTGATTATTTTTTTGGTTGCGTTTTTAAAATAGTTACTTTTTACTTTCCTGTCTCGCGCCGGCTCTTTTTAAAAGAGCCGGCGCGAGACAGGAAGCTCCCGTCATGCAGAGCGGCAAGGCCGGGCGCCGCCATCTTAATGACGTCACTTGCGTTCCACCGCTGGAACGCAAGAGACTAAATCAAGATGGCGGCGCCCGACCATGCTACAGCGGACCAGAGTATCAGGTTAAGTATAAGATACAGACTGCAAAGGCAGTCTGTGTCTTCATAAATAGACAAAATGAAGATACAGACTGCCTTTGCAGTCTGTATCTTATACTTTACCTGATCCTCTTGTTCGGTGGAGGAAGGCCGGGCGCCGCCATCTTGATTACGTCACTTGCGTTCCAGCGGTGGAACGCAAGTAGCGTAATCAAGATGGCGGCGCCGGCCTTACTGCACCGAACAAGAGGATCAGGTAAAGTATAAGATACAGACTGCAAAGGCAGTCTGTATCTTTATAAATAGACAAAATGAAGATACAGACTGCTTTTGCAGTCTGTATCTAATACTTTACCTGCTCCGGGCCCGGCGCCGGGCCGGGCGCCGCCATCTTGATGACGTCACGCTGGAACGCACCACTGGAACGCAATTGACGTCATCAAGATGGCGGCGGCCAGCATTAATGCACCGGAACAAAGGAGCAGGTAAAGTATAAGATACAGACTGCAAAGGCAGTCTGTATCTTTACGAAGTCTATTTATGAAGATACGGACTGCATTTGCAGTCTGTATCTAATACTTTACCTGCTCCTTTGTTCCGGTGCAGTAATGGCGGCCGCCGCCATCTTTTTGACGTCACGCTGGAACGCACCGCTGGAACGCACGTGACGTCATCAAGATGGCGGCGGCCGGCATTACTGCACCGGAACAAAGGAGCAGGTAAAGTATTAGATACAGACTGCAAATGCAGTCCGTATCTTCATAAATAGACTTCGTAAAGATACAGACTGCCTTTGCAGTCTGTATCTTATACTTTACCTGCTCCTTTGTTCCGGTGCATTAATGCTGGCCGCCGCCATCTTGATGACGTCAATTGCGTTCCAGTGGTGCGTTCCAGCGTGACGTCATCAAGATGGCGGCGCCCGGCATTACTTCACAGAAGAGGAAGAATTAGGTAAAGAATAAGATACAGACTGCAAAGGCAGTCTGTATCTTCATAGATAGACTTAGGGAGAGAGGACCTTTGATAATAGGGATAGTGAATTTTAGGTGATTGGTTCTCTTTAAGAAATCAGTTAAAAACTGTAAGATCTGTCCATACCATACCCTCTTCTGCTATATAGGTTCAGATAGAGAATATGACTAGACATAAGGCTTATTTGTGGTCTGTACCCTTGGGGACACCTAAGGCTGCGGCAGAGGTGACTGGTTGCCAAGTTGCCTCATTTGCTATGTTTGCTTCATTGTATAGATAAAAAATGCACATAACCTTCGAGTCATTTCTATGATTATACACTAATCATTCTCCAGGCTGGTTGGGTGTAAGGTTATGCCGCTGTGTCAATGTCTCTCATTATGCTTTGCTTTAGAATGTACAAATCCATGAAATAAATAGCCAGACTAAAGTAGGTTCCATCTCTACCCCCTCGCACTGACTGACTCTGTATCAGAGAGTACATCTCCAGTTACATCACAATTCATCTACTTCCCTTTTTAGCAAGTGTCTAGCCGTCTATTTAGACAAGCTAGGTTTCTGGGCTAGTAGATATTTCAAATTCAGTTTTCAAAATAAATCTCTTTGTCCAGATCCCGAAATCTCCATGGATTAATACCTCCCTTGTGCAAAGGCTGTGTGTAAGTCCATGAGACTGAGATACACAGAGATCTACAACTAAACCCTTTTAACATGTGTTTGACATGTTATTATTTTTTCCCTACATACATTTGCATGCATTTTTTGCGTAAAACCGAGCATCTTCTTTTTAGGTAGAAAAGTATATGCCCCAAATGTGTGGTGAAAAAAGATTTAAGTGACTCTGCACCCACAATCTAACCTACCCAAAACCACTTGTACCTTCGGATAGCTGCTTTTAATCCAAGATCTGTCCTGGGGTCCATTCGGCAGGTGATGCAGTTATTGTCCTAAAAAACAACTTTTTAACTTGCAGCCCCGTGCCCAACGCTGGGGATTAAAATATCTCTGCCCTAACCTTGTACCACCCCTCCGTCCCTCCTCCCCACCCTCTTCATCATTAGGAATGCCACTGGAACATTTTCTCCAATCTGAACATTGCAAAGGTGCCTTAACGATCCAGCCCATGTGCCGGGCTGCCACAGCTGAGGAATAGGAGACAATATGCCTGGAGCATTCCTAATGATGAGGAGGGTGGGGAGGAGGGACAGAGAGGGTGTGCCAGCCTAATGCATAGACATTCTAAGCCCCGGCCATTGGGCACGGGGCTGCAAGTTTAAAAGTTGTTTTTTTAGGACAACAACTGCATCACCTGCCGAACGGACCTCAGGACAGATCTTGGATTAAAAGCAGCTATCTGAAGGTACAAGCGGTTTGGGGGGGTCAGATTGTGGGTACAGAGTCGCTTTAAAGGCCCTTATACATAGTTTAACATGTTCCTGATAAAGATCATTGATCTGAGTGATTGGTTACTAGGCTTTCAGAAGACTCCATTCATAATGCAATCTATCAATCACTAAATTGTTTGTGTGGCCCTTAAAAGGGTACTCTGGCAAAAAATATTTTTCTTTCAAATCAACTGCTTTCAGAAACTAATATAGATTTGTAATTTACTTCTATTTAAAATTCTCAAGTCTCTCCACACTTATCAGCTGCTGTTTGTCCTGTAGGACAAACTTTTTAGTGTGACTCTCTGCTGACATCTCTGTCCGAGACAGGAACAGTCCAGAGCAGGAGAGGTTTTCTATGGGGATTGGCTGCTGCTCTGGACAGTTCCTGTCTTGGACAGAGATGTCATCAGAGAGCACTGTGTCAGACTGAGAAGAAAACACCACTTCCTTCAGGACATACAGCAGCTGATGACTTGAGATTTTTTTAATAAAATAAATTACAAATCTATATTTCTAAACTTTCTAAAACCAGTTGATTTGAAAGAAAACTATTTTCACTGGATAGCCCCTTTAAAGAGTACCTGTCATTAGAAAAAAAAACTTTTGACATGTCACAGAAACATGTCAAAAATTTTGACAAGTCGGGTCTGTCTGGTCGGAGTGTTCAGATCGGGAGAACACGCCAGATGAGAAGTCAGTGCTCAGCACTTTCTCTCCTGCATCTGTGTTATGTGATCTGGACGGATGTGTAATGTAAGTCTATGGGGCTGATCAGGTCGGAAAGGACACAGAGCCGCAAGTGCACAGACGTATCTGAACCAGTTTTACTAATTGGTTGTGTCTGAACAATCAGACCCTAATGGTCCATTTACACAGAGCGATAATTCGCCCAATCGATCGTTTAACGATTTTGAAGCAACAGTTTGTTTTTTATGATGATCTGCGTTTAGACGAATAAAGGGTTAGAAAAATCGCTATTGCGATCGTTTTTAAGATCGCTTAAGCCCATCTCATACATAGGGTGAATCTTTGAAAGACTGTTTACACAAAGCGATCTGTGGATTTTTACCGAACGACCAACAATGATTTGAGAATACGTTGAAAGATCAAAATGAACGATTTCTCCTTCATCGTTCGCTGTGTTTACACAACCCGATTATCACTCAATAGCGATCGTTTTTGTGAAAATTCGAAAGATAATCGTTCCGTGTAAACGCACCATAACCCGTCAAAATATTCTTTCCTAAAAGATCATTAATCGACAAAAGTTCTTTCATACGACAGAGAACATTTTTAAACATGGCCGACTTCTTCTCAGACAATAACTGTTTAGTTTTTCCTATAGCCACCACTGTGGGGCACATGTAACAATAAATAATAGCCCAAACCTGGGGAGCATCTGTGTGATGCCCATATTCTCTAACACAGAACATAAACCTAGTTTTTTTTAACAGCTATTTTGTACTCTATTGTACAGCTATTTTTTTGGGGGGGAAACTTGCTGCTGTATGTCCTGCAGAAAGTGGTGTATTATTCCACAGTGCTCTCTGCTGCCCCCTTGGTCCATGTCAGGAACTGTCCAGAGCAATAACAAATCCCCATAGAAAATCTGCCCAGAATTAGAAATAGACGGAAGTAACGACAGAGAGCACTGTGTCAGACTGGGATACACCACTTCCTGCAGGACATACAACAGCTGATGAGTACTAGAAAGCTTAAAGAGGATGCACCATCAGGTACATTCTCTTGAATTTAACCCACTGATAGAACGGCGCCATCATGGGAAAGCCGGTGCCGCAGTCCGTTTTTTGAACCGCGGCCCAGTGGGAGAGAATTCCCTCCTCTCTATGACGCTGCTCCTTTAGAATCAACGGAGCCGCGTCATAGAGAGGAGGGAATTCCCTCCCACTGGGGGCGGCCCGCATCCAGTGTTTGAGCACCGGACCGGTACGAGTGCATAGAACGGCGCGGTACACAAGAACCGAGCCGCAGTTCAAAAAACGGACAGCGGCACCGGCTTCCCCATGACGGGGAACCTGATGGTACATTCTCTTTAAGTTTTTTAAATAGACGTGATTTACAAATCTTCCTGACATTTTTTAGCTTTGTAAAACAACTTGATTTAGAAAAAAAAAAAATCTCTGGAGCTCCCTTTTAAGCAAATTAGACTTCTTTATGCATGAGTTAACAGTTGCTGTAAAATAACATCTAGCCTACTGGATCTGGAGCCTGTGAGGTTATGTCATTCTCTGAGGCTCCGCTAATTTGTGGAAAGATATTTAGCTAAAATTGGTGTAATTCTAATACCACAACTAGTCCGCCATGCTGAGAACTACACGCTGCCTTCTAAATAGACTGAAATAACTGGCACATAGCTTCTGTGTGTACATTCTGGGCATAATCTTAGCGCATGTATTTATTTCACAAGAGACAGCTTGTCTGGTCTTTTATTTGTGGTCTGTTTAAACATGTGAAACATTCCAGCTAACAGCTCCCTAACAGCTTTAATCTTATATACAATGTATCCAGATATAGGCTATGTTCACACTACGTATGAGTCCGGCCGTTGTTCGTACGCAGCCGTACATGTGTGGCTGAAAGTACGGCCGTGGGAAAAATAGACATGCGGCCGGATTGCGAACATGCGGGCGAACCGCGAACATACGCCCGTAGTACAGTTATGCTACCCTAGCTTGTTTCGAAGCGATCTGAGGCAGGTCATTTACTTGGAAATCTTCGCCCAGCCCAATAAAACACACAGAACCTTTTGGATCTAAAAATCCCGTTCAATTTGGCTGAAATAAGTACTTTGTACTGGACCGCATGGAAATCCATGGCCGTGAGTTGGAACATTTCCGTCCTCAAACAATGGTCTTGTTAATTTTTCACAGCACCGTATACGATCCGGCCGTAAGGTCATACGTAGTGTGCATTGTGCGAGCGTATATCGTATACTTTCAAGCGTACGCATCAACCTCAAAACTACGTGCGTATATTCGCGGTTCGCACTACGGACGGAAAGATACCTAGTATGAACATAGCCTTATTCTGTACCATATATATATATATATATATATATATATATATATTTCTATTATCCTGTGGAAAATGATGCAGAGGTGTTCCCAAGCACCTAATCTTCAAGGTCAGGGAGGGATAGATTATTTTTGCAGTGAAGCACTATACTGCTGAAAAGGCTTGTAGGGAATACCAGTACCATGAAGGGGTGCACTTAGTCTACAATATCCACACGAATGCCAGGACATGAGACATGCCAGCAGAACATTGCCCAGAGTATCACACTTTCTCAGCCAGATTGTATTTTTCCCATAGTTTACTACTAAAATCTCTTCCCCAGATATGTGATGCACATACACCCAGGTCATCCACATAATGTTAAAGGAAATGTGATTCATCACATGGGGCCATCTTATTCCATTGTCACAACTACCAATTGCAATACACTGGCAGTACAACAATTAAACTGAAAACTGGGTTTTCAGAGCAGGATTGTGATGCTACCTCATCCAAAATAACTTTCAATTATATTAATTCTGCATTTTAGGGATGTCCACAGTTGGTTAGAGAGGGTATCATGACCAAAATGTGATAACAGAAAACTGCACTTAAAGCGTAACTGTCATTTCAGGGCCATTTTTCTGAAAACATTAAATATCAACAGTACAAGCGATTTTAAGAAACTCTGTAATAGGTTTTATGTACTAAAAAGTTTCCTTCTGTACTGAAAAAGCAATCTCCCAGCCTCCCCCCTCACATCAAATGAAGCAGGATTTCTGTGTCCATTATGTGGCTATGGAGAGGGGAGGGGCTGTTAGGAGTGACTGAGCACGGAGGATTTCTGCACAGCACAACACCCTGCAATCTTCTCTCAGTAAGTTCATAGATAAGCACTGACCTTTCTGACCCCAGAATCCAGCGGTTTAGGTGCCCAGAGAGTCTCAAACAGCTGACCTTCATGTCACCTCTTCCTGCTCCCTCATCTCCCTCATCTCCCCCAGCCCCTCCCCCCTTCATAGGCTTACAATGGAGAGAGCAGAACCCATCTTCACTGGCTTCTCTGTAATGAAGACGTGTTTGCCTGATAATGCATAGATAAGAAGTCAGGGGGGGGGGGGGAGGCTGGGAGATTGCTTCTTGAGTACAGAAAGAGGCTTTTTTGGCTGATGAAACCTATTACAGAGTTTCTTAAAATCGCTTATACTACTGATTTCTGCAATAAAAAACCCCACCCCCTACCCCGGGTCCATCTAGTCTGCCCTTTTAGTATTTCCCTTCCTATTATCTTAGGATAGATGTATGTTTATCCCAGACAGGTTTACATTCTGTTATTGTAGTTACCAACCACATCGGCTGGAAGTTTGTTCCAAACATCTACTACTCTTTCATTAAAGTAATATTTTCTCACATTGCCTCTGATCTTTTCCCCAGTTAACCTCTCACTGTGTCCCCTTGTGTTTCGAAAAACATTTCCCTCCTTAGCCTCCTGAGGCCATAGCACTTGCATTTTTTTACCCACAGACCCACATGAGCCCTTATTTTCTGCGCCACTTAATTTTTCCTTAAAATATGCTGCAAAACTAGAAAAAAATTATATGTGCTGTGAAATTGAAAATAAAACAATATATTTTTAATTTGTTGTGTTCACACCATTCCCCCTATGGTGAAACTGACATGTTATCTATGTTCCTCAAGTTGATACAATTACAATGATACCAACTTGCATAACTTTTATTTTATTTAACAGCTTTTAAAAAATTAAAACTCTATTATAACGCTTTTATCTTTTGGCCTATGGGGCTGTGTGAGGTGTCATTTTTTTGCGCCATGATCTGTATTTTTTATCACCTTACTGGCGTATATGTGACTTGAACGCTTTTTATCACAATTTTTCTATCACAATTTGATGAGACTAAAAATGCACAATTTTGCACTTTGGAATTTTTTTGCACTTACGCCATTTTTCGTGCAAGATCAAAAATTTGATAATATAATAGTTTGGGCAGTTACGCATACGGCGATACTAAATATGTTTGTTTATTTATTTATTTATTTTTATTTATAAAATGGAAAAAGGGGGTGATTCTAATTTTTCATGGGGGGGATTTTTTAATAATAAAAACACTTTTCTTTCACATACAGTAATTAGAAGCCCCATCGGGGACTTCTATATACACAGCACTGATCTCTCATTGATCTCCCAATGCTGTGTATATAATAACATCAACCCTCTGATATCTATCCTTCAACCAATCACAAATCCACTGAACTATTAAGGCGTTAGGTCTGATTTTCTTTTACTTTTTTTGCTGAAGTCCAGATAGGCGATATCCACAGCACCACCTTCATCCAGCACTTTTGTGACATAATCAAAGAAATCAATGAGATTAGTTTGACATAATCTGCCCGCAGTAATACCATGCTGGTTTGGATCCATCAAGTTGTTGATTCCTAGGTGATCCATTATGTTCCTTTTTAGAAGTGTTTCCATAATTTTCACCATTGTAATACTAGATGTAGTATTTGTACAGTACAGCATTTTGGATATATTCTTTAAACACAAATGACCCATATGGAATGAATAAAAAGACTGACATAATGTTCTTCTATTAAACTATTCATCATTGGGCTAATCTTCCTATAATAGCTGGCTTACCTATAAGAGTCCCTACATTTGTCAGGTTGCTGTCAGTATGTCTTACACTGACCTGATTTTGATTTGTTTTGCAAATTACTTTTTTCCTGGTACTGTACTTGACCTCAATAATCTTATTACTTATGATAATCTCAGGTGTTTCCAGACATACAGTATATATGCAGAATTTCCTGCATTGCATTTAATATACCGGCATTTCACTTTACTCCTACTATATTTTATCTTTGATAGTGCTACTCCATACAGTTTATGTATTACACATTAGGTTTTGTGGTTTTCTTTATGTGATATTAATTCTATGCTTTATGTGTTGTCTGGACACTACCGTTATGTTAACCATAAGTAAGGGCCATGTGACGGCCAAAAATGCGCTGGTTATTTTCCATGTTGTGTATAACCTTATGGCCCATCATATTTGTAAATGTGTCTGATTCTTGGCAGAGACAGATTGGTATATCAGGGCCTTTGTGTGTACGTGTTACAGTGGTTGTGTGGGGACCAGTAGACCGCTCAGGCCTTCTGCTTCCTGCTGCTAACTTCCTGTCTTTCCACATCTCTGTAGTATACCTCCGAGGGGACAGCTGTAGGATCATTGCATGTGGTCACTTTTTCTCTTGCACTTGATGATCAGGACTTACACCCGCTCCCCGTCTTCGGCCCTTAAAGCTGGTATCTAAATGTTAGGTAATTATATTTTCTTTACTTAGAGAGATTTTGACATTTTTCTTTTAAATCTTTTACGGAAGTGATGACATTACAGGTCACTTTATTAGCTAATAAAATAAGTTTCAGATAAGCTAATTTAAAAGTGACAACTAATGTGGCTGAACTTCTTGTAATCACGTTGGCATATATGCCAGAACAGAACAGAAAAATGTCAATGACTGTACAGTAGCCAAACTTTAGTAAGCACAAACTTCTGTTTGAGAACTCAATTTTACAGTTTGTTTTGTTCTTTCAGATTATATCTGGAGTTCAACTGGTTCATTTCCGGACGACCCCGTGGGGGACAGAATCGCTTTAGGGAGACCACGACACACGACCATGTCCGACACTTTGTTTGCTTTCTACTTTCTGTCAAATTAATGACATTTATGAGCAGTATCTTGTTGTCATGTATGCTTTAGCCACCACACATGAGGTACCATACCTGATACTACAACATGTTATTCCATAGTGATACAGCTTAGCAGGCCCACTTTGACACCTTTAGATGACACACATTAGCTGAAGTGGTCGTATGTTCTAACTGGACTCTGAGGTGCTGCCGGACCAATTCGTTTTTCCTATCTGTTAAACTTATGCATTTTTTAATTGGTTACATTTAACGGGCAAAAATGTAGTCAACTCTATTTTTGTGTACAATAAAAAAAAAAACGGATCCGTTTTGATCCTTTGATTTTCATAATGGAAGTCAATAGAAAAATGGATCAAAATGGATGGCACACAATTGCATCTGTTTTTGCATCTGATTTTTCCATAAAACGTATACGTTAAGGGGATAGGAAAAACGCAGTGTGAACCCAGCCTTACTCTGGCCAGAAGCCCACAAAGATTTAAATGTTGCAAGAGAGTCCTTGTTCAGCTTCCTCCCTCTCCTGTCTTGTTTGGTTTAGGAGCAGGTTCCTTAAAGTAGAATTGTTCTCTCAGCAAGGACTGAAGACAATCTAGGGGGAAACCTTCTAGACTTCACATGGTGCTGTGATAACCCTGTACTCGACCCAGACCTGTCTTAGGTGAACAGAATCTTTGGTGTTTTTGTAGCATGCAAGCCTTTGGTTACTTACTTGTGGCATTTATTACTGGGAACTTGAAACTAAGTGGGTATAAGGCTTTGTACAGGGCCTAGTTTTAAAGTCACTTCCTTCAGTAGCAGATTATAATAGGTCCGTTTCAGGTGGTAGCCAGGGACCTGAGCTCCTGGGGAGCCCTTGGCCACTGAAAAATACATACTTTTAGTGGTGTAATGTCTCCTTGATACAGTTCGGCCATGATTTGAAAAAAAATCACAGCTTTTTACAGCAATTTAGCAAATTCATTATCCTGTATTATGAACACTACCCTAGTGCTGCCATAGTTACAGTGTGTTGGAGGCTTGGTGAACAGCCCGGGGCCTATAGTAAAGTTAATCCACCCCTGACTTCCTTACACTTCATTAGCTAAAGCTACACTGACTAGAAAACTCCAGCTCTCTGGGAAAAGAGGGTTGGACCTAGGTTTACAGGGATTGGTGCTCACCCTAAAAATAGGTTGAATCTGGGAGACTTCTCATTCAGACCACACTTCTCATTGGAGCTGTTTGGTCATGTGACCAAACTCCTTACATCATTTACATGTGACCACTAGGTTTAGGGCCCTATTACATGGGAAGATTATCGTGCGAAAAATGGTTATATCGTTCAAATTTAAACGATAATTGTTCTGTGTAATTGCAGGCAACGTTTGAAAAATCGTTCGTATGTCGTTGATCGTTGATTTAGATCTGAACCTAAAATTATCGTTAATCGTTCTCTGTAATTCCACGTTCGTTCGCTCAAGTTCTGCATTTTTTCACTAATCGTTCAGTGTAATAGCACATTGCCCATTATTTTCCTAAGATCAGAAGGAATAAACAATCGCAATAACGATCGGAATAACAATCGTATCTAACGACCATTGTTCTGTGTAATATGGTGAACGATTTCAGGTTAATGATAAACACTCTCGTTTGCGATTGTTTATTGTTAGTCGTTAATCGTTAAAAATCTCTCTGTGTAATAGGACCCTTAGCAATACAGAGGAAAACTGTTTTTTTTTTTAACGATATTTTATTAGTGGCTTATGTAATATTTGAACATACATATTGAAAATTCATTACATATTCAAAAAGAAAGTCGCTCACAGGCAACAAAGGATTGTATGTTTACAATATCATACAGATACAATGAGCCTTTGTAATAACCTTAAAAGATATATTATCATATACAATACAACGTAGTCTTACCAAAAACATAGGTAGAAAAACAGTAACCTATAATATCACCTTAAAACATGGTATAGATGTCAGATATTCAAATATGCTACCAATAGAATGGAGAGAATTGTCTTTAACAGAGAAAGGGAAAAGCTTAAGATATTTGGAGTGCTCCCAGAGTTCCCTTTTGGGCGGCCATGCAATACCAATCAGTGTCCTTAAATTGATTAATGACAGAGTCTCTCTCTTCTATAGTAAAATCATGAATTAGAAATTGTGTCCATTTGGACATAAATGTTTTTGTTGATTTTTCTTTGCTGCGCAATACATCCAAAAGTTCCCAATGAAAGATCTCCTTCAGAGCGGAGATTACCTCAGAAATGTCTGGTAGAGTATCCAGTATCCAGTGTCTTAATAAACATTTCAGGGAAACTAATAGAGTTAAATGAATTCCTTTAGAAGTAAGTAATTTAGGAGAGGGAGTAGTAGAGTCTATATCAATAAAATGGAAAAGATAACTAAGAGGGAGAAGTGGTATGGCATGGCCCCAAGTGGACAAAAGATAGAGCCGCACAGAGTCCCAAAATTCCTGTACTCGCGTGCAGGCCCAGGCACTATGAAACAAGTCTGCTTTAGGAAGTGAACATTTCGGGCAACTGTTTATGTGAGAAGTATGGGAGTTGGAAAAAGGAATATTAAAGGCATATATAGCCTTGTGTATAAAGCGGAAATGTATTTCACGTAGAACCACATTGGGAGTGGCAGAATGCACTAGTTGAGATCCTCTCAATATTTGTTGGGTCAGATCCTCTGAAAAAATTACGGAGGACCATTTTTAAAAAAAAATTTGTCTAGATAAATTCTTTTGAGAGCGTGATCTAAGTTCTCTATATGTATGTGATAAAGAATTATGAACCGGTGGTGTTGGGAATAGATTATCAAATTCGATATCACTTTCTGCTTTTGCTATGTCCCGTACTCTGGAAGTAAGAAATTCAATTATAGAATCGTATTGAGGTAAAGAGGAAAACTGTTACCACCCACTAAAGATCTGAAGTCAGCAGCACTGCGATATCAGGCTGAAACACCTCTTTCTTGTCATACCTGTAAATATGTGCGAATATCTTTACTTCTGCAAAAAATGTGCCTTTATTAACTGCTGAATAGTTTCATAGAGGCAAGTTCTAGGTACTCTGTTCTCTAGGACTGCAGCACCTGTTACAGAGCCCTGCCCTAATCATGTGCCAGTGCCATGCTACGTACTAGCATCACAGGCACAGTAAGTAACTCAGGCGGCTGCCTCAATTCATAGACTCGCTGTTATTCCTATTATATACCATATTACTGAGAATTATGGACCAGTGGGAGCCAAATTACTAGAATTTTGCTATTTTGCTGTTCCCTCAATGTAAAAAAAAAGGACAAATAATGTCCATTGTTGCGAAACAACGCTTGTTATTAAGGATCATGATTATTAATAACGGTGGCTGTTTTGCAACAACAGACGTTATTTGACCTTATTGCCCTTATCTGAATCTTCACTTTATCTTACAGGTTCCATTAATGTACTGCGTCAGACTTGCGGATTAAGAAGAATTTCTTGGAGAAGGGAGAGTGTAGAATTCTTGCCTCGGGCATGTCATAACTAAATAACTAGTTATTGTTTGTAAGACAATCTTTCAGTGAGTTACGTACGGCCTTGTGTGTTTTGGCTGCCTTAACGCTGGTAACAGCTGCTCCTCTTATACACCACGGAGCATTAAAATAGAACTTGGCTCATGCCGTTGACCCTTGCAAGTTTAGACATTGAGGAAACAAATCTTCATACCTAAGAGAAATTCTTTGATGAATTTTACTACTCTGGCACTTTGGATGGTGATTGCAGTCATTTTTGCATAACGCACAACAGGAAGTGCAGCCATATTGTCACCTATGAATTAGTTTCTCCGAAGCTGTTATTGTGAAGGCATAAGCATCCTGGATCCCCATCTATTAGCCAGAGTAGAGAGCTACTAATAAGCAGTGTCTCACAATGCTGTGCTCAGTCTGACTATATATTATATGGACAACCATTCATTTCAGTGGCCGTGTGTAATAGCACATTTCTCCTGCATCAGCCGCTGCATGGAAAATGTATGGCCGGCCACATCTTCCCTTTGCAAAATCAGCTTTTTTGTCCAGGGTCAGGAATAAGATTTACAGTGTCTTTCATATTAAAGAGATCATCAGTCATGTGACAACTCCTTTAAGAAAAAAAGGGAAAAACTAAAATATAAAGGGATATAAAGTAATGGTTTTCTGGCTAAGATCTTCCTTAGATTTTAGACTGTTCTTTCTCATAATAACAACCCCCTCCAACCCCAATATTAAGGTGTGTATATATATATATATATATATATATATATATATATTTTTTTTTTTATGGTTAACACCTTCCATCCTTGGCATTTCAGAGAGGTCACGTTTCCATTAGTATCTAGATAACATAGCCTCCCTTGTGATCTCCCCTACAGTATATACAGCCCTCTTCTATTATTTCTTACACAGGATGAAGCATGGACTGACATATCCGTGTTTCTACAGGATCAATTTTAGTTTAGTCTGAATTACAAGGCTGCATTCAGTCCTTGTCACTTGCTTTATATCTACCTAGCAGCCATATTATAGCACTATACATCTAACAATTCCACCAGCATGTGTGAACATTTACACTTACTGTTGCCAACGTTTGTCTAGGCTGTGGCAAGTGTATTTTGTTAGGTTTTTTTGTTTACAGCTTAAAGGGGATGTTCTGTTTTACTGTTTTCTATCATGAGTTAGATATTTTATTGTTTATTGTTATTATGCTTATCCAGGTTTAGGTAGCAAGAGAAAGGGTTTCTAGCTTTCTAATACAACGTAGAAGAATTTTTTACTGTGAAGTAGATTGGAGTTTTTATGACGCTAATAGTAAATCATTTACAATGCAAACAAAACAGAACAGAAAAAAAAGAAGCAATACACTATCATTTTCTATAAAATTACTTTAAATCCTTTCAGAAGACATAATGACCCACCTACTTGCAGACGTGACTCATTTTCAGAGGCATAAAGTGTCTCTGTTAATGGATCACAAGAAAGAAAGGGTCATAGAGGTTCATGGAGCACCTCCCCCCCACCACCACCACTATGCTATGCTATGCCCATATTCACATAACTAGTGGCCTAGGAATGTAGCAACATTTAAACGCACTGATAAAGAGAAGGTGGGCCTGTAGCCCCCTATAGCTACCCCACTAATATTAGGCTTCAAATTAGTGGTGAATTATTATTTAATTAGTGGCACTCAGAGAGTCAGAGGTCAGAGAGTCCCATATCATTCAGTCGGGGCAAGGAGGACAAAAGGTTGATGCACAATTTGTGGTCTATGTTCCCTTTATGTACTGTATATATTTTTAAAAAGCTTGGGGCAAATTTACTTAAGATGCGCCTCTGGCCTACGTCCCGGAAAAGGCGCAGATTCTTACCTATTCCATGCCGTAGGCCAAGCGTAACCTCTGCTTCCCTAATTTACCATAATTTACGCCTGGAAAACAACCATAACCATGCAGACATCTAAACTTGCTCCGGAGGGCCGGCGTAACTAAGAGGTGTGCACCTCTTAGTAAATTTGTCCAGTATAGGCGGAGCTTTATATAAGACTGGCGTACATGTATGCCAGTATTGATATATGACCCCCCTTGTCTCTTTCTGGGGGTGATATATCTGCAGCCCTATAGGTGTGTGTGTCCTGGTAGAACCTGGGTAGTGCCAGTCATTAGTCCATCTACAAATCTGCCTACACTTCTCCCATTAGATTGACTGCTTCATGCATGTAGGTTATATACAGCTCTTGACCCATCCTCCTTCTTCTCTAAATAACAATGTTATAATATGAACAAATACAAAAGTATATCAGGAAAACATAAATCTTTTATATGGATCTTTCTTATATTCATATTTCGGCTATCCGCACAATAAATAAATGCAGACAAGTATTATTTCAGTAATTGCTTTATAAAAAGAATTTGAAGTGGATTCCTGGGCTATACTTCATATTTTAGTAATAACAGCATTCCATTACATATATACACCTACATATGAAATAGCTTTGAAAAGGTAAAAGATCAAAGAAATATGGGAGCGTTGTACATTTTTGCACTCACCGCTCGAAATAAATCAACAATAATACATCTTTTAAATATGTAATGCATACCGGAATGTAAGAGACACTTTGCTTCAACCGCATCTATCATTAAAACATGCTTCGGATTCTTTCTTAAGAAATTGTCTCCAATCTAATGTCATGTTCCATAGCAAGGGCGGCATGTTTATTGTAATTATTTATGTGCTGTTTATAACTTACATTCGTTCCCAAGCTCAAACATTACCTAATACAGCCTAATGGACACCATCCTATCCTTGGGACAAACACAACATCATACAGTATGTACTCACCTACAAGGTTTCCTTTTAGAATCTATTATTTGTATCCATTCTTCATGGCCATTGTATATAAGACATGTCTGCGTGAGTCTTAGGCTATATAAAGCCCGAAAAGAACTTTTCTAATTGTTCCAATGCATCTGAGATGCAAAAATTGTCAAATTTGTAAATAACTGTGATTAAAAATCTATCTATATATGCTGTGCATACAACTCCTACACAGAATTATATGTCACCATGGTAACAGACTGCAAACACTGTGTAGTCCTATCCTAATCCTCATATGATTTTTGTTGCCTGTATACTTTGGCAACTTGTCAAAAAGTTTTGCCAACATATACTGGGACAAAATCTAGGTGGGCTCATTGCCTTTAAAATGTGTCCATCTTTTCAGAATAATCTGTAATATATGGCACATGAATAGTACTATTTTAGGCCATTATATAACTTGTATATGGCCTTTTTCCTCAGATTTCTGCTCTGTTATCTCTAATTTTTAGTTGTCCATGAGCAGGTGGAACCTAGCCTCCAGGATGTCTTCCATACATTGTACATATACACAAGATGAGCTCCTGCTCTTCTACATCTTTACAACACTTTAAAGGGAATGTACCGCCAGGTACGTTGCTATGTTTTTTTTAAACATAAACAGGCCGTCGCCGGTGTCGGGATGCTGCTGGTGGTGCGGTCCTTTTTCTGAACTGCCGCCCGATGCGCAGGAATACACTGATGCAGTGCGCGGGAACCTGGTGGCGGTTAAAAAAAGGACCACACCACTGGCATCTTCTCCCCGGCGATGGTCTGTTAATGTAGAAAACCCATAGCGACATATCTGGTGGTACATTTGCTTTAAAAAGTAGCAGCTGCATGGGGGACAGGATCGAGTAGTACTCAGCAGTTTAGGCTGTGAATAAGGCACTGGGGGAGATGTAATACACAGTATGTGCAACTTCTGGCTCTCTCAGCTCTTTCCCAATTTACTTTCCCAATCTCACCCCTCCACTTTCCATAGACTTGTATGGGCAGCATGTAACTAAATCCCTCAGTGAGCTTTTTTTTTTTTTTTTTCAGAAAGAGGCATCTTTTTCCCTGATAACATACACTACAAAGATTCTTACATTCACTTGATTAATGATTTATGCAAAGGGTATTGAATAGCCAGAAGCCAATTAATGGACTAATAATGAGTTTAGTCCATCCTAAACATATTGGGGGAGATTTATCAATGCATGTAAAATTTAGACCGGTGCAAACGCCCACAACAACCAATTACAGCTCAGCTTCTAGCTCTGGTGAAAGGAAAGAGGAGCTGTGATTGGTTGCTGTGGGCAGTTTGCACCAGTCTAAATGTTACACCCTTTGATAAATCTCCCCTTTTGTATTTCTATGCAGAACTCTATAGAAAAGCAGGCCATGCTTCCGAGTCCCACATTTGAAAGAGTATGCTTTTATTTTGGATATCAGGATGTGAATGGGGTCTTACTATTATATTCGAAAAGTAAATGAGTAAGGGAAAAAAAAAAGAACAGAAGGGATGGAGTATGACTCCAGAATTAGGTCATAGGTCTATATGGGAGCCGTATACACTATGTTAGAGGATATTAAGGATATCTAAAAAAAAAAAAAAAAAAATAGCAATTAATTTCAAGTGCACTGGAGCAGTAAATAAAGGTTTGATCACTGGTGCACGTATCTGTGGAAATAGCTTTTAAGCTCCTCTGGATCTATAATATGGATACAATGTGGATTCATCCGATTTTAAACTCTCTCAACAGACTTCAATGGGCAGTGTGTAACTGAAAAAATGGATAGACTGATTATTTAAAATATGTGCATATTTTATAAGACTGTGTGAAAAGCCCCATAGATTATCATTGACTGCATAAATATGGATGTGACTTGAAAGTAAACGCTTGTGTGACATTGCCCTTTGTATTGCGCTATATACCGCATTCATTTATTTGTAAACCGGCTTGATTTTACAAACACATTAAAATCATCTGCATCCGAGGACAATTTAAAATAATCATATTGTATTCAATGAGAGGCGTGTAATATAATATAGAATGCATGTTTACAGCGGTTATACAAAGCTCATGAGCAAAACTGCCTTCAAGCCACTACTTATTCTTTCTCATTTCTAAAACCAAGATTTCATGCAGATACAGAGTCACTTATTTATTGCTATTGTTAACGAATACTCCAGGGCTGAATAAAGCAGCAGATTAGCCAATGTATGTCAGGAGCATTGTAAAATATAAATCAGTGAGGGCGCCCTTCAATGTCACCGACCGCAGCCAGAGAATTAATTACAGGGAGTACAGGATGGTATTCCAGGAAGAAATAACTTATTTATCTAAACCATAAAAAAGTAGAATTTGGGAATAGTAAAAAAAAAAAAAAAAAAAAAAAAATCTTGTAAGGCTGGGTTCGCAGTGATCTGACAATGGCAGAAATAGGAATAGATGGGGACACTGGATGCCACAAGCTGGTTCTTTTGCATCCAACATTCTATCCATAGACTGAAATTGTACCCATCGCTGGACCCATGGACCATCCATCATATTTGCCATCCATCGTTGAGTCACAGGAACAAGCCCTAAACTAGCATGTGCATACAATGGTTGCCACTTAGGCTCTGTTCCCAATAGTGTCTTAGTTAGTATCTGAGCTATGACAAATACTTTTCCAAGTAAGTCCATTAAGTTCCTATTTGAGATTTGAGCCTCTGTGTATTGACTCGGCCAACCGCCGGCCAGCCCGCTCCATGGCTAATCATTAGAAGAAGCAGACTGATGGCCCCCAGTATTCCTAATGGCCTTAGCAGGCAGAGGATTTCACAGCCAACCGCACAGGAAGTGTCCCATGCACACTAGGGAGCTATAAGCAGGTTAGACGACTCTAACCTGAATCTAATATTTCCCCTTTAACAATGTTCAGAAGCCCCATATAGAATGAATGGAACACTGGATCCACGTGAACAGTGCATTGCAACCCCTTTGGAGTTAATCTTTTGCCATTTCTGTGATCTGCTGGGTCCCAGAGGCCAGACCCCCACTGATCAGCTTGTTAACTCTTGTCCGGTGGGGATGAGTTGGGAATAACCCTTTAAGGGCAGCATATTAGGCACACTGAATTTGTAGCATCCATTTGACATATACGTCAGCAAATGTTCCTGATGTGGGCACCTAATGGATTCCTTAGATGCAGGCAACTATATGCTATGCTTTACTGCCCATAGACTGTCTAGAAAAAAAAAATGTGTTCAATGTTTTTTGCACTGCATGGTTGCACAGGAAAGCATGTGACACTTTTAAACTATCCATTGGATCCATTGATGTCTATTGATATGTTTATACTCTGGGAGCAATTTGTGATGCATACGTACACTGTAAATGCAGTATAAAAAAAAAACGGAAAAAAAACTGCAGGTGTTTTTGTGAAATAATAGTAGAAGTCGCAGTCTTATAAGCAGAGCTAGTTTATGAGTTGGCTGCTTTATGACCCCATCGTTGGCCTATGCCTCCCTACGCCTTAGTGATGGTCATCTGTCTGTACAAGCTAATAGAGGAGCTGCCATCACTCAGGACTCAGCAGGGAGGAGGAAGGCAAGGGGAGTAAAAGGCTCATAAACACAATAGACCCATAAACTAGCTATGCTTTTAGGACTGCTTTTAGTATAGTGACAAATGAGTCCCTACGGCCGTAGACACTAAGTACGAAATCTGTAAGAAAAATTCTGTAAGAAAAAACTCAACATAGAAATTCGAGACACATAGAGGTGCAGTATGGAATCAACCAACACACAGTCCTACCTATCATTAGGCAGCTTTATGCGATCAGCTGCTCCTACTGTTAGAAGATTGGGTAACTATGGATATGACCTAGCTGGGTGAGTCCCATGCATGAGCCCTACTGAATGAGAATAGGGCTTGTGCACGGAACTGATCTGGTGTGGTAGTATACATAGATACAAAGTAGCAGAATAATGAGAAGGCGGTCACTCACCATACAAGTGCTGGATTTATTATATCATCACCATAATAGGGTACAGGCAGTCATGCTGTGTGCGTTCCACTAAGGCACTAAGGCACTTATCACAACACATCCGAGACTCTCGGGCCACACCACATATACCCAGCATCTGCGAGGTACACGGAGAAGCAGTGCCTAGCCTATATATCTCTTGTACACGTAGTATACATAGATACCTGATTCGGTAAATTATCGCTCTGTGCAATAAACACAATGATCACCATTAGAAATTATCATCGGCTGATAATTGTAGTTGAAAGCTGCTTAAAAATCATCGGCCTCCGTCCGCGCATCGCTACATGTAGTGATGCATGGCCGGCGGCTGATAATAGTATAAAAATAGAAATTATTCTACTTACCTTATTACCCCCACTGGCCTGCAGCATTTTTCCAGTATTCCCTGCTCACCGCTGATGCTTCTGGCCCCATCCTGGTGGCCTTACTTTTGGGGGTGCCTTAGTTTAGGGAGGTGCTTAACTCTCAGGGGGTGCTTTACTTTAAGAGGTTTTACAGTGCTACAAAAACATGGCCAATTTTTTTTCAGAGACAACACGACTCTTGTCTCCAGTTCAGGTGTAGTTTGAAATTAAGCTCCATTCACTTCAAAGGAACTGAGCAGCAAAACCCCACCCAAGCTGGAGACAAGAGTGGGGCTGTCTCTGGAAGAAAGTGGCCATGTTTTTGTAGCGCTGGATAACCCCTTTAGTCTACTTGGGGGGGGCCTTATTTTAAGAGGACATCTTATTTTCCGGTAAACACGATAGAAATATAAAGCTGCATAGCTATGCACATTGCCTGGTGCAATCATGCTAGTCTACAATGGCTAATCCCCCAGCAGCGTACCTGTGCTGTCCCACAGTGACATGATATACTAGCTACCTGGTACTTGTATGCGAGCATTTTAATATCCTCTTTATTAGTTGTTCCCATTACAAAGCCCAAATACAACACCTATTTCATACTAAGCCCCAATTTTATTACCAATTACACTATGAAAAATTCTAAATGAGCAGTACCAAAGGGTCAAACTACCTCTGCTAAGTATAGGGGTCAGTATACCAATGAGTTCCTAGCATTTAATATAGAGTTGCAGCCACTTTCTTCTATGCAGAAATCTCGGTAGGATGAGTCATCCCTGTGTTCTAGAACACATCAGACTTCAAAAAAAGACCTTCCCTTTAGATCTGCAATGTTACAAAAACTGCCCAAACACAAGGGCACTGTATATTATACCGCTGTTACTTTAGGTAGATTATTTGTGCTCTGAATGAAAATCAATATGTGGTCCCATGCCTGAAAGCTTTCAAGAGGTAATTTTGTGCTATATTGAGGATGTATTTTATGATTATGCCTTGTAGAGAGATAATCTTCTACTGTCAGTGTCCTTCCTACGTCTTTGTATATATGTATAACACCCTCATATTCTAAAAGGGACAGACAGCAGATTATAATGGGGATGTGATAATTCTACAATACAGATTGCATTGAGTGTTTGTAAATACGGTGGCTCCGAGTATTGCCTACTAAAGCAGATAACCTGTGATTTCCTGTACATTGTGGGTAATGATATGATGACGAGACTTCCAGCATGCATAGTGTTAAATTCAGTGGGTTATGTGCTCTTTGATCAGAGGATAAACAATTGAACAAAACTAGGGCAATAGGGAATAAAGAAAAGACTAGCAGCATAGAAATCACACATCTGCATATTCCACTACATGCATGGAGATCTTGACAATGAATACTAAGGATATAGTCATGAAACCGAGCCATACTAGCCCAAAGACTGCATTGTAGCCACTCAGGCTGCATTCACACGTCCACACGTCCATTTGCACGATTCGTGCCGCAATCAGCACTGCAAAAAATAGGACATGTCCTAGTGCGGATCATGGCAAGGATCCCCACCTCGCCCCCCGTGCGCCGCTCGGCAGCAGAAATGAAAGAAGTGCAGAAGACAACTATTCGCCTACTCACCCTGTGCCGGTGAACATGCAAGCCGGGCGACACGGGGCGGAGGGGGGGTAGAGGAGTAAGCGAGTAGTTGCCTTCTGACCCCCTGTCATCTCTGTTGCCGGGCGGCAGGGGGGCTGCACTTTGGGGGATCTGTGCCACAATTCTCCTCTGGTCATTGCGGAACGGATCATGTGAATGAGGCCTTAGTTTGCCTCCTTTTTAAAGGAAATATGTCATCAGACAATGATCTATTGTTTCAATTGCTTTATGTTAAACCTATTTTTGCCATGTCTAATTTTCCATTTTACTATCCATAATTTAACTAGAAGTGGAGACATCCTGTTCTGTTCGGATCATTTCCCAGCAGTCTCCTCCTTATCAACACAGACACAGGTGACACCAGTATATAGATAACAGAGATACATGCAATAGCTGTTGCTCACAACTCAGCGTCCTCTTCCCAGTAGAATGGCCTCTATAAGGCTGCATTTACACGTTCAGTGTTTTTCCTGGTCCATGAATGTAGTCTGCTATCTACCTCCATGATCCGTGCATAACCGTCCGTGTTTACATCCATTTTGTTTCTGTGTCTGTGTTTTTCATGGATCTGTTTAAAGCATTTTAAATTACATTGATTACATCACATCCATGATTTTTAAGGATGAACACGGATATCATATCTGTGTACATCGGTGAAAAACACGGATCTCATTGATTTCTATGCGGAATCCGCGCCGTGCTTCCGTTCCGAGTTATGACTTGTTGACGTGTTCTATTATTAAACAGAACGGATTGGAGATTGGTGAAAACACTGAACATATGACTAACCCAATACTAAGCAATGGGCTATAAATTTGCCTAAAGCTCACTGAGCACACCCACAAGCTTTTGACATTCATTTGAATGGTACAGGTCCTGTTTGTTGTATCCCATAGTCCATAGTGTCTCTAAATGCTGTTAGGATAACCCCCAAAATAATGTACAAAAATTAAAATCAGAAAGTAGAAACAGATTAGAAAAAAGAACATGTTTTAGTATCTGGCTTTACGTTGGGGATACATTACTTTTACATTCTTTAGATCAATTTACATAGTTTGTATGATAGGATAAAGCCACAGCTTTGCATTTGTGTGGTTTTAAAGGGGTTGTCCGGCGAAAAAAAATTATTCACAGAATAACACACATTACAAAGTTATACAACTTTGTAATGTATGTTATGTCTGTGAATGGCCCCCTTCCCCGTGTCCCACCACCCCCACCCGTGTACCCGGAAGTGTGGTGCGCTATACATTACCTGTCGCGTGCCGACCACGGTCTCCGATCGTCAGCAGTGACGTCTTCCTCGGGAAGATCCGCCAAGCTCCCGAAGAAGACGTCACTGCTGACGATCGGAGACCGTGGACGACACGACATGCGGTGAGTATAATGCACCACACTTCCGGGTCTAGCGTGGGTGGGGGGAAACACGGGGAAGGGGGCCATTCACAGACATAACATACATTACAAAGTTGTATAACTTTGTAATGTGTGTTATTCTGTGAATAATTTTTTTTCGCCGGACAACCCCTTTAAGGATTCTATTATAAGAATTGTGTTTGGTTTCACAGGTTTATCTGAAGCCTTTGAGTAGCAAAAGGCATTGCAGAGGACATAACCGCTCTCATACCCTATGATCTCACTGGGGTGTGTAGGTGCATTAAAGTAGTATACTGTGTATTGAAATACTGCACTGGATATGGATTGCTGTATTTACCTCCTAATTTACGTCTCCATTGACTTCTTAAGAATACAAATATAGAAATCAATAGAACATCCTTTGGGATTAAGGCAGTAACTTACATCAGCTCCATATTCTAAATTGGAGACCAATAATCAACAGCTACAGGGATGCAAACATAGCTACAGGGACAGAGACGTAGCCAGGGCTAAGAAGCAAAAGCTTCAACTTATTCCTTTGCTTCAATGGAAAAGTGCACTAGGGTACAATACATGAAAAATGCCATTGTGTTTTTTATGACACATGATGGTCAATTATTTCATATCTAAAAATGTCACTGTCGTTATAACTTTCAGAATCTAAATCAAATGTGGATGTGAAGTAAAACAAATTAGTAATTTACATTCATTTTTTTGTTATCATGCTAAAAACAAAGCTATACATACCAGAAATCCAGGTCCAGTCTCCTGAAGGCAGATTTTCTGAATTGTGCTGATTGAAAAAAAGAGACTAAGGGGTGCTTCACATGTAACGGAATTTGCAGCGAAATCCGCTGCGGATCCTGTAGTGTGAAGCTGAATGCGTCCCATACACACAGCGGATCCGCTGCCTGTATGGGACCCGGCCCCTTTAGTTCCCACACCGCCGGCCGGCCGCAGCCCCGTCCACGAGCATACATTACCTAATTGGCCTCACACAGCAGCGACGCCGAGCAGGTAATGTGTGCTATGTTTTTCATAATAACTAAAAAAAAATTTATAATGAATGTATATTAAAAACTTGCTTTATATCACATCTACTGTAGATTTAGATTTTGAAAGTTGTAACAACAGTGACACTTTAAAGGGGTAATCCAGGATTAGAAAAACATTGCTGCTTTCTTCTAGAAACAGCGCCACTCTTTTTCTTAGTTTGTGTGTATTCACTTCACTGGAACTGAGCTGTAATACCACACACAAACTGAGGACAGGTGCGGGGCTGTTTTTGGAAGAAAGAGGCTGTGTTTTTCTAATCTTAGATAACCCTTTTACTTTGCTGCAACAGCTGAACTGTCTTCAGTTTAACTGAACCAAGCTTTTAAAGTTAAAGGGGTTGTCTGGGCAGGAGTCTCTTTTGATAGTTGCCCGATATATTGATATATACTTATCTTCCAGCTCTTGCGCTGCCAATGCCCCCTTCGTGTGGCTGCATCTGGGTTCTGAGGCCGTGATGTTGCAGTCCCACCAAGCCAATCAGCAACTGGGGCGGGACACCACTGCAGCCACTGATTGGCTGAGAAAGCATGCAACATCAGGTAGAGTGAGGTAAGTGTTCTTTACTATTTTCAAACACCCCCTCCCTGGGCATAAATCAAAAAAGGCCGGACAACCCTTATATATCTGACTGTGGAGGACTGAGCATTTTGGAATGTTACATGGACAGCCCATTGATTTCCATGCCTAACCTTATGCTTCATTTTACCTGTGGTGGTACTGCGGAGTGCAAATAACTGATCTGATCTCTGGGTCACTCCTTCCATCACAAACTAATTGTCCAAAGCAAATAACACCTGCACAATTTCATACCGTTCTGAGTTTTGCCCAGCAGAGCCACAGGGCTCAAATTTATATTCAAATGTATAAAAACAAACAGATACTGGCCAGGAAACGGTTTTCTTTTACACCTCATCCAGCAGTAATTTGAAATATTAAAAATACATGAAGGGACTTTGTCCATCGAGGAGGAATAATAGGATAATTGCTCATTGTGACTCAGCTGTTTGTCATTCTGCGCAGCCCCATCTTTCAGAGATAACGGTATAGTTCTGTCAAAACACTGTTCTGCAATCACGTTCATTTTCAATACAATGACATACAAATTTTTTGCATCAGCATTCTATCTATATCACACCCAGATAATGGGGGAAATTGTCTGCATTTTACAAATCTCTTCCAGAGAATGCGCAGGTGACACTGAAACAGTCCTGCAATATAAATAAGCAGCCAATCTGCTGGGATTCTCTGTGGACCGGTGCGGGTTTCATCACAGAGGAACAAATGTTTGAATGTGACATTATTTCTCTCTTTCTAAATTGTTTCTACAAACAGGATTCGGTAACTTTAATTTCCCCTTGCAACTTGGATTTGTTTTGAAGAAGCAAAAATATCCAAAGTCCAAGTCTCCAGCACCATTGCGTTCGAGGTTCTGTTCACACTATGTTTATGCCAGATGTATATTCTGCATAATATAGACAAACCTATAAAGAAGTAACATAGCCATTGGCTTTGAGTGTAGATAGACGCCCTTTGGGCACACGTCTGAGAGTTTTCCATCTGGATACCTATTTTTCATGGTTGTGAATTGTGTATTCTTCTAAGCTTTTCAGATCATAATGACTATGGAAGTCAGTGCCATATGGACACAAACATACAAGCTGCACATTGGACACAAATGTGGTTTGAACAGAGCCTAAGGGTTTGTGCGGACAGCACGCCACATGCACATACCCTGTACAATGCCAGATATGGAGGTTCTATGATTCTGTATCATAGACCAGTTTGCCACCCATGTCCCACCATATGACGTCTCTTTGTATTCATTCCCTAAAAACAATGCTACCTTTTAAGCGGCCTTGGATTGTGATCTCTGTGATCGATGCCTTTACATGGCTCTAATAGTCATGTGGCTTTCTAATTTCATCTTTGTTGGCCGCACATCACCCATTTACATAGAGTGATGTGCGACTGATAACAGTGATTTAAATTTGCATGATTAGAAAAAAGCCTGTTTAACACAGCTAATGTATAAGTATGTGTTATCATGGCTGGAAGAAGGGGTGGTCCCTGAAACTGCCGTTCCAGGTGCTGTGCCTGCACCTCCCTGCTGCCTTGCTTAAATAAACTATGAAGACGCTGAATTGTTGAGTGCAGGAGTTTTCTTATTTGTTGTCTAATATATAAATACATTTTCATTTCTTTGTTCGAACTTTGCACTTTTGATGACCTTCCATGTACTTCATGGCTGTCATTTAATACAGTGAGCAACTGAACATTTAAAGAGTAACTATCAGCAGGTTTGTACTTAGGAACCTGCTGATAGTTCCCGGTAGCCACTTATGTCATCTTACCAACGCCCGTCTTTTCACCGTCTCAAGTGCCGTTGTTTTCAGTATAATTAATGCAAAACAAATATGCCAATTTACTCAATAGGGGTACTGAGTGTTTCTCACCCCTCTCACCCTGCCTACCTATACACATGCATAAGTAGGCCGGCTGCAATATGCATCAGGTGATGTGAGAGGTTAAGGCAGCGGATGGGCTTAATGGTGCTCTGGGAGGCTGAGAAACACCCCCAGTCCTCCTAACGAATGAATTACTATACGTGTATTGCATTAAAAGGGAACTATCAGCAGTTAGATGAATCTAACCTACTATGTCCCTAATGCACAGGAGACACTGTTCTGGTGCAGTTAGATCATTCCAGTAAGATTGTTAAGAGCACTGGGGCACCCATTAGGAGCACCGCCCTACCCCCACAGCGATGATGCACCCCTGGCCGTCCCGTCCCTCCCTAGGGCCCTATCAGCAATATGGGGGCAGGCAGTTCTCCTAACGGGTGCCCCAGTGCTCTTAACTATCTTACGAGACCGTGGAGCAAACTACTTACTGAAGGGGAATGGCACTGAGGAGGAAGGTAAGAGACATACCTTCCTTCTCGGCATCTCCTGTGCAATAGAGAGCTATCAGCAAGTTAGATTTGTCTAACCTGCTGATAGTTCCTCTTTTATTATCTTGAAAACTGTGGCACTTGAGACAATGAGAAGACTGGCGCTCATAAGACTTCAGCAGCTACCGGGAACTATCAGCAGGTTTGTGCGTAGGAACCTGCTGATAGTTCCCTATTAAATCAGTTTCTGCATGAAAATCTTTGTCTCCCATGATCTCTAGAACAAGGCCTCAACTGATTGTTATGAACAGAGTGGCAACCCATGCCACAATTCACTGTCTATCGAGTAGCCTAAGGTAGCTGAGTACAATGCTTAGCTACCTTCAGCAGCTTCATAGATAATGAATGCAGAGGCTGCATGCAGGTGTAACTCAAGCACTTGGTGGCCCCATTCTGACAATTTGACAATTATCCGCTATCATATATAGAATATATGGTGTTATTTTAAATCGGAATACCCTTTTATGTGTGCATGAATATGGGTAGGAGAGCAGGGGAAAAAGCTATAGGCTGAATGTTGGATGACAGATATGTAATGTACATGGCCACCTTAGAGGGGTTATCCAGTGCTACAAAACATAGCCACTTTCTTCCAGAGACAGCACCACTCTTGTCTCCAGTTCAGCTTTGGTTTGCAATTAAGTTCCATTCACTTCAATGGAACTGAGTTACAAAACCTGCACCCAAACTGGAGACAAGACTGGTGCTGTCTCTGATAGAAAGTGGCAATGTTTTTGAAGCGCTGGATAACCCTTTTAATGTATCCATAGAAAAGTGGTAGAAGAAGGTGGAGGCAAAAGTTTGTTTATGCATGTATGTGTGTTAGGTGTATAGTGACAGCTATCATAATACAGGCTGCTGTTTCTAATGACCCCCACTGACAGCTGTCAATCAGGGTCAATAGACCTACAGTGAGGTCAGAAATTGGAGCTATACTGGATGTAAAAATGATGTTGTATTACATCCATATGATACCAGAATTACAGAAAGAAGACAAGCTCTGAAGCACAAACTGCTGTTCTATAATAATCTAATATATATATATATATATATATATATATATATATATATATATATATATATATAAATCTGCCAATCAAATTAAGTACAAGCAAGTTTTCTAGTTTACATCAAATATGATATATGATGTTTGGGAATACAGACCTGATGCTTTAACTGTCTTTACTTCTGTATTGGACCCTAAAACTTCTATAGTATTTGGCCGATTCTACATAAGTGTCACACTATTATGAAGTATTTCGAAGCGTTAGGAAATCCTTTCCAAATGTTTAGATATGTTGGACTATAAATCTGCTCAGGACTTAATATTATGTAGAAAAATTTGTATACTCCTTCCAATTTCAAACAGGACTACAACAATGCAAAGACCATAAAACGTGTAAGCAATATTTCTAGAGGATAAAAAAAAACGATGGGATCTACTCTCTCCTATATCTGTCAATATGATTGAAGGTTGCTCAACGCTATATAAGATGCATATCACGAAATACATAAATCTGTAGATATTGAATGAGTTGATGCATCGCCAGAGATGTTCAGCCCTTTTATCAATAGTGTCAGGCTGTCAAACAGTGACTGCCACAGATATAGACAGAAAATGCATAAAACATGTAACTCCAGTATTTTGCTTTCTATTGATATATATTGGACACATATTGAAAAATGTTCTTGAATCGTATCTATCTATCTATCTATCTATCTATCTATCTATCTATCTAGTGACATTTAGCACCCCTCCCTCTTCTCCTTTCTCCTATAATGTAAATGAAATATAATGACTTTGGCAGTCTATTACTTTATCACCTACTGTATATTCTACTGCACTGCCACTGCACCATTTTAAATATGGATAATACATTAGCCCTGGGTGTTTTCTACCCAAAAAAACTTACATTAGACACGTCCACACCCTGAACAACCTCTCTACCTGAATGTAAATCTGATAAATGACAATTTACAGACCGGTGTAGACGGAACACAAGTTTCATTTGGAGAGTAGCTCACGTTATACCTGTATGATATAGATGACCATTCTGAAAATGAAGAAATATAGAAGGAAGCCTTGACCACCTGGGTACTAAATGAAGTATTTAGCCGTCTTCGAGTGTATCTGAAGATCCTATTAAGTATCGATAATTACAAACACAAGTGGATGAGGAGGAGTGTGCTATCACACCGTACCCCCGTATCACTATCACACGTCCGCCTAATGGGTTTCTGCACATTAGGAGGCATGACGGAGAGGAAGCTTGTTATCTTACCTTAGTTAGTTGAGCGATTTTCTTACACATCTTAACATGCAGTTCATGAGTGTATTCCTGCGATAGCAGCGGGCTCTGTTTGGATCCATTATACATGCCATGCTGATTTTTTCCCGAGGCCATTCTTCTCTTCTTTGCCTCTCTTTAGCACTGATCAGCAAGTGGGTTTCGGACTACGTAGGCACATCGAAGAGGGTTTTTGTATACAGTGAGAGTGGCTGCAGAGAAGAGGCAGCCAAGGCCCCCGCACGCTTCTCCTGTAACTGCAGATGTCCTGATCCTTCAGAAAGCAGCCAGGCTAGAGGAGCTGCAGCATGTGCTGTATATCTGTGGCTTCCTTATTGGACTAAAAGCTGACAGGGAGATGCCGGGAATTCTTTTTAGCATGCATTTCAGGAGACTAGCAGACAGAAGCTAGTACAGAGCTAGACACAGGAATATCTCCACCTAAACCACATATAATATTAACACCACATTCAGCGTCTGAGACGTTTTCTGCTTCTCTCGATAGATGGAGTGACATCACACAAGGGTTATTTTTGTGCGGCTTTTTTAAAAAAATTATACAGCAGGTCTTTTCTTCATGTATTGGAAATCATTTCTAATGCAGAGGTTATATTTACGGCCATATGTATACTGGGTTTTATATTGCTCTGGAAAGCACCAAATCACAGTCTTTCTTTTTACTACATAGGAATTTTATTGTTAGGATATATTGTTATTTCTGCAGGTCTACGGAATGGGTTTGCAATTTTTTTTAGTTGCAAGGATATATAAGATGCTGCAGGTTGTAAACGTCTGAGTTCACTAAAATGTCAACCATAGGCAACAAATAACCTGCTTAAAGGGTACCTATCATTTATATAAACTTCTGACATGTCATAGCGACATGTCAGAGGTTCGTATTGGTCGGGGTCCAGGTGCTGAGACCCCCACCGATCGTTAGAATGAAGGGGCAGATGCACTCAGTAGCATGCGTTCTGTCTCTTATTCTCTGTCTCATTGCTAAAGTAGCGGTTAATGGAATTTTAATGGAGCCCTATGGAACTTCCAGTAAAGCGATTACCAGAAATTCTATAGGGCTCCATTATAATTCCGTCCACCGCTACACTAGCAGTGAGTTGGAGATGAAGAGGCTACTGAGCGTGGCTGCTCCTTCATTCTAACGATCAGCGGGGATCTCAGCACCTGGACCCGGACCGATAAAAACCTCTAACAAGTCGATATGACATGCCAGAAGATTGTTTAAATCAGTGCTTCTCAAACTTTTTCTACTGGAGCCTCACCCAACAGACCAAGGCAATGCCTGGGCCTCACCAGACTCACCAAGAGGGTACCTGGGCCTCACCATATGTGGTGAAAGTCCATTTAAAAGCTGAGAATAATGCGAGGGCTACCTGCCACCTCTCTCCCAAGCTCTATATACTAATAAAGCAAGTACAAAATAAATGAATAACGTTGCTAAAATGGAGATTTTTGCAAACAGAAAAAGGACTGTGCAGATTATAGTTTCTTTTGTGAAAACTGGCTCCTCAGCTGGGCCTCACCAACAACTAGGGGGCGCCTCACTGGTGAGGCCTGCCTCACATTTTGAGAAGCACTGTTTTAAATGATAGGTACCCTTTAAATAACAATTCCGGATAAAAGAATACATTTCAGAATCACTCTTTTACCACTGTGAATACTTGTGCAGAATGGATAGGAATTTCCAAAACTCTATAGGTACCTGATTAATTTGCCAGTTTAAAGAGGTATAATGGCCAAAATAGACTGATAAGCTATCCACAGGGAAAGTCATCAGTCACTGATCGGTGGGTTGCTGACACCCAGAATCTCTGTTCAGCGTCTGCACTACACAGTGAATAGGATTGGGGGCAGCTGGCTCCATTCACTGTGTAGTGGTCAAACCTAGTTACTGCAGCTCACAGTTTACTTAAATAGGAGCTGAGCTGCAGCTATGCAGTCAACAGAACTGTTTCCAACCCATTCACTGTGTAGTGAGGGTGTTGAACAGCTGATCGGCAGGGGTTCCAGGTGTTGGCACCCCCTTGATCAGTGACTGATGACCTATTCCTTTGATAGCTAATCAGTCTGTTTTGCCCAAAAGTCCCCTTTAATGCAAATAGGGGAGTCGCACCAGGTTCCTTCGCAAAGCAATACATGATGATGTTGTCATGCATGGTGCATTTATGCCCAGTACAATGGAGAAAACAAGTGCAAAATGGGTTCTGGTGGATATCTGTGGCACTTGTGACTGTGGCGATCAATGGGTCATCTGTGACTGAGGCACCACTGAGGCGACGTATGGGGTAGCTAGAGTTTGCACTATGGGATATCTGTGACTGGCATGTGTGTGGACATCTATAGGTGAGGAACCTCTGCAGCATCTGTTACTGAATCACCCTGTTAAAGGACTATTCGGTTACAAAAAGAAAATGAGAATAATTTGTATATTCCATTTCATAGACTGTATTACTTGTGAGGGTGGGGTGATTTATGGCTTCTATCCATAGGGCCTACCACTCTGTTAAAAAAAATTCCTGAGGAAGAAGATGCATAATTTTATTGGCTCAAGTCCATTGGCAAATCATAAGCTGCTGTCAATAAAGGGGGTCCCTCAAGTGGCCTAATTATATGACACCAGGGGCAGAGTGACTAAGGGACCTATTACTAGAGTATAGGAAGGATCGTAATTGCAATCGTAGCTAACAACTATTGTTCAGTGTATTATGGGGAATGATTTCAAGTACTTTAGACAAAAGTTGTCTGAAACCACTGGCAGAATCAACTGACTCTCAGATGTGTATGACTTTAATTGGAGTTGTGCAAATGGTGTAGCCTCATGAGCTACTCTATTTATGTAAATCCAAAAGCTACATAAAGAGCACAGCTTGCAGGGCTGACGCCATTATAGTCAATGGGAATTATGCAAATGGCATAACTCTTACACTTTATCTGTTTTTGGCTTCCACACCAGCAATGGTGGCCAAAAGCAGGCTGGGTAACTTTCTTTATGAGATGTGAATACCCCTTTAATACTATCACTTAGGGCCCTATTACACAGAACGATAATCGTGTGAAAAATCGTTTAATCGTTCGAATTTAAAGATAATCGTTCTGTGTAATTGCAGGCAACGATCGAAAAAACATTCGTATATCATTGATCGTTGATTTAGATCTGAACCTAAAATTATTGTTAATTGTTCGCTTATCGTTCGCTGTAATTCCACATTCGTTCGCTCAAGTTCTGCATTTGTTCACTAATCGTTCAGTGTAATTGCACATTGTTCATTGTTTTGCTGGGATCAGAATGTTTTGCTGGGATCACAATAACGATCATAGTAACGATCGCAACTAACGATTATCGCTCTGTGTAATATGGTGAACGATTTCAGGTTAATGATAAACAATCTCGTTTGCGACCGTTTATCGCTAGTCGTTAATCGGTAAAAATCGTTTAGTGTAATAGGACCCTTAGGGACATATCAGAAGTTTTAATTGCTCACACCCCCAGCAATCATTAAGACAAATGGCAGAAATACTCTGCTCTGCCCATTCAGTTCATAGATTTTTTATACATCCATACGAGTGTTGAGTGAACTTGCTAAACTGTTCGACATGTTAAACTGTATGCTCGGCAAGTTGATGCTAATCCATACAATGCTAATGCAGAAATAAACAGGTACAATGCTCAGCTAAGGGCTTCTAGCCTGTCCATTTCAGCAGTCAGTGAGGTTCTCAGCACCCAGACCTCAACTGATAAAAACTTTTTTATTCAGATGAATTAAAAAAAAACTTAAATTCTAGTAATGCCAGCCTGAACCGGAGTTTTGCTGTGGTTGTGAGTTACACACAACACTTTTTTTGTTTGAGGCATTTTGGGGGTTAGCAGCATTTTTTCTGAATTTCAGCATGTTGAAGCTATGGTGTTTCATACCTCAAAGTTTGTGTTCTTTTAAAATTTTTATCACATGTTATTATTTAAAAAAGAACATGTTTTAAATTCTTTAATAGATTTTTTTTTGTTGAAAGGGGGGAGGGAATGCCTGAAATACTGCATCTTGGAGGGCAAATAAAAAATTGTGCAGTTTTTCATAGCAAATGCTATGAAAAAAGAATGTATGAAGGAGGTCTTAATCCCTAAGTGTGTTTTCTACTGCAATGCGTTCTGCACTAAAATATCAGCGATCGATAGTTGTCAATAGGTAAAACAAACTAAAGGATGACCCATTACTCTAAATCTGCAGACTGTCATTCAACAATGCCGACCCTTCATTTAGCTAAATCCCCAGTCTCAGGATAGAGTGGATACTGGCAGTTTGCCAATACAGAGGAGATCTGTCAGTGCTAAGAAGAAGTCTGCCAACTAAGTAATTTAATGACTGAAAAACACTTAAGGCTAATACCATTTGAGCAGATTTTTTATTTATTGAAGTTTTTTAATTGAACATGATGCACATGAGCACATTAGGCTCCATGGCCTTAAATGGTGGCATCTTCCTCCGGAGAAATGAGGTTGACCAATTTTTTTTTTTGTCTGCATGGTGTTCAATGATTTTGTGGTTTTACAGGCGTCTATAAAAACAGACATATTTTTACAACTCTTTTTTATACTATACAAATCAGTTTGTGTGCTTACAAAAACATATATATATATATATATATATATATATATATATATATATATAATAACTGGTGAAAAAAATACAAAATCAAATTGCTTTGTTAGCAGTTTAGTGTATTAATTTATACACCTCCACTGTACATATAGTGATACTTTTGCTTTAACATGTTTTTAAGAATAGTTAAAAACTAAATAAAAATACTCGTACAGTTTTCTTACTCTCCACCCATTCCAAGATGTGTTAACACTGAATCCTCAGGCACTCCTGCTCAATGAGCTGCCTGTATAATTCATGGCTGTGCCAAGTCCTCCAGATGGAGAAATACTCTTTATGGTCGTTCTCTGTTCTAGATAATGGATGAAGGTCGAGAACATATTTTCTAATACAGTCTTTGAAAATGGGTTTTCTTGCCAAAGAATACTACAGGTTGATTGTGAACAGTAATAGCTCCAAACCTCTCCGAGCTATGCCTTGTGTCTGCACTATATAGAGGTTTCCGAAATGTGGAGATTAGTGGAGAGGAACTGCATGGAAAGGGGTGGGGCCCAAATTGTGAAGCAGTTCTCAGTGCCTGTGATAACCTGGTCGGAAGGACTGGAGAGCTTTTTTCCTACCTAGAGTCAGAATATGGAAGCTTTGATTGTTGGGGGATGAGCCGAGTAAAGTCCCCTAAGTGTGTGAATACCATAAATCATATGTGTCCCTGCCGTTATGTTCCTGTTCATATAACAGTTACGAATTTAAAGGGAATCTGTCACTAGGTTTTTGCTGAACAGATCAGTGTATTACGTTCATCATTCTGCTCAGCCGTTCTCCTAATATGCAGGAGAATAGGATTCTTGCACACCCCTTCCCCCACCTGCTGATTGACAGTTGACTGTCCATACACAGCATGGATAGATAACTGCCAATGAGCAGCTGGTGGGCAGAGTTTTCTGCTTCTCATGAACATCCAAGACTACTGGGCTCATGCACATAATGGGGAGAAATAGTTATTGTCCATGTTATTCAGGAGGATACCTGCGACTCAGAGAAGTGATACATCATTCTGTTCAGTTTCTCTGTCACTATCGTATTTTTCGGCGTAGAAGACGACTTTTTAACCCCGAGTAATCTTGTCAGAAGTCGGGGGTTGTCTTATACGCCAGGAATGGTTGCCCCATATGGTGGGGGGGCTCAAAAATGGCTCACATCCCCACCGTATGGGGTGACAATTTAAAAAAAAAAAAAAACAGTTAACTCACCCGGGCCCGTTCCCGGCCTCCACGCGTCTTCTCCTCTGCTCTCGTTGCCGGCGCAGCTAGTGTGACGATGCCTGAAGCTCTCCCCAGAAGCCGTGCGTCTAATCAGAGACGTTCGGCTGCTCGGGAGGGCTCCGGAAGAATTACTCCGGAGCCTCCCGAAGCCTCTGTCATTCTTCGGAAGCTCTCCCGAGCAGCCGTGCTTCTCCGATTAGAGGCTCGGCTGCTGGGGAGAGTTTCGGGCATCCCCGGCGCAGTCAGTGTACGTCACACTGGCTGCGCTGGCAACGGAAGCGGAGGAGAAGACAAGCGGAGGCTGGGAACCGGCCCAGGTGAGTTAACTGTTTGTTTTTTTCCTTAGTTTAGCTGCAGTTAACCCCTGCCTGACAACAGCAGGACTGCGGTCAGGCAGGGGTTCACATTTTCCGGCGTATAAGACGAATCCCTGACAATCTGATTAAAAGTCAGGGGTCGTGTTATACACCCAGTGGCCTTATACGCTGGAAAATACGGTACTTTATGTTACCCTGAGATAGGACAGCATAAACCAACTGACAGAGTCTCTGTAAGCAGGATTGGATCTCAGCCAAATATGAGTATAATCTCTTTTTGTCTTTGGCTGAAATTTTTTTTGTTTGTGACTGTGCCAGCCACTATAAGTCCCCTTTTAATGTTGGATTATTCCAAACATTAGATGCACTGGAAAACATTTTGCTGGACAAAATTCTCACAGAGCATTGGACAGAACAGGTTTATCACAGAGAACAGAGGCCTAGATTGTACAGTTTGCAGCTTTTTTTTCATACAATTTATTTAAATTTCTTGTGGCAAACTCCTTAAATGACAATAGGTTGACAAGCCTAGAATATATATATATAAGGCTTCCTGCACACATGCATGGGGGTTCTGTAGTCCACAAAACCACAGTTCTGAGATTATGGACTATGGGGTCAACAGAAGTCTAGAAGCCCTGACCAAGAATCATTATATCACTTATTTATCGGCCATGCAGTGATCAGGGACACTACCGTTCCAATAGGTGACACCAGAGAGCAAACTGCTCCCCACTCCTAAATCGATATTTAGGGAAATTCATGCTGCTCTAAAAAGAAGTAACAAACTCGCCGACCTAACCCTGCAAATGGAAGGCATTCGTGCACAGATTCAATTGTCTGAGCAGATTTAACTAAAATGTGGAAAAACATTATCCAAGGCAAAAAACTAGAATAAAAAATTTGGAAGGATATATATCTTTGAGGAAAGCAGAAGTACAAACAATACTCGATTAAAATAAACAACTGAAATAAAACCAAATCTATGGGATAGACCATAAAGATGTAATATTCCAGAAGGGTCATAGAATAATAAGAGTGTCTCATGTTTGGGGTACAACGGGCTAATAGAGACTGGAGGAGACTCTCTAAGCACAACACTATTTAAGAGTGAAAGGATGAGTATTATGGGAGTAAATTAGCTTTTGGGAGGTTAAAGGGGTATTTCCATCTCAGCAAACATAGTTATACCTGTAGAGCTTGTCAAATTGTTATTTCTGCACATACATTAAAGGAGAAGTCCGGCAAAATGTTTTATCAAAGTATTGTATTGCCCCCCAAAAGTTATACAAATCACCAATATACACTTATTACGGGAAGTGCTTTTTTCCCTGCACTTACTACTGCATCAAGGCTTCACTTCCTGGATAAAATGATGATGTCACGACCCGACTCCCAGAGCTGTGCGGGCTGTGGCTGCTGGAGAGGATGATGGTAGGGGGACACTGAGGGACACAGGGCACTGGAGGGACACGGAGCATCCCCCTGCCATCATCCTCTCCAGCAGCCACAGCCCGCACAGCTCTGAGAGTCGGGTCGTGACATCACCATTTTATCCAGGAAGTGAATCCTTGATGCAGTAGGAAGTGCAGGGAAAAAAGCACTTTATAAGCATTTCCCGTAATAAGTGTATATTGGTGATTTGTATAACTTTTTGGGGGGCAATATAATACTTAAATAAAAAAATTTCCCCGGAATTCTACTTTAATTTAGAAAACTTGCCCCCTTCTCCTGATATGGTGTTCTTTTTCTCCCCATTGTTTCTACCATCACTCTGCACTAAAAACAGTGGTTCAGCTGGTGTATAAATAGCTGCAATGATATATACATACAATGTGGGGAAAGTAAGTATGTGATACACTGCAGATTTTACAAGTTCAAAAAAATTCCACAAAATCACATTCCCTGAGTGGGACTTAAGGGACTACGTACCAGGGTGGTTTGGTGATCTCCCAACTGGGAGGCACCCCCTGCCCTGGAGGGATATCGGGCTATTCCCATGTTTTGAGACTCGTAACTGAGACTCCATGGACTCTTCTTTTGCATATTTAAATTAATAGGGGGCAATGCATCAGCAGAGACTCTTCAGTGAGTACTCCATTTGATTTTTTTGTCGCTGGTCTCCCTGAGCTCAGCGATTGCTGTGTTTTGTTGGTCTATTTTTCATTGCCCCTGTTAGCCAGAATCCTACTCCACACTGACGAGGGGCAACTACCCCGAAACGATCGTCTGTGGATGGATGCCTGCCTTGGTAAACCCTTGTCATGTCACAATACTCGCCACAGAGTTAGACTTTGACGTAAAAGGGGCCACCCTGGTATTTCCCTATTTATGTTCCAATACTCGCAACCGAGTGGGACTGAAGGGGCTACGTATCAGGGTGGTTTGGTGATCTCCCCACTGGGAGGCACCCCCTTGGCAATAGGCTTCCCTCCCCTGGAGGGATATCTGGCTGTTCCCGTGTTTTGAGACTCGTAACTGAGACTCCATGGACCCTTCTTTTGCACACAAAATCACATTGTATGATTTTTAAATAAATAATTTGCATTTTATTGCATGAAATAAGTATTTAATCACCTATCAACCAGCAAAAATGCTGGCTCTCACAGACCTGTTAGTTTTACTTCAAGAAGCTCCACCTACTCTGCACGAATTACCTGGATCAATTGCATCTGTTTTAATTCATTACCTGGATAAAAACACCTGTCAATTCAATCACACTCCGACCTCTCCACAATGGAGAAGGCCAAAGAGCTGTGGACAAAATTGTAGTCCTGAACAAGGCTGGGATGGGCTACAGGACGACAGGCAAGCAGCTTGGTGAGAAGGTACAATGATTAGAAAATGGAAAAAACTCAAGATGACTGTCAATCTTCCTCGGTCTAGGACTCTGTGCAAGAGCTCGCCTTATGAGGTAATTATTATTCAGAAAAAGGTCGGGAATCAGCCCAGAGCTACATGGCAGGACCTGGTTAATGACCAGAAAAGAGATGGGACCACAGTTCCAAAGATTACTGTTAGTAACACACTACGCCGTCATGGATTAAAATCCTGCAGGGTTGCCTGCTCACGCCATCACAAGTTCAGGCTTATTTGAAGTTCGCCGATGACCATCTGGATGATCCAAAGGACACATGAGAGGAGGTCATGTGGTCAGATGAGACCAAAATAACAATCCCAGCCATAAAGAATGGGGTCGGAAACATACTTTGGGGATGCTTTTGTCCAAAAGGGGGCAGGAGGACTGGACCATATTGAAGGGAGGATGGATGGGGCCATGTATCGCAAGATTTTTTAAAAATTAGTAAGCGCAATTAAGATGGGTCGTGGCTGGGTCTTCCAGCATGACAATGACCCAAAACACACAGCCAGGGCAACTAAGGAGTGGCTCCATAAGAAGCATTTTAAAGTCCTGGAGTGGAGCCTGTGGAGCTGAACCCCAATGTTGCCCAGCGACAGCCCCAAAACCTGAAAGAGGAGTGGGACAAAATCCCTGCTGCAAGGGTTTGCCTAGGATCAAAATTACAGATCGATCAATTCCTTGAAGGTGGGAAAACTTGCAAAATCGTCACTGTATCATATACTTATTTTCCAAATAAATATATATATATATATATATATATATATATATATATATATATCAGCTATGTATACACCAGACCACTGTTTTACAGCAGAGTGGTGGTCAGTAGTCTAGGCAATGAGCTGTCAATGATGGGAAGGAAAGAGTGGGCATATTTTGAGCACCGTGCCTAGAGCTAATGGGGAGGCAGGGACAGTAATAAACTATCCCTGCCTTCTCTTTGGAATTATACACCAATGCTAATAAGCAGCTCTCCTCTCCTGCAATGGCATGATCTCTGAGCCACTGCAAACTCTGCAAGAATGTTAAAAGTTAATTGTTGACCACCTACACATTGAAGTCAATGGACGGTCCAGAAGTGGTTTAGGGGGCTTTGTTATCAGGATGCTAGTTGTGGTTAGTGGGGGTATGGCTGCTAATCACTATACGAATGGGCAGAAGTACCAACTTGAGCACTATGTTCATTTGTTTCTTCTTGGCCCAACCCCCCCTCGAAAAGCCGAGTGTGAAGTGTACAGATTCCTAGCAGGTGGATTTCTATATATCTCTACACTACTCGTTTCACACTCGGAGGAGAGCTAAGCGGAAATGAACAGGCACAGCTCTCGGCTAAGCACTTCTGCCTGTTCATATTAGCAATCTGCAGGGGTTTCAGCACTTGGACTCTCACTGATTAAAACTTCTGACGCGTCACTATGACATGTTAGAGGTTAAAAGGATAGTTACCCTTTAAGGCAGGAGCTTTGTATTATTGCTTTGATCCTTCTCACCTCTCCTCATACCAACAATTCATTATCGATCCTCGTCATATTGTAGCTGTTTTCTGTTTTCCAGCTCACTCGGTATGATTTTGTTCTGTGGATGCTCTCCTGGGACCATGAGTCATTCAGGTTCATGTCTGTAAAGCTAATTTCTCATCATTACCGATGGTCCAATTTATTCCAGAATGCAAAGGAATTTGTGACAGCTTGCAATAATTATGCGTAAAACAAAAAGAAATTAAAATTACTAAATTATTGCGCAGCTAAGTCCACTCATAAAACAAAAAAGTACATTGAATGCCTATTCATCATATATTGCATGACAATAAAATGTATTATGCACAATTGAAACTGGCATAAAGGAAAAAACGCAAACTTGCAAAAAGGGGTGAAAATAATACATTGATCCTAAGGTCTTTTATCAGACCCATTGGATTATTGCCACCTTTGAAAGTGTCAAATTTCCTGTGGACTCAAATTGCTATGGGCTTTATTTAACATTTACTCACCTCTTTGTACAGTAATCTTGGTGGTTGTGAACCAATTCTCTACACCTCCTTTATCATCACATTCATCTTTTGCTGGCACATTGTCTCGGGTAAGCCAAAGTCCCAAACCAAACCATAGTTGAACAAATCAATCAAATCCTATAGCCATATAACCTTTGACAGTTCAACGTCTCCAGATGTAAAATAATGCACTTGGGGAGGAGGAATCCTCCATCCGAGTATCACATCGGCAGCACTGTGTTGGAAAAGACTTCAGAAGAGAAGGATTTAGGGATAGTGATTTCTGACAGCCTTAAAGGGGTTATCCAGCGCTACAAAAACATGGCCACTTTCCCCCTGCTGTTGTCTCCAGTTTGAGTGGCGTTTTGAAACTCCGTTCCATTGAAGTAAATGGAGCTTAATTGCAAACTGCACCTGAACTGGAGACAACAGTAGGGGGAAAAGTGGCCATGTTTTTGTAGCGCTGGATAACCCCTTTAAAATGAGGCTCCAGTGCAACCAGGCAGTGAGGAAAGCAAATCGCATGCTGGGCTGTATAGATAGAGGTATAACCAGTAGGAAGAGGGAGATTGTGATCCCGCTGTGTAGAGCTCTGATATGGACCCAGAGCGAGTTGGTGGGGAAGGCCTGATGTCATACTCAATATGTACACTGTATATTTCTTTGGATCGGTGAATTCTTACTACATTATGGATGTCTTTATATGTATGATGTTTTGTACACAATAACTATGAAAAAATCCAATAAAATATATTTTTTTTAAAAAGAAAGGAAATACTAAAAGGGCAGACTAGATGGACCCAGTGGTCTTTTTCTGCCGACAATCTTCTATGTTTCTATTTCCTTACAACGAGAGACCATAGTAAGCCTTCTCTCATACTTGTTCTCTTATAACAAGTATTATGAAGAATTCTGCAGTTTCTATTTTTTTATTGTTTAGCACTTCCAGATCTCCGTATCTATTTAAGTGCCTGCTGCCAACGACATTGTCCTTGATTTTTTCCGTATGTTAGGAAACAATGAATTATCCCTTTGCAGAGCTCTTGTTTTAATGTTAAGGCTGAAAGAAAACACGAATCTCATCCACAATTCCTTCCATTAAGTATAGCTTTCCTCAAAATATATCCATTTAAAATCTACTAGCTACAAACTAGCTCCTCAGTTTATCGTTTCCTCTTTTACAGTTTAAGTAAGGCTATGTTCACACGCTGTAAAAATTCGGGTGATCTTTCCGGCCGCGGAGCTCTGATGCCGCTTGCTTCACTGTGTGAACTGACAGGTCTTTCTGCGGCCGGAATTCACTGAATGGGATGGGATCCCGGCCGGAGCGCATACGATGTGTGTACGCTCCGGCCGGGATTCCTTTGAAAATAAGGCATTTTTCCACCCCTCAAAACTACAGGCGTAGTTCTACGGCGAGAACTACGGCCGTAGTTTTACGTAGTTTGAACATAGCCTATGGCTATGTTCACACTGCGTATGAAACCGTCCGTAGATCGTACGCCACCGTACATGTGCGGCTAAAACTACGGGCATGGGAAAAATAGACATGCGGCCGGATGCGTACGAACCGCGAACATACGCCCGCAGTACATTTATGCTTCCCTAGCTTGATTCGAAGCGATCTGAGGCAGGTCATTTACTTGGAAATCTTCGCCCAGCCCCGTAAACCACACAGAACCTTTTGGATCGAAAAATCAAGTTCAATTTGGCTGAAATAAGTACTCCGTACGGGACCGCATGGAAATCCACGGCCGTGAGTTTCAACATTTCCGTCCTCAAACAATGGTCTTGTTCATTTTTCACGGCGGCGTATAAGATCCGGCCATAAGCTCATACGTAGTGTGCATTGTGCGGGCGTATATCGTATACTTTCAAGCGAACGCATCAACCTCAAAACTACCTGCGTATAATCGCGGTTCGCACTACGGACGGATTCATACGCAGTGTGAACATAGCCTAATACTGTATGTTCCACAGATTACCAACTTTTTCCTTTTTTTTTATTCTTAAACCCCCTGTGGGCAATCATTTATCTATAAAACCGCAAACTGTCTTGGTGGTCCTTTCACTGCTGCTTTTCGTTGCAACTACTTCTGTTCCTAGAGCCACTGTTGCCATCCCCAACTGCCAGACATCCATATTGTGGACAGGCTCTTTAACTTTTGAAGGGGTAATTCCAGGGTCAGACTGGGAATATAAATCAGCCCTGGCATATAAAGCACCCTTCCAGCCCACATGAAAATTTAAGCTGCCCCCCAAAGTCCAACATTACCCCCATGTAGGGACAATATAATGATTAAAAGTGCAGTTACATCGCATAGTGACTCACAGGTGATGGGGGCGACTCACTTCACTTTTTCTTTTCTCCTCCTTCAAGTCTGGCCATCATGAAGACTTCTGCTACCCATGCCTTGTCCCCTCTGCATCTATTGGACAAACATTTTAGGCTTCACACTTTTCCAGCACTGTTCTCATTATCCTGTGCCGCCAAGTAGCAGTAATCCGCCCCCCATCATGTGCCCCCAAGTAGCAGTAATCCCCTGGTCCTGTGCCCTAAGTAGCAGTAATCCCTGATCCTGTGCCCTGAAGTAGCAGTAATCCCCCCATCCTGTGCCCTGAAGTAGCAGTAATCCCCCCATCCTGTGCCCCAAGTAGCAGTAATCCTTCCATCCTGTGCCCAAAAAATAGCAATAATACTACCTCCTGTGCAATGTTATAATAATCAATCTTTTAAACTCCTAAATAGTAATTATTCCCCCTCCTGTGCCCTTGAGGAGCAATACCCCCACCCTGTGCCCACCTGGAAGTAATATTTCCCCTCTTGTGCCTTACAGTAGTTATAATTCCCCTCCTGTACCCTAAGCATTAATAATCCCCTTTCCTGTTCAATGGAAGCTTTCATAACCACCCCCACTGTGCCCCACATAGTGATATTCTTCCCTCCTATGTGCCAAGTAGTGATAGCTCCCCCTTCTCTGCCCACCAAGTAGTGATTATCCCCTCTGATCTCCCTCCTGCCCCCCCCCCAAGTAATATTAACCCCCTCTTATGTCCTTTCATAATAAACTTAAAAAACAACCAAGTTACTCACCTCTCCAGACGCTCCCACAGTCACTGCTGTGCCCCACCAGATGCTGCAAACTGATGTCATGGAGCAGCGTATACATGGGTAGCTCACACTGACTTCTTGACATGTGGCCCCCTCAGTCCGGTAGCGGGACTTCTCAGCAGCTGATTAGCTGCCGCAGGGCTATGGGATCCCCAGCTGCTGATGGAACTTGCTGTTACAGATCATATCAGTGTCATTATTTAAAAGTAGCCAGCAGTGCCGCAGCCGCCCACTGCTGATCAGCAGCTGAGGACTGCTGTGGGGCTATAGGGTCCCCAGTCCCTGCCCGAAATCACTGCCATACTGTCATTACTCAGGTCAGTATTATTATTTAATAGGAACAGGCAGTGACGCAGCCTCCCGCTGCTGTGCTGCTGATCAGCTGCTGAGGAGTCCAGCTACCGGACTGAGGGGGCTGCATGTCAAAATATCAGTGTGACCTACCCATGTATATGTATGGCAGGGCCCTCAGCAGCTGAATGACAGCCTGGCATTGGGCAGCTGCGGCAATGCCATTTAAGGTTTAATTCTTAAGACAGGGCTGCCCACACAGATTGGCAATCTGGTCAGCCCACCGGGCATTTTCCCGGTGTACCAGATTGTCAGTCTGGGCATGAGTAATCCCATTCCACCTTTTTATACCCTTTTCGTAGGAAAGGATATAACAACCTGGTCGCCAGGGATTGACCACCAGAATTCCCACCAATCCTAAAATCGGAGACGCAATCATACCTGCAATAAAAGGAATGCCTCACCCGAGCTCCATTGATTCTCTATGGCGCTGCTAAATTGAAACGTTTGGCAGCACCATAGAGAAAGAGTGGATAAAGGGATAATGCATTACAAGCTGAAATTGGAAATCCCCATTTAAGTAATAATAAGTTAAGCACAATAATGAGTTAAGCACTTATTTTATCAAATGTTTATTTCTTGTGCAGTTGGTTTATGTTGCCTGGCTCTACTAGTTATTCTTTAAGAATTCTAAGAATCAGAAGGACAGGATTTTTTATGGTCAGTGTGTAAAGCGTTACCTTTATACATATAATAGTCTGAGCATACTATTTAAAGGGGTATTCCGGTTTAGACGTTGAATTATTCCCCCTTCTGGAGACTAACATTTCATTCCATACATATTATCTTTTCAGTCTTCTTCTTTCAGTTCTGAGCCTGCTGCTTTCTGCTGACAGACACAGAAAACGGTGTGTAAGCTGTTCACTGGGTCTCCGCTCTGAACCCCCCTTCCTTCCGAGATAGCTCATGTAAACAGTGTCCCTGGCCGGCTGCCTTTGCACTCTGTAATGCAGGGAGGGTTAATCACAATGAGGTCACCAGCAACTTGACACCAGATTAAACCTTCCAGCATTACAGAGTTTTCTAAGTCTTCATCAGAAAGCAGCAGGCTCAAAACTAGGGGAAGGAGACTGAAAAGATAATAACGAGTATGAAATGAATTGTTAGTCTCCAGGAGGGGGGTGAATCAACATGTCTTTAACCTAACTGGAATGCCCCTTTAAGAGGTATCAAAGGGTCTTTTATAAACTTTGTTAAGCTTACCTGGATTGTGGGCTTGGCATGCAGATCCAGACATTTTCTTATTGTATTAAAATAGCAAGGGGGCCAAAACCACGGTAACTGTTCCATCTATAATGTAGAAAAAGAAATTGCATGTTCTTCCTACATACTGCAGGACATACTGTCAATACAATATACAATGAGGCCAGATGTTAAAACTAAAATTTTCTTTTATTTGGAAGATTTCCTCATAATTAAAAGAGTGCAGTATTTCTTTTTATTAGTTGACTAAAGGTTTTGTTTCTTGCGCTGACTTCTCATCTGTTTTTCCCCAGATGTCTTTGAACTGAAACAATTGGATGCTAGGATAATGTGATGGTTTTGGCACTGTATAAGTGATGCTGATTTTAAAGGAATGACATCACCTGAAATATGTCAATGAGTCAAATGATGGGCCAATGTTTCTAGAAAATTGCTCAGATGACTTTGTTTTGGCTGTTATATAAAGAAATAAAATTACCGCAGAAAGCTTTAGTGTTACTGGATTGTAGCCATTACGATTGAGTCAATTGGTTCTCCTAAAAGCTTGAGTGATTATTCTTTCTAAAAAAAATTATTATTCCTACAATTGTTTATTAAGGTTCTGGACTGATGCCCAAAGTGCAGTTCTTTTTCCAATTCTGGGACATATGCTGATCCATGAATTTGATTCCTGTGTTAGTAAAGTTCTTAAACTCTGGGTAAAAAAACCCCAGAAGGGGTTGGTGGAAACATAATAGGCCGCCGATGCAGCACCACCGCTCATAGTCATCTTCCAGTATCCTTTATCTAACAATGACAACACCACAGAAACGACCTGCTTAGCCAATCAGTGACCGGAGAGGTGTATCGCATCATTGATTGGCTGGGCAGGCATTTTAGAGCAGGGCCGTGGCATCACTATAGTGGGAAATACAGGAGACCAGTAGGTGACCGTAAGGTTTTTTTTTTAGGGGGCATGCTATCATACCCTGTTTGCACAGCTTGTTAGATCCTCTATAGCCAGTGGTTGTATAGCTCTTAAAAAGGTGGGCTATACCAAGGAACCTTTAGGAAGCAAGGTGTCTCAGTGGTTAGCATTGTTTCTTTGTAGCACTGTGGAACTGGGTTCACATCCGACCAACAACATCTGCAAGAAGTTTGTATGCTCTCCCTGTGTTTGCATGGGTTTCATCTCACACTCCAAAAACATGAAGATAGGTGCTTAGAATACATTTCTCCTGTATTACCCTAAAGCCTGTACAGGTTTCCTTAAAGGAGAAGTCCGATGATTTTTAAAAGCCATCAGCGTGCAGGAAGAGGGGGGAAATTGATTACAAGCAACAACTAACCTCTCACCGTCCCCGCATTTAGTGGCGGGATGCCCCTCCAGTCACTGTTTGGCTAAGTGGCCAGTCCATTAGCCAGCACAGGCCTTTTTACCCCAGTTGTGTCGTCATCACAACTCAGGGAAAAATGAGAGCTCTAATGAGCTCTAGTGAGAGGTAAGGTCCTGCTTGTAATCAATTTCCCCCTGCAGGCTGCGGGCTTTTAGAAATCCCCAGACTTCTCCTTTAAGCAGTCAACCCTGATTCATCAGGAGAAAAAAGAAGGGAATATAAAGGGATCCATGATACAGAACAAACATGTCCACCCAAGACAAAAATCAAAATAGCAGCTGTGCATAGATATATACAGTAAATCCAATATAAACAGTCAGTCCCTTAAGTGTTGGTTAAAGGAGATGTCCGTTGAAAAATTTTATTAAAGTATTGTATTGCCCCCCAAAAGTTGTACTAATCACCAATATACACTTATTGCGCGAAATGCTTAAAAAGTGCTTTTTTTCCCTGCACTTACTACTGCATCAAGGCTTCACTTCCTGGATAACATGGTGATGTCACTTCCTGGATAACATGGTGATGTCACAACCCGACTCCCAGATCTGTGCGGGCTGTGGCTGCTGGAGAGGATGATGGCAGAGGGATGCTCAGTGTCCCTCCAGTGCCCTGTGTCCCTCAGTGTCCCCCTGCCATCATCCTCTCCAGCAGCCACAGCCCGCACAGCCCTGGGAGTCGGGTCATGACTAGGGATGAGTGAACCAGCCGAGTACTTTATAAGTATTTCACGTAATAAGTGTATATTGGTAATTTGTATAACGTTTGGGGACAATACAATAATTAAATAAAAATTTTCACCGGACTTCTCCTTTAAGGGTGTCAGACACATTTTACAAACTATAGACATAGCAAGTTCCCATGTAACATGCATTTATCAGAGCATGCCCATTACACTTCTTCAAAAAGTCATCTTCAAAAACGAATTTCCAATTTCCACGCAGCTACTGTAATGCAAATCTCTGAAATCCTGTTAACCGAGAAGAGCAGCAGATGACCTTTTCATTATCAATTGCAAAAAATTGAATAAAAAATTCTATAATCAGAAAATAAAAGTAGACTAGATGTAAAAGTATATGTAACGCTACCTGATATTAAATAGTAAAGAATAATATAGCAGATACATAGTCTTTAAAAAAGTTTCTACCCTTTTTTAATTTGCATCAATTATCTGTGCTCACAAAAAGCCGATGGAGTTCCACATTCTAACATCATTTCCGACAGTCATTCTCAAAGTGACAGCCATATATTTTATGCAGGGTTTTTGTTTTCATAAAATCTTTGATTCTGTTTGCACAAAAATTATGTCTCAAAGAATTACTTGGAAGCGCGGTTTTAATTAACATTTTAAAACGAGAAATTTTCAGAACAGAGGTAACAAAAGTAGCTACTGTGCAAGTACACTGACATACTGTGCTAACCGAATAACTATGTAATATCTCTAGACAACTGATATCAGTAGGTCACACAGTAGGGCCAGTGTGTCCAATAGCAACATGACAGCTATTGCTAGCACTTTTGCTAAATTAGTATTGGGTGATTTGGTTTTGTACTTTATTCTGGTATAGGTGGTGTGAGCCCCCCATCTTCAGGAACACACGCCTGGGTATTAGTAGGAGTGAGGGGTTTTATTTTATATTGTTGGACATACTAGAGTAAATCAAATCGTAAGCAGTTATATTAAAGTATTACAGTGGTGCCTTGGATTACGAGCATAATTCGTTCCGGGACCGTGCTTGCAATCCAAATCACACTTAAACCAAAGCAAACATTCCCATAAGAAATAATTGAAATGCAGAAAATTGGTTCCCCATCCCAAAAATAATGATTTTTTTTAAATTCTGAATAACATGGAAAACAGATGAAACAAACATTTATAAACAGCTGAATATGTGATATTATAAGTTACAGTACAGTATAGCAATCAGCATGCGGAGTATAATGTATAGTAAGTGCATAAACCTGATAATACAGCAGCAGTTTGTAGATACAGGATGGAACTGCAGATCTCCATAATGCAGTAGCGTAGTACAACAGGCTAGAATAGAGAAATAGGGCTGAGGTCAGAGACTACAGGGAGCATGAAGGAATAAGCAGGACAGATGTGGGCACATAAATGCAGCACTCTCTGTCTGGGGAGAGAGGGGTTACAGCTATGGAGAGCTACCTCCACAGTCCTGTCCCCTGATGTAACCCCCAGCCTGAAGTGGATCTGCTATGATTGGGAAGGTGAGGGAGACTTCTTGGGTCAGAGTACAGTGCTGTAAACCACGCTATGCAGACAATGCCCCTCCCCCACTCTCCCTCCCACCCAGTACAGGGTGCTCTTTAACCAAAGCAATGCTCTTAAAGGGGTAGTGCGGTGTAAAGCATTATTTCACAAAATAACACACATTACCAAGTTATACAACATTGTAATGTGTGTTATTTAAGTGAATGCCCGGAAGTGTGATGCTGTATACTTACTGAATCACTGTCGACCCCGGCTGCCATCTTGAGACGATCACGTCATCTTCAGAAGGCCAGCCAGACCACTCCAGCCCTCCCTCATACCGCCCCCCCCCCTCCAGCGCATCATAAGCTGCTTAGCCACGGGCAGCAGTGGCTGAGCAGCATCATTCCCAAGAAGACTAATGGTTGAACTACCTCAAAAGGGAGGGGGCTTCTACTCAATTCTGAGCAAAGGGTCTGAATACTTATGACCATGAGATATTTTTTTTTTCTTGTTTAATAAATTTGCAAAAATATCTACATTTCTGTGTTTTTCTGTCTAGATGGGGTGCAGAGTGTTCATTAATGAGCCAAAAAAATATTTTTTGAACTTACCAAATGGCTGCAATGAAACTAAGCGTGAAAAATTTAAAGGGGGCTGAATACTTTCTGTCCCCACTGTAATGGCAGCACAATATCAAAAATTTTGAAGTACCGGAGCTCCCCTTTAAATATGTTTAACATTAACCAGACAGCAAGTGGGCCTCTGTGTTTTCCAATACCAGGGCTGAATTTTAGTCCCAGTCTGTAAAGCACCCTCCAGCACAGTTGCACACTGTTCAGTCCAGGACACTTTCACAATCACTGTCTTCCCAAAGAGTAATAGGTGCTGAGCTGTGATTGGCCAGACAACTATGAAATTATGTACTTGCGTATGGTACTGGCAAGAAGAACAGGGATGGAAAATAGCTGTGCACCATCAGGTGTTCATTAACAGGAGTGAGAGTACTAAAAACATATGGGGGGAGATTTATCAAACTGGTGTAAAATAGAACTTGCTCAGTTGCCCCTAGCAACCAAATCAGATCCCAGATCATTCCTCATAGATTCTTTGGAAAATGAAAGGTGGAAGCTGATTGGTTGCCAGGGGCAACTGAGCCAATTCTACTTGACACCAGTTTGATAAATCTCCCCCCTTGTCATCATTCAAAAATGATAATCTAACAAAACTTAGCAGGTTTTTACAAATCTCTCAAAACAACTAGTAAGCTTTAGGCTATGTTCACACATAGTATTTCCGTCATTCTTTTTCTTTTTCTTTTTTACCAAAACCAGGTGTGGAACTGACAGGGCAAAATTATAATGGAAAGATTTGCACTGTTTCAGTGTTTTCAGCCCACTCCTGGTTTTGGTTGAAAATTGACTGACCAAAAGACTGATGGAAATACTATGAGTGAACATATTTTTAAATTTTGGATCTTTATAATGTACGATAAATCATGTGTTCTGCCAAGATAAAATGGCCTCTACTGGACCTGCAGCGAGGGCTGATTAATGGAATAGAGTATGATGCAAGCTAATGGAAAGCAATCCTTCTGGTGGTTTAACGTGACTCGGAAAGAGGCAGAGCAGGAGAAATAGGCAAGGGGTGGGGGTGATGTGGGAGAAATTGACACTGGCAGTGTGGAACTTTTGTTCTGTAACTTTTTAACTATCTTAGAGATTTTGTGAGCTCTGTACCAGATTCAAAACTGCAGAGATGGGTCATAGATAAAACTAATACCTTTCTGTCAGCTGATGGCTCACTCCCACACTTCTTCCTGCCCTTCATCAGTATTGTATAGGGTGTGCTCTCAAGTAAGGTGCTCTCTACTGTATGTCAAGCAAAGTGCTGGGAGGGCTGTGTTTAGGTTATGGCTCAGTGCTGCCCCCATTATAAAATGTAAACGATAACCCCTAGACGAGCTGTGCCATAAGGGTACGGCATGGGCGCCTGTGACCAGATGACCCATGCCGTATGCATACGCCATTAGGTGCCTACAGCACTATTATGAAACTCAGCTCAGCTCGCTTCATAACGGGTGAGGTTGCTGATATTAGCCGGGCTCTTACTGTTAACCCCTTGAGGACGGAGTCACTTTTCGTTTTTGCGTTTTTAGTTTTTTCCTCCTTGTATTTAAAAGGCCATAGCACTTGCATTTTTCCACCTAGAGACCCACATGAGCCCTTATTTTTTGCGTCACTAATTGTTCTGTGCAATGACAGGCTGAATTTTTGCATAAAGTACACCATGAAACCAGAAAAAAAGTGTGGTGAAATTGAAAAAAAGAAACCGCATTTCTTTTATTTGGGGGGTATTTGTTATTACGCTATTCGCCCTGGGGTAAAACTGACTTGTTATGCGTGTTCCTCAAGTCGTTACGATTAAAACGATATACAGTATAACATGTATAACTTTTATTGTATCTGATGGCCTGTAAAAAATTCAAACCATTGTTAACAAATATATGTTCCTTAAAATCGCTTCATTCCCAGGCTTATAACGCTTTTATCCTTTGTTCTATGGGTCTGTGTGGGGTGTAATTTTTTGCGCCATGATGTTTACTTTCTATTGGTACCTTGATATCGCTTTTTATTACATTTTTTCTGGATTTGATGCAACCAAAAATGCGCAATTTTGCACTTTTCGATTTTTTTGCGCTGACGCCGTTTACCGTGCAAGATCAGGAATGTGATTAATTAATAGTTCAGGCGATTACGCACGCGGCGATAGCAAACATGTTTATTTATTTACTTTTATTAAAAACCTTGGAAAAGGGGGGTGATTCTGACTTTTATTAGAGGAGTGGGCTTTTTACTAATAATAACACTTTTTTTTTTACACTTTTACTAGATGCCCCCCCTAGGCTTAGGGTTATTCCCCCTTGGGTTAGGGTTATTCCCCCTGGGGGACTTCTAGTATAAGTGCATTGATCTCTCATTGAGATCTTTGCTGTATAGTTATACAACAAAGATCAATGAAATCGGCATTCGGATGCTTTCGGCTGCTGCAGCCGAAAGCATCTGAGTGCCGACTCGGGATCAGCGCCATTTTGGCGGAGACCCTGGCCGCCACCAGTTACAGAGATCGCTTCTCCGGCCACTCCTCCGCCACTAGACACCAGGGAAGTGCTGCGTCCGGTAATCGGATGCAGCTGTCATCTTTGACAGCTGCATCCGATTACTGTATTAGCGGTCCCGGCAATCGGACCATGCCCGCTAATACCCACGGTCCCGGGCTACAAGCGGCACCCGTGACCGCGGTGGTTCAGAGCGGGGTCGCCACCAAAAGTATACCAAAAGTACATTAAAAGTTATATAGATGTGTCTATATAATGTATTAACATATCTGTGCGGTTCTGCCACACTGGTAGCTGTTTGAAATCCAGGAAGTGAAGAAAAATGGCCTCTGTGCCAATTCACATTGTCTCCTGCTCCCCCACTTTAGGAGACAAATATTCCATGCTTCTGTCTCACATTGTATGTGTTTGCTGAGTGCAGGCTGATGATGCAGACAGGGGGCAGGGCGTGATGTCAAAGGAGACTTGGCTGAATCCCCCAATCCCTTGAGTGATTCACCATCTCTGACTGGCCAGAAGCAGCTGCTGCACTGATTTCACCGATTGTGCAAAAGTCTGCAGTGAAATTAGGCCTGTGTTCACACATGTTGGAGTTTCATTGCAGTACTGCAGCGTATTCACAAAAATGATGCAGTAACACAAGTAAATAATGCTAAACGGCACACAGAATCAGAGCTGGCACTGTCAATCCTACCTTGAGAAACAACAAGGCATAAACAGTATATCCCATGTAAGATAATATGGGATAAAGTCCTTACTGTGGGGCTCAACCTAAAAGATAAAAGATGCTTGATCATAATATGTGCGTGGAAATGAAAAGAAAAAAAAATTAATTCAAAAAGTTCTTTACTTTATTCCAATATCAGCGTTACAGGTAGAGAATACAGCGTGCTGTGTGGTGTCACAGGTAGTATCTGTGTACTGTGTGGGTGGGACAACAATGAAATGATAAAGTACTACAAATTATTTAGTAACACAATGAAAGTGCAATGTGTGAACACTGGACAAAAAAAAATTGGACAAAGTCGCGGGCCAACCTTGATAATTATTGAAGCACGAATGCCATGGTGCTGGAACTGTCAGTGGTGTGCGTCTTCCAACACTGTGCACTATGATAAATGACATGACATGATAAATTGCTATGACATGATTAAACCCCAACCCATATAATAGCCAATCCCCAAAAAATTGCCCCACATATTAGCCAGCCCTTCCAATAGTGCCCAAATAGTAGCCATCCCTCTTCAATAGTCTCATATAGTAGCCAGCCCTTCCCAATAATCTCATATAGTAGCCAGCCCTCCCCATAGTCTCTTATATAGTAGCCAGCCCTCCCCCATAGTCTCATATAGTAGCCAGCCTTCCACATAGTCTCTTACATAGTAGTCAGTCCTCCCCCATAGTCTCTTATATAGTAGCCAGCCCTCTCCCATAGTCTCTTATATAGTAGCCAGCCCTCCCCATAGTCTCTTATATAGTAGCCAGTCCTCCCCCATAGTCTCATATAGTAGACAGCCCTCCCCCATAGTCTCATATAGTAGACAGCCCTCCTCAGTAATCTCTTATATAGTAGCCAGCCCTCACCATAGTCTTTATATAGTTGCCAGCCCTTTCTAATAATCTCATATAGTAGTCAGCCCTCCCCAGTAGTCTCATATAGTAGCCAGCCCACCTTGTAGTCTCATATAGTAGCCAGCCCTCCCTCATAGTCTCCTATATAGTAGCCAGTCCTCCCCCATGGTCTCCTATATAGTAGCCAGTCCTCCCCCATGGTCTCTTATATAGTAGCCATGGCGAGCCAGATGTAATTAAAACTCTGAATTGCCTGGCGGGCCAAAAATAATGGCACCCCAGGCCAGATTTGGCCCGTGGGCCAGAGTTTGACATGACTGGCCTAGATGTTCTGCAACAGATTTGGGCGGGGAATGGGCAGGGTGGAGGACTTTGATGAACAGCTGAGGGAAAGCATTGCATTCTGGAACCAGTACTGCATTCTGGGAACTGTTAAACCAGGAAGTACAGAAACACAGTACAGAACAAAACCCCCCCAAAACAAATGGATTTTTGATCATTTCAAAACTGGGATAGATAGGTAAGTAATGCTATGTGCTTCCCCTTTAATGACCAGGCTCATTTTTCAAAATCTGACCTGTCTCACTTTATGCGCTTATAGCTCAGTGATGCTTTAACATATGCTAGCGATTTTGAGAATATTTTTTCATAACATATGCTACTTTATGTTAGTGGCAAAATTTGCTCACTCTTGTGTTTTTTTAAAAACGTCAAAATATCATGAAAAATTTTAAAAATTGCACTTAACGAACTTTGAAATTCTCTGCTTCTTAAAAAAGAAAGACATATGACAAATTAGTTACTAAATAACATTAGCAATACGTCCTCTTTATTCTGGCTTTCTTTTGTAAGCATATTTTTCTTTTGTAGGGTGTTAGAAATGGGTCAGCAAATTATTAAATTTTCATAAAATTGCCAAAACTGATTTTTTTTTAGGGACCAGTTCTTTTTTTAAGTGGATTTAGGAGGTTTATCCTGCAAACCCCCATAAGTGGCCCCATTTTGAAAACTACACACCTTAACAAATTAATCTAGGGGTATAATGAGCATTTTGACCCTACAGTGGCTTGAGGAAAATATTCACCATTAGGCCGCAAAAAATGAAAAATAGAAATTTTCCAATAATATTTTGTTTAGGTTAAAGTAACTCATTTTCACAAGCAACATGAAAGAAAACGCACCCCAAAGTTTTGACATGGAGAGAAAGGAGCTGCTGCACATCACACCTATGGCTGATACTAATGCCGCCAGGCTATTTTTAAAAATAAACGCCAGGATGTCGGTATATAATTTCATCAAACCATATTGCCCCATGTACCACGTGCCGGTCTCCTGGTTCACATAAGTCCCTACGTGTCACGGCCGCGGCGGCGTCCCATGCTCCGGACCGCCGCCGCGACCTCCCCCCATCTCATGCAGCTGCCGGGGTCCCGGTGCAGGGACCCGGCGCTGCTACATGTTCGGCCCCGGGGGGCGCCTTACCTGGTCCCGCTCCTGCCTCCGTCTGTGCCGGCCGGCGCGCGCGTCCCCGCCTCCTAGGGCGCGCGCGCGCCGGCTGTCTCAGATTTAAAGGGCCAGTCCGCACCTAATTGGCCAGTTGCACCAATCACTCCCTATTTATTCCAGCCCTGCCCCACTACAGGTGTTGGAGCCTCTACATGCTTCCCATAGCGTTTGGCCCAGCTCCCTGTTGTTCCTGTGTCCTGTCCGTTACCTGGTCCCTAGTCCCTGTTCCTGAGTCCTGTCCGTTACCTGGTCCCTAGTCCCTGTTCCTGGTTCCTGTTCCCCTGTCACTCCACCTGTTCCTGTGTCCAGCCTGTCACGTGCTCTCTCCTCTGCAGACTATTGCCTGTGCCATCTCCTGCCACGCCTCGCCTGCCGACACCAGCAACCAAGCCAGGGGTAGCGACCTGGGGGTCGCCTGCCGCAGCAAGTCCATCCCGCCTTGCGGCGGGCTCTGGTGAAAACCAGCGGCCCCTTAGACTCCGCTCCCTGGTGAGGTTTGTGCCATCGCTGGTGCCGGTCCAGTGGATCCACTACTCCGGGCGTTACAGTAGGCTCCAACCATGGATCCCGGCGAGGTGCCTGATATCCGCGAGGTAGCCCGAGTGGTCGCCCTACAGGCTCAACAGATTCAGCAACAGTCACAGCTGATTCAACAACTGACTGCAGCCGTTCAACAGCATACCACAGCTCAGCAGTCATCACCTCCGGCAGCCTCTTCAAAACTACGACTGGCTCTCCCAAGTAAATATGGAGGTGACCCCAAGTTGTGCAGAGGGTTCCTGACCCAATGCACTATGTACATCGAACTTTTAAGCAGTCAGTTTGCCACCGAGCGCTCTAAAGTGGCTTTCATTATCAGCCTATTGGAGGGAAGAGCTCTGGCCTGGGCCACGCCACTATGGGACCGTAATGATCCGGTTGCTGCCAATTTTCGAATCTTCCTGGACGAGTTCCGCTCTGTCTTTGAGGAACCTGCCCGTGCGTCTTCAGCTGAGACTGCTCTCCTCAATTTATCCCAAGGGACTTCCTCCGTTGGTGATTACGCCATCCAGTTCCGCACCCTGGCTGCGGAACTAGACTGGAATGAGGCCGCTCTGATTGCCACCTTTAAAAAGGGCCTGTCCAGCCAAGTGAAGGATGTGCTCGCTGCCCGGGATCTGCCTACCTCCTTGAACGATCTTATTCTACTGGCTACCAGAGTCTACACCAGGTTTTCCGAGAGAGAGGAGGAGGTCCGGCAAGGACGGCGTCTGAGTCTGCCCCGTCGCCATCCTCGGCTGGCACCGGTGTTCCAGAATCCTGTTGCTCCTATGTCCCAGTCGCTTCCAGAGGTTCCTATGCAGGTGGAACGTGTTCGCCTGACGACTGATGAGAGGAACCGTCGACTGGACCAGAATCTCTGCCTCTATTGCGGTGGCGCGGATCACTATCGACAGAGATGTCCCCAACGCCCTCAGCGTCCGGGAAACGCCCGCACCTAGGTCCGGTGGGAGAGGCCTCCCTAGGTGTGAATGCCACCTCTCCAAGGTTGACTATGCCCGTCTCCATCCAGACACCCTCTGGGCAAGTTTTCCAGACTACTGCCCTCATCGACTCTGGCTCTGCTGGCAGTTTCATCTCTGCTTCGTTGGTCCAAAGATGGCGGCTACCCGTGATCCAGCTAGCCCAACCCCGGTCTATCTCTTCGGTTACGGGGGAGGTTCTTACCGAAGCGGTGTACAGCCAGACGGCACCCCTAGTCCTCCAGGTGGGAGCCTTACATCAGGAGAAGATCTCCTTCTATGTCTTGCGCCATTCCTCTTCCAACCTCCTGCTGGGTCTTCCTTGGCTGCAATTCCATACCCCTAGGCTGGACTGGAGAACTGGGGAGGTTCTCAGCTGGGGCCAGGACTGTCATAACCGGTGTCTGAGATCCCCTCAATCCAACTGCTCTACAAGGTCACCTGCTAATGTCAAGCCTCTATCCGGGCTACCAGAGGACTACCAAGACTTTGTCGATGTTTTCTCGGCCAAGGAGGCGGACTCACTACCACCTCATCGAGCCTATGATTGCCCTATAGACCTTCTTCCAGGGGCTTCTCCTCCACGTGGTCGAGTATACCCTCTCTCTGTGCCCGAGACTGAAGCCATGTCCTCCTACATCCAGGAGAACTTACAAAAGGGCTTCATCCGTAAATCCACGTCTCCAGCTGGCGCTGGATTTTTCTTTGTTCAGAAGAAGGACGGTTCCCTCCGCCCATGTATAGACTATCGGGGCCTGAATAAGGTGACCGTTAAGAACCGCTATCCTCTTCCGCTTATTCCTGAACTATTCGACCGTCTTCGTGGAGCTAAGATCTTCTCCAAGCTGGATCTCAGGGGAGCGTATAACTTGGTCCGTATTCGTAGAGGAGACGAATGGAAGACCGCTTTCAACACCAGAGATGGGCACTACGAATATCTGGTCATGCCATTCGGCCTATGCAATGCCCCAGCGGTCTTCCAGGAATTCGTGAACGATATCTTCCGAGACCTCCTCTATGTCTGCGTCATTGTCTACTTGGACGATATTTTGGTCTTCTCCCCGGACCAGCAGACTCATGTGGCACAAGTGCGTCAAGTCCTACGAAGACTTCGGGCCAACCATCTATACGCCAAGCTAGAGAAGTGTGTTTTTCATCAGCGCAGTCTTCCATTTCTTGGCTATATCGTTTCCGACCAGGGTCTACAAATGGATCCAGCCAAGCTCGCAGCTGTCCTTCAATGGCCACGCCCTGTGGGACTTAGAGCCATCCAACGGTTCCTTGGCTTCGCCAACTATTATCGGCAATTCATCCCTCACTTCTCTACCCTGGTCGCACCCATAGTGGCTCTCACTAAAAAGAAGGCGGACCCCAGACGTTGGCCTCCAGAGGCCGAACAAGCCTTCAATAGCCTCAAGTCTGCCTTTGCCTCTGCTCCTGCTCTGGTCCGCCCGGATGTCTCCAGGCCGTTTTCTCTCGAGGTCGATGCTTCTTCTGTGGGCGCAGGAGCCGTTCTCTCGCAAAGGGACACATCAGGCAAGACCAGAACCTGTGGGTTCTTCTCTAAGACTTTCTCCCCTGCCGAGAGGAACTATACCATTGGGGACCGTGAACTCCTGGCCATTAAGTTGGCACTGGAGGAGTGGCGTCATCTATTAGAGGGGGCAAAACACCCGGTTAACATCTACACGGACCACAAGAACCTCCTCTACCTCCAATCGGCTCAACGCCTCAATCCCAGGCAGGCTCGGTGGTCCCTCTTTTTCTCTCGGTTCAACTATACCATCCACTTCCGTCCAGCCGAGAAGAACCTAAAGGCCGATGCATTATCCCGAGCATCCGATGTCATGGGGCAAGAGGAATCTCCTCGTCACATAATACCTCCCGACCGCCTAGTACCAGTTGCCACTTCTGCTCTGCAGAGACTGCCTCCCGGGAAGACTTATGTGCGCCCCGCACTCCGTAAACGCATCTTGAAGTGGGGGCATTCCTCTTTGGTAGCCGGGCATCCAGGAGCCCAAAAGACCGGGCAATTGATCTCCCGTCACTACTGGTGGCCCAATCTCCTCCAGGATGTCAAGGATTTTGTGGCTTCCTGTGCAGTCTGTGCCAGGAATAAATCTCCCCGTCTAAGACCTGCCGGCCTACTATTGCCCTTGCCAGTCCCGGATCATCCCTGGCACCACATTGGGATGGATTTCATCACTGACCTACCTCCATCTGCGGGCAATACAGTTATTTGGGTGGTGACGGACCGCTTTTCTAAAATGGCTCACTTCGTGGCCCTTCCTGGTCTGCCCTCTGCTCCTCGTCTGGCTCAGTTGTTCTTCCGACACATCTTTCGCCTGCATGGACTTCCTCTTCACATTGTGTCCGACCGAGGCTCCCAATTTGTCTCTAAATTTTGGCGTGCCCTATGCTCGCAACTCCAAGTGAAGCTGGACTTCTCATCGGCCTATCATCCTCAAACTAACGGGCAAGTGGAGAGAGTCAATCAGATTCTGGGCAACTACCTACGCCATTTTGTTTCAAGCCGCCAAGACAACTGGTCCGATCTACTCCCATGGGCAGAATTCTCTTATAACCATTTGGACTCGACTTCCACAGGCAAGTCCCCTTTCTACGTGGTCTACGGGCATCATCCTCGTCCTCCTCTGCCTCTCTCTCCATCCTCTGAAGTCCCAGCCGTGGAGGAGTTGTTATCTGACCTGCAATCGATCTGGGAACAAACTCGACAGTCCTTACTCAAAGCCTCTGAACGCATGAAGGACCAGGCTGATAAGAAGAGGAGACCTGCCACGAATTTTCTCCCAGGTGACAAAGTCTGGCTCTCGGCCAAATATGTCCGTCTCAAGATCCCCAGCTACAAGTTGGGTCCTCGATTCCTCGGTCCTTTCTCGGTGCTAAGACGCATCAACCCTGTCACCTACAAACTCCGCCTACCCCCCACTATGCGGATTCCGAACTCCTTCCATGTTTCCCTCTTAAAACCAGTGGTCCTGAACCGGTTCTCCGATAGATCTTCGTTCTCTACTCCTCAAGCCGTCTCTGACGACGTCTACGCTGTTAAGGACATTCTGGCCATGAAGACTGTCAGAGGGAGAAGGTTCTTCCTGGTGGACTGGAAAGGATTTGGTCCTGAGGAGAGGTCCTGGGAACCCGAGGCTAACATCCTGGACCAAGATCTCATCAAAAGGTTCCTGCAGGTTAGAAAGAGGGGGAGGCCAAAGGGGGGGGGTACTGTCACGGCCGCGGCGGCGTCCCATGCTCCGGACCGCCGCCGCGACCTCCCCCCATCTCATGCAGCTGCCGGGGTCCCGGTGCAGGGACCCGGCGCTGCTACATGTTCGGCCCCGGGGGGCGCCTTACCTGGTCCCGCTCCTGCCTCCGTCTGTGCCGGCCGGCGCGCGCGTCCCCGCCTCCTAGGGCGCGCGCGCGCCGGCTGTCTCAGATTTAAAGGGCCAGTCCGCACCTAATTGGCCAGTTGCACCAATCACTCCCTATTTATTCCAGCCCTGCCCCACTACAGGTGTTGGAGCCTCTACATGCTTCCCATAGCGTTTGGCCCAGCTCCCTGTTGTTCCTGTGTCCTGTCCGTTACCTGGTCCCTAGTCCCTGTTCCTGAGTCCTGTCCGTTACCTGGTCCCTAGTCCCTGTTCCTGGTTCCTGTTCCCCTGTCACTCCACCTGTTCCTGTGTCCAGCCTGTCACGTGCTCTCTCCTCTGCAGACTATTGCCTGTGCCATCTCCTGCCACGCCTCGCCTGCCGACACCAGCAACCAAGCCAGGGGTAGCGACCTGGGGGTCGCCTGCCGCAGCAAGTCCATCCCGCCTTGCGGCGGGCTCTGGTGAAAACCAGCGGCCCCTTAGACTCCGCTCCCTGGTGAGGTTTGTGCCATCGCTGGTGCCGGTCCAGTGGATCCACTACTCCGGGCGTTACACTACGCTTACTTCACACTGTGTCGGTCAGCGACTGCCAACCCCGCAAATCATGCACATGCAGGGAAGGGAGGTCATGGAATGTCACAGGACCAAACCAAAAATGCCCCACCAAAACCCAGCCGGCACCACCGTCGGAGAAGGCTGCCCCCAAACAACACAAGTATGAATATGGTATTGCACTCACCACCACTGCTGCAGAGAGAATGGGAAAGACATGAGGTACTGACATGTGAGCATAGGTGTATCCTGCTAATTTGGGTCACTGACCGACACAGTGTGGAGTTAGCGTAGGGACCCATGTGAACCAGGACACCGGCACGTGGTACACGGGGCAATATGGTTTGATCAAATTATATACCAACATCCTGGCGTTGGTTTTTAAAAATAGCCTAGTGGCATTAGTATCAGCCATAGGTGGGATGTGCAGCAGCTCCTTTCTCTCCATGTCACTTTTTGTATTTCTCCCTTTTTTGAGCAGTTGGCACTCCCCTTCATAAGAACCACATGACCCACATGTCAGTACCTAGTGTCTTTCCCATTCTGTCTGCAGCAGTGGTGGTGAGTGCAATACCATATTCATACTTGTGTTATTTGGGGGCAGCCTTCTCCGCCGGTGGTGCCGGCTGGGAATTGGTGGGGCATTTTGGGTTTTGTCCTGTGACATTGGGGTTGCAGGGCCATTCCATGGCCTCCCTTCCCTGCATGTGCACGCTTTACGGGGTTGGCAGTCGCTAACCTCCACAGTGTGGAGTTAGCGTAGGGACCCGTGTGAACCAGGAGACTGGCACGTGGTACACATGGCAATATGGTTTGATCAAATTATATACCAACATCCTGGCGTTGGTTTTTAAAAATAGCCTAGCGGAATTAGTATCAGCCATAGGTGGGATGTGCAGCAGCTCCTTTCTCTCCATGTCGCACCCCAAAATTTGAAACCCAGAACAGTACCCCAAATGTGGGCATAAACCACTGTATGGGCACACAGCAGGACTCAGAAGGAAGGAGCGTCATTTTGCTGGAGCAAAACCAAAGCTAGTATTGGTTATTAGAACCAGTGGCGGATTAAAAGTACCCTGGGCCCCGGGCTGTCCACCCAACCTGGGCCCCCCAGTCAATTCGCCCACATTATAATCCACTACTGCCCCCCCCCCCCCCCCCAATGCTGTCCCCAATAAACATTGCCTGCCTCCCCTCCCTGCTGGCCCCAATAAACATAATGTTTGGTCCCTTGCTGCTACCCCCAGTAAGCATTGCCCACCCCACCTCCACTGCCCCCAATAAACATATTGCCACTTGTTCCCCCACTGTTGCCCCCAATAAACATATTGCCACCTCACCTGGTCCCCTGATGTTGCCCCCCCCCCCAGGTCACAGCAGCACAGAGGATGTCAGGAGAGGAGGGTGCTGATCTTATAGGGGAGGTCGCAGGTTCCCACAGCACAGAGGATGTCAGGAGAGGAGGGTGCTGATCTTATAGGAGAGGTCACAGCAGCACAGAGGATGTCAGGAGAGGAGGGTGCTGGTCTATAGGGGAGTCACAGCAGCACAGAGGATGTCAGGAGAGGAGGGGGCTGATCTTTAGGGGAGGTCCGAGCAGCACAGAGGATGTCAGGAGAGGAGGGTGCTGATCTATAGGGGAGGTCCCAGCAGCACAGAGGATGTCAGGAGAAGAGGGTGCTGGTCTTATAGGGAAGGTCGCAGCGCCCAGCAGCAAAGAGGATGTCAGGAGAGGAGGGTGCTGATCTATAGGGGAGATCCCAGCAGCACAGAGGATGTCAGGAGAGGAGGCTGCTAATCCTATAGGAGATTGTCCCACTTTATAGATGGTCTCCCTCTTCCCCCCCTTATAGATGGTCCCCCTCTTTCCCCCCTAATAGATAGTCCCCCTCTTTCGCCCCTTATAGATGGTCCCCCTCTTCCCCCCTTATAGATGGTCCCTCTTTCCCCCCTCTATAGATGGTCCCCCTCTTTCCCCCCTTATAGATGGTCCCCCTCTTTCCCCCCTTATAGATGGTCCCTCTTTCCCCCCCTCTATAGATGGTCCCCCTCTTTCCCCCCTTATAGATGGTCCCCCTCTGGCCCCCCTTATAGATGGTCTCCCTCTTTCCCCCCCTTATAGATGGTCCCCCTCTTTCCCCCCTTATAGATGGTCCCCCTCTCCCCCTCCCTTATAGATGGTCCCCCTCTTTCCCCCCTTATAGATGGTCTCCCTCTTTCCCCCCTTATAGATGGTCCCCCTCTGCCCCCTCCCTTATAGATGGTCCCCCTCTTTCCCCCCTTATAGATGGTCCCCCTCTGGCCCCCCTTATAGATGGTCTCCCTCTTTCCCCCCTTATAGATGGTCCCCCTCTTTCCCCCCTTATAGGTGATCCCCCTCTGGCCCCCCTTATAGATGGTTCCCCTCTTTCCCCCCTTATAGATGGTCCCCCCTCTTTCTCCCCTTTATAGATGTTCCCCCTCTTTCTCCCCTTTATAGATGGTCCCCCTCTTTCCCCCCTTTATAGATGCCCCCCCTCTTCTCCCCTTTATAGATGGTCCCCCTCTTTCTCCCCTTTATAGATGTTCCCCCTCTTCCCCCCCCCCCGTATAGATGGTCCCCCTCTTTCTCCCCTTTATAGATGCCCCCCCAGTCAGTAAATAATACAAAAATAACAAAATACAACTCACCTGATGTCCGTTCCCCCGTCGATCTTCTCTCCTTCTGCAGTCTCCGGCTCATGCGCGGCTGCCGGGGGTGTCCCGTCCTCTCCCCGGCAGCGTGCGCATCACACAGCTCCTAGTGCCGCCTGGGCCCTGACTTCCGGTACAGAGAGCGTCAGTACCGGAAGTCAGGGCCCCAGGCGTACAGGGAGCTGTGTGATGTGCGCGCTGTCGGGGAGAGGACGGGACACCCCCGGCAGCCGCGCATCAGCCGGAGACTCTTGTGACCGCAAGCGAAACAATGCTTGCGGTCACAAGAGTGCAGTGGCGGGGGGGAAGGGGGCCTCCCGGGCGGCATTATAATGTGGGCGGCGTGGCATGGGCCCCCCCGGAGCCTCGGGCCCCGGGCGGCCGCCCAAACCGCCCACATTATAATCCGCCACTGATTAGAACAACACAGTTGCTAAAAAAAAAATTGAGGTTAGAAGTAATCTGGAGGTGGTTACGGGCAATCTGGGGGTGTTAACTGGCTCTCTGGGGTGGTGATGGGAAATCTGGGGTGGTTACGGGCGGTCTGTGGCAATCTGGGGTGGTTACGAACAATGTGGGGGTGTTTACTCCCTATCTGCAGTGCTTATGGGCAATCTGGGGGTGTTTATTGACTATCTGGGGTGGTGATGGACAATCTGTGATGGTGATGGGTAATCTGGCGTGGTAGCGGGCAATCTAGGGTGGTTATGGGCAGTTTGTGGCAATCTGCGGTGGTTATGAGTAATCTGTGGCAATCTGGGGTGGTTACAGGCAATTTTGGGTGGTTACGGGCAATCTGGGGGTGTTTACTGGCTATCTAGGGTGGTTACAGGCAATCTGGGGGTGTTTACTTGCTATCTGGGGTGGATACGGGCTATCTGGGGTGGTGACGGGCAATGTGGGGTGGTTACGGGTAATCTGAGACGGTTACAGGTGATACGAGTGGTTACAGGTAAACTGGAGTGGTTATGGGTAATCTGGGGAGGTTACAGGTAATCTGAGCGGTTACAGGTAAACTGGAGTGGTTATGAGTAATCTGGGGTGGTTACAGGTAATCCGGGACACTTGTTTTTGGTGACAGGAGATAAAAAGTGCCGGCAGCATTTGAAACAAGCGATCAACGGTATATAGGATATACTGCTGATTGCTTGTAGCGGGACCACACCAGGTGGTCCCCCGATTATTGCCCCATGCTCTCTGACCACCTCCGGTGTTGGAGAGTATGGGGCTTTGATCATTTTTAGGAATCCATCACTGTGAACAGAGTCTGTTTAGTAATGGTGGTGGCCATCTTGGATCAGATGGCCGTCCGGGGAGGGTTAGTGACTGGCTCACTAGGGCCGGGGGGGGGGGGGAGTATGTATTCATCTCTTCTCACCCTGGATTTACGGTGAAAAGAGATTTAAGTGTTTAGCTGTGCCGGAAATGCCCGGGCCTTACCAGCGCCGCTGCACTATTCTATGCCATCGCCGTAAAAAGTTGATGGTAGCAGAATAGAGCCCATTAGTGACTGCTGTAAAAATCTGTATCAGCGGTCACTAATAACATGATAAATGTATTCACTGGGTCACTACGGTTACGGCTATACCAAATTTGTGTAGGTTTTTTTTTTTTTTTAACTATTACCACTTTGGCGCAATAGAAACTATATTCCTAACAAAAACCCTCAAAAACTGTCGCCACATTGCAAGATCTTATCGTTTGTGACAGAGCTGGTTTTGGGCTTATTTTTGCAGGAAGATCTGTAGTTTCTATTGATACCAAGTTTTGCATATATATATGACTTTTTGATCTCTTTTATGACGTATTTTCTAAAGCAGATTAAAAAAAATACAGCAATTTCGGTGCTGTTTTTTATTATTTTTATTACAGTGTGTGTCTTGCGATATAATTATTCATATAGTTTTGTAGATTGGGTCGTTACGGACGTGGCGATACCAAACATGTATAGGATTTGTGGTTTTGATCTGTTTTATGTAACGTTTTATTGTGTATAGGGAATGTAATGCATTTTTATTATTTAGGGGGGCTGTGGGGGGGTTATTGTGTCTTGGTGAACCTTTTTACAAGCTTTTTTTCACTTTTACACTATTGTACACTACTGTACACTAGTGTTAATACTGAACAGTGATCTTTGATCACTGATACAATACACTGCACTACTACTGTAAGTAGTCATGGTGGGCGGCTCCCCGCTCGTATCTAGTCACTGCGCTCTGCCTGTCAGCGCGCTCGGCGGGATTATTGACAGGCAGAGCGGCCAGTAACGGACCTCTCTGCCTGTCAATCATCCCCTCTAAACGCGCTGACAGGCAGAGCGCAGTGACTAGATACGAGTGGGGAGCCGCCCACCATGACTACTTCCCCACTCGTATCTAGTCACGAGCCGGGGAATAAAAGTCATTTTCTCCGTTATAAAGCACCTGCTGCGGCCGCGGCCGGTATGTGCCAGGGCCGCTCCAGGTGCTTTATACAATGCTCAAGGGAACCATATCAGCCCAAACGGGTTGATTGGTTCCCTTTAACAGGTTAGACTAACTGGAGCGGAGAATCCTCTGCTCGGGGTAGTTTTAGGGGGGATGCCCCGCTCTGCCGTCACGGGGGTGGGTGTGGGGGGGGGGGCAGGGCATTCCAATACATATGCCGTTAAAAGGCATATGTATCGGAATAAGTGATCAAAAAGTCACATATATGCAAACAAGGTAAGATCATGGCGCAAATGATACTTGACACTGCCCCATAGACGAAAGGATAAAAGCGTTATAAGCATGGTCATAGAGCAGTTTTAAGGAACAAATTTAGTTTTTTTTTAAAGATTAAAAATTTTTAAAAGCCAACAAATAAAATAAAAGTTATGCAAGTTGCACATCATTGTAATCGTACCAACTTGAGGAACATATATAACATGTCAGTTTTACCAAAGGGTGAATAGCATAAACATACCCCCCCCCCCCAAATAAAAAAAAAGGTGTTTTTTAATTTTAATTTCACCACACATATACGTTTTTTATGGTCTGGTAGAATACTTAAAAGATTATAAAGTAATCTTGTGGGTCTGTAGGTGAAAAAATACAAGTGCTGTGCCCTTTTAAACACGAAGAGGAAAAAATACAATAGTGCAAAAATGAAAATTGCCTCAGACCTTAAGGGGTTATAAAGGACACCTGCCTGGGCATAGTTCTACAATAATCCCTGAAATACCCCTTTAGGGTATAAACCCACACACCGTATATGCAGCAGATATGCAACAAATACGCAGCAGATTTGTTGGTACAGATTTGATGCTGTGTTCAGTTATTTAGATCTAATCTGCTGCGATTTTGCTGCGAGTTTGCTGCGAGTTTGCTGCGTATCGCAGCAGTAAATACGCTGCATATACGGTGTGTGGGTTTATACCCTTAGGGTGCGTGCACACTACGGAATTGCCGCGTATAACCCGCGGCGTATTCCATCGCTCGTCCCCGCACGCGGCGGCGCGCTTTTCCGCCGGTGCCATAGACACTGTTCTGTGCACGGGCGGATTCCGCGTTCCGTCGAAAGAATTGACATGTCAATTCTTTTGGCGGAACGCGGAATCCGCCCGTGCATAGAATAGTGTCTATGGCACGGACGGAAATGCGCGCCGCCGCGTGCGGAGACGAGCGACGGAATACGCCGCGGGTTATACGCGGCAATTCTGTAGTGTGCACGCACCCTTAAAGCTGAAAAAAAAAACCTCATCTACTCAACTCACTTGCTGGCTTTCTATATGGGGGATATAGAATTCAGGAAAACTGGTAACTGATGATGATTACTATGAGCTCATACATAATCAGTTAATGCTACCAACACTAATCTGGAGGCTACAAACATCTAATATAAAAATAGAAAAAAATAAGAAAAATACACTGTATAACGCTTCGCAACCATGGTAACGCTTTCGCCAATCGGTTTACGGCAGCTCCACAACACTGTCGCGCAGACACACAAGCACACGAGTTTGCCGGACAATCGCGCATGCGCTCTGTACCTACTGCGTGAACGCGCTTGTGGATCACGTGACAGGCGATTCACATTCGTCAACGCGCAGGCGCAGATTTTGAAAGCTGGCGGGCTCGGGCGTAACGGAGAGGCGTGTTGTTGTGCGCTGATAACGGGATTGTCGCCGTTCTGACTGATCTATAGCGAACATGACGATGGACAAGAATGGTCTCCAAATCAAAGAGGCTTTTGACCTGGCACAGAAGGCGCATCAGAATCTCGCCAAGCTGGTGTCAGCCCTGAGGGTCACTTATGACAAGGTGGGTGCATGCAGCAGGGATTATGGGGTATTGATGGGCACTGAGGCGCCATTCACACGTCAGTGTATAGCGGCAGCTCCTGTCACTCTGCCTGTTGTAAATTATTCGTTATGTTAGTAAGTTGCCTGGCCTGGTAATTCTTGAGTCTGGCCAGCAGGTGGCGTAAGCGTCCAGAAGTGTAGTAGGCAGCAGCAGCGCTGTAGTCAGTAATGGCCTGTATATCCTATCACTATACTGATAGTAAGCTGGGCTCTTATGGGAGCTCCGAGGGCCAAATGTCTCAACACAAATGCAAAGTTAATAAAAATGTAATAAAACAGCGTTAAGATGGCTATTTGCTATCTGGAGTGGTAATGTAGGGCCCATATAGATGATATAAATGTGAAAGAAAACAGTAAAGGTGTAACAATGAAAACTTATTCTTTCCCAATCCTTTAAATTGTTAAATGAGCCAGACAAAGTGCGTTAAATGTGAGGACGTTGCTCTGTTCTGTGGAATGCACCTGTCTGTGCATCTGTAACCTGTAAGAAAGTATCCTGTCATTCATAGCGGAGTGCCGCTGTGTTATCTACATTTTTGGGGTTTTTAAAGGGGTTGTTCCCATCTCAACTAACATAGTAGTAGGGACTACTATCACACTGATGATGATTTCTGCAATCAGAGGGGGTGTGAAAATAAAAAACAGAATCCCAGTGTATAGGCTACCATCGTAATGGTCATCTCACTGGTAAATTGGCAACAAAGTCATGGGAAGGGTGACCAAAATGAATAGGTTAAAGGGGTAGTGAGGTCTAAGACATTTTTTTTTCACTAAATAACACACATTACAGATTTACACAACATTGTAATGTGTGTTATTTAAAGGGGTAGTGCGGCAGTAAAGAATTATTCACAGAATAACACACATTACAAAGTTATACAACTTTGTAATGTATGTTATGTCTGTGAATAGCCCCCTTCCCGTGTACTCGGAAGTGTGGTGCGCTATACTCACCTGTCACGTGCCAACACCCGTCTCCGATCTTCATTCAGTGACGTCTTCTTCGGGCAGCCGGCGAACAGCTCCGTCTGTTCCAAATGCCGGCCGCCCTCTGCAGCGTCATCCGATGCTCAGCCAATCGCGGCTGAGCACAGTTGTGGGGGGGACGGGCAGCAGCAACTCGGGCGTCCGTCCGAAGATGACGTTTGGCACAAAATGGCGGACGGCCCTCGACACGGATCAGGTAATGTATAATGCACCACACTTCCGGGTAAACGGGTAGGGGGGGTGGGACATAGGGAAGGGGGCGATTCACAGACATAACATACATTACAGAGTTGTATAACTTTGTAATGTGTGTTATTCTGTGAATAATTTTTTACCGCAGCACCACCCCTTTAAGTGAATGGCCCCCTTCCTGTTATGCTCAGACAATCGCAGCTGAGCATTTCATGACGTGCTGGAGGGGGGCCGGAGCAGGCAGGCCGGCCTTCTTAAGATCACCTGATCGTCCCAAGATGGCGGTCGAGAGTGAGTACGTAAGCAGCGCTGTGGAGTTGGTAAGCCGCAGCTCCGACTCCAACTCCGACTCTGAATTTTAGCAGGACCGACTCCTCCTCCTTCATAAATGGCCAGTCATATACTAGGGGAGTTATTTATCACACTGGCTCAGCGGCTTCTCCCTAATGTCCTACATGATCCGGGGGCGACTTCTGAGGGAATAAGGAAACATATAAAGCAGCTTCTCCTGTGTGTGCAGTGGATGCAGCCAGTCTCCAGCCTCCATGTCCTGAACAACTCAGAACTGGACTAGATGGAGCAGGTGGTCTTTTCCTGCTGACAATCTTCTTTGTTTCTAACTAAATATTCACCATACACACAGAAACACTGCTAACACTGCCAGATACCTGTAATATAGAGGTCAGCCATAGTGATAGAGAGAGGAGTCACACATAGTGATATAGAAGGTCACTGTGGGGGCACGCAATAACAAACACACGCACACATACACATAGCCTGCTGCAGCCATAGAAAACACATACACATACAGCCTGCTGCAGCCATAGCACACGCACGTGCACACACACACACACACACCTTGCTGCAGCCATAGTGCACACCTCACACACACACACACACACACAGCCTGCTGCAGCCATAGTGCACACCTCACACACACACACACACACAGCCTGCTCCAGCCATAGCACATGCACACACACATAGTGTGCACATACCCACAGCTTGCTGCAGCCATAGCACACATACACACAGCCTGCTGCAGCCATAGCGCACACACACAGCCTGCTGCAGCCATAGCGCACACACACAGCCTGCTGCAGCCATAGCGCACACACACAGCCTGCTGCAGCCATAGCGCACACACACAGCCTGCTGCAGCCATAGCGCACACACACAGCCTGCTGCAGCCATAGCGCACACACACAGCCTGCTGCAGCCATAGCGCACACACACAGCCTGCTGCAGCCATAGCGCACACACACAGCCTGCTGCAGCCATAGCGCACACACACAGCCTGCTGCAGCCATAGCGCGCACACACACAGCCTGCTGCAGCCATAGCGCGCACACACACAGCCTGCTGCAGCCATAGCGCGCACACACACAGCCTGCTGCAGCCATAGCGCGCACACACACAGCCTGCTGCAGCCATAGCGCGCACACACACAGCCTGCTGCAGCCATAGCGCGCACACACACAGCCTGCTGCAGCCATAGCGCGCACACACACAGCCTGCTGCAGCCATAGCGCGCACACACACAGCCTGCTGCAGCCATAGCGCGCACACACACAGCCTGCTGCAGCCATAGCGCGCACACACACAGCCTGCTGCAGCCATAGCGCGCACACACACAGCCTGCTGCAGCCATAGCGCGCACACACACAGCCTGCTGCAGCCATAGCGCGCACACACACAGCCTGCTGCAGCCATAGCGCGCACACACACAGCCTGCTGCAGCCATAGCGCGCACACACACAGCCTGCTGCAGCCATAGCGCGCACACACACAGCCTGCTGCAGCCATAGCGCGCACACACACAGCCTGCTGCAGCCATAGCGCGCACACACACAGCCTGCTGCAGCCATAGCGCGCACACACACAGCCTGCTGCAGCCATAGCGCGCACACACACAGCCTGCTGCAGCCATAGCACACTGAAGAAAAACACACAATCTTCTCCCAGAGGGAAAAACACCACACTGTGGACAGAGGTTACTGCTACACTACTTATGTCTTCTCCTCCTCATCTATATTACACAGGATATCTTCATATTACACTGCTGCTCATATACAGTCATCCAGCATCCAGGAAGAGAACAGCACAGGTCTCCCCCCACACAATGGACTCTTCCTGCTCAGAAACAAACTGCCAAATAGTGACCGACAACTTTTCCATGACCCCCCTTATGTAATAGTGCCAGTGTCCTATTACTGATATATTCCCTGACCCCCCCTTATGTAATAGGGCCAGTGTCGTATTACTGATATATTCCCCGACCACCCTTATGTAATAGGGACAGTGTCGCATTAGAATGTTGCTCATAATATATATTCAAGAGCAAAACTTGTAAAATTCATATCAAAATTCAATTCTACATTTTTAAAAGATTTTTTTTAAAGTTGGAGTCGGTACATTTTTTTCCGACTCCAGCCAAAACCAGCTCCGACTCCAGCCAAAGCTAGCTCCCACTCCACGACTCCGACTCCACAGCCCTGTCCGTAAGTATACAGCATCACACTTCTGGGTCCACGGTTGGGGGGGAAACACGGGGAAAGGGGCCCCTTTACTTAAATAAAACACCTTACAATGTTGTATAAATTTTTTAATGTGTGTTATTTAGTGAAGAAAATGTCTTAGACCCCACTACCCCTTTGATGCAAACTTTCAAAAATGTATTCATTTTATAAATCCCTTAGAAATGTGTAGGATGCGTTTGTGATCAGATTTTTGGCAGCCGACTCTGTAACCTGAATGGAGCTATGATAGGGCACCCATAAAGCCTTATAACTGTATAATGCAGTTATTCACTACCATTTCCTTATTTCAGATGGAAGATAAGTCCATTTTCCTGGAGGAATTCATTCATTACCTAAAGTACCCTCTAATAGTCTACAGGAGGGAACCGGCTGTGGAAAGAGTGATGGATTTTGTGGCCAAGTTTGTAACCTCGTTTCACAGCAGTGACAGCGAGGAAGAGGATGAAATGGATGAAGAAAACTCGCCTGTGAATTACCTCTTTAACTTCCTCCTGCAGGTAGGTGTGAACTGCGCTGTGCAGCTCTGCATCTGGATGCCGTTAATAGAAAATTTAGCTAGTGCTGCCCGAGTATAAGGTTTTGTCTTTGTGTGTTCACTGGATTTTTTGCTGGAATGCCCAAGAGGTCAATTATGTTTAAAGGAAAACTGATAACAGTCCTATACACTCCGACTGTTACACATTGTTTTTAAAGGGGTCATCCGTCTGGTCCCCCTAGTCTCCAGCTGATTCCTGGTGAGATGGGACTTGAGATGTGACATCTCAGGCCCGCTCAGCCATTCAGCAAAAGAGGTGGGTCACCGCTACAGCCGCTGAATGACTGAGCGGGCCTGCCGGCGTCACATCTCAAGTACCATTTCAGACCAGTAATCATCCGGAGACTGGGGAAACCAGAGCAGCTGGATGAGGGCATCAGGAAGGTAAGTAGATGTGATTGTTTTCATTCACCCCTTTTTGGCAATTGTGAAAAAAAAAAAATAGGTCCCAGATGGAGTACCCCTTTAACATAAATTCCTAATAGCAAAACTTGCAGGAGATGGAGTCACAGGGCTCTATGGCATAAACATAAATAAACAAAATTGTCAGTTTTATTGCCAGGAAGAGAGACCTAAAGATGTTTACCTGATCCAACTCTGGAGCAGCAAGCTACAATTGTCCATGCAAGAAATGTTCTAAATCCAGGTTAAGGAGTACTCCGGCAATTTGTTTTTTCTAAGCCCAATTAATACACATTACAAAGTTAAATAGCTTATTAACACCCATTACAAAGTTATCTGGCCTTGGGCCTTATTTACCATTATTGGAAATGATAGCCTAACTGGAAACTATTGGTTTTAAATGGATGATTTCTTTGAACTAGTGTAGTAGAAGAACGAGGCCATTTCCACTAGCAAACAAATTTCAGCTCTTTCCAAGGCCCCTACAAAGTGAGGCGGTCATTTCAAACAACTTTGCAGCTTGTAGTACAAGCGATTTATAAGAAACTCTTTAAGGGTACAAACCCACTTGGCGGGTCTGCAGCGAGTCTCCATGCTGCGTTTTTGCAGCGAGACTCGCTGCAGATCCCGGCCCTATACTTTTAATGTTAGACAAACACGCAGCAGGGATGCTGCGGGGGGGGGGGGCGATCGAGCGGCCGGGGCTGCGGGGGGGGGGGGGGGGCTTGTGTGCGATCGGGGCTGCGGGGGGGCGTGTGTGCGATCGGGGCTGCGGGGGGGCGTGTGTGCGATCGGGGCTGCGGGGGGGCGTGCGATCGGGTGGCCGGGGCTGCGGGGGGGGCGTGTGTGCGATCGGGGCTGCGGGGGGGCGTGTGTGCGATCGGGGCTGCGGGGGGGCGTGTGTGCGATCGGGGCTGCGGGCGGCCGGGGCTGCGGGGGGGGGGGGGGCATCGGGCGGCCGGGGCTGCGGGCGGCTGGCTGGAGCATATACTTCACCTGGTCCCCGCTTCGGCTTGCTGAAGACATCGGGAACCGCCGGAGCCGGGATCAGGTGAAGTATCAGCTCCGGCGGCCGGGGGGTTAATGGGGTGGGCTGCAGACAAACTCGCAGCAGGGATGTACATCCCTGCTGCGTGTTTGTCTGCCATTAAAAGTATAGGGCCGGGATCTGCAGCGAGTCTCGCTGCAAAAACGCAGCATGGAGACTCACTGCAGATCCGGCAAGTGGGTTTGTAACCTAAGGGTACAAACACACATAAAGTATCCGCAGCGGATTTCTCGCTGTGAATTTGCAGCAAAATCCGCTGTGGATACTTGCCCGTTCACTTCAACGGGCTGACATACTCGCAGCTGGATTGTCATCCCACTGCGAGTATGTCAAACTCTGTGCCATTACCCCTGCCGCTCAGGAACATATTGTACCGGGTCCCAGCTCCTGCTTGCTTCGGGGGCTAACAGCGTCTCCCGGCAGTCAGCCAATCAGTGCGCTGCCTGGTTTGCTGTGTCCATTATAACCTATGGAGGGGAAAGGGCTCAAGATGAGATGAGTGAGCAGGAAGAGGAGAGAACCAGCCCTGCAGTTTGGAAACCTATCTTTATACATCGTCCACATGACAGCACCACATGGAGGATGTCACCCTTGACCTAACAGGAACAGGAAATACAGAGAGAGGTTAAAAGGGCACTTCCCCAATCCCACCTCAGTGTTTTTCCTGTTCCTGTCAGGATCAGATGGAATACAGAGGTTACCTGTGATCCTTCCAGGTCATGGGTCGGGACGATAGCCTCAGGAGGTGGTCCGGAGTGTTCCTCTGTTTCCCTCCAAGGTCCGGTCATGGCTCAGTGAGGGGTCCCTTGTGGATCCCTTGTGGTCCCAGTCTCCCTGCGGCGCTCAAAGCGGGCTGATGCAGGGAGACGATCCAGATTGCCGCTTTCCCTCGCGCGCCGCGGTGCGCCTGGGCCTACGCGCGCGGCGGATGTGACGTGCGGATGACGTCAGACGCCGGCGCACGCTTCCCCGCATGGATTGCCGGGAGTGCGGCATGATGTCTTTTGGCGCCAAATTCAAAACTCCTATCGGAGGCGACCCGGAAGTTCGGCGGTAGCGTCAGGTGACGCCAAATTCAGCTGGACAAAGCAGTATTTAATGGTAAGATGTACCAGTTTAGCTCTCTCTCCTTGCCACCATGGATTCTCCTGCTGCTACAGGAGAGGCTGCTGAGTCTACTGCTACTGCCGGCTCTGTGAGTTAACCCCTGGGGTCTCCTTTTACATAGGAAAAGCAATCCTTTTATGCTGATTCCTTTCCCTATAATTGTTTCTTTGGCTCTCTGCTCTCTCTTAGGGAGAAAAAGAGACACAAAAGAAGCCAAAAAGTAGAAGATGTGTGGGCTGTAATGATAAGATACCTGATGATTATGCAAAACAACTATGTAAAGTGTGCTACAATAAGCTGCATCCCTCCTCACGTGTATCCATCTCAGAGGAACTGCGCAAGGTTATCCGTCAGGAGATAAAATCTATATCTAAATCAACCCCCTCTACCACTGCTTCTACTTCCGCTTCTGCTACCCCTCCCCCTGCTCCTCCACCCAAAAAGCGCAAATATGTTATATCAGATTCTGAGTCTGAGGAAGAGAAGGAAGCTTCTGAAGAGGGTGAAATTCCTGCTGATCCCACTCCTAAGGAATCTGGGAAGTTTTACTTCTCCTCTGAGGACTCAGAGAACCTAATTAGAGCCATAAGAAGTGTTATGGGTATTGATGATTCTGAACAGCCTGTATCTATTCAGGATGCTATGTTCGGAGGCCTTAAACCCAAGAAAAAGAAAGTTTTTCCCATTCATGATAATATCAAAGATCTTATTAAAACAGAGTGGAAGGAGCCTGAAAAAAGACTGTTTGTACCTAAAGAATTTAGTAACAGACTAATTTTTGATGAAAAGGATACTGAAACATGGGCTAATATCCCTAAAGTCGACTTTCAAGTATCCAAGATATTAAAAAAGACATTGCTTCCTTTTGAAGATGCCTCTCAGCTAAAGGATGCAATGGATAGAAAAATGGAGGGACTACTGAGGAAGTCCTGGGAAGCCTCTGCAGCTATTATTAATCCTAACATAGCTGCTACAAATATATCTAGGGCGCTCTTCATATGGTTGGAGCAGTTAGAAGCACACCTGGGAGGTACTACCTCGAGGGAAGAGATCCTTAAATCTATTCCTATGCTGAAGTTGGCAACAGGTTTTTTGGCAGATGCTTCTGCCGAATCAGTCAGGATGGCCGCCAAATCAGCTGCCCTCTCAAATGCAACCAGAAGAGCCCTTTGGTTAAAGAATTGGCAGGGTGATGCAACGTCTAAAATAAAACTGTGTCAAATTCCTTTTGAAGGTGATCTACTCTTTGGCTCTTTCCTTGAGGAGATCTTGGATAAGGCGGCTGATAAGAAAAAGGATTTCCCTACACCCAAACAAGAGAAAGGTAAGAAACCTTTTCGTCACTATACACAGTACACCCACAGAAGGGACGAGTTTAAAGGTAAAGGCAAAGGAGGAAGATGGGCCTACCCAAAAGGAGGACGCGGCAAGGGATTCCTCCTTAATCCCTCTTCTGAGGGAAAAAACAAGTGACCGCTCCAGAGTGGGGGGAAGGCTATCTTTATTCCACAGTCAATGGGAGAAGATAACAAACAACCAGTTCATCTTAAACATCCTGAACAGTGGGTACTTAATAGACTTCTCCTCCCTTCCCCCAAAAAAATTCTGTATAACCCACTTCTATTCAAAACTAATGATGGATTGTGTGATGAAGGGGGTTCGGGATCTGCTACTATTAGGAGCAATCATCCCTGTTCCCCAGGAGGAAATCGGTTTGGGTCATTACTCAACCCTTTTCCTAGTCCCGAAACCCAATGGGACTTACAGGACAATAGTCAATCTCAGACCTCTAAACCGATCTATCAAACACAAGAAATTCAAGATGGAGACAGTGAAAACTACCATTCCCCTCATCCATCAGGGGGCATCACTAGCAACCTTAGACTTGAAAGATGCTTACTTCCACATACCCATTCACCCTGCGCATCAGAAATACCTCAGATTCGCAGTTCAGACACAGCATCAACTAGTCCACTACCAATTTCAAGCCCTACCGTTCGGAATCTCATCGGCCCCATGGCTATTCACAAAGATTATGTTGGAAGTAGTAGCCTATCTAAGGAAACAGGAGATAACTATCGTTCCATATCTGGACGATCTCCTGCTAGTCGCTCCATCTCCATCTATCCTATCTGTACAGATTCAGATAACTATTTCTATCCTACAGGATCTCGGCTGGATAATAAACCTGGACAAATCAGATTTAACACCAGCCTGCAGGAAGAAATTCCTGGGAATGATCCTGGATTCACACCTGCAGAAAACTTTCCTGCCTCAAGACAAGGTGAATATGTTAATGACAAACATTGCCTCCTTCAGGAAGAAAAAATCCACCACAATCCGGAAGGCCATGTCGCTCTTGGGTTCTATGACCGCAACCATCCCAGCGGTACCTTGGTGCCAACACCATGTTCGCATCCTACAGGGCGATATACTTCATGTGTGGAACAGATCCCCCTTAACATTGGACAAACGTATGACGATTTCACAAAAAGTGAAGATTTCGCTCCTCTGGTGGCTGAAGGAGTCCAATCTACAGAAAGGTTGCCCTTGGATTCTGGATCCAGTAGTTATGGTGACCACGGATGCCAGCCAATCAGGTTGGGGTGCTCACATTCAGGGCTTTCATTTTCAGGGTCGTTGGTCGGAAGAAATCAGTGCCCAGTCCTCCAACTTTCGAGAGCTGGCTGCAGTCTGGGAGTCTCTGAAGATGGCGGAATACCTGCTCCTCAACAACCATATAAAGGTCTATTCGGACAACTCGACGGTGGTAGCATATCTTCGCCACCAAGGAGGGACAAGATGCAAACTTCTGCAGCTGTTATCCAGAAAAATCTTCTCTTGGGCAGAAGGCAAGGTGAGATCTATCTCAGCAGTCCATCTAAGGGGAGTGGACAACAAATTGGCAGACTTTTTAAGTCGCAAAATAATACACCCTGGGGAATGGGAACTCAGTTCCCAGATCTTCTATCAACTTGCAGACAGATGGGGTTTTCCACAGGTGGACCTGTTCGCCTCAAAATCCAACAGGAAGACAGGAAAATTCTTCAGCCTGAACCCTCGGGATTATCCAACAGGATTGGATGCTCTCCAACAAGACTGGAATTTTCATCTGGCTTATGCGTTTCCTCCTCTACCTCTCATCCCGAGAGCTCTACAAAAGATACGCTCCAGCAATACCACGGTGATCTTCATAGCTCCCCACTGGCCAAAGAGGAGTTGGTTCAGTCTCCTATCCTCCATGTCAATTCAAGATCCCTTTCCTCTTCCTCTCAGAGCAGATCTCCTATCCCAGGGACCTCTTCATCATCCGGACCTACAAAACCTCCATTTAACTGCCTGGCTACTGAAAGGTCCATCCTCACAGCCAGAGGTTTGTCCTCTAGAGTAGTAAATACTCTTCTGAAAAGTAAAAAAGAAATAACATCTGCCATATACCTTAAACAATGGAAGAAGTTTTGCTCCTGGTGTGGAGATCCGCCACCGGATTTGACACAACCAGATATTCCTAAAATATTGGACTTTCTACAAGCTGGATTAGACAAGGGTCTCTCCTTAAGTACTTTGAAGGTTCAGGTCTCGGCTTTAGGATGCATTTATGATACCAGAATTGCAGAGCATCAGTGGATCAAAAGATTCTTCAGGGCAGTATCCAGAATCAGGCCGAAGATAAAAAATCTAACAGCCCCTTGGGACTTGAATACTGTTCTTTTGGGTCTCTCAGACAGACCATTTGAGCCCTTACATGAGATCTCTTTAAAACTACTTACCATCAAAACCGCTTTTCTTATTGCTATAACAACAGCAAGGAGGGTAGGAGAGATTCAAGCCTTATCTATTATGCAACCCTACTGTACCATTCTAGATGACAAAATAGTATTTAAATTAAATCCTGTTTTTCTACCAAAAGTTGTGACCAATTTTCATAGGATATTATTATTCCTTCATTCTGTGACAATCCGAAAAATGAGAAGGAAGAGTCATTTCATCACCTGGACGTAAGACGTGCTATTCTTCAGTACCTGGAAACCACAAAACCGTGGAGGAAAGATGAAAATCTGTTGGTCCAATTTCAAGGCCCTAACAAAGGTAAAAAGGCCTCCAAAGGTTCTATAGCCCGTTGGATCAAGACTGCCATCTGTGAATCTTACTCGGCCAGAGGGAAAGAAGCTCCATCAGGTCTCAAAGCTCATTCTACCAGAGCCACTGCAGTCTCCTGGGCAGCCAAATCAGCAGCCTCTCTTGAACAAATTTGCAAGGCTGCTACCTGGTCCTCGCCTCATACCTTCTTCAGGCATTACCGGCTGGATGTGGGTACTTCCCAAGACATGGCTTTCGGGAGAAAGGTGCTACACGCTGTGGTCCCGCCCTGAAAGTCTAAGTTGGTATGTCTCCATGTGGTGCTGTCATGTGGACGATGTATAAAGCAAGAATTACTCACCGATAATTCACTTTTTATGAGTCCATCATGACAGCACCCTTAGATTTCCCTCCCTATGTGTTGTTGATCCTATGGTTTCGTTATAATAACACTGAGGTGGGATTGGGGAAGTGCCCTTTTAACCTCTCTCTGTATTTCCTGTTCCTGTTAGGTCAAGGGTGACATCCTCCATGTGGTGCTGTCATGATGGACTCATAAAAAGTGAATTATCGGTGAGTAATAATTCTTGCTTTACGTTACTTCTCTGCTACAGATAAGGAGGGGGGCAGCCTTGTGAATACAGAAGGAAGATTTTTTACAGAGTTGCTTAACCCCTTAGTGTCCCATGACGTATCTGGTATGTTATTGTGCCGCTGGGGGAGGTCAGAGTTGGTCGCACCGTGACCTCGCTCTGAATGGCACCACTTGCCATGTTGGCTGATTGAGCATTTAGGTGCAGCTGTCAGAACTGCATTTAAATGCTCTCCAAAGACCACCCCTGGTGTCTAGTGGATGGATTGCCACCTCATATATGGTATCGCCATGTGCGAAATCACACAAACTATTAAATAATGGTATTCCTGATCTGCTGTGGTAAATGCCAAAGTGCAAATATCAGATTTTTGGTCGCATAAAATTCAGAAAAATTGTAATAAAAAGTGATCAAAAAGTCGCATATATGATAGAAAGTACAGATCATGACAGAAAAAAAAATGACAACTCACACAGCCCTATAGAACAAAGGATAAAAGTGTTATAAGGATGGTAATTTTAATCATATCTATTTTTTTTCAAAAGGTTTTAATTTTTTAAGAGCAGTGAGGTAAAAGAAAATATGTACAAGTTACATATTGTTGTAATCGTGCTGGCTCGAGGAACATAGAAAATATGGCAAATGGCGTAAACACGACCCCCACCCCAAAAAAAAAAAAAAAATTGCCCTTTTTTTTAATTAAATTAGTACACATTTTTTCCCGCTTTGCTGCATATATGTAAATATTAAGTCTGTAAGTACAATTTTTGCCTCAAAAAATAAGGACTCATCTGGGTCTTTAGGTGAAAAATACAAGTGCTGTGGCCTTTTAAACACGAGGAAGAAAAAGCAAAAGTAAAGGGGGGTTAGAAATTGCTTTTACTAATGATTTCAGCAAAGTTGTTTGAAATGACAGCTATACTTTAAGGCCGTGTTCACACATTGTATTCAAGCATTAAACAGTCGTTGTTGCAGGTTGCAACAACGGTCGTTTAATGACATTGAGCAATTACATTACAGTGTATGGAATCATGGCCATAGGATATACACTCTGTATACGCTACGACCGTGGTTCTCTGCGGCCGCACAAAATGGACTGACAGGTTTATTTTGTGCGCCCACTATTCAGTGAACAGCGGCCATACAAGATAGCCTGTACTCACAGTGTAAAGTATGGCTCCCGGCTGTACTTTACATTGTGGGCTATGGCAATTTGGAGCGCGGGCACACCTGATTGCTATGGACATTGGCCACAGTCTGATGACCTGAACTAACAGTATCACAGATCACTATGATTACAATAGATCAGGTCATTTAAAGGGGTACTCACAGTGTAAAGTATGGCTCCCGGCTGTACTTTACATTGTGGGCTATGGCAATTTGGAGCGCGGGCACACCTGATTGCTATGGACATTGGCCACAGTCTGATGACCTGAACTAACAGTATCACAGATCACTATGATTACAATAGATCAGGTCATTTAAAGGGGTACTATCAGCAGGGTAGGACCGCCCTCAGTGCTGCTAATGACTAGGATTTCCCAACAAACCGCACGGGAACAGCGTCCTCAGCGCCCGTGCAAACTAGAGAGCTGTCATCAGGTTATATTTGTATAACCTGCTGATATTCCCCTTTAACCTGCAGCTAGTTATATTACACTCCTGTGAAACTGGATTAATAAGAGAAAACTGGTCATCTACCTCTTCCAGTGTATAGTCCAACACTTCATGATGTCCTTCCAATTTAAAGTAGGCCAGGGATTTCTGCTAATAGTTAATAACAGAGAGCAACAGTTTATATATTCACTGCGTACCACCCTGTAATAATGGACGATAACAGAACAACAATGAGCGAGTGTTGTATACACTGCCCAAGGTCAAGATTGTTACAGAATATTCCCAAATTTTGGGGCTATACAGGACAGGCTGTAATCCTAGCTGATAACAGAGGACAAGAGTTAGCAAGTGCTGTATACAGCAAGGTCAGGACTATTATTTAAACCTCCTTAGGCCCCCAGTGTACGTATGTGGCAAATGTGGAGTTAAATGGTTACTGCATTTAGATGCCTATAAAGGGCAGATCCTTAGGTGGTTTTTGATTTTGTATGTATTACCTGAGGCATTACTATGTCTGGGCCCCTTAGAATACTTAGCAAATCCTCATTCCACATGGAACTGCAAATGTAACCTGGAACAGAAAAAAAAAACAATTGCCAATTTTCGGTCACACCACATACTGGAACATAAAAACTACAGGTCATGATGTAAAAACATGATCCTTCACACAGCTGCGTTTGCTCCATGTGGCTGCTGTAAAGCATATCTCTAAGTGCTGTTACCAGCTCAGCCAAGATGGACACTTCCATAATTGTTTATTTTTCTACAGTCAGAAAATAAAAAAAAGATTAGAAAGAAATAATCAGTGTCTGGTATGAATAGTTAAAAAATTCCTGGTGTTATACGACTATGAACACTAGATGGCGATGATGTCCTAAGAAAGGCATACAGAAAAATGAGGTCTGGAAAGGTATATATGAATTTGTACAATCAATGTATATAATGTTTTTTTTCTTTTCTATTTATTTTATACTTTATTTTACCTTTTTGACTGTATTACAGCTTAGATTTTCTGTTTTTTTTTTTTTTTTCATCTTTCAGTCTCATGTTGCCAACAGCAATGCAGTGAGGTTTCGAGTGTGCCAGCTCATCTATAAGCTGTTGGTAAACCTGCCGGAAAATGCTCTGATTGACGATGATTTGTTTGATAAGATCCATGACGCCATGCTTATTCGCATAACAGACCGAGTGCCCAATGTGCGGATCCAGGCGGTACTGGCTCTGGCCAGGCTTCAGGACCCGAGTGATGTGGACTGCCCAGTTACCACGGGTAAGACTGAAATGATGGCATCAGATAATAATACCAATGTTTGATTGAGCCAAGTGGTAATTCCCACCATGGACAATTCAGACATATGTGCAGGATACCATACAAGTGTCCAAGTGAAAATGGGGGAACCACATCCTGTAGATATGCCTTACATGTCCAAGGTGGAAACAGCCCATGAATCCTTGGCTGGACCTTCACCTCTGCGTACCTAGAAGCAGAGATAAAGCATGCACCAGTAATAGTTGTATGTAATGTTGTATCCCTGTGGAAGTCCCTATTGGCTCATTGCCTTTGCTTTCTTTTATAGCTTACATGCATCTGTTGGAAAATGATCTCAACGCAGAAGTGCGTAGGGCGGTGTTGTCTTGTATCGCTCCATCTGCCAGGACTTTGCCAAAGATTGTCGGCAGAACCATGGATGTGAAGGAACTTGTGAGGAAGCTTGCATATCAGGTACTGTAATAGTAGTAGTTGCTGTGTGTTTTGGTCTATGGATTCCACCTCCATTGTACAATAAGCATTTGTCATCTAACGTGTTCTCTCATATGCCTCTTATACAGGTTTTAGCAGAGAAGGTCCATTTACGAGCCCTAACAATTGCACAGAGAGTTAGCCTCCTGCAGCTAGGCCTGAATGACAGATCAGGTGAGGCCTCTGGGTATTGTATTGTGCTCTCAGATAGTTTTCTATTTGGTCGTCTACAGTAAAGTTCCTTGTATTACAGATGCTGTAAAGGAAGTCATGCAGAAGAAGCTCTTGCAGTCCTGGCTGAAGTACACCGAGGGGAATGTGCTGGAGCTGCTTCACCGTCTGGATGTGGAAAATTCTCCAGAAGTTGCGGTTTCTGCACTCAATTCCATGTTCTCTCTTTCCTCTGTCAGTGAACTTGTCGAGAAGTGTAAAAACATTGATGAAAGGTGAAAGATGGTTGAGGATTTTTTTTTTTTATTCCACTGTTTAAAGCGGTAGTAAAAAAAAAAAAATCTTTATAATCAACTGGTGCCTTCTATTTAAAGATCTTAAGACTTTCAGTACTTATAAGCTGCTGTATGTCCTGCAGGAAGTGGTGTAATTAGAGATGAGCATGCTTGAGTCCATCCGAACCCGATCGTTCGGCATTTGATTAGCGGTGGCTGCTGAAGTTGGCTAAAGCCCTAAGGCTATGTGGAAAACATGGATATAGTCATTGGCTATATCCATGTTTTCCAGACAACCTTAGAGCTTTATCCAACTTCAGCAGCCACCGCTAATCAAATGCCAAATGATCGGGTTCAGATGGACTCGAGCATGCTCGAGGTTAGCTCATCTCTAGGTGTAATCTTTTCTATGAGGTTTTCCATGTGGATTTGCTACTGCTTTGGACAGTTCCTGTCACAGACAGAAGCGGCAACAGAGCACTGTGTCAGACTGGAAAGAAGACACCACTTTCTGCAGGGCATACAGCAGCTGATAAGTACTGGAAGATATGAGATAGAAGTAAATTACAAATTTCTGCCACCAGTTGATTTGGAAGAATTTTTTTTTTGCTGAACTACCCCTTTTTAAGGGTTAATTTTCTTTTCCCCCCCCACATAAAAAGGTATTCACAGCTGTGAACACTACGCTTTTATAGCAGGTCATGGGATTTCTCAGTGATTTAAGAGAAGGACTGGTGAACCCATGTGACCATGCTCCTCCCTAGCTGTCTTCCATAGGCATGTGGAGGCACAATGAGAGGACGCTGAGGGGGGGCATGGTCACATCTTCCTTAATGCTTGGCCATACTATGGACTAGACCACCACAAACATGACTGGCCAGGACAGGGCGGCGGGGTGGTGGGGCTTCTCCTGTAGCGAAAACAGAACACAGCAAAAGGATTTGTATGTAGGCTTAATAGCACATCTTTACAGATACAGCGCTTTCATAAAATCTACGGCCAACCCCTACCAACTTACTGTTTTTCAGTGACAATGAGGATATTTAGTACAAAATTTATATATTCTTTTCAACGGAGCTTGCAGAAATATGTGGTTGACTTAAGGACAACCCCACGGCATGGAATGGTGGTCAAGCATTTCCATACCCCTTAAGGCACGAGGGACCACCATTCTCATGATCGTGGGTCTCCCAGCAGCTGGATTTCATCAATCCCATTGAGTAATAATCTTGTGGTAACCCTTTTTACCCTGTTAATGAGTAAAAAAATGTGTGTGGTGTGTTTTTATGGAGTGCACCTTATGATAAAAATGACAGGTTATTATACAGGGATTTCTCGTTTGTTCTTCATGGAGCAAACATGGAACATGCAAATGCAGACTTAGGCCATGTTCTCAGTTAGTAAGACACCGGTCATTCCGTGACCTGGCCGGGTTACGGAATGGCCGGTGTCAGAAAAGTTCATCTCGGCAGTACCGGCTGGATGATCTTTACTGCTGCTGAATTTGGATGAGCACGCTCCATTGTGTGAACTGACAGGTTCTCTGCGGCCGCCATTCATTGAATAGTGGCCACAGAAAACTGACATGTCAGGTACTTCCGGCGCCGCTAGGCATTCTGTCAAGAGTGTATACTATGTGTATACACTCTGGCCGGGAATCCTTTGACGGTACCACTACGTAAGTTCCGTAGTAATCACGGCAGTGGGAACATGGCCTTACTCAGTGCCCCATTCTTAAATCGATGCTGTGAAAATCTAAAAAAACAACAGCTTTAGAATGTAGGCTTGAAACAGTGAAAGAGGGCATGAAATTTAGAATAGACAGCTGGGTTTTTTGGCATTTTTATTATGTGTTTTTTGATAGGGTTCAGTTGGGTTATACCCATTTTAGTTTATCATAGAATTTAACAGTAGGTAAGCTGTTCTTGCCTCTTGATTTTTATATTGTTCTCATCATGAGAAAACTGAACCTAAGACTGATGTTCTCTTGCTCTCGCCTTCTTACAGGCCCGTGCTAGTTTTTTGCCATTTCTGAACTAGTTTTAGGTCTTCAAATCAGTTTTTTTTCTGCCTTAGGAAACTGATCCCCTTGGACTCGTTGAGTCCAGAAAATGTATTATATTGGAAAGCACTCTGTGAGTACTTCAAAGCAAAAGAAGATGAGGGGGAGGCTGCACTCGAGCAGATTTTACCCGAGCCGGCTGTGTATGTGGAGTATTTGCTGAGGTAACGGCATCTTGTCTGTTTTCTTCCTATTTTTTTTCGCATTCTTTCCACAGTCACATCGGTGGCTCCATCATCATTGTTATGCAGCTAATAAATAGTTTGAGCATAGCTTCTATATAATAGTAAAATATGTAGCTATGTAAAGGCAAGTCAACACTATTCAGTCGCTGGTATGATAATGTGCGGCTTCTGCCGAGGAAGAGATCCGCTCGGGTGCTTGTATTAAAAGAAAGGCCTGTGTGAGGCGGGTTATACACAGAATGGATCAGGTGGTAAGCGTAGGTGAATATTCATAAAAACCACACAATAAATACGGCTATTGTATGTACTTGTTTACATGCTATCTGAGGACAAAAACCTGCCATTTACTGCAGACGTTGGTTTACCTTCTTATGTATCAATACGGTTAGAGAATAATGGAGTGAACTCCACCTTATTTCAGTGCTCATCAGGGGCCACAGGGGGGTAAACCAAATAGCTGAAATTACTATTTAGTTACGTGTTAATTCTCCTTTTTTTTTTTTTTAACTGTTTATTTCTAACAAGTTTGTGGTTTTTTATACCAATGGTATTAATGAGCATATAAAACGGCAGGTTTATGACAAAGATCTTATACACATTTAGTGACAACCCAGGCTGTAGTCAAACTTCAGAGAAGAAGTGGGGTCAGCATCAAATAATACAGGGGCCATGGAAATGTTAATAATCAATGAACAAACATGAAAGCTGTCAGACATTTTGCGTCCATAAAGGTATGGAGCCGGAGCTTGGCTGGGGGATTTTAACCCCTGGACGTACATGTACGTCCTGGAAGTCTGTCACCAGACAACCAAGGACGTACATGTACATCCTGAGTGTCTATGGAGCTATGAAGCGCGCTCCGGAGCGGATAGCGCTTCATAGCAGGTGGGGGCTTGCTGCATTCAGCAGTCGGGCCCTCAAGGTTAATCACAGGCTGCAGCCTGTCATTAACCCCTTAAACTTTGTGATCGCAGCATTTAAGTGTAAGGGTGCCTTTACACACAGAGATTTATTTTACAGATTTTGGAAGCCAAAGCCAGGAATGGATTTGAAAAGAGGAGAAATCCCAATCTTTTCTTTATGACCTATTCTCTGCTTATAGTCCTTTCCTGGCTTTGGCTTCAAAAATCTGTCGGATAAATCTCTGTGTAAAGGCACCCTAAGTGACAGGAGCAGCTCCTGTCACTTACCAATTGGGACCCCCACAGTAAAAATGTTTTTAAAAATACACCTAAGCCCCTCAATAAAGATTAAAATCACCCCTTATCCCATTATATAAATAAAATATATATATAAATAAACATCATATATACTGTAGCACGCGTAATTGTCTGATCTATTAAAATATTACAATTGTCATCCTGTCTGGCGAACGACGTAAACTAAAAGAGTGGATTAGGCTTATTTTATTATTATTATTATTATTATTATTATTATTATTATTATTATTATTATTATTATTATTATTATTATTATTATTATTATTAGTAATAAATATATTATAAATAAAAATTGATCAAAGCGACCAAGTTACACAAATATGTTATTAATAAAAAGTAGAGATAATGGCGATCACTAGGACCATTTTATTAATAATTGCAAAAAAAAAAGGATTTAATAAAAAAAAAAAATATATAACATAAGAGAATCTGTATAAACCTGCATATGGTTGTGTTCGGACTGACGTATAGAATAATGGTATCACATCTTTTACCGTATAGTGAATTGGAACCCCCCCAAAAGTTACCATATTGCATTCTTTTATCCAATTTCACCAATTTATATTTTCATAAATAATATTTTGGGTGGTTCTGTCATATACTTTATGATAGAATGAAAGACGCCATTACAAAACACAACTACTCCTGTAAACAACAAGCACTCACATGGCCCTGTAGATAGAAAACTGAAAGTGCTAGAGCTCTTAGAAGGGGAGGAGGAAAAACAAAAACGCAAAAATTTTTAAATTTGCGGGGTCCACTGGGTCATTTTGGTTCTGGTCCTCAAAGGGTTAATCCGGTTAGTATTCACTGCTAATGGTAGAATGACATCTGAAAATGTAGACCGGAACCCCTGTTCAAAACACCTTCAGCCTGGGTCAGCCTGACCCAGACTTTTCAGACTGAAAAGATATGTGGCAGAGAACTCTGATCCTGGTTACATCTCCAACACACAGGAGAAACATTTTAAAAATAGTCGGCGCAATGGCTCTGATTTTTATTTTGTAGAATTTATGTAGCTCTAATTTACATTCTCTCTTTCCTACTTTCACACTGTAAAGGGGTTAGCCAACAAGACCCTCATCCCACTATCCACAAAATAGAAGATGAGTGTCTCATCAGTTAGGGTCTGTGGCTGGGCCCCAGTGATCAGCTGAAGAGGGGTGTACGTGTGTAATGCTGTTCTATTCAATTCTAGAGCCAAGTGAAGCTAGCAGACTGGCTAACAGTTTTCAACATCAGTCATATACTTTTTTGTATTTGTGTTGCTGCGTATTAAAGGCAATGACATCCCTGGTGCTCTAAATGGCAAACCGTCCCTGTAAAGGGTAGTCTGCAGCATTTTCCAGGGATATTCTTTATCCCTGCTCCCAGCAACAAGTGAGTAGGCATTGGGGCTGAGCAGTAGCGGCATGCAGTTATGCAGCACTTGAGTGTGAGTGGTTGGGAAATAGGTGGAGGCAGTGTGGCTGCATGTCACTACTGCTCTACCCCCATGCCTACTTACCAGTTATTGGGAGCAGGGATTAAAGGGGTATTTCTCTCAAACATACCTTTTGATATGTTGCTGCCCATGGTGAGACTAAGAATTCCTTTCATACATTCATTCACCCAGTTCTGAGGTGCTACTTTTTACTGAAGACACACAAATCTGTGTGTGAGCTTTTCTCTCTGTCTCCCCCTTCTCACCCTCCCTTCTGAGACAGCTGATGTAAACAAGTCTCTGACTGGCCTTATCTGCAACATAATAGCTTCTTTGTAATGCTGGGAGGGTTATTCTGAGGTCACGTTGCTAATGAACTCACAGTGATTAACCCTCCCAGCATTACAAAGAAGCTACAATGTTGCAAATAAAGCATGCCAGGGACTTGTTTACATCAGCTGTCTCAGAACGGAGGGTGAGGAGGGCGAGACAGAGAGAAAAGCTCACACACAGATTTTTGTATTTTCATCAGAAAGCAGCAGCTCAGAACTGAGTGAAGGAGACTGAATAGATAATACGAATGAAGGAATGAATTGTCAGTCTTACCATGGCCAGCAACATATCAAAAGTTATGCACAAGCCAAAAAGACAGAAATGGCTGCACATCGCACCCATGGCTGACACGAAAGCTTATTCAGCTACATTTAAAACCAACATCAGAAGTTAGTATATATTTTGGCCAAACCATATTGCCTCATGTACCACGTGCAGGTCTTCTGATACACATGAGTCCCTAACCATAAAACATCACTGTGCCGGTCAGCGACCACAATCCCCGCAAGACGTGTGCAAGCAGAGAAGGGGGGCCACGGAATGGCCCTGCAACCCCATTGTCACAGGACCAAACCCTAAAGGGCCCCCCCGAACCCCGCAGGCGGAAAAAGTGGTTGCCAAGCAACACAAGTGTGAACAAGCTCTTAACTCTCTCTCCATTCCTCTGCAGGTAGAATGGGAGAGTACTAGGAGATCCTCCTCTTATGTACACAGGTGCTTCCTGCTAATTTGGATCACATGGGTCTTACAAAGCACGAGTGCTAGCCACAATGAAAAAAGGGACAGAATACATAAAATATGCACAAGCCAAAAAGACAGAAATGGCTGCACATCGCACCCATGGCTGACACGAAAGCTTTTTCAGCTACATTTAAAACCAACATCAGAAGTTAGTATATAATTTGGCCAAATCTTTTTGGCTTGTGCATATTTTCTGTATTCTGTCCCTTTTTTTATTGTGGCTAGCACTCGTGCTTTGTAAGACCCATGTGATCCAAATTAGCAGGAAGCACCTGTGTACATAAGGGGAGGATCTCCTAGTATTCTCCCATTCTACCTGCAGAGGATTGGAGAGAGAGGTAAGAGCTTATTCACACTTGTGTTGCTTGGCGTCCACTTTTTCCGCCGGTGGCGCCTGCGGGGTAAGTGGGGGCCCTTTAGGGTCTGGTCCTGTGACAATGGGGTTGCAGGGCCATTCCGTGGCCCCCCTTCTCTGCTTGTGCACGTTTTGCGGGGATTGTGGTCACTGACCGGCACAGTGATGTGTTTTGGTTAGGGACTCGTGTGTATCAGAAGACCTGCACGTGGTACATGAGGCAATATGGTTTGGCCAAAATATATACTAACTTCTGATGTTGGTTTTAAATGTAGCTGAATAAGCTTTCGTGTCAGCCATGGGTGCGATGTGCAGCCATTTCTGTCTTTTTGGCTCATATCAAAAGTTATGTTTGAGTGGAGTACTCCTTTAAAGACTAATATTTCGAAAATACTGCACCACCTCTACAGAGGCTACAGAGCATACTGCCAGAGAGCTCTGCCAGCTGATAAAGGTTACTGAGGGGGGAGTTGTTACAGAGCACTAGGGATGTGACCTTTTCCCCTTTAAGCTTCTCAGCATTACTGACAAGCAGGACCCAGTATACTCTAGTACATAGACACGGGGACTATATCCAGCACCTTGGGTGCAGCAGTCACCATTGTATCACAGAAAACACCTGCTGTGGATAGTGCAGTCCCACACTGTAAATAGTACAGCATTGTGTGTAAACCATCCCCTCCCCATGCCATATTACAGAACACATAGGAGTTATATCAAGAAGCCATTTGTACCATTTATTTTTATTATACAAAAAAAACCCACAGCCTTAAGAGCCTAATGGTGCCCTGTTCACACTGGCATCATGTATTTCTTTTGTGTTAATTGAAATGGTTGAATACTAATAAACTATTGATGGTTTTCGGTTTTTGTGCTGGCATGTTGGTTCTTCTTTCTATGTCAGCAAATCTCATTGTAAAAATATACATTGTCTCTTGATTGTCTGATTGGTTACATAATAGAAGGTATGATTGGAGAACAGCCAATGTTATACCAATCCACAAGAAGGGGAATAGAGAAGAGCCCAGTAACTATAGGCCAGTGAGCCTGACATCTGTAGTAGTAAAAATGATGGAAACTCTTCTAAAAAAGAAGATAATGGATCACCTAAGAATCAACAATTTGATGTTTTCAAACCAGCATGGCTTTACTGCGGGCCGATCATGTCAGACTAATCTCATTGATTTCTTTGATTATGCCACAAAAGTACTGGACGAAGGTGGTGCTGTGGATATCGCCTATCTGGACTTCAGCAAAGCTTTTAATACAGTTCCCTACAAAGAGCTGATAGAGAAGTTGTAGAAAATTGGACTTAATCCCTGGATAGTTCAGTGGATTTGTGGTTGGCTGAAGGATAGATATCAGGGGGTCATTGGTAATGGTGTATATTCTGAGCAGAGACTGGTTACAAGTGATGTGCCACAAGGGTCTGTTTCTGGGTCCTATTCTTTTTAATATGTTTGTAAGTGACATAGGAGAAGGGTTGGTAGGTAAAGTTTGTCAGTTTGCTGACTACACAAAAGTGTGCAATAGGGTTGATATTCCTGGAGGTGTCAATAATATGGAAAATGATTTAGCTTTGCTAGATAAGTGGTCCATACAGTGAAAATTGAAGTTCAACGTTTCCAGATGTAAAATAATGCACTTGGGGAGGAGCAATCCTCTATCCGGGTATCACATCGGCAGTACTGTGTTGGAAAAGACTTCAGAAGAGAAGGATTTAGGGGTAATGATTTCTGACAGCCTTAAAATGAGTCACCAGTGCAACCAGGCGGTGGGGAAAGCAAATCGTATGCTGGGGTGTATAGCTAGAGGTATAACCAGTAGGAAGAGGGAGATTGTGATCCCGCTGTGCAGAGCTCTGGTGAGGCCACATCTGGAATACTGTGTCCAGTTCTGGAGACCTCATCTAAAAAAGGACATTGATCAAATAGAACGGGTCCAAAGATGGTGGAGGGTGTAAGGCATAAACCATATCAGGAAAGACTTAAGGATTTGAATCTGTATAGTCTGGAGGAAAGAAGGGAAAGGGGGGACATGATTGAAACCTTTAAAGTGACACTGTCACCCCCTTTGTGCATTCTGACATCTCTACACAGGTGTAAAGGGTAAATTTAGAGTTTTTCATAACTTATTTTATATCATAAGTCATGGTGCTTGTTCAAGTAAAGTGTCCTTTTAAAAACTGCAGATTGTATTAAGTGGGCGTGACCTCGCGGCATTAGCGCCACTTAGCCCCGCCCACAACTGCACCGTCGGCCAGCGTAAAGGGGGTGGGGTCTAGACCTTTCGGCCAACCTGTTCCAATGGCCGGCAAGGGGTGGGGCCAACTGGGTCGTTTTGGGGGGCGGGGCTAAGTGGCACTAATAATGCGAGGCCCCGCCCACTTAACACAATCTGCAGTTGATAAAAGATGACTTTTTACTTAAACAAGCACCATAACGTATAATATAAAATAAGGTATGAAAACCGCTAAATTTACCCTTTACACCTGTGTAGAGATGTCAGAATGCACAAAGGAGGTGACAGTGTTACTTTAAGTATGTTAAAGGACTAAATAAGGTTCAGGAGGGAAGTGTTTTTAGTGAGAAACTGAGCTCAAGAACAAGAGTACACAGTGCGAGGTTAGTTGGGGGAAAGATCAGAAGCAATGTGAGAAAATATTATTTTACTGAAGTAGTAGATACCTGGAACAAACTTCCAGCAGAGGTGGTTGGTAAATCTACAATAACAGAATTTAAACACGCCTGGGATAAACATACATCTATCCTAAGATAATAAGAAAGAAAATACTAAAAGGGCAGACTAGATGGACCCAGTGGTCTTTTTCTGCCGACACTCTTCTATGTTTCTATTCCTAAAATATATCTAAATATATAATAATATACTGATGTCTCACTGTAGCTTTCTTCGCACACTCCCTGTTCTCTCCGAGGAAGAGAAGGCAGATATGACTAAAATTGAAGACCTGATGACTAAAGCGTTCATAGGCCAGCAGCTGATTCATATAATAGGCTGCCTGGATACCAGCGAGGAGGGAGGAAGGTAGGTCACAATAACTCATTGGGTGTTATGTCACTTTACCTTTGCTATAGAAACCTTCCCACAACTTCATTATATTCATCTGTTACTTCTTGATAACTGAAATTACGCCTTCCCCAAGTGTAATACATGTGCTACATCTGCAGAAATGAGTCCGATTATTCAGGTATAATGTCTTTTTTATATGCACACTGTATATTAGAAATAAAATTTGCAATAAAATGCCTACATGGTTATATACATTATTATTACATGGAAAGACTGATATAGGTGCCTAAAGCAACCAATCAGGGTTCTGCTTTTATTTTTCAGAGGAATGGTGAATAATTAGCTGAAATCTGATTGGTTATTAGCTCCCAACCCCTGCTCCGCATTCGTTTTAACTCTGTTGCCAGACCTCAGATGGAAGGATGAGCAATAATAATCTGTGGCCGTGATTTTGAACTTAGCTGCAGGATTCATGAAAAGCTGGTTTATGGTACTGTATAGTTACTGGATCCATTTATACCCTATAGGAAACGTCTTCTTGCCGTCTTGCAGGAGATACTCATCATGCCAAATATTCCGACATCTTTTATTTCTTCTCTTGTGGAAATCTTACTTAATATTTTGAAAGACGATGACCGCCGGATTCTAACCGTACGTAGCACTTAGGATCTGTATATAATATTGCATATCTTACCTTCATATATTACCATTCTTTACACTACCCAACTAAATAGGATCTGACATGTAACAGGTGACTGTAGGCAATGTATGTGTCTTTAAAGTATACCGGTAGTTTGAGAGAACTATTGGGAAATTCATAGTGAAAAGTTTTGCTCAGTGGGGGTCCTGACACATTCACCTATTGCTGAAATGAAAGGACAAGGTGTCTAGCTGGGCACTATGCGCCTTGGATTGTGATTTGACTCTTGGAGATAGCTGTGCATAAACTTACTATGAGGCTGTAAGCACCTGGCTCTGCTCTCCATTGACAGCTCTAGGGGCATGGTGCTTAGCTGAGCACTTCTGCCCTGTCATTCAAGAGTCCTGTCATTGAATCACTGATGCTTTGTTCTTGTTGCTTTATGGCTGATGACCAAATTGCTGCCATATTAACTTTACAGGGTTTATATCAAGAAAATAATTGCCCAAGCTTAGAGGGTTTCTCAACCTAATGCTAAGTGCACAATTTTGGGGGATTTTTTTTTTTTTTTTTTAAGCAATAACACGGTCCATAAATGTACATTTTACATCCCAGAAAACTGCCTTTTTTACTGTTGAGTACAATGCTAAACATCTGTTAGTTCCCATTCCGTTCAGTTTTATGTCTGCAATTATTACTGATGTAATAAAACTGTGTGCATAGCCTTACTATGTAACGGTGTGCTTCAACCCATTCTGTGCATAATTGCTGAGATTCCTAGCATATGCGTTTAGTAGAATTGTGCATATCATTAGGATTTATTGAGATGATCTTCCCTTAACCTTGAATGGTGATCTTGATCTGACACAAAACCTTATAGATTATATTTTCTTGCACTGTAACATTTTGTATAATATATTTTCCCAATCTATGTTATAATAGGTAGCAGAAATTATTTCTGAGCTCCGAGAGCCAATTGTCACAGTGGATAACGCACCGGATGTTGCAGAAGCTAGAAAGCTGCAATTAAAGGCAAGTTGGCATAACATTTTAATGTCATAATTTCTTTTTATTTAACCCCTCCATACACCTTATACTTTAGTCTGCTGTACCCAGAGCTTGCGGCGGGTTTGGCTGTCAGTATAAGGTGTATAGGGCTCTCCTGGCTATCAATCGACAGAAGATGTTGGTGCAGATAGAGGTCGATGTAATGGAAAATCGCCTCCCGACTCCTTTTGTTCTGGAAGACCTAAGGCTTAAAGGAGACCTGTCACCCCGCGTGTCGGGGTGACAGGTTCCCGACCCCCAGTTAAATTCCTTTATACGTATCTCATCCTGCCGACTCCCAGAGCCGGTCCCGGGGCGGAGATGTCCCGGTCAGAAGCCGGCGCGTGCGCTCTGCAGAGAGAGGTCTGGCGTCCATAGAGAATGAATGGAGCCGGCTTCTGACCAGGATATCTCCGTCCCGGGACCGGCTCCAGCAGCGGGATGAGGTACATATAAGGGGATCTAACTGGGGGTCGGGAGCCTGTCACCCCGACTTTGCTTGGGAGCGCTAAACATTTCATTGGATGTGGAGGAGGGCCAGACAGGACAAAGAACCTACAGCTGAACGATAATTTTTTAAAGGTTAATGTCTATTGTGCGGCGTGGACATGCACACTGCTTTACACTTATCGCTGTGGGGAATGGATTGTGATTGTATCCCACCTTATTCCGGGTGACGCCCTCTTTACCTGTGAGTCTCAGATGACCTGACAGAACAGACTAAGGGCGAGTAAGCCCAAAACGTGCCAACCTTTTAGAAATAAAGGATTGAATTTTACCGACCTGGAGAGAATCTTTTTGTTTACCCATAATATTGTATTTAAAGGGGTATTTCTATCTCAATAGATTGCTTTTGGTAAATGTTTGTACCATATTACAGATTGCAGATGTGAAGGTGCAACTCATTGAAACCAAAGGAGCTTTAGAAGAGTCTATAAATGCTCAAGACTTCAGCCGTGCCTCTGAATTAAAGGAAAAAGTAGCGGAGCTGGAGAAACTAAAAGCCCAGCTGATTAAAGAGGCAGAAGAGCCAGAACTTAAAGAAGTCCGTGTGGAAAAGGTTTGATAATTCTCCATTGTTTGCATTTTTACTTGCAAATGTGTCTGAGCTGTATCTGCATATAGTGCCATTTCTCTCCTTACAGAATGACCCTGAAACTCTCCTTAAGTGCCTGATCATGTGCAATGAGCTGCTGAAGCATATCTCGCTTTCTAAAGGACTTGGAGGAACATTGAATGAGATTATTCAGTCCCTGGTAAGTGTTCAAGCGCTGGCATAGACGTCGCTTTTGATAAATACAATGTGATTGCAATAGTGGTAAACAATTGTTTGTGACTGGTTATAATATCCAGGTTGTTCAGATTCAGTGTAAATTCCTTAGGTTGGAAAAGCAGAGTGTAATTGACAACACAATGAGCAGTAGCTTTACTTAGCCCAGGGCTACAGAGGTCTGTGTAACGCTTTGATTTTTGGTAGGGTTGGCCTAGTAAGGATTTTAATAAATTTTATATTTCCATCGGTCAAGGCCACCTGCTGGGGATCACCTCAATTACTTGTGGTTCAGGCAGCATGAAGGTGATGACAGGTTCCCTTTTAAAGGGATGGTCCACCTTTGCAACCAGTTTTCCATGTTACAGTACCCTTTGTAGCACATGAAATGAGACCGTAATCCCATTATTGCAACTCCACAACCCGGATTATAAGAGTATGCAGAGGAGTAAGATCCTAGAAATGTGTGGACTAAACACTAAAGAATGTGTAGAAAATCTCATTGCTTTTAAATGCCTTTTTGCTTTGTTACAGATTCTTCCAGGTATAACCAATGTGCATCCCTCTGTGAGAAACATGGCTGTCTTATGTATTGGATGCTGTGCATTACAGAACAAAGATTTTGCAAAGCAACATCTAACCCTGCTGTTACAGGTCAGTTCTATACTCTGCTGGGGTATATGTTGTATGTTATGAGCAGATTTTCAGCTGCTTTTTGGTTAAGGCCCCAAGTCTTGTTGGGTGTCTGATAAATATTTTGAGAAAGGCACACTAGAGACAATTTATCAGTCCAGTGTGTTTTTTGAGTGTGGCAAAAAAATCTTTACAAATTCCTTGAGGATGTCAGACTCCTGATCGGATTAAAACCCAGTGTTAAAGGGGTAGTGCGGCGCTAAAAAATTATTCACAAAATAACACGTTACAAAGTTATAAAACTTTTTAATGTATGTTATGTATGTGAATGGCCCCCTTCCAGTGTTTCCCGACCCCGCCCGTGTACCCGGAAGTGTAGTGCAGTATACATTCCTGATCCGTGTTGACAGACCCCGTCTGTAATCTTTTCAAAGACATCTCCGGGAGGCCGACCGACCCACTCCTGCTGTCCCTCATGACGGCCCCCCTCTGCCACGCCATAGCTGTGCTCAGCCGCGATTGGCTGAGCACAGTTATGCTCAGCCAATCGCGGTTGAGCAGCTGATGGCGCGGCCGCGCAGGAGGGACAGCAGGAGCGGGTTGGCCGGCCTCCCGAAGATGACTTCTTTGACAAGATTACAGACTGGGTCGGTTGACACTGATCAGGTATGTATACTGCACTACACTTCCGGGTACACTGGTAGGGGGTCATTCACATACATAACATACATTACAAAGTTGTACAACTTTGTAATGTGTGTTATTTTGTGAATAATTTCTTAGCGCCGCACTACCCCTTTAACCATGGAGCTCCCATAACTGCTGTACATCATGGGATTGATGTGCTCCACTGCATTAGTGGAGCATCCTCATAACTGGTTCTGTTCTATAACTTACACTTGCCTAAGGGTGTTATTACACGGGCCGATGAAGGCCTGATAATAACTGTAAACGAGCTAGATCAGAGTTTATTTACTGGGCCTATTACACGGCCCGATTATCGTTTAACAAGGGCTGCAGGGACATAGTTACCAATGTCCTTGCAGTCCTTGCTTAACTTTATACATTACCTATTCAGGCTGCAGGGCTTCTCTTGCAGTCTTCTCCCCGGGTACTGCGCGCACCAGCCTCAGAGCGCCCTGTCTCAGCTGACAGGCCGCTCAGCCAATCACTGGCCACAGCGATCCCGGGGAGAAGACCACAAGAGGAGCCCTGCAACCTGGATAAGTAATGTATATCGTGAGCCGCCAGTCGGCGCCCGACAATTATAGGTTCAAACCTATATCAACAATCAGCCGATGATCGTTGTATTTATTACACAGAGCGATAATGGGCCCAATCGGGGCGATTATCGTTCCGTGTAATAGTACCCTAACTATCATAGAATGGCTGGAATAGGTGAAGCATGTTCAGATCTTTTGTGTCTGTCCTGTAGTGTAGAATTAATATTGTAAGTAATTTAGAATCTCAAAGTATAACAAATATATCTGCCGAATATTCTTTTTTTATGTCGTGTTTTTTTGTTTTTGCAGATTTCACAACTTGATGAGGTCAAAGTACGGACCAGTGCCCTGAATTCGGTCATTGACCTCCTTCTACTTTTCGGACTTGATATTTTTTCAAAATCAAAATTAGATAGCGCTGAAAATCCCCAGAATAATAATCCTGGAGAGATAAATGAATCCTCTGAGACTGAAGAATCAGAAGCTAATAATCCTGAGACGATAGGTGAACCAGCTGAGCCTGAGGAATCGGACTCTAAGAAAACAGAGGAAGAGGATGTAGAAAAGGCATCAGCTGTGAATGCCATACTGTCACTGTTCTCCGAATTTCTGGACAGCGAGGTATGTAGCGATATTACTAAGCTTCTATACTGTGGATCTGATACTGTCCATATCATATAGTGCTGTATCAGACTCACATTTCTGAAATCTAGGACCGTAGCCCATGTTTACTAATGCTCTCTAAGGTTAGGTGTCATAAACATAAAGAAGTCTAAGCATGTGCCAAATTTTTCATAGTGGCCCATGCTGTATGATATACTTTGTGCAAGGCTCTTATGCCACCAGTGGGTGACTTAGGCCTCTTTCACATATATCTGGCAGTCTGGCTCACTTGTGGGGTTTTTGTTTTTTTGTTTAAATCTAAAACCGATGACAACTGGTGGTAAATGAATCAATTGTCATCACTTTTTTTATTTTGTAATAACCAGGATGGATAGGGGATCGCAGCAATCTCCCGTTCGGAGATTCAGTATCTTTATTGAACTGTCCAATTCAAATGATTGCGATCAGTTCATAGGTATGTTTCCTTTTGGTGCTTTGCTTTTGAGCCGGGCTTGTAAAAACATGGCCTCTTTTTCTTCCAGAAACTGCACCACTCTTGACCTCCGTTGCACTGTTTTTGCAAGGAAGTAGCTGTGTTTTTTTCTAATGCTGAATAACCCCCTTAAACTGGATTATTTTCATGACCTATACAAACAGACCAAAAGAATAGCTACCTATATTGACTATTAGCTAGGTATAACATGCTGGTGTCACCAATCTCTGAAGGAGAGATCTGGAGCTGTAGGGGTCTGTAGGGAATAGCTTTAGAAATTTTTACACACAGAATGTGCAGGAATCAAAACGTAATTCTTCATTTTTCTTTTTGTAGCATGTAACCTTAACATGGTAATATGTGATACAAGTGCAGTGTTTCAAATATAGAATTATCCAATTTGGAATAACAAGAAAAGATATACATGCACATTCCAGGCAGTACATGTGAATAGACACGATCATGGACAATTAGAAAGGCAATACTTAAAGCGACTCTGTACCCACAATCTGTCCCCCCTAAACCACTTGTACCTTCGGATAGCTGCTTTTAATGCAAGATCTGTCCTGGGGTCCGTTCGGCAGGTGATGCAGTTATTGTCCTAAAAAACATCTTTTAGACTGGCAGCCCCGTGCCAAACGGGAGAATCTATGCCCTAACTTTGCACCACCCCTCCGTCCCTCCTCCCCACCCTCTTCATCATTAGGAACGCCACAGGAACATTTTCTACATAGAAACATAGAAGATTGTTGGCAGAAAAAGACCACTGGGTCCATCTAGTCTGCCCTTTTAGTGTTTTCTTTCTTATTATCTTAGGATAGATGTATGTTTATCCCAGGCGTGTTTAAATTCTGTTATTGTAGATTTACCAACCACCTCTGCTGGAAGTATGTTCCAGGTATCTACTACTCTTTCAGTAAAATAATATTTTCTCATGTTGCTTCTGATCTTTCCCCCAACTAACCTCTCACTGTGTCCTCTTGTTCTTGAGCTCAGTTTTTTAATAAAAACACTCACCTCTTTAACCTTATTTATTCCTTTAATATACTTAAAGGTTTCAATCATGTCCCCCCTTTCCCTTCTTTCCTCCAGACTATACAGATTCAAATCCTTAAGTCTTTCCTGATATGGTTTATGCCTTACACCCTCCACCATTTTTGTAGCCCGTACATATTAAACATATTAAAAAGAATAGGACCCAGAACAGACCCTTGTGGCACACCACTTGTAACCAGTCTCTGCTTGGAATATACACCATTAACAACAACCCTCTGATATCTATCCTTCAGCCAACCACAAATCCACTAAACTATACAGGGATTAAGTCCAATTTTCTCCAACTTCTCTATCAGCTCTTTATGGGGAACTGTATCAAAAGCTTTGCTGAAGTCCAGATAGGCGATATCCACAGCACCACCTTCATCCAGTACTTTTGTGGCATAATCAATGAGATTAGTCGGACATGATCGGCCCTCAGTAAAGCCATGCTGGTTTGGATCCATCAAATTGTTGATTTGCACAGGTGCTTGTTGATCCAGCCCATGTGCCGGGCTAACACAGGTGGGGAATAGGAGGCAATCTGCCTGGAGCATTCCTAATGATGAAGAGGGTGGGGAGGAGGGACCAAGGGGTGGTGCTAAGTGAGGGCACAGATACTCCCGTTGGGCACGGGCTGCAAGTTTAAAAGTTGTTTTTTTAGGACAATAACTGCATCACCTGGACATATCTTGGATTTAAAGCAGCTATCCGAAGGTACAAGTGGTTTGGGGGGGGGGGTCAGATTGTGGGTACATAGTCACTTTAATCAAAACTATGAAATGTAGATAGGTTAAAATATCTTCTGAAAAATCAGACCAATTCTCCCATTTTTTTTTCATGAATACTTTGTGATTACCCTGGCATTGGGCTATCAATCCCTTCATTGTATAATTATGGTGCACTGTGGCTAAAATTTGGGTTAGTGAGGGGATAGAACTGGACTTCCAGTCTCAAGAGATAGCTGTAAGATTATGGAAGGTTATTGTGAAATGGAAAAGCGGTAAACCATCCAATCGTAATGCTAGCAATACCACGTCAGGGGATGGAGCAGTGTGTAATCTTTTATCCTCTTTTTCACTTGCTTCCATAAATTGTATATAGTTTCATAAGACCACCATATGTGGAGCAGTGAACCTATATACTTGCCACACCTCCAACAAAGCAGTAGGGAAGATCTTTGAAAGCCTATAAAGTGCCCCCAATAGAGCAATTTTTGGGACACCTCTAAATAGTTCCCGCTAGAGGGAAGGGTATACACAAATGCCCACTGGTCAGATGTTTAGCCCCAATTCTTTATTTTAACACCCCTTTAACATTTTAGCTCTAATCACAATAAATGGGTCATCTGTTTCATAAACATTTTTATCTGAATTATTTCAGGGTTTTAACAGTATATTCCTTTATTTCCCTTTAATATCAGATTCCAGAAATAAGGACTGAAACGGCTGAAGGCTTGGCCAAGCTCATGTTCTCAGGAAGACTGATCAGTTCCAAACTCTTATCCCGTTTGATATTACTTTGGTACAATCCAGTGACGGAAGAGGATACAAAACTGCGCCACTGTCTGGGGGTTTTCTTCCCCATATTTGCCTATTCTTGTCGGTGAGCTTCATCTTTGTCTGGTTGTGACACTATATTTACCTGCAAGAAAGCCATCCGCTTCATGGGAATTTGTGTGAGCTTTATAAAGGGCATATAAGTGTCTATTAGATGCAGATTAGCAGCACAATTTGGCTGCATTATACCTTTATATGCTACATTACCATTATATGCCTGCTGCTGATTTAAAAAAACAAAAAAAATCTTTAAGTTTATCGTAAAAGCATCTCTGTGTGAATGGGGTTTTACTGTCTGTATTGTTATATTGCCATGTATTTTTGTTGCGGCTTTTCAATGCAGGATCGGCACCACAAATTCGCAAGAAATCTGATCAAAGATGTTCATAATATGCTTTTGCACAAAAATGTTATATGAAATTTTTGGTCAGAATACACTTTGAAGTACTTGTCATGGTAATAGGCCAAGTGCCTTACGGAAGCGCCCCAGGAATGTAGTTGTTTTTGCCTATATAGAGCAGTATAAGCTAATAGGTAATGATATAGAGCAGGGATGGGGAACCTTCAGCCCTCCAGCTCTTGCAAAACTACAATTCCCATCATGACTGGCCAGCCAAAGCTTTAGCTTTCTAGACATGATGAAAACTGTAGTTTTGCAACAGCTGGAGGGCTGCCGTTTGACACACCTGATATAGAGGCTCTTTTGGAGACCTATTTTAGTTGGTATGGCTCGTCTAACTTAAATTTCCCATGATGCCTCTGGCTTTGCAGAGAGAGAGAGAGAAGGGTGGGCTTTCATCACTGTACTTGCTCTGAGCCCTATGTGCAGGAAGTGATAGGTCAATGACAAAACCTCTATCCCCTAATTCACACAGTAAAGTATAATACATACTGCATCTTTAGTTTGTTTCCTCCTTCCTTTTAGCTTCTATAAGCAAGAGAGCAGATATCATGCTGCATCTCGTAGGGCACACTAGAGAATCTGCAAACAGACACACAGTGTGAGGAGTTGTCCCTACACTGATCGGCACAAAGTTATACACCGGGCATCAGATATCAGCACAGAGTAGAATTGTATCACCTGGGAAATATTCCTAAAAAATGACCTGTTGGGGGAACTTGAGGACTGGAGTTGAGAGTTGCTGCATAGCAGGAGACAGTTTTGCCTATTTTGCAGATCTCAGACCTGGCAATTTTTTTGCTAAATTCTTATTCCTAACCATAAAGTCATGAGCTTATACCATTACAATTCTATCTATCTTCACTTTTAAAACTGCATTAGTCAGTGTTGTGTCCACTATGGTATATGAAACGTCCATTTCTACCTTCTCCCATAGAACAAATCAGGAGTGCTTTGCAGAAGCTTTAATTCCCACCTTAGAAACGCTGTTCAATGCTCCGGCCTCCTCCCCACTGGCTGATGTTGATGTTTCCAATGTTGCTGAGCTCCTGGTCGATCTTACAAGACCTAGTGGATTGAAGCAGCAAACCAAAAATTCCCAGGACTATCAGGTAATTGTATACGATCAGCAATCCGCTGATCTCTTACAGAATTTGTCAATATATGATATTTTTGCTTGTTACGGTAAGGCTGGGTTCAGACTGCATTTTTGTCTGTTTCACGGTTTTTGTCATAGTACCGTATTTTCCGGCGTATAAGACCACTTTTTAACCCCGAAAAATCTGGGTTAAAGTCGGGGGTTATCTTATACGCCGGGTATGGTCGCCCCATATGGTGGGGGGCTCAAAAATGGCCCCATCCCCACCGTATGGAGCGACCACTATAAAAAAAACATTTAACTCACCTAGGGCCCGGCCCGTTCCCGGCCTCCGGTACCGTTCCCAGCGCAGGCAGTGTGACATACACTACCGGAGACTAAGATCGCCGAACCTCTCCCTAGCAGCCGAGCATCTCATCGGAGAAGCTCGGAGACGCGCTGCTGCCGGAAGAGCTTTGGGAGAATGAGAGAGGCTTCGGCAAATTCTGGCGCCTCTCTCATTCTCCCGAAGCTCTCCCGGCAGTCGAGCCCCTCCAATGAGACGCTCGGCTGTTAGGGAGAGGTTCGGCGATCTTTGGTGCAGGTAGTGTACGTCAATGCCTGCGCCGGGAACGGTACAGCAGGCGCAGTCAGGCAGGGGTTAACATTTTCCGGCGTATAAGGCGACCCCCTGACAATCTGCTTAAAAGTCAGGGGTTGTCTTATACGCCGGAAAATACGGTATGTTTTTTTTTTATTTTGCTGCGTTAAATAACCACCCTATTGTATGTTGTAATTTTTATTATGTAAGTCAATGATAAATGGATCGTGGTGATTGGCATGTGGCAGATTATTTTTTATTTTTTTAAACATCTGTTAGCACATACATTTTTAGCCATTAAAAGTGTGAAAAGAATGTAAAACTTACACCCTCCATCTTTTTCCAGATCTCCACCATTCATGACAACCTGGCTCTAAAAATCTGCAGTGAAATAATGAAAGATCCCACTTCTCCAGACATTCGCATATATGCCAAATCCTTGTGTTCTCTTGAGCTGTCCAAAGAACTTGCAAAAGAGCTGCTTCCTATTCTGGATATTGCACTTGAGGTGAGTGTTCTGGGGTTCCAACACTGATGCTATATATTTATATTTACCTGTCTTGGAATGTCTCTCTGTAGTCTTTGAAAGTGAATCATTTTGAATGCACTGCCTGTATAGTTATAGAGAGGTAAAAAAATAATTCTGTCTGCTGCTGACTCTAGGGGGAGCTCTTGCAATAAAGATTTATTGTACTTAAATTCAAAACTAGGGATGCTGCCGGGGACATGACAGTGTATACATACCTGTCCCCCTACACTGCAGCTTCCTGCTCCTGGGCCACCACTCTTCTCTGTCTGTTTCAGCAACATCATGTGACTCTCCTAACAGGAAATGACTACTTAGCATAGATCCTTTACTGTCTAGAGTGGCCATTTCTAGTGGGAGCAGCACGTTACAAGATGTAGCTGAAACAATGGGTGGAGAGAGGGATCAGGCATGTTGGCTTTCAACAGCCTGATGGTTTTGTCTTAGTGGCAGATAAGCTGCAGCGGCTTCTCTACCCTCTTAACATACGTGCATAATTGTTCGGTTATACCAGGCAGCCGTCTCTGACTGCCCTTACAAGTTCAGCTGATCTCTCCTCTTTATATGTCTGTGTGTTCATTGTTGTTGTTTTTTTTTTGTTTTTTTTTAGGATATTAATGATAGAGTTTGCTTAAGAGCACTAGAAAAGGTCAAGATGCAGCTGAGTGACAATAAGGTTCCAAGGGAAGCAAAGGAAGTCACTTCAGTATCTCAAGAAGCTGCTGTCGGTGAACAGGAGAGTGGGGAAGGTAACGCACCACACACAGTACGGGGGGGGGGGGGGGGGGGGGCATGATGAAATTTAGTGGCAATAATGTTGGCTGTGAGAATCAACCAGAGAAATAAAATGCTCTTGAAGTCTTTGAGTACTTAGTAAGATGAATTTCTTATCTCTGTCAACATCTTCTGTTTTGCTGTGTCTTTTTAGGCAATCTGAATGATGAAAAAGATGATGTATTTGAGGGACAAAACAGTGTCAGAGGCAAAGCTACCAGAGGTGGTATACTGCTATAACATTAGTGTGTAGGATCCTAAGTGTGTAGGTCACGTTGTAACGTTACGTGTATCTTCTACAGGTCGTAAAAAAGCAGCGTCTGCAAGTACAAGGAAAAAAAGCAGCAGATCTGTAGAACCTGGGACTGAAGGGTATGTTAAAGGAGTTTCTAAACAGCTGAAGGCCATAGTACTTGTGTGAGCCTCGCATCATCTTTGTTTACTTGAGCTTGTCACTGCATCACCATATGATTTGTAGCACAAGGAACTGCAGTTCTTTGCACGGCTGCTACAAATAGCCATGGTGAAGAGCAATTGCAAAGACTGATCTATCTGGGTATGAGTAGTGTCTGTGTCTTACACACACAGATTGAGTTCAGTCGTTACAATTTGATGTTCTATTGCGCAGTGTTAACATTGACCAACATTTAGTTTTTTCATAAAATGAGCTATTGTGTAAAAGTAAAACTGTTAGGTATAAGTTTTTTACAGGATTGTTATAGGGTTTGTGGTACCTGATGTTCCCGGGGACAATAATTCAGTGGCTGAGTGTGTGTCCTTAAAGCGTAACTGTCATTTCAGGGTCATTTTTCTGAAAACATTAAATATGTATAGTACAAGCGATTTTAAGAAACTCTGTAATAGGTTTTATGTACTAAGAGTTTCCTTCTGTACTGAAAAAGCAATCTCCCAGCCTCCCCCCTCACATCAAGTGAAGCAGGATTTCTGTCTCTGTTAGGAGTGACTGAGCACGGAGCAGTCCTGCACAGCGCAACACCCTGCAATCGTCTCTCAGTAAGTTCATAGATAAGCACTGACCTTTCTGACACCTGAATCCAGCGTCTTAGGTGCCCAGAGAGTCTACAAATAGCTGACCTTCATGTCACCTCTTCCTGCTCCCTCATCTCCCTCAGCCCCTCCCCTTCATAGGCTTACAATGGAGAGAGCAGAACCCGTCTTCACTGGCTTCTCTGTAATGAAGACGTGTTTGCCTGATAATGTACAGATAAGAAGTCAGGGGGGGAGGCTGGGAAATTGCTTCTTGAGTACAGAAGGAGGCTTTTTTGGCTGATTAAACCTATTACAGAGTTTCTTAAAATCGCTTATACTACTGATTTCTGCAATAAAAAAAAAACCATGAGAGCTACTCTTTAAAGTGTCACTGTTGTTATAAGTTATAACCCTTTAACGACCTATGACGTATCTCATACATAAAGCAGCCGGGAACGCGGTGGTTCAGAGCGGGGTCGCAACACAGCCCCTCTCTGAACCCCCCCCCCCTAACGACGCCATGACGTACGAGATATATCATGGGTCGTTAAGGGGTTAAACTTATAACCACAGTGACCGATGGATCGGTACTGTATTAAGTATACTACGCTGATCTTTATGAGAGATCAGTGTGGTTGTATTAGAAATCCCCCAGGGGGACTTTTAATTAATGTGTATGTTAAAAAAAAAAAGAAATAATAAAAAAAATCCCTTCCCCTAATAGAGGTATGAATCGCTCTCCTTTTCCCATTTAATAAATAAAAAAATGTTTGTATCGCCACATGCATAATCGCCCAAACTATTAATGTATACCATTCCTGATCTCGCATGGTAAACTGCGTAAGCTCCAAAAAAAATCCAAAGTGCATCAAATCCAGAAAAATTTTAATAAGTGATCAAAAAGTCGCATATGCGCAATCAAGGTACAGATAGAAAGTACAGATCATGGTGCACAAAATGACGCCTCACACAGCCCCATAGACTAAAGGATAAAAGCATTATAAGCCTGGGAATGGAACAATTTTAAAGAGGATGTACCACCAGGTACATCCTCTTTAATCTGAACCCTTGGATCGAACGGCGCCGTCACGGGGAAGCCGGTGCTTCAGTAAATCTTTCGGACCGCGGACCGGTTCCCGTGCACGGCGCCATTCTATGCACCGTGGCTCCATTAATTCTAAGGGAGCCGCGTCATAGAGGGGAGGGAATTCCCTCCCACTGGGAGTGGGCCGGCCGACCTCCAGTCCTTCAGCACTGGCCGGTACCGGTGCATAGAACGGCGCTGTGCACGGGAACCGGGCTGCAGTCCAAAAAATGGACCTCGGCATCGGCTTCCCCGTGACTACGCCGTTCGATCCGTGGGTTCAGATTAAAGAGGATGTACCTAGTGGAACATTTTAGTTTTATTTAAAAGATTTTCATTTTTAAGCTGTTAGATAAAATAAAAGTTATGCAAGTTGCATATCATTGTAATCGTAACATTTTGAGGAACATGTATAACATGTCAGTTTTAACCCCCTCAATAGAAAAAAGTGTTTTATTTTCAATTGCACCACACACATAAATGTTTTCTGGTTTCGCAGCATATTTAATGCAATAATTCAGCCTGCCACTGCAAAGTACAATTAGTGGCGCAAAAAAAAGGGCTCATGTGGGTCTGTAGCTGAAAAAATACAACCGTTATGGCCTTTTAAACACAGGGAGGTAAAAACGAAAGCGTAAAAGTCTAAATCAGCAGATGTGATATAACGCAAGTTTGCTGGTTGTAAAATAAAAACAGACTAAACACAGGAATACCGGCCAGTACAGAGAGTCATGTCTCAATGTGTCCATCAGTCACATGACTGCCTTCTCTCTGTGAGCGCTCAGGTGGCCTGGGATACACAGGACTTTGCCAAAAAGTCAGAAAACAGGAAGTGCCGTGTTCTCCATGATAACACACAAAAAAAAACAATGAATGTAAATTGCAAACTTGTTTTATTTCTTTTTTGAAAGTTATAACGACTGTGACACTTTACATCATACCATATTATGTGGAAAGTATTGATCTAACATGTCCTTTATTAACCTTTTTCAGGGAGGCTAAAGAGGTAGAGATGGCTCCAGTTTCTGCAAGGCCTTCACGAAGAGCTAAAAGCATAGCTATGGAGAAAACAAAAATGAATCTCTCCAAGCTTATCAATGAACAGGCATCATAAAATAGTCCATTGTTGTAATATTTATGTACACATACAGGGAAGTTGTGCTTAATACGGGGAAGTAAAGCCACAAGAGATATCTATTCACAATATAACTGTTGTAATATGTAATAAAGTGATGTTTGCATTCATTTTTTTTCTTTTTTTTTTGCCAAAAGTATTTTAGTGAAGATCTGCTAGTTCTGCATCTCATAACCCAGCCATGCCTCCCCCTTCTAACTTTATATACGATATGCCCCGAAGATCCAACTCTACTCACTAATCTTCCCACATATTAAAGAGGTTTTCCACCTTAAACTAACTTATCCACAAGATAGGGGGCAAGTAAGAGATCGCAGGGGGTACGACCTCTGTACCCCCTCTTCAGATCACCCCGGGCTTCCTTGTTTTAAATACAGCTGTAGGTACGGCACGTGACCTGCGGCTCCATTCCTATGTAGCAGCCAGAAAGGGCCAAGTGCTGTACTCGGCTCTCTCCGGTGGCTCCATAGAGAATGAATGGAGAGAGCAGAGTACAGCTCTTGGCTCTATCTGGCAGCTCCATAGCAATGAATAGAGACTTGTCATGTGCCGTACCCACAGCTGTATTTAAAATGAAATGAAGAAGGTGGGGGGGGGGGGGGGGGCTATTCAGTATCTCTACAAACTTGTATGAGCTACAATAAAATGAATTGCTAAGACAAAGGTAACGTTGGATGAGCAACATGGCAAAACCAAATGGGGGTTTCCAACCAGACTGCCCATATGGATTAAAATTTGTGTAGTGCCTTACGGTTTTTTTTTTTTTTTTTTATATACAGCTATTTCTAGAGATTGCATTAGCTCTAACCTTAAATTCAGCCAATGTAGGAGGCACATGCTCTAGCCTACAGCAGTTGGAGGACAGCTATCCATTGACTCTCTGTTACAGATAGTTGTCACAGCCCAAAATGCAAACCTACGAAACAGCTGTAAGGTTACAATTATATACACACTCAATGTTGTTATATCACTCCATATATCTTAAGCCCCTGGAGTATTACATCGGACACGGGCATCATCGGTCCATTTTACATAACAGAGAGGGTGTTCTATACTCTATGAACTAAATATAACAGACAGTCTATGCGATTCACTAATGGATGACAAAGGAATAACTTCTAAAATCTACAAATCTAAAATCTCCATGAGGCATCAATGGTGTAAGCAAATCATCCCTTTAGTATTCCCTGAGGAAGCCACCATGTCCAGTAGGACAAAGGATTTAGCACATTGCATAGGAGCAATATAGTTTTGTACCTCATGGCGTAGTTGTAAGAATTTGAAAAACTTATTCTATGGGATATTAAAGTCGACTTGAAATTCTGAGAACAATTTAAAAATATTGGGGAAGAATAATCAAACATGGTGTAAAGTGAAAGTGGCTCAGTTGCCCCTAGCAACCAATCAGATTCCACACAGATTCTTTGGAAAATGAAAGGTGGAATCTGATTGGTTGCTAGGGGCAACTGAGCTAGTTTCACTTTACACCATGTTTGATTAATCTCCCACATTATTTCTAAAGATTTGGGGGATTCTCCTAAGACCCTTGGCCTTCCATAAGTCAAAGCCCTCTAACTTGCAGAGCTCTGGGTATTCATAGCTATCCCATACAGGAGAGTACTCAATATAGCCCTCCATTCCAACTGTTTGGACTTGAGCCAAACTTTGTGCATAAGACCCAATGATGGCAGTATAGGGGACATTGAGGTAAATTGTTGCGCTACCAAGGCCTTTGATAGGGAGGAGCTGCGTAAAACATTTAAAGGAGTGTTAAGACTAGCAGTCATTGGCTGTCCTGACCCCATCCCCTTAAAAGTTGGAGCTAAGATGCTAAATCGTATACCCCAGGGGTTAGAGACTGCTAAGCCCCCATCTCCCTTTACTCTTTGGAGCGCTTCATATTTGAGGGACCTTCTTTTTCCATATAAGGTCACCGATTAGAGATGAGCGAATCAGAGCCTTCAGAAATAAAAGTACACAAGAGAAATGGGACATATTTAAGAGCATCCTGGGTAAATCATGTGAACGGCACATACCATATGGGAATAAAAGTAGTAGAAATAAGAGAAATCCAATGTGGTTAACTTCAGCTGTAAGGGGTGCAATAAATTATAAGAAACAAGCATTCAGACTACTAAAACAAGAAGGTAGTGGGGAAGCATTGAGCAACTATAGACAGAAGAATAGAATGTGTAAAAAGCAAATAAAAGAAGCAAAAATAGCAACAGAAAGAAGGATAGCCACAGAAAGTAAAACGAATCCCAAAATGTTCTTCACTTGTATAAACAACAAAAGACTTAAAACTGAAAATGTTGGTCCCCTCAAAAATAATCTGGGTGCAATGGTGGAGGGGGAAGAGGAAAAGGCCAATCTACTAAATACATTCTTCTCTACTGTATTCACAGAGGAGAATCCCATAACAGACGATATGACTAGGGATAATATAAATCCTCCCATAAATCTCACCTGCCTAACACAACAAGAAGTGGGGAGACGCCTTAAAAACATTAAAATCCATAAGTCACCGGGCCCAGAAGGTATCCATCCTAGAGTTTTGCAAGAATTAAATACTGTGTTAGACAGACCGTTATTCCTAATATTTAAAGATTCTATTACGACAGGGATTGTTCCACAGGACTGGCGCATAGCTAATGTGGTACCAATATTCAAGAAGGGGTCAAAGAGTGATCCTGGAAACTACAGGCCCGTAAGTCTAACATCTATAGTAGGTAAAGTATTTGAGGGGTTTGTAAGAGATGCTATACTGTAGTATCTTAATGAAAACAATCTTATGACGCAGCATCAGCATGGATTTATGAGGAATCGGTCCTGTCAGACTAATCTGATCGGCTTCTATGAAGAGGTAAGTTATAGACTGGACCTGGGGGAGGCTGTGGATGTTGTGTATCTGGACTTTTCAAAGGCATTTGATACTGTGCCGCATGAAAGGTTGGTCTACAAAATGCGGATGCTGGGACTCGGGGAAAACGTATGCAAATGGGTAAGTAACTGGTTGTGTGATAGTTTTGCCTCTTTCTAAATCACTAGTCAGACCACATATGGAATACTGTGTACAGTTTTGGGCACCAGTATATAAGAAGGACACAGCTGAACTAGAGCGGGTGCAGGAGGGCAAAAAAGGTCATTAAGGGAATGGGTGGGTTACAGTACCAGGACAGATTATCAAGCTTGGGGTTATTTACGCTAGAAAAAAGACGTCTTAGGGGCGATCTGATCACAATGTACAAATATATGAATGGACAGTACAGAGATCTTTGTAGTGGTCTTTTTACTCCTAGATCTGTAACCATGACAAGGGGGCATCCTCTACGTCTAGAGGAAAGAAGATTTTATCAGCATCGACGCAGGTTCTTTACTGTACGAGTGGTAAGACTGTGGAACTGTCTGCCACATGATGTTGTCATGGCAGATTCATTAAGTTCAAGGGAGGCCTGGATGCTTTTCTTGAACAATATAATATTACAAATTATGGGCATTAGATTTCCGGTGATATGTTGACCCAGGGACTGTTCTGGTTGCCATTGGAGTCGGGGGGGGGGGGGGGGGGGGGGAGTTTTCTCCCTGTGGTGGGGTGGTTGTCTGCCTCGTGGGGGTTTTTGCCTTCCCTGGATCAACACAGTAGGGTTTCCCTAGGTTAAACCTGATGGACTCTTGTCTTCTTTCAACCTTATTTACTATGTTACTCCTCTAAACAAAGCGATTGGTTTGATCTGCACTCCGCTCATCAAGCTGCCGCCTTTCAGTGCTGCTCAGCTACCTGCAGCTCCACCCTGAGTCCTGAGGCAAAGCTGGATTATATCTTGGAAAACTGAGAAGTTTCGAAGGATTGGCTCCGGCTTTTCCTGGCATCCTGAGAGGAGCGGCAGGGAGCAGAGCAGCACTGAAAAGCCGGTGGCTTGATGAGCGGAGTGCAGATCAAACCAATCGCTTTGTTTAGATGAGTGATTCGCTCATCTCGAGTCCCAGAAGATACCATTGATTTTGTGGAAGATTTTTTAGAGGCAGCCAAATTGGAGCATTATGACATATATGCAAGATCTCGGGCATAAAAAAACTTTTTTATTAAATTGGCCTGTGCCACATTACTCAAAGGTAACTTGCACGATGCAGAAGCTTTATTCTGCACCCTCAATAGGGGAGAAATTAAGCCTTTCAAAATCGCTCAGCTGTGCACTAATATAAATGGCCAAGTATTTAATGGTGGACACCGCTTTCAACAGGCCTGCTGCTATCTGGGGGAGCTCCTAACCATCACCCAGGGGCATGATAGATGATTTGGTCCAATTTAAATTGAGCCTAGATAGAGTACAATGACCAACCTAGCATTAGCAAGAGAAGTGGGGCAGTTTCTCAAAATGTCATCTGCATATAGTGCAATTTTTTGGGAGTTTTCTCCCCATTGGAATCCTTTGATACTGGACTCTCTCCTAATTGCAGCTGCCAATGGATCTATAGCCACTGCAAAAAAGTGGGCATAGTGGGCAGTCCTGCCTGGTCCCTGGGAAGAGAGACTGTTAGCCCCCTGGCGAGCTTAAGGGTCTGTATAGAGTAGCTGTACCCATGAAATAAATTTTCCCAAGTCCCATCCACCTCATCATTGATCACAGATATCGCCACTCTAAACTATCAAATGCCTCAGCTGCTTCTAGTGCAGCACCTGCTCTAAGGTTTTACCAGAGGGGAACTGAAGGTTCAGAAATAGCCTTGACAACTGACTAGAGATGAGAGAATCTGCCGGGGATCGGGTTTGTATGAACTGAACTCTCGGCGCCTGATTCCCGCTGTATCCACCCTCTTCACGGAGGCTGCAGACAGCGGGAATCAGACGTCCAGAGTTCAGGTTCATACGAACCCGAACCTCAGCAGGTTCGCTCATCTCTACAACTGACCTATTTGGCATGAACCCTGTCTGATGGATGGATGTAATGACTGAGGATAGCCTGCTAACACTTTTGTCAGTAAATTTGCTCATCTCTGTAAATTACAAACCTACACAGTGATTCCTTTGTTCTCAAACAAAACTAGCAATTATAGTACAGTACTCATCCTTGTATACAGTATAGTGCCCCCAACCCGAGCATTGTAAATGATAGGAGATGGTGGTGCACTGACTGTACTGTATATGCACTCCAGCAGTCTTATACAGTACAGGATGGGAGATGGTGGTGCACTTACTGTACGGTATATGTACTTCAGCAGTCTTATACAGTACATACATGTATGTATGTGAAGCCTCAACAATGCAAAACTCACAACCCATGATCCATGCTCGCAAAAACATTCGGATACCAAGCAAAGTCCAAATTCCAAACTGTACTCCTGGGTAAATTTTCTTTTGAATAACCAACAGCTGACATTCAGAAACTTTTGAACATCAAGGTATTACTGTACAACTTTCTGACACCAGTTGATTTGAAAGGGGGAAAAAAAAATCTGCTGAAGTACTAAACCCCTTTAAAAGCTGTAAGAAAATGTTTTCCATCATGTCTCTACAAAATTTTACCTGCTCAATTTTTTCAAACAAAATAACTATCCTGATCTATTTTTGTTCTTCTGTTAGAAAAAGCTGCAACTGAGCCTCCTAGCAGAACCTCTTACGCACATGTAAAGCTAGCGTTCTCTGTATGCTGTATTGTATAGTGTAGGAGGAGATGAAGAGATTGATACATATAAATAGTTTCTCTATAAGGGTACAAACCCACACACCGTATACACAGCAGATACGCAGCAGATTTGAAGCAGATTTGATGGTGCAGATTTGATGCTGTGTTCAGTTATTTAGATCTAATCTGCTGCGTATTTGTTGCGTATTTGATGCGTATTTGCTGCGTATCGCAGCAGTAAATAAGCTGCGTATACGGTGTGTGGGTTTATACCCTAAATGTTATTTTAATCGTTTTAACTCCTGCTGTTTCTTCGCTTAAGATTCATGTGGGTGGTCGGAGTTATTGATGGACAGCTATCTCTGTACAGTCAGACGAAATATTTACCCACCATACTATGTATCAATCTCATCATCTCACGCTGTAGAATAATTTCCCTTAAATTTTAAGAGATTGGCTTTATGTTCCCACTTTCTGACTTAACCCCTTAAGGACAGAGCCTAATTTTATGAATATGACCAGTGTCACTTTATTCATTAATAACTTCGGGATGCTTTAACCTGTCCGGACGATTGTGAGATTGTTTTCTCGTGACATATATTGTACTTTACATTTCTGGTAAAATGGAGTCGATACTCATAACGAACCTTTATGAAAAACACCAAAATAACGTGGAAAATTTTGAAAAAAAATGCATTTTTCAAACTTTGAAACCTTTCTGCTTATACAGAAAATGGTTATGCCACATAAATTATATATTAAATAGCATTAGCAACATGTCTACTTTATGTTGGCAGCATTTATTAAACTATATATCATTTTTTTTAGACAATAGGAAGCTTAAAACATTAGCAGCAATTTTCCAAATTTTCTGTAAAATTTCAAAATCAGATATTTTTAGGGACCTGTTCAGGTTCAAAGGGTATTTGAGGGGACTGTATGTTAGAAAGCCCCACAAAGCACCCCATTTCAGAAACTGGACCCCCCCAAACTCTGCAAAAGCACATCCAGAATTTTTTTTTAACCCTTTAGGGGAGTCACAGAAATAAAGCGAAGTGTGTAAGAAATTTGAAAATTTTTATTTTCTGTGCAGAGATTTTATTGTAATCCAATATCTTTCATAATGATAAACCTATTAGCAGAGAAATGCACCCCAATATTGATTGCCCCATTTCTGCAGTTTATAGAAATACCCCATATGTGGCCCTATTGCGCTATTTGACGCAACCACAAGCCTCAGATATAAGGGAGCGCCTAGTGAATTTCAACGCCTCTATTATATTTGGTCATTTTTGACCGTACCACTTCAGGTTGGCAGAGGCTCTGGGGTGCCAAAATCTAAAAAACACCCCTAAAGGGACACCATTTAGAAAACTGCACCCCTCAAGGAATGTAACAAGGGGTGCGGTGAGCATTTGGACCCCACAGGTGCTTCGCAGATTTTCAGAACAATGTGTAAAAAAGGAAAAATTCTATTTTTTACACTAAAATGTTGTTCTAGCATTCATTTTTCATTTTTACAAGGGGATAAAAGAAAAAAAATAAACACCAAACATGTAGCGCAGTTTCTCCCGAGTACGGAAATACCCCACATGTGGACATAAAGTGCCAAGCGGGCGCAGGACGAGCCTCCAAAGGGAAGGAGCAACAATTGGCCTTTGCAAGCTGGATTTTACTGGAATGGATTTCAAGGGCCACGTCGTATTCACAGAGCCCTCGTGCTGCCAAAACACTGGAAACCCCCCACAAGTGACCCCATTCTGGAAACTACACCCCTCAAGGAATCTAACAAGGGGTTCAGTGAGCATATGGACCCCACTGGTGACGGGCACAAATGTGGAACAATGACGTGAAAGGGAAAAATTTAATTTCACTTTCACGGCACAAATGTGGCCGTCATCAAGGGGTCCATATCCTCACTGCACCCCTTGTTAGATTCCTTGAGGGGTGTAGTTTCCAGAATGGGGTCACTTGTGGGGGGTTTCCAGTGTTTTGGCAGCACGAGGGCTCTGTAAATGCGACATGGCGTTCATCATCCATTCTGGCCAAATCCACCCTTCAAAATCCAAATGGCGCTCCTTCCCTTCGGAGGCTTGCCCTGCGCCCACATGCCGCTTTATGTCCACATGTGGGGTATTTACGGACTCAGGGGGAATTGCTCTACACATTTTGTGTGTTTTTTTTCTCTTTTAACCCCTTGTGAAAATGAAAAATTTAAGGCTAAACCAACATTATAGTGTAAAAAATGTAATATTTCATTTTCACGCCATATTGTTCCACATTTGTGCCCGTCACCAGTGGGGTCCATATGCTCACTACACCCCTTGTTACATTCCCTGAGGGGTGTAGTTTCCATAATGGGGTCACTTGTGGGGGGGGGGTTCAACTGTCTTGGCAACACCGGGGCCTTTTAAATGCAACATGGCCCCTCGAAATCCATTCCAGCCAAATCCAGCCTCAAAAAGCCAAATAGCGCTCCTTCCCTTTGGAGGCTTACCCTGCACCCGCATGGCGCTTTATGTCCACTTGTCGGGTATTTCCATACTCAGGGGAAATTGCTCTACACATTTAGTGTTTTTTTTTTTATCTTTTAACCCCTTGTGAAAAGGAAAAAATCAAGACAAGATCAATGATTTAGTGTAAAAATTTTACATTTTTTACACAATGTTGGTCTAGCCTTGATTTTTTCCTTTTCCACAAGGGGTTAAAAAAGAAAGTGAACACAAAACGTGTAGGGTAATTTCCCCTGAGTACGAAAATACCCCACATGTGGATATAATGTGCCATATGGGCACAGGGCAAGCCACCAAAGGGACAGAGTGCCATTTAGAGGCTGGAATGGAGGATGGAGGCCATGTCGCAATTACAAAGCTCCTGTGCTGCCAGGACAGTAGAAACCCCCCACAAGTGACCCCATTCTGGAAACTAGACCCCATAAGGAATCCAACAAGGGGTACAGTGAGCATATGCACCCCACTGGTGACGGGCACATAAGTGGAACATGTGCCATGAAAATAAAAAATAATTTTTTTTCATTTTCACGGCCCAAATGTGGCCGTCACCAGGGGGCCATATCCCCGCTGCCCCCCTCGTTAGATTCCTTATGGAGTGTAGTTTCTAGAATGGGGTCACTTGTGGGGGGGTTTCTACTGTCCTGGCCGCACAGAGGCTTTGTAATTGCATCATGGCATCCTCTAATGGGAATGGCGGCCATACCTATTTAGCTGGGGAAAAGGGACAATTCTAATTTATTTGGGGGTATTAGGCCAATTATTAGTTTATAAGGTTGAAAATGACAGGTGTCCATCAAATTCAACCTGTGTTGATCCAGAGGAAGGCAAAAAACCCTCGTGAGGCAGACGACAGTAGCCTCATCACAGGGGAAAAATTCCTTCCCGACTCCATAATGGCGATCAGAATAATCCCTGGATCAATGTGACCCCTGAAATAGGAATAAAGGACAGAATTTAGATAATGTAGAACCCCAATGACGTGTGGTAAGCAATCCAGTATGCAGAGGCCGGGGTGATCAGGACAGGCGTCACACTGGAAAATGGTGTCCTTCCTGATCCCCCTATTACCCCACACTCTGCACTTCTTCTGGGGTCTCCCGTTCTCCTGTGTGCGGGACATCACCTGGAAAATGTTGCCCTGGTGCGATACGGGGTCCTTCATATCCAGAAGCGCTGGGTCCGCTCCATGGCTGCTAAATATTAGGGCTTTATTGCTACTTTTGATATTTACGGATCGTGCCGCAAGCTACAGTAGCTCAGGCAGCGAGGGACTGGAAGAGGGGGCGCTGGTATAAAAGTTACAGGTGGTAACCTTTATCTAGCAGTGGGAAGATCAGTTCCCGAACGATCTCCCCACTAACTCGGAGGATGGGGGGGGGGCATCTGGGGGCTGGATTCGCGTGTCCCTTCCTTCATACACTCTAAGGGTAGGTGCACACTGCGGAATGGCGAAGGATAACCCTTTGTGCATTCCGCAGCTGGCACCCGCCGGCGGACTGATGGAGGCGCACGTCTCCGCTCGTGTCACACTCCATTCTATGCACGATTCTGCCCTCTGTCCAATGTGTTCATTCTTTGGACGGACAACGGAATACGCCCGTGCATAGAATGGAGTCTATGACACGGGTGAAGACGCTCGCCTCCATCAGTCCGCCGGCGGGTGCCAGCTGCGGAATGCACAAAGGGTTATCCTTCGCCATTCCGCAGTGTGCACGGACCCTGGATCTGTAAGTGTACCCTGATGTACTCTCACAGTTTGGAGAATTTCACGCCATACCGTCATCTCTTATTGGGACGGTACTGGCGGAAAAGACGTGTCTGGTGGGCAGCATACGCTACGCTACTCCCAGACAAGTCACTGGATGATGAGGATGAATGGAGGAAAGAAGGATCCCCCCATTCATCCTCACTGGCTGTTTCGGTGTCGGAGGCAATAATAACGTATGCGTCCGCCACCGAAAACACCCTGGGGGCCATCTTTATACTGGGATTGGTATATGGGGTATGTAAATGTGTAGTGGTGTAGTGTAAAACTTTATTTCATGTAGTGTAGTGTGGTGTTTTTAACGTGTTTTTTTGACAGTAATAAAAAATATTCCTTTGCCAAGAAAGGAGCTGCTGATAAATTGTGCGGCACTTATCAGCAGCCAGTGGCGGTAGGATATAGGGGGGAAAAACGCCCCTACGCCATAAGGGGGAGTTGCTGATCAGCGGCGCACTTACGTGCGATGCTGATCAGCACTCAGCGGCGTTGGGGCGCAAAAAATTTGAAAAAAAATTTGAAAAAAAAAAAAAAATCTTTTTAACCCAAAGCAACTGATCAGTGAATGATATTCACTGATCAGCCGCTAGGGGGCAGTAGAGCGTTGCTGCCGGAGATTGCTGAGACTCGCCGAACCCGAGGACTCGAGCGTTTCTGAAGATTTCCGACACTGGACGACCGAACCCGGAAGTGAAGAGAAGACACGAGGATGGCGCGGACCACAGATCGTCGCTCCGGACGCCCAGATCAGGTGAGTATGGTACACCTGCACCACACACACCTGTTCTGCACTCCTCAGCTACCTAGCTGAGGGGTGCAGAACGCGACAAAACTGTTTTTTTACAGTTCGATCGCCATGATGGGCCGGCCGGTACTGGCCGGCCTATCACGGCGATCGTGGGGGTGGCATCGGCGCCATCTTTCCTCAGTACACTAATGGCGGTTGGTGCTGTCTCGGACAGCACCAATCGCCATTGCTTTCCGGGTCAACGATGACCCGGAAAGCTGTTTTCAGCTGCTATATGCTGATCTGTATAGATCAGCATATAGCAGCGATCGTCGGCACGGGAGGGATTAATCACCCCCCCCCCCCCCCCGTGCCGACGAGCAGAGATGGCCTGCTATACATTATAGCAGGCCATCTTCCCCGACCGCTGTGTGTGAACACACAGCGATCGGGGAAACATCGGGCGTAAGTGTACGCCCGTTTGCGTTAAAGCCCACCCTGCGGGGGCGTATACTTACGCCCGATGTCGTTAAGGGGTTAAAGTGATCGACATCAGAAATATTTGTTCAAGGCCTAACATAATAGACAAAGAATTGTGTTTTCTTGCATATTAATTTTAACTAGTTCTTTGTCTGTATGCTGTAAGGTTTAAAAACACAGTTCAGGAAATGATATAAAACATGATAAAACATAACATTACTCACCCAAAAATGTATGTTTTCATTGCAGCAAATGTCTGCTATAGTGACATGTCAGAAGTTTGTAGCAGTGGGCAGGGCCGTATTACCAGCTACTGCTGCCCTAGGCACTATATCTGAAGACGCCCCATCTTCACCCACCAATTAGCATCATGATCTTCTAGTTTCTGATCATCATATTGATACCTGATCAGTCTTAGGGTCCTATTCCACTGGCCGAGGAGGGCCTGATCAACGATGTAAACAAGCGGCGATCTGCTAGATCGCCGCTCGTTTACTGGGTCTATTCCACGGCCCGATGATCGTTGAGCGAGGGCTGCAAGGACATAGTTACCGATGTCCTTGCAACATCATACATTACCTGTCCAGGCTTCTCTGCTCCGTCTTCCTCCCCGGGTCCCGGTCAGCTGACAGGCCACACTCAGCCAATCACAGGCCGTGGCGGTCCCAGCTTGTGATTGGCTGAGCACTCCGTCAGCTGACCGGCCATTCTGAAGAAAGAGCGCGGGGGACCCGGGGATGAAGACAGCGCGGAGAAGAAGCCTGGACAGGTAGGTAATGTATGCTGCTGCTGGTCAAATCGTCAGTCGCCCGCCGCGCACCACTATTCAACCATAGTGATGCGCGGTGGGGGAATGATGATTTTAGGTCTGGCCCTAAATGAACGATCAGCCGATGACACGATCATTGGCTGATCGTTCTCTCTTTTTCACCAATAGGCCAAATGGGGCCGATTATCGTTACTGTGGAATAGGGCCTTAGGCCGTGTTCCCACATTTACTATACGACACCACATGCAGCCAAAACCAGACCCTCATGTGGTAACCAGTAGGCGTATGGCCAATAATCCTGGTAACAGCACGACTACTGGGGAAGAAATGGCAGCGTTGTTTCGGCTACATGCATTTCTCTACATGTAGAAACATCTTCTGAATCGTGTTTTTCATGGTTTTTAACTGCTTAAAACAAACATTTCCACACTAAATCAATGATAAGAGCAGTCGGCATATCGTCTGGAGGAATTCTCTCCACAAGATTGGTAGATTGGTAGGTAATAGCTCCAGGCCTCACATTTACCACCCCACACCAGACCCGAACAATATTGCCATACTGTGACTGGATAACCACCAGACGTAACCAGTCCTGCCAACAGAGGACTGATCTGCAATCAGACATAGTTGAACCTCTTGGCCTGTGTTGGAGCTGTGGTCTAGGGATAAATCACCTGTCTTTTTTTCTACTTGTTATTGTATCATTTTTTAAAAGTGCAAAGAATTCCCAATCAGGGCCAAATTAGCTTTTTTTTTTTTTTTTTTTTTTTGATGAGCCATAAAAAAACAAAACAAAACAAAAAACTATACATTCATTTATTTTTTTCTCATCATTAAAAAAACTCATTTGAAAACTAAATTGGGAATTCTTCGTACTTAAAAAAAACTCTTAGGGTATGTTCACACTATGGAATCCGTGTGGATCCCACAGCTCTACCCCGCACATTTCTCCCCCCTGCCATAGACTCCATTCTATTGTTGGGCGAATTCCGCCGTCCATCAAAGAATGAACCTGTTTATTTTTGGAAGGAGTACGGAATCCACCCTACCATAGATTGGAGACAATGGCACAGGCGGAAATGCGCCCGGCCGTGCTGCGGAATCCGCCAATGATGATCCACGTGGATTCTCTAGTGTGCACGTACTCTAATGGTGCATTTATACAGAGATTTATCAGACAGATTTTTTGAAGCCAAAGCCAGGAACAGGCTATAGACAGGCATAAGGTCATAAAGGAAAGACTGCGATTTCTCCTCTTGTCAAATCCATTCCTGGCTTTGGCCTCAAAAACCTTTCAGATAAATCTTTGTGTAAACACACCATAAGTATCTACTTGTAATGTATTCAGCTGATACACCTGAAGGCAATAATAAGGGTGACCAAATAGTTATAGCCTTATAGTGTAGGTCTTTGTTGCTGTAGCGCCTGTATTCAAAATCACACACAAAGGACAGGAGTCATATGCATATAATAGTTTATTTTAATGTTGCACAATATTCCACCTGATGTCCAGCATACAATATCACAGTGATGTATGGCTACCACCAGTAACTGTACTATTAGTTTTCAGAATTGTGCTCTCTTAGGTAGGGCTAAACAGCCCTTATTCTGTAACCCTACAAAACAATGTTTAACATGGAATTTTAATGTACCAGCTTTTATCTTGTCTGTAATATACAATATTATAAACAGAAATTCTGGCCAAACTGCCTGTATATTGCCTTAAACCCATCACCTCTATTTCCCCACCTACTCTCTTAACACCACATTTGAATACATATAGAAGTTCACAACCTGATAACGTGAAACAGACAATTGTAGACAACATTCTGAGATGTAACTAAAATATATACAATAGTGCAATGTGTATTGTGCAGCACCATCCAACGGCTGAGGTTTCTTAAGAGCACCATAATAGACAAAATGAAATAAGAAGGCACATTGGTTTTCTTTCTGCCCTTGACCATTGAGTAAGCCTGGAACATTTACTGATCGAGAAGAAGAATGTGGTCTGTCATATAATATGACACTAGATACAAGCTGGCAGGCGGTTCAATCCAGTCTAGCGGTATCGACTGAAAATAGACAAAGAATTGTATCATATACATAATCAGAAGCAACGGACATGCAGAACTGCCTCCTAGTAAAATAATTAAAGTGGTTTCTGAGACTTTAATATTGATGACCTATTCTTTTGAAAGGCCATCAATATCAATTCAGCCGCTCTTGTTTGTTCTCCTGATCGGTCGAGAACCAAACTCTGTCCCAGACCAATAAAACTGGTCTCTATAAAATATTAAAAGTTTTTTTTTTTTTGTCACAGGTGTGTTTTAAACTTGACTCCATCTTGAAATAATTAATCTTGAAATAATTAAGCAGGGCAATATACATAGCAATGCCCCGTTTTGGCCATATTAGTATAATAAAAGTTAAATTGTATAATAGTTGTTGCCTTGGAATAATGCATTCATTTACTAAAATGTAGAGCGCTGTGTCAGGTAAAGAATAATTGGGCGCCAATGTTCATGAAGTGCGCCATCATTTGTTCACATGGAAGACATTAAAGATAGAGGTGTTCGAACCAGAGTGTGCAGCATCTGACATCGGTGGCTGAAGAAAGTGGATGCAGCCCTAAGGTTGCCTGGAAAACCTATACAGCCTGTGGCTCTATCCATGTTTTCAGGACTCCTTAGGGCTGCATCTAACATCTTCAGCCACCGGTAATCAAATGCCGGTACTCAGGTTGGGACAACCCCAAGCACGCTAGAGGTTTGTTCATTTCTAATTAGAGACAATAGAGACCAATTTTTAAAATTATTTTTCTAGTTTGTTTTTTTTTGTATAAGATGTACGTAATGGTAGTCTCATACAATGATACAGTCACACTTGGTAGGTAAAGCAAAAGACACTGCAGATAAAAAAAGATCAAAAATAAATGTTTTGCAGAAGGATATTTTTCTGTTCTAGCAAAATCATTCAGTATAAAGGCCACATGCACAAGGCCAGATAATGGAACCATGTGACATGGATTCTATGGTTCCACACTCTACTCGTTTCTTTATGTACATTGCCTTGCAGAATACCAAACAGGGTCCTCTATGAAACTACTACACACATGTAGAAACTGTCTACCTCCAAAACATAACTATGTTAAAAAAAACAGCCCCACATCACAAACCGTTTCTGGTATTGCAGCTCAGCCCTATTCAGAAAAACTTCAATACCAGAAACCACCCGTAGTCCGGTGTAATGCGTTTTTTGGACAAAAAAAAAACTGCCATGTTTTTCTAACTATGGACAACCCCTTTAAAGAGACAAAAGCATCTGTGCTCAGGGTTGGCACAACTCCCTATAAAAATACAGGCTTCAATTACACATACATCATAGTCATCCCAATGTTTTTCCTTAACAGCACGTAGCACATTACAAAGTAGAGTAACGTGCATACATACACAACAATTTTCTCAATTTTGGCTAGTTGCTCACAAATACCTGAAACCTTGTTCTACAAATAGAAAAAAAAAATCATCTTACCATAATAGCAGTCATTATGTATAAACTTGCCCCATTATTGGAGGGGGATGCGAATTGGGGTCAGAGAATAAGTGCCACCTTTACTTGAAAGCCCTCTAATAGCAGGAATCCCAACAGGCTTAATAGGACCTGAAAATGACAGCAAAAAAAAATGGTTTGTAGCATGAGTAATAAAAATGAAAAAGTAATCACATGAAAAAAAAAATATTTTATACATACAGTATATATATATATATATATATATATATATATATATATATACACACACACACACACACACACACACACACTATATATATACACACACACATACAGTACATACACACTCTGTAGTAAACAATATAGTAAGCAATGATTCCAAGTTGGATTTTCCACTTAAAACTATGCTTCTACGGCATCTGATGTATAGCACAGACCCTGTATGGGTTTGGAGGCACAGAGTTATGTACTTTAGATTTTTGATCTGGTTAAAATATTACAGATTCATACATAACTGATCCATAAGACAAATGAGTAAATAAACTTAGGGTAGATTCACACATAACCTATCGCAGCATTTCGCAGTGAAATCTGTTGCGATACTTGGTACTGTTATGGCCTATGGCTCTGCATTCTCACAGTGGATTTTTTTTCTGCTGCAAGAACGTAGCACCTGCCTACCTAACTCATCAGCTGCCAGGCTTTAAACAAGCTAATACATTACCTGTCCGCGCTCCTGCCTACTTCTCTGGCTCCCAGGTCATTGATGCTCAGCCAATCAGTGGCTGCAGCAAACATCTGCTGAGGCTTGTCCCTTCCTGAGAACAATCTGAATTTCAAATGATATCTGAATATATATCAAGGGTTTTTTTGGTGTACAGTACTAGAGAACATATTAGTACTAAGTATATTAAATGGAAAAAAAATTAAAACTATTGTCTGAGATTAAGCCAGAAAATGTTGCTTTTCAATTGCAGAAACAGCACCACTCTCTTGCTCATGGGTTGTGCCTGGTATTGTAGGCACATTCAAAGTCATTGGACACTTTTGGCACCCATTGATCGATCGGTAAGAGCCGGGGGGAGCATGCAGCTGGGCTCAATGCCATCTCACTGCAGGAAACTGACTACATTGTAAGTCTATAGGGCTTGTATCCTGCAGCCATTACAGAAAAGGGAGCAAACTGGGGAATGAAGCGCTGAACATCAACTATCGGTGGGGGAAAGAACACCTAAACTCCTAGAAGACAGAAATGGCTGCACATTGCACCCATGGTTGATATGAAAGCCTATCAGCTACATTAAAAACCAACATTAGAAGTTAGTATATAATTTGATCAAACCATATTGCCTCATGTACCACAAGCAGGTCTTCTGATACACGAGTCCCTACGCTAAACACTGTGCCAGTCAGCGACCGCTAACCCAGCGAAGCAAGCGCAAGCAGGAAAGGGGGGCCAAAAACTCCAACGATCAATCAAAACTTTTTTTCCTGTTTCTGTGACCTGTCAAAAGTGTTTTGATTTTAAACTGAGAGAGACACGTTGGAGTCTATATATAAAATTCATGGCATATATAGACATCCTCACAACCTAATTAATATTCAGATCCAGTGTAGAGATGAGCGAACCTGGTTCGGGTTTGAGTCCATCCGAACCCGAACTTTCGGCATTTTATTAGCGGTGGCTGCTGAAGTTGGATAAAGCTGTAAGGTTGTCTGGAAAACATGGATACAGCCAATGACTATATCCATGATTTCCACATAGCCTTAGGGCTTTATCCAACTTCAGCAGCCACCGCTAATCAAATGCCGAAAGTTCGGGTTCGGATGGACTCAAGGATGCTCAAGGTTCGCTCATCTCTAATCCAGTGACCATAAAGGTTTAAAACCTTAAAGGGAACCTGTCACCAGTTTTGTGCTCCCTGAACCACAGGCAGCATAAAACATGGGCGGAACCATTTATACTTGTGTTACATTTATTAGCACACACACTTAGCACTTATAACATTCGAGTTATTTCGAGTAATTTTGAGATATCCCCTTTTCCTGTACCCCAATCTGCATGAACATCATTATATATGGGATAGCTTTGTATGGGACGGTGTATACATCAGATATGCAGACCTTTTTTGTTTTTATAGCAGTTTTAAATGTTTTTTATGTTGGACAATATGCCAATTATAAAGAAGTTTGGTTTTATAATTATCATGGTGTAAAGAGTACATTTGGAGATTGGGGTCTTTAAAGGTGTTGATGATAAAACTTAGACTTACACCAGTAAAGGTGCTTATAACACCTACCTTATAGCCCAGTTAAGAAAATCTCAGGTATACAGGGAATATTTAAAAGTTTTATTTCACATCAATACCCAATTGTCAAAATAAAAATCACAACACAACCTAAACTAAATAAACAATGAATGCCTTCTGCCACAGGTAGCATGGCTTCCTCCGTATAATGGAACATGTAGGGACACAAGTGGAACAGATCCTTAGATCTGCTCTGAACAGGTGATATTTAGGTTTTTGTATGTATTCGAGACTTTATGGCTAGAGATGAGCGAACCTGGCTCGGGTTCGAGTCGATCCGAACCCGAACTTTCTGCATTTGATTAGTGGTGGCTGCTGAACTTGGATAAAGCCCTAAGGCTATGTGGAAAACATGGATATAGTCATTGGCTGTATCCATGTTTTCCAGACCTTCAAGCTTTATCCAAGTTCAGCAGCCCCGCTAATAAAATGCCGATCGTTCGGGTTCGGATGGACTCGAACCCGAACCCGGTTCACTCATCTCTATTTATGGCACATTGATCTTGCATTTCTTGAATATACTTTTATGTTTTTACTGCACTTTGCACTTCAGTGTTTAGCTAGATTTCAGAATACAAAATAGGGCCTCATTGTAAGGTACAGTATATATTCTTACTGTAGCCCACAATACATTATATTCATTTTAACTGTTTTTAAATTAGGTCTTGTGGGGCTATTTTGACAATTGTGTATTTTATTTCTCGTCAATACCAACTTTTCTAATAAAAGAATGGCAAAAATCTCAACCACTCGAGATCTGAATGTTCAGACCCTGACCCATCAAGACAATGAGCCAGGAGAAGTCTGTGTGCTCTGTCTCACAAGAACTAGGTGGACTTATAATGTAAGTTTTTGGGGTCTGCATAAGGGTCCTATTACATGGAGTGATAATTGGCTGAATCGGGCTAAAATCGCAGGGCTGCGTAATAGCGATGCGTGGCCAAGGGCTGACGATTGCCTGTCAGCTGACAGGCCACTCAGACGCTGCCGCCGCCGGGAACATGAAGCTGCGGAGCACAGGAGAGAAGATCGGGAGGTGGGGAGAGGTAAGGTATTAGGTGCTTGGGTGAGGGCTGCATGGACATCACTAACTGTCCATACAGCCCTTACTGCCCGATTATCGGTTACAGTCTAATAGGTCCAGTAAACAACTGTTAGATCGGCGCTCGTTTATTAAAATGATCAGGCCATAGCCAGTCTTTGTAATACAACCCTAAGTCTAATACACAGAGCAAGCAGAGGAACCTTTGGCAGTGCAATCGCTTGCCTACTCGTTCGACTAATCAGTCAAGGTGTGAACACTCAGACTCTGACTGATAAAAACTCAGTGCTCTGCGGCAGCGGTTGACAGGCAAGGAGGCTCGTTAGAAGCTTCTAATAGGCCTCCTTGCCTGTCAATCGCTGCTGCAGAGCATGCTGACAGGCAGAGAGCCGTAACTAGTCACAAACCAGATGACTAGCTCCCAGCTCTCTCCCTGTCTTGCGCACCGGCATAAAAGACATTTAACCGGAATGTGAAGTCACTGACAGAAAACCCTCAGACATGGTAGGGACACTCTTTACAATATCCACTAGCTGCTGCTGGGAACTTAAATTATCAAAATTGTGCTGACTGGTTCCCTTCAGGGTTAAAAGTATCATTGTCAGGAATACAATCCACTGTATATTTTATAGGTTAATAAATTAAAGTAAGCAAGCTGTCTTACCTAACTGGAACTTCGGGCATTCACTTTGTAGCTTTCCCATTTTCGGAATCTGTGGTTTAGATCTCTTTCTGTTTGCTTCTACATACAAAGTCATTTTAGACAAAGGATTCTGTCTTTCAAGTATCAATGTTTTGGAATGACTATTATAAGGTGCATCTGACCCTTTGGATTTCCGTAGGCACATTCCGAAGTTGTATTTTTTACTGGCTGAGCTTCTGATTCTACTAAAAGTACATGTGGATCTGTTCAGAGACTTGTTCATTTGAATACAATACTTTGTGGTAAAACCCTTGTCCAGTTTCCATTCTGGCTTAAATTTGGATTTGCTCCCTGCAATAGTATTTCCAGAGCGAGAACCTCCATAGGCATTGGACATTTTGGTACTTTCAACATTACCAAGTTTTGTTAGAAAGACTTTACAATCTTGAATGTTTTGCTTGCTGCTACAACACATATATATGGCTTTTGGTTTTGATTTAGACTTACGTTGCATTAACATTTCTTGTTTTTTAGAAGAATCGCCCAATGACTCTTTATGTATTATGGAATCGGCTTCTTGGTAAGCAGCACGTCTTGCATCATTGTTGGCCGAATGTGCAATCTCCTTGGCTGATGGTTTGGAAATGGTAGATGTTTTTCCAGTACAAGCTTTGTTCCCATCTACATGTTTTTCGGAACATGCAAATTTTACACAGACATCTGTATTCTCATCAGTCACTTTTTCCAACTTGTTTGGGTTATGACCACTGTTACATTTTACTTTACGGATTTTTGACACATACAACAGCTCTGTTAATGCTTCTGATGGAGTGGGCTGAGTACATTGTTTAAAGTGTTTTTTAGAACTAGATGAATTTATGCTGGGTTTCTTTGTTTTTGTTCTAGGTCTCTTGCTATTAATTTTTCGAAGAGGGCTTCGAGCATTAGCTTTTCTCACAATTGAAAGGGATTGTGTTTCTGTTGTTTGCATAAACCAGGCAGCAAGGTCACCCATGTCACATTTTTTCTGAAACAGCATCTGAACAGGTGACCTCGTTTCCGAGCTGCAAAATTTCAAGGTTGACAAAGATTGTGCTTCATTATCTATTTCTCCATTGTTCCCGCCAAGCCACGTATTCGCTATTAGTTCATACTTATTTTCTAAATCTTTTAACAAAGACTCTTTGGAAGTGGATGCAGACCACCACTTAAGGACAGGATTTGGCTGAACATCAATGCTGTCACTATGATTTTCAGCGTTGTTGCTAGTGCATTTTTTATCTACTAAAGGTTCTTTGTATTGCTGCTTAAAACTTCTTAATTTCCTTGTGTAAACTCTACTGTTATGAGGTAACTTTTTCAATCTATGACGTAAGGCACTCCTAAATGAAAAACTAGCTGATGAAAAAGAACTAAAAGTTGCTGAAAGTTTTTTTCTGGATCTGACTTTGTTTTTTGAACTTTTCAGTTTTCTAATCAACAGGGAACCCCGGGTCAACCTCTGTTTTATGATTGTCTTTCGGTTTTCGTCTTTTTCTGCTCTATTGCTCGCTTCTTTTTTAGTGTATTTTGTAATAGCTCCCTTGAAAGGCGATAGCAGGACTTGTCCTCGTTTCTTGGAAATAGATACATTGGTCCTACACACACCTGAGACATTGGAAAGTTTTCTCAATTTCTTAAGTCGTCTGGAAATTCTTTGGAACTTGATAGAGTCAGATTCGAGTATTTGTAGATTCCTTGTAGAAGATCTCAAGAACCTTTCCACTTTTTTAATTCTCAACTGGATTCCTGACCCTTTATTCTGAACATAAGCTGAGGTAAACCTCGGCTTTTCTAATTTGGAAGAGGGCTTTTTGCGTTTGACTGTTTTATCAGAAGAGATGGCAACGCCAAGTTCAGCGGATGTTTCCATGTTTTTAGAAACATGACATGGGCGATTTTTACGTCTTGAAGTCTTATTTGTATTGCTCTGATCAAATTTTTCACAGCTATATTGTGCAGTGGCTTTACTTTTAGATGGAGTTGCAGCTCCCATATTCTTGTCAACCCCAATTTCAATGTTGTCCGAATTCAAAGTATGACATGCCTGTACCACACTGTCAGAAACGGTGACATCTCTGTGCTTATTAACTGGACTATATTCAGAGCTTAAAGTGTATTTAACTCCTGCTTCACTTTCAACCTTAGACACGAACATGAGCTTTATTGGGCTAAAGTAAAAATTATCCGATGTGCTTGCTGTTGCTACCTTACTTATATATTCATGAGTTCTTTCAACACTTGCACAGACTGCCTGCGCTACCAATGTTGAACTTTGCTTTACTACGTTCAGTGTATTTTGTGGCACATTTAACTCATAGGAACTTGAGTTGACACTTTTGCATAGATTTGTGTTCTTTGCTTTACAAACATCCGCACCATTTATTGTTCTGTTAGCAAAAAGTTTGGAATCTTCCAGACGCTGTACTACTACTTTTAAGTGATTATTTCTATTTTTTTCAGTAGTATTTCTAAACTTCGCACCCTCTTTTGTAAAGTTCTTTAGAATTCCTGAGTTTTTTTGGATTGTACATTTGCAAAATAAGTTGTTACTTTGGAAAGAACACAGTCCATGGGACTCGTCACATAATTTACATTTTCCCAGTATATTTCTGGAAGTTCTTTTGGGTGGTATAGTACTTTTGGTGCTTAAATCTTGATCAAAATGCCTCTTACTGCCCCTCACTTTTTTTATTCCAGTACTTTTTGGGGCAGTATTATTTAGTATAGGAGGTAAACAAACCTCACTATTTTTTATGCAGTTCACAGTTTTAGAAGGTATTTCCAGTGAGAAGGTATTTTCATCAACATGAGGTAGATCTGTTATCTTCTTCTGAACGTCACTCTTTGTTTCTTTACTTTTACACCCTTTTAGGACAAAAGCGTTCTGAATGCGTTCTACCGAAACAGTGATTCCATCATCTATGAAATTTGGTGACTTTTTCACAAAATTATTTTTTTCCCTAGGAAAAGTATCTGTGACATTGTTCAGTTCCCTTGCAAAGTCAATTGTCTCACAGTCAGAGAACGAGCGGTCAAATATAGACATTTTTTCATTATTTCTTTGATACCCTGTTTGAACTTTTTTATTGGAGCAATTTTCTTTTTGGTTATCCAGCTCAGCAAAACCATTTGTTTCAGAAGTAAGAAAGTGCTTTATGAAACCTCCAAAATTGACACAGCTAGATGTGGAGTCAAGAGTGTTTTTTTGTCTGTCCTTTCTATTATGCTTCAGTCTAACTTGCTTCTCATTTGTACAATGTGAGTTTTTAAATGTCACATTTTTCATTACAGTCATATCAGTTCCATCTGATATATCAGCTTCTGTTTGGCAGCATTTGCTTGTCATTTCCAGTTGACAACCTGGTTGAGTACATCCACGTTGTAAATCATGTTTTATTACGGTCCTTTTCAAAGCAGTCACAGTTCTCTGTACTTCTAACTTTGATAAAGATGAAGAAAATGGTAATTTCCTTTGACTTGAAGAATTGAGGGAACTTAAACAGCCATAATATACAGATTGTTTCTTTTTTGAACGTGTATTTATACAGTGCAAAAGTTGATCGGTTAAATGAACGTCTTCCTTTTTATTCAGATTCAGTTTAACAGTTCCTAAATTCAAGTTAGGCCATGTAAATCGTAAATCCTTTAGGCTAACAGTAAGGTATGGCAGATTCATTTTCTGCAATTTATTTTTTTTCTTGATGCCCTTAGAAGATTTCTGGTTTGTGCATATGTGACAACTACCAAGTGAGATATCTAGGCCTCTGGATACCTGTTCTGCTGACTTGCTTTGTGCACTGCTGTGACAAGTTTGTGAACAGGATTCTTGTTCTTTTTTTAAGTATTTCAGCATACCTATTACTTGTTGTTGGTGGTATAAGCACCATGAAGCTAAGACTTTAAATAAAGCTGTTTTTTCCTTATGCAGCTTTGTTGCTTTTTTCATGTTTCTTAAAAAGGATCCATTCTTGACACTGAAAAAAAAAAAAAAAAAATTGTAAAAAACACTTTGCAATTGCAAAATGATAACGCCTCAGAACTATATACTAAGCACACAGCTGTGTATTACTTTTGCACAACTGAACTTTGTTAATACAGTGAAACCTCGTATTACAAATAACTTAGTTTGGAAACGTTTTGTAAGACAAATGGTAATTTTTTATAAATTTTAACTTGGTAAATAAGCAAAATTTCCTCATAAAAGCCACTGTGTGTCCCCATCTTCATACTGTGCTGGGTATAAATGCCTTTCATTTTAACCCATTGCTACCTGATCAACTGTGCCAGTGATCGCACACTTTTCGTCTCTTCTCCAATGCCTGTCCGCGTCACTGCTGCTTCCCTCTGACCCCTGAATTAACCCCTTCACCGATAACTGTTCCAGGCAGCCGGCACTAGTACCAGCAGATACCAGCACCAGCAGGTTTGCAGCCACCTGGGCAGTTGAGTGTGGAGGGAGTGTTAACTTATTAACCCCTTCTTTACTGAGTGTTCTTTATCGATACAAAACACACTACCTACCTTATTTTTGGGTTGTGTAATGAATAGTCTGTGTTTAGATGATTTCTTACAGAAAATTTGCTTAGATACGAGTCATTTCGATTACCAGCACATTCCCGGAAGGAATTAGGCTTGTAATCCAAGGTTTCACTGTACTGCTTACATTTATGTTACCAGGGGCTGACATTGCTGTAATGCATGAAAAACTTATGACTATGCTATAATTCAGTTATTTAACTATTATATTAATTGCTGGGCTCCATACTCAGGGTTCAACATAAGATATAAATACCCTAAATGTTTCATTTCATAGTAAGTTAGAAAAATACAATGACATATCGTTTACATTTTAAGTGTATGTTTACACATTTTTTGAGGCAAAAATACATACGTATTGTTAAAATTACGGCTTTAAATAACGGTCATGTTATTTACGGCTATAATTCTTATATGGCTGTATTTTCCCCCTTCAAAAACCTTAAATCATGATGTGTATAAGGAAGATTTAAAAAAAAAAAAAAAAAAAAAAAATTAAAAAATTTGAAAAAAATCTGGTTTTAAAAAATTACCAAAATCTAGATGCAGAAGTGAAAGTGTTCAGGAGTCGAGGTAGAAAACATTGACAAAACTTTAGTTTTTGGTTGTCGCTAACTGGAGAAAAAGAGAACTGTTCTTAAATGGTTTCGCATAACTAAATCTCCATAAACCTTGACTAAATTATCTTATATACATAGAGATTGCAACTCCCCAGATTGGACATGATGGATTTTAACATGCATTGTCCATTGAAGATAAACCAGAAGTGTCCGGCAGCAGCATATTTTCTTCTCAGATGCAAGTGCATACGTGTATTAGGGGTTAAAGGAGTTAGGCAGTATTTTACATAATGCTGCCCAGTCGAACATAAACACATTATGCTTACCTCTTCGTTCCCCCTGGTGTCCTGTTGCGGCATCTATAGTGTCCCCAGCTAACTGCAGCCACCACCATTTCCGAGACAAAAAAATTTTGGGAGTGACAGTCCGTTCAGCCAATCACTGACTGAGACAGGACAGTGCCGTTGCCTGTGATTGGCTTTGTGGGCTGTCACTCCAGAGACAAGCATCTCAGAAGTAGCAGAGACTGCAGTCAGTGAGGAAGGGGGGGGGGCACCAGGGGAGCACGGAGAGGTAAGCATAACATGTTTAATATTTTCTCAGGCAGGGCAGCATTATATACAAAAAAAATCATAATGCTGGATAACCTCTTTCGGAGGAATGACCAACAGCTATCTGTATGGTTACCTTCATAGCAGATACACTTTTTTTTTTACATACTACGTCATTTAGCCCAGAGGTGCTCAACCTTTTCTAGCTTGCAAGCTACCATTCAAATACAAAAGATACAGATACATTGATAGTCCAGAGTATTTGCTGTGCATGTTTCTGAATACACAGTCACATTTAACAGAATACATCTATTATTGTAAAATGATTTCAAACATATCTTACCATTTACCATCTACCTTCCTAAAAGGGGTTTTCCCATTAAGATAAATAGGTCTGCATGGATGCATAATGTAAAAGTAAAGTGATACTGTCACCACCACCCCTTACACCATGTGGGGTTCTCTGCACCATTCATAAGCTTAGATGCAGCACATATGATACATACCTGTATAAAATTTGCTTGCGTCTCCTTTCTGCTCTAAAATTGCTTCAATTAATCAGCAGACATTGTAACCTAGGCCAGGCTTAACAGCAGTTGAACCGCCTCCCTAGCCAGAAGATGGGGACCAACTGCCATAAAGCCCCGCCTAGGTGACGCTATTCACAGATGAAACAAAGCGGGTTTAAGGGAGGGCAACAGTATCACTTTAAACATTTCAAACGTACAAGCATTTTTGAAAGTGAGATACTTACTAATACCCCGTGAGCCTGCTTTATTTTTATAATCTGTTACCCTTGGTTACGACCACCTTACACAATTCAGTAAGGTGGTCATGCATGCTCAGTTCAATCTCCTGGTCTGTCCTGGATGGATTGCCAGTTAGTCTTCATTGTACAATCAAAGAAGCAGGGGGGTTGTGGGAGAGCATGTGCACAGCCACAGTTCAGAGAGAAAACCAGGATGATCAGAAAGGCAGAAGAACAGTAACAGTATAGCAATAATAGTTATTTGTACCTTGAAAAAAATCTCACATCTGTACTCCTTTACATTATGTATGGGGTAAATGTGATTATTTTTTTTTTACCAACTTTATTTAGTGGGAAAACCTCTTTAAATCGAAAACAAATAAAAAATTTGCAGTGTTTTCTATATGAATAACAAGAAAGCCATACCAACTGATACAAGAATTTGTCACTTCTTATGCTAAAGAATTTGTCTGGTCCCTTGCATTTCCCATTCAGTTACTTTCAGTCCCCAGATGCCCATTTCCAAGAGACGAGTGCAGAACCTGCCCGCTAAGCCAATCATTGGCCGAGACAGTTCACTGATGTTGCCAGTTGTAGCTTGCAGGTCCTGCTATGCCCTACTGTCTTGTTAGCAGGTAGACAATATGACAATATCATCAGTAGACCATAGGGACTTGAAAGAGAGCTAGAGGGACCAGGCATAGTTAAGCCATGCATCATATCTATTATTTATGGATACAGGCATATCCCTTTAAATTCTATATAGTATGTACCACCATCCAAAGAGCTTGTGTTAAGTACTGCAGAGCCTTATGAACACTATGTATGCAGAGCAATGGTTTTCTTGTAATGTGACAACCATAAATTGAAAGTGTTTATTAACAGTACACAATCTACTTTTTCTAGTGAAATGGTGTATGTGGAAAACATCTTGCCCATTATGAGCAAAGAAAATAATTTATCGCTATGAATTTTACACCTGAAAAACTTATATAGGTTTTCATTTTTTTTTTATTTAATCAAAAGCAGAATGCGATCTGTTCATCAGTTTAAAATTTGATCAGAACAGAACCCTGAATAAGGTATGACATTTCTACCAATACATTTTCCCCCAACATATAGTCTATAATTTGTCTCTACTTAATGGAAAAACTGGCTGTACTACAAAAATTTTAATAAAAAGGTCAAATGAAATTGAGATAACATGTTATCAGTTCCTGCAACAATACAGTTGAAAATGTCACATTACATTGGGAGGGGGTTTACAAAATATTGAATGGAAATCTTGGTTTGTTACTACAGTAATTGGATGATCCACAAGTCTGCAGAAGTGTTGGTTTTATTGTTGATCTACATTCGCTGATTCCTCAATAATGATTTCTTCTTGTAAGGCAGATTGTAAAGGTATAAATAGATTGCTTTCTGGAGAGTCCTAATAGAAAAGCTGTACATCTTTCCAATGCAGTTGTTTGTGCATACACCACCCAAGAGCAAATTTTGGTATGTGAACAAACCATGTAGGTAGGTGTTTCCACTAAAGCTATAAGACTATAAGATGCAAAGCAGCTCTCTGAAACCCATCTCTTGGAGGTGGCTTTCACTTTAAGCCAGTGTTTGACTCCTTTTTAAAGTCTAAGGCCTAATACACACATCTCTAGTAATCTAGTAAGCTTCTAGTAATAATCTCTAGTAAACTTCAGGTCTGCACTAGGACTTGGCCTTTTTTTTTTTCTCGCAGCATGGATCATGGCCCTGTACAAAAGTACGGAGGTGTTACAGTGCCAATGAAATTAAGTGTGAACGAGGCCTTAGAATATGACTGGGGATTTAATTAGCCAAGCCAAAAACTTCACCCAGAAGGGACATTTACTAATCTGTAGTCAGCTATATTGCATTTCTTGCCTCTTGTTAGCACAGAGAAAAATGCTGGCTGACTGCAGAGATGACTATCGTTGTGGGAACAAAGAGGTAATCGTTCTCCTAAATGGGGAACCATCAGCAGGTTAGAGGAGTCTAACCTGCTGATAGCTCTCTATTGCGCATGGGGCGCTGAGGAGGAAGGTATGTCTCTTACCTTCCCCCTCGGCACCATTGCCATGCTGTTAGCAGTGTAATCCTCAGTCCAGAGCACAATTAGAACTGCTCCGCCGCCCAGGGGCGTAACTAGAACTAGCTGGGCCCCATAGCAAACTTTTGATTGCCCCCCCCCCCCCCCCCAAACAACTGACCACTAAGCTGTGAAGAGAGAGCAATATGTATATATAGTATTAGGAAAAGCATTATAGCACCATGACCACTGCCATTACCACTATATTGTTACCAACCAAATCCAGTATATTAAGATGAATAATACAAACAGTACCAGTTTACATGGGACAAATATTACCCCCTCTCACTGACTAAAACCCCCACATACTGAATAATGCTACCACTGCTACGGAATAAAATCCACAGTCCAATATCACCATTGGCCATACAGTGGCATGTATAGGCTCCACACAGGCTTTACACACCAGAAGTGATCACAGTGCAGTTACAGGCGTCTTCTCCAATCGGAGTTGCTCACTTTTCCCCTTCTCCATCCAGCCTGGCCACCATAAGGACTTCTCTCAGTAGGATCTGACAGACAAACAGTTTAGGTTCCTCACTCATGCCCCAATATCCTATGCATCTATTTGCTCCATCTGTTCCCTCATATAGTGGTCCCCTCTGTATTCATATAGTAGTTAGACAACTGTGTCCCTCATTAAGTAGTTAGCCCCTTCTCTGCCCCCCCCCCCATGTAGTACCGTATTTTTCGCTTTATAGGACGCGCCTTTTGATCAGACGCGCCCCTGATTTTAGGGGGGGAAATAGAAAAAAAATATTTTGCTCATTGTCACAGTTTGGAGATAGCAGCAGTGTGATTGGTGCGAATCCCCCCATATAGTGCCCCACATAGTAGCCAATGCCCCCATATAGTGCCTCACATAGTAGCCAATGCCCCCATATAGTGCCTCACATAGTAGCCAATGCCCCCATATAGTGCCCACATAGTAGCCAATGCCCCCATATAGTGCCCCCCATAGTAGCCAATGCCCCCACATAGTGCCCCCCATAGTAGCCAATGCCCTCATATAGTAGCCAATGCCCCCACATAGTGCCCCCCATAGTAGCCAATGCCCCCACATAGCCAATGCCCCCATATAGTGCCCCCCATAGTAGCCAATGCCCCCACATAGAAGCCAATGCCCCCATATAGTGCCCCTCATAGTAGCCAATGCCCCCATATAGTAGCCAATGCCCCCATACAGTGCCCCAATTGTAGCCAGTGCCCTCCATAGTAGCCAATGCCCCCATACAATGCCCCCATGTAGTAGCCAGTGCCCTCATATAGTAGCCAATGCCCCCATACAGTGCCCCCATATAGTAGCCAATGCCCCATACAGTGCCCCCATAGTAGCCAATGCCCCATACAGTGCCCCCCATAGTAGCCAATGCCCCATACAGTGCCCCCCATAGTAGCCAATGCCCCATACAGTGCCCCCCATAGTAGCCAATGCCCCATACAGTGCCCCCCATAGTAGCCAATCCCCCCTGCGACCAGAAAAACAACAAACAGGTTACTCACCTGTCCGCCGGCCCCAGCAGCTCCTCTCCTGACACTCCAGTCTCACGTCATCCTCCGGGCACAGGCAGCGGGGGACAGAGAGACTGCCGCTGCAGAACACTTCCGGGACACAGGCAGCGTCTCTGTACCCCACTGCCTGTGCCCGGAGGATGACGGGAGACCGGAGTGTCGGGAGAGGAGCTGCTGGGGCCGGCGGACAGGTAAGTAGGACAGCGATCCCCTCCGCACGCCCAGCCCGCCCCCTCCATCGCCGCTTAGCCGATCAGGAGCCCAGGAAAGTGCTGCTCATTGCACTTTTCCGGGCTTCTGATCGGCTCAGCTGAGCAGCGATAGAAGGGGCGGACGGAGGGGATGGCTCAGGGCCGCTCACTATGCATATGCATAGTGAGCGGCAATACAGGGGGAGGGGGCATACTTTAACGCGGGGGCCCGGGCCCCCTAAGCCCCCGGGCCCCATAGCGACGGCGTACCCTGCCCCCATGGTAGCTACGCCAGTGCCGCCGCCATTGCGTCAGCCTTTTAATTAGGAGTAGGCCGGCACACAACCTGGAGGCGGGGCAGTGCTCCTAACTGATCTCCGGTAAGAGATATACCTTGATCCTCAGCGCCCCGTGAGCAATAGAGGCATATCAGGAGGTTATGTTTTTAAAGGTTAACTGTCCACAGTTTAGACAAATCTACAGAGGTGTGGAAACTTAGGGGGACATGTATCATCCAGCGTATTTTTTTTTTCAGCGTAAAGAGACGATTTGCGAATATTTTATTTGCAAAACGGCCGATTTGCGAATAAAATATTTGCAAATCGCCTCTTTACGCCGGGGCGCGGGGAGGGGCAGACTCATAGTCCGATTTAGCGCGATTTATCTTTTTTTTTTTTAAGATACGCCGAAAACCTACTCCAGTCCTCAGCTGGCATAGGTTTTCGGCTGTGCGCATCGGCTCGCACGGGATTTATGTGGAGGCAGTCAGCCTCTACATAAATCTCCGTAGCGCCGGAGATGCGGGGGCATTTTTAAGTCCGGCGCAGAAAACGCCGGACTTAATAAATGTCCCCCTTAGAGTTCAATCATTCTCCTCTGTGAATTTTAGCAAGAATAATATGCAAAGCAGAAGGATATGCAGAGCAACTCTGATACTCTTTCTTTCCACAATTCCTTTCCACAATTCCCAAAGAAGTTTAAATGATAGTTCTGAACATGTCTTTATAGCCCTTTGTTTGTCATTTAGAAGTTAGCCGTATGCACTAGCTATTCCAGCATGCCTTATTACACATTGTGGGCATTTAAAGAAAAGTATACACGCAATCACCACATGCCTCTTTCTCACTCTTACTCGGGGGTAAAGAAACCAATTTCTGTAGAAGTAGCACTTTCTGATAACATACACTTAGAATTCCATTATACTTTACAGTCTGTTTATAGAGATCAATGGCTTTTTGAGAAAAGCTTACTCTTCACATATTTAAACAATTTAAATTAGAAGTAAATGAATGTATACAACAACTGGTTACAGGTCCTGGTGTCAGGACAGTAATTGACTTAATACCTTAAAATTAAAACTATCAAACTATTTTTGAAACTGTACCATATAACGTCACAAGGAACTGTAAATCAAAAATGTGTACTGGCAAATAATGGATATTCTTTACAAAAAAAGCAATACAATCCATAACCAGATTTATGCGGCATAAGTCTGGTCCAGGGATCTTGATCCAGTCTGTCTTTTTGGGCTGTAGCTTTGTTATAAAAAAAATATAACTGTTTATTACCATAAACTACAGAGTGAGTGCATGCTCAGGATTCTGTGACATTCATGAGCTGCTACACACCTTTGCACACCTATTGTGACTCTTAAAAGTTTTTTTTTCAACCTATATGGCTGTTTGGGGCGTAATTTTTAGTGCCATGATCTTAAGTTGTTTTTTTCTTGGTACCATGTGTGTGTAGCTGGGGCTTTTGATCAGTTTTTATAAATTTTATTTGATATATAACGTAACAAAAAATAATCCCATTTCCCCCCCATTAGTTGAAGCTATTCACCGTGCGGGAACAACAATGTTATATCTTAATAGATTAGACAATTACACAGGCTATGATATATAATGTATTTACTTTTATATGTTCTATTTATTTATTATTTTTAGAAATCATTAGATTGCATACACTGGTCAATGCTATGCCATTGTTTTCTGCTATGATCTGGTAGAGCCTGCCTGAAACCAACTGTACCAGAAGGCAGAAGATCAGACTGCATATAGGTAAGCACTATACCTCCCTCAGTCAGGCAATTCGATCGGTCCCAATTAGAGATGAGCGAACCTGGAGCATGCTCGAGTCGATCCGAACCAGAACTTTTGGCATTTGATTAGCGGGGGCTGCTGAAGTTGGATAAAGCCCTAAGGCTATATGGAAATCATGGATATAGTCATTGGCTGTATCCATGTTTTCCAGACAACCTTAGAGCTTTATCCAAGTTCAGCAGCCCCAGCTAATCAAATACCGAACGTTCGGGTTCAGATCGACTCGAACCCAGTTTGCTCATCTCTAGTCCCAATCCGTAAGTGATGGTATTAAAGGGGTTAATGACAGGTAGCAACACCGGCCTCTATTGACTGTAAGGACCTGTTTGCTAATAGCAGCTGGCCCTCACCCCCTATGAAGAGAGCTCAACTAATGAGCTCACTGCATAAAGCCCCTTGCAGATAATGGCATACATGTATGCCGGTCACTGCCTATGTGACGGTCACAAGTGGCACACATTTACATCATCTGTCGTCAAGGGGTTAAAGCAGGGATGGGGAACCTTCGGCCCTCCAGCTGTTGCAATACTACAATTCTCATCATGCCTGGACAGCAAAAGCGAAGCGTTAAAGAGTCAATGTCATTAAAAATAATTTTTGACATGTCATCATGCATGTCAAAAGTTATTGATCACAGCGAGTCTCACTGCCAAAGCCTACTGAAAAAATAGTAGACATTGCCGGGGAGAGAGCGTGGTGGCTGAGCAATCCACTCACCGGCTGTATTTTCTGAACTGCTAATTTAGCAGAAGGATGCTCAACTCAGGGCCAGCCAAGCTGACAAGACTTCACAGCTTAAACTGCACAGGTGATAAAAAAACACACACAAAAACCGTAAGCGTCGCATTCATTTGTCTCGGCAAACATCCAACGTGCGAAGTAGTCGAGCATCCTTCTGCTATATATTTTCTGCACAATGACTGCCCTTAGTGGTGATGGTCTACAGGTAAGCTGCTGTGTTTTCTGCTGGATACCCTTTAAGTTAATGTGGTGCCTACTATTGCACAACCTAACTAGGAGAGTGCACTCTGTACTTATTCACCCACCACACTTTTATGCTGGCGATATTATACCACGAGGCAACCCCATCCTTTTGTTTTACTGATCTGCTAATTGAAACAATATAATAGTCTACAAGGCTACATTGACAGAATTAGCAAGCTTCTGGGGAGTGGATGGCCTAGCCGCCCGGCTATATCGCCTGATCGCAGTGGGTCTCAACAGTGAGACCCACCCTGCGATCAATAAGTTTTCACATGCCTGATGACACATCAAAAGTAATTTTTTATTGACTCTTGTTAACATTTAACTCCCCTTTTTTATTCATTTGCTTGTAACTACCACTAAAAATACTTTTGAAAAACCTAAATTTTCTACTCCTGTCCACAAGGCTTTTCCGCAACAGGACAAGAATTTGTTTGAAGTTTAGATCTGTTGCCAAAATCCAGTAGGTATGTAGGTATTCACATTCTGAACCATAATTTTTTTTTTCTGTACCAAAAACACCCATGAAATGTTTATTAATTTGATGAATAATTTGTATACACAAACATACATTAGCAGCATGTATTTTAATAAAATGGATTTTTTTGTAAAAACATGAACTTGGGATGATTTGCAGTTACTGTATATACTTTAACAAAGCATACATCTCAGACACAGAAAAAATATGACTTCAACGGGAAATACGTAAATGAAAACATTTAATAATATACTGTACAATGCTGAGGTCAGAGGAAAAGTACTCGGAAAGGAGTACAGTGTTGTGTTATTGGTCAAGAGAGAGCTTTAAGAACGAGATTTCTCGACTTACACTCATTAGCAACCGGAAACATGTCTCAAGAGGAGAAACGTCAATTGTATATATTCATGTTGGCAATACCAGATATATTATGACAAACAGTAAATTATGCACAGTCAAAAACAAAATAAAAAAGTATAAACATTAGGATTTTTTTAAGCTGTTAATAAAACGTATATTCTTAGAGCAATAGTCAATTTGTTTTTTAAATTATGTGGAAAGCGGTGAAGCGCTTGCTATAAATTATAATTTAAGAATACATTAACCAAACAATTAACTCCATACAATCAGATTTAGCTTTATAAACACAAAGAAAAAAAAACCCTGGAAAAAAACCTGAATTACAGTACATTTACATCACATAACAGATACAGGAAATTAGAAAATATCATAATAAATAATTCATGAATTATAGTGCAATTGATTTATGCATAAATAGAACGCACTGCCTAAAAGAGGTTGAAATTAAACAAAAACCTTTTGCAAATCAAGGCAGCCACATACTGTAGTTATACCAAATTACTATGAAATGGAAGTGACAATGGAAATGTTGCAAGTTAAAAATAAAATATACACAACCCGGTATATTACTGTAAACAACTAATCATTTTCAGTAGTTTAATATACAACGTTATATAAAATGGTCCGAAACTACAAGAAATGGTTTAACAACTTTACCGATCAGTAGTCTTAAAAACAGAGGCACAGTTTTTGCTTTTTTACATTTTTCCCCCCTATTAAAAAATATTCAGAAACATTCACATAAGCAAATAATTGAAGGGCTTATAATTCTGCCTTCAGTGTTTTTTTTGTTTTTTTTTCAGTAGTGAATATCTAACACCATATGATTGTTTTACTGAAAGGCATTGGTTGAATAAATGTAAATAAAAAAAAAAAAAAAAAAAAAAATATATATATATATATATATATATATATAAATATTTTTTTTTATTATAGACACCTGTATGTGAAGGTCGGAAAATAGAAACAAAACCATTAAAACAGTGTGTAGTTTTTTTGTAGAACCGGAATCGAAAATAGATTTTCCCTATAAAACTAAAACAAATACTAGTACAAATTGTAAGTGTAGAAAAAGGTAGAGTGAAGGCTGTAAGACTGTCCCTGATGTTGGATTACTGTCAACAATGAAAAGTTGCCCGTTTTTTCAAAATAGTAGAGAATTCACAGCAAACTGAGGTTGATATTACCTGAACTAAACCAGTGTTATATGTATAAAACTGAAAATCGAACGATCAGGCGAAGGAGTTCAGATTTTTACAATAAGGGAAACTGGTAAAGCAGTTACCCAGACTCAAAAAGAGCTACTTTCGTGCAAAAACAGCACCACACCTGTCCCCAGGTTGTGTGTTGTATTACAATTTGGCTCCATTCACGTCAATGGAAAACCAAGAGGCCAAGAGTGAGGCTGAATTTACATGTACCACACCACAATAAGCGCTTTATGCTGAATGTATATTATGGACTGAACTCTTTGAGAGTCTCCGAAACAGCTAGAGCAGTATGCTGGTAAGCTGACATGCGTGTCAGTTCAATAGCATAGTGTTTTAACTGTTCCGGAGCTTGCGGTGTCATAATGAATTATGATGCAGAGAGAGTTCAGTCTACCAAAAACAGCAAGCATACGGACCATATATCATGAACATGTGAATGCAGCCTGAGACTGTTTCTGGAAGAGAGGCCATGTTGTTCTAAGCTTAGAAAACACCTTAAAAGGTAACTTCACACGTACCAGATCCGCAGCGGATTTGACGCTGCAAGTTTGCAATGAAATCCGCTGCGGATCCATGTAGTATGAAGGTCTATGGGGTTACATATCCGCAGCGGAATTTTCATTCCACTGTGGATATGTAAGCCGGCTCCTTTGACCCCCCCCCCCCCTCCGCGGAGAATACATTACCTGCTCATGACCGCGGCTGTGTGAGGCTCACAGCTCCTCTCGCTCACCATCTGCCAATCAGTGCTGCCGTGCACCAATTGGCTGATGGGGAGCGAGGGAAACCAGGAGCCTCACACACAGCCGCGGCGCCGAGCAGGTAACGTATGCTCCGGGCGGCGGGGGGTTAAAGGAGCCGGGTCACATACTGGCATCGGAATTAAAATTCCGCTGCAGGTATGTGACCCATTCAACTTCACACTACCAGGATCTATTATTTGCACTGCTTTGCTTGTATACATCAAAACACAATTAGGCACTGTATTCAGACATATAATACAGCAGGCCAATAGTCAGGAAAAGACCAAACAGTATTTTTTTTTTTTTTAACTGTTTTGGTTTATTTCACAGCTTTGTTTGTGGAGGCGAATACTGCAGCATCTTTGCTTAACAGGAACAGCTCCATACATTTTCAAGTGGCTGTGCCTGATACTGCAGCTCATTTCCATTCATTTGAATGGGACTGGGCTGTAGAGAGCTACAGTTGATTTTGTAGCTGCACAAATTATAATCCTGGTAAACAAGAGGCTTCATTGCTAGCCTAGGCACTGCAATCCTTCAAATCAGAAGGACGCACACAAATGTAATGCTAAGGATAGGCCATCTGAATGAGTCCAAGAAAACCCTTTTAACCATTAGCAGTAAGAGCAATTAATAAAAAAAGAAAAATCGATGCACGTTATAAAATACAAAAAAGTAAATTCAAGTGCATATGTGCAAAGTAATGTTGTTTGCTAAGAGTATTTTATATTAAAAGAGCTAAAAATTTGATGTATGAAAATAGTTTTCTAAGTTTCAGAGGTAAGGAAAAACAGTGTTATGCCTAACAACCACCAAAATGGAGTGCTCTGTTAAAATGAATGTACAACTTATTTTTATTTTTTTTAAGCCCAACTACTACTAATGTGAAGTAATTAAGGATTTAAAGGGGTATTCTTTCAGTTCGGCACCACTACATCCCCTCTCCTGGTTCCTGGAGCAAGGAAGGAGAGCGGACAGGATGCAGCAAGTGAATCAGCTCTCTATCAATGTGATCTCACTGGGCTTCCACTCACCTTCAGGGACAATCCACAAACCTTTGTAAAGTGTGGGAGACATAGAAAAATAGAGAAATGAACTTACCGCTCCCAACAAGCTGAGTGATGTCACTGCCCTGCCTCAGAGGGGACAGTGGTGGTCAGGAACCCAGGCAACAAGCTGTCAACTATACAGCTGGAAAAAAAGGCCAAAAAGCAAAACAAACAATTTTGCGAATACAAGGCATTCACAATATTGCTTATTTTTGCATTCTCTTTCATCTAACAAAAGTCTAGGTGATGAGAATACCCCTTTAAAAGTTAAAGAAAACTAAAAAAAAACTAACTAAAATACATGTCAAACCCTGAACAAACTGCAAGTTTGGTTATCAGCAAAAAGAAAAAGAAAAAACAAACAAAATTAAATTAATAAAACTGGTCAGTGTAAATGAACCTACAACCATCCAGAAGTGGTCTCTGAAATGCATCAGCAGCAAATACATAAACAATTACATTGAGGTCTATCGATAGCAGGAGTGTGACAACCCTTGAAAAAATATATATATCAAAAAGGTAAAATCGTCTAAACAGAACATTGAACCCAAGTCTTAAGCTTTTCTTGTGCACTTTATGAACATGCTCTAACCTGCATCCCAAGACTTTCATCTTAGTGTAAAAGTTTTTTTCTCTTTTTTTTCCAAAAATTGTTTATAATAAATAATCTTCTTTAAGTTACATTTTTATACTTTTATAGTTCATTTAAAGTCAATAATTGAGACTTTTTACAACTACTAGAACAGGAGATGGAGTATCTTTAGTGTCCATAGATAAATGCTGTAGTTAAAACCAAAGTCTCTCTTTTCTTTTGTTTGTTTTTTTTTACAATATTTTCAATTCATATTATACACACGTAATAAATGTTTTTGCCTTAACTCTGTCGAGTTCGCATGGACGCGGAGGAGTGCTGTTATTGTGAACTAAAGTAATACTGCATGCATCCCAAAAAAAAAATTCTCATGATTTTTCGGAATCTAAAAAGGTGGTCCACTAGTATATCAAAACCATGAGTACGTATAAAAAGACTCCCATAGGAGTCTCAGATATAATGCAACTGTGAAAATGTAAGGACTGGAAGTTTGGATGTAAGACATCAGTACTGTAATAAGGAGTGTTAGTCATAGTTTATGTAGTCAACTATGAACCAAAGACCCTGAATCACGTCTAGTTAAGCAACCTGTATGTTCAGTACATATTAGTAGAAGTGCGCAACAAAATAAATCTGTCCACAGTGAAAACCCTGAAGAATCTATTTTAAAAAGGCATGTATGTGGTTAAGAACCGTATCGTTTTACTGGAGTAGGTCATGTCATACTCCATTGCGTGTAGAGTAGAAGTGTGTAGTAATATACACACACCCATATAGTAATAAATTCACAATGCATCTACATAGACTTGCTACTATTTCTGGAGATACCAGTCCCTGAATTAACAACATTGTATATATGAGCGTCAGCCAGGCGAAGCTTTTTCTTCGGAGGGTTTTTCAGTGTTCCAGATCTTTCTTTAACTTTGTACTCTAAAGTGCTGTGAGGTACGCCATAGATTCCTTGTGCTTTAGAAACACTCATTTTCCCGCCCAATACCATAGCTATAGCTTCTTCCATAATCTCATGATCGTACTGTCTGTAGCGTCCGCGTTTTTTCCTTGGCTGTTTATCTTTCCGATCGTCATCGGGGTTGTCAGAGGATACATCGCCCCCACCGTTCTTTGCATTAAGACTAAAAGGAGAAAGGTCCCCGTGGAGAACGTAAGAGTCGACATTTGAGCGAGTTATACTTCCCGAACATTCAACTTTGTTTTGCTGAGGAAGTAAGTTTTTTAGTTTCTGAACAGAAGAATTTTCTATGACTGTAGAGGTTTTGGTAACCTGGTACATAACATCCAGAAGACCAGAGGAATTAGGCTGTTTCGTCACAGAGCTCACTCGTACCTGAGGAATTTTCAGCTGTACAATGGGGACTGACGATTCACAATGCAAACCTTCCTTTTTTTCTTTGAACTGAGCAACCATTCTCTGTAGAGTTAACTGATGGAGGTAACTGGAAGCTGCTGGGAGTTTCAGTTCCGAGGTTTCAAGTAGACTGAGTTTATTTTTTTCTGTATGCTCTGCCTGAGCCCTTGCCCACAGGGCTACTTTCTGTAGGACAGTACTTGTCTCTGTACTGTCTTTGTATAAATACCCATCAATACAATTTTGAGCTGTGTTCTTAAGATATGCAGGCTTGCCTGCCGGTAAGGCTTTTAAGTGAAGTAGCAAAGTTTTCTGAGGTATGCCATAAAGTATGGCTGCTTTGTTAACATCCAGTGTTCCCAACTGAATATCTTTCAATGCTTTCGAAAGCAGACCGTTTGCAAACTCGGGACTCCGATCCGCATAGTCTTCTCTGTCTTTCTGATGTCTCCTGGATGAATGGAATGAAACGATGGTCAACGGATGTATGAGACGTGCACACAGGTATGGAAGGGGATGGTCCACTCCTTTATTAAACTCCTTGCTTAGGTAACATCACCGATTCTGACAAAGTTTTTATTTCACAGGAGGAATTTAGAAGTTCTAGAAATACTTTACAGTTCTGCTTGGACACTCTGTCAGTCATACGATAGCTTCTATAGCAACCCAGTCAAGATCTCAAAAGCATTTGGCAAATATTTGCTTATTTTTCTAAGAATTTTCTGTAGTACGTGCTACTCCATCTGACAGTTGCTTGCAGAGCCAAACTGTTAATTATTTTAACTTAAGCAATTAGTAAGCCCTTAAGATTCAACTTTGGTTAGTAGAAACGTGACGTTACCGCTAAACAAGTAATAAAAGAGTAAACCCCCTTTATAGATTTGCATCGACAAAACGAGCTCACATATGGCACAATCGGATTAACCTTTCTATGAACCACAGCAAGCTTGCAAATACACACACACAAATGAGATAGTTCAGTTACATTTATGACACATTGACAAGCTGACGGTTAAAAATATAAAAAGCTATCCAAAGTATAAATAGTACAATAACTACAATGATAATTATGGTAAAGTGTGGGTGTAAAGTACAATGGATTTCTCATGTAGAAATCAATTAGAGCGACCCTCCAAACTCCCTCTTACCAAGGCTTGTTCTCCTTATATAATGGGTGGAAATTATCGGATAATCTTTTTCTTAACACTAGTTTGTCTGCACTTTATATGTATTCTGCCCTTACTGTACTAGAAATCAGCTTCCTGGACTTCCTGCTGGACCTATACTAGACCTGTGTTATATACAGCAGCCAATCAGAAGGGTAAGGGCCCTATTTCACCGGACGATTATCGTTTGCATAATCGTTAACGATTAACGATCTCAAACGACCGCTATTGCGAAAGGACCTGAAGACGTTCACTCATTTCCATGGAACGATAATCGTTACTTATGATCGTAATTGCGATAGTTTTTCTTCTCTATTTATTCGCTATTGCGTTCGTATCTATTGCGAACGACTGAACGATGTCTTATTCAATGCGAACGTTTTGTGAACGAGCAACGATAAAAATAGGTCCAGGTCTTATAAAGCGATCAACGATTTCTCGTTCGGTCGTTAATCGTTAACTGCATTCCAACCGAACGATTATCGTTTAGATTCGAACGATTTCATGATAATCTGAACGATAATCGTCCGGTGGAATAGGGCCCTAAGAAAGTGGGCTAAGAAAGAGCAGCCCGGACCAGTGATTGGAAAGAAGGTGTGTCTTAGACTACTTCAGAGTCCCTGTAGGCACGGTAGCCAAGTTTTAGTCCCAGATTATGACTCTGCCTTAAGCCGCTTGACTTAAAAAGAAAACAAGCACAGAGGATAATAAATAGCAGGTAAGTATCCCCCTACAGGTACTGACATATTGCTTAAAAAGGGAAAGTAACTGCAACTAACAGGGAAACTTAAGCCCCAAAAACACACAGGTCGCTGAGAATGAAGGTAATTTTCTTATCTTAATCATCAGTGCCATTTTCAGGAATTTATTTCATATGCAAATTAAGGCCCAGATTTATCAAGGGGTGTAAAATATACACTGGTGTAAACCCGCCACAACAACCAATAACGGCTCCTTTTTCAATTTACAAGAGCTAATAGCTGAGCTGTGATTGGCTGCTGTGGGCAGTTTACATGAGTCTATATCTTACACCCTTTGATAAATTTCCCCTAAAGTGTTTTGGGATACTCGGGTCGTGACCACCACACTCGATCTGCCCCAGCTGACTGGCTGACCGGCTGTCTGCAGTGATGAGCAACCAGAGTGATGTCACTGTAGAGCTCTCCCCAATTTTTATCAGGAGGGGCGGGCCAGCTAGGGTGAGTCAGTGTACTGAGGGTACCTGCTTCTATTCAATCTTTTAAATGACTTAAAGGGAAACTAATGTTTTTACACAGCATAAGGTTATAGGGTATATTTTAAAATATAGCTGTACACTAGTGCCCAATAATAATTTTTCTTAATAACTTGTGTTTGCAGTTCAGCTTGTAAATGGCTGTAAAGAGTTTCAGTGGTCTACTTATAAGTATGCAATAGGAGATGCGGCATCCTGCTCTGTCTCTATAGCCAGCTTAAGACCCAGTTTCATAGAATTACATTCTATGGTGCAGATTCTCTCGCCGGCTATGGTGCTATAGAGAGAGCAGGAAGCTCCATCTCCTAATGCACACTTATGAACATTAAAACACAGACCAGGGGCACCAGCCATTTACAGGCTGGAGAGAAACAAAAATTTAGAAAAATTATTTTTGATTATTATCGTTCATAGTGCTACACTTTAATCACTCATTGTACTCTACCTTTACACTCGCAGCAAATTTCACACTGCGAGTTTTTCCGCTGCAATACTGAGTACCATTAACTGCTAGTACCATTACCATTCACTGCCAGAATACAGTGCCATCTTCTTGTTATACCAAAGATGCTGTGCAGCAGCAAAGTACAAAAACAAAAAGTAGTACAAAACAATAAAGCAAACATACTTACCTGTCCACGCTCCCCCTGATGCTAGCTCTGGTTCCCCGCTATCATCAGCCCGCTCAGCCAGTCACTGCTCTGTCTTACCACAGCAAATGATTGGCTGAGCAGGCTACCACTGAGCAGGGGAATGGAGGGCATCGGAGGAAGCATGAGGACAGGTAAGTATGAAGGTATGTTTTTTTGTTTTAGTATAGAAGCAGAACAGCATCTAAGGTTTTACAAGGCTATGTCACTACATTCTTGCAGCGGAATGAAAATCTTCTGCAAGAATGGAGTGCCTTACACATTAATGGTACTCAGCATTACATTGGATTTCACTACAAAATCCAAAAGGGTTTTCCTACAGTTAAAATCAACTATTGACTAAATAGGTGGAAAGTATCAGATCAGTGGGAGGATTAACAGCTGGGCCTAATCACTAATTACAGGAAACAGGGTTACAGTGTCCCTATTTGAATATTGCGGCAGCCGATCAAAACTGTCTATTAAAAGTTCACAGGACTGCCAAGGATAACCAAGTACACCACAACCATATCTACATACGCACAAAACCCCCCCCAAAAAAACTCTGCAACACTACATGTATACTTTTTGAAGAATGCTGGCTTAAAATATTTATATATATATATATAATATATATATATATATATATATATATATAATTTAAATGTATTATTACATTGTTTTATTATAATGATGTAGTATGAGGATGAATGCTATTAGTTTGGTAAAAATACTCTTAATTAAACTAAGTTACAGCAAATAAAATCTAATTTTCAGCTAAACTAATAATATAGAAGACAAACTAATGCATTGAGTCACATTAATTCACTTACCCATTTTTTGTATTTCTGGTTTTGGAATTCTCTTCAAATGCGCTACCATGTCTTTTAACAGAAAGATCCAAAACCCCTATGAGAAAAAGATTATAGCATCAGGAATTAATAATACAGTTATGACCATGTTGAGAAAAACAAACAAACATAATTTTAGCTTATGGAACAACCTGCAGGTTTACCACTGCACAAGCAGGAGATCAGCTGTTTGCCATGCTCAATGTGTTGTCCACGGTACTGAACACAGAGCTGAAGGCACTAGATCCAATCGTTATGAACTTAAGGGCAACTGCTGCCCTTAAACACTCTAAAGAAAACCTATTAATATTTGATTTTATGTGACTGCAGGGTCATGGTCACCTGTGGGTTGCAGCGTGATACCTTTCACATGTATGAGTGTATGAGTTTTCACATGTATGAGTGAAGGGGTCGTGCGACAGGCAGTGCAGCACTGTGTTTGAGTGACCAGGAATAGCCGTGATACTAATACATCTCAATTGATGAATAGTATTGCGTGTGAAAAAAAAGTCACAAAAAAATACTGGAGTTTTTTTTCTTTCATAGACCTTTACTAGAAAAACATTGATATTCACACACAGATCTTACCATCCTGTAACGTTTGTTCTTGAATCCTTGTGACAGTGAGGTCGAGCGGACCGTCCTGCTCATCAAGTAGTAAGTCTGCGTGGTTTTTGTGGATGCCGTTCCAACTGAGAGGATCATCTGCTATTGTTCCGTTACTAGCTTGATACATCTTGCGGCTTTTTGAAACATATTCAATTGCGAACTGACGTATCATTTTCTTCATTAATTCCTGAGCTACAAGTGGAATGTTGGGATCACAGTTCTGAGGAAGATCTGGCAATAGAAAAATAGGGTGGCTTTCATGTACTTATCCAGATAGATTGTTTAAAAAAAAAAAAAAAAATATCTCTCTTCCAAAAAGAAGAAAACTATCTCAAACTAGCAAACTATAAAGTTTCATCTAAAAAGAGAAATTATCCATCACTAGAGAAATGTTTTGGGGTGTTTGCCCATCAGTATAGAACATTTTCCCAGTGGTTAAGACTTATAAAAGGTTAAAAAATAAAATCTAAGGACGTAACTCCGAAAAAAAAGGTACTTGTATTTAACATGCTGACTGGTTTCTTCTCCTTGAAAACGGATTTGTAGTTATAGCGTAAGATGGGCAGTTTGACTGTTAAAAGCTAAATAGGATAATATTATATATATATATATATATATATATATATATATATATATATATATATATATATATATATATATATATATATATATATATATATATATATATACACACATATATATATATATACACACACATAGATACATATACACATACATACATACATATACACATACATACATATACACATACATACATATACACATACATACACACTGTATATTAATTTTTTTTTTTTTTTAAAGGGTGTTTTGTGGAGCTATAAAACAGGGTCCAGGCAAAGTAAAACACAGAAAGGTCATTCCCAATATGCTTACCTTCACAATTATGCTCAATAAAGAATCACATGATCATGAAAACCAATGACAGCCCACTATCGTGATGTCACGATACAAGGGAAAGTGGTATATTGGAGCATAGAAATGTAAAGGTATGTATACTGAGGAATGTGTCAGTTATGCTTTTTACGCTGCCTGTTATATTACCCAGTTAACCACTTTTTCTGACATGTCAGAATGACATCACCGAATGTTAAAATGCTGTGTTAGCATATCAGTCATGGGACTCCCAATGCTGAAAGTCTCATTGCTCCTTCAGGGTATGCAACTGTGGAAGGCTAGGGTTACACTTCGATTTTTATTTTTTTTGTAGCATTACATGATTGATTTTAACTATTGAGTGACAGCTGCAGTGCACAAGATTGCATAAAACCCAACATACTCCTGTGCCCTACAGCTCCATAGATAAAAGCAACATAAAGCAAGAACAACTCGTGTTTATACCTTCCAGAAACAGCACCACTCTTCTCCATGGACTGTGCCTGGTATTGCAGCTAAGCTCCATTTAAGTGAATGTATACCCATTTAAAGAGCAACTCATTTTTTAGAAAAACCCTTGGGGTGAATGTCACAAGCCACTCAGAAAATACATACCTTTCTTTTGAAAGAGTGCATTTAAATAATTTTCAGCTTGGCATTCAGTTTTCTCTGTGTTGAACTGGCCCTGAGATATCAGTTCCCCTGTAGGTGTGGACTGTGCAGAACCACCTGACGGTGTGTAATCCTAGCAAGGAAATATAGTATAACATTATCTTACTCTGGCAGCTCTCTGACTTTATAAAAGGGACTGTGGAGGGAGTAGAAGGGGCACAATTACTTACATTCGTATCCTTGCGGAGGTTACATAATGAGCATTTGTCATCAACACACCAGTCAACTAGTTCTTCTGGTTCACAGTCTAAAGGGGGGAAAAAAATGGCATTTTGTGATTTTAATGATATTGTCTTGACAGATAAAGTTCTGAGATTGCAGCATGAAAAGACCTGGAGACTATAACGCTTGCTCAGTAATGACCGCAGTGCCTGCTGCTTCCATGTCACCATCAGATAAAAGCTACGGTCACATCCCCATTTGGGCATTACATTCGGAAGAACATTTCCGCTGAAAATATGCCTTGGGTGTATGAAACAGTATACAGCCATATATGTCCGACACTTACTTGTCATAATAGATGTTATGAAAATCGTAGTGTAGCCCTTAGCAAATTTTATTGAAAAAGCAGCTACTAGTTCATTAGGGCAAGTGGTGTCACCTTAATTCTAGTACAACTTGGGGTCCTTTTAGACAAAGATTCTCGGCTGCTAGAGCTGGATTGGCGCTCATTTGTAGTGCCTTTTGCACGGCACAATCATCAAATGATCCCTGTATTTTTGGTGCGGCTATTTAAAGAAGTGAAACTCACAGCACGGGTATGCATATTGCTGTGCTGCCAGTTTCCAGAGCCTGATCACATCAGCAGTGCATACATATCATCTGCTCTGCTGTGTTATGTAGCATCTTCACTTTCTGACAGTGTCCCAGAAGCATCCTGCTCCCATTCTTCTCTCCGCCCACCACTGTATCTCATGCCTCTGCTGGAAATTCCCTGTTTCTCCAAAACACCCTACCCCGAAAATAAGCTCTAGCTGGATTTTGCATGGTTTTTGGAGTAGGCCTTAAGGGTATAAACACACACACCGTATACGCAGCGTATTTACTGCTGCGATACGCAGCAAATACGCAACAAATACGCAGCAGTTTAGATCTAAATAGCTAAACACAGCATCAAATCTGCACCATCAAATCTGCTGCGTATTTGCTGTGTATCTGCTGCGTATACGTTGTGTGTGTGTTTGTACCCTAAAGAGGCATTCCACGCAAACATAACTTTTCATATGTTGCTGCCCATGGTGATACTAACAACATTTCATATGTTGCTGCTTTCTGCGAAGACTCAAAAAACTGTTTTAGCTTTTCTCTCCATCTTCCCCTCTTCCCTCCTCCCTACTGAGACGGCTGATGTAAACAAGTCCCTGGCAGGCTTTATCTGCAACTTTGTAACTTCTTTGTAATGCTGGCAGAGTTAATCAGAGGTCAAGTTGCTGATAATCTCACTCTGAATAACCCTCCCGCTAAAAAGTTGCAGTCAGGTACTTGTTTAGGCTATGTTCCCACACAGTATTTTTGCTCAGTATTTTGCAACCAAATCCAGGAGTGGATTGAGAACACAGAAAGGCTATGTTCACACAATGCTGAAATTTAGTGGATGGCCGCCATTTAACAGCAAATAACCACCGTTATTTCAAAACAACAGCTGTTTTAAAATAGCAGTAATTATTTGTCATTAAATGGCAGCTATCCACTAAATTTCAGAGTGTGAACATAGACTCTGTTTTCAATCCACTCCTGGATTTGGTTGCAAAATACTGAGAAAAAACACTGTGTGGAAACATAGCCTTACATGGGATTTTAGAATGTTTAATTCAATAATCGCAAACCAGGATGTTGTGATAGACTCCCTTATGTGTGAAAAACCCTGAGGATGTTTTTATACACCAACTATATGCACATGATGTACGCTACCATATTTGATACCACACATTTAATTCAACCTGCTGTAAAAAAAAAAAAATATATATTATTTTCTGGCGTATAATGCAACTGGGCGTATAAGACAACCCCTGACTTGTAAGAAGATTGTCAGGGGTTCACCTTATAAGCTGGACCGCAGCCCTGCAGCTTCGGGAGCTTCCGGTGCTTCTGTCATTCTCCCGAAGCTCTCCCGGCAGTCGAGCGTCTCTGAGCTTCTCTGATGCTCGGCAGCCCGGGAGAGCTTCGGGGATCTCCGGCACAGGGAGTGTAGATCACTCTGCCTGCGCTGGGAGAGGTACAGAAGATGTGCGGCTGCCGGGAACGGGTCACAGGCGAGTTTTTTTTTTAATTTTTTATAGTGGTGACCCCATACGGCGGGGATGCGGCCATTTTTTAACTCCCCCACCGTATGTGCCAACCATACCCGGCATATAAGACGACTCCCGGCTTCTAAGATGATTTTTCGGGGTTAAAAAATTCGTCTTATAGGCTGGAAAATATGGTATGCTGTATAATGCTTTCCTATACACAGCAAGTTCTAAATTTCATTAAATTTGTGGCTTATACATGGCACATGCAACTGTATGGAATACAGCTGCATCTGTCAGATATAAACCTCTAACACTACCCCTTGAAGGTTTGCAGTTCTCATGCTGTGGCATAGGGTTATTGCCTGAAATATTCTCCAATTCCTAAATTAATCTTCGTATGCCTCTTATAACTACCACTCCCTGCCTCCCTTTTCAGGACAGAGATGAACAAAATGAGTATGCAACATCTAAAGAACTGGCTACAGCAACTCTCAGGGGCTGGAAGCAGCTGCGCTGTCCCCATCCTTGGGCTGCAATGTGCTCAGCGTCCTTGATCTCTTGTGCTAGGTGCTCTTACATTAACCCTGTAGGCACTGCAGTCTCATGAAAATGTTAATGTCCACCCTTATGCACTAACAGAGAGGAGAAGTTGGTGACTTTACAACTAATTTTGTGCTTGAAAACTAGCACAATTTTTTTGCATTTTCTCATTTGTTTCAATGTTGACAAGGACAGTGGGTAGAGCTTGGCCCATCCTCAGGACAGGTCATTATTATCCGATTAGTGGGGAGCCGACACCCAGCACCCTGAAGTAAGTTATGGCATGGCAACGGCACATGCAATATACAGCGAACCGAGCTGGAAGTAGACAGCTTTGTACATTGGGTAATTATATTCACTTCAGTGTGAGCAGAGCTACAGTAACCCAGCACAGCTCTTACACAATGCACAGGGCTGCCCGCCTCGGAATCCCGACGTGCTCAGTGTCCTGCTTTGAGCGAATGGGAAAGCGCTCGCTCGTCCGCTTCCTCTCCTCTCAAAGAATGAACATGACCATTCTGAGCGGAGAGCGGCGGCAGCGGACAGGCACGCGCTCTCCCATTAACTCAAAACAGGACACTGAGCACGGCGGGAGAGCTCCGCCGCGGAAGTGCGCCGTGTTTACTCAGTGTGAACCGGCCCTAATACGTATTCTTCTTAAGCTTCTTCTTTCAGCTATTCTTCTGCGATTAATACAGCCCGAACCGCTTTGTACACAGACATCGTTCAAACTGCGTTTCGAAGCCCTTGGCGGTGACAGGTGTGCTATCTATTTTTCGTTTTAATTGGATTGGTCTTTTTTAAGAAATTAACGTTTAAAGACCCCTAATTTCCCATAGGAAATAATGGCCACATTCTACAGCACTAACAGCCAATCACAGCACATATGCAAATAGCTGAAATATAGCAGCCAATAGAAATTCTAAGGTCTTGTTAGTCTATGCCTCACAACATCCACACAGTCACATGTCCACTATTGGCCAATAGAAGCTGTAGAAGATGGAAGGTCCTTAACACCACTGACATGAGTAAGATTGTCATGGTAACCGACCAATGATCTTTAGCATTATAAGACTGTAAATCAGTGAAGTAGCAGAGCTGAGCCAGTGATATAGCAGAGCAGATACCCTCATGATACAGCAGAGCTGGGCCAGTGATCTAGCAGAGCCGATACCCGCATGATACAGCAGAGCTGAGCTAGTGATCTAGCAGAGCCGATGTCAGTCAGTAATGTAGCAGAGGTGAAGGTACCAAAAGGAAGTTACCAAAGTCGCTCTTAAAAGGGCGGTACCAAAAGTCGCTCTTAAAGCAAGGTACCAAAGTCACTCTTAACCTCTTAAGGACAGAGCCCAAAATGGCCTTAAGGACCAGGATAATTTTCAAATTAAGCATTTAAATTTTTTTCTTCTAGTCTTCTAAGAGCCATAACTCTTATTTTTCCAGCTATTGGGCCGTGTAAGGGCTTGTTTTTTTCAGGAACAGGTGCACTTTGTAAAGGCGCCTTTTGATCTACTATACCATGTATGACGGAACCCCCAAAATATAATTTAAGCGTTGAAATTGGGAAAAATACAATTCTGCAAATTGTGGGGGGTTCAGAGTTTACGTAATTAACTTTACAGTAAAACTGACATTTTATCTTTATTCTATAGGTCAGTCTGAATACGGTATTATGCAGGTTATATAGCTTTTCTAATGTTTTACTATTTTTATTAACAGTAGAGCTTTTTTTTTTTTTTTTAATAGGTGTGATTACAACAGCCCTTTTTTGACTCATTAACCCCTTAACGACAAAAGGGCGCATATTTCCGCCCTTTGCCGGTAGGGGGCTTCAGAACGGGGCCGCGCAGCGACCCCGCTCTGAACCGCCACGATCCCGGGTGCCACATGTAGCCCAGGACCGCGGCTATTAGCGGGCACGGTCCGATCGCCGTGCCCGCTAATCAGGTGATCGGAGGCAGCTGTCAAAGTTGACAGCTGCCTCCGATTACCGGCTGCAGCACTTCCCTGGTGTCTAGTGGGTGAGATCGCTCGTCGCGGAGGAGCGATCTCTGTACCCGATGCCGGCCGGGCATCTCTCTAAGATGGCGCCGTCTCCGGCTCGACACTCGTTTGTTTCCGGCTGCAGCAGCCGAAAGCAAACGAGTGCCGATCTCATTGATCTTTGCTGTATATCTATACAGCAAAGATCTCAATGAGAGATCAGAGTGTATATACTAGAAGTCCCCCAGGGGGGCTTCTACTATATGTGTAAAAAAAATAAATAAAGTGTTGTTGTCAATAAAAAAAAAACCCTCCCCTAATAAAGGTCTGAATCACCCCCCTTTTCCCAGGTTGTAAATAAAAATTAAAAAATAAATAAACATGTTTGGTATCGCCGCGTACGTAATCGCCCGAACTATTAAATCACATTCCTGATCTTGCATGGTAAATGGCGTAAGCGCAAAAAAAAACCAAAGTGCAAAATTGCGCATTTTTGGTCGCATCAAATCCAGAAAAATTGTAATAAAAAGCGATCAAAAAGTCGCATATGCGCAATCAAGATACCGATAGAAAGTAAACATCAAGGCGCAAAAAATGACACATGAGACAGCCCCATAGACCAAAGGATAAAAGCGCTATAAGCCTGGGAATGGAGCGATTTTAAGGAACGTATATTTGTTAACAATGGTTTGAATTTTTTACAGGCCATCAGATACAAGAAAAGTTATACATGTTATATATCGTTTTAATTGTAACAACTTGAGGAACATATATAACATGTCAGTTTTACCCCAGGGCAAATGGCGTAAAAACAAATACCCCCCAAATAACAAAATTACCAAACCAAACCAAACTTCAATTTCACCACACATTTATTTTTTTTCTGGTTTCGCAGTGTTTTTTATGAAAAAATTCAGCCTGTCATTGCAAAGTACAATTAGTGGCGCTAAAAATAAGGGCTCGTGTGGGTTTCTAGGTGGAAAAATGTAACTGCTATGGCCTTTTAAGCACAAGGAGGAAAAAATGAACTCAAAAATCGAAATTGCTCTGTCTTTAAGGGGTTAAGTTTCTATTTTTTCACGTATGTGGCTGTTTGGGGTGTCAATTTTGGCGCCATGATCTCTAGTTTTTATTAATACCATATTTGTGTAGATGAGATGTATTGATCAACTTTTATTCATTTTATTTTATTCATTATTATTTTAAATAATCAATCCTGGCGTTTTTTTTCAGCTTTTTGTTTACGCCGTTCACCATGCAGGAACAATATTGATTTATTGTAATAGATTGGACGATTACGCATGTTACGGTATATTATGTTTATTTACTTTTGTGTTTTATTTATAAAATGGGAAGGGGGGGGGGGTGATTTAAATTTTTATTGGGGGAGGGGATATGGTGTGTTTTTAGACCTTAAAGGGCTTATCCAGCTCTAAAAAAACATGGCCACTTTCCCCCTACTGTTGTCTCCAGTTTGGGTCGGGTTTTTAAATTCAGTTCCATTGAAGTAAATAAGAGTTTAATTGCAAACTGCACCTGAACTGGAGACAACAGTAGGGGGAAAAGTGGCCATGTTTTTGTAGCCCTGGATAACCCCTTTAATTTAATTACATTTTTTTTTTACACTTTTTTTCTTACACTTAAGGGACTTCTTACACTGATCATTGCTATGCCATAGCATAGTATTGATCAGTGTAATTTGCAGAGTGCAGACTCTATACAGAGATCGCCGATCTGACTGCCGGGAGGAAGGTAAGAGACCTACGGCAGTCAGATACAAAGGTTGGAACCCTCGCAATCATGCTGTGGGGGTCCAGATCAGTCAGTGACAGGTCCTTAAGTGACAGGATTCCATGACGTACCCGTACGTCATGGGTCCCTAAGAGTTTAAAGGGACCGTACCAAAGTCACTCTTAAAGGGACCGTACCAAAGTCACTCTTAAAGGGACCGTACCAAAGTCACTCTTAAAGGGACCGTACCAAAGTCACTCTTAAAGGGACCGTACCAAAGTCACTCTTAAAGGGACCGTACCAAAGTCACTCTTAAAGGGACCGTACCAAAGTCACTCTTAAAGGGACCGTACCAAAGTCACTCTTAAAGGGACCGTACCAAAGTCACTCTTAAAGGGACCGTACCAAAGTCACTCTTAAAGGGACCGTACCAAAGTCACTCTTAAAGGGACCGTACCAAAGTCACTCTTAAAGGGACAGTTGCGTTTCAAAGGGCGGTGCCTAAGTCGCTTTTAAAGGGACAGTACATAAGCTGGTCTCAAAGGGACTGTATATAGGTAACTCTTAAAGGGTTGGCACCAAAGTCCCTCCTTAAGGGACAGTACCAAAGCCACTCTTAAAGGGAGGGTATCAAGGGTTAAAGTTTCTCTTAAATGGAAGTCACTTGGTAAAGGGGCGCTTTTTTTCAAGCACTATGTATTTCCCTGGAAATGCAAATCTAGTTTATTTCTCATATCTGCAAGAAGATATTAAAATAATGAATAAGGTTAATTGATCACTTACCATCAAATAAACTGAGGTCTTTACATAATCCTGGTCCATACAGCCCTTCTAGAATGCTCTCGAAACCTGCAAATACAAAGGAGAGAGGAACTTTATTTGCCAAACTTTATTTACCCAAGATTTCAGAGTGTATTTCATGCAGATTGGCTTTCCTATTGTTCAACGTGTCAATTCTTGGTGTGGACTTAAAATGTGTGTTGGATAAAACTGCCTGAATATACTGAGATGTACGCTTTTTATTTTACTGCATGTTTTATGGAATAGCGCAGTCTATACTTTGACAGTCTATAACTAAAAGCCCTAAAAAGAACAAAAAAAGGAAACTTTGGTTATAGTCTGATTAAAGGATATACATAGCCAGTACAGTAGGAAACAATGCTTCTGACATACACACTAAGCAGAGGCTATTAATATGATGTGAACAGCAGCTTATACTAGTCTTACCTGACTGCACTGGGTGAAGAATTGCACATTCTGTAACATCCTTTCTTATGACCAGTCTCATGTATTTAGCAATAATAATAATAATAATAATAAATAAATAAATAATAATAATATAGTTACAATTATACTGAAATCAGGCGGTGCTGGTTTTTTTATCACCTGGGATAAGAATGAACATGGATCTCTTTGTGAAGATTCATTTTTACTTTGACATTAAATGCTTTCTGCTTATTAGTGTCAAAACCCCTAAAATCGCACCCATCAGACTTCCTGACAGGTGTGTTCTAGTAAGTCATATATTCCTTATAAAATTACTCTGGAGCATCTTCTTTTCTGACACTATTCCCTTTATCATTATGATGGGTTCCTATAGAGCACAGGACAGGTGTTAAACGGACAACCGACTGTTGAAAAACTACAATTCCCATCATGCTTGGACAGGTAAAGCTTTCCAGGCATGATGGGAACTGTAGTTTTGCAAAAGCTAGAGGGCTGCGAGGTTGAGACCCTTGCTATAGAGCCTGGCACACTTAGCACAGACTAAATTAAATTGGTAAGGACAAGCTGTGAATAAATCATCAATTTTCAGCAGTACCAACAGAGGAACTGAACAACACAGTACTAAAGGGCCCCATAGCCATAGAAAGGTCTACCTAATCCACCATTTTTGGCAGGACCAGCAAGCTAGGTTAGTGTATGTATGTATGTATGTATGTATATTATATATATATATATATATATATATATATATATATATACACATACATACATATACATACACACACACATACAGTGAGCAATCATCGGGCATGTTTGTTTCCATCAATATATGCTGCTGCCAGGTGTCTGGCTTTCTCTCCTCTCCCCATTGAAAACACCTTCATGGACAACTAAAATGAGTATACAAGTATATGGGAGAATACTACTAAAGGAGTATGGGAAACTCACTCCCGAATTATTACTTAGAGGGGATTTAGTAAAAAAAACACAATGGCAGGTACTCTGTAAAAGAGGAGGAGGAGACCCAATATTGTTATATAATGTATGAGAAGGATGCACATGGGGCGATATATTATGCCTAGCAAGCTGCTGTAACTGTAAGGATGTACTTTAAAAAATAAAGTTGGCACGGTTGGGGAAAGTTTGGCATATTTCACTTTTACTTTATTGCCACAATTACACACATGTCAAATAAGAAAGTCCTGCACGCATCCTTTGGGGGCAATTCTGGTATATTTCTGTATATCTCATCTCCCTTCACTATATCAACTCAATAGTAGGGAGCACTTTTATGTTAGGCTTCCTGGTGACTTCTACCCCGGTCATTTTTACAGGCTTCTGATACCTCCTAGGGACACATCAGAAGTTTTAGGGTCCATTAACATTTACATGATCTGGAGCAGATTTGATGCTTGGAGACCTGAGCAAGCAATATACAGATACTATGAAGGTGTATACGGCTCTCTCAGCTTTCTAAGGAGAGACTTTTGTCCCATCATTTTACCAACTGGTGGGGGTCTCAGCTGCTGGACCATCGCATCTGAAGACATCTGACAAGGCACCATGATGTATCATAAGCTTGTAGTGTATAGAAGTATCATTAACAATAAAGGGCACTGCTACTTGTGATTTGAGGGAAATGACTTGCTGCATCTACATGATACAGGATTATGTTCCCCAACCTGTGGCTCTCCATCTGTCATAAAACTACAGCGCCAAGCATTCCTGACACGATGGGAGTTGTAGTCTGGCAACAGCTGGAGATCCACAGGCCGGGAAACAATGCTATAGGAAGAGTAAATGCAAGAGAATCAGAGGGCTTAGAAGTATTTCACACATTTTAACATGGCGTGGAAATTCACATTTTTTTCTACCATAAATAATTTTGTTGCATGCACAAGTATCAGAATAAAGTCCAACAAAGACACATCACAACATGAAAGTGTATAATTCACTGAGATATTCATAATAAGCATTCTGTGCCACTTAGGTTTATTTATATAGGGATACTAAAATAAACCTAATGATACTGAGGATGAAGAGCAAATACCCATAGACTAAAAGGACTAAAGAACCCTAAAGTATGGAAACGAAGGAACACAATAAGACTGCTATGAAGGGAGCACATTAACACCGCCATATGTCTGTAAAATACAATCTATAGGAATAAAGGTGCGAGCGCGGCCTCCCTCTGATACAGATCTGATTTGATGTACTGCTCCATTAAACCTGTAAGCAACTGACCACTTATCACTTGTGTTTCCATAGGAACTGATGAATAATGTATATGACACAAATACCGTTTCCATGGAATCTGGAAATTTCTTAATCCCTCTATACATACTGTAGGTTAAAATTACCTCGTGTCAATTTATGAAGTGAAATACAAGGGAATAACACATGTATGAAGGTAGAGCGGCCATTGTACTGTCGGCAGGTACACAGCTGAAGTTCTCAACACTCCCGGGCCTAGCTGAGAAAACATGATTTTTTACTATGTTCCTAATGTTCCTGGGGCTTTTTGACTGCTATTTACTACATTGTTTCTTACCATGTGATAGGACTAGAGCATTTGGCTTTTTTTTTTTTTTTTTTTTTTTAATTTATTTTTGTTTACAGCACAAGGGATCAATTTACCAGCAGTACGTGACCATACCAAAGTTTTGGCTGTCCAGCTGGTGGGCCGCAGGTTCCCCATCCCTGATCTAAACTCCTCCGATGTCCTCCTAGAGGTCTCTGGTGTCCCCAGGAAGTGTGCCCACCTCTACTTCAGAGAGAGACTTGTTTCAGTGGTGACAGCCCACTAAGCCATTCACTGGCCATGGCGCTCTCCAACCCCCACCCCCCGGCTGTCACCCCCAAGTTGAGCTTGTTTATTGTTTTATTACCACTATATAAGGGCTTCCCTAGCTGGATAACCCGATGCCAGCTATAGATGGTGGCTGTCAGCCGCTGGGTATGGATACGGATGAACTCCTTGCAGCACCAAGCCAAAACTAGACATCATTTGTCATTAAGGGGGTTAGAGGAGAACTATCAGCCCCCTATAGTGCCCAGGAAGCTTAGGAGGAAGGTATGTGTTTTACCTTCTTGGCATAGGTCCCGTGCTGCTAATCGGTGTAAACTCTGCTCTCGTCATCTGGGCCGCTCCGGTGCTATAGGGGCTATCAGCAGCTTAGATCCGTCTTACCTGCTGAAAGTTCCCCTTTAAAGGGAATGTCCCATTTAGGGTATGTGCACACTACGGAATACCGGCGGATTTCTCAGCCCCCCCACAGACGCGCTCATCTCCACTGGTCCCATAGGCTTCATTTTATGGTTTCCGCCCATAGAATGAGTGGGGGTGAGCTGTGGAATCTGCCAGGACTCAGTAGTGTGCACATACCCTAAGAGTGGACAGCAGGCAAGCGAGTACAGTTCTACAGCATCCTGCCCTGCTTGCCAGGGAACAAAGCCTTTGCAGCAATATGGCAGCGTAACTGAGCAGCTTTGGCTGTCCAGAAATTATGTTTTCCAACAGCTGAAGAGCTACAGGTTCCTTATTCCTGCCTTAAAACGTCAACAAGACAGAACAATCACTAGACTGCTTAATACTGTAATATTTGGGAGCCTCTTAGACCAATTACTATTTTATTAGTGGTCATCAAGTTAGGGATGAGCAGCAGTTTTTCCACTAGCTACCTGTCAATTACGCCCATAAATAATATGTAGAGGTAACATTAGAGTTACTTTACATACTTTAGCTTTGAGCTAATGCTTCACATACTTCACAGTCAGCACATTCTGAATGAAAGCCATAATTTTGCCTTAAATAAAAAATATTCCAGTGTATGTTTCCTCTAAATATTTCCAGATGCTTGATACAAATAATAAAAGCCAATTAAGCGGCTCTTCAGCGGGTGTAATAATTAACTGGAAAGTAAAATTAATGGCACACTGGGAACGAGAAAAAGAGCGATTTTACATGCCGAATTACCCAATTATTGCTGAGCGATTTCTTGTATTTTGTTACAAATTGATATCCCAATGAACACCCCCCGGGTTATGCCTCCAGCATATACATTCTATTTATTACACAATTGCAAGAAATAACTATAGTATTCCAATCACGTTAAATCACAAACAAATGTCTCATATTTAGGGGGGACAAAAGCTTAGGGAAAGAGAAAGAATATGTTATTTGATTGATCAACTAAAAAAACAATACAGTAAAAGTTCAAAGTGCCTGTCTGGCAATGGTCTCATAATAAAGATAAAAACCAAGTAATACTCACCTTCCCCTGATCCTTCACTCCTGCTGTTCCAATGGTGGCAATCACTGGTATGCTTTTTAATGCATGGAAAATGCAGACACACAGAGTGCTTTCTTAGCCAATTGTCACAATGTCACAGAAACACTGCATAGCGGGAACTATGCACCTTCTAAAGCGAGGGAAGTCAGGGCTGCTTATATTTTATTTTAAGTCAGCCTGAGCTCTTTTTTGCAGCACCAGACAACCCCTTAAACAATATACTTTTAAGGGGGTTTTCTGGCAATGACAAGTTACCCCTATCCAAAGAATCTTTGTCTGATCAAGGTGGGGGGAGGGGGGGGGGGATCTGGCTTTTTTTTGTTGCAAAAAACGGATGCGTGTGTGCATCCGTTTTGATCCGTTTTTCCACTGAATTCCATTATTAAAAAACAGATCCGTTTTTTTACGTAAAAAAACATAGTCGGCCTCATTTTTGTGTCCGTTAAAAAAAACAGGAACGTTTTGATACTTTTTTTTATAATGGAATTCAATGGAAAAATGCATACAAACGGATGCACACACACGCATTCTTTTTTCATCCGTTTTTTGCAAAAATGTAGTGTGAACCCAGCCTAAGACTCTTTTCTAGGCCCTTGAATAATTTTTTTTACATATTTTGGTAGAGCTGCCGCTCCTGGTGTCCCCCACTCATCACCCTTCTTTTCGACAGGAAATGTGCGCTTAGCTAATTCCTGGCCTTAGTACAGTCCTGCTTTAGTCACTGATTGGCTAAGCATGCAGTACTTGCCGAGACAAGTCCGTCTTGGAAGCAGGAAGTAGCAGCGACTGTGTAATATCACACCAGGAGCACTGGGGGACCAGGACAGAAGAGTATATCTTTTTATTGTACGACATTGAGAGAAAGAAGCGGCTGCACATCCCACCTATGGCTGACACCAATGCCGCTAAGCCTATTTTTAAAAACCAAAGTCAGGATGTTGGTATATAATTTGATCAAACCATATTGCCCCGTGTACCTCGTGCAGGTCCCTTGGTTCACACGGGTCCCTAAGCGAACTCCACACTGTGTCGGTCAGCGACCGCCAACCCCGCAAAGCGTGCACATGCAGGGAAGGGAGGCCATGGAATGGCCCTGCAACCCCAATGTCACAGGACCAAACCCAAAGTGCCCCCCCAAAACCCAGCCGGCACCAACGGCGGGGAAGACTGCCCCCAAACACCACAAGTATGAATATGGTATTGCAAACACCACCACTGCTGCTGCAGAAAGCACAGGTATATCCTGCCAATTTGGGTCATGTGGGTATTATGAAGGGGAGTGCCAGCTGCTCAGAAAAGGGAGAACTATAAAATACGACAGCTCAGAGCATCCCACCAATGCTCTCTGCTCCTCCCAGGAGGTGGATAATGAAGCCAGGTGATAACTGAGAGGGGTGATCGCTGCTGGGCTGTCCGGGCCAGTGCTCTGCAGGGGGTAGATAAGGGAGCCATACAGAGGGGTGGTAGCTCCTGGGCTCTCTGGGGACAGTACACTGCGGTGTCAGCTCCGGGGACGGCCCTCCCCCCACTAGAGATAATGTATGGGGAACGGCGGCACATGTGGATGTATCTGGGGTAATGCGCGGCAGGGTAAAGCAGGTTGTACACTGTCAGTCAGTGTATGACCTGCTTTACCCTGCAGCACTACCTACAGCAATGTCACTACCATTAGAACTGCAAGTTCCAGTGCACCCGACCGCCATACATGTCAGTTCAGTGTATGGACATCGGGTGCGCTGGGACTTGCAGTTCTAATAGGAGTGGAATTACCGTTAACGTTTCAATATTATTTATTGAAACAATTTAAATTTTTATAACATACAATAAGGGAAAGCAATGTAGATAGACATGTACATTGATAAATTAGTATAGCACATGTTTAAGCAAAGGCGACGAACAGTCCAGCCGACTACTAATGTTCATTTTAGGTGGTTCACGAATGGAATGTTCATCAGGTTGAGTAGTACGGCCTTGTGGCTATTCATCAAAGAGGGCAGAAGTTAAGTATAGTGGTTAATAAACTAGAGTACATGCTCCTATAGTTTAACAGGGTAGAACAAGTCGAACAACATTTCGACATAACACATCGACGTATCAACGTACAGACAGTAGGTAGGTATATTAGTATATTTACCCATATGTAGAGCATTTATGATCACTTTTGTCCAGTCCTCCAGCACCGAATGGTTGGCAAGTGTAGCTTAAATGAATGGATAAAAGGGGGGGCTAGCTGTTTGTGGGTCCCTCTTTCAATAGGTTCTCCCATTCAATAGGTCTGTATATTACCCTGGTAGGCAGGAGGTTCTGAGTGGTATGGGCTAGATACCCAGATTGCCCATTGGGCGTCAAAGGAAGTGATAGTATCCCGTCCAATTGCTATAAGGCGTTCTAATGAGTATATCGTGCGAATGTCATGGAGTATTTCTGCTGCTATGGGTGGACTACAAGATTTCCATTTTCTTGTTATTGCCATCCTGGCTACTGTGAGGAGTTTTCATATGACATGTCTGGCTTTATAAGGTATAATGTCCACACCTAGGTATAACAACGCCAACACGGGCGTTAGGGCTATTTCTGCTCCCAGCAGGGAAGAGATAATATCAGTGATCTTTGACCAAAATAGTCTGAGCATCGGACATCCCCATAGGATGTGCAGAAGATCTCCATGGCATCCACATCTGCGCCAACACTTATTCGATACTGAGGGGTAGAGTGCGTGCAGTTTGGATGGAGAATGGTACCAAAGAAAGCGGACCTTTAAAACGTTTTCCCTTTGTGGAGTGCTAATAACTGATTTTAATGCCCATTTAAACGCCAAGTGCCAGTCGCTTATCGGAAAGGTGGAGTGCGGGGATTCTTCCCAAGTTATGTTGGGAGTTTTGTGAGAAGAATCAATGTTCCCACACATTAGGTAGAGTGATTTTAACCCTTTCTGCTTCAAAGAGAGCAGAGTGCAAGCTTGGTTGTGCCATTTAAGTTTGCGAGGGAGAATTCCTATCAATAGGTGTCTCACCTGTAAATAGACCAAGAAGTCTCTGTTTGGAATATTGAATTGATTCCTAAGGGTTTGGAAATCTACTAATTGTTTTGAGTGTGTCAACAGGGAGATCGACCCAGGTCTTGCCATCTTAGGATGTGCGACCGGCAGGTAGCTGGTAGGGCGTATAGAAGTGTGGAGATAGGAGCATTAGTTGAGAAGAGGCAACAAGGGGAGCCTCTGGTGTTATGGAAGTGGTTCCAGCATTTTAAGGTTGCTTGCATAGTGGGAGATAAGGATAATGCAGGTTTTGGAAGCCACATGTATGCATATGTGAGGGCTTTCAAATCCCCGCCTGCAAAGACCTGTTCAATAGAGATCCAGTTTTTATCATGGTCTACAGACCACCATTCTCTTAGTTGTTGCAGTATAGTGGAGGCGTAGTAGGCATATGGGTCCGGGATTCCTATACCACTGGAGTCAGTGGGGCGGGTCAGGGTTTTATATGCTATACGGGGAGGTTTTCCCATCCAGACCAGACCTGAATTCATTTTTCGCACAGCCTTGAAGTAAGACTAAGGGATACAGATAGGCAGTATACGAAAAAGATATAATAGTTTAGGCAGTAATAACATTTTAAACGCTGCGACTCGTCCGGTCCAGCTGATCTCTGTTTTTGACATTTCTTCTGCTTAGGGTTGTTCGTAATATTGGTGCCGAGATACTTAATGGAGTCGTGTTTCCAGTCCAGTGGGATTGTCGCTTTTAGATCTGTCAGTGTTTGTGGGGGAATATGGAAGGGGAGGGCTTCTGATTTTGAGGTGTTGAGTTTATAATATGAGATGGTGCTAAAATCTTGTAAAATTTTGAGTGTTCTAGGGAGTGAAGTCTGGGGGCATCCTAGGGTAAGTATTATGTCATCGACATAAGGAGAGGGAGGTGGGGCCTATTTGAATACCTGTAACTTCTGGATCATGGCGGAACATCTGGGCTAGGGGTTCTAAAGAGATAATAAAGATAAGAGGGGAGAGGGGGCAGCCCTGTCTAGCTCCATTGGTGATGGAGAGGGTGTCAGACAGGGTTTCATTGGTGAATATTCGGGCTGAGGGTTTTGAATATAAAGCTTTTATACAATTTAGTATGTCCCCTGTAATCCCTAACCTCTGGAGCACAGAGAAGGCATAGATCCAAGAAATGCGATCAAACACCTTCTCGGCGTCCAGAAATACTATTATGGCAGGGTCTTTTTTGGAATGCAGATGATAGACAATGTCTACAATTCTACGTGTGTTGTCATAGGCCTGACGGTGGCGGATAAATCCCGTCTGGTCTTGGTTTATAACAGTAGGTAACACCGCGGCGAGCCTATTGGCTATCATCTTAGCATAAATTTTGATATCTGAATTTAGTAAGCATATGGGCCTAAAGTTTTTTGGGCTGTTAGGGGATTTGCCAGGTTTGGGGATTGTGATTACTATTGCGTCTTGATTTTCAGAGGGCAGGGAGTCGGTAGATTTGGCCTCACTGAAAAAGTGTAGCATGTGTGGGAGTAGGGTATCAATAAAGGATCAATAGTATTGGTTGGTTAGTCCGTCAGGGCCAGGTGACTTGTTAGTCGGAAAGGATTTTATCATCAAGGTGAGTTCTTATTTAGTTAAAGGGGCATTTAGTGATTCTAATTGTTTGGAGGTAAGGGTAGGGAGAAAGTGTTTGTTAAGGAACTCATTTATAGAGTCCTGTGAGGGTTGGGGTGTGGAGGAGTCAGATTGTAAGTTGTAGAGAGGTGTGTAGAAGTCTTTGAAACAATTTGCGATGTCACGTGGGTCGGTAAGTTTGCCGGAAGTAACTGGGTCGATAAGGTAGGGAATATGTGATTTTTTTATGTTGCGATTTCAGCGTGTGCGCTAATAGGCTACCTGCCTTATCACTGTGTGTAAAATAGTGCTTTAGTCTTCCTAAGGGCCCTATTCCACCGGACGATTATCGTTCAGATTATCGTTAAATCGTTCAAATCTAAACGATAATCGTTCGGTTGAAATGTAGTTAACGATTAACGACCGAACGAGAAATCGTTGATCGCTTTATAAGACCTGGACCTATTTTTATCGTTGCTCGTTCGCAAAACGTTCGCATTGAATAAGACATCGTTCGGTCGTTTGCAATAGATACGAACGCAATAGCGAATAAATAGCGAAGAAAAACGATCGCAATTACGATCATAAGTAACGATTATCGTTCCATGGAAATGAGTGAACGTTTTCACGTCTTTCGCAACAGCGGTCGTTTGAGATCGTTAATCGTTAACGATTATGCAAACTATAATCGTCCGGTGGAATAGGGCCCTAAGTTTATATTCATAGTCAGGTTGTAGGGCATCTTTAAGTTGGGTCCTCAACTTTCTAATTTTGTCTGTGAGGTTTGGGGTTTGTAGGCGCTTGTGAGAGGATTCAAGCACATTAATCTCCTGTACAAGGTCACGCACTGCTTTCTCTTTTTCCTTTTTTACCCTACTACCCAGCTTGATAGGCGTGCCTCTGACCACCGCCTTGTGAGCGTTCCATAAAGTAGGAGCAGACACCTGCTCTAAGGTGTTATACAGAAAGTATTCTTTGAGTGTTTTTTCCACTTCGCTCCTATATTTAGGGTGGGAGATAAGAAAAGCATTGCATCTCCACAAGTAGGTTGGAGAGCTGGATGATTTTTCGTTACCAGGAGGGTCACCGAGCAGTGGTCTGACCAAGTATGTTGTTTATTAGTGGATTGGCCTAATCTCAGTAGGGTTTGGGCATCTGACAGTATCAGGTCTATACGGGAGTAACTGTTGTGTGCTAACGAATGGAATTACTGTTAAAGACGCTAACCAATAGCAGAGCGCAAGGGAGGCGTGCCAAGGCAGGGAGGGAGTGCCCGGGAGCCCCAGGAACGTCGCGGATTGTGACGTATGAGCCCTACGTGTCGACCCCAGATGGCGGCCCGGGGCCGAACCCAGAAGTCAGCCACTTCCGGTTCCAGCAGGACCAGGGAAAGTAGGTTAAGGGACTTGAAATCGCCATCAATGTATATTATGGATCTATATAACTTCATGTGGTGGGGGAATGGGGAAAAACCTTTTTCACCGCACTACCCCTTTAAAGCGACTCTGCACTCACAATCTGACCCCCCCAAACCACTTGTACCTTCAGATAGCTGCTTTTAATCAAAGATCTGTCCTGGGGTCCGTTCGGCAGGTGATGCAGTTATTGTCCTAAAAAAAATACTTTTGAATTTGAAGCCCGTGCCAAACGGGAGTATCTGTGCCCTAACTTTGCACCACCCCTCCGTCCCTCCTCCCCACCCCCACCAAACATTTTCTCCATGCTGAACATTGCATAGGTCCTTAACGATCCAGCCCATGTGCTGGGCAGACACAGGTGGGGAATAGGAGGCAATCATGCAATCTGCCTGGAGCATTCCTAATGATGAAGAGGGTGGGGAGGAGGGACAAGAGGTTGTGCAAAGTAAGGGCACAGATACTCCCGTTTAGCACGGGGCTTCAAGTTTAAAAGTATTTTTTTTAGGACAATAACTGCATCACCTGCCGAACGGACCACAGGACAGATCTTGAATTAAAAGCAGCTATCCGAAGGTACAAGTGGTTTGGGGGGGGGGGGGGGGGGCCAGAGTTACTTTGCATTGAATCTGCAACTTCAAATCTGCTGCAGATCCTCTGTGTGTGAACGCACCCTAAGGGTGCGTTCACACCTACAGGATCTGCAGCATATCTGCAGCAGATTTGATGCTGTGTTCAGTTATTTAAATGAAATCTGCTGCGGATCTGCAGCAGAAAATCTGCTGCGGATCCGGTAAGTGTGAACGTACCCTAAGGGTGCGTTCACACCTACAGGATCTGCAGCAGATTTGATGCTGTGTTCAGTTATTTTAATGAAATCTGCTGCAGAAAATCAGCTGCAGATCCTGTAGGTGTGAACGCACCATAAGGATGCATTCACACCTACAGGATCCGCAGCAGATTTGATGCTGTGTTCAGTTACTTAAATGAAATCTGCTACGTATCTGCTGCGGATCCGGTAAGTGTGAACGTACCCTAAGTGTGCGTTCACACGTACAGGATCTGCAGCAGATTTCATGGTCCAGATTGGATTTGCCTTGAATCTGCAACTTCAAATCTGCGCCATCAGATCCGCTGCAGATCCTGTACGTGTGAACGCACCCTTAATATGTAAACTATTTCTAAGTGAGCTCCACAGTGGTATGGCACAAGGTAAGCTCTTTTTGCAGCTATAAAGCAACAAGCCCCCGGAATCCTAATCATTACAATTTATGATAATCTTAAAGCACACTAAAGATATGAGACAATTTCATTTCTGGATTGATGTCATTTTATAGTACTTTAGAGAGTCCTGCCTGCGTAGATTTCCCTGAGCTCATGATTCTGATTTATTATACTACATTCTTCGCTTCTATATTTTGTAAACCAAAATGTGCAACAGTGGATATCTGCGGCAGGTTATAAGCAGAGACTTGGCCTTTGTAATATGGTCGAATATAAAATCTAGTTTCTATTTTTTTTCTTTTTTGTATCTATATACTCTTTACTTTTTGCTAAACAAACTAATAAAAAAGAAAAAAACAACAACCCAGAGACCATTCTTTTCCACAAGGGAATTGCATGCACAGCTGTTCTATAAAATATACCGCTCATCAAAATTGTCCCTTAGGTTTTATGTGTGATCACCCTCACTTGTAAATGGGACGATTCCGATAAACAGTATATATTATAGAATAGCGTGCAATTCCCTTATGGGACAGTTTTATAAAAAGTGGAGACAATGGGGGAGATTTATCAAAGGGTGTAAAATTTAGACTGGTGCAAACTGGCCAGAGCAACCAATCACAGCTCCTATTTCCTTTCACCAGAGCTGGAAGCTGAGCTGTGATTGGTTGCTGTGGCCAGTTTGCACCAGTCTAAATTTTACACCCTTTGATAAATCTCCCCGGTTGTCTCCATATGTACAATAGGCAGATTCTTTTTTCTCACATTCTTTCACAAGGTAATTTCTTTATTGCAGGACACTTGGCAATGCCTCTCAGATGGCCGGGAGCACAAGCATGGGTCGGGAAGGTCAGCACAAATCAAACTCTCCTTTTCCAGAGTAATTTCTTAGAATGGGTTCACACATCTCAGCCACAAGGCTATAACCCAGCCTGAGGCCAGCTTTAGACAAGTGTAATAGAGCTGCAAGCCCCGGGCCGGACCACGGGTCTGATGACCCAAGCTAAAAGCATTACAGGTGCCTGCGTCTTAGGTGGCCAGAGACCCTTAGATGGGGGTAATAAGTCTCCAGAGTAGTTCTCTAAGTAGCACAAAAGAAACACCAGACATTAGCAGGTCAATGCTTTACACCTAGTTTTTTTTTTTTTTGCTAGACTAAAAAAGTCTAAGCACATAGACAGATAGGATACATGCTGAAATGCAGTTTTTTTTGTTGTTGTTTTTTTGCAGTTGAAGCGGGTGGCTACCTTGAGCGAAGTGCATACCTAGCTTCATAGAAGACTCCCCCTGTATTTAGATCCATGGGAGCTATCTGATATTCACAACAAATAAACCCTACAATGGCTTTTATATAAACTATTTCCCATGTCTGTAGAATGCATCCCTCACCATGTGTATTCTAGCATTTATATTTCTGCAACTCTTGGGTGGGCTGGTAACCTGTAACTGGTGCCCAAGATCTTGACTGCAGTAGAATGTCCCAGTAGTCACTGCCAAACGCTGCAGATAACACATGGAGTAGTGGCAGGCAGCCACCTAATCCACTGCATATTACAGATAGAGACATCAGTGAACACTGCCAGTTTGTCACACTTACAGGCTGGGTTCACACTACGTATATTTCAGTCAGTATTGTGGTCCTCATATTGCAACCAAAACCAGGAGTGGATTAAAAACACAGAAAGGCTCTGTTCACACAATGTTAAAACTGAGTGGATGGCCGCCATATAACAGTAAATAACGGCCATTATTTCAATATAACAGCCGTTGTTTTAAAATAACAGCAAATATTTGCCATTAAATGGCGGCCATACACTCAATTTCAACATTGTGTGAACAGATCCTTTCTGTGTTTTCAATCCACTCCTGGTTTTGGTTGCGATATGAGGACCACAATACTGACTGAAATATACGTAGTGTGAACCCAGCCACATGCTTAAAAATATGGCAACCTGTACACAAAGGATAAAAAGAACCTTTAAACAGTCATCGTCATCAAAAATAACTTTTGACGTGTCAAAGCATGTCAAAAGTTATTTATTACAATGAGTCTCACTCTTAAAGGGGCAGTGCGGCGACCACACAAAAACAAACAAATACAGACACACACATAACATATACTTACCATCCCACTGGTGACAATCGCCGTTCGAATTTCCCGGGGGCAGTGTCCCCCGGGTCCGGGTGCAGTGAATGGCAGAGAAAAGGCTGCTGGTGCGCATGCGCACTGGCAGCCTTTTCATTGGCTGGAGCGCATCACATGGCTTTACGCAAGCTCAGCAAGCTGGAAGCCATGTGATGTGTTCCAGCCAATGAAAAGGCTGCTGGTGCGCATGTGCACCAGCAGCCTTTTCTTCTCCCATTGTAGGGTTGCCCTCATTCTAGGGTTCTCCTATTGTGGGGTGGGGGAACGGGGCCAGACCGCTTAATAACTTATAAGTTATATAACTTTGTAATGTGTGTTAATTAAGCGGAAAAATGAAATTGCCGCACTACTCCTTTAAGACCAGCTGTGATCAGGAGATATAGCTGGGGAGAGAGCACGACAGCAGCATGATCGACTCCCCGGGAGGCCACTAATTCCAACAATGTGCCCTAAAAGACTTACAATGTTGGAATTGGCCATTACAGAGGTGTGGCTGAGTAGTGGATTGCGCTGCTGCCGTGCTTTCTTCCCGGCTATATCTTTGGATCAGAGAGTCTCTCAGCACTGTCAAAAGTTATTTTTCATGACAGGGACTTTTTAATTTACCTAACACTTGTACCTTACAGACATGTGTTATCCAATGATCATGGCTGGTAGGTATCTGTCCAGGTCAAGGTAACCATCAGTTCCCTTAACTCCACACATCTAGCTGCATGTACTGCTGCCGCCTACCCCTCAGCCCCAATATTTGCCCACTCTGCACGCTGGTTGTAAATATCAATGTCTGGATTCTTATTAATTAAATTAACTTGATCACCCACCCTGGTGGATCAGATTGCACTACAATTCTAGTAGCTTTGCGGGAAAAATGTATTTTTTCCTATTAAAAAGGAAACATAAGCAACATATCTGTTTCTTTCAGAGCAAAACAACTCTGTCAGTGGCCAGGAAGCAGCCTGCTGCAGCAGAAACCTTCTCCCTTCATAGTTCTGTCTGCATAGGGAAACTAGTAAGGCAACCCTACATCTATAAAAATGGACAATTCACACCAAACAGTTGTGCTCTATGTGCTATAAAAACACAGGAAACATACAATCCAACTAAAGAAAAAATATCAAATACCTCCAGGGTCCAATGGAACATAACCATATAAAAAGAAAAAAAAAACATGTGTATAGTAAATAACTAACTTATTACCGATGGAAAGCTCCTCTCAACCATGTATGAATACCCTACTCTACCCGATTGCTGGTTTAAGCTGCTTGTGTCCAGACTGTAAAAAACTAATAACCTGTAACCCCATCTATAACATCTAACCTTATTAATGGCTGAATGGATCATATTATCTTTGGCATTAGTGGAATCAAATTATTATCATCCCAGATATACAAACACTGTATTCCAGTCTCATTCTCTTCTCCACTCTCATATAGGGATGTCACGATACCAAAATTTTGAGTTCGATACCGATACCAGCTTTCGGATTTCGATACTCAATACCAATTCGATACTAAATAAAAAGTTTGAGAAAAAAAACACGTAAAAATACAAATATAATTTCCCTTTTCCCTGACTACAGATATGTTCCCCCCATGCACAACATTTTTATTTATGTGACTTCTTGATCACTTTGTTACATTTTATAGTTCGGACAATTCACATGTAATGGATGTATGCTCTGATACATGTATGTTCTTTTTTTTTTTTTTTCTTTTTTTTTACTTTTTTTTGAAAAAAAGGGAAAAGGGGGGATTATTAGAACCTTTATTTTTTGTTTTATTTTAAAACACTTTTTTTTACATTTTTTTATTCCCCTCTAACCTCAAGCATACCTCCCTGTGCACAACAACTCCCAGAATACCTTCTTGTGGGGAGCTGTAGTGCACAGGGAGGTATGCTAGGAGTTGTAGTGCATAAGAAGGTATGCTGGGATGTTTTGAAAGGCTGCTGCCGCGCAACTGCAACTCCCAGCATACCTCCTTGTGCACTACACCTCCCAGCATAACTCCTGGTGAACAACAACTTCCAGCATAATTCCTTGTGCTTTGCAACTCCCCACAAGAAGGTATGCTGGGAGTTTTAGTGCACAAGGAGGTATGCTGGGAATTGCAGCTGTGCAGCTCCTGACACAACTCTGTGCAGCATACATTCTTGTGCACTACAACTCCCAGCATGCCTCCTCGTGCACAAAGAGGTATGCTGAGGGATGTAGTGCATAAGGAGGTATGCTGCTGGGAGTTGTAATGCATTAGCAGCCTCCTGGCACAACAACTCCCAGCATGCCTCCTTGTGAACAACAACTCCCCACAAGAAGGTATTCTGGGAGTTGTTGTGCCACTGTATCGGTGGGCCCCGCGGGAATGGAGAGGCGGCGACAGGATTGTGGACCCGGAGGTTGGGGAACTGGCTGGTGTAAGGGACCGCTGCCGCAGCACCGGCGGGTCCCGTATTTGGAATGGTTGAATGACTGCCGCCTGCGGGATTGCGGGCCGCAGTCATTAGCAGTGAGGGGCCGATCCATATGCAGCAGACTCGTGCTGCATATGGAGCGGCTCTGCAGGGGTTAAATGCCGCTGTCGGTTATGACAGCGGCATCTACCCTTTAGGGCAGGGGTACTCAACAACTTTTAGTGAAGCTCCACTTACCGGGGTCTATTGTCAGGTGAAGGTCCGAGCTGAACATCAGTAGGAAACGTGTTTTGTTACTTTGTCACAAACGTTCAACTATTTATATACAGAATTGCTGCTTATTAGCGTGAAAACTGGCATTTTTTTCTCTCTCACCAAGCCTTTGATATAAGGTACAAAGGGAGTGACTGCCCTGGTAGTATATAGCCCCCCTGTTGCTCCCCCAGTAGTGTATAGCCCCCCCTGTGCGCTCTCCTTCAGTAGTATATAGCCCCCTGTTGCTCCCCCAGTAGTATATAGCCCCCCTGTGCGCTCTCCCCCTGTAGTATATAGCCCCCTGTTGCTCCCCCAGTAGTATATAGCCTCCCCGTGCGCTCTCCCCCTGTAGAATATAGCCCCCTGTGAGCTCCCCCCAGTAGTATATAGCCCCCCTGTGCGCTCTCCCCCTGTAGTATATAGCCCCCTGTGCGCTGTCCCCCAGTAGTATATAGCCCCCTGTGAGCTCCCCCCAGTAGTATATAGCCCCCCTGTGCTCTCCCCCTGTAGTATATAGCCCCCTGTGAGCTCCCCCCAGTAGTATATAGCCCCCGTGAGCTCCCCCCAAGTAGTATATAGCCCCCGTGAGCTCCCCCCTGTAGTATATAGCCCCCTGTGAGCTCCCCCTGTAGTATATAGCCCCCCCATGCGCTGTCCCCCTGTAGTATATAGCCCCCTGTGAGCTCCCCCCAGTAGTATATAGCGCCCCTGTGCTCTCCCCCCAGTAGTATATAGCCCCCCTTGTGCTTTCCCCCTGTAGTATATAGCCCCTGTGAGGTCCCCCCTGTAGTATATAACCCCCTGTGCGCTCCCCCCAGTAGTATATAGCCCCCTCAGTAGTATATAGCCCCCTGTGAGGTCCCCCCTGTAGTATATAACCCCCTGTGAGGTCCCCCCTGTAGTATATAGCCCCCTGTGCACTCCCCCCAGTAGTATATAGCCCCCTCAGTAGTATATAGCCCCCTCAGTAGTATATAGCCCCCTGTGAGGTCCCCCCTGTAGTATATAGTCCACCTGTGCGCTCTCCCCTTGTAGATGCCCCCCAGACAGAAAAAAAAAATAACAAAAACAACTCACCTAGCACCTCGTTCCCCGCTGCGGCTGTCTTCGTCTCTTCCCGTCGGTCCGGCCCCCGGCTGATACGCGCTCTGTAGGGATGTCCCGGGGATTCCCCAGCAGAGCGCGCATCAGTGACCTCAGCGTACGCCGCCGGCCTGCACTTCCGGGAATGACAGGCCGGCAGCGTACACTGAGGTCTGTGGTGCGCGCTCTGCTGGGGAATCCCCGGGACATCCCCAGAGAGCGCGTATCAGCCGTGGGCCGGACCGACACTGCCCCCAGCCCCACAGGCGTACTGACATCTAAGGACAGTACGCCTATGGGGCGGGAGGCAGTGCGGTGGGGAGCGGGACCTCCTAACCGCCCCGGGACGGACCGGATCCGGGGCGGTTAGGAGGTCTGACCAGGGGTCCGGACAGCTGGCCTCCGCGGTCCGGGTTCGGACCGCGGTCCGCCAGTTGAGGACCCCTGCAAATAGCCGGCACTAGCGATCGCTGTGTGCCGGCTATTTAAATTTGGCGCCGCCGGGAGCGGAGAGCGCGCGGGCGGAGGAGGGGACACCAGGGGGCAGGGGGCGGCACACAGAGAACACGGCCGGCGCTCAGGTAGCTGCCGGCCGTGTTCTCTGCACCATACTTCATGTTAATCTGCACTATTATGCAGATTAACATGAAGTATCGATACCAGGAAATCCTGGTATCGAACCGTTTTTCTGACCGAAATATCGATAGTAGTATCGATATTTCGGTGCACCGTGCATCACTACTCTCATATTGAGTATAGGGCTGAACTCTCACCTAGTAATTCCTTGAACCTCCAAAATGGTGGATGACTGGAAGTCCTAATATGGTCGTGTCTAAATGGTCACGTGGGTAAAGTATGGATCATAGTGAGATATAGCTTCGTGTCCAGCTTGACCAATCCACTTGGAGCCTTGCCAGTATACCATTTTTGGGATATAAGTTGTACTGGGTGCAACCATATTTGGGCATAAGTGTATATATTTTCCCGGTCAAGAGAGTATATAGACTTAGAAGGTTAGTTGGTTGGGGGGGCTTTTTGTATACCATCTTTCAAGAGAAGCCTCCACGCACATCTGGGGTTTGTTAGCCCCCACCTCAGGAATTCACCCAAGGAAGTTCTTTGTTCTCTAGCCAAATCTTCAGTCACCATTGGAAAGAGACTACATCCCCATCATTTTTGGGACTCTGAGACTTGAACCACAGAGACATTCTAAGACATTTGTAAGACTATTGCCTTATTTCTCTTATGATTGATATCCTGATTATATGATATTTGTACCTCCTTTGGTGAAGAATTAAACCCACCATATTTTTACCAACAAGCTTTCTTCTGCCGTCCTGGATAATTAAAATTTCCCTCCAAAGCACAAATTTCCTTTTTTTTTTTAACCTCATCCTTATTACACAGACACAATAGAGATTTGGCTTTCTTTCATTGGGAGACACAATTCACAAACAAGTTCAATCATTGAAAAGCTGTAGAACAAGCACAGATACAAAGAGTTATCATTGACGGCCGCTTGACAAAAAGTTCTGTCCGTTAAACCGATGGACAAGACACAACCACAAAAAACAGGAAACATCTGGTAAAGCTTTCTCAAGAGGTGAACAAGCCTCCAACAAAAAGAAACCCACACAAGTAGAATGATAAAGGCCAGCCAAAAAGCAACGTACAGTCCTGGAATATTCACTTTAACAGTTTATTACATTGTGTAAAATGAAAAATTATGAAAGATGAAAAAATTTTAAGAAGGAAAGAAAAAAAAAAAAAAAAGTAATTGGTATTAACAAATGGCACAAAAAAGTGAATCCAGCCAGACAAGTAACACCACCCATGCATTGTATCCAGTGCTAGGTTGTCCTCCTACAGTGCCTGAACTATTCTGCTGCCTGGCACCAGATGTGTGCCATCCTGAGGAACGCAATGTAATGTAATTCTATATACCAGAGAAACAAGCAGTCTGTGGAACATAAAATCAGGCAGATGACCAGCTGCTGACAAACTATGACTATTGTCCATTGGATTAATATGATAGTTTTGCTTTAAGGAAGATACAGTCAACAGAAGACTCTGATCCTTTGGTATATTCCCATAGAACAGGAGGGCAGCTCAGGATGAAGGTAGTTTTCTTACCTTCATCCTAAGCACTGTTTTCCTACAATCCTGTGCACTGGGGACTGCAGCAATCCACAGCTTTCTCTTTAATTTTCATCCAGCACTCTGTAGGCAGAGAAGCAAAACTGCAGAGTACCACCTTAATATTCATAAAGGGTGGTGGATCAGTGCACCAAAGGCGGCAGATAAATGTATGAACACTGGAGACCCCAATAATCACTGCACTTGTGGTCTCAGCCCACGGTTCTGGAAAATGGTGTGGTGGCTAACTAAGCACACTTCCATCCCATTTAAAATCCAGAGCGGAATGAGTTAGCATGATGTCATGTGTCACAGTATTATGGTAACATGGCATCCGGGACCGCAGCACATGGCCCTGGCAGCCACCTGGTGCTGGATACCAAAAAGTAGCAGGGGACAAAAGGAGTTTGGAAAAAGTGCAGAATCCTAACAGGGGGCATTACACAGAGAATATGCAGCTCAGCTCAGCTCAGTATTTGGTGGCTCTTGGTCGGGCAGACAGGCAGTCTCCCCCCACCCCCCAGTGCACTGAACTAAGTAACAAATTGATTACTACATAAAAACTGTGTCACTTAAATGTCACGTTTTTTGTTTATTTTAACTTAAAACACACAAAAAGCCAAATACTAGGAAATGTATATACACTACTAAAAGTCAAGCAACCATACCCCCACATAGAGTAAAAGAAAATGTGAGTGCTGGAATAAAAAGGGTAAACAAAAAAAAAAACTGATCCTTCCCTAATTCTCGGTTACATTGTGATTTTTGGTCGGATTCTGAAGCTAAACAATAGATTGGTTAATGTTTTACTTTTAGGCAATTTCTGACGCTTGACCCAAATAATGAAAAGAGAGCTCGGCCAAGGCCTATGTTTATTCAGAGGGTTATTAAAGGAACTGAATACACAGTTAATATGCACGAGTATACAAAAGGAGATTGTCTCAAACAAAAGTCAAAAAGGTTCACAGAGAATTTACATGGAAAATACAGACGTGGGAGACCTCAGATGCAACAGAGTAAAAAAAACAATCTACAACAAGGACATTACTGAAATCACAGATAAATGTCTCACAGTAGACGTCCTGTTTAACTTTGAGTCTCAGCACAACTTTTTTTCCTCACGTCATTCTAGGGGTCGGAACTATATTTCTTGCTTGACCTGGCTGTGAGGCTTTGTTTTTTTTCCAGCACTAGCTTTGCTTTATTATATACCATTATTTGGTACATATACATTAGCATTTCATTTAACCAGATTTTTGCATTATAAATAATGCTATTTATTGCCCAACTGCATGATGGTATACACTCTGTGTATATTATATGTTTAAAAACTTACAGTGTCCCTGTGACTGGGCGAATCACTATGGGAATTGACAGCTGCTGGACGACAAGCATCTTACTGACAGCTATATAGTTCATAGGCATCTTTGGGTTTATGGTATTCATATAGTGAATTTTTCTCAAAGCCCAGACCCATGAGGTTGCACTGAAGCTTAATGTGACTCTGTAACCACAATCTCTACTGTAGCTGCTTTTAATCCAAGATCTGTCCTGGGGTCCATTCGGCAGGTGATGCAGTTATTTTCCTAAAAAAAAAAAATTTAACTTGCAGCCATGTCAAATTGGCATGGCCTACGGTGTATGTACCCTAGGCCTGCACCGCTCCCCTTCACCATTAGGAATGCGCCAGGACGGATTTTTCCTATTCATCACTTGTCTGAACACTGCACATGGGCAGCACATGTGCAGTGTTCAGACAAGTAACTGACCCTAGGGCAGATCTAATTAAAAGCAGCTAGTAGGATTAAAAGCAGCTAGTCGACTGTACTAGCAGTTTGGAGTTTGGAGGAAGGGGGCAGATTGTGGGTACAGAGTCGCTTTAAAGTGATACATCTTTGTCTTGTTAGAACCACTGCAACTCTGGGTGATACATCCCTAAGGCTAGGTTCACACTGCGTTTTCAGCATCCGTTTAACGCATCCGTTTTTTTTAAAAAAAAAACGCATGAAAAACTGATTGCAAAAAACGGATTCATTTGTGTGCATCCGTTTTTCCATTGACTTCCATTATAAAAAAAACGGATCCGTTTTTTTGGGCGGACCAAAACACGTTGCTGACCCTATTTTTCTGGACGTTAAAAAAAACGGATCCGTTAAACGGATGCTGAAAACGGAGTGTGAACCTAGCCTCACACTGAAACCAACAGGAGGCTCTAATAAAACACAATAAACCTGGACTATATCAACACTGGAGATCCATCAAAGGCTACATTTCAACAGTTTCAGGGCACAGAATACAAACAAGATACAGCTACAAACAAGATTAAAGGGATTTTCCAGGGAGCAGAAAAGATATTACCATTTCTCACACCCTGGCACCCCACTCCTATCTGAAAAGCACACCTTGTAGGAAGAGAGAGGGTGGATGCCATATGTGATCAATAGCTGCAAAATGTTGCTGCCACGTGAAGTTCTGTAAGTTGTGTAGAAAAAAAAACAAAACTTATTTACCCACGGATGCAGGATCAGACTTAGATCTGGGGAATCTGGCAACATCTTGATCTCTTTGTCAGGTTCCTCAGACCATTCCTGAACAGTTTGTGCAGTGTGGCCGGTGTATTATCCCACTGAAAGATACCACTGCCATTAACCCTTAGGGGACACAGACAGTTTTGGCATTTATGACCGACCAAATTTTTCAAATATGATATGTATCACTTTAAGCATCAATAATTTTGGAATGCTTTTACCAATCATTTTGAGTCAAAGATTGTTTTTTTTTCGTGACATTCTACTTTATGTTAGTGGTCAATTTGTGAAAAAAATAAATAAATTCTCTACATTTAAAAAGGTCTCTGCTAATAAGGAAAATAGTATCTCTCTCTCTATATTAGATATCTATATCTCTATATCTCTATAATGTCTAGTTTATATTAACAGCATTTGGTGAACATCCTTTTACTTTTTTCGGATGTTAGAGGCCGTAAATGTTTCAATTTTCAAATTTTTCATGAAAATTTCTAACTCAGAAATTCTTTAGGAGCCAGTTCAGTTTGGTTTAGAGGCCTGTATACTAGAAACCCCCATTTACCCCATTTTGAAATCTTCACCCTTTCAAGTATTCAAATTTACATTCATACAGTTTTTAACCCTTTGGGCATTTTACAGGAATAACTGCAAAGTAAGAGTGAAAAGTTAAAATTAGCATTTTCTTTGCAGAGATTCCAATTGTAATCCTACGTATTTTTTACCACACCAATTACCATTACCAATCCACCAATGCCGGTGATTGTCGGTGCTGGACCCCTTTGGGGGTCCAGTGGCAGTCAGGGCTGTGAAGTCTGTAAACAGCAGCTCAGACTCCTGAATTTTATCAGGATCGACTCCAACTCCCGACTCCTGCTCCTTCATAAATGGCCAGTCATATACCAAGGGAGTTATTTATTCTGAGGGAATAAAAGATTACTGTATATAAAGCAGCTTCTGCTCTGTGTGTGCAGCCAGTCTCCAGCCTCCATGTCCTGAATTACTCACAACTAGACTAGATGGAGCAGGTGGTCTTTTCCTGCTGAAAATCTTCTATGTTTTTAACTAAATATCTAACTAAATATTCTCCATACTTAAAGAAACACTGCTAACAATGCCAGATACCTGTAATATAGAGGTCAGCCATAGTGATATACAGGGGATCACACATAGTGATATAGAGGTCACACAGTGATATAGAAGGTCAATGTGGGTGTGGGGGCACGCAATAGCATGCACACACACAGCCTGCCGCAGCCATAGCATACACACACACCCACACAGCCTGCTGCAGCTATAGCACACACACAGCCTGCTGCAGCCATAGCACACACACAGCTTGCTGCAGCGCACACCACACACACTGTTTGCTGTAGCCATAGCACACATACACACAGCCTGCTGCAGCCAATCGCGGCTGAGCATCGGATGACGCTGCAGAGGGCGGCCGGCATTCGGGACAGTCGGACTGACTGAAGATTGGAGACGGGGGTCAGCACGTGACAGGTATGTATAGCGCACCACACTTCCGGGTACACGGGTGGGGGGTGGTGGGACACGCGGAAGGAGGCCATTCACAGACATAACATACATTACAAAGTTGTATAACTTTGTAATGTGTGTTATTCTGTGAATAATTCTTTACCGACACACTACCCCTTTAAGGAATACAAGTGCTATGAAAGGGGGGCTGGCAGGACCCATGGGTTTTCTAGCTTCATTCCCCGAGCAATCACCTTGCCTCCTCCACCATAGTGTATCTTGGTGCTGTCTCTTCCCTATGTATTTAACACACAAGAGAAAAAGTAAATGCAGTGATGTGGAGACCCACCCAAAATGGGAGAGTTCCACTCCTATGTCTTCAGACATAAAACACTTTAGACCTGTATAGGGGAGGTTCAATTTTGTTTGTCATGGCAACCAAACTTATAATTAAAAAAAACAGGTGGTTTTATCATGAACTAAATGACATACACCCAGTTATCCACTTGATGTAACAAGCATCAGTCCTCAGATTTTGAGACTTTGAATAGATGTGAATGACTCTGTAGAGTTCTCCTTTATTTTGATCTGCCTGTAGTCTGTGTAATATCCACAAAGCTAAAGATGAACACTACTATAGATCATGCCATGACAGTGACCCGAGTGGAAAGAGGATAATGCAAGGAGAATATTTTGTTTTCAGCCAATTGAATAGATCTCACAGGTTTAGGGTGAGTAGTTTTTCATCTTTCTCCAATAGTCCATACCTGGGATTTCTACAAAAGAACATATCAAATGCCTGCCCCTCGCTGAACATATTTATGGACTGTGCTGTAATGGGTCACAAATCTACATGTTTAGGATAATACAGAGTTGTGAGTCAAGGACAAAGGCTCGGCTATAAAAATAACCGTACAATTTCTCTTTTCCAGGAACTTTTTTTTTTTTTATCATCATGAAAAAGATCTCCAGCATTCAGTGTTCAGTAAGGGAAGCTTTTAGAGACATGTTTTATACATTCCACTGGAGGAACCATTAAGGCTTTTAACTTTTTAACCCATTTGCCAGTGAAAGCTACATGCAGACACATTTCTTTTACAGTAAAAATGGAATACATATATTTTTTTAGATTGAAGCCCAACTGCAAAGATGAGGGCGCTTACTGCATACTATGGTATTACTGAATGCACCCAATGGAGCAGAAGCTACAGGAAGCCAGAATGTGGAACAAAGGGTTCTTTATTAAAAAGGGTATTCCACTAAAGAGCTAAACAATGAAATGCTCCCAAACTTAGCAGGTCTTACTCACCGAGTCCCCCTGAGTAATTTGATACATATGCCATCTTTTTAGCTGCCACCATTCCTGAGCTACAAGTTTTTCTAATAGCCAGTCTATATCCAAGATGGTGCCGGCCAGGAAACTACTTTTCCAGGCATGGATTGCACCTCAGAGACAAATACCAAGTATCTGTCCGTAAGTGTCTCAATATGCCTCTGCTTCACACAGTAAACAAAATATCTATCAATCTATCTCATGGGATGTCGGTGTGGGATATTATGAGTTAAGATTCTGAGAGAATATGGAGGGGGGGGGTCTTGGTTCAGAAGTGTATCCTCTATTCTACAGCACACCTCATGAAGTTGTTACAGCTGATTTTCAGGGTGGATTACAGTATATTGGGGAGTGGAGGAGAGGAAAGATGCTTAACGGGAGGAGGACTTTTGTCTTATAAGATATACAACAAAGTTTCTTTACTTATACTATTCATTCACTTATGGATCTATGCAAAGTGTGTCAAAACAACAGTGCCAATTTAACTAAAAACAGTCTGTGCATCTATATTTAGTTTCCTGGTCACTGGCAGGCCAAAGGGGGCCAAGGGACTTTCAATACTAAGAGGTTATAAAAAGCAGCTGTAGAAGAGAAACTGGGCAAAAGTTTTATTAAAGTCTCCTGAGAAAAATGTTTCTTGTACAGTAATAAGACAAAAATGCATTGAAAGGTGTCCATAAACTTTGTCAAAAGCTGCCTTGTTTTAGTGTAAGTTAAAGATGGACCATCGATTTCTGTAAATGCTTCAGTCTACTATATACACTTTCTATCATTTACTTTATCAATTCTTTTCTTAGGATTCTGTGCTGTACTGTTCATCGTCTGGGAAATATATGAAGAAATCAAAAGGGAACTCACAAGAAACCTTAAATCTAGGACTAACAGGGGGTGGGGGAACCTAACAAAGAAGGGATACTTACCTGTCCCTATGCCTCTGCAGCCACAGCATCACCAGCTCACTGACTGCTGCCGGGCTCCACTTTCTCCCAGCTTTCTGCATCATTACATCTTTAAAGAGGATGTACCACCAGGTACATCCTCTTTAAGCTGAACCCACGGATCGAACGGCACCATCACGGGTAAGCTGGTGCCGCTGTCCGTTTTTCGGTCCGCGGCCCAGTACCCGTACACGGCGCCGTTCTATGCACCGGAACCGGCCGGTGCTCAAGCACTGGAGGTAGGCCAGGCCGTCCGCAATGGGAGGGAATTCCCTCCCCTGTATGACGCGTCTCCGTTAGAATGCATGGAGCCGCGTCATACAGGGGAGGGAATTCCTTCCCATTGGGGGCGGCCCGGCCGGCCTCCAGTGCTTGAGCACCGGCTGTTTCTGGTGCAAAGAACAGCGCCGTGCACGGGAACCGTTTTTCGGACCGCGGCACTGGGTTCCCCGTGACAGCGCCGTTCGATTTGTGGGTTTAGCTTAAAGAGGATGGACCTGGTGGTACATCCTCTTTAATTCCTGGGGTTACCACTTCCCTTGCCAATAAGGCATGTCCCTTTAGGTGTCTAATCATGGCTGACACTATCAGACTGTATAGGGAGGGGGGGAAATAAAAGAAGTCTATTGACAAGGCGAACGTTGATTGTTTTAACATTTGTAAACAAAAAAAATTATATTTTTTTCAGGACTCAAAACCCTATCTTAGGGTATAAACCCACACACCATATATGCAGCAGATATGCAACAAATACGCAGCAGATTTGTTGGTACAGATTTGATGCTGTGTTCAGTTATTTAAATCTAATCTGCTGCGATTTTGCTGCGAGTTTGCTGCGTATCGCAGCAGTAAATACGCTACATATACGGTGTGTGGGTTTATACCCTAAAAGGGAATCTGTCAGGTCTCTACCAGGTAGAGCTGCACACAGGTGTGGCACTTTAGATTCCAAGGAAAATTATACAAGCAAATAGCTGTGGCACTTCAGCTTCTGAGGGAAAATGCAATATTATAACTTTGCAAATTGGCATCAACAAAAGCATCATTTGTTTTATTTCCCTACCCCCTATCTGCCTGTGTCTGCAGCTCCGTACCTGGTACGGACCTGACAGATTCCCTTTAAATGTGCTTTTAAGCACTAGGGAACAAAAAGCAAACAGAAAGGAAAAGGTAGTCACTCGTAAACTGGTCTATTAACATGAACGGGCCCACTGCGACTATGCCGCCATATGGATCAGAATACCTTAAGAAATTCTAACTCATACCTCTGATGCAGCAGCAAGACGTGTTGGGGCCTTAGGCTCTGTATGTGGCTATACTTCTATACAACTGGAATCAAAGGTAAAAGTTTGCCACTGCACACCTATACTCTGTAATACTTCAGAGATATACGCCAGGGAATACTCCCAACATATACTTCAAAGGAAGAAAACATGACATGAAAATGAAGCAAAGACTGAATTAAAGAGCTTTTATAACTATTTGAAGACTGACAGGGTGTCCCATAGCAGTGTTATGTCAGTCACTCAACAAAGTAAACTTTAGGTTTCATGTACCCACATAGGGCCCTTCTGTAAGGCACGTACTTCCCCCTCAGGAACAATGATACACACAGGTTATATAGTATGTGATGAAGAAAGCTACAATGAAAGAACCTATAAAGGCACATTAACAGATCTGTGCAGCATGGACTTGCGTGGGGCCTCACAGCACACATTCTGCCATTGCTGACATGCAACATGATGCACAAAACTGTAAATCTTTGACAATTTTGCAGCAATAAATAAATTAAACAAGCATGTGTCTGAGCACATCAGGTTGGAAACTGGCATGGACATTATCTCTTTATAAAGCTTTGGTGTGGAGTGGCATCTGGAGTATGCTGGTCAGTTTCAGGTTCGAGTCCATCCGAACCTAAACAATCGGTATTTGATTAGTGGGGGCTTTATCCAACTTCAGCAGCCACCGCTAATCAAATGCCAAAAGTTCAGATCGGATCGACTCGAGCATGCTCCAGGTTCGCTCATCTCTAATGGGCATGTTACAATCGTACATGACAATTCTGTCTCACCCATTCGCCGCCCCCGCCCCCCCCCCCCCCCAACATCTGCTGCCCCCCCCCCCCCCCAACATCTGCTATCGAGGAACAGCCCACCATACACACAAGTCAACCAATTCCAAAATGTAGTTCTCTCCAGTAACAGAAGACTATTCTATTCAGCCTGGGAGATATATAAAAGATACTTTCTGTAGCTAAGTATTTACAACTTTACAGAGAAGCTGGGGTGTACAACAAAGAGGATCTGTCATCTGACATTCACATTCCAAATTGCCGACACTGTTAGATGCTGTTAGGTCAAGGAGACGCATGGTACCTTTCATATATCCAGCTGTGCTTTCATAACATAAAAAATTCTTCTATGCAAAGTGTCAACATTTCTTAAGTCCCTCCCATCCCTGGCCTAACTAACAGCTTAACGTCCAGCTGACAATTCATTAAGCAAGCGAAAATAAGGATGAAAGGGGGAGCGAGGAGGCATTGCAGCTGTTAAAACAGCAGGTTTGGGCCAGTAAACCTGCTGATATGCGCCAGCTGCTAATAACCATAGGACTGCAGTGCCGCTGCTCCTTCTCCTGTGGGATCCGGTACTGAGCAGATTTTTGATAATTCCTGATATGTTAATTAGGCTAATTAGCATTTGGGGCGTTTCCAGTCTTCCCGGAGCACCCGCTCAGCCCGCCTAGTCTGCCCTCGTGTCCCGCCTACTATGCATATTCATATATGCATATAGTTAGGCCTCTTTTTACTGCGCATGTACAGGGAGCAGCCTGTAACAAGCGCCCTAACTATGCAAATATGCATAGTAGGAGGGCCGGGAGGGCAGACTAGGCGGGCTGGGCGGGTGCTCCGGGAAGACGGGGAATGCCCCAAATGTTTGGAACAGCCTAATTAGCATATCGGGAATTTTCAAAAATCTGCTCAGTACCGGACCCCATGGGAGAAGGAACAGCGGCACTGCGGTCCCATGGTAATTAGCGGCTGGCGCATATCAGAAGGTTCACTGGCCCAAACCTGCTAATAGTGCCGCTTTAAGGAGCTTGTAAAAGCCCCTATGACACTGTGCACAGAAGAATATAAGCATTTTTTATGTTATGGAAGCAATACGTGCAAAAACATTTAGAAAGGCACTGTCGTTTTGCAAAACTTTGTATAGATCAAGAGTACAAGCAAATATACAAAACTTTGTAATATATCTTATCAGACAAAGCTTCTCTTGTTATCTAGCATCTTCCCTTTCCCAATTTCCCGCTGAACCATCATCCTCTCTCAAAAATTAGATTTGCAATGACTTCTGTTTACTACTTATAATCTGATCCCCAAGTTAGCTAGTCTAGCAAGTGTATGGAAAGTGGTAGACAAAAAAGGAAGGGGGGGGGAGAGAGACAGCTAAAAGACAAATGCTGAAAAATGCAATATATAAGATAAATAATGCTGTTCTTTTTAGGATAAGCTGTGTGCATACACAAAGTCACCTGAAAGGGCAGGTACGTTTTAAGTGTGTCAGAAGTGACGCCTGTCCCTGACCAATTGCCACCCCTGCAGTGGTGCAGATCTGGCAATCGGGGACCTTCTCTTTATCTTCATGCTGTCTGTTCATCAATCTTCTACTAGAGTCTGTCTCAGGCAGGCTCTTCTAGCACAGTGCTGTTTTCACTGAATACTATGCAATAGCATAGCATTGATCAGTAAAAGCAACCTGAGGACTGCTTATAAAAGTCAACCAGGGACACAAAAAATAAATAAAAAGCCTCTGGCCCCAACAAAAGTTCAAATCACCTGCTCCCACACCTTCCCATTTTTCCAATCAAAACGATCAAACAGCCCACTAGATGAAGTTCTAAGTTGTCATAAATAAGGCAATTTTAAAGGGGTACTCCAGAGAGTTATTTTATTATTATAATTTTTTTTTTTTGCTAATCCATTGCTTAAATGAATTCTAGTACTTTTCAATAACAATCTATTAAATAAACATATAGTTTTTAGCATGATAGCAGTAAGGGGTGTCATGGCCCCATCTGCTGCCACCAATGTTCGTGTCGAGAACTGCAGGGCTGTCTAAGCCCTGCAGTTCCCAACCCTGCTCTGAACAAGTGCTGATGCACAGGGTCTACCCCATATGTATTGTGAATTTGTTAAATGAGATACCTAAACTATTGCTCTCAAGTTCAGTTTGATCTTCATATCAGATGTGGAGTGACGCAGTCCCCACTGGGCCACCCAACAACCTGCAAGTTCTAAAGTTCTCATGCACGCAACTCGCTGGGTGTCACAGGACTGCCTCAGAGATTGTTCCGTGTGTCTCTGAGTTCAATACATTGCAAATCTGCATGTGGATTCACATGAAATTTCACCCCTATACTCAGTGAAGGCTTAAAATACGTGGCAAAAATCTGCAGCATTTCTACAACAAAGTGAACGTGTTGTGGTTTAGAAAATATGCAGCATGCTCGCTTATCTGAAAATAGAGATGAGCGAACATCTCTACATGTAATGGGTTTCAGATAGCGATGAGCGAGCATGCTCGAGTCGAACCTGAACTTTCGGCATTTGATTAGCGGTGGCTGCTGAACTTGGATAAAGCCCTAAGGCTATGTGGAAAACATGGATATAGTCATGTTTTCCAGACAACCGTAGAGCTCTATCCAACTTCAGCAGCCCCAGCTAATCAAATACCGAACGTTCGGGTTCGACTCGAACCCGGTTCGCTCATCGCTATCTGAAACCCATTACATGTAACCTGCTGCAGAATCCCCATCATGTCTGACCAGATCCTCCAAATCTCATCCACTCTGAGGATTTTACAGGATTTTTATCCCAATATCAAGAACTATCCGACTATATTTCTTTTATACTTGCAGCTTTCATGTGACGATGTAAATGTAAATTCAACATAATGGTATAAGCTACTGGAGAAACATTTAGGCTAAAGGAGGACTATTTTAGTCTATTAAGAGATGATTAGTGTCTTTATAAAGGTTATTCCAGGACTTGATTGTCATTATCCATGAACAGTTAACCCTTTGACGCACAGGGGCTAGATGCTCTGTCACTATACAGGGCTGACAGACTACGTGAGTCACATTTATCCGGCTTTATTAGGAGCTGGTATTTACGTGTTTGAGTCCATGACATGGTGCTGTATTTCTCATACAAGCCCCATCAGCACTTGCAGCAAAAAAAATACTCAACTTTGTATTGTACAGCGCTCAGGAGCATGTTGGTGATGTATCAATAAAGATTATTATTACCTAGTAATCTCTCTAATAAAGTTGCCTCTCGGCAGCTCAATGACTAAAAGTGACTTTATTTCCAGCCTTACGCCATATACCGGACTCCACCTGTCAATAGGATATTCGATAAAACAAATATTCACGTCCGAATGGGCGACATCAATCTTCTCTCCTCCTCGCTCACTGACCTTCTGTCAATCATATTAGCTGTGTTAGCACTGGCATAAAGATGATGAAACAATGGGACTCCCCTCCCCCCTTACAAAAAAAAAATAAAAAAATAATTAAATGGATTCTCCAATGTTTAATTATCCTATAGCCGCGTGCCTGCGAGGGATTCGTTCAGAGCTCCCAAGGTATGTGGATTAACAAAGAGAAATCTGCCGTCTACAATAGTAATGTGAGTGTCAGGCTTCTTACTCACATGTGAGATGGTGCTCGGACTGGTTAGATGCTCCCTTCTTCTCTGAAGGTACATTGCTGCAAAGAGTGATGGCATGGGGGCAGCATACAAGGGGTTAAGCACAGTTCAGCTGCCAGAGGGGGTCCCTGACCTATACCCCCCTCATAATGCAGATGCAGCGGAGAGCTGCTGTGGTAGGTGAAGGCTTAGCAGGGGGAGGTGTGCCTTATGTATACTTAAAGTACATCTCCATTTAGGCTAGGTTACTGCTAAGAGAATAAGCAGAAGCCTGGGGATGATGCAACGTTCAGGGCACGTTCATAGCAATTAAGAATTTAACACAATATCCCCCAATCCCCCGATGACAGGTCAGGGAGTGTATACAGAGTATACACAGCGGACCGGTGTGCCCAATGACAGCAGACGCTTAGGAGAGCGGGCACGGAGCCAGCTGCGATGGAGCGTGCTTCAAAAATAAATAAATCAACACGTCTTTTACTACTTCCAAGCTTATTCCACAAGCTCCCGGCTATTATAATATAGGGTGGGGTTAGGATGTGTGCAGATCCGGGGCACAGGTCAGCGCCGACAGGCTGGGATTAGATAAAAATAACATTGCAAATCAGTGTGTGTGGTGTATAATCTGCACCACCCAAATCCTGAGGATACACACTGCTGGGATTGGGTATAGCAGATGGATAGGAGTATATAAACAATCCTATATGGAACAGAAAAAAAAAAGCTTTCACATACACCCAAAATGCACATTAGGAGCCCATATATAAAAGTAGAACAAACAAATGTGGGGGAGGGGGAGTAACCTAACCCTTCTTACAGATATAGGGGACAAAGCTAGGAGCTTATATGGCTAAGCTATAAATGTGATGTTACGGGCTATATTCAGGATGCCCTGCCATCACCACCCACAATCCTATACTACTTATCTTATAAGACGGTATATAGACGTTTATGAAAGCATCTCCTAACATGACAGGGGCGAGAGTGTCAATAGACTGTTCCTAACCTATAATCAATGTGCACAATTGACCTGTGCAATGCCCACAGTCACCCGCAGACCCTCTATAGAGGGAGCTGTAAGAGAGCTAATAACATAGGACAGGGTAATGGTGACCCTCTATCCCCTGTCAGAGCGCGCTCATCACCCGCACTCAGGATGTAGTTACCTATGTGCGACCAAAGGAGAACAACACAAAGGAGCTCGGCAGATGGATCCATCTACACAGAACGTGGGACATGGAGAATAACAATGTTATCATGCGGAGTGAAGAGAGAGGGTGGTGGATACAGCAAGGTGTGTGATGGGGTTATAGATTATCCTGAACATAACAGGAGGATACAGTGCAAGTGACCAGGTAGAGTATATAGAAAGGACAGTGATCTGGTATTATTGATTATATACAATCCTGTATACTGTAAAGTACAGGGGGCAGTGATCAATTATAGAAAGGACAGTGATCAGGAATAATTGATTAGACAGTATACAGGATTGTATATAATACAGTACAGGGAGCAGTGATCAGGTATTACACCTACTGATAGATCAGATATTACACAAAATATAGTGAAAACAGTCACCAACGCTTCATACAAGAAGTTCAGTGTGTTTTGCAGCAGAAAGGAGATATACATAGATTATATATATACTTACATACATATATACACACATATTATAATATATATCTATATATATAGATATATATATATAGAGAGAGAGAAGCAGAGCACAACCAGGTCCATCACTAGATGAAGAGTTCAGCTATATGTTATTGGGACCAGCTATACGGTATAACACAAAGAGGTCAGCTATATGTTATTACAGGGAAGGATCAGCTATCATATTCCATAAAGGGGTCCGCTATACCTTATTACATGACGGGGGGAGATATAATACCTTCCCCCTTGCAGTAATATTACATCTGTCCTCCACCATGTAACATATATGATCCCTTTTACCAGTATAATTATATATGTGGTCCCTTCTACTAGTAATACTATTATCACACCTCCCTGTAGTAATCTCCTCTCCTCTGGGGTCACTGACAGGTATAATGCTATGGAGGTGTATAGTCCAGTATAATACTATGGAGCGAGGTGTATAGACCAGTATAATACTATGGAGGTGTATAGTCCAGTATAATACTATGGAGGTGTATAATACTATGGAGGTGTATAGTCCAGTATAATACTATGGAGGTGTATAGTCCAGTATAATACTATGGAGGTGTATAGTCCAGTATAATACTATGGAGGTGTATAGTCCAGTATAATGCTATGGAGGTGTATAGTCCAGTATAATTCTATGGAGGTGTATAGTCCAGTATAATACTATGGAGGTGTATAGTCCAGTATAATACTATGGAGGTGTATAGTCCAGTATAATACTATGGAGGTGTATAGTCCAGTATAATGCTATGGAGGTGTATAGTCCAGTATAATACTATGGAGGTGTATAGTATAATACTATGGAGGTGTATAGTATAATACTATGGAGGTGTATAGTATAATACTATGGAGGTGTATAGTCCAGTATAATACTATGGAGGTGTATAGTCCAGTATAATGCTATGGAGGTGTATAGTCCAGTATAATACTATGGAGGTGTATAGTCCAGTATAATACTATGGAGGTGTATAGACCAGTATAATACTATGGAGGTGTATAGTCCAGTATAATACTATGGAGGTGTATAATGCTATGGAGGTGTATAGTCCAGTATAATGCTATGGAGGTGTATAGTCCAGTATAATACTATGGAGGTGTATAATACTATGGAGGTGTATAGTATAATACTATGGAGGTGTATAGTATAATACTATGGAGGTGTATAGTATAATACTATGGAGGTGTATAGTCCAGTATAATACTATGGAGGTGTATAGTATAATACTATGGAGGTGTATAGTATAATACTATGGAGGTGTATAGTCCAGTATAATACTATGGAGGTGTATAGTATAATACTATGGAGGTGTATAGTCCAGTATAATGCTATGTAGGTGTATAGTCCAGTATAGTACTATGGAGGTGTATAGTATAATACTATGGAGGTGTATAGTCCAGTATAATACTGTGGAGGTGCCGTAGAATAATATAGGGTAGGGGTCCCATACAAAGCAATGTGACAACAAGGGGTGAGGTATAACCCTCATTCGGTCCCATACACTATGACGTGGAGAGGAGCCGGTGTCCCCGGGGCTCCCCGGGACCTCGTGCTCTGACAGCCGCACGGTAGGAGGAGAAGTTGCGGCAGTGCAGGAAGCTGCTCGCAGTGCGGAAGTTGTGCCCGGCCGGCCTGGACCGTGCCACCCCCTGTGAGGAGGAGGGGGAGGAGGGGAGTTTGGCACTGGCCGCTCGCTTCCTGCACAGTGCTCGGAATGTACAGTAACAGTTACTGGCCGGACAGTGCCACCCCCACAACCCCTGAGGGGAGCACCGGTCGCCCTCCCGCGGACTGTGGTAGCGGCCAGTAGTATAACTTATAGAGCTATGTACAGTAACGGTGTCAGCAGGAGCGTTCCATCCCCCGGGGGGAGCACCGGTCACTCTCCCCTTCCCGTACACTTAGTGACAGGAGATTATCGGAGTGACGGTAGCCGCACCGTGCTGCCTGCCGGTCACGTAGCTGTCACCGCGCGGATTATTATCGCCACACGGGCGCAGGCCACAACTATAAGAGGTTTGTTTTGCTTCCCTGCTGTCAGTTCCGCTGTCACTCTCGGGCAGGCAGCCCGCCCCTCCTCCCTCTCCTCCTGTCAGGCGCACACAATACACACACAGCCGCACTCTCACAGTTACTCACCTACACAGTGGATGAGCCGGTGCCGCCAGGAGTCGAGTTCCCGCCGGAATCCCTTCCTCTCCGCCGTGCACCGAGGGCTCCGGCACTGGGCAGCCATTCTGTCGGTTCCCTTTTTCCATCTGCGTCTGACGTCACCGCTCGTCACTCTCAATTCACTCCTCGTACAGGCACACGGAGGAGGGGGCGGGGCCTGAGGCGTTGATTGACAGGCGGGGATCTTTCTGAGCCGGCGCTGGGTAGGCGGGCTCACGTGTGATTGGCAGCTCGAGCTGTCACCAGCCGTGTGGCCGGAAGGCTCCGTCCTGTGCGGCAATGTGACGGTCCGGTGTCGCTCTATTTGCATTGTATAAAGTGAATTTTACATATTAGTTGTGTGACCTGTGTAGAATGGAGTCTGCAGAGTTCACACGTGGGGAGAACGAAACTTTGTGTGACAGCCCTTGTAGTGACATGTGGCATCAGGGAGCTGCTTTATACAACTGTTCAAGGAGACGAATTTATTATTATTATTATTATTATTATTATTATTATTATTATTATATGTTTTGCCAATACCTTGTTTTCACTCCATACCTGGTATATATGATTGTGTTGCTGAAAATACAAGCCAACCATCCATGTGTATGCAATAACTGCATTGGCGAGCATAGGTTTTCTTTGCTGTACATCAGTACTACCTCCTCTTTTTTATTTTTTTCATTGAGGTCTATGAAAAACATGCAAATCAGTACCTGCGTGTTTCCATGTGTTTTACATATATGTTTTATAGGAGGAAATGGTGAGCAACAAGCATGGCCGCAACTTACAAAATAACAACAAAAAACACATTTTTGACGTATGCTAAAAAATAAAACGCAACAGCATAGCATAGCTGTTGCTTCAGGTAACTTAATAGAGCACAACGGAGCAATGTAGTAGCAATGTGAATCAAGCCCTGGGTTGAGACCTAAAGTTAACGTTTAGTTTGTGTAATCTCTTTGCAGTCTCTGTGCTTTATGAACTCACTCCCCTGCTCTATCACCCTTCTTTATAAACTTGCATGGGCAGCATGTAACTGATCCCTCAGTGAGTTGCAAGTTTGTCTTGTAAACACAGGTACTATTAAAGGGGTAGTGCGGCGGTAAACATTTATTCACAAAATAACACACATTACAAAGTTATACAACTTTGTAGTGTGTGTTATGTATGTGAATGGCCCCCTTCCCCGTGTTTCCCCCCACCCACGTTAAACCCAGAAGTGTGGTGCATTATACTCACCTGATTCGTGTCGACCCCCGTCCGCACCGGCAGAACCTCTCCATCCGTCCCTCATGCCGGCCCCCCTCTGCCGTGTCACCAGCTGCTCAGCCGCGATTGGCTGAGCACAGTTATGCTCAGCCAATCGCGGCTGAGCAGCTGACGACACGGCAGAGGGGGGCCGGCATGAGGGACACATGGAGCTGTTCGGCCGGCCTCCCAAAGACAACGTCATTGTCACAAGATGGCGGACGGGGGTCGACACAAATGCAGTAAGTATAACGCACCAACACTTTCGGGTCTAGCGTGGGGGGGGGGGGGGAACACAGGGAAGGGGGCCATTCACATACATAACACACATTACAAAGTTGTATAACTTTGTAATGTGTGTTATTTTGTGAATAAATGTTTACCACCGCACTACCCCTTTAATGAAAAGTTTTTTGAAACAACAGTAACCATTTGGGGACACTTACATTTACAATAGGGGGGTCCTACTCCTTTATATATTGTGCAGGTTTAAAGGAGAAGTCCGGCCATAGAAAAAAATTGTCAGCCGGCGGGGGGGCAATAATAATCAATCCCTACTCACCTCTCCAGGTGCCTTTCCAGCGCTGGCTCACTGCCCTGGGACCCTTGGTGGGCTACAGGATCTTTTTTTGGCAGCAATAGTATGACTCGGTTGATAGACTGTATCCGCGGCCAATCAGTGACTGGGCTGGGATACCACTGCAGTCACTGGCTGATGGGCAATCTATCAGCCGAGTCCAGAATTTTTTGCAACTCGTGATGGGGGACTCGAGGGGGAAATGCCTTCCGGGGAGGGTCCCGGCGCCTGTGACCTGGTACTTCTTGGGCATGGAAAGAGGTAAGTAACAGTTGTCTGTTATGTTCCCCCCTGCCCCGCTAGCTGTTAATTTTTTCACTTGGTTGGACTGCTCCTTTAAATCTGCTGCCCAAGTGCTCATGTGCCCTGGAGAAAACATAGGAATGGTTTTCACCATCTCTCTATTCTCACAACATTTCGAAGACCAGAAGAAATTCCATTGAACTCTATGGGAGATAAACACCACAGTTTACAGGAAAAGAAAAACACCACACCCTTACCATGCTGCATTTTGGGGGGAAAAACACCAACTTAGGCTGTGTTTTTCCTGTTCGTTCAACGTATCCATTTTTATTTGGTTACTTTTAACGGACAGAAAAAAACGTAGTCAACACTTTTTGTGTACGTTAAAAAATCCGCTTCGAACCGTTTTTGTTTTTTTTTATAATGGAAAAACGTATTCAAACAGATGGCATACAATAGCATCCGTTTTTGCATCAGTTTCTTTCATAAAGCTTATACGTTAAACGGATAGGAAAAACGTCATGTGAACCCAGCCTAAGTATGGCATTTCATAAAGTTCCGTTGACTCACAGCTAATATCGTTTTTGTTTTTTTGGCATTTTTGCAAAACTTTAAGCTAGTGTGAAATTAGCCTAATAAAATAGTGGCATAGTAGCTCAAAGTAAGCAACAAGAGTTCAGCATTTTCCAATAAAACCCGGTAGGTTTCTAACTGCGCCACAGTTTTAATAACTCTCCCCCATTGAGCGCTGCTCTGGAAGAGATGCAGCACTGGTCATGGTGGTTATTTGACTTCTCACACCAGGATGCCACTCGTTAGAGGCAGTTGATAAATTTCACCCATAATAGTGACAATAATTAATATAACAGGGTGAGTTCCTTCTGTGACGCTGACTCTGTTATTTTTATACTGTAAGACCAAAAAAAAAACCCAAAAAACTAATTCTAAACTTACGCATAAACTAAAAGTAAAGAAATCAATCCCATACTATTTGCCCTATTGCCGCTAAAAAAGTAAAGTTGCAAACATTGGTAAATTATAAATACAGGTATTAATAATATAACAAAACAAATTATATATATTCTATTGCAGGTGTAGTGTTACTGATTTTATGTTGATTCTACAAGTAGCCGTTTATAAAAAATGGAGCTTGGGCCATACCACACTATCTCACACAATCTAATACATACATTTACACAGACAAAGAGGGACGCCGGCCTGAAGCTAATTTTTGTTTCCTGCCTGTCTAGGTGATTTCCAAGCCCTCTTAACAATGCAAGCCACAAGGAAGTGATAGCCCAACGTCTTATATAGTAACAGCCACATCATCGTATATGGTAACTGATGGTGACAGGACGCTCCATGGACAACGCCAGCCACATCCCCCACCATACAGTTTGTCAGCCACATGGTGGTCTTTATGTCTGTGCCACTGTCTCCCCCCTCCTATACCATGTCAACTACAACTCCCATCATGCTCTGATGTCAATCCATGATGGGTGTTGTAGTTCTGCAACCTGGATGGCCGCAGGTTGCAAAACTACAACTCCCATAATGCCCTGATGGCAATCCATGATGGGAGCTGTAGTTCTGCAACCTGGATGGCCGCAGGTTGCAAAACTACAACTCCCATAATGCCCTGATGTCAATCCATGATGGGAGTTGTAGTTCTGCAACCTGGATGGCCGCAGGTTGCAAAACTACAACTCCCGTCATGCCCTGAGGGCAATCCATGATGGGAGCTGTAGTTCTGCAACCTGGATGGCCGCAGGTTGCACAACTACAACTCCCATTATGCCCTGAGAGCAATCCATGATGGGAGCTGTAGTTCTGCAACCTGGATGGCCACAGGTTGCACAACTACAACTCCCATCATGGATTGCCATCAGGGCATGATGGGAGTAGTAGTTTAAGGAATAGTCTCACCTGTCCTGGATCCTGCTGTTCTCCTTAATTTCTGTTGAGGTCTCCGAGGTGGCAGGATGCCGAGGTGAGATGGGGGTGGGGGGGTTGGGCCGGTCAGCGCAGGGGAGGGGGGGGGGGGGGGGGGGGTAGCGCCGCTAAAGTCGCGGGGGTGGGGGAGTGTAGACCAGGCAGCGCCGCTGAGGGGGGTTGAGTGAGGGATAGGGGGTCGGAGGCCGGGCAGCGCCGCTGAGGGGGGGGGGGGGGAGTGAATGGGGGTTCGGGGGCCGGGGCTGGCATCCAGGTGCAGGGGAGAGGGGAGTGATGGTGGGGCTGGGGGCCTGCAGCACCGCTGAGGGGGTGAGGGACCTCCAGACCTCAGCAGCGCCCCTGCTCCGGGGGCATGAACGGAGAGGTCAGGCGGCCAGCAGGGCAGCGGTGAGGTCCCAGGATCCAGTGCTGCCAGGGTCCGGGGCAGCGCGCGCTGATGCCAGGTAGGGGGGCTTGGGGGAGTCGGGCGGCCGGCCAATCTGGAACTCCGGACGCTTTCCTGATGTACATCAGGAAAGCGTCCTGTTTTCCGGCGCTCCCATAGAGTTCTATGGGGGCGTCTGTGCCGGAATTCCGGATGAAAATAGGACAGGATCTATAAAATCCTGACCTATTTTCCGGAACGGACACCCTTCAGGAACAATCCGGAAAGGTGTCCATGATTAATGTAATCCTATGGGTCCGGAAATCCGTCCGGATTTCCTGATAGGAAATACGGACAGTTTTTCCGGACGTGTGAAGGGGGCCCTAAGTCAGTGATGGACCATTACAGCATGAATCAAGTGAGGGAGTATAATGCTGGTAATGAGGAAAATCTGAGATTACTCTAGTGTTTTTAAATGCCATTATCAATAGTGATCACATGTGTTAATGGTAGTTCATTGGAGCGATCAGGACCACTGTGATGTAACTGAACTGGGCTGACTGGTTGTCACAGCAGTCCCAGGCTTCTACTAGGCCTAGGTGTCTGCCATGACTGATCTGCCAATGCAGCCTAACCACGGCAGGCTGTACCAGCAGATTGCCGATCACATAGATATGCACTGATCTATGTAAGCAGTTGAATGATTGCTTATAAAAATAGTTTTTATTAGTCTTTCCTTTCCTGCATTTAAAATCTGCTTTGGGTCAAAGATGTATTCCCATCTCGGCTTTTCATTTTCCTGCCCCCTCTGGTCTCTTTGCAGAGGTAGTCAGAAAGCCAAAAATAGCTGAAGTGAGTTATGCAACTTGTGTAGATGGTGTATCGCTATGAACTATGCTGTTTTTGTTGCTTTAGGTCTTACACAAATTGCTTTGGCTGTTTTTGGCATCCAAAAGGCCACCACCAAAAGGCCAGAGGGGGCTATGAAGATTAAAAACTGAGCTGTATATGTGGTGAGCCCCCGGTGTGGTGTTGTATCGGAAGAGCGGTGGGTCACTTGCTGGGTGTTGAGGTGTGATGCCACTTCTGTGGTGGTTGGCCGACATACAGCAGGACCTTGCAGTGTTACATCGTGACGCCAGTGCCGGTTGGGCACACAGGTGTGATGGCACACCTGCTTTTACAAGGCCGTTGTACCCATTTCGCCTGTGGTCAGTGTCCTGCCGGGTTGATACGGGGTCCCTTGGGTTAGAATGATCAAGGATGACCAGAGTGGTGTAGTGACCCTCCTAGACTATAGGACCCGCAACCCACAGAAAGGGGAAGTGTCCCAAGGTTACGATGTGTGCTGTGTCGGTGGAAAGCGCAAAATCACAGAATCTCTTCAACTTAAAAAAGCTTTTTTTTTTTTTTCTAAAAAGTGCTTGTTTGCAGTAGGTTGCAAGGTTATAATGTGTCTCTTGATAAAGCACCAGGTAATATACTTAACAATAGTTCCAGACAAATACTTGACAATACAAGTATTCAGAGTTGAAATTCAGTGTAGGATATAGTTGTGCCGACTGGGTAGTGTGCTGAGTGATACGAAGCAGCAGAGTAGTAGAGAGGAGGATGCTGTGAGAGTCTCAACCCAGGTAGTACTGTGCTCTGCCGGGATGTTGGAGGATGAGGTAGAATACTTAGAAGAAGAACACCTGTGCACGTGTATTGACCTTGAATTAGTCTTCATATCACCTTATGCCCACTAGACTCGGCTGAACCTTCCTAGAGGGTGACACAGGCCCCAGACCTTGTTACCTGGGAAGAGCGGAATGCTGAGGGTTCCCTTCTGCCACCCGTGCTGCGGGATAGAGTTCCTAGGCCTATTGCAACTTTGCTCTATCCGCATCAGTTCCTAGGTCTTTGGCTTTTGTTGTGGATACGGTCCTGCTCTGTTACTTCTCCTTGTCCTTGACGTGGGTTGAGGTTGTCTCTGGCTTGTCCTCTCCCAAGAGGGGTTTAACAGTGCATAGTGCTGTACAGTGTTACTAGTAAGAAAGTTGTTAGAGGTGTGCTGTCTTGCCTCCTTCCCAAATGGGGTTGTAGCTAAGACTGACTTGAGGGTACAGGGACCGGACAGAGGTCCAGGGCCCAGACAGGAACAATGTGGAGAGCTATCTAGCTTGTGTCCTTCTTTCACAATGCCCAACACAAAAGAACTTTGCACCTCCTCCACCCATGTGACTTACTTCCCCAGCGTAACTAACGTGCGCTGTGAGTGGGTGAAGAGTGCAACAGAAGAAATAAGGAGAGAGTTGATAGAAGAAAAACAGATTCCTACTGGTCTGCAGATTCAGGTGACACATAAAGAAACAATAACCCTTTACATCCTTCAGCTGTGCAGCTTCCAAACACACATATATAATAAAGTGACATCTAGTGGCGAACTTTAGTACCACTTTCATCACCACACAAGTACAATAAGTACAGACTTTTGAGAAGGGTGTATATAACTGTAACACCCATGGTAGGACACCACATATAGAATTAGTTTTCAGGGGAAGACAATATAACATATTCCCCTCTTTCGGTGGCCATACACTTTCAATAACTGTCAGTTATCTCTCCTTTCCGACCCCCATCCTCCCCATACACAGGAACATATGGGGAAGTTTAAGCCACAACCAGAGACCTCTGACTGCTGCTTATCTCATCCAGAACAACAGGGTCCTGTGGAGATTTTCAATCACGCCCAACCCCTGTCACATCTGTCTGTGGGCATTTGGGAGAGCCCCATACACCTTATACAGATGAAAGCATAGGGTGGATGGGAGATCACAAGTACAGGATCTTCTGCTAATTTGAAGCTGCTGGAGTTTAAAAAAACCAAACTGGAAGTCTTTGGAGCCTGTTCTCATTGCTTTCAGACAATATTCCTACATGCTCTAAAGTACAGGTGTCAAACAGGCCCTCCAGCTGTTGCAAAACTACAATTCAGATCATGCCTGGACAGCTAAAGCTTTGGCTGTCCATGCATGATGGGAAATGTATTTTTACAATAGCTGGACAGCCGCAAGTTTGACACTACTAGATTAATTGCATTATATGAGTCGGACTGGGCTTGATTGACATGTTTGTCCCTACACACAAATAGAGGTAGACTTGCCAATCAGATCAGGTGGGGTAGAGGGATGCCAATATAGAGCCAGCCTCCTTGACTAATATCCCCATTCCCAGCTCCCCATTCCAGTATACACACACACACACATTATATATATATATATATATATATATATATATATATATATATATATATTCTCTAAAAAGATCATCTTTTAAGCCGCAGTTTTCTGATGCGGGCGCATCTGTGCGCGCCCCCATCAGAACTCCCCACAGCACACTATGGAGCTAGCGGCCGTAGCTTTTCGCTCCATAGTGTGCACATGTTTTTTTTACGGCCACTATTCACTGAATAGCGGCCGCAGAAAACTGATATGTCAGTTCTTTGCAGCACCGTGAGGGATCCTGGCCGGAGTGTATACTATGTGTATACACTCCGGCCGGGATCCCAAAGAAGATAAGGCAACATATATTTCCGTAAAAGGTATGGTTGTTGTTGCCGATTTCAACAACAGCCGTACTTTTACGAAAATATACGTTGTGTGAACATAGCCTAAACCTGCATGAGGGACAGCTTTCTTAAAGGTACACTTTATTTGGAGCTGTGGAGTTCTCTCCTTTCTATGATTGTCCAGCTGGTGTGTGGCCCAGCCTTTATCCCACGTGCTTCTGCCGTACTTTGGGAAACCTTCACATCATACAACGCTATTTTGCACATGGTGAGCTGACTTTGTCTTCTATATATACACAATATATAGTGGTAGCTTGGTTTACAGCACTATACTCTGACCCAGGAAGTCTCCGTCACCTTCCAAATCATAGCAGATCCACTTCAGGCTGGGGCCGGACTGTGGAGATAATGTCTTCATAGCTGTAACCCCTCTCTCCCTGGACAGAGTGTGCTGCTATTCTGTGCTCACCCTATACCCTGCTTGTTCCTTCCAGCAGTCTCTGTCAGCCCTTGTGTTTCCCATCCTCTCCATTCCTGCTAAAATCTGCCTGCACTTACACTCAGCTCTACACAACCTGCTGCTATAATGTGCCTGCACTTACACTCAGCCATTCACACTCCTGTATAGAGAAGAACACACACCCTTTCCCCATTGCTGTCATGTGACCACACACTTCTGACAGCAGCCCTGCTTCTATATTCTATCCTTTTGTACTACGCTTCTGCATTTTGTGGATCTACAGCTCCTTCCTGTTTCTACAAACTGCTGCTGTGTTTTCAGGTTTATGCCCTTACTATACATTATACACCACATGCTGATTGCTATACTGTACAGTAACTCATTATATGACATATCCAGCTTTCTAAATGTTTGTTTCATTTGTTTTACCTGTTTTTCAGAATAAAAAAAAAATTATTATTATTTTTTTTTTTTGGGGGGGGGGGGGGGGGGGGGGGGGTGAAACCATTTGTCTACATTTCAATGATTTCTTATGGGAAAAGAGTGATTTGGTTTACAAGCATGATCTCGGAACGAAGTATGTCCGGAATCCATGGCATTTTCACATTTTACTATAAATATACAGTGAACTGAATTTGTTGTAAGAGATTAAATGATTCCCACATATACCTGCATTATGATTAGATACTGTCAGGACAAGGGAGGTAGGGACAAGACACAACAGTGAGCCCTAATGCTAAGCCTACCCACTGTCCCTCAAACGACCCTAGGTAGCCGCGGACAACCACAATGGCAGTCCCTGCTCTAAAATAGGTGTTACACAAAACAAGACAGACGAACAAACACAAAGGGAAGTCGACAAGCCAAAGTCCAAAACCAAACGGACAATGCAGTACAGAATCAGCAAACAATCGGATAGTCAGAGGTCAGGCGGGAGGTCAGATAACAGGTCAAGCAAGCAAAGGTATTAGGAACGGGGATCCCAGGAATAGACGGGGAGCTGGGATCAGAGTATGAACCTTAATAGCCAGCGCTGAGAGACTGGCTTTAGCTTTCTTTTAGGAGGATCAAGAGCCCGGTCCTGATCCCCAGTGGACCGACGTGCTGATCCTCCAGATTCTGGACAGGCAGAGGAACAAGTCAGTCAAAAGACTTGCTCAGCTGCAGTAATCAAGTCTTGCAGAGCTCTAAGTAACTCCTGCATTGCTGGATGCTGAGAAGCAATCGGGTGTGTCACACAAAAGCAAAAACCACGCCCAGTTCACACCAGGCTACTGCACATTCCTGACATATACTGTATATTATGGTTGCTTTTCTAAAATCTTTAGGCCCCTACTATATAACGCCAAGCACACAAGCTTTTATTAAATTGGTATTGGTAGGTGTGACCAGGTATTGATTTTATGTTTTGTGTATTATACATTTACAATGCCTTTTTATTGCATCTCTTACCATTTAAACACACCCCTATATTGATCTTTTTTGTCCTCATCAACTGTGTTCCATATTCAAGGTAATTTATACTCTCTATTGCTTAAAAAAATAAATACAGATTCTGTACATTTTAATTTTATGGTATTTAATAAATTAGTATCTTTCTTGTTACAGATAGATATTTGTAAATTATAAATATGAACGCTCCATGCAGAATGAAGTACCTGGTTGTACTGAAACCCCAAACTACAAATCATTAATAATCAGATTATTAAACAGGTTTTCTCTGTAAGGACTTATACACAGAATGAGGACAAAAGCAGCAAGTATTGAAACCCAATGTACTGTATGGCTGCACAGTAGATAGAGTTCACTTATATATGAAGATAATACAATACATTAAGGTTAACTTATATGGTAATATGGTAACTGGTGAAAAACAATGCATGTGATTGAATGAAATTCTGAGCATCCCGCAGATATTCACACACAAGCAGAGGATAACTGCAGACTTCACCCGAATCCACACATTTTTTCATGGTTTTTCAGTAGAGTCACAATATATCTGTTACTTCTGGCCTCTAAAGGGGGTTATAAAAATCTAACCTGCTGATGAAGGTATGTCTCTTATCTTGATCCGTGCTCTTAGTCGTTTACTCCATTGTCTGGTAAGACTGTTAGGAGCACTGGGGCACCACGAGGAGCACTGCCCCGCCCCAAAGTTGCAATCTTGCCATCTGACATCTGAATACTGACATAATGTTAGGGCCCCTGGGAACAGAGAGACACAGGACAAGTGGGCCCTATGGCTAACAGCCCCCCACACTGTCCCTTCCTACTTGCAGTGCAGGTCCTAAATGACCGTCCGCAACTGGGCGGCGTTCCCTACGCTGCAGTAAGTGCAAACACAAAACAAGATGAGACAAACTAACACAATAAAGAATAGTCGGCGGGCAAGGTTGGCAACAAACGGGCAGCAGAAGTACAGCGTCAGAATCCACAAGCAAAGTCGAGGTCACGAAATCCAGGTCAGAAACACTAATAAACACGGAACGGAGATACAAGGAAAAGGTACAAGGAACTATACGCAATAACAGACAAGGTACACAGTGAAACAAAAACCAGAGACAATAACCAGGTAACTAGAGGACAAGGCAAGGAACACTGAGGACAAGCAAGGCACACTGAGGACTAAAGGAGAACACTGAACCAAAAGACAAAGAAGGTAATAAACAAGCAAGGGATAAGGAAACCAGGAATATAGACAATCTGAGGAAAGGGAGGATCTAGCAGACAGACAAGCTGAACAACGCTATCAAGAGCCCTGAGTGAAGGGAGAGGCACAGGTATAAGGGATCAGAAGTCTCGGACTCCAAGCTGATAGGTGGAGCAGGAGAAACACACAAGAAATCACAGAAAGCCAGAGGTGAGGAGACCTGTCAATCACAACACAGCAGACACAATTAGTCAATAGACCACAAGAAGGAAACTGCATGGAGAACTAAGAAAACATGGACCGGAACACAGATGACATAAGCAGAGAACATAGTAAAACCAGGAACGGACTTGAGGCCAAAAGCGCAGTCTTTGGCACAGAGGTTGGATCTTCACCGCAGAGGGTGGCACTGATGCCTTTTCAGGCACGATCATGACACATAATTCTTTAGTCACATGACTTTTACAATTGTAACTCAAAGCCAACGTACCAAAGTATTGCTTCATTAGGTCGTGTTCAGTTGTGGCAAAAGCTTGCTGACCTTTCTGGGTTTGGCAATGTTCTCTGAACCCGAATGTTCTGCAATTGACTCTCGTGTCTGGAGAAGTTGAATGCGGTCACAGGGAGTCCTGGAAATCATGGATACAGCTATAGGCTGCCGAGTGTTCAGGTTCGTAGAACCCAAAACAGTTCAGCAGGTGCACTCAATGCTATTCGTGATGTTTCCTGCACAGCAGTGGCTGGGAGAGTGGGGTCCCAGAGATCGGACCAACATGTTTATAAGGTGATGGTGATACACCATTGCGTTATGAGACAATAAAACCCTTTTAAAAGTGGTTATCCAGTGCTACAAAACATGGCAACTTTCTTTCAGAGACAACACGACTCTTGTCTCCAGTTCAGGTGTGGTTTGCAATTAAGCTCCATTCACTTCAATGAAACTGAGCAGCAAAACCCCACTCAAGCTGTAGACAAGAGTGGGGCTGTCTCTGGAAGAAACTGGCCATGTTTTTGTAGCGCAGGATAACCCCTTTAAACAAGACAGTGGAGAATTATTCCAATGATACAGGCAGCAATGGAATGAAAATAGGCTAAAATTGGTATATAACCATTCTCTGATGCAACATTCCATGTAGGAAACTCAGCCAAGAATTTCTAATTCGGGTCAGCGCAAAAAAAACTGTTGCTATAATGACAATGATTTCTCATAGACAGAATATTATAGGTCTACTAATGATTAAATGTCAGCTTCTTCATCTGATTGGTATGCAAACAAATCATTATATTTGTGCCTCTTCTAGGCTAGTCCTTGGATACAGAATACATAAGTGGATTTGCTTGAGTACGGGTTGATGAATTTAGATGTAATACAGCAATTCTGTATATTTAGCTAGAAAAATTGTATAAATAATGCAAAGAATTGTAAAAGACTAAATCCTTTCACGTTTCTCAGGCATGTACATTAGGACGAGTTAATTGAGCCAAGTTATTAGCCACAAAATTTGACCCTTTAAATTTGGACTTTTTAGAGTAGTAGAAATAACTTTTATCTTATCTTTTATAGGCTTTTTGATAGTGGGAGTCACAGGTCACTGACATGGTACCATGGATTTGTCATTGGAAAATAGCAACACTTAAGGAAAAAATTCATCAAGCTGTCAGCTGTCAGTGCCCTATCATTTTGATAGATCTCTGTAATGACACCCTCTCGCCCTGATATTGATTATAGTGTGGACTCGTATAAAAGTATATGCACTATGGCTCAATTTTCACTATAAATCAAGATTTTGATGCTATTTTTAAAAATATTGGTGTTATTTTTTTAATATCCACAACTTTTTAGCACAAACATGATACCACAGCCTCATATTGGTACAGACTATGAGGGAAAAGAATGGTTACAAGGTAAACAAAAGAGACTACCATATTTTTTAGCCCTTAAAGAATAAGCAAGGTTAGATTGGCCCATTAGAGTACTGGAGGATGCTCTGGTGGGCCCAGTTTCTAACACAGTGATGGACTCCAATATGCACTTAGGTAAAGGGGTATTCTAGGCTTTGGATTAAAAACGTAAAAGAAGCCTGAAATACATTTGTCATATTGTTGCTCCCTATGTTGTCCTTTTAGTGTAGGAAGGAGAGTCCAAGGCTTTAGCAGTATATGTGTAAAAGAGTACAGTTCCGTCATATTTTGCTGGCATGTACACCAGATTTTTCTCCTCTCATTGTACTTTTCTAAGCATCACCATCTCCTGCATTTAATTTTGTGCACCATCGCTGCTGAGCTCCCCACATTAGTTCCTAGTTTCCATCTTCTGCTGTTTCGAAGAAAAATGATTCTCCTTCCTATAACAGCTAGTACTGCAACTGAGCCTGCCTGACCAAAAAGCTGAGAATGAAGTAAAGGTCATAAAAATAGTTGATTTTTTAGGAAAGTAAGCAGTGTTGAGCGGACCTGTCAAAAGATTCGGGTCCGGCAACATTATCTGAATGTGAACACTCTGCCTTTGTTATTCCACGGCTTCAGAAGTTGGATGCCACCATAGTGCTGCCAGGAAAACATGGATACGGCTTATGGCTGTATCTATGTTTTCCAGGACTCCCTAGGGCAGCATCCAACTTCTGCAGCTGTGGGGAATCAAACACCGAACGTTCGAGTTTGGATAATGTCGCTGAACCCAAGCATTTTGACAGATTCGCTTAACATTAGCATTAAAGTGTCACTGTCGTGAATTTTTTTTTTGCAGAAATCAATAGTCCAGGCGATTTTAAGAAACTTTGTAATTGGGTTTATTATCCGAAAAATGCATTTTTATCATGAAAAAGCAGTTTGAAGCTCTCCCCCCTGTCTTCATTGTTCTCCTATGGAGAGAGCTAAAGAAAAGACCAAAACAGGACAACAAAGAGTTAATCTACAAATCCCTCACCCGTTATCTGTTCTGACCATCACCAGTGACCTGTCTGAGCTCGGATTACAGCTGTCACCCAGCCAACCAGCCTGTAATCCTCTGTTATCTGCTTTCTGCTGCCAGCTAACTCCCTCCTTCCTCCTCCCCCCTCCCCTCTCCCTAGAGCAGACCGGGTACGTCTCCTGCAACAAGTCACAATTTTCAGATTTTTCAGAGTGGATGAAAAAGAGGAAGGAGGGGGGGACCTGGGAAAAGGCTTTTTACATGCAGATAATGGCAGATTTGGCTAATAAACCCAATTACAAAGTTTCTTAAAATCGCCTGGACTATTGATTTCTGCAAAAAAAAAAATACGACAGTGACTCTTTAAGTTGTGAGCGTTTATATGAGAATCTACTAAAAATACTGACTTCATTACGATATATTGAGGATTTTTACTCTGTAATGGAGCCTAGTTTATATATCCCTGGACAAGCACAATTTCTGTATAAATGGACAGCAGTTCTCAAAATGATTTCCTTTGTTCGGTCAAAAGAATCCCAGCGGCAATCAACAAGTTGCAAACCACTAGCGTAGGCCATGACTGCAAAATTATATATAAGTAGTAGTCCCCATTGTTACTTTGAAATTGTTGCTGCTTTTTTTTTTTTAAATCTTTTCTTTGTTTCAAGAATCTGTTTATCTGCCACCCACATATATGTATATAGATTTAAAACCTTTAATGCTCCTTGTAGACCTCTGCGATGTCACATGGGACAATGTGTCATTATCCATATAGGACAGAAATTCTATTCATCTATTTTGTCATACATGTTTAAAGAAAAAACAATGATCAATTATTTTAAATTATGACTCAATAGCCTGAACTGAATCTCCCCCAAATCTCTTCCTGTTATTTGGTAACGAATGCAATAAAATCTCCTTATTGATCAGCTGCCACAGATGGCAAAAGAGAAATAATGTTATTTGGTGGAACAGGCAATATCCTGTTTACTGCATGAATGGTGAATGGATATTCACACTGTAAAATCCAAATTTCTGAAGTCCCATCACATGACCGGAACAGTGTTTTCTTTCATTATTAATCCATTCTTCTTATATTTAGGACTTCACAGGACACATTTAAGTGCATAGGCGTGAGGTCCATAGGCCAAGGTTAGAAAGAAGACGCTAGTGTTTTCTGTTCAGAGTTCATCACCCTAGCAGCTGAGCCTCTCATTCTCTACATTATTATGGTAAAATAACATGCAGATCAATAGAAGGGCTCATATTAAATGCTCTGTGAAGATGGAAATTGTAGACACTTGGGTCCAACTTACCATTTTTCCAAGATAATTTAAAGAAAATCCTATAGTATCCTTATGTTCTCTGCAGCATTAGAACATTGCATTTTCCTGGAATTTTAAATTGTAAATTCAATAGTAAGTTAAAAAGAAGGTATAGTGTATTTCATTTTATTTTATTTTTTCCATTTTCCAATACTCCTATAGTGTCTACATATTCTACAGAGATTGTCAACATTCACATCAGTTCTTTTCTCCATTGGGACCTGTAATCTAAATTCTGAACAAATTCTCGAACAAGTATATTCAGGATTTTCAAACAGCCAAAGGGGTAAATTTATATGAATTTAATTTAACTATTTTAGCTTCACCAGTTAACGCGGATTTTTTAGCAGGAAAATTTGTATAAATTAGCACATAGTTATATAGGGCTTTTCATCAGGATTCTAGGCATACCTTACTTATCTCCTGAGTCCTTTCCAGCGCTGAAATATATAAACCTTTTTGTTGATATGTAAATTAGGCTCAAAAGCCCAGGGGGCGTTCCCTACTATGGAAAGAGCCCAGGTGAGTTCAGGCCATGTCCTCTTTATCTAGTGGCAGTCAGTCAAATGGGGTAAGCAGTGGGTACAGAATCAGTAAATAAAAGGACATGGGCAATACGTGCCCTGACTTTGCAGGGGAACAACCCCTGGGCTTTTGTCTTATTTACATATTAACAAAATGGCTTATATTTCTGCACTAAAAAGGACTATGGCAGTAAGAAAGGTATGCTTGGATTCCTGGTGATTGGCCCTATCTCGCTATATGCTTATTTACAAACCCGTTTTTCTGCTGACAGCACTATTTAAACGTAAGTTAAAATGACTACTTTTGTGCTTCTTTGCAGTCCCCCATGTATACACAATCTTTGCAGTCCCCCATATTTGCACAATCCTAACATCTGACAGTTCTTTTTTCTTTTTCGTTTTCTTTTACATTTGCTGATCGCTGGCCCTTTACAAAGGCCAAATTAGTGGAAAGAAAGACTTAAGGATTTAAATCTGCATAGTCGGATGGAAAGAAAGGAAAGGGGGGCATGATTGAAATTTTTATATGTGTTAAAGGCTTAAATAAGGTCCAGGATGGGAAGTGTTTTTAATAAGAAACACAAGAACAATCTGGAAGAGAACGCTCTAAGTGCAGACTTCTGACTTTTTTAGCTATATCTCTGTGACATTAGAAATTTAATTTTTTTAATATTTTAAGATTTTGGATGTTTTTTTTAGTCTAATAAAAGCATAGTCTCACTCATGCATGAGAGAATCAATTGTTTAGAACTGCTCATTACAAACTGATGAGCTGCCGCCATAGAACTTCATGTTTCTCTATTTTGCACATTTCTTTTCATTTTCATCCTTGGATTTTATTTTATGTATCCTAGCTAACAATGCCAATCTATTCATAGAATTATACCTGGAGCTCTATTGATAAAACAACCTTTGATCATATTCCACTGTTTGTGTGGATAATACCCTTGACTATGTCGGTTGTATATCAAACTTGTACAGTATGTCTAGTCTCGCATTTGTACCTATTGTTCCTACTCATGTCATTTTTTCCCCCCGAATTTTAACAAAAGAACAAATCAATAAGCTGATATAAACGGCATAGAGAAAACAGCTAATATCATTAATTAAGTAAAACAATGCAGAAAGCAACCCTAATTTATTTTATTGCTGTTTTTACAGTCCTGATTTACTGCTGACTAATAAAAGATGTGGCAGAATCATTATGACTGCTTCCTTTCTGCTAATACAAATGTCCAAAAGATTTAACATACAAAACTACAATGGAAATGTTTTGGCGTGGAGAAGCAGAGAAAGCATGTTATAGCAGACCGTAATCTGCTTTAATGGTACAGGTTCCCACCAAATAGGTGGATATATTTTTTTTTCCTTTGCTAAACTACACACTATTCAGTTTTAAATGTGAGCACAATTAAAGGGTATCTATCATTGTAATGGTTTTTGCAAAAATCAGTAACAGATGGGAATGCATGAAACTTTGAGAAGTGGTATTTTCCTCATGCTCCAGCAGCATGTAGTCCTCCTTTCGCTGCTCAGCATATACCCTCTAAGTAATCAGAAACATCAGTTTTTGAAAAATTGTATGTAAAATAATAGAGTAAATAGTAGACTGGGGAGAGGGGGCTGGAGGTGTTGCAGATTCTCTCTGTGCACACAGTTAGTCAAGGTTCATACACAGTAAGGCTATGTTCACACAACATATATTTTTGTAAAAGTACGGCCGTTGTTGCAACCGGCAACAACGGCTGTACTTTTTACGAAACTATACGTTGCCTTGTCTTCTATGGAATCCCGGCCATAGTGTATACACATAGTATACGCGTCGCCCGAGGTCTTTCACGGCACGGTAGAAAACTGACATAGTCAATGAGATCTCTCGTGGCAACGTAGAATACTGACATAGTCAGTGAATAGCGGCCGCAGAAAACCCTGTCATTGCACACTATGGAGCCTGTCAGTGCTCACTTCGGACCCGCTTGCTCCATAGTGTGCAGTGGAGAACTCTGCAGCTGCAAAGATCATCCGGCCAGTACTGCAGTACCGGCTGGGATGATCTTTTCAGAGACTGGCCGCTCCGTGACCCGGCCGAGTCACGGAACGGACGGTCTCTTACTGTGTGTGAACATAGCCTAAAAGAAAAGCTAAATACAACCATAACTTTGAGATAAAATAAGTTGCATTTTCCTTTTTTTCTCAACAGCATGCAGTTCAGTCCGCCTTACCCTACTCTGCACAAGCCCTCTAAAGCCTGGTAAGTACATAGTAGACAGGCAAGAGGAGGTTGGAAGGGTTGTAGCTGCATTCTCTCTCAGAGAGCCAGCTGATTGGTTGACAGTACTGTGCATAGAATCACAGAAAGTATGGGCAGCTGAAACTACCCAAAGGCCTTATTCACACGCCCCATAAAGTTGTCCATAATTGCGGATCCGTAATCACTGTTCAACTTGGAGTACTTTGATCTATACTTCCTAGTAAGGAGGTCTATAGGATCCGTATTTTTTACAGACTCACGGATATCACATGTGTGACATCCATAAAAAAACAGATCCAATCTATGCAAACTAATAGTATTCACATTTTACAGAAATGGATGCAATTATGGATGCAAATATGGATGATTTTCCATAGATCAAAAAAAATAGCGGGAGGTTTTGCGGCCCAAAAAAACCACTGATCGTGTGAATGAGGCCAAATTAAGGGCAGATATTACACCAGGAAGAGACTATATTCAGAGAAAGTGTGCAATAAACTGTAACACATTGTTAAAAGCAAAGAAGTAGGACTTAAAGTGGTTTCCTGGCTAAAATAGCCTAATGAGCTATCCACAGGCTAGTTCACTGGTCACAAATCTCTGGAGTGCCAACACCTGGCACCCCCACAAATCAGTCTATTTTGAACAGAAATCCCATTAAAGTTCTTCTCCTTTGCATTCAACACTGTTTTACGGATTTATTTATGTTTTATTTAGAACCTAGAAAGAAGAGTAAAACGAAGAATGGAATTTGTCTCAAGGTCTCCTCTTGGAATGAGGCAGACAGTTGTGAGCAAATAACTTAAAGGACAAGTGCCATGAAAACCTTTTTCCCAGTAATTAAAGCACATTACACCAGGAAGTGTAAGAAACTCACACAGACCTAATTACTGTCGTCACCGTCACCAAGCTCTTCTCTCAGCTCCTTCTCCTGTTACAGCAGCCCCCCCTCCCCTGCCTTGTCAGGTGACTCGGCTTGCTCAGCTCCCATTGGCTGAACAACTGCAAGCCATCACTTGGACTGGGGAGGGGGGGCTGCTGTAACAGGACCTAGAGCAGCCCTCCTGCTGATGACTCATCCTCACAAGAAGGAGCTGCCTGGTGACAGTGACGGCAGTCATTAGGTCTGTGTGAGTTAGGACACTTCCTGGTGGGGGAGTGGAGGGGGGAAAAGACAGGGAAGGGAGGCAGATAGGTGATTGAAGTATATTACAGAGTTATATAACTTTGTAATGTGCTTCAATTACTGGGAAAAAGTTTTTCATGGCACTTGTCCTTTAATCTGTCCTTACACCAGGGCTGGGGACTGTAATAAATTCAGGAGATTCCACCACTGTTAGGGTGCCCCATAGTGACTGTTGATTCTCACCCATCCTACTGTGTTGTTGTGGGCATCTGAGAGGGTTATCTCTGCGTCAGCTTGCCAGGCCCTAACAACAAAAGGGCCAACAGGTGCACATACAAGTGTGAGGTAGCAGTGGGGATACAACAACACAAACATTTACCATCAGGGGATCTGAGGGATACACCTAATACAAGCCACTTTATCACCTCAAAACCTCTAGTTTTAGAAATAAAGTGACAGGGAAAAAAAAATGAAAAAAGAGCAATGGGAATGTGACAACCAATTGCATTATGTTAAAGGGATTGCCTCCTAAAGATCATCAAATGTAGGTTCTTTAACTGAGAAGTGAAGTAAGAGTATGTGTGAGCACCCTATCCTGATCAGGTGACAGGCCCACAGGTTCTTTGGGTGGAGGTGGAGATAGGTTTTTGGGCCACTACGGATGGTGTTGGCAGATATGCACATGTACAGTCACGTATCAACTTTGAAACTGTTAAAAAACTTTGAAAAAGACCAAACAAGAAATATCTGTTACAGTTCTTCCCAGCAGGAGTGCTTGAATGGTTGTCAGATGACTTTAGTTTCAAACACAAGGTTTGAAGCTGCTGCTCCTCTAAAGCCCCTATTACACGGGGCAACTGTGAGGAGCAAACAAGCGATGTCAGCGCCCGTTTGCTCCTCATTCCCCGCTCACTGCGGCCACCACTGCAGGCGGCGGCAGCGAGCGGGGGAGAGCCGGGGGGCCACAGAAAGGTGCGGGGGGGGAGGGGGGTGACCCGGGTTTTGCTAGATCATCCAGGCAGCCCATAGCATATAGCAGCGGTCTGCTGCTGCCGCTCCTATTCCACGGAGCGACGGCAGCAGATCGCTGCTATATCAGTCATTTGTCTTTCAACATGTTGAAAGACAAAAGACTACAATGATCAGCCGACATTGTTCATGTCGGCTGATTGTTGTGTTCTATTACACAGGACTATTATCGGCCGAATATGGCCGATAATCCATCGTTCCGTGTAATAGGGCCTTAAAGGGGTGCTCCAGCATGGGGGCACTTTCTGGGGGGGACCGGGGAGGAGGTGGCTGAAATAAAAGACGTCCACTCACCTCCCCGGTTCCAGCGGCGGGTCACTCATCGCGGCGCTCCAGTCCCTGGTTCCCGGCCGCTTCCTGGTGTCTGACGCCACCCGAGACGCTACGTCTCAGGGCCGCTCAGCCACTCAGTGAAGGAGGCGGGATCCGAGCGGACTTCAAACGGTTCCCGCCTCCTTCACTGAGTGGCTGAGCGGCCCTGAGACGTAGTGACCCGCCGCTGGAACCCCCCAAAAAGTGCCCCCACACTGGAAAACCCCTTTAACTCAGGTCACTCAACTTCAGACAATTGTTCTCACTAAGCCAACTAATAGTAATTCACAGTACTTCTTATACATGGCCATTGTCTTAGAGAAGAACAGATCTCACAAAGTTTCCACCTACAAGAAAGAAATTCTTTCCTGACCCAATACAGTTTCAGCACACCTTTCCTGAATGTTCCACATGGTACAGTGATATTTGACACAGATAATTCAGCTGGACAGGTGCAGAGGCTTGCTACATCTTTTATAGTGGCAGCTTGTATCACACAGACTTCCCACCATTAGCAACATTCTGACAACATAGCAGTAACATAATGCCTTCATAGGCTCAAGGTCCATGGTTCTGGACATTGAAATCTATTGGCCCTATATTCTGTCCACAGTAACAGGTATGCAATCGCCCTGTTAACGTGTCTGTACGTGTTTATGGGGCCACAATCCATGCCGCAAAAAAAAAAAAAAAAAAAAGAAGCACTGGTCTTTGAAGCATGAAGAACTACTGATGCACATTTGGAGTGCATTCTCAGGTCGCAGGCTGCACTACTGAAGAATGAATGAGACCCAACTGGATATGTATAATGGCACCTTCCCTGGTACCATGGTGGCAAGCCAAAACACACTGTCCCAGATGGAGATCCCACTGGCCAGGACAGTTGGGTCCCAGGAAGAAAACGTCCCAGTGCCATGACTACAACTGACTGGCAGAGTGGGAAGTGGTGTATTCTTTCCAGTCAGGAGCTGCAGAGAGCAGTAGAAAATCCCCATAGAAAACTTTTTCCAGCTTTCCAGACTGGAAAGAATACCACTTCATGCAGATCATACAACCATACAGCCGATAAGTACTGGAAGACTTGAGATTTTTTTAGTAGAAGTAAATCAAAAATCTCTGGCACTTTCTGGGACCAGTCGATTTAAAATAAACATTTTTTGGGTGAACTACCCCTTTAAGGTAAAGTTAACCCATAAGAAGGCATTATCAGGTACATTATACAAATACAATTGCATTTTAACCATCCCTATTTTAAAGTGCAGTTCCTCCAAGTACCACTGCTCATGTATAAAATCACATTATATAAAGCACAAGAACATATACACACAGCACATGACTAAGGTACATAGTGAGCAATGCAGATCTCCCATCCTACAACTGCAAACTCCCACCATGAGGTACTGTAGCATAATGCATTATATACATAAAGTAGAAAACATAAGAACCAAGACCATAGGCTGACTTTGTCCCTTACATGTACCCACCTTTGTAACACTACATGCAAGCAGTTGGAGCGAATGGTTGACCATGTAATACATAGCTATAGGATGTGGTGTCCTGACTACAATTCTGTCTAGCGTTGTCTATTCTCCAGACTGGGTCACCAGGACAGTGACCCTTTCATTCATAAAATCCTGGCCTTTCCTTCCTGTACACATCCTCATTTCAGGCATGGTCACACTACATACCGCGCATTTTACAATTTCCTTCTAATATAATCACCGTGATACCCTACAGATAAGGAACTCCGCAGGAACCTGTAACATTTAAAATGTAATCAATTCGAAAAGGGGGAAAAAGCGCAATTCTTAGAACTGTAATCTGTTATGACATTTCCCTCAATAAAAGTTATATACAGCAATATTGTATTCTCGGTTGTAAATAGAGGACATCTCTCTATGTCATATTGTATCGTTTGCTTTCCGCACCGATCAGTAATGGGTAATGGACACAAACAGGTCTTAGTGTGCAGAGAAAGGCCAAACTCCTGTCTCTGGAAACTCAGATGCAGCAAGGACATAAGCTGCAGATCTCATCCTATTAACAGGACTGTGGATAACTTGCAGGATGGTGGGGGGCCTACCACTTAATGGTCACCACAAAACAGTAAAATTGAAGCCCCGAATGAATGGAGAAGGTCACATGTGCTGTCACCACTCTATTTAATCTCAAGAGACCTTATGAATGTTGCCAATGCTGTGCTAATGTTCAGAAGGCCTATAGACAATAAATAGACTGTGGTTATACGTGTGGCCTCCTTACATAATTTAGAGCTACAATTTTACTGTGTTTTGGGAATAGTCTGGGGATTTTAGTTGCTGGATCCTCAACTACAAAATTTTGATCATTTGCTAAAACAAAAGGGGAGAAATGCTTTCTAAGTCTATGGGACTTAGCAGTGACACAGTGAGAGAAGAGCTCAGCTGTGTGCTCCTCCCTGCTGGGTTTAATGACTAGTGGGGATTCTAGCATTAAGAACCCAACCAATAAAAACTTTTGACATGTCCTTAAACGGATTATCAAGCGAAAATCTCTTTCTTTCAAATCAACTGGTGTCAGAAAGTTATATAGATTTGTAGTTTACTTCTATTAAAAAATCTCAAGTTTTCCCATACTTATTAGCTCCTATATTTCATGCAGGAAATGTTTTATTTTCAGACTGACACAGTGCTCTCTGCTGACATCTCTGGCCAAGACAGGAACTCTCAGTTTTCTATTAATCACCATAGAAAACCTCTCCTGCTCTGGGCAGTTCCTGTCTCGGCCAGAGATGTCAGCAGAGAGCACTGTGTCAGACTGAAAATAAAACAACACTTCCTGCATTACATATAGTAGCTAATAAGTATGGGAAGACATGAGATTTTTTTTAAAGAAGTAAATCATAAATCTATATAAGTTTCTGAAAGCAGTTGATCTGAAAGAAAAAGATTTTCGCTGGACAACCCCTTTAGACATTGTTTTAACATTACAGGCACGTTTTCACCCCAGTTTTCCTGTGCGCTTTTATCATTGTCGGACAGTGTCATAAAGGCGGGGCTTAGCGTCCACAGGAACACTGGGAATACAGTATCACTTAAAGTCCAGTTCTCATGAAGTTATCAAACAAACAGTTTTGCTGAAGTCTAGATAGGTGATGTTACATCCTTACTTAACCTCGCCCCATAGACATCTTCAGCAGCGTTAGGAAAGCTGCCCCGGAGCACATCCCATCACTTAGCTCCATTACAGCCTGCCAGGTTACATCACAAATACCAGATGGCGTGCCTAGTTACCACTGGTTGCCCACATCACCAGTGGGGGGGGGGGCTCGGCATGGCAGGAGTTGTGCTGCATCCAAGTTATGTTGACTGGCAGGTGTTCCTGCCAGTCAGTATGTTCTGCTACATGTGTTCTGCTGGAGGATCAGGGGTCCAGTCCAATCACTTCTTAGACTGGGTCCCTGACCTCCTATCAAGTGTATCATTACCTATGCTGGCTATTAGACTAGTTTACTAGTGTGCAAGTATCCCCTTATATTTTCCTATATTGTTACCTGGCTTTACCTGACTTCGGCTCTGTTACCTGACTACTGTTTTTGTACTTTGCTGCTCTTTTGGTTTTACCCCAGCCAAACTTATATGTAAGTTTGTCTGTGTTTCATGTTTCACGTTACTGTAAGTAGGGACCATCTCTGTGGTTGTCCGTTGTCGCTTAGGACTGTCAAGACAAGTAGGCAGGGTCAGCTGGTGGGACCAGATTAGGGCTTACTGTCTGTCTTTTTCTGCCTCTCCTCAAGCTATACCTTACCTACGGTAGTGTCAAAGCACCACCTTCATCCAGTACTTTTGTGACAGTCAAAAAAGCCAATGTGATTAATGTGACATGATCCGCCCTCAGTAAATCTATGCTGGTTTGGGTCCATCATTTTTACTACTACAGATCAAACTGGCCTGTAGTCTTGTAGATGGGTACAATATTCTCCAATCATCTGCAACATGATTAGAAGGGTTTTTTTTTATACAGAAGAACCAAGGGTACAGGAACCACAGGTCAGTGTTCTTTAAGAACCCTGGAGTCGGTGTGATCTGGACCCAAGAAAGACATCAAAGTGGCGGGATTGGCATCTGAAAGCACCAAGCCTTAAAAATAGAGAATGCACAAGAATGTAAATACAAACAAAAAAGGTGGAAACAGTAGTTTGATGACGAACTGTATGAAATCAGCTGGAAGAAATGGGATTTACATATATAAGTCAAATAAAAACCAGCACTAACATAAACACATGAAGACAAGATTAGGGTGGGCTAAAGAAATGAATGATGGAGTATAGATTAGAGAAAAGTAATATACAGTAGTGATTCATCAGTCTGTAATGGCCAAGAAGATGAGGGTAGAACTTGTCTGGTGCTATTCTACTAACACACATAAAGATGGGACAAACATAGTTTACATGGAAAAAAAGAATAGAAAAATAAAGTGTAAAAAAAATCCAGAAGAGTCAGCAGTTAGCAATAGTGGTAACCTCTCTCTCTCTCTCTCTCTCTCTCTCTTTGTGCCATTTTTGAGAAGTAGAACAGCTGTTTTAGGACTTATAATGGTCTACAATACTGTGTGTAAAAATAGCTACAGGCTATAATACACCGTTCTGCTTCAGCTTCAGCTTCAACTGCTGGAACACAGGAGAATTGCACTCTGGGCCTGTTCTCTATAAGTCTCCAGCCTCACCCTGCTCCTCCCCAATCCCTGTATGTAGCTAGATAGCACATCCATCCATGCATGGCTGCCTACGGAGATGCATGTGACAATACACGTCGTTGTGCCTTTACCCCTGTGCCTGCACTCCTCTGCGTGAGGGCAGTATACTACTATGCTGGATAGGCACAGTGAAGTGTATAGTCACATGCTACTCTATAGGCAGCCATGTACTCTATAAGCAGCAAAGCAACCTTGCTGTGCTTTGATCGCTTTTGCAATGGTAATTTCAGCATCACCATGGACAAATAGTAAGGTCTTTAAAGGGGTAGTTCACAAAAAAAAAAATCTTTCAAATCAACTGGTCCCAGCAAGTGCCAGAAATTTGTAATTTACTTCTATAAAAAAAAAAACCTCGAGTCTTCCAGTACTTACCACCTGCTGCATATCCTGCAGGAAGTGGTGTATTTATTCCAGTCTGACGCAGTGCTGTCTGCTGCCACCATCTGCTCTCCAGACTGAAAAGAATACCACTTCCTGCAGGACATATGTGGTACCTTACTACTCGACCAGTGACATGCTGGGAGGCAGGCCCGGATTGGTAATCTGGCGGACCGGGCAAATGCCCGCTGGGCCGCCAAGATTACCAGTCCGTGGGCCGCCGGTCCCGCTGCATACATTCACCGGCGGGCAGCGGCGGACCCGTACAGCGGTCTAAAACATTGCGGCGGGCTGCTGCACTATTCGCTCTGACCTGGAAATATGCAGCCCATATCAACCCTGGCAGAATAGCTGAGTGGATAGCGGCCGGTCGCAATGTTTTAGACCGCTGTACGGGGCCGCCGCCGCCCGCCGGTGCATGTATGCAGCGGGACCGGCAAGGGTTGGTATGGGCTGCATAGTCACCCCCCGTGCACTCAACCGCGGCCCCGGCGCTTTTCCATAGCTTAATTTAGGGGCTGCTCTGCCCCTTTAAAATCCCCCTGGTGTAGCAGACGTGCCGTGCGCAGGCACGTCTGCAACTACCCGCCCCTGACGGCTGACGTCACTTCCTGGACGCGCCGCAGAGGATCCAGAAGGGCAGAGGTGAAGTCTGCTGCGCACTGCCCCCGGCTGATGACAGGAGCCAGAAGAACACTGCTGGGGAGCGACGTCATAAGTGAGTATGTTACAGCACACTAGGGGGGGTGCATATACTTCTTGAGATATTACAAACAATGCCTATTCTATATGGGGATGTTACAGGGGGGACCTTTATATGGGGATGTTACAGGGGGGGGGGGACCTTTATATGGGGATGTTACAGGGGGGGGGGACCTTTATATGGGGATGTTACAGGGGGGGGGGACCTTTATATGGGGATGTTACAGAGGGGGGACCTTTATATGGGGATGTTACAGGGGGGACCTTTATATGGGGATGTTACAGAGGGGGGACCTTTATATGGGGATGTTACAGAGGGGGGACCTTTATATGGGGATGTTACAGGGGGGGGACCTTTATATGGGGATGTTACAGAGGGGGGACCTTTATATGGGGATGTTACAGGGAGGGGGACCTTTATATGGGGATGTTACAGGGAGGGGGACCTTTATATGGGGATGTTACAGGGAGGGGGACCTTTATATGGGGATGTTACAGGGGGGGGACCTTTATATGGGGATGTTACAGGGGGGGGACCTTTATATGGGGATGTTACAGAGGGGGGACCTTTATATGGGGATGTTACAGGGGGGGGGACCTTTATATGGGGATGTTACAGGGAGGGGGACCTTTATATGGGGATGTTACAGGGAGGGGGACCTTTATATGGGGATGTTACAGGGAGGGGGACCTTTATATGGGGATGTTACAGGGAGGGGGACCTTTATATGGGGATGTTACAGGGGGGGGACCTTTATATGGGGATGTTACAGAGGGGGGACCTTTATATGGGGATGTTACAGGGGGGGGACCTTTATATGGGGATGTTACAGGGAGGGGGACCTTTATATGGGGATGTTACAGGGAGGGGGACCTTTATATGGGGATGTTACAGGGAGGGGGACCTTTATATGGGGATGTTACAGGGAGGGGGGCCTTTATATGGGGATGTTACAGGGGGGGGCCTTTATATGGGGATGTTACAGGGGGGGGCCTTTATATGGGGATGTTACAGGGGGGGGGACCTTTATATGGGGATGTTACAGAGGGGGGACCTTTATATGGGGATGTTACAGAGGGGGGACCTTTATATGGGGAAGTTACATAGGGGGGACCTTTATATGGGGATGTTACAGAGGGGGGACCTTTATATGGGGGTGTTACAGAGGGGGGACCTTTATATGGGGATGTTACATAGGGGGGACCTTTATATGGGGATGTTAGAAAGGGCGTTCATATTCTATATTGGGATGTTACCGGGGGGGGGGGGGGGGGGGGGAGGGTATTATTCTACATAGGGATGTTACAAAGGGGTGACCTTTATGTGGGGATTTTACATAGGGGGGGGGCATATTCTATATGGGGATGTTACCAAGGGGAGGGGAAAATTTGCCTTGGTTTAGGAGTGATTTGGATTACAAGCGCGGCCCGGAACGAATTATGCTCGTAACCCAAGGCACCACTGTACTTGGTATGGACCTCACAGGCTCCCTTTAAGGGCACGTACATACCTAATCCATTGCGAATTTGGTGTTGCGGCAATACATAAATATGCAACAGTAAATATGCAGTAGATTATGTTGTATCTTTATCTTTATGCATTGATGGTGGGGTTCACATATTTAAGGAAATAGTAAGGAACCTGGCGAATTGAAGTGGAATTTGCTACAGCGTGTATAGTACACCGCTATCTATAATATATCAGGGAGGATATGGTATGTGGGCTGCTGGGGTGTGAGTGCCAGGGCTGATTTTAATTCCCAGTCCGGCCCTGCTGGGAGGTGGCTAGTGACGCCATTTCTGTGGTGATTGATCGGTGTAGGTGTACTGCTCAGCCAGTGATGGTTGTGATGCCAGTACTAGTTCAGCACACAGGTTTGGTGGTACACAAGCTTTTATGTTATGGCTGGCTGTTCCCCAATTGTCAGTGACCTGCCGGGCTGTGATGGGTCCCTTGGGCTCCTGTCACGGTAGTCCTGAGTGGCAATTGACCCACCTGGACAATCGGTGTATCGGTGCCACCCACAGAAAGGGGAAAATGACCCAAGGTGTATAGTGGATGTGGTATAGGTGCTGGTGCTGATGCAAGGCAGTCCCAGTAGAAGAAGTAAAACAGCTTTACTAGACAGTCTCTTGGAAATACAGAACACGTTTGCAGCAAATAGTTTATCTTGATACAGGCTTTAGTGTTTCACTGGATCTGTGCTGAGAAATACTTGTAAGTGCTGAATAGAAGAGAGAGGCAACTGTAGCGGTGCTTGTATAGTTTAGAGTTGAGCAGTGCAGCAGAGAGGAGTTTGTCAAGGGAGTTCCATCCCAAGGTAGTTGTGTGCTCTGCTGGAACTTTAGAGAAGAATACTTGAGAGATACTTGAGAGTGAGAAGTTACTTGTGCCTGTGTTTAGTCTGTTGTCTGCCCACCTTCTGCCCTACATTGTCGAGTTACCGGTCCTCATAGGGTGACACAAGCCCCAGTCATGGTTACCTGGGCGAAGCTAAGTGTCCGAGCCTCCCTGGTTTTACCTGCACTGGGAAATAGGATACGTAGACCCTCTAGTTGCTATGTCTTATCCAAGTTAGTGGATAGACTGGAGAAACTGAGTGTCTCTAGCTGCTTCATAGACGTGTCTTGACTTGCCGAACACACTGTCTAGACTTGAAACAGTCCTGGACAGGGGTCATGGCAGAGCCAGGCCCTGGCTTAACTACAGCAGGGCCATCTGCTTTGTGTGTCTTCCTCCCACGAGAATCTTTGTAAGACTGACTAACTGACGCTACACTTCCTCCAACCAAGTACCTACTTCCTACAAGGGATATGTAAAATCTCCTGTGAGTGGTGGAAAGGAATGTGTGCAAGAAGAGAAGGAAAGTGATAGGTAAGATAAGAAGAGTATCTCTATTGGACAACAAAATACATAATATAGAAGGAGCAGTAACCCTTTGTTCACTACAGCTGTGCAATACATTTAGTGGTGAAGAAATAGACTACCTGCATCACCACTTAGCTTTGAGTAAAACGGCTTTTGCAACAGGTGTGGCATAAAAAACACCTGTGGTGGGACACCACACATACAGCAGCTGATAAGTACTGGTAGGCTTGAGTTTTTTTTATAGAAGTAAATTACAAATCTCTGGCACTTTCTGGTACCAGTTGATTTAAAAGAAAACATTTTTTGGTGAACTACCCCTTTAATAAAATACATAAAATAAATTAACTCCCCAGATATTTGGTATCAAAGAATTGAGGTAGGTGGGATTTTTTTGTACCCTCAGAATGAAATTAATAAAAGAGAGATGCTAATGAATACATGCCATACTTTACAATAGTAAAAACGCGCAAACATAGCCCTTTTCCTAAGCGGTTAAAATGTTTGTACATTTTAGACAAGTCTTGTTTGTTAGAAGAGTCCCCCGATAATAAGTTGATCGAAGCAAGTCTAGAGGCTAGGACCCCTAGCAATCATCTGTAATCTGTGGGATCACCTAGCAGCAAAAGTTCAATTCCGCTGCAGCACAGAAGAAATGAAGCATTACGTAGTGAAATCAATGGGTTATCCATGTCATGCATGTCTGTAAGGGTTTCTTCAAAGGGAGGCATTTTATGTTGCCGCTCTCCAAGATGCCTAATAGATGAGGGTCAGGAATTTCCTGAAGCTGCTCCCCTGGAAAAAAGGTTTTCTTAACCAGACAACTCATTAGAGCTAATATAGCTACTGGACATGTACTCAAACAGCTCAACAGGCTTCCACCACCAATAAGTAAAAATGGGCAGTAGAAGCACCATTGCTACCACCATTATAGGAAAGCGGCCTTAATATCCTGTGGACATGAGTTCCACATAATTCCAAAGGGTATGATTGTAAAAAACACCATACCTAGAGTGACGCATGGTGGAGGCAGCATTTTGCTTTCATGAATTCCAAGGGGACCCATCCTAGAAGTGAAAGAAAGCGTACATACGTAATAACTGTTTATCAAGTCCTCTTCTCCTAACGCCATCTTGTGTCAATGTTGTCAGAGCGTGGAGTGGGGGCTGGTCTTCTTCCTTCTTAGAGTCTTTCAGTGAAGGGAATGGGAGAGAAAAGGCTGCAGGTGCACTTGCACACCAGCAGCCATTTCATTTGCTGGAGTGCATCACATGACTTTTGATGCGCCCACCTAAGGAAAAGGGTGCCAGTGTGCATGCGCACCAGCAGCCTTTTCTCCCCCATTCACTTAACTGAAATCCGGAAGTGAGGGAAATCCGAAGACACCAGCTGCAGCTAACGGGGGCGCGGCTGGCGGGAGATTCAAGTGGTGATCGTCACCGGAAGGATTGTGAGTATAAAATGTGTGTGTTTTTTTTTGTTTTTTTAAACTGCCGGAGTTGGCCTTTAAGCAACATTTTTTTTTACTTCTTTATTTGTATTTTTTTGACCCTAAAAGATTTCAGTTTGTATTTCAATTGAACTGTTCAGATCATATGTTTTTAATTTATGCTTCTTTGTCTGATTTTTTAGGCTTTTTTTTATTCACTGTATATCTAGAAAAAAGGAAATAATATAAAGGTGCAGTAGCAGACTACTTTCACTTTGGTTTAGTGTAGTACAATCTGTCTGAAGGATCCACTTCTTCAACTCTCACAAATGTAATGCTGCTGTTAGGGCTGCAGTGGAGTCCCATGTTCTGGGCCACCACCACACCCGCTCTCCCTGCTTCTCCTCACCTGCAGACACCAGAGTCCACGTGCCCGAGCCCGATGCCGCCTCCTCTTCAACCCCCAGGGGCGCCTCACCACTCCATGCTCCTTCGCTCTGTCTTCCCTGCTCATGCACGTGTCCTCGCCTCCTAGGGCACTCACAGCCTGCTGGCTGTCACAGATTTAAAGGGACAGTACGTCCCTATTTGGTCATGTGCTCATAACACCTGCATGCTTCCTGTAGTGTGTGGTCTCAGCTACCCTAGATTCCTGCCCGTGGTTCCTGCCACATTAAAACTCCTAGCAAGTCTACTCACAGGGTGTAAACCAGTGTGACCATCCTTAAAAGCAGAATAGGACAAGAGGGTAGCAGTAGTACAACTCTCACACGTTGTAGTGGTTAACTGTTTAACTGCTAGAAACCACCTGTAACTGCCCTAAAGAACTGTTATTGCATTTGTGCCTCCATTCTTCCTGAAACACTATCAACTAGTATGCCATTACCAGGGTGTGCCCCGGGGAATCTCTCTACCAACAACACCCAGCGCGTACCCCCTCATCACTGCACATGGCCAAGGGAGCGTGGGACTTGATCTGTTGTGTTGAAAAGGCTGTGGTGCACCACAAGAGCCAACCTGTCAAAAGTGCAAGCTCCTTACCTCGTTCCACTGGCACACGCTACTCTCTGGTCTATCTCTGCAAGGGTGGACTAGATGTACTAGGTGGTCTCTGTCTGCTGATCATCTGTTATGTTTCTATAATTCATATGTGAATGCTTCCCTGCATTTAGGCTTCACACTACGTTTAAATTTGTGAACGGCCGTTTTTTGCGCAATTACGGCCGGTGTTATGAATTACGGACGTGTTTTTTACGTAGTGTGAACCCGGCTTTAGTCTGTATAACTATATACAAATATCTATAGCCAGTGTTGGGTCTACCAGAGGAAATAATTCTGAATGCCCACCCTCTGTCCATACAGAACATATACATGGCTTCCTTTATCATTGCACACACGCGCGCACACACACACACTACCATCAATAATATATAATAGGTTATTTGTGAATCAACCTTAACAAATAGACCCTATTAGTAAGCAATTGGTTCTAAAGTCATCTCCAATTGGGCTTGTCTCCCGCTGGACCTCTGGGACCTATTATAGTGTTGGAGCATTGGGCCCACCAGAGAATCTTGTTTTTAATAACAACACCCAGTTGAAAATTTACGTTGAGAATAGTAAGAAATGAAGGTTGCAAACGTTGCATCATTCTGCTTTGGGACACGGCTGATGCACCTGTAGTGTCGGAAAAAAAAAACACTTTGCTTTTCAGGAAAGAACAAAATATTTGCACATATAATTCAGAGAATGGTTGTACAGTGTGGTCTCTGATACACATCAATTATCTCATAAGCTTCTTTACTGAAGTCCCCTGTGTGATTCGGCAGTATTCTGGAGACTTATACCTGAAATATATGTCTCCTATCCCCGAAGCAGCTTTCTTTATCGGATAAGTGCTATTTTGGTGTATCACTCTCTCTCTTACAATGAAAGTAAGCAGTCCCCCCTGGGAATTAGTGCTGCAAAGGTAATTGTTGTATGTAAAGGACAAATATCTGGCTTCCTCTTCCCTGCCACAAGGTTAACAGATGGCTGCAGGTCATCAGGGACAGGCAGATCTACTTGTTTTTTCTTTTATACCTATGTTTTACTTAATTTCTGAATTGTACTTCTAGCTTCCTGAAGGAAATTACATTTAACATAAACCAAACAATATCAGGGACGAGTCCTGCACAATCATGATGGAGAGCTTCTTAGAGTGCCTTGCATGCAGTATGTTACTAAGGGTAAAGTAGCTAAGGGAAATAGCGTAATCTTAAAAAAAAAAGAAAAAACAACAATTTTATTAAAGTGTCACTGTCGTGAATTTTTTTTTTGCAGAAATCAATAGTCCAGGCGATTTTAAGAAACTTTGTAATTGGGTTTATTATCCGAAAAATGCATTTTTATCATGAAAAAGCAGTTTGAAGCTCTCCACCCTGTCTTCATTGTTCTCCTATGGAGAGAGCTAAAGAAAAGACCAAAACAGGACAACAAAGAGTTAATCTACAAATCCCTCACGGGATATCTCTACTGACCATCACCAGTGACCTGTCTGAGCTCAGATTACAGCTGTCACCCAGCTCCGTGCCTGTAATCCTCTGTTATCTGCTTTCTGCTGCCGGCTAACTCCCTCCTTCCTCCTCCCTCCTCCCCTCTCCCTAGAACAGACAGGGGACGTCTCCTGCAACAAGTCACAGTTTTCAGATTTTTCAGAGTGGATGAAAAAGAGGAAGGAGGGGGGGACCTGGGAAAAGGCTTTTTACATGCAGATAATGGCAGATTTGGCTAATAAACCCAATTACAAAGTTTCTTAAAATCGCCTGGACTATTGATTTCTGCAAAAAAAAAAAATACGACAGTGACTCTTTAAGGTTTTAAGTATGGCAGTTTTTCAGGGTTTAGGTTATATGTTGGGTATTCATGGGGCTTGAATTATTACATGCATAGGACATGTAGTTCAAAGCACAGCACTATGCTAAGAAGACTCTGTGCTTTACTTGTACTAAACTCCATGGAATTTTCTTTATCCATATGAAATTAGAGGTTGGCTCCTAGGAAGGAGTTGCACACTCAATATGTGAAGCTTGATAATTGACAATCAAAAATTTCGACTCATTTCTGTCCATTAGTATCTTCACTCAGATTCACTAAAGGAGTGTAGTGTACTCCCATTATTGACATTTCCCTCCTACCTTTGATTGACAACTGCACTGCGCTGCTATCTAAAAACCAACATGCGACAATAGAAAGGTTATATAATTTACTCTCTGCCCTATGAGCACTCGTCACTTTTTTATGTGCCATTTATCTGGGTATATGGTGACATTTCTAGGCTAAAGTCTTTAGCATGTGTTCAGTCTGATGTGATAGGGCATTTAGTGCTATCAAACAGCCATGCAAACAACATTTCCCCAGCAGCGAGAGTAAAACAGTGGTTTTGGGAAGCTGCAAGTTTTAGGGTATGTTCACACTGAGTAAATCAGGCGGAATTCCCCCCCCAAGAATCCCACCTGTCTCATTGTGCCATAGCTTGTCTATGGGAGAGTGCGCGCTCCTCCGCTGCCGCCACTCTCCAGTCAAGGAAGTGACATGTTGACGGTGGAGAAACGCACACTCTCCCATAGGCAAGCTATGGCACACTGAGACAGGCGGGATTCTGTGGCGGAAAGTTCCGAATTCCGTCTGATTTACTCAGTGTGAACATACAAACATGCTCATAGACAGTGGTACCTTGGTTTAAGAGTAACTTGGTTTAAGAGCGTTTTGGTTTAAGAGCTCACAGTTTTTCAAAATTGTGACTTGGTGTAAGAGCATTGCTTTGGTTTAAGAGCTTCCTGTACTGGGTAGCAGCGTGAGTGGGGGAGGGGCATGGTCTGCGTAGCGGGGTCTACAGCCCTGTACTCTGACCCAGGAAGTCTCCCTCACCTTCCAAATCATGGCAGATCCACTTCAGGCTGGGGCTTACATCAGGGGACAGGACTGTGGAGGTAATCTCTTCATAGCTTTAACCCTTCTCTCCTCAGACAGAGAGCGCTGCATGTATGTGCCCACATATGTCCTGCTCATTCCTTCATGCTCCCTGCAGTCTCTGTCAGCCCTTGTGTTTCCCATCCTCTCCATTACTGTACAGTAACTTATATCACATATTTTGCTGTTTCTGAATGTTTGTTTCATTTGTTTTTCATGTTATTCAGAATAATAAATCATTATTTTTGGGGTGTGGAACCAATTGTCTGCATATCAGTGATTTTTTATGGGAAATCTTGCTTTGGTTTAAGAGTGGATTTGGATTGAAAGCGCGGTCCTGGAACCAATTATGCTCGTAATCCAAGGCACCACTGTACTTCTTAAGGAATTCTTTCTGAATTGGGTGGCGATATAGTTACTGCTACAACAATATCACCCAAATGTGCAGAACAAGTGAAGTTGTTTTGCATGGGATACTGGGTAAAAATGAGTGATCCTCCCGTGATACTTTTTGAGAGGTTTCACTCCAATTGTCCTTCAAGATTCTTTTGTATTCAATGCTGATTCAGATTTGGCCTCACATTTCTGGACTGGAGCAGGGAATCCACGAAAGGGGTTGCCCAATGTGAGAAAATTTTTGTGGTTATATAAAAAAATAATAAAGAGCCTATGCTTATCTCTCCATGCTCACCTGGTGTCTAGCTTTGGCGTTTCTGGTGTTCCCTGTGGACTGCAACCACCACCTCTTCCAAGACAGACCCGTCCTATCCAATCCCTGACTAGGACGGGACAGCGACAGTGATTGGCTGAGCAGGCTGTCACTCCCAAAAAGTGGCAGCAGCTTCTGGAAGTCTCAGAAGTGGCGGTGGCTGCACTCAGCAGGGTACACCAGAAATACCATAGTGGGAAACCAGGGGAGCAGGGTAAGAAAAGGCTCTTTATTATTTTCTACATAACTGCAGCCATATAGCAAAAGTTTGATGTAGAAGAGGTTGTGCTAAAGTAGGTCAGATGTCACCTAGATGCCACAGTCAAGAGCGAGAACAAAGGGGCAGAATTTGAAATTAGTTAAAAATATATGCTACTGAGCAAACTCACGGCGGGAAAATTCACAGTAAGGATATGTTCTCAAGTACTGTATATGCTCAGGATTTTATGCTCCAGATTTATTGTTGTGGATTTTATATTGTAGATTTTATGCTTTTTGTAAAGGGATCATTCAGGATTAGAAGAAGCACAGTTACTTTTTGCAAAAACAGCGCCACCCCTGTCCTCAGGCTGTGTGCGGTATTAACATTACATTCACTTAAATAGCAAAACCACACCCAAACTGAGAACATGAGTGGTGCTGTTTCTGGAATAAAGCAGCCATGTTTTTCTAAGTCTAAAAAACCCCTTGGCTACTCCAGTGGGGACATTTTTTTTTTCAAATGAACTGGTGTCAGAAAGTTATACAGATGCGTAACTTAAGTTTAAAAATCTCAAGTTGTCCAGTACTTAACAGCTGCTGTATGTCCATCAGGAAGTGGTGTATTCTCTTCAGTCTGGCACAGTGCTCTCTGCTGCCACCTGTGTCTGTGATAGGAACTGTCCAGAGCAGGAGAGGTTTTTTATTGAGATTTGCTGGACAGTTCCTGCCACAGACAGAGGTGGCAGCAGAGAGCACTGTGTCAGACTATATTCATATTGATTCACACAGCATAAAACCTGCTACATAAAACCCACAGTTTATGTGTACGTATATGTGAATGGTATGCTCACAAAGGACTGAAATGTTGCAGATTTTCCCACTAATAACTTTGATAGGGATGTCAAAATGTGCAACAAATCTGCAGCATTTCCGTTCCTTATGAACATGACCTTAGTAAATGTAAGTATGTCTGTGATAAACATATATGTATTCTCTGATAAAAAGAAAAAACAATATGATATAGGATAAACTAGACAAGCCATCTAGTCTCTTTCTGTTGCAAATAGTGCATCTCGGTGGCACTATGCAGATTTTTTGGGGAAAATTTTTGGGAAAGCTGTGTGAAAATCTATATAATTGTTTAGAATTATGGCTCCCATATTTCTTATATATGAAACCATAATTTCAGCATTTATTTTGGAATAACATTTTGCTTAGGGGTAGGGGATGGGATGCAGGGGGGTGGGGGAGGGGGTTCCTTGTGTGTACGCAGGTGCCTCTAATATAAGAAATCCGTTCGATAGATATTCACAGTTCTAGCCTAAGTGGATATAAATAGGAATACACAAGCTTTGAATATTCCTTTGACCGATGACCCAGTGACCTCTTGAACACTCTCCTCTTAAAGACATACCTAATATTAAGAGGCATTAAATGAAAGAGAGTATTAAAGGTAATTATTCTCTGTTCTATTAACACGGCCGGAGAACAATGTGCTCTTGTCCATCGCTGGAGCCGTACATCCTGTCATTTTCCCGAATAGCACCTAAGTTCAGAAAACAAGACATTAGCATAATAATACACGGGGAAAAAGCAGAGGACATTTTTATAAAATAAATCAGATAGCAATGTTATAAACTGATATTCACCTGAGGCTCATGCAGAGGAGGCAATTATGGCACAAGTGCTCCAATAGGGAAACATTATACATGAGTATGTGTGTAAGTGTGCTAGGAAATAAGCGTAGCTCAACTGGCTCCATGAATTTTTAATTTGGAATGCAAATATTGTTTTCGGCATTCGAATTCCTATTGATTTTTGGCTTGTTTTTGTTCTTTCATCCTCGCATATCCCATCATTTTATAATGTCATGTGGTTTGAGACCTGTTTTTTTTTGTTCTAACTAAATTACGGTGACCTTTAATCATGAATGCGACCCTCTCTTTTTCCCAGTAATACCATTAATTTATTTTTGGAAGTATCCATCAATAGGAATTTGTAATGATATTTTTACCATTACACAAAAAAAACCTGATCAGCTCATCTAATAGGATTATTATAGCTATACAGGTGCACTGCCATGTGTTGCCAAAGTACAGCAGCACACTGCAAATGTTAAGATATATGCATAATAGGTAATTTTAAATTTCTATAAGAAAAATGGGTTTTTAGTATAGCATATGATAAAATTTGGGATTTTTTGTACTGCATGTAAAGGTACTAGCTAACTCCAATTTGGCTGTCCACTCTACCCATCCTGCTGGGTAGTTTTAGGCTGGGGTCACACAGAGATTCCCGATCACCTGACCAGGAACTGTCATTTCACACTGCATTTCATTCAACATCTTAATATCTGATATCTGTCTCCTAAGTTGTTAGTCAAATTCTGTATATTGGGCATCATAAGGCTATGTTCACACAGTGTAAAAGTATGTCCGTTGTCGCCATCGGCAACAATGGCCGTACTTTGTACGCCTAGGCAAGCTGCATATTCTTCTATGGTATAAGCTCCGGCCGGGATCCCAAGCGGAGCCGCAAAGAACTGACATGTCAGTTTTCTGCGGCCGCAATTCAGTGAATTGCGGCAGTAGGAAACCCTGTCAGTTCACACAATGAAGCGAGCGGCTCCGGACGCAAGCTTCATTGTGTGCTGTGAGGAGTTCTAATGCAGGCGCACACTGATGCGCCCGCATCAGAACACTGCGGCCAGAAAGATCATCCGGCCGGTACTGCATGATCTTTGCAGAGACCAGCCGCTCTGTGACCCGGCCGGGTTAAGGAACAGCCGGTCTCATATGCCATGTGAACATGGCCTAATGGTGGAAGTGATATGCTTTGGGGATGCTTTGGGTTACCATAATAAAATGTATGTCTTCGTAATTGTACAGAGGGGTTCTACAGGATAATGTATGACCACCTGTCAGCTTACCCCAAGGAAAATGGACCAAATCATCTGATTCCTTCTTATACCAGTCCTCCCTAATCGTTTCAAAACATTGCATGAAGTTTGCACCTTCCTGTCTACCATAATCTTGGAAACCATTAGGAAAGGGCAATGTTAAATGGACACTGTCATTTTAAAAAAGCTTTTGACATGTCAAAGAGACATAACAAAAGTTTTTGCCAGTTAGGGTCTGGGTGTTCAGACCCCACCTGGTTGCTAGAATTAGTTGAAGGATAGTGTGCACGCTTCTCTTCCCAGCTCTGTGCACATGAGTCTCCCAATGTTCTGTAAGCATATAGAATCTTCTTGTGTTGCACGTACAGAGTGTGGGGAGGGAAGCACACAGATGCACGCTTCTCCATGTTTATTGTAGCAATTGGTTGGGACCTGAACACCCAGACCACAACTGATCAAAAGTTTTGACATGTCCTTATGATATATAAAAAGTTGTTTAAAATGACACTGACACATAAAAAGCATGGTCTGCTAAACAGGTTGATCATATAAGTTTTGTGCTGTTTAAGTTGCCCTGAGTACCAATTCAGACAAATGGATATCTGGTGACTTTCCATTTGTGTTGTGTTGTTACACCATGTTAAAAGGATTATTTGGAGGACATAGACAGACGTGTCAAACTCAGGCCCTCCAGCTGTTACAAAACTACAATTCCCATCATGCCTGGACAGCCAAAGCTTTAGCTTTGGCTGTCCAGGCATGATGGGAAGTGTAGTTCTGAAACAGCTGGAGGGACTGAGTTTGACACCCTTGACACAGAAGATCCTACCTGTTCTGCTCTCTGGCGTTGCACTTCCTCCCTCGTCCCACGTATCTTCTGGGACAAAAGGGGGATGGGACCATGTTGCAGGCCATATTTAAAAGCTGCCCAATATTACCTATGTAACAGCGATATCAGGCAGCTATTAGACATTACTTACGGGCGTATCTTCCCCCTCTTGTCTCAGAATATACCTTCCAAGATGGCCAGATGGAGAAAGTGCAGCGTCAGGGTGCGTTCACACTGAGAGAGCAGAACATTTAAGACCCATTGTACTGTCAGGATAACTCCTTTAATCAGTGCATAGCTAATTGCAACCACAGGGACATGTTTCAGTACTTGTGTTAAATAAATCTATACACCCCCATATACCCAGGTCTTCTTATCTATTTAGCTGGAGTATACTGTGTGGAATATGGTTTTTCCCACCGTGGGTCCCTATGTATGAGGAATGACAATGTCACAAGTATAAACTGCACATATACATCCCCCAATGTGTACATTCGAAGGACCTTGCTAACGCAATGTAAAATTGCCCTAACATGCTGCAACAGGACCACATTAACTTTTCAGTAGCTGTAATGCACTGTGATGCAGGCAGAGTGACAATGCCGTGCCATGCAACGCATGTCGAGACCAAAGTCACCATGTAGCCCCAGCCTAAAAATGTAGCGAATACCTGAATTATACATATAATATTAGACCAAATGTCTATTTTACAAGCATTTTCCGCACATGTCAGGCGGTATTCTTTGTGACAGCTCATAGACGTCTACCTACATTTCCCTGAAAAAAAGGGGAAATGTTTTCTAATACTTTTCTGGTAAAAAAAAAGAAAAAAAAAAAAGAAAGAAAAGTAAATAGGATGGGACATGATTTACACCACTTTTATTGTTCGGAGTGCACTGAAGATGAAGTAGAAGTCCATTATCTTGTATGTGCAAAACAGTGTGTAAAGTAATCAGCTTACCGCCCTGTATCTGCACAACATTACAGTAGATGGAAAAAAAAGATTAAAAATATCTGCCATCTACGCTAACTCCTAAACATTTATGGTATACGGATTCCTAGGGGAATGCATTCCAAATGTAATTATTTGGTGGAACAGGAGATCCAGATGAACAGAAATTGATGCTGAGCTGTCATTGTTTGCCTCATTTGTGCCTTATCTGTGCGGTTGCAAATAAGGAGGAGGGGGATGGGAATCTCCATAGAAACCCAAATCCTCCCCCCAAATAGCCTTCCTCACATTTACAGGGCATAAAAATGTCTTTATGCGAAAACAAATTCAACTTGACCTTGTCTTTGGAATAGTATGTGATCCTTTAAACCCAAGCACAAGGCACGGAGAGGAGGGGAGAGGAGACTCTTATTATGTATCTTTTCTGTTTGCATAGCTGCAATTATATCACTGCAGAGAATATTCTATACAATCCATACTTTATATCGTTCCAGGCATATATTCTGGTGCTGGTGTTGTAGAATAGGACAAGAAAACAAAAATACCGAATTCTGTGCATGTTGTCATGTGCTTGTATGAATTTTAGAAGTCATATTATTGCATTTACACTACTTTTTGGTGTAAAAGAAAGCCACAACTTTAAAATCTTGGGCACCCTTTCTTCTTGTTTATACAAACCCACCACTTAAAGGGAACCTTTCATCATGAAAATGCTATCTAAGGCTATGTTCACACAGCGTAAAAGCACGGCCGTTGTAGCAATCGGCAACAACGGCTGTACTTTGTATGCCTAGGAACGCCGCATGGTCTTCTAGAGGATCCCGGCCGGAGCGTATACACATAGGGGGACATGTATCAAGCAGTGTATCTTGTGCTCCTTAGCATTTTTTGGCGTATGTGTGATGTGCACAGACCATCGTCAGATTTACTAAACAGTGTAGCTCGGTGTATGTGTGAATATGACAGTTTTTTGCCTTCTTGACATTTGTGGGCGTGGTCAGGGCGTTTTTACCACTAGGCACCCGTGGTCCGGTGCCTAGGACAGCACCTTGTAGAGGGGCAGCACTAGGGAGCAGGGGGACAGAAAAAAACCTAATTTTTTGTTTTTATTTTTCTAGTTTCCCTCCTCCCGTTCAGACTTGCCAGTAAATCTGATGTCTTTTCCAGGGGGGTGGGGGGTATGGTGGTATTAGTCAGGTCTAGTATCGCCAATAGGTGCGTGAATAGGTTTAGTGCCTAGGGCAGCAGAATCTGTTAATACAGCCCTGGGCATGGTTATCCGTAAGAATATTCTCAGCCGGGATTTATCATATGAGAATTTAGAAATTTTCGCATTTTCGTTCGCATTTGTACTCCAGTCCCTGGGGAGCAGGACTTTTCTAACCAAGGTCAATTTATGAATACCTGCTGTAAAATGCACAGCGCCAGGGAACCTATGGCAGGTGATTTATGAACCAACATATGAATGTTAATAAATACCTTACTAGGCTGCAAACATATAAGCCAGTGCACAGTGATAAAAATATTCACAAAAAAAGGTGCAAATGATAAATGTCCCCCATAGTATACGCTCCGGCCGGGATCCCATACGGCGCCGCAAGCAACTGACATGTCAGTTTTCTGCGGCCGCAATTCAGTGAATTGCAGCAGCAGAAAGCTCTGTCAGTTCACACAATGAAGCAAGTGGCTCCAGCCGCAAGCTTCATTGTGTGCTTGAGTTCTGAAGCAGGAGTGCGCTGATGTGCCTGCATCAGAACACTGCGGCCGGAAAGATCATCCGCCCGTTACTGCAGTACCGGCTGGGATAATCTTTTCAGAGACCGGCCGATCCGTGACCCGGCCGGGTCACGGAATGGCCGGTCCTATACGCCATGTGAACATGGACTAATCTATCAACATCATGTTATAGGAAGAGATGAGCAGATTGATATGTATATATTTACTATAACTGAAATTTATTTATTCCAATACCTGCTTTATTTCTTCCAGTAGTCCAGTAAACAGTGTCACTCAATGACAGGATCACTCACTGGACTCCTTAGCAGGGAAAGATCAGATATTTTAGTCAATAAATGACAAGTTATTCTGAATCTTTTCCCACAAACATATATATGGATCTGCTCAGCTCACCCTGCTGTATAACATAATGCTAATAGATTACAAAGCCCTATCATGGTGACAGGTTCCCTTTAAGAAGTTGGCAGGACTTCACTGGAAGGGGACAGAGTCAAAATTTACTATAATTTACTATTGTAGTTGGAATCTACACCAGCTCGGAATGGGTAGTGTGGGAAGTGTTTAAGCAACAGGGGCAATTTAAAGCGGTATTAACAATTGGACATTTATAACATACCCACAGGATATGCTGTAAGTGTCTGATAGAAGTAAATCTCAATTCTTGGACTCAAATCTATCTCGCAAATAATGGCCACCCTGCCCCCTTCCAGACTGCTTGCAGCCACTGGAGGTGATTGGGTAGCCAAATACAGCCAAACAGATGGTTTTATGCAGTTAACACAACTTCTTTTGTGGTAACTGGGTGTTGCGTAAACAGTATAGTACTGGTAGGGCTATAGAAACCATGTGCCTTGTGGTAGTAAGCTGTTTGGGCAGCCTCCATTAGTGTAACCTTGGCTGTTTTTGGCTTCCAGACAGCTTCCACAAGCTACAACCAGAACACAGGAGTTGGGGAGGAGCTTGATCTGGAGATAGGTGCAGATCTCGAGATTGTAGATGGAACCTGTATCTGTCCTGTGGATATGCCATAAATGTCCACATGGAAATACTTTTTTAAAGGAGAAAACATTTTATTTTTAGTGTCCAGATTCATAAAAAAAATACAGTACTAACATGCTGTGATCCACTGTTACTGCCCTTTTAATGGCTCCCAGTCCCCATTGCTCATAAAGGCCTGTCATGTCCGAGGCAGGTCCAACATTTTGCAGGCCTCTCATGAACTTTGAACATGGCTTAAAATATCATATTTTTAATTTTATTCAATTATGTATGATATATGATTCTTTCTTTTATGCCCTTCCTCTCTTATAGGTCCAGATATGTCTGGGTTTAAGGCATATGGACTTACAGGAAGACCAAATATTCCCATGGGCACAATTGTGACTAACAGCGGCACTCCAAGGGTAAAGGCTCGGATCTGAGAAACTGCTATCGCGACCACTTAATCTTTTAGCTCTCACATACATTAGTCATTGTGCCTCCTAACAGGAGTAAATAAAGGGAACTGGCTTTCATATGGACAGCCTAGGGCCCAGTGCTGTCTAGTGATATGTCCAACAGATGCCTGTCAGTTTTCTCTACCTAACATAATGCCTACACAATTGATATAGTTAAAAATTTTTTTACCAAAACTAGGAAGACAAAAAATTATTAAAATGAAAAAAGATTATAAAAGTAAAAAAAAAACATACAAAACATGAAAAAAGTAAAACAAATTTGCTTGTTTCATAAAGGGGTATACCCACCTGGGATATTTATGGCATACCTACAGGATATACCATAAATGACAGATAAGTGCCAGACCCACCTTAGGGACCTGCACATATCCGAGGGCTTCCCTGGGCCTCCCCTGTAGTTACGTAAAGACCGACACTGTTTACACAACACCCATTAATGTAAAACAGCTATTTTTAACTTCCTCCATAGTGGACTGTAAAGATCTTAGTCCCAGATGGAGTACCTCTTTAATCATATCACATTACATTACCTATGGGTGTTTATTAGACCCAGAACTGTCAGGACTAGTGTGGAGAGGAGATGCTGAACTGTTCAGGTTCGGCAACATTCTGCAAACTGAATGCTCTGCATTTCATTACCGGTGGCTGTAGAAGTTGGATTCAGCCCTAGTGAGTCCTGGAAAACATGGATCCAGCCATAGCTGTTACCATGTTTTCTAGGTTTCCCTAGGGATGCATCCAACTGCAGCCATAGGACGTCAAATGCAGAGCGCTCTAGTTTGGAAAATGTTGCCAAACCCGGACAGTTCAGCATCTCTACTCAACACTAGTTAGGACCTTCCAATTGCCATTTACACTGTTGGGCTGGCAGGGACAGGACAAAGGTAGCCCATTCAGTAATGTTTCTGGTTCTTCAATTGTGTGGTCTGTTCTTTCTCCTATCCTGGCTGCTGGTGTGGCCATCACCTGTCACACACATGTATCAGACAAGAACTATATCCCACCAATGCTGTACATGTATGTTATTATGTGCTATGGGGTTAAATAGAAATTCTTTCAAATTTCTACAGGTTGCCCTTTAGAAAAATCCAGAAATGTATCTTCCCTGTGCTGTCAGACATGTGGCCTAACATCTGTGTATCTGTCATCTCTGATAACGGAAAGCTAACAACATTGTGAGTTTAACTTTGCATATAAATAGAATAGAAACATAATGTAAATGAAAAATAGAAGACGATAAGTAAAGGAAAGTCATTTTATGTAGATTTCAAATGAAAAAGCTTGTATATTGGTGTTTAAAATTGAAATTTTCCTTTAAGTACATTATTTTGAATTGAAATTTTCTAAAATGCTATTATTAGGAAGGCCCCCTCAATTTTCAGACGAGTTTTGATACTAATGCATAAGCTTGCTGATGGGGCTGTATTGCACATGGGAGCATTTCAGATGACAACATATCAAGGGATTTGCTATTTAAGAACATAGCGCCAAAGGTAGCAATTCACTGGAAAATGAAATGTGTTTTGGTTGCTATGAGACTGCCTAGGTTGAGGTTGCTTAGTGGAGCCTTTTTAAAGAATGATTAAAACTGTTCCAGAATGATACCTTGCTTAGTGGTTCTTAGCTTTAACTCATAAAGAGTGGGCTTCAAGATATCTGTATGCCTTAAAGGGCTTTCTGGGTAATTTAAAATGTGCTCACCGCATGGCATTCCGTTAAAATAAAATGTAAAAAGAAGCTAGGTATACCAGTTTGGTAGGGTGCAGGGGCTGTGCCGACCAGGAGTCCACCTCTGCTTGTAGATATGCATGGACGTTTTAAGACAGAAGTCCACATGTGTTGGCAGGGTGCCGGGCTGTCCTTTTTCCCAAAATGCCGGTGTTAAAAATAGCTATGATGTAGATGTATAGAGATATAGGGGGACATTTACGAAGACCGGCATACTCAAATGCCTTAAATTAGGCGAGCGGGAGATACGGCAGGCATAAACCAGGGAGAATGGGCGTATCTGGGCCTTCTTCTTGGCGTACATACCTGCTGCAGCCTTGATAAATCTCCCCCTTAGTGTATATATAGTCAGGGCTGTATTTTCCAGTAGGCACTCGTGGTTCGGTGCTTAGGGCAGCACCTTGCAGGGGGGCGGCACCAGGGAGCAGGGGGAAGGAGACAACTTTTTTGTTTTTATTCCTCTAGTCTTCCACCTCCCATTCAGACTTGCCGATTGATCAGGTATCTTTTTGAGGGGGGGGGGGAGGGTATGGTGGTATTGATCAGGTCTGGTGTGGCTTTGTTATTCAGTCACAGTATGATGGTACTGGTCAGCAGGGGCGTAACTAGAAATGGCTGGGCCCCATAGCAAACTTTTGATTGGGCCCCCCCGACTGACCACTAAACGGTCAAGTGAAGTCATAACTACATAACTGCTAGCTCTGGTCAGGAGTGCTTGCAGTTAAAGGGACATTTGCAAAACCCAGGAGACCAGCAGGGCCACCCGGTGCTGCAAATGATGACGGCTCAGGGGGCCCAGTGTATTGCAGGAGCAGGCCATGGGGCCCCCTGATGCGGCGGGCCCCATAGCAGCCGCTATGGCTGCTATAGTGGTAGTTACACCCCTGCTGGTCAGGTCTTGTATGGGGGTGTTACCCAGTCACAGTATGGTGGTACTGTTTAGGTCTGGTGTGGCGGTGTTATCTAGTCACAGTAAGGTGGTATTAGTCAGGTCTGGTGTGGTGTGTTATCCAGTCACAGTATGGTGGTATTGGTCAGGTCTGGTATGGTGGTGTTATCCAGTCACAGTATGGTGGCATTGGTCAGGTCTGGTATGGTGGTGTTATCCAGTCACAGTATGGTGGTATTGGTCAGGTCTGGTGTGGTGTGTTATCCAGTCACAGTATGGTGGTATTGGTCAGGTCTGGTATGGTGGTGTTATCCAGTCACAGTATGGTGGCATTGGTCAGGTCTGGTATAGTGGTGTTATCCAGTCACAGTATGGTGGTATTGGTCAGGTCGGGCATTGGGGTGTTATCCAGTCACAGTATGGTGGTATTGGTCAGGTCTGGTATGATGGTGTTATCCAGTCACAGTATGGTGGCATTGGTCAGGTCTGGTGTGGCAGTGTTATCCAGTCACAGTATGGCGGTATTGGTCAGGTCTGGTGTGGTGTGTTATCCAGTCACAGTATGGCGGTATTGGTCAGGTCTGGTGTACTGGTGGTAAATGTAATACCCGGAGCTATTTCCTACCAATCTACCAATCCTGTGGTGAGAATTCTCTCAGACAATATGCAGACCGCTGTAATTATTGATTCAATGTGGAAATTTCTTTATGTTTTAAGCCGTTAAAAATCATGAAAAATGTGATTCAGACAATGTTTCTACATGTAGAGCAATGCATGTGGCTGAAACCAGGCTCACATTTCTTCTTCAGTAGTCATGTGCTGTTACCAGGATTATTGGGCATACGCCTATTGGTTATTGCAGAGTCTGGCATCTGCTGTATGTGGTGACGTACAGTAAATGTGGGAATGTGGCCTAAGTATGATCAGATATCAATAGGATGTTCAGAAACTAGAAAATCCTGATGCTATTTGGTGAGTGAAGATGGGGCGTCCTCAGGTTTAGTGCCTAGGGCAGCAGCACCCTATATACTGTATAGTATAGATACTATAATATAGCTATATATACACTGTACAGCCAGAGCACTGATTGTAGAGCAGAGTGGTGGTTGGTAATGCACACAATGAGAGACGGAAAAGAGCAGCATATCAGGAGAAGAAGGCAAGTTTGCTGTATGAGTGTATTTGCTAAAATATTTAATTTCAAGTATAAGTAATTTTAGCTTAGATGGGAATACTCCTTTAAGTAAACTGCACCCCATTTAGCCAAATTTGTGGTGGCCCTCCACAGCAGGACTACCTAAAAACTTCACTAGAAACACTAAAGCTGCATATATGTCTACTAATAACAACACAAAAGTGGTGAAAGTGTTCAAAAGCTTATTCAGATACCTACTGTGTTCTGCACAAAGACGTATGTAAAGTTTCATCGATGTTTGCCCTGTTTAATCACGCATATAACATCATGGTTACACCCCCCAGACACCATACATCTGGGTTCCCCTGGGTCAGTGACTTTCCACCTTTTGTAGACCAACATTGACAAAAGAGCCACATGTGACACCCTCATTAACTTTAGCCAAGGAACTACTACCCTCAGCTGCCCCGACTACTTCCCCAATCAATCTCTGGGTACCATAAACAGTCACGTCAACAGTCATGTTTTAATTGGTCAGGGTCTCATTCCCGCCCCCACCGGTTTCTAGATAAAGCTTGCGACAGCGTGCTTTACTGCACAGCTCAGCGTTTAATCCATCTTGTTGGCAGGGGTTGGTCTTATAATGGAGCTTGACTCCAGTAATTAGATGATTGAGTGCTAAGCTGGGGAGTGAAGCGTACTACTATGCACTTTTTCCAGCTACATCTAGAGATTGGACATATCAAAATGTTTATTTAAAGGGGTTGGCCACTTAATAGTAAAATTGTTCGTTGTACAGTATTAGTAAGTGTATTCACTGTATATACTGACAGCAGCTCCCTGTGTACCTCATAGAGCTAAAATCACACTCCCCTCCTCCAGGCTGTGCTGTCCTGCTCTGTGGTGAGTCTGTCCATGAGATGGCCGACATGGAGGAGCATGTGACCATGCCCCGTCCCCATTGTCCTCAATAGGCATATTCAGGCTCAGTGGTGGACACTAGAGGGCAGGGCATGGTCACATGCTCCTTCAAGTCGGCCATCTTATGGACAGACTCACCACAGAGCAGGACAGCACAGTCTGGAGGAGGAGAGTCTGATTTTAGCTCTATGAGGTACACAGGGAGCCGCTGTCAGTAAGTGCAGCAAATATAGTTACTAATACTGTACACTGAACTATTTTACTATAAAGTGACCAACCCCTTTAAATGATGGTAATTAGAGATGAGCGAACCGGGTTTGAGTCGATCTGAACCCAAACGTTTGGCATTTGATTAGCGGCGGCTGCAGAACTTGGATAAAGCTCTAAGGTTGTCTGGAAAACATGGATACAGCCAATGACTATATCCATGTTTTCCACATAGCCTTAGGGCTTTATCCAAGTTCAGCAGCCACCGCTAATCAAATGCCAAAAGTTCGGGTTCGGATTGAGTCGAGCATGCTCGAGGTTCGCTCATCTCTAGTGGTAATGCTTTAACTTGGAAAACCAATATACAGGGGATTGTCCTCCTGAGGAAACCCCTTCAAGACAGGGGTAGGGAACCTTGGCTCTCCAGCTGTTGCAAAACTCCAATCATGCCTGGACAGCCAAAGTTAAAGCTTTTTATGGTGCGTTTACACAGACAGATTTATCTGACAGATCTTTGAAGCCCAAACCAGGAACAGACTATAAACAGGGATCAGGTCATAAAGGAAAGACTGGGATCTATCCTCTTTTCAAATCCATTTCTGGCTTTGGCTTCCAAAATCTGTCAGATAAATCTCTGTGTGTAAACGCAGCATTAGTTTTTTGGGCACCAATCACTGATTTCAAATAGTTTACAGCATGATTAGCAATTATAATTTTAGGAGAATGATCATAGAAAAAAATGTTAACCATGTACATTAAGGCAATGTAGAATATTATATTATATTATACAAGCTGAATGCCTTGTGCTTTAACTGTTTATATATAAATGACACTGTTTCTGTACAGCACTAAAATAAAATATAATGAAAACTATGGTTACTATTTAACTAGGTGACATTTGTGTATCTCTGAAGTTTTTACTTTGTTCCGCTCAAATATAAGACCAGATCATTGATGAAATCTATCGTGAAGATGCTAATGTAATATCACAAAAGTATTTTTCAGCCATATAATATATTTACACATTGTCCACAGTATTGATTGCTCATATATTTGCAGTGATGTTTATATGCCGAGCCGTCAAGCCTAAATTAATTATCGTGCATGCTAAATTAAACTTCCTTTTCAAATGTCATTTTCTCCAGGAGACGATTCTATATAAATGAGAACACGTCTCCTTGTTATTTTCTTTTCTCAAAGACTCTTTTTCAACTATGGTCAACTATGTGACTACATAATGTGAGTGATTGGAATTATGCATATATATATAAAACACATGGGAAAATTGGATTGGACAAATTTACCATGTTTGAGAACAGGTGTTATAGCATTGGTAATCACCTTAAAGGGGTACTCCGGGGAAAAAATATTTTCTTTCAGATCAACTGGTTTCAGTGAGTTATATAGATTTGTAATTTACTTCTATTTAAAAATCTCAAGTCTTCCAGTACTTATCAACTGCTGTATGTCCTGCAGGAAGTGGTGTATTCTTTTCAGCCTGACAGTCCTCCCTGCTGCCACCTCTGTCTGACACAGGAATGGTCCAGAGCAGCAGCAAATCCACATAGAAAACTTCTCTTGCTTTGGACAGTTCCTGAGGAGGGAGCAGAGAGGACTGTGTCAGACTGGACGTAATACACCACTTCCTGCAGGACATACAGCAGCTGATAAGTATTGGAAAATTTGAAATTTTTAAATAGAAGTAAATTACAAATCTATATAACTTTCTGAAACCAATTGATTTGAAAGAATTTTTTTTTCCCACAGGAGTACCCCTTTAAAGGTATAAGCAAGCCCAGGTAGGTGGTAGCCATCTCAAAATACTATATATGGATGTCAGTTTGGAAGACCAAGCAAGCAGTTTAATGTTATTGAGGAAAATGTGGCATGCCACATGGGGAGCAGACATCAGGCTGGCCTGGGAAACAATCCATTGCATGCATTCACTGTCTGTAGATCCGCAAAATCTACAGATGTGTGAATACAGCCTTAGTTAAAGCAACGTTCAGGAGCAGGCTGGATCAAAACCAAAAGACAACTTGGAAAACAGCTGACACTGTTAGATAACTGTTAGGCCAAGGAGACACATGGTGCCATTCATATATCTGTATGTGTTTAAAGAATATATAAAAAAAAGCTTTTATTCTCCGGTAAAAAGAGTTAAAGAGGCCTTTTCAAGCTCCTGATCTGCTGCGGGCTGCAATGTCACCTCTCGCCTCCATTTTGCTTGATTGGCACCTGGAAGCTGAGTCCCAAGCAGGGTCAGGTATAGGAGGGGGAGTAAGGAGGTGTTAAGGCCCTATTCCACGGAATGATTATCGGCTCTTCTTATCTCAGTATATCCCATCATTTTTGAGAAATTCTAAAAGATATGTAAATGAGCTCCTTTGGTGCATTGGGGGTGTTCCTTCCGTCCCAGTGCACCAAAGGAGCTCATTTACATATTTACACTTGGAATTGATTTGCAATTGCATGCTTTAATGCTGAGTACACAGGATACAAAATATATGCAGCACCAGAACATAGATTATACTGTGTTGATACTCAGGCAAGGGAAAAAAAGGAACTAGCTGGGTTTATATAACAGGTTTCATAGGCAAGGTCAATTACTGTAGGTATCTCTAGTGTTATCTAGTGTCATCTTCACTTCTGGCTGTCATGCATTTGCCAATAAAATAATAATTCAAACCATTATGTCTAGGTCCAGTTATGTGATAGTTACAATTTTGTTATGGTTACCTCTGATACTGATATGTACTTGTAGGATTTTCTTTCTGCAACTGCTTAATGGTCATCCTGTTCTGCCATACTATAAGTCCTGTGGCTATCTGAGTACTGGGAGCCATTATTAGCTCCTACAGAAGGTACTACTAAAAGTGCTGCAATCCACTAACCAACTGTCAGGGGACTGAGAGGTACAAACACAACCAGACAGTGGGCCCTGTGTCTGAACCCACCCACTGTCCCTGCCTACTTGCCTCAGCCGGCCCTAGGCGGCCGGGGACAACCACAAAGACGTTCCCTACACTGAGTATGTGGCACACTAAACAAGACAGACAGACAAAACACACGGGCAACGCAGTACAGAATCGGTAATACAAAGGGGTAGTCACAGGTCAGGCAGGGGGTCAGAATAACGAGTCGAGCAGTCAGAAGAATTAGGACGGGGTACACAGGAATAGACACGGGGAAGCTGGGTCCACGGGATAACCTAATAGCCAGCGGTTTAAAGCTGTCTCTGACTTTAACTAATACTGGATCAGGAGCCCGGACCAGAAGCTGATTGGTCCGGCCTCCTGACTCCAGCCAAGGAACAGCTGCGGCACTGCAGGCTGAGTGGCAGAGCGATCTGTCACTCAGCCTGATAAGAAGCCGCTCAGCTGTGTGCCGGCCGGCCGACAGAGAGTCACGTGAGACCGTGGCGTCCCCGGTTGTCAGGGACACCGTCGGGTCTTCATGACGTCACTCGGCTCCGGCGGGTGGAGCGACGGCGCACTCCCGAGCCGGCCTCCAGAGCAGAGCTGAAAGAAGACGCCACTGGAACCCGGCGAGGTAAGTTCCTGACACCAACATCCATACAAGCAAGAGAATTTGGCACTGGAGGTGCTGGAGTTTGATGAGTATTGTTTGATGAGTAACATATCAGCATTGTATTAGTATTTTTAATAGCTGGACAAATCCTTCAACCAGTACCATATTGATATAATAAAAACAAGAAGTATGTTCATTTAAGGGCCATGTGCAGAATGCCATGCTGTGCCGCCTAACCAAAAATATTTTTCCTGTTCCTAGGTCGGCTACTTTGTGCCCTTTCAGAAACCAGTTTTAACCTATTCTGATGGTTAGACTTTTGGTTAAATTTTTTTTTTTCTTTTCAGGGAGAAGGCTCAAGCAGAACTTTTGCAAATAAGTCTATAGCTATAGCCCTGGCTTTCATCTATACAGAGCTATGTTCTACAAGAAGGTTTCATTTCATGAAAGTAATGAAATCATTTGTGTCCTTTTAAAGTACAGCTTTGGAATTCAGTTATTATGAAGACATTTCACGCACCTTTTGAACTTCTGCTATTCTTACAGGAAAATATAACCTAATGAAACGGTGGTGATAATTGGATTATATGTGACCTTGTTATGGAGAATACAATGGTCCTTTTCATGACAATGTAAGAAGCAGTTTGTCCTTAATATCCTGTGAAGAACCACTTTAAATACAGAAACAGAAAATGTAAAAAATGTTGCCCAAAAATGTACTGAGTGGTTATTATTTGGCCTTATAGAACATTTCACCTCATAACAGCTTGAAAATACAATGTAGTGGCGCCTTTGTTTAATGATTGTTATTTTTCACTCAGAGGATTTTTTTTATTGTTATTATCTTTGAATGACCTTACGACGAGTTTTTTTCTACCACTACAATATACATATTATATCCCACAGTGCTATAGGATCTGTGATGTATGAAGGTGTTTGAGGAGACCACAAATAAGGACAGTAATACTAGAAATAGAAAGAACAGAAGAGTTTTCCTGGTTCCCCTGGACTCCTGACCTTGAGTTTTGTCCATTGCCACCATCCTTCTCCTGTTGTGATGTCTCAGTTGGGTCTGTTCAAAGACCATTGCATGCTAAACATCTGATTCTTCCTCCAATCCTCCTTTGCCATATGCTATTTAGGCAGCCTGCTCTTTGCTGGAGCAAAAACATTGCTAGGTTCCTGTTTATTTATTAGGTTCATATTTCTACAATCTGTCCATTGTATTGATTGAACTTTACTTACCCTTTCTTTATTTACTTTTCTGCTACTGTACATTTCATTAGCTGTTGATAAGGGATTTTTTTTCTGGGTTTAGGAACCAGTGATGAGTCTATTAACTCGTATAAATCAGGTTAAAAATTTTACTAAATTTTCAGATTTGCTTAAATCTAAAGTTTTTGAGATTTGGTTTTGATTCTGGTTAAAAAAAAGATAACAGTTAGATACCAACCCTTAGTGTATCCCTATGTCAAATCAGAAGCTGCCATATCATCTTGAAGGTAGGCCTTGTGTCAGTAGTTTAGCAGTGTGTTGGAGCGCTTTTGGCCTTCAGAACTGTAGCATTTTTTTTATTGCATAGATTCAATTAGATGGCATCTTATAGTATAAGGGATAAATTCAGTCAGCTACAATGCTTAGATAAAGCTTATAGTTCCAATATCTAGCCACAGATTTTAGAGAATCAAAGTTGTGTGTTATGCCCATGCAGTGGCGTAGCTACCAGGGTCGCAGCGGTCGCCGCTGCGACCCGGCCCACTACGAGGGGGGGGCCCGCGAGGGCTCCCCCTTGCCAATGCACTGCTCACCCCTTAAATTACTCTTGTGACCGCAAGCATTGATTTGCTTGCGGTCACAAGAGCGTGCTCGTCAGGGCCCCCGGCTGATGCGCGGCTGCCGGGGGTGTCCCGTCCTATCCCCGGCAGCGCGGCGCATCAGTGAGCTGCCTGGGGCCCTGACTTCCGGCACAGGAAGCGCACGTCAGAGATGCTTCCTGTGTCAGAAGTCCCAGCCCGGCGTACAGGGAGCTCACTGATGCGCCGCGCTGCCGGGGATAGGACGGGACACCCCCGGCAGCCGCGCATCAGCCAGGGACAGCACTTGAAGAAGAAGAGGATCGCCGGGGGAGCGGGTTGTCAGGTAAGTTTGTGTGTTTGTTTTTTTTTAAATACTGCTTAGCATAGAGGAGAGGGGGGGGCATCTATAATGGGGGAAAGAGAACAGGGGGGCATCTATAATGGGGGGAAGAGAAGGGGAGGCATCTATAATGGGGGAGAGGGGGCATCTATAATGGGGGGAGAGGGGGGGCATCTATAATGGGGGAGAGGGGGGGCATCTATAATGGGGGAGAGGGGGGCATCTATAATGGGGGAGAGGGGGGCATCTATAAGGGGGGAAAGAGAACAGGGGGCATCTATAATGGGGGAGAGGGGGCATCTATAAAGGGGGAAGAGAAGAGGGGCCATCTTCAAGGGGGGGAGAGGGGGCCATCTATAATGGGGGGAGAGGGTGGCATCTATAAGGGGGGGAGAAGAGGGGCCATCTTCAAGGGGGGGGAGAGGGGGCCATCTATAATGGGGGGAGAGGGGGGCCATCTATAATGGGGGGAGAGGGGGGGCATCTATAATGGGGGGAGAGGGGGGGCATCTATAATGGGGGGGAGAGGAGGGCATCTATAATGGGGGGAGAGGAGGGCATCTATAAGGGGGGAAGAGAAGAGGGGGCATCTATAATGGGGGAGAGGGGGGCATTTATAAGGGGGGAGAAGAGGGGCCATCTTCAAGGGGGGGGGGGGCAGGGGGCCATCTATAAGGGGAGGGGGTATCTATAAGGGGGGGAGAAGAGGGGGCCATCTTCAAGGGGGGGGGGAGTGGGGGCCATCTATATATACTATACCTACTAAATGAGGGTGTAAAGGGGACAGTACAGATGTGCAGTGTGTATAGAGATGAGGATGGTGTCAGTGTGAGGAGACTAATATGTCTGTCTGGCAGATTCTGTGGATTCGTGGCTCGGAGAAATTCTCATAACGGCACAGGGCAGATGGAGAAGAAGATGAAAAGGAAAGAACTCCGAGAGAGAAGACGTCCCCTGTGAGTCACCTGATATAACTGCAATGTAATGTATATGGTGTATACAACCTGTGTGGAGCTGCTTCCACCTCTATATGACTGTATGAGGTGATAGTGATCTGTGTACAGTGGATCTTATTCAGTAGCAGCAGTGGTGTTAGTCAGTATGTGGTGGTAATATTTGTTACTTGTTATCTGGTTCTGTGTTTTATTGGTCTCAGTATACTGGTTCTGGTCAGTAACAATATGGTGGTGATGGTTGTGGTGTGGCGTTAATATTTGCCCCTTGTATACTTGTATTATTGGCAATATTGGTCTCAGTATACAGTAAAAGTATGGCGGTAATATATATGGTGATAATATTTTCACTTCCTATATGCTGGTGTTATTGGTAATATCTGTCTTGGAGTGTGTATATATATATATATATATATATATATATATATATATATATTTACTTACATACACACACATACACCTACCAGTAGCATCACTTGGTCGTGAAAGGGGGGGGGGGCCCAAGTTGACCTCTCGCACCAGGGCCCAGGAGACATTAGCTACGCCCCTGTGCCCATGCCTGTTTTCACCCCTGATGTGGTCCTCGGCTCGTGGTATATGGCAGAGACTGCACTCTTAGCTATAATTTTGAATTTGTATTCTATGTTTTATTTGCACTTCTCTGAACACTGTTTGAACACAGCTCTACTCCTCCTGCTCTGCTGATTGAATTCTTACCACGCCCATCTCTTCCCTGTTGGTTCCCTCTGGCCACTTAACACTTAGCTTCTCTTTTGCTTTTGCTCATTGGCATCTGGTCTTCCTACTCTCCCTGTGCTGTATCTGTTTCTGTGTGGTCAGATAACGTTCTTGATCGGGTCCATGACCTCCTATAAAGTGTATCAGTGCCCTGATATCCACACTGGCTATTGGATGTATTTCTAAGTGTGCAAGCATCTTTCTCTCTCTTCCTTGTATTGTTACCTGGCTTATCCTGACTTCTGCTCTTCTTCTTCTATTCTCTTAGTCTGTTTTTGTACTTTGCTGCCCATCCCCGAACTGTTGACAACACCTTATATGTAAGTTTGTCTCGTCCTTGTTCTGTGTTATCACTTACCACAAGTAGGAACCATCTCTGTCATTGTTGGCAGTCCCCTAGGACTGTTGAGACAAGTAGGCAGGGTCAGCAAGTAGTATGAGATTAGGACTTACTGTCTGTGTCCTTTTCTGCCCCTTCTCTGGCTCTATCCTACCTACGGTCCTCTCAGTGTGTCATTCCTTACACCATTATACCACTTGCACCAACCTAAACTGGAAGGATTCATTACACTGGACAACTAAGATTTTTTTGCTTCCTGAAAACCTTTGGGTGTATCTTATATTATTTGAGCTTCTGATCATGATTTCACCTTGACATTTTCCTACTTTTTTCACGTACTGTTTTTCTGAAATCTTTTGTTTAAGGTATATATATATATATATATATATATATATATATATATATTTTTTTTTTATTTTTTTTTTATATATTGTTTGTCCATGTATTGTTCATAATAGGCATGAGTTCCTTGTATTTAATTGGCTTTGCTAAACTTTATTGCAATTGCTACAGACTAGGCACCTAGACATGTCTGGTCACTGCCTGCAGAGGCTATAAAATTTTCTTAGATTCTGTAAGCTATTTCAAATTTAAGCAATTATAAACTACTACAGTATAATCTAATATAGCTAATAAGTCTCAGTGTCAGAACAGTTGCTAAACCTTACGTTACATTTGTGAAGTTTACATACTTAAAGTGTCACTGTCGTGAATTTTTTTTTTTTTTTTGCAGAAATCAATAGTACAGGCGATTTTAAGAAACTTTAGCTGTCCTCCTGTCTTCATTGTTCTCCTATGGAGAGAGCTAAATAAAAAAACAAAACAGGACAACAAAGAGTGAATTAAAAGCTACAACACAGGCTCTCTCCTTTGACAGTCACCACTGAGCTATCTGACCTCTGAATAGCTCCCCCCCCCTCCCCCCCATCATTGCAGGATATTTGCAAGATTTTGCATGGGAACTATTAAGCACCAAACTACATTGAATTGGTTGACAACCTTCTTGAAGCTAACACTACAGCCGCACTACATTTTTGCTGTCCGTTTAATAAAAACAAACAAACAAGAAAAACCCGGATGCAGTGTTATGCCATCCTGCAACATCATTTAGCATTTCATCTGGCAGTCTGCTGTTATAGCCCATCCGTGCTAAAGAATAAGGAGTTTTGCAGCTGTGATGTTGGAAGCAAAAAACGTGGGACAAACTGTGATCTGTGTTCTTTGTATGCCAGGGTCAGTACCTGCAAAAGGCGGTCAATGAAAAGAGAACCAATGAATTGGCAACTGGGTTGGGCGTGTCCAAGGCTGATTGATGCAACACAGGGTATTTACACTAAGGGCAATATGATCAGTATGTCTTTGTAGTGTGAGGGTATCGGTATTTCCCTGCCCTTGACAATACCGACTGGTAATACTACAATTCTTGCTTAGGATAGCAACCATTCCTTGGGAAGTTGCAAACTCTAGACCCATGATGCATGATTGTCATTGGTCCAGCTTAATTTCCCTCTTGAAGACTCCTTAAACTATGGGCTGATTTCCCAGATTGGATCTAAACTACTCATGTCACTAATACAACACAACAACAATACCAACCACTGGGCTTTTTCACTGCAAAAACCTGGGTTTTGTATACAAGGACTGGAATTAACACAGTAAAAGAGTCCCTGAATTGTTATTAAAACAATATACCACCTTTGGATTATAATGGCACCAAACATCAAAAATCTACTTTTTCATCTGTTTCTGTTCTATGCAAAGTATCATATATCATATTTTGCGATTTTAATGCTGAAATGTAGAGGAAAGAATACATCAATAATATCTGCTTTTTTCTCCAAAGAAGTCGCTTACTGACAGAAGACTTATAATGAAACAATATCAATATGTGTCTTCTGGAGAAATTACAAAGACCTCAGGGGAAGAGATTCAATGATCTTCCATCAATCTTTTTATCAGGTAGAATATTCTACTTGAGAATGTGGAAACTTATATATGCATAACGCTTTTCTAAATCCCATTCATATCATGTTATGGCCTTCCTATGGAGGTATATGTTGGGAGAGTGGACTCCTGTCTGAAAAACTCCCACCATATAGGCATCTTTGACGGAAGACTGCAGTGTATCCCACTATAAAGGCATATAGTGGGATACATGACCAGCTCCCAAAAGGAAGCCCTAAAGAAGCTCTGATGATGTAACAGTCTAGTTATGAATAATTACAATATTTGGACAGTCTTTATATAGTAAATGTCAATATTAGGGCAGTTACATGATCAGAGCTCCCTCAGGGAAGCCAGTCTTCCTCTGCTCTATTCGAGCACCCTTCAGAGTGGTGGTATTACTGACAGCCACTTAGTATACATTTTGATATGTCATGTACCAGTGGCTTATAAAAATCAAACTGGGACAGCACTGGAAAAAATGGAAAAAAATGATAAGAATATTTAGATGGAGTGCACGTCTCACCGCACAGGACCCTTCCGTTCGGCTTCAATCCAATAGTAAACGTAGGAGACAGCACTTCTTGTGAAAAAACGTGATTTTTTATTCACATCAGACGCGACGTTTCGGCTGGTACTTCAGCTCACGCTTGAGAAAGGCTGAAGTACCAGCCGAAACGTCGCGTCTGATGTGAATAAAAAAATCACGTTTTTTCACAAGAAGTGCTGTCTCCTACGTTTACTAATGTACCAGTGGCTGTCTGCATTACCAGCTCTCTGAAATGAGCATAGGAGGAATAAATAAATCAGATCCCTGTATCTCTACCTTGGCAATCTTCAATGAGCAGGCCCGGACTGTCCATAGGGCAACTCTGGCATTTGCCAGAGGGGCCGACCCCCTCTGGGCTGGTCCCAACCCCCTACATGCACGACCGGCTACTTTCTCCCCCGGACGGGCATATAGGGGGTCGGAGGAGGTTGATGGGTTGGCCGGGTTGCAGCTTTGGAGGCGGGTGAGCTTCCGACGCATCCTGTATTACACAGGCCGGAAGCTCACAGCTGCAGCCCTGCGGTGCCCGAACTTGTCTCCTGCTCGGCAGCGACGGTGACGTCACATGTGCCGGCCGAGCAGGAGAGAAGTTCCGGGACCGCGGGGCTGCAGCTGTGAGCTTCCGGCCTGTGTGATACAGGCTGTGTCGGAAGCTCACCCGGCCCCGAAGCAGAAGGAGAAGCCTGGTCCTCTGCTGCTTCCCCTGCCCCCCGACTGCTCCCCCGCCCCCCAGATTCTCTCCCTGCTGCATCCCCTTCCCCTCTCCGACTGCTCCCCCTACCCCCTAGATTCTCCTCTGCTCCCCCTACCCCCCAGATTCTCCTCTGCTCCCCCTGCCCCCCAGATTCTGTCACCCCAGCTGCCCCCCTGCTGCTCCCCCTCCCCCCAGCTTCTCCTCTGCTCCCCCTGCCCCCCAGCTTTTCCTCTGCTCCCCCTGCCCCCCAGATTCTGTCACCCCAGCTGCCCCCCCGATTCTCCTCTGCTCCCCCTGCCCCCTAGATTCTGTCACCCCAGTTCCCCCGTGCCACCACAGCTGCCCCCCTGCTGCTCCCCCTGCCCCTGCTTCCACTGCCTCCCCATCTTCTCCCCCTGTCACCCCATCTGCTCCCTCTGCCCCCATCTGCTCCCTCTGCCCCACAGCTGCTCCCCCTGCCCCCACAGCTGCTCCTTCTACTCCCCAAGCTTCTCCCCCTGCCCCCCCAGCTTCTTCCCCTACCACCTGCAGCTGCTCCCCCTGCCTCCCCAGATTCTCCCCGACCCCTGCCACCACTAGCTGCTCCCCCTCCCCCTATCACCCCAGTTTCTCCCCCTCCTCGTCACCCCAGCTTCTCCCCCTGCCACCCCCAGCTTTCCTCCCTTCCCCAGTCACCCCCAGCTGCCCCTCTGCAGATAAGTTGTGGTCGGAGAAGTCTTCATGATGCTGCGTCAGATGGAGAAGAAATCAAAAAGTGAGCTACGGCATTTCAAGAAGACGTCACCTGTGAGTCATAAGTAACTGCACTGTAATCACTTCTATAGTGTGCAGAGCCTGTGTATCATTGGGGTCTAAATGCGTCAGTGTATTGTTTGAGTAGTGTACTGACACAGCCCCGCGGTCACTACAGTACACTAGCACAAACTTTTAAACTAGGACCCAACTACAACAGATGCAGGCACTACTGCTCCCAGCATATCCTGAGGGCTGCAGACTGTCAGTACATGCTGGGAGTTGTAGTGCCTGCAACTGTAGTTGGGTCCTAGGTGCATTATACACTGGAGGCATTGTGGCATATAAGAATACATAGATCTGTGGGGGCTCAGTGCAGGGACGTGACCCCAGAACATCACTAATAGGGGATAGGGGTAGATGTTTTTGTTCTGTCCCCTATTAGTGATGTTCTGGGGTCACTTCCCTGCACTGAGCCCCAACAGATCTCTGTATTCTTATATGCCACAAAGCATCCAGTGTATACGACTCAACTACAACAGCTGCAGGCACTACAACTCCCAGCATTTACTGACAGTCTGCAGCCCTCAGGATATGCTGGGAGTTGTAGCACAGTGTGGACAGATGTGTTGCTGGACCTTCAGGGCTGATAGTTGTCACCCACAGATTGCAGCCACCAGGAGACTCTGCACACAGTGATTTATTATAGGGTTGTCCTTTCAGAGACTACAACTCCCAGCATACCCTGAGAGCTGTATAAATGGAGGGATTTGTCACAGATACAGATGAATCCAGGAAAGGACGGGGTCAGCCTGTCCTGTTGCGCTGGTTATATATTGGTGGGCCCCAAGGATCATTTCCTCTGGTGGGCCTCAGGTACCCCAGTCCGACACGGGACAGAACTGTTCCCAAACTAAGACGTCTCTGGCCTTCTTCCTTCCTCCATCATGCCTGTTTGATGAGAAAAGCGGGCATCAAGCAGAGCGCCCCCCCCTGTGCTGACAGCTGTCAGTGCAGGGGACGCCGCTCAGTAGTACTGGGTGCTGGGGTGCCGGCCTGCCAGCTGTGCCGGGGATACACCATGCATGTAAGCTGCCAGTGGCAGGGTATATACCATGCGTGTAACCTGCCAGCTGTGCCAGAGTATATACCATGGGGGGGAGGCAGAAACAGTTTATGAGGAGCAGTCAGTACATGCAATAGGTAGGAAATGTTGAAAAAATATAAAGAAAATAATCATATTAATAAAGTGAAGCGGGGAAGCCGGGGCCTTAGAAATGAAAAATAACATAAAATATGAAGTTGTGAACTACACCTCCCAGCATGCCCTGACAGCTATAGACCTTCAGGAACTGCTGGGAGTTGTTGTTCTCCCTACAAAAAAAAAAATAATCTATTTTGTAAGGAGAACTATAACTCCCAGCAGTTCCTGAAGGTCTATAGCTGTCTGGGCATGCTGGGAGTTGTAGTTCACAATCTATGGGGTTGGGTATTACATAATTCTGGGGTATTCATTTTACATTAATAAAAAAAAAATGTAGGAAGAACTACAACTCCCATCAGTTCCTGAAGGTCTATAGCTGTCAGGGCATACTGGTAGTTGTATTTTACAATATATAAGGGTTGGGTATTAGATTTTTTACTCATGTAAAATGAATACCCCAGAACTATGTAAAAACCCAACCCCATAGATTGGGAACTATAACTCCCATCATTCCCTGATAGCTATAGACCTTCAGGAACTGCTTAGAATTGTAGGTCCGGTTCCAACAAGAATATATGGTATATGGGGATCTTCAGTAGTGTCTGTGCTGCAGTGACATTTTATCATGACATTTTCCCCGTACGGCGAGTGGGCCTGTGTGCTTTGAAATGCCAGGGCCGATTTTCAGTCCCAGTCCGGCCCTGTCAATGAGTGACATTACGTACTGTATTGTCCATGCTTCATATACATAAATGGAAACAATGAGAGATTACATATAGGATATAGATTGCATTGCACCGTAGTGACAGTCCTATTTACAATTCTTGGAGCTCCTGGGCCCCAAAAACTATACTATACTGCTGCTTTCTTATAGGACAGAGGACCTTTTGGGCCCAGGGCCTGGATGAGACTGCTTCACCTGCATTCTCTATAGCTATGCCCCTACATCCCATACTTTTGCATCAACAGTGCCCCAAAAAGTTCTACCGTGCAGGCTGGTTATTGTCCCTGATCAGCGCACACAACAGTGACATATATATATATATATATATATATATATATAAGTATCCACAATTTAACAGACAGTGTAAGCCTTCCATATTGTGTCTGCTGGTATCAATCATAGGGGCCACATTTACCAGAAATGTTTAAAAGTAAAACTGTCCATACAAAACATCCGAGCTTAGCTTAAGTTTCATAGAGAAAAGAATCTTAGAATTATTTATGCTGCCATTGTTATTTCCCCTGGAAATGTTTGACTACAGGTTCTCTTACATAGGCTAGGTTCACACACCGTCTTTTTTTGGCCAACCCACGGATGTCTTTTTGGACGCCCATCATTTTAAGGCCAAATACCATCCGACATTTTTCAAACAGGGGCGTTATTTGGCCTTAAAATGGTGGACGTCCAAGAAGACAATGGGGGGCATTTATTAAGTCCGGTGTTTTTTACCACGGACTTAAAAATGCCCCCGCAGCTCCGGCGCTACGGAGATTTATGTAGAGGCAGACTGCCTCTACATAAATCCCGTGCACGCCGGTGCGCACTGCCGAAAACCTACGCCAGCTGAGGACTGGAGTAGGTTTTCGGCGTATATTTGGGCGGAACGGATGGTAAATCACGCGGACTCTGAGTCCGCGCCCTCCGTTCCGCCCACTACACGCCCCCTTTCCGCCCCCCTGGCGTACTCGGCGGAAAGTGCCAATTTGCAAATATTTTATTCGCAGATCGGCCATTTGCGTATAAAAAAATACGCAAATCGGCACTTTCCGCCGAAAATCATCCGTTCGCAGGATGATACATGTGGCCCATTGTATATTGTAAAGAAATCTTAGGCTCCTCCAGATATTCCATCATCTGTCTGCAAAAAGTGATACTCAGGTGCAAACGAAAATTACAAGGAACTAGCACCTTCTTCACACTTGTGCACATGACATTGAATCTGATATATATCTGTTTATATATCACAACTATAACATAAATGCGATTGGATAAAACCTAAAGTATAAATTAGCACTTTATTATCTTGATCTTACAGAGGAAAATTAAAATGAATTGAATTAGTTTCATACTGGATATTTTAGTCTAATTAGCTATTATCTATTTACATTGTGTTCTTAAACGTTAGACCTTGTTGGGTAGGCAGCTCCCTTTGGGGGCCCCTGTTTCTGAATCTGCTTTAAGGGGTTGTCCACGATAAAATGATATTTAGCTATGCTGCTGGGGACATGTCAGTGATATATACTTACCTGTCCCAGGCCGCCCATTCTCTAACGCTGTCAGCAATTCCAAAACATCCTATGATGTACAGTTCCCTCCGGAAATGGAAGCTCAGCATAGACAGTACAGACTAAATGCTCTAAAGTCAATTTGAAAAATTTACAACAATCATTTTGTTTTTTTTTAAGGACACGTGGAATATAAAGCTTTGAAATAACTCCAAAGCTGCTAAAACAGTTATCTGGATTATTTTTGTCCCATTTTCCCCTTACCTATTGTGTCCCCCTATAAGGTCGTAACACACCTTCAGGCTATGTTCACATTCTGTAAAAACAACGGCCGCTGTCTTAGATGTTCACCCGGCCAATACTGCAGTATTGGCCGGATGAACATCATTTTACTTTATTTGGAATTCGGGCACATTCAGGTGTGCTGGCAATCCAATTGACCATTGATCACAGTGTCACGTACAGCCAGGAGCCGTACTTTACACTGTGAGCACTGACTATTTTTTACTGCTGCTGTTCACCGAAAATAGAAAATAGATCTGTTGATTATTTTCTGTGGCCACAGTGAACAACGGCCGTAGCGTAAACAGTATGGGAGGCATTTATTAAGTCCGGCGTTTTTTACGCCGGACTTAAAAATGCCCCCGCAGCTCCGGCGGTACGGGGATTTATGTAGAGGCGGACTGCCTGTACATAAATCCTGTGCGCGCCGGTGCGCACCGCCGAAAACCTATGCCAGCTGAGGACTGGAGTAGGTTTTCGGCGTATATTTGGGCGGAACGGATGATAAATCGCGCGGACTCTGAGTCCGTGCCCTCCGTTCCGCCCACTTCCCGCCTACTTTCCGCCCCCTGGCGTACTCGGCGGAAAGTGCCGATTTGCGAATATTTTATTCGCAAATCGGCCATTTGCGTATAAAATACGCAAATCGGCACTTTCCGCCAAAAATCATCCATTCGCCGGATGATACATGTGGCCCTATGTATATACTACGGCTTTTGTCCCATTAACTTCAATCCAATTGAACACTGTTAGTAAACAACGGCCGTTGTTCCAACCTTCAACAACGGCCTTTGTTTGCCAAAAAAATACAGTGTGTGAACTTGGCCTTAAAGGACATTTCCTCTGTAAATCAGGATGACATAGTAGCCCTAATTATAGTGCAATAACCTTGTGGAGGTGGCACAGGTGTTGTAGTAAGGACCAGCTGGTAGGTGTAGTCCTATATATTGTTGGACGCCTTGTTCACTGTGGTTATAGTGGCTTTCTGGTCCAGGATACCACCCTTGGCATCACTACAAAGTGCAAGGAAGACGGACTCTAATGACAGTGTGCACACATAAAAACACTTATGGGGGTACATGTAGTTGTCACATGGATAAATCCAGAGCTAGAATACACTGTGGAGATATATTCTCATAAACAAACTGTATGAGAGGAATTCACCCAGTCAATTTTGAGGTATTTGTAGAGCATTGTTATGGCTGCCTGTGTAGCTTTAGCTGTCAGCCAGTTCCTGTGTCATACTGTGCAGTACGATAACAGCGCTAGATAGCCGACTCCTTTACATTACTCGCATTGTTATTGGCCTGACTTTCCAGTGAATGTAAATTATTAAGCTAATTCTTGGAAATTTGGGCCGATTCACCTAGTAATTCAATAACCAGTAAAATTCTGTTAAATTATTAATCGTTGTGTCTGTGTGTGACCTCTGGACTGTGAGTGCAATGCAATAAACGTCTTCTAAGGTATTCTAAAGATTTTTAGGGCAGCATTCGTCTTGGTTTAGTTTGGCAAATTTGCACTGCTCATATGTAGCAGAACTGGAGTTATCATTTAGCTGCAAAACAAGATGTTTATGAAGTCTTAAAGGGGTTACACTGCCTTAAAAAGTGGATGGCTTATTCTTAGGAAACAGTTTAGAGTGTATCTAAAGAGAAACCATTGGCCTGGCAGTGAATGGTATGATTCAGAACATGGAATTAGATTCAGCACATCAAGTGCAAAATCTAGTTTTATGTCAGATCCAATAAGAACATGTTATATAGACAGTCAGACAGGCAATGTATTTTGTATCAGAAATAAAACAGGACTTTGCTTGTGTGAGCACCACAGCCTCATCATTGTTTATGTTGTTGAAGGAGTTATTCAGTATTTTCAAAGTTTTTATATATTGCAGCATTTTTGGTAAACATGATAAACATTGTATGCTTACCTCTTCACATTCCCCCGGTGTCCCGATGAAGCCTCTACGGTTTCCTCCACTGACTACAGCTCTGGTATTTCCGAGACAAACTTATCTTGGGAGTGACAGTCAATCATTGGCTGAGGTGCTGTCCTGTGTCAGCCAGTGATTGGCTGAGTGGGCTGTCACTCCTGAGACACGTTATTCTTGGAAGTAGTGGAGCTGCAGTCAGCAGGAGAAACCGGAGAGGCTGCATCGGGACACCGGGGGAGCTTGTAGAGGTAAGCATAACATGTTAATTATGTTTTCTAATAGGGTAGCATTATATAAAAAAAATGTAACCCCTTTAAGTGTGCATAACTACATCCCCATACTATTAGTAGCCCCAGTTAAGAGGCTGCAAGGTACTGCAATGTTGCACTGATCACTTGAATGGGAAAAAGGCTCAGTACCATACAATGCTACTACTAAAGGATAACAGGTACAAGTGCTTGTAAACATTGAGGAGGCTTGCATTAGCCTCCATTCAAACAGCTGATTGGTGGCAGTGCCGTGAATAAGACCTGTGCCAATCTAATATTGATAGGACTGGCAGGCTCACCATAATGGTGTTTATACTAAGCAATATGTTGTAAAGCCACCGCTAAAGTGCATTATTTAGTTATTTAAAGAGTAGCCATCACGTCATCAAATATTTGACAAATCATACTGACATACAGAACTTTTGATCAGGGAGGATAGGTCGCTAAAATGAAGGCATAGACGTGCTGTGTCAAACAAGGGGTATACAGACTTTATAGACTTTCTATGAGCATGTACACAGCATGCTTCAAGGAGAGTCAATTAGAGCTGATCATAAATGAAGCGGTATATCATATATCAAGTGCCTTTATCTCTCTATCCCTTCTATTAGGCGTTCGCGAGAGTGACCCCTCCACTAGTCAAAACTTCTTCGGGCGCCATCAATATTGACTTGGGTGCCCTTAAAACCAGTAATACAATGTATAGAACAAAAGGTCTTTTTACTTGGTGGGTGAAGATTTTGAGTTAGGATTAGGCTTTACCTATTTGCTATCCTTGCACAAACAGCTATGATAGCAGTAGATACGTGAAGTCATTGGACTTTGAGATCATAGAAACATCTCTCCTCGGGTTACAATCATACTTGAACACTGATTCAGTCATGTAGAAATAAGTTGCAGCTGGAGATAAGAATAATGTCATTCATTATATAAAGACAAAGAGAATTAGTTTCAAATTGTACATTCTGATAAAAAAAAAGCAGCATGTGTTTTTCTTTTCAATGTTTACGTGAGAAGATACATGGCAGAAAAAATAACGTTAATGTATCTATATTTCTTTGTATTTTTACTGATTTCTCTCATTTTGTTAGACTCCAGCGCTTCAAATCATCTAGTTTACAGATGAAATGCTTCGGATTATTTTGACAAGAACTGGTATACTGTATGTGGCATTTATATTCAATGCTTCTAAAATTAGGTGGCTGGTCTCACAGGGGCGTTCTACGTCTTTTGATGTAATATGATGTAGTTGGGTGGGTATTTTTGAGTCATCATGTGGTAGATAGGAGCTGGTGCTTTAACTCCTTGCTCAGGACAGCAGATTTCCCATTCCACACAGTATCAATAAGGCATACTTGGCCTTGTTTTTCCCAGTAAGGGTATGTTCACACTGAGTAAAAGTGGCAGAATTCCTCAGCTGGGCCCCCGTGGAATACCGTTCACACCACCGCTTTCCACGCAAAGAATTGACATGTCAATTATTTGAGTGGAGAGCGGAGTGCGCTGCATCCCATTGACACACTGAGGAGGGTAGGATTCCGCGGCGGTGGCTCCACTGCGGAATTCTGCCACTTTTACTCAGTGTGAACATACCCTAATAGCTGGTTGTCACTTTTTTTCCCCCCAATGGAAGTAGGTCTCCTAAACTATTACCCTAAAAATGAGGGGTGCCTCTGGGTGCACAGGACAAGTTGTGCCTGTACTCCACTACTGTTTGCCAACTGGGTCCTTACGGACAGGACCAGCTATTGAACAGTTAGGGAAATTTCCTTACAATTGTACATCGCCATAAAGTTAAAAGGTTATCCAGAATTAGAAACAACAGAGCTACTTTCTCGCAAACAAAACATCACCACCCTTGTCTTCAGGACGTGTGTGGTATTACAATTCAGTTCCATTTACTTCAATGTAAATGAGCTGCTCTGCCTTATTGAACACAAACAGCATTCTATTAAAACATCATCAAAGGTTACCCCATTCAACTCCATATAGACCGCTGCAGTACTGCAGATCCTTGTGGGATATGAGAGGCTGTATACCACATTGATATAGTGGAATCTCCTTCCATAAAGACTTTACTTCAGTTGCAGCACTGTCTGGTTTAGTAGCATAACTATTTACCTGTGTAGTTCACCCAACGTCAAAAAAAAAAAAAAAAAGGCATCTGCTTTTTCTATTTAAAAAGACATCCGATGCAGAAAGATGTATAAAATAACGGACGTTGTCTACGCAGATGGCAAAATAATGATCATGTCAATTCTTTTCGGCCGTCTTTTGCAAACAGCGGGCGTTATTTTGTTGTTCACACACAGTTTTTTCACAGTGATTTCTCTGTTTTTACTATTTAATTCAATGGACTTTTCAATTAGAGACAAAGCTAAAGTCCAATTAGTAACCCCAAACTAAAATAATGTGCCAATAAGCCAGACCGCTAAATGACGGCCGTTATTTTAGACTCAAAATAATGGACAACGTTTTAAACGGAGCTAAAAAAAAAGTTTGTGTGAACATAGCCTAATGCTGTATATAAGTTCTGCTTTTTTAACTATGGTTTCTCTAAAAAAAACTACAGTGTCTCGCAAAAAAACATAATTGTCAGTAACAAAGGAGCCTGCCGGAATTTTGTGCTCCTGTGGTTTGGGCAGCATGACAGATTTCAGTGGGCAGTGCTCTTTTTCCCATTGGAGGAGCAAAGTATCTACATGGTTCTCTTCTCTTTTTTTGCAAGACCCTGGCAGGGTTATGACCCAACTTATCAATGTTCAAAACTGAAATATTGTTTGAGAGGCGAGCACAATTCTCGATGCCAACTCCGAATACCCAGGAGCGCTTGATATGGTGAGGTTACTAGCTGCCCTCTCACTTATTTGTAAAACAATTCAATTTTCATCTCCATTTTTTTTTCGCTGTAAACTAATTTTAACACATAAGGACAGCTGTAGACAGCTAATTACTCCAGTACGGTTTCACTGTTTTCGTGAACTGCTCTGTGGGATGTCAGAATATTTAATTTCAGGATGTTAAAAAGATTCCAAAATGTCACAATAATTATATCACAGCAGGCAATTAAAACACTGGAAAATGCCAACTGACTGAGTGTGTTCCTTGTTATTTGAGGGGCTAATGAGTGACTGACACACAAAAAGGAACACAAGTCATGCATGGCATGGGTATACAATTTGGTGGACACAAAACACATGGCTTTCGACCAGGTTTTTCAGTGTATAAATATAAACTACAACATGTTCCAATTAAATTTGCTAGTTATTTATGTGAAAATTAATTACGGCTGTAATTACATACGTAACCAATTAAAGAAATCCAAGGAAAAAAAAAAACCTAATTTGTCATAAATTTTCCCAGTATCCTATAAATCAGATTTCTTCAGCTGCAGGTCATAATCGGTCTTCGCTGCTGTCAATGTGCCATGATGCTTCATTTGGAACAGCCAGGAGCTCAAAATAAAAAGCTGATAGTAAAACATCAGTAAATTTTGCCAGAAGAAGAAAGCAAAAATTCTAGGATGAATAACATATTTGTATGGATTAATTTAAATAAAGTTACAATGTTAGTAATAGTAGATTTCTAAATATAATTATGCAGCATTAACTTACATTGCTCTAAGCATTACATTATTATATATCTACTATTCCTGTTATGATTTGCATGTGTAGGGAGTTAGGATTCTTCCCATTGCTGTACCCGACTTTTGTAAATAGTGTTTATTCAGGAAACTTTATTAGTTTCTTTAGAAAACAAAATTAGAAATAGGTACAAAGTATGTAATCAATATAACTTCGAATGTAATGTGTAAAAGCTCTTGCTATGTCATCTAAACATGTCAAAGCTTTAGATCACACTGGGTCTCAGTCCTGACCAGTGGCGTAGCGACCGCGGTCGCAGCGGTCGCCGCCGCGACCGGGCCGCTACCAAGGGGGGGCCCGCGAGGCCCCCCTTGCCACTGCACTGCTCCCCTCCCACTTCCTCTTGTGACCGCAAGCAATGTTTTGCTTGCGATCACAAGAGGCAGGGGCCCCCGGCTGTCTTGCGGCTTCCCAGAGAGCTCTGTGTGCGTCGGGGGGAACTACCTCCGGCGCAGGGAGCATTGCGTTGGAAAAAACCAGGTCCAGCGAAGCTCCGCCCCCTCCGCGCTAAGCCCCGCCCCCGCCCCCGCCGGCGCGTGTGACCTTGGGGCTACAGAAATCATTCAGGTGAGTATAGATTTTTTTGTTTTTAAGGGGATGATGAGGGGTGTAGTGGTATGATGATGATGATGGAACAAGAGGATGATGGGGATGTAGTGGTATGATGATGGAACAAGAGGATGATGGGGGTGTAGTGGTATGATGATGGAACAAGAGGATGATGGGGGTGTAGTGGTATGATGATGGAACAAGAGGATGATGAGGGGTGTAGTGGTATGATGATGGAACAAGAGGATGATGGGGGGGTGTAGTGGGATGATGATGGAACAAGAGGATGATGAGGGGTGTAGTGGGATGATGATGAAGGACCAAGAGGATGATGAGGGGTGTAGTGGCATGATGATGATGGAACAAGAGGATGATGGGGATGTAGTGGTATGATGATGGAACAAGAGGATGATGGGGGTGTAGTGGTATGATGATGGAACAAGAGGATGATGAGGGGTGTAGTGGTATGATGATGAAGGAACAAGAGGATGATGAGGGGTGTAGTGGTAAAATGATGAAAGGGCAGGAGGATGAAGGGGTAGTAGTATTATGGTGGAGGTGGTTGTAGTATGATGGAGGGGCAGGAGGAGAGGACAACATGGGGGGCATCTGTAATAGGGACAACACAGGGGGCCATCTATAAGGGGGAAACATTGTGGGGCCATCTATAAGGTGGATTACACGGGGGGTGTATACAATAGGGGGATATGTACTGTACGGGGGGGTCACATAGTGTCAGGGCTACCTATTAAATGAGGGTGTAAAGGGGAAGGTACAGATGTGCAGTTTGTAGAGAGATGAGGATGGTGTCAGTGTGAGGAGCCTAATATGGACAGATGGAGAAGATGAAAAGGGAAGAACTCCGATCAGAGACTTCCCCTGTGAGTCACCTGATATAATTACACTGTGATGTATATGGTGTATAGAGCCTGAGTACAGTGCGTCCACCTCTATACGACTGTATGAAGTGATATTGGTGTATGTACAGAGGATTTTGTTTCAGTAGCAGCGGTGGTGTTAGTCAATAGCAGCGGTGGTGTTAGTCAGTATGTGGTGTTATTAGTCAGTATGTGGTAAGGGGGGGGGGGGCCCCAAGTTGACCTCTTGCACCAGGGCCCAAGAGACATTAGCTACGCCCCTGGTCCTGACTATTGTAAGTTATAGCCATGTGAAATACAAAGCCTTGTTCTTTACTCCCTGGCCGGCCAGAGGCTACATGGTACAGACTTAGTACAGGAGACAGGTTTCACTGTCTATAGGGAAAAGTTATGAAGACCGTCCCCCTTTAAATAAAGCCCTGCTCCCTTTTCCGTAGCCGGATTTACTAAGAGGCCTCTTAGTACAACTGGCTGGCGCTGCTTACCAACAGGTGTAGATTTGTATGATGATTTATGCCTGCGAGCAGGAGGAGGTGGCCTTGTCCCCCACCTTTTGATGCCCCTCACGGCACGGCAGGCGTACGCCAGAGAGAAGGGCAGAATCTGCACCTTCTCCCTGGAGTACGCCCCAGTCACAGTCTTCATAAATCTCCCCCTACTGTATGTGTCCAACTATATTAAGCTGGAGAATGAAGCTTGTGTCTGCACACTTTACCTGGCTATAACTTACGGTCAAACCAAGTTTCAGGATTGAGACCTGGTACAATCTAAAATTTTGAAATGCCTGAACTTCATCAAAGAAGAATTGGTCTGGCAGTATCCAGTAGTCAAACGTTTCCAAACCTTGCCATGATGTATGTTGCTTAAATAAACCTCACCAAGAGTTTGACTACTGGATGCTGGCAGGCCAATTCTTTCTTGATGTTACTTGACCTCCTGTTGGGTTTGGAGACCCCCAGGCGTGCGTCCACATCTATTTTCTTAAAGGTTCTCTTCACACTTTTGTGACTGGTGCTGTTGGACTTTTCTTTTGATGGTATGCCTGAACTACATGTCAAATGACACTGACTTTAAGATCTCCAAAATTGTCTCTTAAGTGCCTACATAGTATTCAACAACCCTGTAAATAGTAACCAAAATAAAGGGGATGCAATGCATGTGAAATGACACCGTGTTGTCGGCACAGGCAGTTTTAGTTCCCCTGTATATGCTGATTCATGGATTTTAAAATATTTTTATTTTATTTTTATTGAAAATTTGTCCTGATCATGTGATAATCCAAAATAAGTACATATAGAGGGTCTTTGTGTTGCCATAAAGGTCTACAGAGATGGCTATATAGTGTGAATGCATCATTACAGGGAATGTAGTATAGATTTAATTTAAACTTTATTGAAAACCATTTTGTCTGTAGTTAACATTTTCTTTTTATTGCTAAAGTGAATCTGTCACCCCACGACCGCCTACCGAGCTAGCGGCAATGCTGGATAGATAGAAAAACAAAAGCCTCCAGAACATACCTTCACCTGTCTCTGTATGTAGAAAAGACTTGCTGGTTAAAAAAAAACCTGAATGTAATTTAATAATTTGTTTACTTTATATAATATAACTATTTCAAACCAAGTGCTTTTTCTGGTTTTTAATTGTTTTTCTTTTAATTGTTTTTCCTGATTACATACAGAGGGATAATGGCCGCAATGATGTTTCCAGTTTACTGTTATTACATAGCGAAATAGGAACATCTGTCTTGTTTCATAACTTATGATCCATCCATCTTTGGATAATGACATTTGGAATACTTCCTGATATAGTCACCATTATAGCTTCATGCATTGGCCAAAGCACAACAGTTACTGGGTTTTATTGCAGTATGCAACACAGGATAGATTTTAATAGTATCTATTTAGTCTTTCATTGAAGCTGAACAGATTCCTCTTTATTGTGCTGCACTTGTAGACCATTTTGCTGAGCAGAAATATGGCACTTATATTGACTTTTAGACCCATACTGATACTTCTGGATTGTGCGCATGGATTAATATAACACCAGTGGTTTACACCCATTGGCGTGCAGCATGTCCTGGCACTGGCCCACGTTCTGTGCACTAGCTCCTCACTTTCTGCCTCCGACTTCTTCTGCTGGTTATGCTCCTGCTGCTTCCACCATGGCTGCAGTTCCTGGTCTGCCCTCTAGGGGTCCTGCACGTACACTGGCTGCAACCTTACGGGGTTATCCAGCGCTACAAAAACGTGGCCTGTTTCTTCCAGAGACAACACGACTCTTGTCTCCAGTTCAGGTGTGGTTTGCAATTAGGCTCCATTCACTTCAATGGAACTAAGTGGCAAACCCTACCAAAACTGGAGACAAGAGTGGTGCTGTCCCTGGAAGAAAGTAGCCATGTTTTTGTAGCACTGGATAACCCCTTGAAGGGCCAGTTTGTGCCTTTCTTATGTTTCCTTTCCCATTTCTGGCTTCACCTATTTAAGACGACTCCACCGTCTCACCTGTGCCTGAGCAATATTGTGATTTTACCATAACCAAAGGGTTCTGTTACTAGCTCTGTTATTCTGTATCTTAACTGAGCCTGTTTGCCTGTTTCCTGACATTGTATCTGCCTTATCCTTGTGTACCTTGCTGATTCTCCTTTGTATGACCTGGACTTACTTAAACACACTGCCAGCTCTTCTACATTACCTGCACTGGCTAGCCACTACCTCAACACTGCCAGCTCTTCTACATTAGCTGAAATGGCTAGCTGCTACCTGAACACTGCCAGCTCTTCTACATTACCTGCACTGGCTAGCCACTACCTCAACACTGCCAGCTCTTCTACATTAGCTGAAATGGCTAGCTGCTACCTGAACACTGCCAGCTCTTCTACATTACCTGCACTGGCTAGCCACTACCTCAACACTGCCAGCTCTTCTACATTAGCTGAAATGGCTAGCTGCTACCTGAACACTGCCAGCTCTTCTACATTACCTGCACTGGCTAGCCACTACCTCAACACTGCCAGCTCTTCTACATTAGCTGAAATGGCTAGCTGCTACCTGAACACTGCCAGCTCTTCTACATTACCTGCACTGGCTAGCCACTACCTCAACACTGCCAGCTCTTCTACATTAGCTGAAATGGCTAGCTGCTACCTGAACACTGCCAGCTCTTCTACATTACCTGCACTGGCTAGCCACTACCTCAACACTGCCAGCTCTTCTACATTAGCTGAAATGGCTAGCTGCTACCTGAACACTGACAGCTCTTCTACATTACCTGCACTGGCTAGCCACTACCTCAACACTCCCTGCTCTTCTACGTTAGCTGCACTGGCTAGCCACTACCTGAACACTCCCAGCTCTGCTGCATTACCGGCACTGGCTAGCTGCTACCTAAACACTCCCAGCTCTGCTACATTACCTGCACTGGCTAGCTGCTACCTAAACACTCCCAGCTCTGCTACATCACATGCACTGGCTAGCCTCTACCTGAACACTTCCAGCTCTGCTGCATTACCTGCTGCTGACCAGCGACACCTACTGGATCTGCTTCACGCTGCTACTCTAGACTGTTCACTGTCTCCGGAAATAGACCCACCGCACCTGCCTCATCCCTGGTCATCCGTCACCTCTTTCGGAATGTGACACAGTGAGTTCACACCTGTTGGGTTGTTTCACTTAATAGCGTAGAGTCATAGGGACGCTGTCTGCCACCATAAAAGCACTGCGTCCATGACTCTGTCTGGCAGATTAGCCATTACAGGGCAGAACTTGTCGGTTGGTATAGTTATCATACCACACATAACCTGAGGACTAGAGTGGCGCTATTTTTTAAAGAAAATAGCCATGTTTTACTAATCTTGGACAACTCCTTTAATGGAGCTAAAAGGCATAGGATAGCCATAGCATAGGGGGGTAAAGACCCTATTCCATGCAACGGTTATCGGTCATATTCGGCCAATATCGGCCATTACGGCCGAAAATCGTCCCGTGGAATAGAAGGCAACGATCAGCTGACATCATTCATGTCGGCTGATCTTTGCTGTCGTTTGTTTTTCAACTTGTTGAAAAAAAAAGCGACTAATATAGCACCAATCTGCTGCCATCGCTCTGTGGAATAGGATAGGCGGCAGCAGACCACCGTTATCCTCTATGGGCTGCTCGGACGCTCTAGCGATCACCCGGGCAGCTTCCCCGCAGCTCCCTGCAGCCCCTCCCATACTCACCTGATCGCTGCTGCCGCATGGAATAGCGGCAGCGGCGAGCGGGGAACGAGGAGCAAACAAGCGCCAATAGTGCTCGTTTGCACCTCCCGTGGATTACGGGCTTAACTCTGCAATATGGGAATACCGCTTTAACGCTATCTCTGCGCAGTAGGAACCAAATCATACATCCTTCTTATGGGTGGGTTCATACTGAGGAATTCTCGCGGATAATGTCCGCGGAATTCCGCAGTATGTCCGTGCGCACGGCCGCACGCCTTTCCGACGGCTCCATAGACACCATTCTATGGGCCGGTGTATCCCGCTATCTGCCGAAAGAAGTGACGTGGAATTGTGCGGACATTATGCGCGGGAATTCCTCAGTATGAACCCACCCTTTCAGTGTCTGTCACTAGGTTATGTATAGGGCAGCATAGACATAGAAATAGAGTTTCTTTAAAAACCTGCTAGTACCTTCAGTCTGCATTGCAAAGTCTTCTGCCATAACAATAGAAAATCCATTGTCAGAAAGGAGGAATTTGTTATAAAGAACAGATACAATTACTGCAGCACACGATTTGCCGTATTGACTGTGTCTGTACAAAACAATAGATGAGCACACAACCTCTACACTGCGGATTAAACGGCAATACATTCAATGTTCACAATGGTTTTATCAAGACATTGCATCACGTCTCATGCAGACAGCTTTGATGTACTTGAAGTAACTCCTATCTGCAAACAGATTTGAATAACTATAGACAAGAGAATCCGTCTGTATCTACAACCTGGGAACATCGGCTCCAGAAGGCTTAAATAAGATTATTTATGATTATATGAGATGATTATAAGAGATGGTTATATCATAGAGTATATTGATTTGTTGTTACTGATAGTGTTATATTTATTATTATCAGTATTAATCTAGTATTATTATTTGACAATACTATAAATGTCTTACTGATGATGTTTTTTATCTTTTGCCCCCCCCTCATTATTTCTATTCATTATTTATAAATACATTTACTGTGATTGTTTATTTATTAATACATCCATCTATTTATATACTTATCTTTTCATTTATTTGGTCATGAGAGTTTTTCACTGCAAAAACCTGTCTCTTTGCACTAGCTATCTCTAAGACAGGCTATTCAAGTATATTCATGGACATGAATTTTGCATATGGTTTATACTAAATTCGGGGCATGTCCGTCATGTGCCAAAAAATTGTCCAATTCCATGGGTATGTTCACACACTGGTCTAAGTCTATGGTCTAAGGCTATGTTCACACACCATTTTTATTGAGCGGCTGTCATTTAATCACAAATAAAGGATGCTATTTTATACCAATGGTCATTATTCCTATTGTTGAAATAATAATAATAATATTTATTTATATTAGTTATAAAATAACGGTTGTCCAAAAATGGCCAACATTCTGATGGTGTGTGAACATAGCCTCACAGCAAAACTGTCTGTTTTTTTGACTAGTGCTGTGATTGGTCACTATGGGAAATCCAGACAGTTTTGATGTTAGTTTTTATTTATTCTCCTTTTCATTTTTTTTTGTAGCCATAATAAAATTGTTTTTGTAACCAGCTCTTTTATTTAAATTTGTAAAAAAATTTTTATTAGGTTTTATTTATTATACAATTTATATGACTAATTATTATATTTCACCCTCATTTCTTTTTACCCAAAATGGGTAAGACATGCAAATTAACCCCTTAAGGACCGGGGCAATTTTCGCTTTTGCGTTTTCGTTTTTTCCTCCTCGCCTTCTAAGACCCATACCTCTTTTGTTTTTCCATCTACAGGGCTATGTGAGGGCTTGTTTTTTTTTTAGGAACAGGTGTACTTTGTAATGGCATCTTTCAATCTGCCATAAAATGAATGACTGAACCCCAAAAATATCATTTATGGGGTGAATTTGGGTCAAAAAAATGTGATTCCTAGCAACCAATCAGATTCCACCTTTCATTCCTAACAGATTCTTTGGAAAATAAAAGGTGGAATCTGGTTGATAGGGGCAACTGAGCCAGTTTCACTTTACACCATGTTTGATAAATCTCCCCCTTTATATGTATTTCCCGTAATAAGTTTATATTGGTGATTTGTATAACTTAGGGGCAATACAATACCTTAGTAAAATTTTTCGCTGGACTTCTCCTTTAAAGCAACTCTGTACCCACAATCTGTCCCCCCCAAATGGATAGCTGCTTTTAATTCAAGATCTGTCATGGGGTCCGTTCAGCAGGTGATGCAATTATTGTCCTAAAAAACAACTTTTAAACTTACAGCCCTGTGCCCAATGACCGTGGCTTGGAGTATCTGTGCCCTAGGCTTACACCACCCCTCCGTCCCTCCTCCATGCCCTCTTCATCATTTTTCCTATTCCTCTGCAGTGAAAGGTACACAGGTGCCTTGTGCTCCTGCTGTTTCCTGTCCATATCCGTGTTGTTTCCATCATTTTCTGAGGTTTCCAGGTTTTCAGGCAACCTTCCCTGTGCAGAGCTTTGGTCCCCTGCAAAAATGCTCGAGTTTCCCATTGACTTTAATGGGGTTCGTTACTCGAAACGAGCACCCGAGCATCAGGAAATATTCGTCTCGAGTATCGAGCACCCGGGCATTTTAGTACTCGCTCATCTCTAATGATAACCTCTTTAAGTGAATGGCGAGATCCATGGTGCATCTGCAACAAAATCCGAGTGTAACTTACAGTATGCAGTCTGTCTGTTATTTCAAGACAGTGGGGCTGCTCTCTGAAATCCGTACTCTTTTTACTATTTCCCATATTCAAGAACCAAAAAATGGGAAAATCAATACTATTACTAATAATAATTAAGCTTGTATTTTTTTTTTAATGAAATATGTTTTAATTTATCCACCACGTACAGCGACCCCCGGAGTCCCTCAATCCTCACAGATACCCTTGTTTATGACTACAGTATAAGTATAAAGAATCCAGCCACAAGTTTATATATATATATATATATTTAGTCATTCATTTTTATTACATTTTACCTTTTTGTTACATAACCCTATGTTTTAATGTGTTTCCTTTTATATAAGTTTGAATGCCCCTTTTTTAAAGCTTTAATGTATTTATATGTATTTTGGGATTTTATTTTTCTTAAGAGTGTATCGTTACATCCCCGTTCCCTGATGTCTTTGGCAACAAAGGAAAGCAGCTGCAAACAATAACCTGCTAATATTTTGAACTTTCAGGTTAGTGAATAGAATAGATTTGAATCTTTAGGTGGTAACAGCTTTTTGATGTTCTTAATATCTTGTTCTGAGCAGGCGACAAAGAAAAGAGGGAAACATTACATGCAAGAGCATTGGAAATAAAATACTTCTTATACAGTGTATTGTAAGCATTTTATATTATTTAAAAGCTCTGATAGATTTTCTTCTACAGTACCATGTCAAGTCTTTCCCTTACCTTCTTCTTAACCCCTTAAGGACCGGGCTAATTTTTTTCCTCCTTGTGTATATAAGGCCATAGCACTTGCATTTTTACACCTACGGACCCACATGAGCCCTTATATTTTGTGTCACTAATTATACTTTGCAATGACAGGCTGAATTTTGCATAAAATATGCTGCGAAACCAGAAAAAAATTATATGCGCGGTGAAATTGAAAAAAAAAGCTATTCTTTTTCTTTGGGAGGGCTTCGTTTTTACGCTGTGTGTCCTATGGAAAAACTGACATGTTATATAGGTTCCGCAAGTCTGTACAATTAAAATGATATGTAACTTGTATAACTTTTATATTAATTGATGGCTCGTAAAAAATTATAACCTTTTACAGAAAATTAACTTTCTTTAAAATCGCTCTATTCCCAGGCTTATAGCGCTTTTATCCTTTGGTCAATTTTTCTGGATTTGTTGCGACCAAAAATGCGCAATTTTGCACTTTGGAATTTGTTTGTGCTCGCGTTGTTTACGTGAGGGATCATGAATTAAATAAATTAATATCTGCGATACCAAACATGTTTGATTATTTATTTATTTTTATTTATAAAATGGGAAAAGGGGGGTGATTTGGACTTTTATTAGGGGAGGGGGTTATTTATTAATAAAAAACAATTTATTCTTTTTCCACTAACAGTAATTAGAAGCCCTCAGGGGGACTTCTATATACACAGCACTGATCTCCCATTGAGATCAATGCTGTGTATATAATAAAGCACCGATCCATCAGATCAGTCCTCTATTATAATGGTCTGCTGCAGACAATCTACATAGATTGCCGAGCCGGGATCAGCGTCATTCCGACTCTGAGCCCCGACTGGCTCATTAGAACGGATCTCCCCCGCGCGATCGCATCGTGGGGGGGAGATTCCCCACTAGACACCAGGGACAGGGGGCACATATACTATCCAAATGCAGCTGTCAGTGGTGATCAGCCGCGGCGGCTAAGATCTGCGGTCCTTGGCTTCACATAGCAATCGGGGACCGCGGGCTGCAGAGAGTGCTCACGCCGGGAGCCCTCTCTGTTTACCCTTAATGGCTGCATGAGGGGTATACCTGTCATGCGTCGTTAAGGGGTTAAAGAGTCACTGTCATTGAAAATGATTTTTTACATGTCACCAGGCATGTCAAAAGTTATTGATTGCAGCAGATCTCACTGCTGAGGCCAAACATGATCAGGATCTATAGCCAAGGAGAGAGTGCAGTGGCTGTGACATCCAATCCCTGGCCACTCTCTGATTCCGACATTTTAGCCTCACTATAGTCTATGAGGCCAAACTGTCGGAATTAACGAGCGGCCGTGGAGTGGATAAATCAGCCACTGTGCTCTCTCTCCACCTATACCTCCTGATCACAGCACATCTGATGACATGAAAAAAGTTATTTTTAATGACAGTGACTCTTTAAAGAAGAAGGGCCACCAGGGGCAGGGGGGAACTTGATAACCAGTATGCACTTACCTCTCCCCGTGCCGCAGTGAGCGGCGAGACCAGCTTTGGGACCCCGTAAATCATTTTCCCCCAAGTTGTGGTCACGTGACGACTTGGGGTAAAATGCCCGTCCCGGCTGATGGACTATCTGGTGAGCCAATCAGTGACTGGATCGATTTCCCACCCTTCACTGACTGGCTGAGCAGCCAGTCCATAAGCCGGATCGTGGGGGGTGGGGGGTCCCAAGGCTGGTCGCACCGCTCCCTGCGGTCACAGGGAGAAGTAAATACATACTTATTATCAAATTCGCCCCTGACGGCTGCTGGTTTTTCAAAATGCCCGGGCTCCTTCTTTAATTAACCCCTTCCCGCCTCTGCACTGTAAATTAACATCACTGCAGCCTATGCCTGATGCTTCAGTGACGTTAATTTATGATCAAGGATAACACAGGTGCAGGAGCTGCACCTGTGTCATCCGCGGCAGGTCCCGGCTATCAGGGACCCGCTGCAACACTCAGCACCGGAGCCGCACTCCGGTGCTGAGAGTTAACCGTATAGATACTGCGGTCAGCACGACCGCACCATCTATAGGGCTCCTGACAGAGAATTCTCCCTCTACAGAGGGAGAATTCTCTGTCCAGTGACCATCGGGGCTCTGTAAAGTGATTGCAGAGCTCCGATGGTAGCCATGGAAACCGGAAGCCTCAGGCTTCTGGTTTCCTGGCTACGGAGGCCGGCGGGGGGAGCGAGGGAAGGCAGGGCCGTGCGCTCTGCCCCCTCCCCTGTCTCCCCTGCCACTGTCACAAGATTGTGACAGCGGCAGTGGACAGAGGAGAGGGGGCAGACAAAGGGACATCAGCTTAAGGATCATTATGATGTATCAATGACCCCAGGTCGTGAAAGGGTTAATTACTAATAGGAAATCACCATCATTATCTGCCATGTTACAGATACAGTGGAGCTGCGGCCCAGTCACTGGTTACTTTTTCTAGAGTTCTACATTGTATTAAACCTATTTTTTACCTTCTCTTTGTAGGTACCCATCTATGTAGGTACCCATCCTCATGCAGCAGTGATGGTCAGCTTATGTTAGTGATAAAGTTGCTGTACATCATATTTTCCAGCAAGTTTTCTTTATAGGCCCACACACTGCAGGTAATTCACTATTTAGATAAAATAGCTTCTCTAGCTGAGATCAAAAAGGAGGGAATAAAGGGCTGTAGTAGGTGACCACAAGCTTTAGTGGGCTGTATATGAATGAACCTAATAAACAGCAGAGAACACAGATTTTTTTTTTTTATATTTTAGATTATAAGCTTGAATTCACACACTGATGTGTAAATCATAAGAGGTTTTCAAGTGGATCACTGGAGTATGCTTTAATGTTAAATGTTATTATTAAAAAATTACTTTGAAGACTTTGAAGTGAAAATCACACAAGTAATTTATGCCAATACAGCTAATAGGTTGTAGAAATCCGACTAAAGCCATTTATGCTGTAACCTTAAAATACAAACTCATCATAATCATAATTTTTTTAAGGATACAAATGGGCTCCACTGTTCCAACCAATGCCTGTGGTACTGCTCTAGTACAATACTGAAAAAATATTCCTGATTTTAAATATCCTTTCATTTTGTGTATTTTCTGTGTGCATCTGATGTTACAGACTGCAAGGAAATTCTGTGAGTAGAAACAAGAAGAAGAAGATGAAATTGACCCTAAACTATGTTTTATTCTATTATCTATAAAGTACAGTGCAAAAATTTTAGGCAGGTGTGGAAAAAGTAAGGATGCGTTCAAAAATTCTTTGAGGTATTTGTGCATAAAGAGTAGGATTTTGTAGGATTATAGCGACGTCTATGATTAAACAATGATTAATAATCCTCATTTTGATATATAAGTTCAAACAATCAATAACTGAAACAAAAACAGCTGTGTAGGAAGCTTAAAGCATACCTGATATTAGGAAAAACTTTTGACGTGTCACAGAAGCATTTCAAAAGTTTTGATTGGTCAGGGTCTGAGTACTCTTTAAGGCCAGTTTCACACAGCCGTGATTAATTGAAAATTTTTCATTGTGTGAACATAGCCTAAAACTGGGATAAGAACAGCCAAACTCTGCTACAAAGATGGGTTGAAAACAGATTCATAGCCTAAAACTGGGATAGGAACAGCCAAACTCTGCTACAAAGATGGGTTGAAAACAGATTCATAGCCTAAAACTGGGATAAGAACAGCCAAACTCTGCTACAAAGATGGGTTGAAAACAGATTCATAGCCTAAAACTGGGATAGGAACAGCCAAACTCTGCTACAAAGATGGGTTGAAAACAGATTCATATCACAGGACATACACCATAACAAGACTAAGAGCAGCAAAAGGCACAGGTAGTTATACTACATCCACAAGGCAAAGATTTTTAAGTAAACAAATTATCCAAGTGGTGTTTAAACTTTTTTTTTTGAAGAAGCATAAAGAATCAGGCAACTTTAAAGGGGTTATCCAGCGTGGGGGGCACTTTTTTTTGGGGAGAAAGTGGCTGAATTAAAAGACGTCCACTTTCCTCCCCGGTTCCAGCGGCCGGTCCCGCATCACGGTGCTCGGTTCCTGGCCGCTTCCGGGTGTCTGATGCCGCCCGAGACGCTACGTCTCAGGGCCGCTCAGCCACTCATTGAAGGAGGCGGGATCCGAGCGGATCCCGCCTCCACTGAGTGGCTAAGCGGCCCTGAGACGTAGCGTCTCGGGCGGCATCAGACACCCGGAAGCGGCCAGGAGCCGGGCACCGGAGCGCCGTGATGCGGGACCCGCCGCTTGTACCACTCCTAAATTCTTTTCTTATTTTCGGGTGACGGATGGAAGAAACCAATGAGCAGAGGATATGACATTTGCCACCCCTTGCTTTGTTAATGTATACTATAAAAACCACTTGCTAACACAATAAAGTATTATTCTGACTAAGTTGTTGTTTGGACTAATTCTTCCATGTACATGTATACCTTTTCCCTTATCTAATCAGGAGCAGGTAGACAATCACTTGGTGTAACGGTCTAGTGGTCTAGTCTGGGTTGGAGCCCAATAGCAATAACAACACTGGATGTAGACAAAAGCACAAGAGACTAACCTTGGTTAGTTGGAGGTCGCTACACAGGTTGCAGTGAAGTGGTGGAGACAAGCGTGGTCAGCAGTCAGCCAGAAGTCCATACACAAGTAGCAGCAATGTGTTTGGAGGTTTATACAAAGCGTAGTCAGATACTTAGCCAGAGTCCGGTGCACAGAGAGCAGCAATATAGTTGGAGGATAAGGCAGAATCATAGTCAGATAACTAGCCAGAGTTCGGTACACAGGTAAGTAACAACAGCAGAGCAGAGGAAGGAGTAGCTTGATTAACCCCTTGCCTCTAAAGCCTGTTTTGGCCTTAATGACCAGGCTCATTTTTCAAAATCTGACCTGTCTCACTTTATGCGCTTATAGCTCAGTGATGCTGTAACGTATGCTAGCGATTCTGAGATTGTTTTTTCGTCACATATGGCACTTTATATTAGTAGCAAAATTTGGTCACTACTTTGTGTATTTTTTGTGAAAAACATCAAAATATCATGAAAAATTTGAAAATTTTGCATTTTATGAACTTCTGAAATTCTCTGCTTCTAAAAAAGCAAGTCATAGCACATAAATTAGTTGCTAAATCACATTACCAATATGTCCTCTTTATTCTGGCATAATTTTGGAAACATATTTTACTTTTTTAGGGTGTTACTGGGCTTAGAAATTTATTAGCAAATTATCACATTTTGTGAAAATTTCCAAAACTGATTTTTTTTAGGGACCAGTTCTTTTTTTAAATGGATTTAGAAGGCTTGTATACTGGAAACCCCCATAAGTGACCCCATTTTGGAAACTAGACACCTTAAAGAATTAATCTAGGGGGATAATGAGCATTTTAACCCTACAGGGGCTGGAGGAAAGTATTCACAATTAGGCCGTAAAAAAATCGAAAATTTAAATTTTCAAATAATATAAACGTTTAGATTAAAGTTTCTCATTTTCAAAAGGAACATGAGAAAAAAAGCATGCCAAAATTTGTAACGCAGGTTTTCCTGAATACAACGGTACCCCATATGTGGGCGTAAACCACTGTATGGGCACACAGCAGGGCTCAGAAGGAAGGGAGCGACAATTGGCTTTTTTAATGCAGATTTTGCTGAAGAAGTTTCTGAGCGCCAGGTGCGTTTGCAGAGCCCCTGTAGTGTCCGCAGAATAGAATCCCCCCAAAAGTCACCCCATTTTCGAAACTACACCCCTCAAAGAATTCATCTTTGGGTAGGATGAGCACTTTGACCCCACAGGTATTAGAGGAAAGTATTCAGAATTAGACAGTAAAAAGGAAAAACACGAAATTTTCCAATAATATGTTTGTTTAGTTTGAAATTTCTCAATTTCACGAGGAACAAGAGAAAAAAAGTACCCCAAAATTTGTAACGCAGGTTCTCCTGAATACAACGGTACCCCATATGTGGGCGTAAACCACTTTATGGCCACACAGCTGGGCTCAGAAGGGAAGGAGCGCCTATTAGCTTTTTCAATGCAGATTTTTCTGAAGAAGTTTCTGAGCGCCAGGTGCGTTTGCAGCTCCCCTGTAGTGTCCGCAGACGAGAAACCCCCCATAAGTCACCCCATTTTGGAAAGTACACCCCTCAAGGAATTCATCTTTGGGTGTGTTGACCATTTTGACCCCACAGGTATTAGAGGAAAGTATTCAAAATAAGACAGTAAAATTGAAAAACTAGAATTTTTCCAATAATATGTTCGTTTAGTTGGAAATTTCTCAATTTCACGAGGAACAGGGGAGAAGCTGCATGCCAAAATCTGTAACGCAGGTTCTCCTGAGTAGAATGGTACCCCATATGTGGGCATAAACCCCTGTATGGGCACACAGACGGGCTCAGAAGGCAAGGAGCGCCAATTTGCAGGAGCAAAACCGCAGCTAGAAACAGTTATTAGAATAGCGCAGTTACTAAAATACAATAAAAAAATTAGATTACAGGTAATGTGGGGTGGTTACGGGTAATCTGGAGGTGGTTACGGGTAATCTGGAGGTGGTTATGGGTAATCTGCGGTGGTTACAGACAATCTAGGGTGGTTACAGGTAACCTGCTGTGGTTACGGCCAACGTGGGGTGGTTACGGACAATCTGGGTTGGTTACGGATAAACTGAAGTGCTTATATGTAATTTGGGTTGGTTACGGCAATCTGGAGGGGGTCTTTGGCAATTTGGGGTGGTTAGAGGCAACGTGCGGCCGTCAGTGGCAACATGCGGCCGTCAGTGGCAACGTGCGGCCGTCAGTGGCAACATGCGGCCGTCAGTGGCAACGTGCGGTGGTTACGTGTAATCTGGCGTGATTACGGGCAACCTGGGGCGATTAGGGGCAACGTGCAGTGGTTACGGGTAATCTGGTGTGATTACAGGCAACCTGGGGCGGTTAGGGGCAACGTGCGGTGGTTACGTGCAATCTGGCGTGATTACGGGCAACGTGCGGTGGTTACGGACAATGTGCGGTGGTTATCGGCAACGTGCGGTGGTTACGGGCAACATGCGGTGGTTAAGTGTAATCTGGCGTGATTATGGGCAACCTGGGGTGGTTACGGGTAATCTGTTGTGATTACATGCAACCTGGGGTGGTTAGAGGCAACGTGTGGTTGTTACGGGCAATCTGGCATGATTACGGGCAACGTGAGGTGGTTACGGGCAACGTGCGGTGGTTACGGGCAACGTGCGGTGGTTATGGGCAACGTGCGGTTGTTACGGGCAACGTGCGGTTGTTACGGGCAACGTGCGGTTGTTAGGGGCAACGTGCGGTGGTTATGGGCAATGTGCGGTTGTTAGGGGCAACGTGCGGTGGTTATGGGCAATGTGCGGTTGTTACGGGCAATGTGCGGTGGTTAAGTGTAATCTGGCGTGATTACGGGCAACCTGGGGTGGTTACGGGTAATCTGTTGTGATTACATGCAACCTGGAGTGGTTAGGGGCAACGTGCGGTGGTTAGGGGCAACGTGTGGTTGTTACGGGCAATCTGGCATGATTACAGGCAACGTGCGGTGGTTACGGGCAACGTGCGGTGGTTACGGGCAATGTGCGGTGGTTACGGGCAACGTGCGGTGGTTACGGGGAACGTGCGGTGGTTACGGGCAACATGCGGTGGTTACGTGCAATCTGGCGTGATTTCGGCCAACCTGGGGCGGTTATGGGCAACGTGCGGTGGTTACGGGCAATGTGCGGTTGTTACGGGCAACGTGCGGTGGTTACGGGCAATGTGCGGTTGTTACAGGCAATGTGTGGTGGTTACGTGCAATCTGGCGTGATTTCGGCCAACCTGGGGCGGTTATGGGCAACGTGCGGTGGTTACGGGTAATCTGGGGGGGGTTAGGGGTAATTTGGGAGTAAACTGCAATTATTACTATAATAAAAAGTGTGTGTGTTTTTTTTTTGTGTGTTTTTCACTTTTTGTACTTTATCCATTCATTTTCACTGTATTACTATGATTACTGTGATATTTTCTATCACAGTAATCATAGTTTAGTGACAGAGACCAAATTGGTCTCTGTCACTTTAAATTTTCAGAGCTGGATGCTTCTGGCGCACATGCGCACATCAGAAGCAGCCAGGACACCGAAGAGGAAGGAGCTCCAGGATCAGGTAACGTATAATGGGAAGGGCGGGTGACTGGGGGACGGGGGTGACTGGGGGGGTGGGGGGCGACTTGGGGGGGGGCACGGTGACACTTTTTATCCCCTGTCACCAATGATTTATGGTGACAGGGGATAAAAAGTGCCGGCAGCACTGGGAACAGGCGATCGGCGGTATATAGTATATACCGCCGATCGCCTGTTCCGGGACCCCACAGGGGGGTCCCTGATCACTGCCCCATGCTCTCCGCTACCTCCGGTGGCGGAGAGCATGGGGCTTTGATCATTCTTTCATTTCCATCCCTGCGAACAAACATCGTTTATTCGCAGGGATGGGGGCGGCCATCTTGGATCTGATGGCCGCCCGGGGAGGGAGCGGGTTAGAGATCGGGGCACTAGGGGGGCTGATCTGGGGTCTGATTATTACATTTTCATCTCCCCCCACCGTGAATCCACGGTGGGGGGAGATGAAAGCTGTCGGCGGCGCCGATACCGGAGATTGCCGGTATAATGTTGATATCGGCGATCTCCGGTACCGGCGGCAGGGGAAGGGGGGCCAGGGGACACTGTGACAGTGGCGGCGGGAGGAGGCAACGTCCTGCAGCCTCCTCCCGCCGCCCGATCAGCGGCGAACACCACATCTCCCCCATAGACGCTGCGGTCGCATCGACCGCGGCGTTTATGGGGTTAACTGCCCGGGGGGAGCGCGGCTCCCCTCCGGGCAGAGGCAGCGGGAGGATGTGGTGTGATACTGCCTCCTCCCGCTGCCCGATCTCACTTACGGGCTGCGGGGGGAGGCAGGAACAACATGACGTTTGGGGAACGTCATGTTGCATTAAGTACCTACTTTACATGACGTTCCCCAAACGTCATTTTGCGGCAAGGGGTTAAGGGCAAAAGCACAATAATCTCACAAGGAGGAAGTGGAAAGGCTGGGTTTATATAGGAAGTCCAGGGGTGGAGCCAATTAAGGATTCAAGACTGGCAACTAAAGAAACATGATCTTGACCAATATATTCAGAACTGGAGCTGTCCAGCAAGGTTCAGTGGCTCAGTGAGTAGAGCTGCAGCCTGGAGTGCAGGAATCACTAGGTTCAAATCCTGACAGTAGTCCCCTCCTTCCAAGATGGCCTCTGGACATCCTAGGAGCTGGTTTTTCAGGATGCTGTTGGTGAAATGCTTTTGTTAACCTAGGAGCATGGACATTTTCCTCTGGCTCCCAGGAATTTTCTTCTGGCTCATATCCCTTCCATTGAATGAGATATTGCAATTTGTTTCTAAAAATTCTAGAGTCCAGAATCTTGTCAACAATAAATTCTTCTTCCCCTTGAACATTTACAGGTGGAGGAGGTGGCTGGTTTCTTTCTGGAAAAGGATTTTCATTAAATGGTTTAAGCAGAGATACATGAAATACAGGATGAATTTTCAGTTTGTTTGGAAGTTCTAAACGAAAAGCAACTTCATTGATTTTTGCAAAAATCTTAAAAGGACCAATGAATTTTTGCCCCAATTTAGGAGATGGTACATGAGCCTTCAAATTCTTTGTGGACAACCAGACCTGATCACCAACCTGAAATGTAGGTGGAGCTTTGCGATGTTTATCTGCTGCTTTCTTGTAGTTCTTTTGGGCTTCTTGTAACATCTCTACTAGTTTTTTGTGAGATTTTTGCAACATTGATAATCTTTCAGTAACAGCAGGAATTGGAGTATTGAGTGGGAGGTTAGGAATGAACACAGGATGCAAGCCATAATTAGCATAGAATGGACTTTGAGAGGTAGAACTATGTTCAGAGTTGTTGTATGCAAATTCTGCTGTTGGTAGATAATCTACCCAATCATCTTGAAGATATGAAATAAAGCAGCGAAGGTACTGTTCAAGAGTCTGGTTGGTCCTTTCAGTCTGACCATTAGATTGTGGATGAAAGGCCGAAGACAAATTAACAGTTACTCCTAAGGCTGAACAGAAACTTTTCCAAAATCTTGAAGTAAATTGTACACCTCTGTCTGAAACCACATTATCAGGAATTCCATGTAGTCTAAATATTTCTTTGATTATTAATTCTGCAGTTTGCTCAGCAGTTGGAATCCCTTTAGTTGGAATAAAATGAGCCATTTTTGTAAGTCGGTCCACCACCACGAGGACAGCAGTCATTTCTTTAGAAGAGGGAAGATCAACAATAAAATCCATGGAAATTGAGCCCCAAGGCCTGGATGGAATTGGAAGTGGTTGAAGAAGTCCTAAAGAGGGGTATCGTGGGGTCTTGTTTCGTGCACATGTTAAACAAGAGGATACATATTTTTTAACATCTTTCTTGCAGTTAGGCCACCAAAATGAACGGAGTAGTAATTCATTAGTTTTATTGATTCCAAGATGTCCAGCAAGTTTGGAATCATGGACCAACTTGAGGATTTCAAGTCGAACAGATTCGGGGACATATAGCCTATGTTCTTGCATCCAAAACCCCTCCTTAAAAAAGAGATCCACATCATGACTGCAGAATTAATAATCAAAGAAATATTTAGACTACATGGAATTCCTGATAATGTGGTTTCAGACAGAGGTGTACAATTTACTTCAAGATTTTGGAAAAGTTTCTGTTCAGCCTTAGGAGTAACTGTTAATTTGTCTTCGGCCTTTCATCCACAATCTAATGGTCAGACTGAAAGGACCAACCAGACTCTTGAACAGTACCTTCGCTGCTTTATTTCATATCTTCAAGATGATTGGGTAGATTATCTACCAACAGCAGCCGGAAGTAAACGAGTGCCGAGCCGGGGACGGCGCCATCTTGGAGCGGTCCCCGGCCGGCTTCAGAAACGGAGATCGCTCCTCCGGGATAACATCCCGGGGGAGCGATCTCCGCCACTAGACACCAGGGAACAGCTGAATCCGGTAATCGGATGCAGCTGTCATGTTTGACAGCTGCATCTGATTACTGTATTAGCGGGCACGGCGATCGGACTGTGCCCGCTAATACCTACAGTCCCGGGCTACAAACATCACCCGGGACCGCCACGGTTCAGAGCGGGGTCGCCGCGCCGCCCCGCTCTGAACTTCCTTACCGGCATCAGGGCGTAAATATATGCCCGATGTCGTTAAGGGGTTAAAAAAAACAACAGATCAAAACACATCCGTTTTTTTTTTTTCTTTTACATTTTGTAACGTACACAAAAACGTGGTTGACCACATTTTTCTGTACGTTTTCCAAAACGGATACAGTGAGACGGATTGCAAAATCGTGATGGGAACCTGACCTTACACTAATATATTAGGCAATCTTCACTAGTGTCATAGAGGGGAGGGAATTCCCTCCCACTGGGGGCGGGCCGGCCTACCTCCAGTGCTTGAGCACCGGCCAGTAACCGTGGAAAGAACGGCTCTGTACAGGGGAACCGGGCCGCGGCATCGGCTTCCCCGTGACGGCGCCGTTCTATTCCTGTGTCAGGTTAAAGAGGACGTACCTGGTGGTACATCCTCTTTAAACGCCGCATTTAAGGGGTTAATGGGTTAAAATTGTAAGAACAAAGCCTTGACTCGCCACTACATTATAATGAGAGACTGGGGTCTCTGTTCTTGACATCGCAGGGAGCCCCAGCAGTTGAACACCCCAAGATCACTTGCTATCTACATCCTGTAGAAAGGGGATAACTTCTCAACCTTTAAGTCAACCTTTAAGCCCTGCCAGTTGGTTGTAAGTATTGTATTGCCCCCCAAAAGTTATACGAATCCCCAATATACACTTATTATGGGAAATGCACATAAAGTGCTTTTTCCCTGCAGTTATTACTGCATCAAGGCTTCACTTCCTGGATAACTTGGTGATGTCACGACCCGACTCCTAGAGCTGTGTGGGCTGTGGCTGCTGGAGAGGATGATGGCAGAGGGACACTGAGGGACACAGGGCACTGGAGGGACACTGAGCATCCCCCTGCCATCATCCTCTCCAGCAGCCACAGCCCGCACAGCTCTGGGAGTCGGGTCGTGACATCACCATGTTATCCAGGAAGTGAAGCCTTGATGCAGTAGTAAGTGCAGGGAGAAAAGCATTTTATAAGAATTTCCCATAATAAGTGTATATTGGTGATTTCAGTGGCGTAGCTATAGAGGTCGCCGGGGTCGCCATGGCGACCGGGCCCCTACGCTAGGGGGGCCCGCACGGCCCCCCCTTGCCACTTGTGACAGTGTGACTTTAAGCATCCCGAGAAGCTGCGGCCGCGCAGCTTCTCGGGATGCACTGATCGCTTTGATGTTCTGCCCGCACAGTGAGCGGGCGGAACATTAAAGCGATCAGAATACAGGAGAAGGACCTGTCAGCGTCTTCCTCCTGTATTCTCTCCCATAGGCTGCCGGCACTTCATACCAGCAGCCTATGGGAGGCCGGGCCGTGACCTCTCCGGCAGGCGTGATGATGTGACGTCATCACGCCTGCCGGAAGTCCCGTCCCTGCGGCTCGCAAGATGGAGCCCGAAGAGGAGAGCTGCTGCCTGCACAGCGTGGATTAGGTGAGTAGGATGTTTGTTTTTTTAGGGGCACCTCTGGGGGCATTATTAGTATATGGGGGCACCTCTGAGGGCATTATTAGTTCTTGGGGGCACCTCTGGGGGCATTATTATTGTATGGGAGCACCTCTGGGGGCATTATTAGCTCATGGGGGCACCTCTGGGGGCATAATTAGCTCATGAGGGCACCTCTGGGGGCATTATTATTGTATGGGAGCACCTCTGGGGGCATTATTAGCTCATGGGGGCACAGCAGGGAATCCTACATACAGGGGGCATCCCACATTCCTACTCACTTCACTGCACATTACACCAAACAGCGCAGTTACTTTGGGAGCCTACAGGAGGGAGGAAGGGAAGGAAGTTGCTAGAAATGTGCGGAGCCTAAATTGTTTGTCTCGCAGGTTCTAAGGGGATGAAACGTATCTGGAAGAAATCATCTTGGAGGACTGGGCCGGATGGAGAGGAAAAGGGAAAGTGACGCCTCAGATCAAAGAAGACATCACCGGTGAGTCACTGTATGACGGTTTTCTTATTTTGTAGAACATCATTTAGTAGGGGTGCCCCGAGGTGGAAAAGGTTGGGAAGCACTGCGCTAATCTGTTCCGCTGCGCCCGCTGGCACATGCTGTCATCTGATTGGGCCTCTTACCTAATCAGATAACAGCAAGTACCAGCGCCCCCTCCTCCAGACATCTGCCTTGGCGGCCCAAGCTGTGTCCTATGGCCGTATCTTTACCGCGTTGAGCTCCAGCTTGTGCTGCATCTACATTATCTGTACTCAGAGATATCACTGTGTTATCTGTGGTGTTAAATAGGACTGCAGGGGACATCTACTACATGATCTGTACTCAGAGATATCACTGTGTTATCTGTGGTGTTACATAGGACTGCAGATGACTACTACATTATCTGTACTCAGAGAGATATCACTGTTATCTGTGGTGTTACATAGGACTGCAGGTGACTACTACATTATCTGTACTCAGAGGCATATCACTGTTATCTGTGGTGTTACATAGGACTGCAGGTGATATCAGGTGACTTCTCCAGGTTGCAGAAGTTCAAACTTCATCGTGCCCTGCTGACAGTTTATAATGGGAGTTGTAGTTTTGCAGCATGTGGCTCTTCAGGTTGCAGCACTACAACCCCCATTGTTTCCAACTGGCAGTTCATGATGAGAGTTGTAGTTTTTCAGCTGTAGAGTCAAAGATTGGAATACAATGATTAGACAATGACACAGTACAGTCCATTAATTATAGGGGGCAGTAGTGCAGTACATGAGGTGGAGGCAGTGACAGTGCATTAGAACATGGTGGCACATTAGAGTAATTGGATATAACGTTAGATATGACTTTGCCTGGGGGCGTGGTTTGGACATGGCGCCGAGCGGCCGCACTGTGTGAGAGCTCCGTGTAGCCTCCGGCGTACCCCCTGCACAACAGCGTCTTACCGCAGCCTGAGCCAGCCTTGATGCCCGGGACAGCTAGCCCGAAGTCCTCCCCGCAGCCTGTGGTGACCCCGAAGCGTAACAGAAGCGGGATCCAGCGCTTCTTCATAAAGACCGCGCCGTCGGGTTCCCGCTCCGGCATACCTAAGATGGCCGCCCGGCCTGCACAGCCGCGCTCTCTGCCAGCTACCGCCGCGGCTGCTGCCGCCACCACATCTGAGGGGGCTGTACTGTCCCAGGACTTTCCTCCCCTACTCAGGGAACGGGACTCGGGTGAGGCGACTGCTACTCCTCTGCTGGAGACCGTGAGTACCGGCGCTCTGCCAGCCGTTTCAGGGGCAGATATCTTAGCTCTCAGAGAGCAAATGGCGGCATTCCCCACTAAAAACGACATGGAGGGTTATATGAGCAGAATGGAGGCAGTATGTAAAGCTGAGATAAGGTCCCTCCGCACTGATCTGGTGTCCTTAACCTCCACTGTACAAGGGCTGGAACAAACCACCTCACAACTGCAAACTGAACAGCAGACCCAGCAGCAGCAATTAGACCTGCATGCACAGCAGATACAACAGCTGTATGACATGGTAGACGACGCAGAAAACAGGAACCGCCGCAACAACATAAGGGTGCGGGGTATCCCTGAGGCAGTGCAGCAGCAGGACCTTATGCCTACATTGAAGGGAATCTTTAACATCATCCTAGATAAACCTCCTAATGAGCCCATTGAGATTGATCGTGCGCACAGAACCCTGGGCCCCCCTAGCACGGACATGGCTCGCCCCAGAGATGTGGTGTGTAGAATCCATTTTTTTCTCATTAAAGAGGACATAATGCGTAAGGCCAGGGAGAAGGGCACCATAGACTTCGATGGGGCACAGATACAGCTCCTGACGGACCTGTCCCGTACAACGTTGGCCAAGAGGCGGGCACTGCGACCCCTACTGAACGTCCTCAGGGAGAATCGCATTATGTATTCCTGGGGATACCCTTTCCAGCTACAGGTCCGACAGGGAAATAGAGCGCATTATTTACGCACCCCCGATGACCTCCCGGACTTCCTAACGGCGCTGAGTCTCTCGCCAGTCACTCTGTCCGAATGGCCATATCTACCGCTACCCCAACAACGCTCCTCACGGGCCTCCTTACGGGCCGCCCCCCTGGCCCCGAGACCTCCGAGGAACAGAAGACGACGCAGATGCACTCCGGAACCGATGCAGGCCGAATTGTGAGCCGTCCACAGCACTACGTCTTGTGGTTTTGCCCTACTGAGTTCTCTGTTGGCCCTAGCGAGGCGGTGTTGCCATAGCTACAGGTTTGCTTCCCTGGAGAGCTGAATCCCACTGACTACCTCTTCCTGGGGTGATGCTTTGGTGCCTTTCATACTGAGGTTTACGTGCATAATGCCACACCATGCCTTCACGCCACTGAGATACTGTGCTAAACCCACTGTCTCACATTTCCTCCTTTTACTCCAACCGTTATGGGACCTGATTCCATGTTGACTGGGGTTTTTTTTTTTTTTTTTTTTTATATGTGAAGTTACTGGTCTCTCCAGCGATGGACCTCACTCGTTGAATGTTGCGTGGGTCCCCCCGCCGGGGTCCCCCAGGCGGTCTGCTAGGATCGTCATCAGCGACCTGACACCGCTACTGTGGGTGATGGATGTTCTGCCCGCCTGGGTGGCCCCGGGTTCCGGGACCAGCCATGTTTTAGACACACTAAGAGGTGCCACCTCAGCTGTGAATGTTTGAGTAATATCTGTGTTTCATTTACATTGCTGTCTAACTGTTCCCTCTATTAGGCTCTCTTCTGGCATTGATTACCTCATGCAGGGGGTAACGCTGGAGCTAGCTTATTGCTCCCGTTTTCTCCAGACACCTCCCACGTAGTTTTGAACGTGTAGATTTTTACACGATACTCGTATTGTAGTTCTCCCCTCTATCCTTAGTGGGTAGTGGCGGACAGCTCTTCTTTAGACCTGTCCTATATCCTAGTTTCTGACTGTTTGTCTCCTTTTTTCCTCCTCCAGTTGTCTCTCCTCCCTGTAATTTGTCTCTCTACCTTCTTCTTGGTCGCACATCGACAGATACCCCCCTCCCCTACCTCTTTCCCAGCCCTTTTGACTCCTGCCTCTTTCCTTTACCCCTTCCCCTCCAGGGCGATACCATCGTTCACACATGGCCTCCTTGAAATTGACCTCCCTGAACATAAGGGGCTTTAACAAGCCAGAACGGCGCTCGCAGGTCCTTTACTATCTACATAAACAACGCACCCACATAGTACTACTTCAGGAGACGCATTTTAAATCAGGACATGTGCCATCGATGCCAACTCGTTACTATACCCAATGGTTCCATAGCACAAACCCTGAGGCAAAAACCAAAGGGGTGAGCATAGCCTTACACAAATCTCTGCCTGCAACAGTCATGGGCACCGAGATCGATCCTAATGGCCGCTATGTCTTTATTAAAGTACGCATTAATGACAGGGTGTACACCATTGCTAATGTGTATCTTCCTAATCATAATCAGGTTCGGATCGGGATGAGGTACCTCAAGGCGTTGGGGAGGTTTGCGGAGGGCCTCATTATCACCGCTGGGGACTTCAATCTGGTGCTCGACAGAGCCCTGGACTCCTCTTCGGGCAGGTCTTCCATCTCCTCATCACAGGCACGTTGCCTTAAGAAGCGTTTGTTTGAGCTCAAATTGGTGGACGTCTGGAGAACCCAGCATCCAGGGGTAAGAGACTACACCTTTTACTCCTCGGTACACGACACATACAGCAGGATAGACATGTTCCTAGTTAGTCATCACTTACTCTCATGGCGCCCCCGGACGACCATTGATCCCATGACATGGGCTGACCATGCACCGATCACGCTCGTATTGACTTTACCAGATTCCACCCCTAAAGAGTGGAATTGGCGACTCAATCCGAGCCTGCTCAAGGACATTAGTTGCCAAGCGGCCATTCGGAAAGCCATTGAGGAATTCCTACAGAACCATACCACTGACGACACCCCCCTACCCACACAATGGGAAGCGCTTAAATGCGTTCTCAGAGGGGTTCTTATAGGTTATGGGGCGCGCTTGAAGAGGGAACTCTTGGCTAAAATGACCCGACTCCTTAACGAGATCCACACGGCAGAAGTGTCACACAAACAATCCCGAGATCCACAAGTCTTGGCGTCCCTGATAGACCTGAGGGGGCAGTTACAGAGGCTAATAGACCTGAAACACGCTCGCTACAGAGAGCGCATTAAGCGATTTTACTACGAGTATTCTAACAAATGCGGGGCCCCCCTTGCTCGCTTCATCCACCCGAGATCGTCACAGACGTTTGTTCCCTCTGTGGCTTCCCCCCGGAAGGGAACCTGTCACTCCCCGGTAGATATTGTGGACACCTTCCGTCACTACTATCATACCCTATACAACCTGAGAGGCCCACTAGCTGATATGCCCCCAGAGACATTTGCCGCGAAGGTGACACGATATGTAGAATCCACCCCTCTCCCAACACTGCCTGCCGAGACGGTAGTTGACTTAGAGGCCCCTTTTTCAGAACAGGAGCTGCTGCAGGTTATTAAGCACACGCCTAGTGGCAAATGCCCCGGCCCGGACGGGTTCTCGGCGGCCTTTTATAAGCTATTCGCCCCCCAACTGTCCTCTTTCATGACGCGAGTCTTTAACATGGTTTCCCCTTCCTGCCCTTTCCCTGCCCAATCCCTCATGGCCACCATAGTGGTCATTCCAAAGCCAGGGAAAGACGCTTCCTCTTGCACTAATTACCGGCCCATTTCCTTGATAAATGTGGACATCAAAATGTTCTCTAAAATGATAGCCAACCGGCTGGGACCCCTCTTACCGGAGCTCATACACACTGACCAGGTGGGTTTTGTCCCGCGCAGGGAGGCGAGAGATAATCTGAACAAGACCATCCTTCTGCAGTCTCATGCACAGAGGTCCAGTGTACCAGCTTGTTGGGTTTCAGTTGATGCAGAGAAAGCCTTTGACAGGGTGCACTGGACCTTTTTGCAGGCTACTCTAGAACAGATAGGAGTGGGTGAGGCCCTGAGGGGAAAAATTGTGTCCCTATATCTGAATCCCACGGCCCGGGTGAGAGTCAACGGCCTGCTCTCGGCACCTTTTGCAGTTACAAACGGAACGCGGCAGGGGTGTCCCCTATCGCCGATACTTTACGTCTTGGTGATGGAGCACCTTGCCGTGGCTCTTCGGAGAGCTCCCGACGTCTCTGGCATCACCCTGGACGGCACTCAGTACAAAATGGCTTTATATGCCGACGATCTCCTGCTATATGTGACTGACCCCCTCACTTCCTTCCCAGCGATTCTCCGGGAATTTGACAGCTTCGGTGGCGTGAGCAACTTTAAAGTTAACTACGCCAAGACTGAAATCCTCAATGTTTCCCTGCCGCGGCCCCTGATGAATCGATTGCGAGAGTCTTTCCCCTTTAAGTGGCAAACCCCGGCCATCAAATACCTGGGGATCTGGGTCCCCGTGGACCTGTCCACTCTATACTCCCTGAATTATTTGCCGTTATTAGCTCGCACTAGGGCGGATCTGCTCTCTTACGATAAATCTCAGCTGTCCTGGTTTGGACGCATAAATGTGATCAAAATGGACGTTCTGCCTCGATTTCTGTACACCTTTCAAGCGCTCCCCATATCTGTACCTGCCCCTTACTTCAATCAGCTTCGTTCTGCTCTTCGAAAATTTGTTTGGGGCCCGGTCAGGCCGCGCATTAAATATAAAACCCTCACAAGACACAAGCTGGATGGTGGAGCGGGGCTACCCGACCTCTCCCTATACTATAAAGCCTCGGTCCTACTGAGGGTGGTGGACTGGTTCCACAATGTTACAGATAAACAGTGGATACGTGTGGAGGCTGCTCAGTCCCCTATCGCTTTACAGTCCCTTCCATGGGTGTTCCCGATCCACCGCCCACCACTAGACGTTTTTCCACACCTGACCAGGGGATTCCTGAAGCTGTGGGATAGATTGCTTCTCTCACATAGCATCTCTCACCGCTCTGGAATAATGAGCCCTCTCTTTGACAACCCTGCTTTCCCTCCGGCCTGCGGCAGGGTGTCCTTCCTGGGTTGGTCAGCTCTCGGGGGTGCCAGGGCAGGACAGATTTTAGGGCCTCGCAAAACTATAGGATCGTTTCAGACTCTACAAGAGACCTGCCCGGAGAGGAACCTATCTTGGCTGGAATACGAACAACTGAAAGCCTATCTGCGTTCTGCCTTTCCACGAGGAATCCCCATCACCTCCCCCACTGACCTGGAGGCACTCCTTTTGGAGTCCTCTCCACCGCTGAGGATGCTCTCCCGATTATACCGTATTCTACTGGTGGCGGATGCTGATCCCGACCCCTCTTATCTACGTGCCTGGCAAACTGAGTTAGGCGTTAGCTTCTCAGCTCCCGATAAGCAAAAAATGTACACCCTGACACACAAGATGCCCATGGCCTGTCTTGCACAGGAGAAAAATTTTAAGATACTGTCCCGTTGGTACAGATACCCACAACTCCTACACCAATGTTATCCCGAGGTGTCGGACCTGTGTTGGCGCTGCGAAACGGAGGTTGGCACGATGGTACATGTGTGGTGGGGTTGTTCTGTCCTCACTCCATTCTGGGAGGCGATTTTCGCGATCTATAAGCAAGTCACGGGTAGGTCGGTCACACCCTCTCCTGGTCTGGCCCTGCTCTCACTGATTCCGGGCTCTCCCTCTGCAGTCAGGAGGGGCCTCTTGCGCCATTTCCTCACCGCAGCCAGAACTGTGATCCCCAGGCACTGGAAATCCAGGGCCCCGCCATCCATCTCGGAATGGGTGACAGAGATGGATCTTCTCTACCGTATGGAATCCCTGACTGCGGAGGGGCATTCCGGAGGGACCAGGGTGGACCGTTTGTGGCTTGCCTGGACGACCTACAAGGAGGGTCCACTATTTGCCCCATGGCTGACCTGTTAGTGGCTATACCAATGTAGCTTAACCACCCTGCCCTGCCCAACCTTCTTTCCCCATCCCCCCCTGCCACCCCCTCCCCCCCATCTGTTGGTGTCTGATCAATCTTCGTCCCTCTTGGGACCTATCTCTTCTCTTCCTACCTTCTTGTTATCTGCCTTGACTAACTCCATGTTCCCTATATTTCCCGGTTATCCGAGGGAATTGTGTTACCTTGTATATTTGTCCGCATGTTCTATGCATTAGCTGACCGAACCCTGTTTATTGTGCTCACCCTTGCACCCTATTGTAGGGTACCCACTTTTTCAGTCTAGCAGCAGGGTAGGTCAATCAGTAGTTGGTCTATACAGACTTCATTTCCTGTTATCTGTTGCTCATGTCAGTTATTCTTTTTGGATATGCGGAATTTTCCAGTCTGTTTGTGTATTCTGTTTCTATACACATCTTGCTTTTGTTCTGTATTTTACCTCCGTGAAAAATCAATAAAATCTGATTTTCAAAAAAAAAAAAAAGATATGACTTTGCCTGATCGGGTGAGATGGGGGGGCCCCAAGCTAAAATTTTGCACCAGGGCCCATCAGCCTTTAGCTACGCCCCTGGGTGATTTGTATAACTTTTGGGGGGCAATTCAATACCTCAATAAAAATTTTCGCCAAACTTCTAAAGGACATTTAGGCAAGGAATTGGTCTGTACATTAGGTAGGTAGGTGATACATGTCAAAGTAACATCCACATGAACGCCAGGACCCAAGCTTTCCCAGCAGGACATTGCCTACAACATTACTTTTGCTTCCACCATAGTACAAAATGAAATTTGAACCAAATTTTTTTTAAATTTTCTCATCAGTTTTTCTCTTTTCACCATATTCTGAAAGATTCTTGATGTAACCACTTTGGAAATAATGTATCCTTTATACCCTCTTGGGAGGTAATAGAATTTGTGCTCAGCTGTGACTGCTCGCTTGACTTTGTTATTGTAAACAAATGTATTGGGAATAAAACTGACCTTTATAAGCATCAACGCCACCATTCATAGGCCGAATAAAGCCATGTGAGCACAGACAAGGTGGGGACAGGTGAGAGTATAATTTCTGATAAATCAAAGGTTAGTATGGTCTTGTCCTTTGTTTTATAATGAACACAGGGGTCACCTATCATGTCGTGGTAAAAAAAAAAATTCTACCAAGCTATGTGCTTTTCTGTATCAAATATGTTTCTCTCTCTTATATATCAATTATCTGTATATATGTCATATCAATATATCATCTATCTTTCTGATCTATCTATCTATCTATCTATCTATCTATCTATCTATCTATCTATCTATCTATCTATCTATCTCCTATTATCTATCTATCTATCTCCTATCTATCTATCTATCTATCTATCTATCTATCTATCTATCTATCTATCTATCTATCATCTAGTAGTATTATCTATCTAGTAGTATTATAACACTAGTGAAATGCTTTTCAATTTCCGCAAAAGTTCGTGGAGGGAGGTTGACTTAATAAGGAAGGAAATATTTGAGCGAGGTCTGCCAGGTCACTCATTAGCCTCACAATAAAAAGTACTTCATATTAAACTTGCAATCAAATGAGAGCAGCGGGTTATTCTAATGTCTTCTTAATTCTAATAGCTGCAGTTCCATAATTAATGGCATTTTAACAGCATTTCAATGGCAACTGGAAATGCAACTGAGAAATCACTGATGCATTTATGCTTCCTGCTAGGTTTAAAGAGATAGTTATTAATGGTGGATATAGTACGTCATTAACGATGTGCCGTGTTACAAACGTTAAACCACACAAAGAAATGTTCTTAAAAATATTTATTACCTTTATTTTAATGCAAAACGTCTGCGATTTATAGCGAGTTAGAAAGTGTTGGTGCTATTGAATATGTTAGCACTGTATATGTAATAAATGTAAGTATAAATGAAAAATACACATATGTAAAGGATATATTGTACATATACTGATGTATGGACACTCCTCCATGAAAATGGTCTCTCAAAAGTATATAAACAATAGAGCATACAAATCTACATTAATAAATGCATACACTAGTACATTTGGGTACACACACACACATTTCTCTGAAAATAAGTTATTCCCCTATACTTTATACATCCCCTCTCTCTAGTTAGGCCCCCACACTGTATCCCCCCTCCCTCTTTTATTGTTAGTCCCCCCATACTGTATACCTCCCTTCCCCTCTCCTTACCTAGGTCCCTTACCTGTATTTCCCTTCCTTCTTCTGTTGTTAGTCCCCCCCATTCTGTATACCTCCACCCCCCTCTTATACTGTATACCCCCTTGCCCCATCAGTCCTCTGGTGTTCTATTCAAGTAATGTGCACCTTTAGGGTATGTTCACAGGCTGTACAAACAACAGCTGTTCCACCGTGAACGATCATGACCATTAATTCGGTCCACAGGTAGTGTTAAACAACGGCCGTCCACGTCATTAATTCGAATGTTCCGAAAGTTAAAGAGAACCTGTCACTACCCCTGGTCTGTCTGTTTGTAGTAGGAATAACAGTCCTAGAGCTTATGTCTCCTTGACTGCAATCTGTCAGCTTCAGTTCAGGCTCAAAACTACTGACACTGTTAGATAGCTGTTAGGTCAAGGAGACACATGGTGCCTTTTATATATCTGTCTGTGCTTCTATATAGCTTTTATTCTTCAATAAAATTGTCAAAAAAGCCCCTGAAGTGCTGAGGGCTGTAACACCTTCCATACATGACCCTGCTTGGAACTCAATCAAGCAGGGAAAGGGATTGGAGGGGGAGCAAGAAGGTATTACAAACCCCAGCATTTCATGAGCTTGGGAACGTCTCTTTGACTCTTTGCAGCAGAGAATAAAAACATTTTTTTTTATAAATTTTGGAGATACACATAGATATATGAAAAGTTCCATGTGTCTCCTTGACCTGATGGCTATTTAACAGTGTTAGCAGTTTGGAACGTAAATTGCAGCTGACAGATTCACTATAGGCATATATATGTATATACATAGATATGTATGTATGTATACACAGAATGTAATGGATTAAATATAAAGTCTGAGAAATCTAGCAAATTTATTGTTCACATATACCGGTTCCCCTCTGAGTGGATGGAATGAGGGCAGGGAAAGTAAATGATGAGGTTGCCATAGGAATGTCAAACAAGTGGTGCCCTTTTCCTTGGAAACAGTAAGAAGCAGCATTGTGTAACACAGAGCATGAAAAGTCAATGGGGGAGGAAAAAGGCACAGAGAGCTGGGAATAGAGAGCGTGACTTCAGATAAAAACTAGAACAATTACACAGAAATTAAAAACAAATGTGATTATAAAAGATATTCCGGCAATATTGTATGGCTGCTTTTATCTCTGAAAGTAATAGTCAAGGCTACATTCCACATCATTGAAAAACATCAAAAGGGACCTGAAAAGTTTTCTTACATGACTGGCAAACCTGGTATATAAACTGCAAATCTCTAAAGAAGCACTACTCCAAAATTTGATATTTTTATGAAGGGTTTAAAAAAAGAAAAAAAAAAGGCATTACTCACCCATCACCTGCTTCTGTGCCTCTGAAACTCACCAGGTCCCTGATAATCATTGCTTTTTTGGTGCTTTTTTTTTTTTTTGGAAAGGAATGATGAATGGTGATTTAGGTTAGGGCTACATTACAACTTTGGCTGCGTATCATTTTTTGTGGCTAGAAATAACTGTGTAAAATAATAATCTCTGCATTATATTATATTATCACAGGTAATGGAGGTGAAAGAAGTCATTAGAGATGAGTGAGCCGAATCTGGCGAATCAAAATTCCCTGCAAATCAGGCCGTCAATTCGCTTTGTTCTCCATGGTGAATTCCTTCCCATTCATTAAGGAAATTCGCAAAAAAACAATATGGTGGTCGCACATTCTGTCTCGAGCGTCACTTGGCGGGAGAAATGAAGTAACTATAATCCCTAGCACCCATCCAAGCAGCTGCAGTCCCTTCTGTGATGTCACCACCTTTTCCTCTTTATAAGCCAGTCGGCTGTGTGTGGAGGAGAGAGCAGGATGGCAGCAGGCAGTTAGAGCAGAGCAGGGAGAGACTAACAGAGTCATATAAGGACAGAGAGGAGAAGATAGGAGAGCTGATTGTGGGTGATTGTGTGTTGTATCTGTCAACCCAGTGTTCAGTTTACCAAGTAACTGGGTGGCTATAGGAATTCACTAGGAGCAGTCCATATTATCCACTCACTGGGCAATGGGCACTGCACAATCCTGTAAACTCCTATTGAGTTATACCAACTTATGGGGTTCAGTGAATTGAGCGTGCACCTTACATAATCAGTGCTCACACTCCCCTCCTACTGTGTTATACAAGTTGGGTTTCATTACTGAACTGAGGGTACGCTTTACTTAACCCCTTAACGTCAAAGGGCGTATAGGTACGCCCTATTGCCGGTAAGGGCGTTCAGAGCGGGGCTGCACGGCGACCCCGCTCTGAACCGCGGCGGTCCCGGTTGCCGCTTGTAGCCCGGGACCGTAGGTATTAGTGGGCACGGTCCAATCGCCGTGCCCACTAATACAGTAATCAGATGCAGCTGTCAAACATGACAGCTGCATCCGATTACCGGATCCAGCGTCTCCCTGGTGCAATCCCTGGAGCAATCTCCGTTTCTGAAGCCGGCCGGGGACCGCTCCAAGATGGCGCCGTCCCCGGCTCGCCACTCGTTTACTTCCGGCTGCAGCAGCCGAAAGCAAACGAGTGCCGATCTCATGGATCTCTGCAGCATATCTATGCTGCAGAGATCTCAATGAGAGATCAAAGTGTATATACTAGAAGTCCCCTAGGGGGGCTTCTAGTATATGTGTAAAAAAAAATATATAGTGTTGTTGTCAATAAAAAGCCCCCTCCCCTAATAAAAGTCTGAATCAACCCCCTTTTCCCAGGTTATAAATAAAAGTAAACAAATAAATAAATAAACAAACATGTTTGCAATCACTGCGTGCGTAATCGCCCGAACTATTAATTAATCACATTCCTGATCTCGCACGGTGAACGGCGTAAGCGCCAAAAAATCCCAAAGTGCAAAATTGCGCATTTTTGGTCAAATCCAGAAAAATTGTAATAAAAAGCGATCAAAAAGTCGTATATGCGCAATCAAGGTACCGATAGAAAGAACACATCATGGCGCAAAGAATGACACCTGACACAGCCCCATAGACCAAAGGATAAAAGCGCTATAAGCCTGGGAATGGAGCGATTTTAAGTGACGTATATTTGTTGATAATGGTTTGAATTTTTTACAGGCCATCCGATACAATATAAGTTATACATGTTACATATCGTTGTAATCGTAACGACTTGAGGAACGTGCATAACAAGTCAATTGTACCCCAGGGCGAATGGCGTAAAAACACATTTCCCCCAAATAAACAAAATGTGTTTTTTTTTTTCAATTTCACCACACTTTGAATTTTTTTCTGGTTTCGCAGTGTACTTTATGCAAAAATTCAGCCTGTCATTGCAAAGTACAATTAGTGACGCAAAAAATAAGGGCTCATGTGGGTTTCTAGGTGGAAAAATGCAAGTTCTATGGCCTTTGATGCACAAGGAGGAAAAAACAAAAACGCAAAAATCGAAATTGGCTCTGTCCTTAAGGGGTTAATCAGTGCTGGCACTCCACTCCTACTGTGTTAAACAAATTAGGTTTCATTACTGAACTTAGTGTGCACTAGAGATGAGCGAGAAGTGCAATCTTTGAATTTTCAAATATTGAGCCCAATACTCGACTATTCGATCGAATATCAAAGCCCATTAAAGTCTATGGGAGAAAAATGCTCGACACTTGGAAATCAAAATTCGACCACTTGGCGGTCACCAAGTCCACAATGAAATCTCAGGAAATGATGCCAACACCTCTGGAATGAAACTGGGACAGCAGGAGAAGCATGCCTAGGTGTATCTAACACACCAAAGTTGCAGTATTACGCCACTATCGCAGCCTCTCAACAATAAACTCCAAACACAATATAACCTCTATGTAAAGTGGAAAAAATACATGGAAATCTTCTTTCCTTTATGGTAATATGGACAGAAATCCACATTTTAAGTCAAAGCAATATTTTCATGCACCTCTTTAAATCGTGTTGCCTATGACAACCACAGATGTCATAGGCAAGGAAGAAATCACACAGCCACAAATCAATTAGCCACCGCTAATTTTCATTGTGTGTGTGTGTGATGCGGTCAGACACGTCCCCTTTAAATTTTCAAAGTCATCTGCCACTTCCATATGCCTTTTTTACACATAAGAGATTGTGGGTCTCATTGCACACAAGGAGTATACAGTCATGGCCAAAAGTTTTGAGAATGATACAAATATTATTTTTTACAAAGTCTACTGCTTCAGTTTTTAAAATGGCAATTTGCATATACTCCAGAATGTTATAAAGAGTGATCAGCTTAACAGCAATTACTTGCAAAGTCAATATTTGCCTAGAAAATAAACTTTATGCCCCAAAACACATTTCAACATCATTGCAGCCCTGCCTTAAAGGGACCAGCTAACATTGTTTCAGTGAATGCTTCATTAACACAGGTGTGGGTGTTGATGAGGAAAGGACTGGAGATCAATCTGTCATGATTAAGTAAGAATGACACCACTGGACACTTTAAAAGGAGGCTGGTGCTTGGCATCATTGTTTCTCTACTGTTAACCATGGTTATCTCTAAAGAAACACACACAGTCATCATTGCACTGCACAAAATAATCATCAAGAACTTCAAGGAGAGAGGTTCCATTGTTGCCCAAAAGGCTCCAGGGCGCCCAAGAAAGACCAGCAAGCGCCAGGACCATCTCTTATAAGTGTTTCAGCTGCGGGATCGGGCTACCAGCAGTGCAGAGCTTGCTCAGGAATGGCAGCAGGCAGGTGTGAGTGCATCTGCATGCACTGTGAGGTGGAGACTCTTGGAGCAAGGCCTGGTCTCAAGGAGGGCAGCAAAGAAGCCACTTCTCTCCAGAAAAAACATCAGGGACAGACTGATATTCTTTAAAAGGTACAGGGAGTGGACTGCTGAGGACTGGGGTAAAGTCATTTTCTCTGATGAATCACCTTTCCGATTGTTTGGGACATCTGGAAAACAGCTTATTCGGAGAAGACAAGATGAGCGCTAACACCAGTCTTGTCTCATGCCAACTGTAAAGCATCCTGAAACCATTCATGTGTGGGGTTGCTTCTCAGCCAAGGGAATCAGCTCTCTCACAGTCTTGCCTAAAAACACAGCCATGAATAAAGAATGGTACCAGAATGTCCTCCAAGAGCAACTTCTCCCAAGAGCAGTTTGGCGATCAACAATGCCTTTTCCAGCATGATGGAGCTCCTTGCCATAAAACAAAGGTGATAACTAAATGGCTCAGGGAACAAAACATAGAGATTTTGGGTCCATGGCCTGGAAACTCCCCAGATCTTAATCCCATTGAGAACTTGTGGTCAATCATCAAGAGACGAGTGGACAAACAAAACCCAACAAATTCTGACAAAATGCAAGCATTGATTGTGAAAGAATGGACTGCTATCAGTCAGGATTTGGTCCAGAAGTTGATTGAGATCATGCCAGGGAGAATTGCAGAGGTCCCGAAGAAAAAGGGTCAACACTGCAAATATTGATTTGCTGCATTAACTCATTCTAACTGTCAATATAAGCTGTTCTTACTTATAATATGATTGCAATTATATTTCTGTATGTGATAAAAACATCTGACAAACACACATAAAAACCAGAGGGCAGCAGATCATGTGAAAATATAATATTAGTGTAATTCTCAAAACTTTTGGCCATGACTGTACAGCCTCATACCCTCTCTATGATGTATTAGAATGCCCGTAGAAAAGTAGTACCAAGCTTTTATTTTTTGCCTTGGCACACAAGGAGTATACAGCCGTATAACCTCTCTATGACGTATTAGAATGCCCTAAAGCAGGCAACAGGCATTAGACTTTATGTTGCGCACAAGCACGTAGAAGAGTAGTACCAGGCTTTTATTTTTTTGCCTTGGCACACAAGGAGTATACAGCTGTATACCCTATACAGACAGATACACTGCAGCCTATTCCTCAATGTGAATACACTCCAGCTGCCTGTCTGAACACACCTATGTGACCTTTGTGCTGCTAGCCGGTTTAATAGCTGGATATCTTTAGGTAAATGTGTTCCTTCTATAATTTTAATTTTAGCCTTAACAAGGGATTTTGGGGGTCTCTACTAGGGATGGTCCGAACCTGCCGAGGTATGGGTTCGTACGAGCCTGGACTCACAGCAATGATTCCCGCTATCTTAAACCTCCGTGCAGAGGGTGGATACAGCGGGAGGACCGCCTGGAAAACTGGGATACAGCCACAGCCATAGGCTGTATCCCAGTTTTCCAGGCGGTCTTCCCACTCTACCTACCCTCTGCACGGAGGTTTAAGACAGCGGGAATCATTGCTGAGAGTCCGGGTTCGTACCTGACTGTCCCTGCTACACACTGTCTCCCTGTCTAGCTCCAAGTCTCATCTGAAAACTAATTTCAAATCCACTATTCGATTACTTTAAAGGTCACATGGTTTAGCCAGCCAATGAATGTAGGTGATTTTTTTAACTGCCTGTGTGCTCCTAGTGCCTGTCCCCCTCCCCCCTGCATAGTTATTGGTTAAAAAAAACACCAGGGAAGGTGGGAGGGGAATCGAATTTTTACTGGGGTTTTGATAGAATACTCTTTTGAAATCGAGTATTTCGAAAAGTGTACTATTCGATCGAATACCTACTCGATCGAGTAGTACTAGCTCATCTCTATTGTGCACATTACATAATCAGAGCTCACACTACACTCCTACTGTGTTAAAGAAGTTTAGTTTCATTAGTGATCTGATGTGCGCCTTGCATAGTCAGTGGTCGCACTCCACTCCTGCTGTGTTCTAAAAAAATAGTTTTTATTACTGAATTGAGTGTGCACTTTACTTAATCAGTGCTCGCACTCCACTCCTACTGTGTTAGGCTATGTTCACACACCATATATTTCCGTAAAACCACGGCCGTGATTATTACGGAAATATACGTTACATAGCCGTCTATGGGATCCCGGCCGAAGCATATACACATAGTATACTCTTCGGCCGTGATCCCTCGCAGAGCCGCAACAACCTATGTCAGTGCACACTGTGGAGCGAGCGACTGCAACCTCCATAGTGTGCTGTGGGGAGTTCTGATGTGGGCGCGCACGGATGCACCCGCATCAGAACTCTGCGGCCCGAAAGATCACCTGGCCGATACTGCAGTACTGACCGGGATGATCTTTTTAGAGACCGACCGTTGGCTGGTCTCTTACCCTGTGGGAACATAGCCTTATACAAGTTGGGATTTTATTACTGAACTGATGGTGCACCTTGCATAATCAGTGGTCACACTCCACTTCTACTGTGTTCTAAAAATTGATGTTACGCCGCTGTTCCACCGATGTCTACTGCTTTCCTGGGAAAAAACTGATGTTCCACCGCTGTTCCACCGATGTCCACTGCTGTCCATGGTGGAAATTGGATGATTGACTGGCTGATTGCCTTTTTTTTCAAATTGTCGTTTTCCAATTTTTAACATACATTAACAAATTTGTCCTTCTGTCATAGTCCCAGTACTGTAGCTACTATAGTTTTGCTGTTTTATAGAAATTAGTTAAGATCCGATTTGCGAATCTTAATGAGTTTGACCCAAAATTCCTGAAGCTCGCGAAATGAATTTCCTGCTGCTTTGCTTATCTCTATTAGTCATGTTAACTGAAAACTGGAAACCAAAAGTCACGAGAAACTCATCTAGGATCGGCTGTATCCATGTTTTCCAGGACTTCCTAAGGCTGCGTCCAACTTCTTTAGCCACCGGGAGTCAAATGCAGAGCATTCGGGATTGAGCGAACCTGAATTTACTATAAGTTCGTTCACCTAAAAATTTGACCACAGTCACTTTTTATTAGGTGTGATGTAAGCCAATTCTGCCGTAAGAAATGGGACACAATGAAACACATCATATAACCAAAGCTGTGGCGTTGTTCTAGCCTTATTGAGTAGAGTTTTAACAAATGTGACAAATACTGTTATACCTTGTATACTACTGAGCAAAGTCACTTAAGGTTATTTGTCAAATTAACAAAGAGCACATTTGCGTCTACAACCTTTCTAGCCTTTGATTCCTCATTTGTACAGTCTGTTAATTTCACGCAATAAAGAAAAAAATCCTAAACGCTTAGATGTTAATGGGGTACTCCATGAAACTGTATTCATCTCCGGTAAATATGTTCTTTATTTTCAGTATAGTGCACACATACCAAACGCTAGTTTTGACCTTGACGCGCCTCATCTCCCATCACTCTAAATGCTAAACATCAATAAACACTAAACAAACTTGTCCTACCAATGATACTTGTACATACAGTATTGTAGACGGGAACAATAGTGAAGGACAAATTCCACTGAAAACTTTGAAAAATAAACTTGACTTAATAAATAGAGAAGAATCAGTAGTTTTACAAGGAGACGTCTAATAACACACTGCTAAACATTACTTTTTTTCTCCTGTTCGCTGTTACTCGCTAATTATCAATTGATCAAAAGAAGAACAAGAAATTAAGGTAAAAGGACAATAGTGTTAAAGCTTTTGTGTAGTCCCATGGAGCTTCACTTTTTAAAGGTTTCTTATAATTTCTTAAAGTTTTCATTGATGTGTGTGTGGGTCTGACTCCACATACTGCTTGCAGAGAAGGGCTGTCTTTTAAATGGGCACTGTCAGTTTAAAAAACTTTTGACATACTGTTGAGACATGTCAAAAGTTTTGGTCAGTGGGGGTCTAGGTGTTCATGTCTCCACCAAGTGCCAAAAGCACATTCTCTCCCAGATCTGTCTAAGATGGGCTCCCATAGTAGGTGAAGGGGAAACCTGACGTCACACACATAGAGCATCGCTAAGTTGAAGGGGAGGAAAATCGGAAAACATTACTCAGCTGTAAGACATACTGGATCGTGAAGTCGGAGACATTGAGTCCAAAAAGGCTCAATGATTTGTTCAGATTCAGGGCATTTTTGTAACGATCAAGACTCACTCTCCATGGTCGTGTGTTTTATATTTATAACTTATCATTATTGTAAACTTGTGCATTTTATTACAGGTACTGTATGTTAAGAGGTAATCTTTGTATCTATATAACGTTCTCCAGCCCTCTGTATCTTTGCACATTAGGCAGGAGGAGCTATCCTCCAAAACGTCAGTGGGAGTGCAGCATGTCCTGGTGTCTGAGGACCATGATACATCAGCTGTAAGCCTTGTTGTAAGCTGCATCGTTGAAAAATAAATGGAAATATTTTTCATCTGAAGATACAGTGAGCGTTCTTTTGCCCGAATTTGGAGAAGAACGTGATGACAGTAAGAAGGTGAGATAATTATTTACTACGCTACATCCCTATTGTATTGTAGCTTAGCCACGTGCTTCTCCCTGCTCGTTTTAGCAATGGATCGGTGTCTGAACGCCCAGACTCCCACAAATCTAAACTGATGACATGTCTACAATGTGTTAATGTTTGTAGTGACACAAAAACCTATGTGCTGCTTTTTCACAACAATTAGTGTATGTAACGCCTGGAGTCGTGGATCCACTGAACAGTCACTAGCGATGGCACTAACCTCACCAGGGTACGGAGTCTAAGGGGCCGCTGGTTTTCACCAGAGCCCGCCGCAAGGCGGGATGGACTTGCTGCGGCAGGCGACCCCCAGGTCACTACCCCTGGCTTGGTTGCTAGTGACGGCAGGCGAGGCGTGGCAGGAGCAGTAGGCAGGAGATAGTGCAGGCAGAGGTCTGTAGGCGTAATCGCAGGAGGCAGACAGTACTCAGGAACAAAAGGAAGGCAGTGGACAGGGACTAGGGATCGGGTAGCGAACAGGAACAAGGAACAAGGACTGAGGTCAGGAACAACAGGGAGCTGGGCCAAACACTATGGGAAGCATGTAGAGGCTCCAACACCTGAGGTGGGGCAGGGCTGGAATTTATAGGAGAGTGTGTGGGCAGCAACCAATTAGGGGCGGACTGCCCCTTTAACTCTGAGACAGCTCTGAGACGCACGCGCGCCCTAGGAGGCGGGGACGTGCGCCGGCCGGCACAGTGACGGACAGGAGCGGGGCGAGGTGAGGCGCCCCCAGGGACCGAAGTGGCAGCAGCGCGGGGTCCCTGCGTGTGGACACCGGCGGCTGCAGGACAGGGTGAGGGGGTGCGGCAGCGGTAACAGTGTACCACACAAAAAATCTAAAACCTCTTAGGCTTAACTTAAAATTAAACAATTTTACAGTGACAGAAGAGATGTAGAACACTCTCTACAGTGCTACCTTAACTACAATTATTGTGTTTGTAGGGTCCTACTCCCATCTGTGTTTACTGGCTGATCACTGTCCCTCATAGAGGTTCTCTCTAAACACCTGTTATCTCTGCATAGGCTTTTATAGTGGCTCTGACATCCTCCCTTTACTGCCCCCTGATTAGCTGGGAGAGCTTTTTGTAGGGCTAGCCTGAGGTCTGTGATTCATTCTCCCTTGTGACCAACTCAGTTTGAGCAGGTTTGTCCAAACTGAACTAGGGGAAGTTCAACTCTACATGTTTGGTTTCGTTTATCTCTACTGGTAAACAAGAGGCTTTGGCGCTGATCGGCTGGGGTGCCTGTTAATTTTTTTTTATTGATGGCCAATCAGTTTTAATAGTCCCACCAACTGTAAAAATGGCAGGCAGGTGGGGGTGGGTGACAAAATAAACAAGTGAACTCACCCATCCCCGTGCCTTTGTAGCACCACTCCTGTTCACATCTGCCAGGGTCCTGCAGCTCTTCTAGCTGCAACATCACAACCCCGGCTAAGTGATTGCCAACCTGCCAATCAATGACTGGGGTGGGACACCACCCCAGTCACTGACTGGCTGAGCAGGCAATTGCTCAGCCAGGCCGTGACGTTGACTGTGCAGAAGCCGTGTAATTCACATACCTGCTTTCCTGCAGAAGATGACAGCCGGTGGCGATGAATGGGACCCTGGAGCGTCCCAACAGAGGCAAGGCGACCGGTGAGTTCGCTTGTTTGTTTTTTTCTCACCCACCCCCGCCTGCCTACTGTTTTTTACCATTGGTGGGACTTCCTCTCTAAGCATTTATATAATGTTGCAATAACCAGACATAAGTGGGGCTAGTTTCTGGAAGAAAAAAAAGTAGACAAACCTTTTACTGAAATTTCTAAATTCCATCACGTGTTTTTGCCTTTAAGACTTCAGTCAAGAGATATTGTATGTAATTTAAATGACAATGGCAACAAGCAAGCAATCAATTGATAAATCGTATTTCTGGTCTACGATAAGTGGTAAGTTTTTCTGTAAATTAGAAGCACAGAACATTAGCCAAGATGGCCAAGTCAATGCACTTAACAGCCCATAATAAAGTGACTCGAATGTAACAGCAGGATTCCGAAATTCAACAAAATATAATTTAAGGTCAAACTTGCAGTGACAAAATAATCTCAGTTGCTGCCAAACAACTTACATGACACATTTCATAATAGTGAGAAGCTTATATCACTTTATTTTCACCTCCTGGTAGTTTATTTTTCACATTTAGAAACTATTATGTCGAGTTTAATTCTCAATCTGCATAATACAGTGGAGGCCAACAATGATAACCATCTTGCATTGACATGTCCCTACTTACCCTGCTGGGAAAATATTATTCTCAAGCAATTTAATGTTGTCAGCTAAATTAAAGCTAAAGGCCGCCATGGGTTTTGGAGCTCTTTTAGTATTACACGTTTTCTCACTCTTTGTTTCCCTTGACAGCCAATATGCAAAGTGGGATAACTTTCTTATTCATATTGTTGGGCCGTATTTATCTTTATTTTGAGAGGAATATTTAGAGACTAGGATATCATAAATACTGTCATTATTTTCTATCTATCTATCTATCTATCTATCTATCTATCTATCTATCATCTTCCATTGAAATGAAACCTAAAGATTGCACTGTAATAAAAAGGGTTTGGGCAATATGAAAATAAGTGGAACATATGGAACAGTGAATGAAAGATCGACAAGGGGGGGGGGGGGGGTAGGTTTTTTTTTGTCTTGTTTGTTTTTTTTAATTTAGTTTTGTTGGGGGGCGTGGGGGGGAGAAAAGAAAAGGTTGGGTGCAGCAGCCATAGCCTAGTTGTATGGGGGATACAGTAAAACATTATTTAATCGCTCTCTGCATTGTCTGTGTATTTTATGGTATATTCTGGCTTTGCTCTCCTCTGTACTGACATTTCTTGATTCCCTCTATAAGCAGTAAACTCAAACTGTTTGTTTTCAACAATGTCCTCTGTTTGTTCCCCTGTCTTCATTCAACTCTTTTAATGTCCTTCCTCACCCACCCCATGTTTTACACCCGGTACTACTGATTAGTTGAATCACTATATAGTGGAGCACTGGTCATCAGTGACCCTGGTCATAATGTGCTGCCAGCAGGGCCGTATTAACAGCTGCTGCTGCCCTAGGCACAAAACCTACAGACGCCCCAGCGTGGGGGAGCGTGGTTTTGGCCACATGCATTTCTTTACTTGTAGAAACATTGAATCAAATTTTTATGGCTTTTAACTGCTTATAATATAAATTTTTACATTGAATCAATGATTAAAGCCGTCTGCATGTTGTATGATGGAATTCTCACCACAGGATTGGTAGATTGGTAGGTAATAGCTCCAGGCTTCACAGCCATAGCAGACCTGAACATACCTCCCCCACCCCCACCCCCCTCAAAAAGTCACCAGATTTACTGGCAAGTCTGACCAGGAGGTGGGAGACTTAAAAAAAAAAAAAAAAGTAGTTTTTTCCCACTGCTCCCTGGTGCTGCCCCCTGCAAGGTGCTGCCCTAGGCACCGGACCACGGGTGCCTAGTGGTAAATACGGCCCTGGCTGCCAGTCCAAGTTCTGCTAGTCAAAGTGTGATAGCAGAATTAAAACCAGAATTGAAACGTCAATGAAACGTAAATTCAATTCACTCTTTACTAGTGTTGAGCAGATTTGCCGAACTGCTTCGATTCGGCAAAGTTTTCTGAACCTGAACACTCGGCATTTGTCTTCCAGCTTCTAGTGACGTTGGTTGCCGTCCTAGGGCTGCCATGAAAACATGAATGCTGCCTATGACTTCTCCAGATGTGTCTAATGCAGAGCATTCGGGTTCAGAGAATGTTGCCGAACGCGAATAGTTTGGCAGGTCCGCTTAACCCCTTCCTGCTGGATCACGTACCAGCACGTCCAATTCTGCAAAGTTTTCTGGAAGATAGACGTTTCCGGTGCATGACAGGGATGACAGGCAGGAGTTATCAGTGATAGCCAGGCACCCGTTGCAACTGCTTAACCCTCAGTGCAACGTAGCATCCTCAGTTAACTCCCAGTGCGATTGCTGCACCTATAAAGCTGAAAGAAGGGAGAATCCTCCCTTCGTTCCCCATAGGGGTGCGGTGTGGTGGTGGAGAGGCACAGAGAGCGGAGTTGTGCGAGCCCTCCCATTTAAACAGATGGCAGGCAGTACTTGGTGCCAAATCCGCACAAGAGGGTTGCGCATGGAATTTCAGCGCTGATTCCGTAGTGTGAACACTGTCTTTTGGTGGGCTCCAATTTTCTTTAGAAATAAATAATAATAAAAGTTCCAGGTGATGTTCACTATCAGTGTCCAATCATTATTCAATTTGTCTTTTGGTATTTCTGTCATAATGGGGGCATGGCATCTACTACAGTCGATATGCATTCTGAATGCAAATGTGGAAAAACAGCTTCTGATTGGGGTGGGGGGTAATTTTGGAAAGTACACAGACTATTTTAATTACTGCGATTGATGGTGTGTTGACACATTCAGGTTTTTAATTGCCTTTATAGAATGCAAAGTGTAGAATGAATTTCAAAAGAGGAAAAATAATTAAAAACCTGAATGTGTGAACATACACTTAATGTTAAAGCCTGTTTACATTTCGGGCAATCAAAAACCCATGCACATGATTTAAAGGGGTACTCTGGAGAAGAATTTTTTATTTTTTTTTTCAAATCGAGTGTCAAAGATTTGTAAATTACTTCTATTTAAAACCCCAAGTCTTCCAGTACTTATCAGCTGCTGTCTTACCTATTCTTTTCAGTCTGACAGAGTGCTCTCTGCTACCACCTCTGTCCATGTCAGGAACCGTCCAAAGCAGGACAGGTTTTCTACGGAGATTTGGTACTGCTCTGGACATTTCCTGTCATGGACAAAGGAGTCAGCAGAGAGCACTGTGTCAGACTGGAAAGTACACTCCACTTCCTGCAGGAAATAGCCTCAATATGTCTTCCCATCAGCTCAATGTACTGTAATTACACAAAACTTTTACCTTTTCTAACATTCAAAACTAATAGGATGATTTTTCACAAAGCATAAAAAATGCTGGAAAAAGTCATGGGTTAAGCATAGTGTCTTTTTTAATGCCATTTCCAGATTTTAGCTGGAAATATAAAATGCTATACTTACAATGGCTTTTTTTTGTACTGTTGGTTCTCCCATTAGTGGTAGGTTTTGCAAAACACAGCATGCTCTAGTTACTGTCTTTGTCACTTTTTGCTCTCATAGACCTCTATAGGGTGAAAAAACACATTAAGGCTATGTTCACACTGCGTATGAGTCCGGCCGCATTTCGTACGCCGCCGTACATGTGCGGCTGAAACTACGGGCGTGGGAAAAGTAGACATGCGGCCGGATGCGTACGAACCGCAAACATACGCCCGTAGTAGAGTTATGCTTCCCTAGCCTGTTTCGAAGCGATCTGAAACATGTCATTTACTTGGAAATCTTCGCCCAATAAAACTCACAGAACCTTTTGGATCTAAAAATCAAGTTCAATTTGGCTGAAATAAGTGCTTCGTACGGGACCGCATGGAAATCCACGGCCGCGAGTTGGAACATTTCCATCCTCAAACAATGGTCTTGTTCATTTTTCACGGCGCCGTATACGATCCGGCCGTAAGCTCATACGTAGTGTGCAGAAAGCCTGAGGAAAATTCAGATTGACCTGTTGTTTGAAATTACATTGGTTCAGTGATCAGCTAAAATTCAGCTTATAATAGTCTTCAGATTAATGGTGCATAGATAATTTGTGCATACCCTAGGTACTGAAAGATTGTGTAAGAAGGAAGGAAGTCTCCTGATGATGTATGTCTAAGATTTAAGGATTTAGTCTAAGCACCTGAGAGTTCATTGTGAAGAAAGGTCAAAAAGTGAGTCCTTAATTCATAGCCATTATACATATAGATTGTGTTTGCTCCTATACATAACAGCCAAAGCACTCCCTTCTTACTGCACCTTAAGCAGATTTGAATCCTTTCTAATATTACGAGACTCCCTCCTTAGTGTATTAATTAGCACTTAAAAAAATGCAACATGATACCCGGCAATTTGTTCTCACCCATCTGTAAGATTTCGGATGTTGCTACGTTCCCTGCGCCTTCAACATGCAATTAAAACAATAATTGGCTTTGAAAGACAATTTCTCGACAGTCATATGCAATTCTTCCAGGTTATATGAAGTGTTGAGAACACTCGGGCTCCTAATTGTATACATGCATTCTTTGTTTGGAGGTTTTGTGCCACGTTCCGTATGCTAAAGCTCTAAATAAAAAAAAAAAAGCAAAAAAGAAACAAATTTCTACTTTAACAAACAGATGGGAGGAATTGAGCATGGTATTTTTCCCACAGAATGACACACTATTTCATTAGAGAAGTAGAAAATCAGACAGATGTGTCAAAACAATCTTTAAAGTGAAGTGTTATATAAGGTTATTTCCAATCTCACATTTAAATATCTTTTGAAATGGATTATGTTGTGGTAGATTCAATTCATCGGATTTATTCAAGGTAGATGGATGCGCTATCACAAAGTGTTCTTGACATTTATGATTTTATTCAATTATCATTTTCCTGTTATCACCTTCATTATCTTCAGCTTACTGCACACGTGGGGTTTATTACCTAGGCAGAACAGGATTTTAAGTTCTCTTACTCTTATTTGGATTGTAACAGACATGTCAGGAATAATACATTGATATAAACAGTATTTAAATTAATAGTCATCCCAGATCAGATACTAAATTAATTCTGCCCATAGACCAAGACCCCCAAATATAATTAGATTTGACCTCTACAATAATCCAGATCCAGACAAGACAATTAAATCAAACTCTGGACCAAACCTCTACATTAATTCAGGCCAGAACCCCCAAAAAACCTCTGACCAAAGACCATATATACACCAATATGATGCTGGACACAATCAGGACCCCGTGTGGAACTGCCTTGACCTGATGAGGAGCCCAGGAGTGTGTAAAGTATCATTAGTAGAGAAGAGCGAACCGAGTTCGGGTTCGAGTCCATCCAAACCCGAATGTTCGACATTTGATTAGCTGGGGCTGCTGAACTTGGATAAAGCTCTAAGGTTGTCTGGAAAACATGGATACAGCCAATGACTATATCCATGTTTCCCACATAGCCTTAGGGCTTTATCCAAGTTCAGCAGCCACTGCTAATCAAATGCCGAACGTTCGGGTTCGGATGGACTTGAGCATGCTCCAGGTTCGCTCATCTCTAATCATCAGCTATGGGATTAAGGGGGTTATCCGGAGAGCAGAAGATGGCTGATCGGGTCCCAAAGTGGTTCCAAACCTACACTAGATGATGCCACTGGATTACAGTGAGAGGAAATGAAAAGCACAGCTTCTTCATTGTAATTATTGGCAGGGGTCTCAGCACCCCCACCAATAACATTTGTTATGTCATTTTAGCATGTCAAAAGTTTGTTCAAATAACAGGTACATTTTTAAGTCTGTCCTAAAAATTTTTATATCACCGTGTAGCTCTAAATGCCTTGATTTAGCTGATTATCGTTCCGCATAATAGGGAGAACGATCAGTCGATGAAACAATCATGGGCTGATCATTTCTTTAGGTCCTGACCTAAAATCATTTGGCATAGGGCATGCATCGCTATGTGTAATAGCCATGTGCGGCTGATGGCTGAAGATTGTAGTATAAAATAATAAAGTAATAACTCACCTTTCCACGTTCCCCGGTGTCTTTGGGCCTTCTCCGGTGTCCTTGGAGGCCTTTCTGGTTTCTGCAGCTCTGCCTTCTCTGCACTGGCCGCTCAGCCAATCACAGGCTGAGACAGGCCACCAACTGCTCAACCAACCAATTGCTGAGACAGGCTGTGGTCTGTGATTGGCTGAGCAGCCAGCGGCCTGTCAGTGCAGAGTAGGCAAATCTGCAGACACCAGGAAGGCCTCAAAGGACACTAGGGAAGGCCAGAGGGCACCAGGGAATGTGGTAGTTATTACTTTATTATTTTATACTCAAAGGCAAGGGCTATACAGACATCACTAACGATGTCTGTGCAGCCCTTGCTGCCCGATAGTCGGCCTGTCTAATTGCTCAGTAAACAAGTTTACAGTTTTCAGTGTAATAGTACCCTAAGGGGATGTACCCATAAATGCACTACTCAGAGTATGTTTACAACACTTCAGTCTCATATTCACACCCTTGAGCCTGATATCCACCTTTTTTTGCAATAAAATGCACAACTATCTGACAATTGAAAAGTAAAATTCCCCTTTAACCTAGTTCTATGGAAAGGATATAGAAAATGGTAATATCTGTCTATTTAACATGGATGCTTGTATCATCTTCATTATGTTCTAATGGAGTAATATAAGTAAGGTTGTTCTCTTGACCACCACCACTGTATGATCAGCCTATTCACATATAGCTTTCCAACCCATTATCTTTGATAGACATAATAATATGAGCGGTGCTAACAACATCTTCGTAAGTGCTGTGGGAATTCATCTTGGGGGAAAAAAAAACATTCATAGAACAAAACATGGCTATTAGCCTCAAGGTCCCCCTGGACTCCAATAATTAACAGTGGTCTGATTAGAATAAAATGACATTACAATGAAAGCCAGCATTCTAAAGAATTATTACCAAAATAGTATTTACTAGTGAAATACTAATTGATTTTATGAGTGAAACCATGGATGTTTTAAAATTGATTCAAAGTTCTTTTGTGCTCTATGTTACAAAGTAATATATATTTGTTATATGTATTTTTTAAATTATATTTTATCATCATGAACTTTCAAAGCGCTGTACATAGAACATACAGAGGGGGTTTAATATATTAGATCAACAGTTCCCAACCGCACCCGGTTCCCTTTAAGCATCCCTTGAAACTGGGGCTATGAAGTGGCTCACTATAATGGCTCACTATAATGTTCAGCCTGCTTACTGTAGCGCCAATACAGTGAGGGGTGATCTCATCTCACAAATTATCTTTCAAGATGGCCAGAGGGAGCAAGTGTAGTGCTGGAGAGCAGAACAGGAAGGACTCTGGATAATCCATTTAATACACATATTTATGTGCCCCTCTATTAACTGGCAAGGAGATCAGGACCATCTCTTCTGACGCCCCCATACCCATATATACCCTATTTAGTTGAGTTTCTCTGTGTTCTGAATAGAGGGGGTAAGCCCCTACGATTTCTATTAATTCTGACTTCTCCTTCCAAGTAGAAAAGGATTTGGGAGTTAAAATCTACCGCTCCTAACCCCTCTCAACCCATCTGTCTGGGAGAGTTGTAAGGCCCCCATACACTTTAGATTGTTGGCTCTTCCTGCTGAAATCAGTGGGTACTAGGTATGTTAAAAGTAACATCTAAGTTGGTTGAGCAGACCTGTCCATGCATTAAATGGTGGTCCATCCATGTGAACTTTAAAACAAATAGAACACAATGGAGTATGAAAAATTTTAATCAATCAATAAATAAGGTATTAGGAACTTACCTGTCTGCGTTCCAGTGGTGATGGAGATGGGGTGGGAGTTCTGGATCTGCCCGGTCTGCTGATGCTACGGTAGGGCAGCCAATCAGTAGATGGGGTGTCACCCTTTGGCCAGCCCCAGTGATGTTGGGTCCGGTTAGCCAATCCCTGCTGCAGAGAATTTGGAAGTATATTTAAACAGGCGTCGGCATTCAGCTTGTGGCTTGCCCTAGTACACTAGCTTTCTTGTTCCCTTGCTATATATCTGTATCTGACCACTGCTCATATTTCCCGACCTTGACTTTGTCTCTAACTTTGTACTGCAGTCCTGTCTGTGTTTCTGACCTCAGCTTTTTACAGTTTCTCTTTGGTTCTGATTTGGTCCTGTTTATTGCTCTTTTGGTTCTTACCCTTTGGCTCTTTATCTGACTCTTTTGTTCTGATTTGTGGTTTATCATTTCCCGATGGTCTTGACACGGATTGTTGACTACTCTTCCATAAGGAGCCCAGTAGTGTAGGGACCATCGCCCAGTAAGGGTCTGTTACTTAGGGCAGGGCTTCAAGTAGACAGGGGAAGAAAGCCGAGTTCAGACCGGCGGTATGATTGTGTCTGTAAAATCTATATTACCAAGTACTTGTTGCTAACGCTGTCTGCCTATATAAAATGTAAACTTTTTTTTTTTTTCTCCCTGTCTGACGAATTCTCCTGAAATATGTCAAAGTTACATTTGTGATGCATTTTGACATTTTCATGTATATTTGTGCAGAACAATACATGGTTGGAAAAACAAGTTAAAAGGATTGCTTAATTGGAATAGAAAATCTTGCATAGAACAGACATTCTTCTATAAAAGCATACATTTCTGTCTGACTATACAACCCGTCTGCAATTATGAAATAGCTTTTTTTCCTCCACAAATCTTTTACATGTTTGAAGGCAGAATGGAGGTGGTTCAGGTAGTTTAAGGTTCTTTTAAGGTCTTTTCTTTCCTTTTTAATTATGATTATGCAATCGCTAGTTATTTTGGCACTTTAGAAGATTTGTACTTTTGTCATCTTTAACTTTTAATTGCTTCTTAAAAGAACTAACAATAGATCTCCTTAAAGCATAGTTCCAGAGATTGCAACAAGAACTTTTAGGATCTTTGTCTCCAGGTGAGTAATAGAGATGTAAGATAATCTCAACCCCAGCTGTTTAACCCCTCAGATGCCACGGTCAATAGTAACTTTGGCATCTGAGTCTTAGACAAAGGTAAAATAGCAGAGGGGTTGTTATTGCATATTATACCCATTCCTATGATACCCTGCTGGAGGATCTGACTTGGTTTTGCTTAACCTATTCCCACATCAGAACGTAAATGTACGTTCTGATGCGGGTGGGGTAGGTTCAGAGAGGGGTCGCATGGCAACAATTGCAAAGAAAGCTAAGCTGCAGTTACAGGTCACCACCGCTAAACTGCTTCTAGCTATGTAGTGTGGGTTCTGAACAACTAATTGGTGGGGGTGCTGGGTGTTGACACCTCAATGATCAGAGACTGATGATCTATACTGTGGATAGCTAGCATAATGTTGTCCACTTCCTGCTCCTGCTCACTGCCATGGTCCTGCCTGCTCCTCTGTCGCTCCTCACTGGTCCTGGGTCCACTATTGTCCACTGGCATTCTCACTACCCCCAGCCTCTGCTGCTTCCTTCCAGCTACCACCGCAATGCCACCACTGATCAGTAGGATTCATGCAAGGGCACTTGCATCTCACTACTTATATCTAACTTTTACCATTCCTGCTCCGCTTGCACCTATTCAAGGTCATCCCACCTGTTCCTCCTGGCTTGAGCATTGTTGCATCCTTGCATTTTCAGCAAAGGTGTGCTCCTACAACTGTTATTCTGTTGCTATTCTATGTATGCAGACCCATGGCTCTTTCTCAGATTACACTTGCCTGCCTAACCCCTATCTGTACTGTTTTTCTTTCTTGTTGTCGACTGGGGTTATTTGACCTGCATCTGTAGCAGCATGCCCTGATCGTGCGCATGATTAAACACACTGTTGTCTTATGCCTGGTACCATGCTAACTCCCCCATTGACAACCCAGCTTGCTGATTACTCTCATTCAACAAGTGCTCCGGTGCTATCAATGGCACTGTCTGGTCCTTGGGACGAGCTACTAACCACACCTAAACAACAACCATGATTTCTCACTAAATGTCATAAATACAACTGTTTACTTAATACCAGGGATATGCCATACATGTCTTTTGTGATAATAATCTTTTAAAGGGGCTATATTAAAAAAAAAAAAAAAAAAAAAAAGGTCCATGTAAACTGTAAGATTTCTTTTCTTAATCCAGAAGTTCAGGTCTCTATGTCTATGAACACGCCTAGAGACCATAATGGGCACAACCCCCTATTCTGATCCAGTGGGGGTTGCACCTATTATGGTTTCATAGCATATGTCTGTAACCAGATACCCGGGCTTCCAGATTAAGAGAGAAAAGCTCTGCTGATCTGGCAGCGGCCGTCATAACATGGTAGCATTGTGAGAATAGTACCTGTAGTAAATGAGCTGATCTGATCTGATTTACTGGGGCGGCGAAGCCACAGCCAGAGCAAGGACACCATTGGACCCTGCAGGAGGCCGGCCGCATGCTCCGTTGGTGCCGGGAGTCAAGCGTGATGGACGGCCACAGACGCATTTACTACAGGTCCCAGGCCCACAAGGGGCCAGCCACAATTTCTTTTAAGATATTATTATATTCTGGTTGCAGTATTTCATATTGAATACATGAATAGCAGGGACGCAGTGTACTTCAAGTAAATCTTTTTTTTTTTTTTTTCCTTCATCCGAAGTGGCGGTCATTGCACATTAGTAATTATTTCCCATTGTCACATACCACATTGTTAAAACCACTTATGAAGTCTACAATGATATATAAAAGACAGTTGACTGATAAATAATACATATACATTACATTTTGGACAGAATACACACCGTATAGTCCATTAAGGAATAAAAAAAGGGAATTTATAAAGGTCTAGATAATCATGTGTTAATATAAACTGCAACATATAAAGCTCTTGAAACAATCGCTCAAAAACCTATTTGCTAATGGTGTGGTGGGCTCTAAAGGCAAGCTCTCATAAAATGCACTTTATAAGGACAATGAATTACCCATTGAATGTCTGCTTTTTCATAAGGAAATATTAAATTAGAATTAGAGGTCATGGAAATAGCTGAAGAAGTATCTATAGAGTTGCTTTCATTTCCAGGTACACATCCATGAACTTGGGACACCAAGCTTTCAAGTGTTCTGCACTGTATTGAAGATGGGCACATTGTAGATAATGGGGAGGAAAGAATTGAATGGATATTGTCATGTTATTGTATAGTGATAATTTGAAAATGCTTTACAATTAGTCTATATACTTCATATGTCCCTTTTATGACTCTTCATAAGTTTACCATTGAATTAGTGTACTGATTTTCCTGGTTAGGTGCGGCATTTATTGGCTAAATATATTGTTCAAGTCATCAGATATTGGTAATCATCAAATCCATTAATGCCCTTTTAGGTAGATTTGACTCCTGATGACCAAATGGAGACTGCTTTCCCACATTTTCCTGGGATTTCCCCCAGAAAACTTTCACTCACTCTGAAAAAACAGCTAAATTTTGTCCTGTGTTTAAATGATAGTCTACCAGCTGACTGAGAGAACAGATTACATGTTGCTCATACAAGTCTATGCAGGTGTGTGTGTGTGTGTGTGTGTGGGGGGGGGGGGTAAGGAAGATGGAGGCAGGAGTGAGTTTATAGAGCACAGGCAGACTGAAAGAAACAGCAAGACTGCAAAGAGGCAACATGCGTTTACTGTATTAAATCTCACCACAAGGCTTGATTCCCAACTTAGACTGTTCACTACTGCTCTATAATGTCCTCCTTGCTACTGCTGCTTCATAGGGTGCACAATAAAGAGCAGCATGCCCTATTCTATGCGTGCTCAGTGTATGGCAGCCATCATAGAGGTTAGGCTCTAATAAGTAGCTCAGGGACATCTGAAAATTTGATTTTTGTCCTGCAGAACAGAAATCTGGTTACTGTTGCAGCCACCAATTGGCTGGTTGGACAATTGTGCCAACCCTGAATACAGGAAGTGCCTTTTAGCAGGACTGGGATTAGTAAGAACAGTGACGGCGGGAGAGCGAGGTGACAATATTTTTTTTATATTTACTACCACTTCACGATAAAAAAAATTCTCTCTGGAATATCCCTTTAAGTCAGGAAATGAAATAGTCTGTTATTTAAAAGGGGGTTTTCAGGAGTAAAAAAGTGGCTTTCTTTGTTTCTTACCCATATTGTGTTTGGAGAATTAAAAAACCACAATGCATCGGTATTACTGTATGACCATATCTCATCCGTATTTGAGGATCATTGCAAGAAAAAGGGTGTTTTATAATTTGGCTGCTGGGAGGAGGCTGGCCACGGGTTTCCAGGAAACCAATCTGCAAATATCAATTGCTTACGGATGTTAATTCTTATGCTGTCTGTATTTTTCACAGATACATTGACTGCTACGGGCAACTCCATTTCAAAAAGGTTCACACAATGTCTTTCTTTAGCCAATAGATGGCTGTCTTTTTTTTTTGCACAAACGTCTGCGGTTTAAAAAAAAAAAGGACGTTATTTGGCCTCAAAATGATCGGCATCCAAAAAGATGTCAGTCATACCGCCAAAAAAAGAAGTTGTGCGAACTTGGCCTACATATACAGGCTCTATTTTTTCCCCGCCCATCTAGATCTGAATCTATAAAAAGAAAATGGATGTGTGCAAATAAAGTCTGCAATTGAGGATGTAAAAAATACGGTCATGTAAAGCAGGCCTAAGACAAAAATTTCATTTCCTTTAAGTAATAGAAACTTTGTCTTTGTCTTGCAGGTCATTCCTATTAAAATGAGTTGGGCTGAAGTGCAATACACGGTACTGGGGGAAAAAATGAAGAATTTGTTTGTATTATTAGCTTAACTGAACCTAAAATTGTAATCTAGGACTTAATGACGTTACATACACATTCTATATTTGTTTGGGAAAGCTTTCAATAAAAGATAATGTAGTACTAATTCCGCAACGCGGTACAACACATCTCATATCGCAATTTTTTCTTTTCTAATTTTATTTGGAGGTTAATAAACGGATTAACGCTTAGATTGGTAAAGGGGAGAGGTCAAAAAGGAATAATTATAGTAAACAACATACAATGTGCCTTTCAAAGAAAATATATGTTGGAAAATACAAAAAAAAAAAAAAAATCTGTACGCAGTTTAGTTTTTTTAGTTTTGTTTTGTTCAGGCTTTGTTTCTCATTTATTCTCAGAATTCATTTTTTATCACCTACTGTATTTTTTGATTGGATTTGGTACAGGAAGCAAATTACTCAAAAATAGTATGTAACAGTATTTAAGACTAGCTGGAAGTAAAATGGGAGGGGGAGGAATTTCATTTTAACAATTAACAGACCACCCGAAGAAGTAATCAGGAGAATCAGGAAATCTGCCTGTGGTCGCAGTGTTATGTGTGCTCATTATTGCTAGAAATGAGATGGCATAGACTCTAAGTAAGAGAAGCTTTATAAGAACCAAACAGCTGTGATGATTGTAATGATTGCCAAAGTGATGTTTTATTATAATCACCACCATCACCACCACCACCATCAGTGCTAATAAATAGATTAGGCATCCTTTATTGAGTATTTATTGAGTGTGCCTCACTTGCATTTCTTCTGCTAGCCTTTTCCCCTGTATAGCCTTGCATGGTCTATAAGGTTATTCTCAGGTTCTGTTTTGTCCTGTCAAAGGAATGATGGTTGACCTCCAAAACACTGCGAAGACACATCACGTTTCTCAACGTTAGTAAATCTAGGATTCTTAAATTCTCCTAGATTCACTGATGTTGAGAAATACATGATGGTGTTCTGGTTGATCCCCCTGAGGTCATACATCATTCCTTTTAATGCACTTACTAGGCCTTGCTCCCACTAGCCAGAATCTTGCTTCACATAAAGGTCAAACAGCTGTCCGTGGATGATTACCTTGCTTGGTTCTTTTCCAGGTCAGATCATGCTTGACTGTGGCTTGTTGGAAGGTGGTTTCCTTCACTGGAGACCCCCTCCTTGAATTGGTTGTTTCTTCCTATAGGTTTCCTTCCTAGAAGGTCTGACGTTTCTCAACGTCTCACTGACGTTGAGAAACATGTGATGGTGATGGTGCAGTTTTGTTTTTTTTTGCATATCTGTTTTGGCTTGTGACATTCTCTTCTGTTGTTTGACCCTAAGCTTGTTTCTGTCCCTGATGTTCCTTCCTAGTTTGACTCAGATTGTTGCCCTTGATTTTCCTCCCTGACCTCCCATGCTCCCAGTGAGAGTAGGGGGCATCGCCCAACTGGGGGCTGACGCTAGGGCAGATTATACCAGTAAGCAGGAGCAGTAGAGGCAGTTTGGTTCAGACCTCACTGTTACTCTTACAGACATGACAGTGTGTTTGGAGCAAATGCCAGACTATCTGGTCTCATGCCACAGAAATACTAATGTAGCTCAAGCTGCTAAATAGGTTAATGTCTTTGATAAAAAGCCATCAGAAATAACAGTGCATATTTATTGAGGTCAGTAGATGCAAACCAGACAGAGAGCAATTGTTTACTAAAAGACTCTATAATAGGCTTGTAGGCATCTGACCTGGACCAAGAATTGTACAAGGTGATCTTGCCTAATTAATGTTTCTTTGACAAAATGTGGATGGCCAGGTGGATGTTCATTGCTACCTGGAGAAGAATTGCACGAGGATGGATAATGGGAAGAAGACAGATGGAAGCAGTGTGATATTCTGGAAAATGGAAACCTTGGGTCCTGGCATTTATGTGGATGTTACTTTCACAAGGACCACCTAGCGAAGCACTATTGGAGACCACCATTGGAGACTAAGAGCAACCTTCATAGCAGTAGTAATCCCTAATGGCAGTTTTCAGCAACATTGTGACCCATCTTACTGACAAAAGAGGACTCCCCTTGTCTCTTCAATCTACAGGGTTAGAAAGGGCAAAAAGAGTCCTACTGGCTATGTAAAAAAATTTGTTACTTTAATGGTAGGTGCTATGCTATAGTGCTATGCTCTTCATGCAACTCCCAGTAAAGTCAATTGGGGTTAGGCAAGCTGGATATAACAACTGGTTAGGCTGTTTTCGGCTTCCTGGCCACCTCTTGCAGCAGCAAGCAGACTTGGTATCCTACTTGTGGATATGGTGGTACCTTTTTAATGCCTTGATGTGTTGGAGCAGTCTTGGCAGCACACTGAAGACCTACTCAATATTAAGCTAGTGGTTTTATTGGAATGGCTGGTTGGTGTAGAAGTAATAAACAGAAAAACTGTATATTTTATTATCCTTTTAAGGAAAAATATCAACATAACATATTTCTTATATTATAGTCATTGAACGTGTCCTGCACAGACCATTTTGTGTTGTCAATGTGCATTACATCATCTTTTATTGAACGAAAAGCTTCCCCATCAGCAAATAATCTTCCATGATTTACAATACAGAATGCGGCAGAATGATTAGTTCCAAATTTATAAGGATCAATATGAATATGGATTTTGTATGCTTTTAGAACATTGGTCTATTAATCTGTTCCCTGTTATGGCTCAATTTACTGATGCCGCACTATTTGTAATGTATTAAAGGTATTGAGTTTAACAGTCTTAAGTATGTACAGACCTTACGAGAGCTTAGAGCTAGATACATCTTTTTTCTACTGATATTAGAATTATGAGGGCACTCTAAGCTTACGATAATATATAAAGCCAGGTCTATTGTTTTGTGAACATTTCCCAATGTTTTATTTGGATACATATTGCAAGTGGTAAAGTCTACCATGTGTATTCAAGATTTTACTTAGGTGCTTTGGCTCTGAAATTAGAACTGACACCCCTTCCTGCTTCAGTAATACTACCATACAATGCTCATATAATATTGCCAGTGGTCCAAATGTAGTTTGGTAAATTTCCTAAATATATATCTTAGAGCATACGTTTGAGTCTGCATAATAACAGTTTAGGTTTATAAAATTATAATATATAATAATAAAAGATAATAATAATTATTTAGCATTTTACCTTCAATGCAGTTGTCCTGTCCCCTTTGTAGAAAAGCACCCCAAAAATATGATGTTTCAACCCCCATGCTTCACGGTTGGGACTGTGTTCCTAAGGTTGTACTTCTTCCTTCAAACACAAATGTAATCAATACCAAAAGTTCTATTTTGGTCTCATCTGACCACTTGACCATCTCCCATGCTTCCTCTGGCTCATTGAGATGGTCACTTCAAATGAGCTTGTACATGAGCTGGCGTGAGCAGGGGGACCTTGCATGCCCTGCTGGTTATTAATCCAGGACGCCATGGTGTATTACTCATGATAATATTTGAGACTTTGGTCCTATCTCTCTTCAGGTCATTGGCCAGGTCCTCCTTTATAGTTCTGGGATGCTTCCTGACCTTTTTCAAAATTATTCTTACCCCACAAGACGAGACCTTGCATGGAGCCCCAGACTGAGGAAGATTAAAAGTCATTTTGTGTTCTTTCCACTTTTTAACCCCTTAACGACCGCGGGCGTAAGTGTACGCCCCCAAAACTCGTGCCTTAACGCAAACGGGCGTACATTTACGCCCGTGGTTAGCAGGCCATCCCTGCTTGTCGGCAAGGGGGGGGGGTGATTAACCCCTCCCGTGCTGACGATCGCCGCTATTGGCTGATCAATTCAGATCAGCCGATGGCGGCGATCTGCAGCTTTCCAGGTCATCGGTGACCCGATGGCCCAGAAAGCAATGGCGGTCGGTGCTGTCCGAGAACGGCACCGATCGCCATTACTGTTAAAAGTAATGGTGGCCACAGTGTCACGTCCCGATCGCAGTGATCGGCTGGCCGGGACCAGCCGGCCGATCACAGTGATATAAGTCCCCAAAAAGTGTTAAATACCTGCTGTGGACACCTCAGCTAGGTAGCTGAGGTGTCCAGAGCAGGTATTGACCCATACTCACCTGATCCAGCGTCCCGATCGCGTCCTCGTCTTCGTCGGCGTCTTCGCCTTTTTCCGGCGGTCCCCATCGGCAATCATCGGCTCCAGCGTCGTCAAACTTCGGCTTTTTCCGGAATTTGCGTTTTACTGCCCCCTAGCGGCTGATAAGTGTATATAATACACATATCAGTAGCTATAGGATTGAAGAAAGGGTTTTTTTTTTTTTTTTTCAATTTTTTTTTTTAATTTAAATTTTCCACACCCTATCGCCGCTGAGTGCTGATCAGCATCGCACGTAAGTGCGCCGCTGATCAGCAACTCCTCCTTTTTGGCGTAGGGTGTTTTTTTTCTATATCCTACAGCCACGGTCTGCTGATATGTGCGGCATTTATCGGCAACTCCTTTCTTGGCGTAGTTTTTTTTTATACTTAATGTTAAAAAAGCATGTAAAAAACACCATTACACCACACGGAATAAAGTTTTACACTACACCACTACACATTTACATACCCCATATACTAGTCCCCGTATAAAGATAGCCCCCAGGGTGTTTTCGGCGTCGGATGCATACGTTATTATTGCCTCCGACACTGAAACAGCCAGTGAGGATGAATGGGGGGGATCCTTTTCCCCTCCATTCATCCTCATCCTCATCATCCAGTGACGTGTCTGGGGGTAGCGTAGCGTACGCTGCCCCCAGACACGTCTTTTCCGCCAGTACCGTCCCATGATGACGGTATGGCGTGAAATTCTACAAACTCTGTGAGAGTACCTCAGGGTACACTTACAGATTTAGGGTACGTGCACACTGCGGAATGGTGAAGGATAACCCTTTGTGCATTCCGCAGCTGGCACCCACCGGCGGACTGATGCAGGCGTGTGTCTCCACCCGTGTCATAGACTCCATCCTATGCACGGGCGGATTCCGTCGTCCGTCCAAAGAATGAACACATTCATTCTTTGCACAGAGGGCGGAATCTGCCCGTGCATAGAATGGAGTCTATGACACGAACGGAGACGCGCGCCCGCATCAGTCCACCGGTGGGTGCCAGCTGAGGAATGCACAAAGGGTTATCCTTCGCCATTCCGCAGTGTACATGTACCATTACAGTGTATGAAGGAAGGGACACCCAAATCCACCCCCAGATGCCCCCCCCCCCATCCTCGGAGTTAGTGGGAAGATCGTTCAGGAACTGATCTTTCCACTGCTGGATAAAGGTTACCACCTATACGAGGATAACTTTTATACCAGCACCCCCTCTTCCGGTCCCTCGCTGCCCGAGCTACTGTAGCTTGCGGCACGATCCAAACATATCAGAAGCCGTAATAGAGCCCTAATATTTAGCAGCCATGGAGCGGACCCAGCGCTTCTGGATATGAAGGACCCCGTATTGCACCAGGACAACATTTTCCAGGTGACGTCCCCCACACTGGAAAACAGGAGACCCCAGAAGAAGTGCAGAGTGTGGGGTAACAGGGGGATCAGGAAGGACACCATTTTCCAGTGTGCCACCTGTCCTGATCCCCCCGGCCTCTGCATACTGGATCGCTTCAAGGCTTACCACACGTCATCAGAGTTCTAAATTTTCTAAATTCTTCCCCTTATTCCTATTTCAGGGGTCACGTTGATCCGGGGATTATTCTGATTGCCATTATGGAGTCAGGAAGGAATTTTTCCCCTGTGATGAGGCTACTGTCTTCTGCCTCACGAGGTTTTTTTTTTGCCTTCCTCTGGATCAACACAGGTTGAATTTGATGGACACCTGTTATTTTCAACCTTATAAACCAATAATTGGCCTAATACCCCCAAATAAATTAGAATTGTCCCTTTTCCCCAACTAAATAGGCATGGCCCCCATTTCCATTAGAGGCGTGCCATGATGCAATTAGAAAGCCCCTGTGCGGCCAGGACAGTAGAAACCCCCTACAAGTGACCCCATTCTGGAAACTACACCCCATAAGGAATCTAACAAGGGGGGCATCCGGGATATGGCCCCCTGGTGACGGACACATTTGTGCCGTGAAAATGAAAAAAAATTTTATTTTTTATTTTCACAGCACATGTTCTACACATGTGCCCATCACCAGTGGGGTCCATATGCTCACTACACCCCTTGTTAGATTCCTTGAGGGGTGTAGTTTCCAGAATGGGGTCACATGTGGACCCACATGTGGACATAAAGCGCCATGTGGGTGCAGGGTAAGCCTCCAAAGGGAAGGAGCGTCATTTGGTTTTTTAAGGCTGGAATGTTGAATTTAAAAGGCCTCTGTGTTGCCAAGACAGTTGCAACCCCCCACAAGTGACCCCATTATGGAAACTACACCCCTCAGGGAATGTAACAAGGGGTGTAGTGAGCATATGGACCCCACTGGTGACGGGCACAAATGTGGAACAATGTGGCGTGAAAAAAAAATATTACATTTTTTTACACTATAATGTTGGTTTAGCCTTGAATTTTTCATTTTCACAAGGGGTTAAAAGAGAAAAAAACACACAAAATGTGTAGAGCAATTTTCCCCAAGTCCGTAAATACCCCACATGTGGACATAAAGCGCCCTGTGGGCGCAGGGCAAGCCTCCAAAGGGAAGGAGCGCCATTTGGATTTTGGGGGCTGGATTTGGCCAGAATGGATTATGAACGCCATGTTGCATTTACAGAGCCCTTGTGCTGCCAAAACACTGGAAACCCCCCACAAGTGACCCAATTCTGGAAACTACACCCCTCAAGGAATCTAACAAGGGGTGCAATGAGGATATGGACCCCTTGATGATGGGCACATTTGTGCCGTGAAAGTGAAAAAACTAAAATTTTCACTTTCATGTCACATTGTTCCACATTTGTGCCCGTCACCAGTGGGGTCCATATGCTCACTGCACCCCTTGTTAGATTCCTTGAGGGGTGTAGTTTCCAGAATGAGGTCACTTGTGGGGGGTTTTCAGTGTTTTGGCAGCACGAGGGCTCTGTAAATGTGACATGGCCCTTGAAATCCATTCCAGTGAAATTCAGCTTCCAAAAGCCAATTGGCGCTCATTTCCTTTGGAGGCTCGTCCTGCGCCCGCTTGGCACTTTATGTCCACATGTGGGGTATTTACGTACTCGGAAGAAACTGCACTACACGCTTTGTGTTTTTTTTTTCCTTTTATCCCTTTAAGAAAATGAAAAATTGAAGGCTAGAACAACGTTCTAGTGTAAAAAATAAATTTTTCTTTTTTCACGCCACATTGTTCTGAAAATCTGTGAGGCACCTGTGGGGTCCAGATGCTCACCGCACCCCTTGTTACATTCCTTGAGGGGTGTAGTTTTCTAAATGGTGTCCCTTTAGGGGTGTTTTTTAGGTTTTGGCACCCCAGAGCCTCTGCCAACCTGAAGTGGTACAGTCGAAAAAATGACCAAATAAAACTGAGGCATTGAAATTCACTAGGCGCTCCTATATATCTGAGGCTTGTGGTTGCGTCAAATAGCGCATTAGGGTCACATATGGGGTATTTCTATAAACTGCAGAAACGGGGCAATAATTATTGGGGTGCATTTCTCTGCTAATAGGTTTATAATTATGAAAAATATTGGATTACAATAAAATCTCTGCACAGAAAATTAACATTTTCAAATTTTTTACACACTTATCTTTTATTTCTGTGCCTTCCCTAAAGGGTTAAAAAACTTTCTGGATATGCTTTTGCAAAGTTTAGGGGGTGCAGTTTCTGAAATGGGGTGCTTTTGGGGCTTTCTAACTCTACACTTTAAACCTGAACAGGTCCCTAAAAATATCTGATTTTGAAATTTTACAGAAAATTTGGAAATTTGCTGCTAATGTTTTAAGCTTTCCATTGTCTAAAAAAATGAAAGATAGTTTAATAAAAGCTGCCACCATAAAGTAGACATGTTGCTAATGCGATTTAATATATAATTTATGTGGCATAACCATTTTCTGTATAAGCAGAAAAGTTTCAAAGGTGGAAAAATGCAATTTTTCACAATTTTTCACGTTATTTTGGATTTTTCCATAAAGATTCATTAGAAGTATCGACTCCAATTTACCAGAAATGTAAAGTACCATATGTCACGAGAAAACAATCTCAGAATTAGCCGGATAGGTAAAAGCATCCCAAAGTTATCAATGACTAAAGTGACACAGGTCATATTCATAAAATATGCCTCGGTCCTTAACCCCTTAAGGACAGAGCCAATTTCGATTTTTGCGTTTTCGGTTTTTCCTCCTTGTGCTTAAAAGGCCATAGCACTTGCATTTTTCCACCTAGAGACCCACATGAGCCCTTATTTTTTGCGTCACTAATTGTACTTTGCAATGACAGGCTGAATTTTTGCATAAAGTACACTGCGAAACCAGAAAAAAATTCAAAGTGTGGTGAAATTGAAAAAAAAAACGCATTTTGTTTATTTGTGGGAAATGTGTTTTTACGCCATTCGCCCTGGGGTAAAACTGACTTGTTATATATGTTCCTCAAGTCGTTACGATTAAAACGATATATAACATGTATAACTTATATTGTATCTGATGGCCTGTAAAAAATTTAAACCATTGTCAACAAATATACGACACTTAAAACCGCTCCATTCCCAGGCTTATAGCGCTTTTATCCTTTGGTCTATGGGGCTGTGTGAGGTGTCATTTTTTGCGCCATGATGTGTTCTTTCTATCGGTACCTTGATTGCGCATATACGACTTTTTGATCGCTTTTTATTACAATTTTTCTGGATTTGATGCGACCAAAAATGCGCAATTTTGCACTTTGGGATTTTTTTGCGCTGACGCCATTTACCGTGCGAGATCAGGAATGTGATTAATAGTTCGGGCGATTACGCACGCGGCGATAGCAAACATGTTTATTTATTTATTTACTTTTATTTATAACCTGGGAAAAGGGGGGTGATTCAGACTTTTATTAGGGGAGGGGGCTTTTTACTAATAATGACATTTTTTTTTTTACTTTTACACTTATACTAGAAGCCCCCCTAGGGGACTTCTAGTATAAGTACACTGGTCTCTCATTGAGATCTCTGCAGCATAGATATGCTGCAGAGATCCATGAGATAGGCACTCGTTTACTTCCGGCTGCTGCAGCCGGAAGTAAACGAGTGCCGAGCCGGGGACGGTGCCATCTTGGAGCGGTCCCCGGCTGGCTTCATTTACGGAGATCGCTCCTCCGGGATAACATCCCGGAGGAACGATCTCCCCACTAGACACCAGGGATGACGCTGCGTCCGGTAATCGGATGCAGCTGTCATGTTTGACAGCTGCATCTGATTACTGTATTAGCGGGCACGGCGACCCCGCTCTGAACCGCGGCGGTCCCGGGTGCCGCGTGTAGCCCGGGATCGCCGCGGTTCAGAGCGGGGTCGCCGCGCGGCCCCGCTCTGAACTCCCTTACCGGCATCAGGGCGTAAATTTACGCCCGATGTCGTTAAGGGGTTAAAGCGTAACTGTCATTTCAGGGTCATTTTTCTGAAAACATTAAACATCAACAGTACAAGCGATTTTAAGAAACTCTGTAATAGGTTTTATGTACTAAAAGAGTTTCCTTCTGTAGTGAAAAAGCAATCTCCCAGCCTCCCCCTCACATCAAATGAAGCAGGATTTCTGTCTCCATTATGTGGCTATGGAGAGGGGAGGGGCTGTTAGGAGTGACTGAGCACGGAGGAATTCTGCACAGCACAACACCCTGCAATCTTCTCTCAGTAAGTTCATAGATAAGCACTGACCTTTCTGACACCTGAATTTAGCGTTTTAGGTGCCCAGAGAGTCTACAAACAGCTGACCTTCATGTCACCTCTTCCTGCTCCCTCATCTCCCTCAGCCCCTCCCTCCTTCATAGGCTTACAATGGAGAGAGCAGAACCTGTCTTCACTGGCTTCTCTGTAATAAAGACGTGTTTGCCTGATAATGCACAGATAAGAAGTCAGGGGGGAGGCTGGGAGATTGCTTCTTGAGTACAGAAAGAGGCTTTTTTGGCTGATGAAACCTATTACAGAGTTTCTTAAAATCGCTTATACTACTGATTTCTGCAATAAAAAAAAACATGACAGATACGCTTTAAGGCCATTTTAGGCCCGGTCCTTAAGGGGTTAATAATTGCATCAACAATTGTCACCTTCTAAACAAGCTGCTTTCCTATTGTCCTGTAGCCCATCCCAGCCTTGTACAGGTATACATTTTTGTTCCTGCCGTCCTTATGGTGTATTTACACAGAGAGTTTTATCTGACAAAGATCAGGTCATAAAGGAAAGACAGATTTTTCCTTTTTTTCAAATCCATTCCTGGCTTTGGCTTTCAAAATTAGTCAGATAAATCTCTCTGTGTAAATGCACCATTAGACAGCTCTTTGGTGTTGGCCATGGTGGAGAGGTTAGTGTGGGGACAGGTGTTTTTTCTTATTTTATTTAAAAATCATAGTTTTCTGGAATTTTTTTTATAGATTCTGTCTCTCACAGAACTCTCCATTCTTTGTAGGTAGGAAAATCGTCAGTGTATCAAATACTTATAGTTTATTCTCCCTTTAAACTACTGGCAGGATTTTTCATGGTATATTACCAGTATGGAAGCACAGTGGAGTTACTATGGAGTTACTGTGTTGATGCATCCATATAGAGTGCTGTATAGTATAGTACCCAGGCCAACATATCTAGTTCTGTATTATCGTGAAATTTAAAGAGGTTTTCCACTTAGAACTAACTTTTCAAGCTAGGCTTATGCAGGGTGCAATCATCACTGCCAATCTGTTACCTCGCAACACCTAGACCTTGCACTCTGCATAAGCATAGTTTAAGACCTAATCTCTTCATCCCAGTGTAGGCTGGAGACAGTTTTTGAATCTACGTTTGTCCTCTATTGTCCTTTTTTGCTTCTATTTGTCCATTAGGTTTGTAGGTGAGTCGCGCTGAAGGTATCACCTTTCATGTGTTCTTCCATCTAGTGTGTTACTTTTCAGGTTTTTTTTTTACCTTTGCGTGGTTGACAGGCTACCTAAACCTATGCAGCACCACCTATAGGGCCGTGGTGCAGACAGGGTATAGTCTACTTAATAGACATTTCGATGATATAAAAACACACTTTCTCTATAGGTCTTTATAAATAAATTTTGGCCAAGGAGTAAGGCCAATAGTCACATGCTTCTCTAATGATTCGTGAACACTCTAGACTGATCAAAACTTCTGAGGTTTCTGTGACATGTCAAAAGTTTTGCAGATGACAGGGACACTTTAAGCTTTGGGTCATTTTCAATTGATAGATTTCTTTTGGGTATTTTGAGTAAAGAATTTGCAGTAAGAGAAATAGTTCTCTAATATGACCTTTAAATGCCAAGCCAGAGATCTCTTTAAAAGAATGTATAGATTTGTATGGGCAGCATGTAAAGTCAGCCCTCTGTGGCAGGAAAGAAGACTAGTAAGAGAGGGAGGCATTTTTCTCTGATAAGATACATCGCAATGTTTCTTATTTTTGTTAAATTGACAGTGACCATTAAATGTTCAGAAACCCCAGGGGGAGTACCCACCATTAACTTGTTAGGGAATGACTTTTCATATTGGAAACATCGCTTTAACTATTGCTCAACTTGCCTGCAACAGCTTAACAAGTAAATTGCCTGCAGCCTATTTTTAATTTAATTTTTATGTTTTTCTTAATATATTTGAGACAATACCATTAAAGCTAATGGAATTTGGTTGAATTTGCAAATAAAAGTCCACTTTATAATCATATCACCTTGGACTATTTTTCAACAATAATCACTGTGTTGATATGAGACTTACAAGAACAGACAAACTAATGAAAAAGGATAAAAGGTAAAATTACTAAATCAAAATAACAAAGGCAGTGACATATGATTCACAATAGCTGAATATTGATGAGCATTCGGTGACACTTGTCAGATAGAGATCAGCTTTTTCACGTGTCAGTTTTGAAAGCAACATCTCTGATATGTATGAAGCCATAATAGGGCTCTTTCATAGGTGAATGATGTGTCTACTATACTGTATGTTGGACTCTTATTATAGTGATTTGTTGTATGAAGTTTGACATGCTGCCTGTAATACAATGGTGTGTCAATGTCTCTGGATGATAGTTATTTAGAGCTGTGGCAGTGTCTCTCACTCCCACACCATGTCACACACTCCCACACCACCTCCTCTCCTCGCCCCCTCACTGTTGGGGCCCCCTAAGACTTAGTCCTAGGGCCTTTTCTCTTCTCCATCTATACTTTTGGTCTGGGACACATCATAGAATCCCACAGCTTCAAGTACCACCTATGCCAATGAAGCTCAAATCTACTTCTCTGGTCTGAACTCTGTTATCCAGGATACCAGAATTTCTATTGACCATATCTTCCTTCTTCTCCTCCTTCTATCTAAATCTGGACATGGAGAAAACAGAATTTATCATATTTCCCCGATCTTACCCCACCCCTTTATCTAATCTGTCAATCACAATCAACGGCTGCACCCTGTCACCTGTCCTCCAAGTCCACTGCCTTGGTGTAACCCTCTATCCTGTTTTTAAACTGCACATTCAGACTCTGACCACCTCCTGCCGCTTTCACCTCAAAGACAAATCTGCTCTTTTCTTAACTCTAGCTCAACTAAACTGCTGTTCTTCCCTTGCCAATCCATTCACTGGCTCCTTATTGCCCAACAAATTAATGTTAAATTGTTGACCATAACATACAAGGCCATTCACACCCTGTCTCCTCTGTATATATGCTACTGTCCCAAACGCAACCTCCCATCCTCCAGTGACCTCCATTTATGCTCCCCTCTTGTCCAGACCTTACACAACCGCCTCAAAGTTTTTGCCTGAGCTTCTCCCATACTCTGAAACTCTCTACCCCATTATATCCAGATCCCATTCACCATCAAGACTTTCAAAAACAACCTGAAAACACATCTCTTTAAATTAGGCTGCAACCAACTCTGCACCACACTTTGACTAGCTGCCCCCTTAACTTCTGTCACCCTCCCCTTTACCTTGTAGATTGTAACCTCTCGCTGGCAGGGTCCTCTCTACCTATGTACCAGTCTACCTTATTCATGTAATCTGTTTTGATTTTGCAAAGTTCTGTTTGTCACCCCCATGACTTGTATAGCGATCCTGAATCAAGACACAATAAATAATAATAACAATAATAGTAAATAATAAATAAAAGTAAAGGGGTTATCCAAACATTAAACATCATTATGACATAGGTCAAATAGGACAATTATCTTTTCAGTGATATATGCTGCTTGTCGACAGCTCCATTGATTGTCACCCTAGTCATAACTGTTGCCAGTAGTTGGCTTAGCAGACATTTTCTGCAGCCTAAACCAAAGTTCCAAATATTGTGTTGCTGAACAACCCCTTTAAAGCGACACTGTACACACAGTCTACCCCCCGCAAACTGCTTGTACCTTTTGGATAGCTGCTTTTAATCCAAGATCTGTCCTGGGGTCCGTTCGGCAGGTGATGCAGTTATTGTCCTAAAAAACAACTTTTAAACTTGCAGCCCTGTGTCAAATTGGTGTGGCCTAGAGTGTCTGTGCCCTAGACCTGTGATGCCTCTCCATTCCTCCTCCCTGCCCCCCTTACCATTAGGAATGCCCCAGGCAAGATTTTTGCTATTCATCACCTGTCTGAACACTGCACAGGTGCTGGATCGTTAAGGCCCCTGTGCAGTGTTCAGACAGGTGATGAATAGAAAAAAACCTGCCCAGAGGCATTCCTAATGGTGAAGAGGGTGGGGAGGAGGGATGGAGAGGCATCACAGGTCTAGGGAACAGACACTCTAATCTATGCCAATTTGACACAGGGCTGCAAGTTTAAAAGTAGTTTTTTAGGACAATAACTGAATCACCTGCCAAACGGACCCCAGGACAGATCTTGGATTAAAAGCAGCTATCCGAAGGTACAAGCAGTTAGGAGGGGGCAGACTGTGGGTCCAAAGTCACTTTAAGCATACAGCCTATCAAATAATTCTTCTCATAGTCCTCAATCCCTAGTTGTGCCAAATCCAAAACATGAATAATATTTAAAAAGAACCCCAAGCTCCATTCTACAAAAAAAACCTTAATCTTGCCAGAAACTTCAGTAGTTTCAGATTCCACCTACAGCTACATTGAGCTGTAGGTGGAATGGAGAAGTAAAATAATAATCAAAGTGTTTACATGAAAAATTCACTAATATTTTAATCACAGTCATTCTGCTTTAAGGCGGGAAAAGAAAAGTATAGAACAAAAAAAAAAGAAAAAAAAAAAGAAAAAGTTCCTTAATGTATTCCAAGAATGCCATCAATCTGGCGAAACCTTGATAGCTATTTTATTTTAATATGAGCTTTGTTGCAATGTCAGAGCCTTTTATATAACACTGTACATAAAAGATTAGCACGTAATAAAGGCATGATCTAAATATTAATCTCCATATTCTGAATCATGACATTCACGTTCATTAGTAATTGCGCTAATCAGGCAGGGGCCTATGTTGTGTCAGTGATTTGTGAGCTATGTGTCAGAGCCCCATCACAACGCAGTTGGCAATTGAAACAAGCAATGTTTACCTAATATATTTCAAAGCAAATAAATAAAATCATGGAAATAAAACACAATGTATCAGTAATTGAGATGCAAAGGTCTAATTTAATGAATGCACGCTTGTCGTGTCAGTAAGACTGATGCTTACTAACCTATAATTAGACATAATAACTAGTGATCTTTTGTCCTAGCCGGGGTTACAGGCGGGTTTGTGGATGTTTTTGTGCACCTGCTCCAACTACAGGGATATGCCTATTGTATATTATCATTATGAAGCTACGTAAGTTACACAAATAGTTAGTTATATGGCTATTATAGTGAAAAGCTGTACAGTTATCCAATATGCTTTCTGTAACAAGTCTTTACTTGTTTTCAAGATCTCTGGTTGCTGTCATTTGAATTGGTGTTCAGCATTGCTATGTATTTAGAAGAGCTCAGGTGGCAAGAGAAAGAAAAAAAGCCAAAGCGAATTGTAGTTTTGCAACAGCTGGAGGGTCGAAGGTTCCCCATCCCCACAGTAGCCCGTGGCGAGTTAATGCAGGTGCCGGTGGGAATACTGAGGTTTGTAGTTCTATACTAGTCATGGTCTGGGTCACAGTAGTCACGGAGGTTCTCATGCTTCTAACAGGACTTCCTCACCATATGGGCTGGGGCAGTGATAAACAGGGTTGCACTTGGGAAGGATGATATCTGTAGTTCCCCTGGGGCGCTCACTGTGTCCTGACTGATAGTGCTTTGGGTGCCCTTGATGGCCGTAATTCATATAATAATGGCTGTTGTTTTAGAATAATGTCTGTTATTTGCCGGTCATTTCGACGGTGTGTGGCTAACCCCCAAAATAATGATTTTTTATTCTGAACATGTAAAACAAACTAAATAAATATTCAGAAACAGCTGAATATGTGATATTATAAGTTACTGTACAATATAGCAATCAGCATGTGGAGTATAATGTATAGTAAGTGCATAACCGTGATAATGCAGCAGCAGTTTAGAGATACAGTATGGAACTGCAGATCCCCATAATGCAGTAGTGTAGTACAACAGACTAGAATTACCTCCACAGTCCTGTCCCCTGATGCAAGCCCCAGCCTGAAGTGGATCTGCTATGATTTGGAAGGTGGGGGAGACTTCCAGGGTCAGAGTACAGGGCTGTAGATCACAATATGCAGACCATGTCCCTTCCCCCGCTTCCCATCCTACCCAGTACAGGGAGCTCTTAAACCAAATCCCAATTTTAAAAACTGGCAGCTCTTCTTCCAAAAAGCTCTTAATCCAAGTTAATCTTAAACAAAGGTACCAATATATATATATATATATATATATATATATATATATATATATATATATATTCCTGTAAACAGAGTGTAAAAACTCACACATTTTATACTATGCTAAATATAGTGCAAAGTAAAGATTCCTTAGTAGTGACTTTGTGATAAATACTCAAGGGGCTCTTCAGCCTCATATTCACTTTATTACATTGATTCTTAGTGGCATGGAACAGTTTATTTAGCTATTAACCACTGTACATGCTCTAATGGATTGTAGGGGAAAAAAAGCTGTAGAGATGCCAGCTGATATATCTGATTATACAAGCAACTGGTATTAAGCAGTATCCACGATTGCCAGGAACTGTGTCTGTGTATAATGTTTAATTCTACTTTGAAACACAACCGGGTATGTTTCTTTGTACATGTAATCAGCAGATTATGTTTGACAGATTTTTATTCCCGTGCTTATTGAATGTAGTAATCTTGTGATTGTTTTATGTGAAGTCAATTTCTAGAAGCTCTTCAGTTAAAATGTCATACCTAAGTATCCCTGAAGTGCGTAAAAAAATTAAAACAAAATGTCTGTACGAAAGGGAGGTATGGATAGAATAAAATTAATTAGCAATTTTTTAATTATGGATTTAATTAGGTAATTAAGCAAATGAATTAACTTAATTAACTTCCTTTTCTTTAAGTTGGAAAATTTAGGAATGGGGGGGGGGAGGGGTGATTTTGTCAAAGCAAAAAAGAGAAAAAATTTATGTAAAAAAAGAAAAATGAATAAAAAAAAATATTAAAAAGTAAAAAAAAAAAAAATAACAAAAAACAAAATAAAACATAAAAAATTAAAAATAAATCAAAATAAAAAACAACAATGAGCAACAAATAAAAGTTAAAATAAAAAAATTTACAAATTAAAAAAACAAAAAAAATTTAATTAATAACTAAACATTAAAAAATTTACAACAAATGAAAAAAAAAAGAAGAAGAAAAAAGATATCAGGTTAAGCTTCAGGGTTATTTTTATGCAAGCCCCTTAAGTGCATTAGACATCTGTTTCCTTTTTTAAGGCTACATCAATATGAAAATGGTAGCAGTCTAATTGTCCTGGTATCCATGACAACCTTAATCCATTAAATTTTGTGTGGCACAAGTGTATTTCCGAGAGCTCAAAGATTTTTTTAAAGGTAATTTAATGCATTTTATTTCAGGGTTGAACAGTTAAATATGTAATTTTTTTTTACATTATATTACTTTATAGAATTCTCCGGTGTGTGCCTTTAATGAAACATCTCGGCTTTATGATATTTTTATTTCATTTGTCAGACCAAGAAAATAATTGACGAAATGCAAAGTGGAAAATGTTTTTCCTGCTTTCGGCTTTTACACCTTCAATGAATTTTTCATTTGTCCGTTTGTATACCGCCAATGGATTTGGTTTCTTGTTAGCGCGCAAAATAAGAAGGCGCCAGTAGTAAGTAATCCAAATAAGTGAGCGAAACATAAAAAGCCTCCATATTCTAGATCAAGATGTTGATTCGTAGTTATAACGTATAGTTGTTGATGTTCGGACTTCAAAGAAGCAGATTGAACTATGTTGTATACATAGAAACGGGCCTGATAGGTGCCCTGTGGCCTCTAGAACCATCGCCTATATTCATGAAGATGAGTAAATATACAGAATTACACATGCCTGCTTTTTCACTGAACCGCTCTCATTTGCCATTGGGAAGAGAGATATAAAAGACTTACATGGTGGTGGGAAGCAGAGCAGCTCGGTAATTAGTGCTTCTCCCCCAATGTAAGCATGTCATTATCCTCCCATAATGCACTCATATATGGACACATTGCCTATTAGCTCACATAACTGGCCTGGCGGATTGCACCTAATATTTTTAAAGGCCGTGTACAGAATTTACTTTCATTGACAGCGTATTCACAAAGCCATGGTGGCAAATGTGGTGCCCATGGATCCATAGTACTGACCCATAGATAGCGAGTGTGCCACACTAGTTCTCTCTCTCTCTGTATGAATCATTAATGATATTTTATTTTTAGTACATACAAATAAAATTGTGGCCACAGAACAGGCCGTAGCTGGCCGTAGGCACCATATTAATGATGTGTTCAACAGAATTTAATAGTATGGCTGTATGCATGGGTCTTTACATTAAATCACTGGTCTTAGGGTGTATATAAATTCTAAAGATTCATTATTGATCTTCATACTTATCATAATCAATTAACTTGACTTTAGGTATATGAGAAGGTTGAGAAATATGTCCTCACCTGGTTAGGGAATCGGGGCAACATAAAAAGATTGTTAGGTGTATGGTAGAAGGAACACTTGGATCATTGCCCATAGCTGATTGAGGATCTGTATATACTGTATATATACACTTTAGTGTAGAAAAACTTAATAGCCTTTCTATTAACTGAAATAAACTCAACAGAGTGCAATCGTGAGTGGACGTAAGAACAATAACATAGGGGAAAACTGTAACCTCCTTATAGATTGCAAGCTCTCGTGGGCAGGGTCCTCTTCCCCCCATGTACCAGTCTGCCATTTATCTTATGTAATGTGATTTTGATCTTGTAATGTTCCTGTTTGTTAACCCCTATCGCTTGTATAGCGCGTAAAAAAAAATAATAATAATAATAACCTCCAGAGGATATTTCAACATATAGGGTGCATTCACAGGATCTGCAGCACATATAATAAAAATTGCCATAGTAGTCTTGCATGTAGTGGTCCACCGATTACACAAATACAGGCTTGATAATTAGGGTCACTATGGAGTGGTAAAGAATCCATCATGATCATGTTGGTGCATCCAGTAATCACAATAAAAGCTGAAATCAGGAGGCCAAACAGAGCAATGTTGTCCAGGTGGGCATCCATGGCTGACCAGTCTAATCCCCAAAGAACGGTGGGCTAATGGCATCCATGCCAATTTTACCTCCAAAATAGCGCTTGATGTAATGGCAGTAATCCCCAACCCCTGACTTCTAAGAATATTTTTTGGGGTTAAAAAGTCGTCTTATATGCCGGAAAATACAGTAAGTATAATCCCCCCTCAACAGTGCACAGTAACAGTGCATTTGTAAGATTTCAGGTCAACCAGGCACCCTCTGCTCCACCAACCAGCACCTGGTTAAATGCTCAAGTCTTCCATTGATTTCAATGGGGCTTGAGCATTCGAGCATTGAAAAATGCCGACTTGAGTACCAAGCACTTGAGTGTTTTAGTGCTTGATCAACTATACATAGGAACATATCCTCATGTAAAAATGGTTGAAAGAAACTGAGCAGGAGCACAAAAAATATCAGAAAATAAGTTTGAAAATAAGACCTAACATGCTCTGTGTGAATCCTGCCTAGGGCATTGTTCACACACAAGTTTTTGAGACTCATTTTGCGCTTTAATTAGCTGATTTAACTGATCAAAAACATGAAAACAGATGAAAAAACACTGTGTGAACATAGCCTCTCACTGGGATAATGTACATACTGCGCAGGTTTATAAGTTACGTGCACAGTTTAAACAGGCTAGGACACTGCTTGCGGCAAATGCATATGCATCTATAGAGTTATGTGCATGCTGCTTATGCATAACTATACCCATCAGGGCAGGCTCCAGGTTTTTCCAGAAGCCCTTGGGCGATAGTGCCTCAGCTGGCCCCTCATCCATCCATCCACTATGCACTCATCATCCTATCATCCACACACTATGCACAATCACTTTAGACGCGACTAACATACACAAACACACATTACTGACACATATATTACTGACTGACTGACACACAGAGACACAGACTGACTGACACACTCAGACACTTACACAGTACTTACAACTCAGTCTTCTCCCTCTTTGTCTCTGTCCTGCTGCTCTCCACACTGTAAGGTTGAAGACCTGTGGGTCATGTGATCAGGTCCTTCACCCTTTTCTGCTCCTCAGTCTTCTGATGTTCAGCCTTCTCACCCTGCATACAGTCAACAGGCTGAACATTAGAACACCGGGCCCCTCTCCCTCTTTGGGCCCCTAGAAGCACTGTGGGCCCTGGCACTTGCCCGGGTAATCCCTGTGTTGTCACCGGCGCTGATATCCATGAATCTCTTCTTGACAAAATCCTTTGTCCTTTGTGTGGCACAACCTTACTCTATATACCAGAAATGTAGGTAGGTAGGTACAGTAGGTAGAGTATTATTGGGTGGATAAGAAAACAGACAGTTCCCTCTTCAATTGGTTAAGTTAAAACTGTTTAAAGTGGAAGGATAACCACTAATCCCAAGTTTCTATGTCAATTACTGGGGAGTAGGATTATTTTAGATATAATGGGGAATAGTGAAAGTTAATTTTTTAGAATCCCTGCAGTGGTATATTACACTGTATAGAAGGGCAATGAGAGAGAAGCCTTGGGGAGAAAAAATGTAAAAAGTGGTGCTATTACCTATATGTTGGGCGCATCACATGATATGCATGTAATTATTATCTGCAGTCATTAGCCTGTTTAATATTCAGCTTTGTGAAATATACTCCACAATTTAATTCAATAGATTGCCAAGATTCAGCATGCGTGTGGAATGCAGATGAACTATCTCTATAGAGAATACATTGTGGTTTATTTTCTTAATATGTACACCTCTTCAGGCTATTGATGGATTTGCATAAACTATTGTAATATTTCTTGGCTGCAAAAAGGATTTCTCACATTTCTGAAACATATGGAACAATAATTTCCATGAGAAGAAAATAATGCACTAGGTGTAGGTGCTGGTATCTCAATTCATGTACAATTTCTAACTATTCTTTTTATTTTATTTTTAATTCAGCTATAACACATATAAGGCTGGGTTCACTCGGATACCGATACAATTGTGTGCATCCATTTTGATCAGTTTTTACATTGACTTCCATTATAAAAGAAAACGGATCAAACGCATCTTTTTTTTTTTTTTTTTAATGTACACAAAAACGTGGTCGATCACATTTTTGTTTACGTTAAAAAAAAGGATCAGTTTTAAACAGTTTTTTTTTTTTTAAATAATGGAAGTCAATGGATAACAGATTAAAATGGAAGCACAAAAATGTATCCGTTTTTCCAGCTGTTTATTTTAAAACGGATGAAAAACTTGGATCTACTACATATTCCCTAGGGGGACAGTACACAAAGTATGGTAAGAGAACGCTTTAGCAGGTCTATTAGGAGCTGCTAATAAAATTTGTGTTTATAGCTTTGATTTTTTGGTTCCCTTTTACCCCTAGATGACTTAGGACGCCCTTGCTGCCTGTCACCACCTTGCTGCCTGACCCTGGGCATACCCGTACGTCCTCATATGCTTAATAGCATGTGGGGGCCGGCTACAGTCAGTAGCTGGGCCCTCACCGTTAATGACAGGCTGCAGCGATCACGCTGCAGCCTGTCATTAACCCCTTTAACGCTGTAATCGCGACATTGAATTGTAAGTGACAGGAGCAGCTCCTGTCACTTACCGATCGGGATCCCCGCAGTGTGACAGTCTCTTACCTTCCTCCATGCGGTCCGATCAGTGCTCTGCTGATTGAGTCTGCCACAGGCCTATAACACTGATCAATGCTATGACTATGAGTGTTTACAATCTAATGATTGCATGTAAAAGTCCCCCAGGGGGACTTAAGATGTGTAAAAAAAAAAAAAAGTAAAAATGTTTTTAAAAATACCCCAAATACCCACAATAAAAGTTAAAAGCACCCCCATCCCATTATATAAATAAAACATATAAAGAAATAAACATATTATATACCGTAGCGTGCGTAATTGTCCGATCTACTAAAATATAACAATCGCCATCCCGTACGATGAACAATGTAAACGAAAAGTGGGGAAAAAAGCGCCAGAACTGCACATTTTTTGTTACATTATACATATAAAAAAATTTATAAAAATTGAACAAAACGTCCAAGCTACACAAGTATGGTATTAATAAAAACCTGAGATCATGGCGCAAAAAATTGCACCCCACACAGCCCGGTAGGTGAAAAACTAAAACCGTTATAAGCATCACAATAGGGACATTTTATTAATACTTAATTGCAAAAAAAAGGATTTCATAAAAAAAATATATATATATATAACATAAGAGAATCTGTATTAAATCTGCTGTTCGGACTGACTTATAGAATAATCACTAAATCGTCCGGGCAGCCCATAGCAGATAGCTGCGGTCTGCTGCCGCCACTCCTGTTCCACAGTGCTCCATCTTTCATGTTGCCTTCTATTACACAAAAGACGATTATCGGCTGTAACGGCCGACATTGGCTGAATATGGCCGATAATCGTTTTGTGTAATAGGGCCTTAAAATCCTGAATGTTATCTCTCTAGGATGGGAGAATAGATTTTATATAACATGGATGTGTGTATATCTGAGATTGGATTTAGGTTGGGGTCGCTATGCTGAAGACTGCTGAGAAAAATACACACAAGGTACCATAAGCTCTTTGAGGCTCTGACATACTGTAGTTATGATCACCATAAGCTGTGGAAAGGGTTAAAAGTTTTAACCTTGGTATAATTCATTTAAAAGATCCCTGTGTTCTTGAGGACAGGAGTCTCACAGTTAGTATCAATAGTGTGAGTACTTAACAGTCCTTCATTCATTGTCTATAAAGCACTGTACTCAGCTACAGTAGCGGGTTATAATAGGTCCGTTTCAGGCAGTATCCCAGGGCCCTGAGTTCCTGGGGAGCCCTTGGCCACCCAAAAAGACGTACTTTCAGTGGTGTATTGTCTCCTGGCTACATTTCTGCCATTATTTGCAAACAATCGTTGCTTTTTAACTGCAATTTTTTTTACCACAAATCAGGACATCATGACATTATCTATCCTGTACTATGCACACCACGCTAGTGCTGCCATAGTTACAGTGGGGTGGGGGGGCCCAGGCTTGGTGAACAGCCCAGGGCCTATGGTAAAGTTAATCTGCCCCTGCTCAGCTATATTTAGGCACCTCCTATAGGCAATGAATGGATAGGTGGTCTTATATGTGCACTGCCACTCCATTCAGATGGTAGTTGTGAGAGCCAAGTTCTTGAGATCTCAGTGTATCCCTGTGGATGGACCACAGGTGATCAGTTAAAGAGCCTTATCCTTTGTGGATAGGGGGTAAGGGGGAGATTTATCAAACATGGTGTAAAGTGAAACTGGCTCAGTTGCCCCTAGCAACCAATCAGATTCCACCTTTCATTTTCCAAAGAGTCTGTGAGGAATGAAAAGTGGGATCTGATTGGTTGCTAGGGGCAACTGAGCCAGTTTCACTGTACACCATGTTTGATAAATCTCCCCTTAAGGGTATATTCTGCCGCCCTTAACCCCTTCTGCTCCCGGCCGGCTCCCCCGCTGTAAGCATACATTACCTGTCCTCGCTGCACGGGTCCGGCGTCCTGCTCTCCCGTCCGGCCAATCAGTGGCTGCGGCTGGGCAACACACTGATTGGCCGGGCGGGAGAGCAGGACGCCGGACCCGTGCAGCGAGGACAGGTAATGTATGCTGCTTACAGCGGGGGAGCCGGGCGGGAGCAGAAGGGCTTAAGGGCGGTAGAATTACATACTCGCTGCGGTCGTTCAGACCGCAGCGAGTATATAGTTTGTGGGAACTGCCAGGACCTGCGGGTCTCGCAGCGAGAATCTCGCTGCGAGACCGTTCGTGTGAATATACCCTAAGTGTCTATTGTGACAAAACCCCCTTTAAAGGGGTACTTCAGCGGGGGGGCTATTTTGGGATCTGGCCGGGGAGGAGGTGGCTGAGGAAAACAACGTCCACTCACCTCCCGGTTCCAGCGGCGGGTCCCGTATTGCGGCGCTCCGTTCCCCGGTGCCCGGCCACTTCCTGGTGTCTGACGCTGGGTCAAGACGTGACAGAGGCGGGATCCGTTTCAAGTCCGCCGCTGGAACCGGGGAGGTGAGTGGACGTCGTTTCTCTCAGCCACCTCCTCCCCGGCCAGATCCCAAAATAGCCCCCCCGCCGGAGTACCCCTTTAATGATACAATTGCAGGTAAACACATCTGAGCATCTTGCAGACAAGCCACAATGTTACCTATGGGAAGGTGCGAAATACAGATGAACGGCCACCAAAAGGTTCTATAAAGTGCTAGTCACATATTTACAGTACGTGCAGTCACCAAGCTGGCTTATAGCCTAAGGCTATGTTCTCCGCTTAAAATTACATTCGTCATTTAGCTGTTTGGCCGCCCGTCAGTGCATGGACAGCTGTTGGTACATTATTCTAGTTTGGTTGGACTGATTGACCTTTGATTGTGTCTTTTATTGAAAAGTTCTTTGGATTTAATAGTAAAAACAGTGAAAGGACAGTGAAAAAAGAAAAACTGTGTGTGAACAACAACAACAAAAAAAAACATTTGTTGTTTGCAAAAGACATCGGAAAATAATTATCACAAACATTATTGTGACGTCTGCGCTGACAACGTCCGTCATTTCATACACTGTGTGCATTGGTCGTCCGTCATTCCATTGATTTCAATGCACTGAAGTCAATTAAATCGCAGGGAAAATAGAAGTCTTTTAAATAGAAAGGCTATGTTCACACAACGTCAAAAATAGAAGAAAGGCGGATGATTTTCGTGTTTAAAATAACAACCGTTTTTGCCGCGATTTAACTGACTGCAATGGCAATGCATTGAAGTCAACGGGAAGACGGACGTCCAATGCACACAGTGTATTGAATAACGGACGTTTTTGCCGCGGACGTCAAAATAATGAACATGATCATTATTTTCGGACGTCTTTTGCAAACAGTGGACGTTTTTTATTGTTTACACACAGTTTTCCTTTTTCCACTGTTCTTTCTACGTCTTTACTATTAAATTCAATGGACTTTTCAATTAAGCCACACCGAAAGTTTATTTAGTAATCCCAAACTAAAATAATGGGGAGGGCAGGCTGCTAAATAACGTCCGTTATTTTAGACTCAAAATAACGAACATAATTTTAAACGGAGCTAAAAACGTTGTGTGGACATAGCCTAAAGGTGGAGGAAAGAGTGAATGAGGGAGGGAGAGAGAAAGAGAGAGAGAGGGGAAAGGATGAAAAAGGTTTTTAGAATCAGTGTCCGTGACTGGGTTGTAGCTTAAAGGGGTAGTCCACCCAAAAATTTTTTCTTTCAAATCAACTGCTGCCATGAAGTGACAGAGATTTGTAATTTACTTCTATTAAAAAATCTCAAGCCTTCCAGTACTTATCAGCTGCTGTATGCCCAACAGGAAGTTGTATTATTTCCAGTCTGGAGAGCAGGAGGGGTTTTCTATGGGGATTTGCTCCTGCTTTGGACAGTTCCTGACATGGACAGAGGAGGCAACAGAGAGCACTGGGTCAGACAGGAAAGAAAACACTACTTCCTGCTGGACATACAGCAGCTAATAAGTACTGGAAGACTTAAGATTTTTTAATAGAAGTGAATTACAAATCTCTGGCACTTTATGGCACCAGTTGATTTGAAAGAAATTTTTTTTGGGTGGACTACCCCTTTAACTGTATCTGGCACATGGCAGCCAATGATAACTCGCTGGCAGAGAATTAGCTAGAAGACTTCTATGGCACGAACAGCTAAGCTTTAAATAAATGCATAGTTACTGTTCATACAGATAGACGAACACTGTGAAATATATATTGCTTTGCTGGAGGTATACTATAATTAAGTTTTTTTTATTGGCCCTTATACCAATTTATATCGTTTTTTTATGCATCAGGTAGTGAACTAGTGACTGGACAGTGTAATGATTACACATGCAATAATAATCTGATGATACATACCGATTGGCCTCATTTTTAGTTACATTTCAACTTGAACATAATCCTTTACTTACATGGTAATTCAAAACTGAACACCAAGTAATTTAATTTGATGAGCAATTTCCTGTACTGTACAGATTTTTACCTTGCCTTATGACCTCGGTTATGGAAATCAGTCTGTTTTGTGGAATGGGAGAAAAAAAAATCTCTTCATTAATCAATCTAATTGATAAGATAAGATGAAGCAGGTTTATAATCTTAAAATGCTACCCTTACGTAAGTAACCAATGTACTTTTTTAATTTTAATAAATCAAGGGGGAAAAAAATGAGGTTGAAAAAAAAATTCTCATTAACCCAATTTATGCAGTGGCTGCTTCATGGTTATAGGCTACAGATAGAGCCTGATCCTACCGTCATACATTCCTGTACGGAATCGCTAACCAACTTCTGAGCGCTGAAGAGGCATCGTTGATCAAAGCAGGTCAGTGTCATGAACAACATATTACACAGATGTAGCAGACACCAAAAGGATGAGGGCGGCCTACAGTATGCTGTCAGTCTAGGGCACCATTCATAGCACTAAAATAAGCAATAATAAAAAAAGATAGAAGACGGACATGGAGAGAGAGGCATTAGTGTCAGCCATAGGTGTGAGATGCAGCGGCTCCTTTCTCTCTCTTACTTTTCTCTTTTCTTCTGAGTAGCTAGCACTCCTCCTCTGTAAGACCCATGTGACCCCAATTAGCTGAAAGCACCTGTGCACACGTGGCAAGTACCTCCTATTCTTCCCATTCTACCTGCAGGAGCAATGGTGAGTAGTAAGACCATGTTCACACTCGTGTTGCTTGGTGGCAGCTTTCTCCGCCGGCGGTGCCTGCTGGGTTTGAGGGGGCCCTTGGGGTTTGGTCCTGTGACAGTGGGGTTGCAGGGCCATTCTATGACCTCCCCTCCCTGTTTGCGCTCGATTTGCGGGGTTTGTGGTCGCTGAATGACACAGTGTTGAGTTAGTGTAGGGACTTATGTGAACCAGGGGAACTGCACGTGGTACATGAGGCAATATAGTTTGATCAAATTATATACCAACATCCTGGCTTTGGTTTTAAATGTAGCCGAGAGGCATTAGTGTCAGCCATAGGTGTGAGGTGCAGCTGCTCCTTTCTCTCCATGTCCGTAAAGACAGATAGAAGGCTGGAGCAGTAAGTATCATTTCCCTACTCACTACCCCACCAACCGGGCACCGCCTGGCTCCCAGGGCGTTGACTGTGATTTTCAGATTAACCAGGTACCCTCGGCTCTGCCAAGTGGGGAAACACCTGGTTAAATACTAAAATCTCCAATTGTTTTCAATAGGGCTGGTATTGAAAAATACTCAACTCGAGTAATGAGCATTTTTGAGTACATTGATACTTTCTTAGCTATAATATTTATATATACCACAGTGTATGAGTGTATGTGTTTATGTTTATGGGGAGCCAGCACTGGAGTCTTACTTATGCAGGGTGCTAGCTACAGTAAAAGCCATATTACACAGCCTGAGATTCACTGTTACACTGATCTCCTAGATCGACACTCATTTACAGAACCTGTTACATTGCTCGATAATCTCTCAGCCACACCTGCATAAACAATCACTAAAATTGTTTCTGTAGTCCTGGTATTTTATCAGCTGTCAGCCACACATCACTTATTATGCTGACAGCAGATTATTTTATGACAGCTTTAGCTGGGTTCACACTACGTATATTTCAGTCAGTATTGTGGTCCTCATATTGCAACCAAAACCAGGAGTGGATTGAAAACACAGAAAGGCTCTGTTCACACAATGTTGAAATTGAGTGGATGGCCGCCATTTAATGGCAAATATTTGCTGTTATTTTAAATCAACGGCTGTTATATTGAAATAATGGCCGTTATTTACTGTTATATGGCGGCCATCCACTCAATTTCAACATCGTGTGAACAGATCCTTTCTGTGTTTTTAATCCACTCCTGGTTTTGGTTGCAATATGAGGACCACAATACTGACTGAAATATACGTAGTGTGAACCCAGAAAGTGAATGATCAGCCAATGAGTGAGTATTTGTCCATTCATTGGCTGATCACTGGCCCTGTTACACAGCTGATATCTGCCTGATTGGGCAGACAATCACCCCATGTCATAGGGCCTGGGTGACCTTACAACTCTTCGTAACATGACCGACCCCCATGGTGCACCATTTGCAAGCAGGAACAATGTTACTTTGTTGTAGATGTCTGATGATGACTATTTTATATTTATGGCCATTCTAAGATAGAGGTCCTGGTGGTATATTAGGTGTTAAAGGGCACTGCTAGGAAATGATCTGTAAAGAGCAGGAAGTCCCAGCTTTGCTGAAGCTTAGTGGCCAGAATGGAAATTGCAATATTTCAGAATTAATTCATAATATAGATAGTAAAATGGCAAATTAGAAAAAAAAATCCACTCTGGAGCACCCTTAGGAGCACTGCCGCATCATCTGGCCCACCACATCTAATGATAATCAATGGAGGAGGTGGGCCGGATTACACGGCAGTGGTCGTAAAGGGTGCTCCAGAGCGGAGTTTACCCCGACTAACAGTGCGGGACTGGCACAGAGATGGAAGATAACACACTTACCTTCCTCCTCAGTGTCCCTGGCGTTATAGGGGGCTATCAGCAGGTTAGATTCATCTAACCTGCTGATACCTCCCCTTTAAAAGATAGGTTTAACATAAAAGCAATACGTGATCTTCTGAAGACACGTTACTTATAAGTATACATTTTACATATGGCAAGATTTCCTTATTCAGAGAATGTAAGTTAAAGGATAAAATACAATTTAGCTCCTCCCAATGATAGAACCACAAGCAAAGCATAAAGCTATAATTAACATTAACAAATACAAATGGTTCCCGGCACTCATACATAGCGAGGGATGAGGATATGCTAAATGGGAAAAGCATGGTAAGAAGGATAAAGTGTGCAGGAGCTAAAATGAAATCTCATTAGAAAATGCATTGATTTTAAATTATTTAAATGAACAAAAATTTGACCAAAAGGCACAGGGAATAGACGCAAATGTAGGAAATAATCATTCTGCTGTATATGCTATGCGTCTTATGTGCCAGGTCCAGTGCCAACCAACATATGCAGCAACATCTGTCTCCCTGCCCTCCGGAGCCGTAGTAGCAGCAGTACATTTATGTTACTTTAATCTTTGTTACTGGAAGAAGGCACCACAGCCCCACTGGGTCCATAGCCCTAAACAAGCTGTTTAATTTAATCAGCCGCAATGAGACTTGTTTGGTCTTTGCATTTGCAGTGGAACAAAGTATCAGTAAAAGAATGCTGAAATTACCATGGGGCTGGAGACAAGCAGATTCATTCAGGAGAATAGTTCATCCCATCTAGTTACTCCATTTACTCACCCAACAACCTTTATTAAGAGTATATAGGATTACACCTCTCTAGCTGGATATATGATACACCATATCTATCTATCTATCTATCTATCTATCTATCTATCTATCTATCTATCTATCTCCTATCTATCTATCTCCTATCTGTCTATCTATCTATCTATCTATCTATCTATCTATCTATCTATCTATCTATCTATCACATTGATAACAATAGTACTCTCATGCTAAGCAGTATATTTATCAAGCTCCCTGTCCCTTTTTCTGACACAATATATTCTTTAGTGGTGGAAAAAGGGCACATTGCATGCAATTTATATAATTTATATAACTGGCACTCAGCAATGCCAGATACAACGTGACATAGCTAAGTGGCTGCACATCTAATTTTTCATTGATCAATGCAACACATGCTACATATATAAAGAATTTTGAGGCAGGAATTTCTGACAGTCTTAAAGGGGTTATCAAGGATTAGAAAAAAATGGCTGCTTTCTTCCAGAAACAGCACCATTCTTGTTTTGTATCTCTGTTCCATTAAAGTAAATGGAGCTGAACTATAATATCACACACAACCTGAGGACAGGGGTGGTGCTGTTTTTGCAGGAATGTAGCTGTGTTTTTTTTGTTATCCTTACTTCAATGGAACTGATCTGCAAAACCACACCCAAACTGAAGACAAAAGTTGTGCTGTTTCTGGAAGAAAGCAGCCATGTTTGTGTAAGCCAGGACAAACCCCTTTAAATGGTCGATTTTCTTCTAGACAGCTTCCCTCCTTTGTAATTCCAAACTTTTTTGGTGAGTCAGTTCATTTACCAGAGACAACTTCCTTCCCAACAAAGTTTTGCCCACTAGATGTCTTGCTTCCCTGCAATTTATTGTCAGGAGAAATCTGTTTCTAGAAACAGGGAGTAAAAGACATAACACAGTAAGTGGGGGCAGAACTTAGCAAGTGCTCTGTGCTGGAGAGAGAGAAAGAGCTTGGACTGAGCACCTCTGTCCAGAGGATCCAAACTTTCAAGGCAAGATATATCATGGTTTCTCTCTCATCTCAGCAGCAACAGCGCTTAGCGTAATCCTTATGTTGTTTTCCTGTTACTGTTTTTTCTACTCACACTGCACCTTGCAAACTCAGTGCGTCAGTAACTCCTCCTCTCCCCATTGCTATCTACAGTAGGGTACTATAAATAATTTCCAAGGGCAATGTAAGCATGTTCCGTGCTTGGAGTAACCATGTTGTTGTTTTAATGTTTCTGTCATGTCTACTTACATTGCACCCTACAAAAAAACAGTGAATCAGTCATCTATAATACTGTGCTGTGTAAATCCTCACAGTGCAGGCCTATTCAGTGCACTTTCACCAGCAATGTCTTGGCATAACATAGAGGAGTATGTCATGTGTTGTGCTGTTATTGGCTAGAAAAGTAATGGAAGAGATATCGCCTGAGCAATAGGCGAGGAATAGGTGAAGAATAGAAGAGGAAATTTTTCTGCTTGAAAATCCGCGCCTATTCAGCTCTGCGGAATAGGAGGTGAATTTGAGCAGAATTTCAAGCAGAATTCAAGCCCCATTGACTTCTATAGGATTCCTCTAGCAGAATCCGCCAAAAAGTGACATGTCAATTCTTTGGACAGAATACGGATTCGCGACAGAATTGTCCTGATAGAAATTCCGTCATGTGAACGAATGAGCGGAAAGCCCATTCAACACAATAGAAAAATGAAATGTTCATTTTTTACGGGCAGAATTTTCAGCGTATTCCATGTGCATTTTGCAAAGAGATCCGCTTGAGATTCCATGAGAAGTGACATGTCAATGAAAGCGGATCTGCGGCAGAAAATTCGGCTTCGAAATTCTGCAGTGTGAACAACAGAGCAGAAATTCTATTGAACACAATGGGACATTGCTCTGTTTATATTTTGCGGGAGGAATTTAAAGCAGAAATTAAAGGGGTATTCCCCATACCCAATTTTTTTTTTGCATTAATACATTGCCCACCCATAGCTTTCAATCTTTCCAATATCAATTTATTATGTATTCTGCACAGTTTTGCTGTTATCTAGGTGCATTCACCCCCACCAAACACATAGAATCATCAAATCTCAGTCCAACCTGCTCCTGGCCCCCACCCTCTGTGTCGGGATCATGTGTTCTCCATCTCTTCAATGGGCTGGGTTAGCACTTCTAAGTGACGGAGGACAGCTGCTGCTGATCAGTGTCCCCCTCCCCCAGGTCACCTGTGTGCCACGCCCCCCCCCGAGCTCACCTGTGGCCCCCACATTGTGCCCCTGACGTTGCCCCCCAGGCTCTCACCCTCGGTGTTCCCCCCTGCAGTTTAACCGCCCCTGTGACTCACCCGCGGCACCCCCCCCTGCAACTCACCAATTGACTAAAACAACTTGTAACTATGGAACGGAGGCAGTGAGAAAGATGGGAGATGGCTCAAAATACTCAGGGGGACTTGGTGAGTAAGATCAGCTAGGTTTGGGAACTTTTTTTTTTTTTTAAGCTCCTGAGGGGAATAAGAGCAGATTTCTCTTTAATTCCTCGCCCTGGTACCACCCTTGAGAAATAGAGAGAAAGATAAATAGCTGTGCATCATGGAGAGGATTCTCAGAGCTCAGTAATAATAGGGAGAGTGTTAATATCACCTGGTCACCAGGTGTTACCCTAATAAAACCAGGTAAGTTTAGAAACACAGACTAGTTGCTATATACAGTAGCTAGAGTTGTAACCAGCAGGAAGAGGGAGATTGTGATCCTGCTGGATAGAGCTCTACTGGGACTCTATCTGGAATACTGGCACTCACCAAAGTAGTTTTTGAAGCTTTATTCACATCACAGTGGTATGCATTAAAGTAGTAAGTCTTGTTTCTGAGCAACAACTTTCATGAACTTGATGAGGGCTGTTGCCCTAAAACGTGTTCTACTTATGTAATGCATACTACCAGGATGGGAATAACTCTAACAAAAACGACTTTGGTGAGTGCCAGGATTTCTTCTTTGTGACATTGGGATTACCCAGCCACGAGCACCACCACTGAGCAGAGTGCCATAGCACATTGCATTGTTCTACCTGGTATAGTAGCCCAGATGTACTAAGATTTGTGTGCTTTTAAAAACCCTACACATTAGTGATCTAGTTTCCCAAATCGATATGAGTTTGATTGTCCTTAATAAGTTTGGTGTGTTTTTTTTATGTGACATACCCAAAACTTAAACTTATGGTTACATACTGTATGGTGGTGGATTTGTAGATCCAATACCCCTGAAAAAAAGTGTCTGCTTAATAGTTGTGTTGGTTACAGTGGTTTTTAAAAGAAACATGTCTGTTTTTGACAATAGTAAATGTCAAGGGGAAAAAAAAAAACAGTCAAAAACTCCAGACATTTGATGACAGAAATGCTAATAAATGAGGGCCACTGTGTCCAGTTTTGGTGGAGGCCTCACCTACAAAAAGATATTGATAAAATAGAACAAGTCCAAAGAGGGGCTACAAAAATGGTCTGAAGCATAAAACCTCATCAGGAAAGACTTAAAAAAATAAATCTGCAAGGTCTGGAGGAAAGAAGGTACATGATCATAATCTTTAAATTTCAAAACCCCTTCCCTCTTGGGCCAATTTTCATTTTTACGATTTGATTTTTGCCTCCTTGTTTTTTGCATTTGTCACCTACAGACCCACACAAGCCCTTATTTTATATATTATATTTTGCAATGACAGACAATTTTTCCATAAAATATTCTGCAAGGCTATGATCACATGCTGTGAACATCCGGCCGTTCCGTGACCCCGGCCGGGTCACGGAACGGCCGGTCTCATCCCGGCCGGTATTTAAGTACGGAGCCGCTTGCTTCACTGTGTGAACTGACAGGTCTTTCTGCGGCTGGAATTCACTGAATTCCGGCTGCAGAAAACTGACATGTCAGGTTTTTCCGGCGCCGCATGGGATCCCGGCCGGAGCGCACACGATGTGTGTACGCTCCGGCCGGATCCCATTGAAAATAAGGCTAAATTCCACCCTCAAAACTACGGCCGTAGTTCTGCGGCAAGAACTACAGCCGTAGTTTTACGTAGTGTGAACATAGCCTAAAACTGGAAAAAATGTTTTGTGCAGTGACAATTCTTTTGATTTTGGGGTTTCGCGTTTTCACCATTCGCCCTATGGTAAACCGACATGTCATCTATATTCCTGAAGTCAACACAATTACTGGATTTTCTGCTTTTGATAAGACAAAAAATCAACGATTTTGCACTTTGGTGGATTTTTGTGCTTACACCATTTACCATGCGAGATCAGGAATGTGATAATTTATTAGTTTGGGTGATAACGCACGTGGCATTACCAAACATGTTTATTTATTTTTATTTCTAAAATGGGGAAAGGGTGGTAATTTAAATTTTTATTAGGGGAGGGGATTTTTAATAATAAACTTTTTTTTTAATATGTTAACTTTTAGTCCCCCTGGGGGACTTTTATTATTACTTATTACTGCAGCCCAGATCTATGGATTACCAAGCTGGGATCAGCATCATTGCTTAGCAAGAAGAAGGGATCTCCCCTCCGCAAATGCATTGTGGAGGGGAGATCCTCCCCACTAGACACAAGGGATAGGGGACAAAAGCCATTTAAATGCAGATGTCAACTTTAATAGCTGCATTTGAATGGCTTAATTATCTGGGCGCAGCGATCAGCGGCTGCTTTTAGGTGACCCCTCTCTGAACTCACCTACCCGCCGCAGGACATGCCTGCACGTCTATATGGGGGAAGGGGTTAAAGAGCTAAATAAGGTTCAGAAGGAAAGTGTTTTTAATAAGAAAATGAACAGAAGAAGAAGGGGACACAGTCAGAGGTTAGTTGACCCATGTTCTGTACAAAGTGACCGAATGCTACCACAGGGAATGCCTATGGCTCTACAGTACAGAGGAGCAGCGTTAACTCCATGATACCTTCTACATAAAGTGTACATCAGGTTTAAAGACTAAATATAGTGTAAGAAATAGATTCTTCAGATTCAAACTCCTTCAATGGGGATCTATTTATTTGATAAAATTGCATGATTATAGAATGTGATGTTTGGAAACTGCACTGCACATGTCAACAAACATCTTCATTATTCCTCATCCAGGTCAGCTTGCATACGCTGTGTCATTCAGCACTTTGTGACAATATAAAATTGCTATAATGCTCCAGCCTATTAGCGCTCTGCTGCAGTTGTTTAGAAGAAACTTTATTATTCGCAGCTCCCGTACCCTTCACACTTATTATGTCTGTTTAGCACCGCCGAGCCTTCTTCTGACCATTTATCGTGCATTGTTTGGTTTATGTAATTTGCGATTTCTGGACATTTGAGGATGTGACATTCTAGCATAGTTTGGAGCTGACATTAAAGTAATGAGATGATGAATTTAGTTGAGAAAGGAGGCATGCTTTCTTGAAAATTGAGGCAATATATTCTCTTCACTGAAGTTACAATCACATATGTTACCGTGAACTGAAAAGAAATCGCGGTGAATACATTGACCCATCCTCTGCTCAGCGCCACCTCTGAGCGGTACAGAACTTTCTGTAATACCGAGTTGAAGGATTCGTCACGCAGTTAATTGTCCCCATTTGTGAAATCCACAGAGGTAAGGCCAGGGAATGAGTCAGTAATCAATGGAACATTAATGGATGTTCCCCGGAGATGCAGAATGACTGCATCTGTATAATCACTGAAATATTCAATCACTTTTATGTAAGAGCTAGAAATAAAAAAAAAATACAAATTCTATAACCCTTAAACAATAAACATTGATAACTGCACTCAAAAAGCATTTTAAAATATATTATTCGAAGCGTTACCATGGAAATAATTACATTTGACATATATCTATATGATACTCTGTTGAATACAGAAGATAATATATATGTAGATATTTTTTTGAATTCAAAAAAGTCTTCAGACCCTTTTACTTTTTTTTTTCTTCCATGTTTTGTTATGTTATGGTTTCTTTGTAAAAGAAAGAACAATACGAAGTTTTTTGGACAAAAGTTAGACTAGGGACAACTACAATATAAAATATAACTTTTATTGGTAAGATTAAAAATGTCAACCTCAAAAAAACTGAATATGGATGAAAAACTATATATAAACAAACAAAATTGCACTAAATGGATGCATTATTAGGGGGGTTATGCACCTTCGGCTAGGCATCTAGTCTCTGGCCCTGCCTTTTGGGGTGGCCCTCCTTAACAGGGTGGCCCCAACCACCATGGCACTCTACACTCTACTAAATCCTCAGGAGAAAATAACAACTAAAGGCTATGTTCACACAGTATTTTTGCTCAGTATTTTGCAACCAAAACAGGAGTGGATCAAAAACAGAGAAAGGCTATGTTCACACACTGTTGAAATTTAGTGGATGGCCGCCATTTAATGGCAAATTATGGCCGATATTTTAAAACAATGGCCATTGTTTTAAAATAACAGCAATTATTTGCCATTAAATGGCGACCATCCACTAAATTTCAACATTGTGTGAACAAAGCCTTTCTCTGTTTTTAATCCACTCCTGTTTTGGTTGCAAAATACTGAGCAAAAATACTGTGGGGGAACATAGCCTAAAACAACACATACACAGGGCTCCAGACTAAAAAATTTACCTAGGAGCCATTGGCTCCTAACCTGAAAAATGTAGGCGCCAAATAGAATATTTGGTCGCCAACATTTTAAACCATGTAAAATTTATGTTATGTTACATGGGACTTACTGTGTGCAGAGGCCACGGCAGCATCCTCCTCCTTTAGGTCCTTTCTTTTCTTAGTTTGAAAATGTTCAACATGGAAACTTGCAACTTGACAACCATATACAGTCTGACAACCATATACAGTCTGACTCAGTACTTCAGCCTCACTTGGCTAGCCTTTTAATGAGGCTTACTCTTCTGAACTTGAACTTAAAGGGAACCTGTCACCCCCGGTGACGGGGTGACAGGCTCTCAACCCCCCTATACTCACCTCATCCCGCCGGGTCCCGCTTCTGAAGATGGTCGGGTCACGGAGATCTCAGCCGCTGCAGCCCGGCGTGCGCTGAGAGATGAGTCCAACGCTCATAGAGAATGACGGGAGAGTCCAGCGCTCCGTCATTCTCTATGAGTGTTGGACTCATCTCTCAGTGTGCGCGCCGGGCTGCAGCGGCTGAGATCTCCGTGACCTGACCACCTCCAGAAGTGGGACCCGGCGCGATGAGGTGAGTATAGGGGGTTCTAACGGGGGGTTGGGAGCCTGTCACCCCGTCACCGGGGGTGACAGGTTGCCTTTAAAAGCTTGCAACAGTCTATACATACTGAGCTAGACTTATGACTGCAGCCATAGTGACCCCCCACAAGATGTGTATATAGATAGATATATCTCTCACCTAGTGACTAATGCAAGTGACCCCCTACAATACAGACACCTGAGGGGCCCTGATAATAATAATTGTGCATATATCTATCTCCCAGTGTCTGCAGCCAGTTTGCCCTACACTTATAGATGGCCCCCTCCCCCCATTATAGATGCCCCCTCCTCCCCCCCCCCATTATAGATGACCCCCTCTACCCCCATTATAGATGCCCCCTCCTCCCCCCCATTATAGATGCCCCCTCTCCCCCCCCATTATAGATGCCCCCTCTTCTCCCCCCCTTATAGATACCCCCTCCCCTTATAGATGACCCCCTCCTCCCCCCATTATAGATGCCCCCTCCTCCCCCCATTATAGATGCCCCCTCCTCCCCCCCATTATAGATGTCCCCTCCTCCCCCCATTATAGATGCCCCCTCCTCCCCCCCATTATAGATGCCCTCTTCTCCCCCCCTTATAGATACCCCCTCCCCTTATAGCTAGCCCCCTCTCCCCCCCTTGAAGATGGCCCCTCTTCTCCCCCCATTATAGATGCCCCCCCTTCTCTTCCCCCCATTATAGATGGCACTCTCTTCTCCCCCCATTATAGATGCCCCCCCTTCTCTTCCCCCCATTATAGATGGCCCCCTCTCCCCCCATTATAGATGCCCCCCTTCTCTTCCCCCCATTATAGATGCCCCCCCCCCTTCCTCCTCTATGCTAAGCAGTATTTAAAAAAAAAAACAAACACACAAACTCACCTGACAACCCGCTCCCCCGGCGATCCTCTTCTGTCCCGTCCTATCCCCGGCAGCGCGGCACATCAGTGAGCTCCCTGTACGCCGGGGCTGTGACTTCTGACACAGGAAGCGTCTCTGACGTGCGCTTCCTGTGCCGGAAGTCAGGGCCCCAGGCAGCTCACTGATGCGCCGCGCTGCCGGGGATAGGACGGGACACCCCCGGCAGCCGCGCATCAGCCGGGGATACTTAAAGAGACAGCGCGCCGCCGCTGGGGCCAGTCGCAAATGGCGCCCAGATTAATAAATCTGGGCGCCATTTGCAAAATATCAGTCGCATTGGCGACCATTTTGGTCGCCATCTGGAGCCCTGATACATGAATGCTCATATAGAGCTAGTAGACTCTGATATCACAAAACAGAGTCCCTGTGGTGAATAATGTACTAGGAACTCAAAGTACTTGGCTGCATGTATAGCAAAACCAAGCAATTTACTTCCAATGCATTGCAATGTGTTTCCCCTGTATAGATAATTACAGGCTCATCAGGGAACAAACAAGTGAAAAAGGACCATATACTTATAATAGATATCCTAAGTAAGACAACCACAATAATGTCTAACAAGATAGTAACAACAAACGAGTAGATACATTTCAGGCAAGGATCTACAGAGCGCAATGGTCATCATAGAAGGCAGTTACAACACATCTGCACCTGACATACTACCCATAGGGAACAGACCCCAAGACCCTCATACATATAGATGAGATTTACTCCTAGATGGCAGGGGGTATCAGCCAATACTTATTTCTATCCCCATGTAAGAGTGGTGGTTCTTCTAGTTCTAGTTCTTCTCATTTCTTTGTGTTAAAATAAAAAAAATAAAAATGTTCCCCCCATCATTCTGCACTCAATGCCACAAACAGTAAATCTATATATTTTTTAATTATTGAAAAGGAAAAACTTAAATATTTCATTGATATATTCAGACCCCTTACTCAGTACTTAGTTGAAGCACCTTTTGTTCAGGACTCCGTTCAGGTTTTTTTAAGCCAGTCCTGTGTTGGGTTGTGGGTGTAGTCTTAGTCTTAGGGGGACATGTATCAAGCGGCAAAAGCGTATTTTTCGGCGGAAAGTGCCCATTTGCGAATAATTTTATTCGCAAATGGCCGTTTTGCAAATAAAATATTCACAAATTGGCACTTTCCGCTCTGTAGGCATAGGGGGCGGGGAGGGGGGCGTGGACTCAGAGTCAGTGCTATTCACCTTTTTTTTGGCAGAAATATAGTCAGGAAACCTACTCCAGCTCTCAGCTGGCGTAGGTTTCCTGCCGTGCGCACGGGATTTATGTAAAGGCAGTCTGCCTCTACATAAATCTCCGTAGTGCCGAAGCTACGGGGACGTTTTTAAGTCCGGCGCAGAAAACACGGACTTAATAAATGTCCCCCTTAGTCTTTTTGGCCAGGCTGAGGTCTAGAGCACTCTGGATCAGGTTTTTAAGAATATCTCTGTACCTTGCACCATTCAACTTTCCCTCAACCCAGACCAGTCTCCTTGTCCCAGCCACTGAAAAACACCCCAACAACATGATGCTGCCACACCATGTTTGACTGTATTCTTCCTTTTTTTTTGGGGGGGGGGGGGGGGGGGGGGGGGGGGGGGAATGTACAGTATAATGGAAAATACTGGTGTATAAGAGGGTATGCCTACATGAAACCACTGTCTGTAACAAATGTTGTCTGTGCTTTTCACGGGAATAAAAATATGCTTGAAAAGAAAGAAAAAAAAAAAGAGAACATTTATACTTACAAAAGAAACCTGCAAATCTTTCACACATTACTCGGAGGGATGCTTGCACGAGCACAATCACCAATGTTGAAGCCGATTAGCACTGTCTCCTTCCAGAAGCCTAAAGGATGATGGCAGTGCCAGGGGGCACTTGAGCAATTTCTCAAACCCTGAATTAGACAAAGCTTGTAGAACGTATCCTCGATGTGCGGACTGGAAAATGGTGACTTGCTTTACACAGTTTTAAGAAGTGCTGGAGTTGAGGTTCTCAGAGACAGCATACTGAACCTGCATGAAGCAGGTTTTTTTCACACATGCTTCCGGAATTCTTGACTTGTCTTAGAATTTTGAAGAGGTAACTCATGTATTTGGAATGGAGGCAAAATGTTCTCCTTACTGTTACTCAGCAGACTTGGAAAAACAAAGTGATTTTATAGCTGAATAGCTGACTGGGTAGTCTTGGTTTAGTCATGGTTTGTGAAATCTCACCTACACAGCAGATATTTTAAAAGATGATTTGACCTAAAAGATAGATTTGAAAGTCTAGAGAATGTCAATTTATGTTGCGGATGTTTCATGGATATTCTCTTTGAAATCAGATAAGATTTAGGCCCCATTCACACGTCCGTGTCAGTTTTTACTGTCAGGAAATCCTGATCAGGAGGCCACAAATGTCATCAGGAAAGTATCAGGATTTCGTGACAGTAATCCGTTTTTACCATCAGGAAACCATCAGGAAAAACCTTCAGGATTTCCTGATGGGGAAAAAAAGTGTTCTCAATATGGTGTAGTATGCCAACATACATCCCAAGTACCCACACAGCCCCTAGTGTACCTGGATGGCCACAGGGTGCAGAAGTACAACTCCCATCATGGCCTGCCAGCAGGGGCATGATGAGAGTTGTAGTTCTGCAACCTGGATGGCCACAGGCTGCAGAAGTACAACTCCCATCATGACCTGTCAGCAGGACATGGAGAGAGTTGTAGTTCTGCAACTGGATGGCCACAGGCTGCAGAAGTACAACTCCCATCATGACCTGTCAGCAGGACATGGAGAGAGTTGTAGTTCTGCAACTGGATGGCCACAGGCTGCAGAAGTACAACTCCCATCATGACCTGTCAGCAGGACATGGAGGGAGTTGTAGTTCTGCAACTGGATGGCCACAGGCTGCAGAAGTACAACTCCCAGGGGCGATGATGGAGAGCGGGCGGCCAGCCCTGTAGTGCCGGGCTGGGGGATCGGGCAGTACCTTGGTGAGGTCCGGGCTCCGGCCAGAGTGCAGTGGTGAGGTCCGGGCGGGTGGTGTGGGGATCGGACGACAGGCAGTCATGTGCTGAGGTCCGGGTGCCTCACCGGGGCTTGCACTCCACCAAGCCGGAATCGTGGGCACTTTCCTGATGTACATCAGGAAAGTGCCCGTGATTCCGGAGCTCCCATAGACTTCTATGGGGGCGTCCGTGCCGGATTTCCAGATGAAAATAGGACAGGATCTAAAAAATCCGGCCCTATTTTCCGGAACGGACACCCTTCCGGAAAAATCCGGAAGGGTGTCCATGTCTAACGTTAGCCTATGAATCCGGAAATCCGGACAGATTTTCCGGACGTGTGAAGGGGGCCTTATACAGCAAATCTGCAGCATTTTGTGAATCTGTACAGACTTTCGAGCTGACTTGCTGCAGATTTTTTCAGCAAGTCATCCTTCTAGTGTGCATTTATCCTTAGACCATCCTTCATATTTCCCATTCCACTTCAATCCATTTATGTCTTTAGCTTAAAATTGAATGAAGTTGGTTTTGCAGTATCTGAGTGAATACACTTAGAAACCTGCTGATCTTATAATAAAAATTGTCAGTGCTCCCGAAGATCTGCAGTCCTCTATACTCGCTGAGATGACTCTGTGTAAGTATGTAAAGCCACCCTAATACATACTGGTGACCCCTTAGTGTCTTCATGCATAGGAAACCTTTTCTAAGGAGTCTAGCTAGTATTCAGGCAATGTAATTCTTAGTCTAGAGCCTCTTAAATATACATAGATTGCTTACAAACATTCACAGTTCTCAATGCCGTTTTCTGTTTTGCAGTTCAAAACAGAAATTAACCCCTCTGACCCTCACACAATACCCGACAATATATATATACAAAGTGTATCATTAATACATTCATTTACATATGCTAAACAGAAGCCATAAAAAGCTCTTAGCTGCAATTCACAAACAAGCAGAACAAAGATCTTCCAGTTCTGTCAGACAGAAATGCATTTAGTATGCTAATTATACTTGGTATATATTAACACTTCATCTCAGAGAATTGCTATATGTGCAATAAGCAATGTACAAAGATTACATTCAATGTTCACTAATATCTAAAGGTAGAGAAAACAATTATTGTATTATTCACACATGCAAGGGCATAGGGATAAAAGATGTTCTTTTGACGGCAGTTTTTAGATTGTAATTCTTTTATATGTGCTCGGTATTTACAGCACACTAATTATATATATATATATATGTATACATCTATATGGGGATGACAATGTTGAACTTGTTTCAGACTTGTTCTGGTCTTGTGCACCAGCCCAGAAAGCTATTGGCAACTTTTTTCTCCAAATTGTTGACCAGGCAAGTCTTCTTCAACGACCTATATTGTATATTGACTCATTTGTGATATATCTTTAGAACTATCACAGTTCAGAAAAGTTTTGACATGTCAGAAGATTTGATCAGTAGCTACTGAATGCTGAAATGAAGGGACAGAAGTTACCAAGCTTTGTGTTTTTTGGCTTTGTTTTCCTCTGCTTGGCTGTCATCGATGAAGGGCAGTTAATAGTGTACAGGGTGATATAAAGTACATAAGTGCATCTACTGTATAGATCACAAATAATAGATTCACAGATCAAAACGTCTTATATAGAAGAGAAGCTGCTTTTACTTTAAATACATACACACACACACACTCTAAAACATACATATACAATATACAGTGTGAAAAGAATCCAAAGTAAACAAAATAAAATGTTGCAAATTTATTAGCTACTTTAAGCAACAACGCATAGGTCAAATCTTATTCATAAAATCTTCTTTATTATAACACTTTAAAGGGGTTGTCCCATCTCCCCTTTTTTGGGTGAGATTAATCAGTGCCGAGCTGAATGTGCTCTGCTTTGCTGCATCTCCCTCTGGTATTACACATGCCCAGGCAATCCATGCCCTGGAGACATGTGGGATGTTAGAGGGACACACCAGCTTACCAGCTCCCGACCATCATTCCCATCACTGTCCAGCCACTGCTATCATAGGTGACAACATGACAGCACGACAACACAACAGCGTGACAAACTTCATAAGGACGCAGCTTTGCTGATGCATTTCCCAAATTGCTTTCTTTTGCATTTCCCATCACCTAACAAAATGATGGTATGAGACTGACATAGGTTTCATATCACTGAATAAATCCATCAGCTGCAACAATATACAGGGGTATGGAGATGCATAGACTGTGTATATATTCATCAACACAGGAATTTAATATGATCACTGGTGGCTGATGAAATTAGATATAGCACTAGGGAGTCCTGAAAAACATGGATACAGTCTATGGCAGCCTAAGGGCCGCATGCAACATCTTTGTGTACCGGTAATCTAATGCCACGAGTTTGGGTTTGGACAATCCCGAGCGTGCTTGAGGTTCGCTGATCTCTAGTTAAGATGAAAGTGTCTAAATTACAGTCTCTGTTCTAGTTCATCCCAAAGGTGTTGCATGGGATTAAAGTTAGGGCTTTGGGTAGCTGGTCAAGTTCTTCCACACTAGACTCCCCCAGCCGTACCTTTATGGGCCTTGCTTTACAAACTGCAGCACAGCACTGGAACAGAAAAGGGCTAGACCCAAACTGTTTCCAAAAAGTTGAACGGAAAGCCTTAAAGGAGAACTCCATGCTGGGGTGATTTTTGGTTGTTGCTGGGTAGGATGAAAAAAGTAACATGCCCTCATCTCCCTCACTCCATAGCTGGTATCCTGCAGCTCCAGTCCCAGCCGCATCTGGGTCTGAGGTGGGGACCTGGGACATGATGTGCCAGGCCCGCTCAGGAGCCTGGCCTCTGAGTGGGTCTGACACGTCACGTCCCAGGTCCCCACTCAGACCAAGAAGCGGACGGGTTCAGGGGACTATAGCTGCAGGATACCGGCACTAGTGCTAGAGAGGTGAAAACTTCTTTCATTCTCCCCCTTCCCAGCACTCTGCCGAAAATCAACCCAGCTGAGAGTTCTCTTCACTGTCTGGAACTAAGGACCTTAGGCTGACCCTCTGAAAAATATCTCCATAGCATTATCCCTCCTTCACCAAACTTTATGACTTAGACAAAGCCTTAAAGGGAACCTGTCACCCCCCGTGCCGGGTCAGAGCCCAGCTGATCCCCCCCCCTCCCCTAGAGCCCCTTATACTCACCTCGTTCCCGAAGTCCTATTCCTGGAGCCATTTCGGGGATGGAGATATCATTGTGGGAAGTCCGGCGCTCATAGAGAATGAATGGAGACGTCATTCTCAATGGGCGTTGGACTCATCTCAGCAGCGTCGGACTCACCTCAGCAGCGCGCGCCGGGCTTCCCATGGTGATATCTCCGTCCCGGGACCCCCCGTACCCCGGGGGGTGACAGGTCCTCTTTAAGCAGAAGAAGAGAAGCCTGGAGAATCATACATGATGGCATTAAATTACTGAGTTCTTTGGGACCCACACATATTAATGTCACAAATTCAAAAACTAAAATAACTAAAGAGCATCACCACCTGTCAAGATGGCAACAGATCCTCAGAAACTCATGTACAGCCTGTGAAAACTCACTGTAGTTGTAGTGATGGTGTTATAGCACGTTTTCACTTCCAGCGAGTAATGAAACATTGTATCCATGATGGGAGCAAAGCCTTCTGTAGTGTTCCTGTACATGTTTGTTTATAGCCTCCCAAATCCCGGATGTTTAGTAGGAGGTTAACAGGCCGGCTGACATATGTTCTGTGGGTTTTAATAAGAGTAACCTTATGATCTGGCAGCTAATCAGCTGAAAACACAATCACTGTTGCAACAAATGTAATTGTGCTGCTGATATAAAGCACTTAGAGGTGCGGTAATTATCTCCACCTTATTATGCTAATTACATACATTCAACATATACAAAAATAAAATGACGTGATAAAAGATGCAATTAGGCCTTGTTCACACTGGTGATTTTCTTTATTTTTTTGACACAAATTTTTAGAAATTGCAATGGTATGGATCTAATGGAAGCAATAATGTGAGGGGAATCAATTTAAGCCTTTCACATGGAGGTGTTTTTTATTTAATTTTGTTCATATTTATCGTGGTGAGCCAATCGGTGAATCTATTTCTGGACTGTATCTTTAAGACAACAGTAACAAGTGTTCTCTAGAGACTCACTAAGGCTGCCCTTACTAAAAGCTACCATGGGGATTGTACCCTTTTCTTATACACTGAAGCCAAGTCTGTGTAAACTTGCTATTATTCTACCTTAAGAGACTGTATCTTAGTCTTGACTTGCAAGTAAAGTTATTGTTTCAGACTCATGTAAACATAAGACTATGCCCCTAACACCATGACACGTAAGACACCATTACTATAGCGTGCCCCAGGGTGAAGGACTACCCTTACACGTGCAGACCACCACTGACAAATGCATAGCTCCCAACTGTCCCGAAATTGGTGGTAAATTCCAATTTTGGGGTGATTTCCCGCCGTCTCCGAACTGTCCCCATTTGCCTGGCTTCATATTTAAACATCCAGGCTCTGTGCTTTACAAGGTTTATGTGCTTCTCCGTTCTCAGCACCAGACCAGGATTAGCAGCGCTCAGGGCGGGCTGGGCCGCCAGTGTCCCCTAGTGCACTTAGGGGCTGCAGCCGCTGGGTACCTTTGAGCCCTCTCTGCCCCTTTAAAACAAGTGTGAATAGTAGCAGACATGCTGAGCGCAGGGACTTCTGCCTGAACATACCTTGGCTTATAACGTCATCTGGTCCTGCCCGGACACACTCTGAAGAGGAGCCAGGCAGGGGAAAACATGCCGGCTGGAATAGGGAAGTTCCGATGCAGGCAGCCATGTATCAGGCTCTCAGCATTAAAAGATCTTCGAATAGTTGCTGGAAACCAGAGCTCCAGACACTGCCCATGAGTCATAAGAGAGAAGAGTTTGCTCTTTTATTTTGTTCACATTGGGGGGGGGGGGGGGGGGGCTATACTACTGTATATGGGGATGCTATAAACGGGGCCATTAATATATGGGGATGCTGCACTGTAGAGGGGCCTTTACTGTATGGGGCTGCTACACAGGGGAGGGTCTGACTATCATATGGGGGCACAGAGGGCCCAACTACCATATGGGGGCCCAGAGGAGGGCTTGGCTACTATATGGGGACAAAGGAGAACACCTAACTACTATATGGATGCACAGAGGGGGTCTGACTACTATAAGGATGCAGACAGGGGGCTTGTTTATTATTTAAGGGCACAGATGGGGCCTAAATACTACATGGGAGCACTAAGTGGGTACTGTTACATTGGGGAGCAATATTTCATGTTTGGGCATGGTTATTGGGGAGAAGGTGCAGCAGTGGAGGAGTGGTGATGATGGTCGTGGCACATACGTCCCTCTTTGCTCTCAAGAAAAGTTGTTAAGGCATTGCAAATGCCCTCAAAGGCCCTCAAGCTACTGTGACTACCTGAGACATTACCTTAAGTTCTAAGACTTCTAGCTGGCCCTATACTACGTCCCATATACCACGTGTATGTCACAATATAATAATGGATCCACTGATCTGTTACATCAAAAGGTGCAGAAATGAGTGTTCTATTTGCATATAGTTGCTAAGGATCCTAAGGAGAATAGGTGTTTAGAAAACCCACTGTTGTCTATACACATCACAAGTGATCTACCAGATGAAACAATGCCCTAAAAAGCATCCAGTTAACCAGACAACCTAAATTACACATAAAACAAATAGCAACTTCTCATTCCAACCTCTTACCCTGCCTCTTTAAGTAACTGCCCTTTTAAAGCTGGCGGTTACGGTACCTCACTACGTTTTTGTGTTTAAGATTAGAAAACCAAAGGAAAAATCCAGGGATGAAGGTACAACCAAAGAAGTAGTAGTAACAAGGCAATATTCCAAATCACAGTTTTATTTTGCAGGAAAGTATCTATAGTGTAATGGATGCACTTCAAGAGAGCTGTCATATTGACTGTCTGCTCAGAATTACACGTTATAACATTTATAGTGCGCACTGAGAATCAAACACCAAGACACACTAATGGTTAAGGTTGATCCCCTTTATTCAAAAATGGCAGCCCGTATATATATATATATATATATATATATATATATATATATATCCTAGGGGCGTATGTTCTTCTAATAAGGCTTATGTCAGTACTTCTTTTGATGAGGTACAAGAACAGTTACTTGTGTAGCACTAGTGTTACTTCCAAAAGCTTTAAAGCAACTCTGTACCCACAATCTGATCCCCCCCAAACCACTTGTACCTTCAGATAGCTGCCTTTAATCCAAGATCTGTCCTGGGGTCTGTTTGGCAGGTGATGCAGTTATTGTCCTAAAATACTTAACAGGAGTATCTGTGCCCTAACTTTGCACCACCCCTCCATCCCTCCTCCCCACCCTCTTCATCATTAGGAATGCTCCAGGCAGATTGCCTCCTATTTCCCACCTGTGGCAGCCTGGCACATTGGCTGGATCGTTAAGGCACCTGTGCAATGGTAAGACAGCTGAAAATGTTCCAGGGGAAAGTTAGGGCACAGATACTCTAAGCCCCGGCCGTTGGGACAATAACTGCATAACCTGCTGAACGGACCCCAGGACAGATCTTGGATTAAAAGCAGCTATCCGAAGGTACAAGTGGTTTGGGTGCGGGGGGTCGCTTTAGAGAATTAAACATCTCTACTTGTTTAGAAGGTCAGCAACATATTGTAATGGCTTCATTTAATATACAAAATATCACATCCTTAACAGTCGCCCCTTTAAAGCCATTATTGAAAGCAGATGACCTTTATCCCTAGGTCAAAAGGCTAACAATCTGTCCCACTGTGTGTATGTGTTCTGAGGTCTTCACCACTTTGGACTACTGGTGCCAAGGATCCTCCATCCCAGATTTACTTTACAGGAATAAATGTGCAACGGGTGTCACCTACCATCTTGTGGACACCTCCTTTCTAAACCAGGTGTGTTTCTAGGGCCAGACGGCTCTGAAAGGCCACAATAAAGGTGTGGAGAGGACCTAGCTGTTCTACTACTCCTTTCAATGCCTCTCAGGTGTAGTTGATAAATTGCGTTTGATTGTATTATACTGTATGTGGTTTATCCAATCTACACTCTTGTCTACAATTTTGATAGGGATCAGTAATACAAATACAGATTTTACCTGGTCTCTGTCCCTGGGTACCTTCCTTGGTACCCCTATGGCTGCAATATAAACATCTAAATCAAAACTGCAAGGGGGGGGGGCTGTGGTTCAAAGTTTCCAAATGTGAAATAATGCCCCTGGGAAGGAGGAATCTTCCATCCTAGTATAGTATTGGTAGTTCTGTATCAGCAAAGAATGTAGAAGAGAATATTTAGGGGTACCGATTTCTGACAGCGTTAAAAAGAGTCACCAGTGTAACTAGGTGGTAAGGAAAGCTAATGGGATGCTGGGCTATATAGCTAGAGGTATAAACAGCAGGAAGAGGAAAAGGGAGTTAAGAAACTGAATACAAGAACAAGGGGACATATGGGGTTAGTTGGTGGAAAGGTCAGAAACAACACAAGAAAGTATTTTCTTATTGAAAGAGTAGTAAATGCGTGGAACAAACTTCCAGCAGATGTGGTGGGTAAATCTACAATAACTGAAAGGAAGTACTAATAGGGCAGACTAGATGGACCAAGTGGTCTTTTTTTTCTGCCAACAATCTTCTATGTTTCTACATATTAGAAGAAAAAGAATGGGCAAATATTTTCAGTATACAATCAATAAAAAGCTTAGTTATAATGAAAACAAATCAAAGTTATCAAAATCCAAACATACATATATACAAACATATATATATATATATATATATATATATATATAGTCATGATATGGATCTTACAATGGTAATTAACCCCTTAACGACGCATGACGGGTATACCTGTCATGAGCCCTCTCTGCAGCCCGCAGTCCCTGGTTGCTATGTGCAGCCAGGGACCACAGGTATTAGCCGCCGCGGCAGGGTAATTAACTATTCAAATGCAGCTGTCAAATCTGACAGCTGCATTTGGATAGTATATGTGCCCTCTGTCCCTGGTGTCTAGTGGGGAATCTCCCCCCCGCGACGGGGAGATCCGTTCTAATGAGCCGGCAGGGGCTCAGCGTCGGAATGCCGCTAATCCATTTAGATGGTCTGCAACAGACCATTATAATAGAGCACTAATCTGAAGGATCTGTGCTCTGTTATATACACAGTATTGATCTCAATGGGAGATCAGTGCTGTGTATATAGAAGTCCCCCAGGGAGCTTCTAATTACTGTATGTGAAAACAAAATGGATTTTTTTTTTTATAAAAAAAACCCCTCCCCTAATCAAAGTTTGAATCACCCCCCCCTTTTCTCATTTTATAAATAAAAATAAATAAATAAACAAACAAACAAACAAGTTTGGTATCGCAGCGTGCGTAATCACCCAAAATATAACGTTATTTAATTCCTGATCTCTCACGGTAAACGTTGTAAGCGCAAAACAATTCCAAAGTGCAAAATTGCGCATTTTTGGTCGCATGAAATCCAAAAAAATTGTAATAAAAAGCAATCAAAAAGTCACACATGCGCAATTAAGGTACCGATAGAAAGTAAAGATCATGGCGCAAAAAATGACACCTCACACAGCCTCATAGATCAAAGGATAAAAGCGCTATAAGCCTGGGAATGGAGCGATTTTAAGGAATGTTTATTTTCTGTAAAAGGTTTTATTTTTTTACGAGCCATCAATTAATATAAAAGTTATGCAAGTTGCATATCGTTTTAATCGTATATAACATGTCAGTTTTTCCATAGGACACGAAGCCCCCCCCCCCAAAAAAAAAGAATTGCGTTTTTTTTTTTCAATTTCACCGCCTATATATTTTTTTTCTGCTTTCGCAGCATATTTTATGCAAAAATTCAGCCTATCATTGCAAAGTACAATTAGTGACGCAAAAAATAAGGGCTGATGTAGGTTTGTAGGTGTAAAAATGCAACTGCTATGGCCTTATATACACAAGGAGGAAAAAACAGAAATGCAAAAACGAAAATTAGCCTGGTCCAGAAGGGGTTAAAATTACAGTTAAATTATGAAAAGAATAATCAATAATCCTCATCTGATGCCGATGCCTTACGCCATTTTTCTTTTCATCTGCTCCACGTTATTGTCTTAACACGTCACGTTACTGTCATTGTTACGCAGAAAGTCCTAGTTTTATCTATATAGTTGCAGCATGTCCCTCCAATCACCTGACAAATATCTGTCTTGTGTTCATCAAAATAACCAAACCTGTTTGTCTCATCACTCCTATTCTAAGACTGTCCCTATTTCTCTTTCTGACTACAGGTGTAGCCAATCCCCTCTAGGTCCCTTTACCGCAGGACTGCCCTTAAAGGTAGGACATCCTACGTCTTGTACCTAACCCATGGCCTTCATTTTATGAAAAATAATGGCCGTTATTTCATAACAAGGGTCGATGTTTTAAAATAACACCAATTATTTGCCATTAAATGACAGCAATTTTTTTTTAACAGTGTGTGAACATAGACTGTGTTTTCAATCCACTCCTGGTTTTGGTTGCAATATGAGAACCAAAATACTGTGTGTGAAACCAGCCTAATACATATACTAAACATGAATTAGCTGGGCACTTAATGCTGATATAATATTTTGATCTAACTTAATTGTCTCTTGTTTCACTGAGATAATCACATATTATTCCTAAAATAACCACCATAGTAATAAACAACAAGGTATAAACTATATATCATCTAAGGCTATAAACCTTTCTTATAATAGGAATCAAATATCCTTTGTTCTCTTCCTATCACATAGCTGTAGTTACAGGTTGACATCAGGCAGACCTGTAAAGAAGACATCAATACAGACACGGACACCTACTGTATACGGTAGGTGATTTGCCTGTCAATTTTTGAGACTCAAGAGTGATAGCTTGCGCAAACAATAACTGTCCGCAGCACTGTCAATTCGCAGTTGGTAAGTGGTTGGCTGAGCGGACAGTGACAGCCTACTCAGCCTATCACTGACAGACTGAGAAGGGCCATTGATTGGCTGAGTGGGCTGTCACTCTCGAGACACGAGTGACAGCCTGCTCAGCTAATCACTGGCCGCGGTGCTGTCCGTTCTCAGTCAGTGATTGGCTTAGTGTGTGGCTGAAGATACAGAAGAGGACGCTGGGGGAGCGCAGACAGGTATGTATTGATTTGTTAAGTTCAGTTTGCGAATCTTCCATAAAAAATTTGGTAAAAAAACAAATTTTTCAATGATTTTCTCATCTTATAGTAACCACTAGTTTGAGTCTCATATCATAATGAGAGTCCTGGATTTTTTCCACCTACCTGCAGACCATCTACACTGTAGATAATGAACCAAGTACAAGCAGCACACACATATGTCTTTGGGAAGGTATATAAACATCTGTGCCTACTAGGCTCTCCTGAGAGATGGTGGATGTTGTTTATAACCACTGAACTATATCTATATACACAGTACTCACTGTACCAACATTGGAATGCACAACTGCAAAATGTTCAAGCTTCACCCCATGATGCCAGAGAATGCCCCCACATATACACAGTAGCATAATGCCAATTCCTTTTGTGTTTTAGTTACTTAACATGGGGACAGTTGCTAAGTGTGACTTAGTGCTGCCTATGTAATACAGTCGTGTCCTATATTACTTGTCAACACAAACCAGCAAATAACCCGCTAAACTATGTAACTGAATGCTCTACATGACCCTACGTGCGGCACATTCCAAGTTCAATGTAGTGTAATGAATAATTGGTTTTTAAGAAAAACGTATGTGACAAGACAGCTTGGGAAGTAGAATAGAGTCGTCATGTAGTAATCAGGCTTAAAGGACTGCGCGTAATGTATATACAAGGAAAAAGTTAACTATGATAAAGAACATAGAGAGACACATGAAGAATAATTATTTAACCATACACCCGTATCAGTAGTTACATGTGCTCAGTGAATGATATTTAACAGAAGGGCTAAACTTAAACACTTAGGGAATAGTTCCATCTTGTGGATAGAACTGTAAATCATTGGGAAGTCTGAAAAATATTTGCTGTATCTATCGATCTATTTCATATCTATCTATCTCCTATCTATCTATCTATCTATCTATCTATCTATCTATCTATCCTGTATATCTATCGCTATGTATCATCTATCTATCCATCGATGGGTGCATTTACACAGAGATTTATCTGACAGATTTTTAAGCCAAAGCCAGGAACAGACTATAAGCAGAGAACTGGTCATAAAGGAAAGACTGAGATTTCTCCTCTTTTTAAATCCATTCCTGGCTTTGGCTTCAAAAATCTATCAGATAAATCTCTCTGTGTAAGCATACAGTCTCTCATATTAATCTATCTCTCTCATATCTATCTATCTAAATCACCTACAGCACACCCAGCCTGTGTTTAGAGTGAAGTGAGGGAGCCTGACAGTCAGACATAAGACCATAGACACAGTATGCAAGCTCAACCCAAGTGTACTTCATTCAGAGAATCATACTGACTAAATTTGAACAATTTACTAGTGTACAAGTAAACGTAAAAATTACATCATATCTAACTATCATCAATCATCTATCTCAAATCTATCTAGCTTGAAAATGACAGTGAGACAGTCGAAACCTTGCTGTCTCACTCTGGATGGAATAAACCATTTTATTTTTTTTTTACCATTAACTCTTTGTGTGCTACAGACTTCTGTTCTATCTATCTATCTATCTATCTATCTATCTATCTATCTATCTATCAACCAACCATCTATCTCATATCTATCAATCTGATCTATCAAATTATCTACCCCATATTTATCTAGGTTTTGGAAATAAAAGCGTCTCAACATCAAGTTTGTTTCAGGTCCCAGCAGGTCCTTAAAGAATAAGTTCACCCCCAAAAATTTTTGGCCCCCCCGGTAGCCTCTGGCATGTATACTCACGGAATATGATCGATGTCCCGCTGCGTAGCTCCGATCCCGTCCCATGGTGCCGTTCAAATCTGGCGCGCTCACTTCCGCCGACTCCTCTTCTCTACCTTGTAATTTGAATGCCAGAAGTCACGCGCTTCCATAGAGAATGCATGGAAGCGAGTGACTTCCGGCCTATAATGACAGCTCAGATAAGAGCTGGCAGAAGGCAGAAGTGAGCGCGAGCCGGATTTGAACGGCACCGCGGCACCGGAACGGAACTACGCCGCTGGACATCGATCATCTTCCGTGAGTATACATGCCAGCGGCTATAGAAGGGGGGGGGGGCAAAATTTTTTTGGGGTGAACTGCTTCTTTCAACACAGACCAACGTATGGTCTGTCTATCTATCTATCTTGGAGGTTTTATTGTGTTATATGAAATTGCAGGGTTCTAGCGTCAATAAACTAGAACGGATGATGAGAAAATATTTGGCAATGTTAGGCGATTATGTCAATTATAATATTAAAATAATTTAAGTGTTGAAGAGGAGACCAGTGGATATTTTTGTGTTCAATCCAAAGTCTGTGAACTATGGCTGATGGCTATTATCAGTAATATCAGTCGAGACATTAGTCAACTTAAAGTAATAGGACATAATGGAGTCAGGTTTCAAGCTACCTTAGTACACAGAGCCTACTATCATTTACTATGTTTGAAACATGAAAAGAAAAATGGTTGTAGAACTTTAAAACCGGACACCTGCCATTTTTTAAAATAATAAAAAGGTAAAAATTTCCCTTTATTCCTCTCTACATTATTAATATACTCAACTTTCTGCAAATACTACATCACACAATTATATATAGGATGTATTTAGGTGTTCAATGCGGTTGTCCAGGCAATAAAAAAAATTCCATGGCTAGAGGTCTTGTAAACATTAGAAACAGGAAACAAGCTATTCTCACCTACCCTGTCCACCTAAAGCTGAAGTGCTAAATCTCCCAGCTCCCTAGTCCCCTTTGCTTTGTCCTTGTCCCTATGACATTACAACCATGCAAGAACTGCCCTGCTTAGCCTATCACTGAAAAGGGTGGGCCAGGGGGGAGCAGGACAGCTACATATAACTTGTTCAGCATTTTTATAAGATCCATGGAGAAATGTTTTTTGCCCTCACAACCCCTTTAATTTCTTCTTAAAGAAGTCGAAGCTATTTTCCCAATGTAAAGCCGCACACACCCTACTTCAAGACAACCAGTGAAATGATACCATTATGTCAGCTTGCAGCTGTCACTAGAGGGAGATCTCTGCATGGAGATCTATACAACCTTCATAGTAATGTATGCAGTCAGAATGATATTCCTTATTATCTTATCCATACTTCTGCTACTGTAAGAGTATGGCGGTTCTAGGTACTGTATAACATATGCCTGAGTTAAACGGGGTTATCCAGCGCTACAAAAACATAGCCACTTTTCCCCCCTCTCTTGTCTCCACATTGGGTGGGGTTTGAAACTCTGTTCTATTGAAGTAAATGGAGCTTAATTGCAAACCACACCTGAACTTGAGAGTGGGGAAAAAAGGGGCCATGTTTTTGTAGCGCTGGATAACCCCTTTAAGTCAGCAACACAGTTTGAAAGGTTTGCTCATCATTGTTTTGTTTTACACTAAACTAGTGGCAGTTATGTATTTGACCACTAGATGGCAAACTGTGACCTATAACTGTCTGGCTATACATAAAAAGCATAACATATTCAATGTTATAAAAAGCCTCACTTATCTGTAATATAGTGTTTTATGTGCGTATTTAATGACTTATTTTATATTTCGTTTAATTATCCAGTGCAATATTATCTTCATAAAATTCTAACTATACCAAGTTAAGGTAATAAAGTCCGCAGAAAGCATGACCTAAAGCACATACTATTAAAATATGGGGATTTAGATTGTTTTTGCAAAGTAAAATACATGAAAGCGGGCTTGTAATATAACCTGGTGCCCTGGTGCTTGGAAAATAATAGCCTGGCTGTCAGTTAAGCCTTGTAAAATAAGACTTTGAAACATAAGAACAAGAACATAATTTTTCTTTTACATGCTGTGACTGTTACACAAGGTTGTCATGTCAGTCTTTAAAGCAAAGTTCCTTCTAAGCATAAAAATGCTGCAGATATATTTGCCGCATAAAAAAAGGTCTCCAATGGTAACTCCATAAAAGCAAATACTTTGTATTCAGGGTTATGCCAACACCATGATGAGCATTTTTACCATAATGGTTGGCTTGGCACTGGCCTTATTTCCTGAGATCATAAGTGGTAGAACAGCTGTACTATGCATCCGCCCTCCTGCCTGGGGATGGGACAAGATCTCTGGTAGACAACTCAAATGTCACACGTTATGGCTTGTCATACTTGATACTTTAAAAGCACCTAGAATTTATTTTCATTGACCATACTCCCATCACAATTCCTGCAGTGTCATCAGTTTCATCCCTGCTCTTCTGCATCCCTACATTTCATAACTGTATCTGGGTCACGTGACCTCTGATCAGCCACTATATTCACTTTTACTAACTACTGTACATTCTGTCCTTCTCAAATCTGCTATCAATCCCATAATACATCAGCAGAGCATCACATGGGCAGTTAAAGCCAGTACCATCTCTGCCTGCTGGGTGGACAGCATAGTAATCCTCTTCTCTATATATTTTTAAGATAACAGACTATAAATATACAGTCAGGGAGGCTTAACTGTCATTAAATCAACCGTAGCCATGTGACGGGAACTATATAATCACTGTATAATAATCTTAGGTGGGAATTTCTGTCTCCCTCCTGTGAAGAGCTTGTATGAAACTTTCCATGTAGCTCCGTCATATGGGAAGTTCTGCTGGCAGAGATGGTGAGCCCATTGAAAGCACATAAACACATGTAATTTCCAGGAGGTCACCATGAGATGACAAGACCCAAATGAAGGAAAGGATTAAAGGAATAAGGTAATACAAGCTGAATTGTATATATACGCTGACTACCCTCCTAATGAATAATAAAAAAAATGTGAGAATGCTTCTTTAAAAGTCAAACTTGGTCTTATAGTGATATGGATTTAAAGTGTCACTGTCATTATAACTTTCAAAATCTAAATAAACAGTAGATGTGAAATAAAGCAAGTTTGCAATATAGATTCATTATTTTTTGGGTTTTTATCATGCTGTAAAACAAAGCTGAACTTTCCAAAAATTCAAGTCCAGTCTCCTGAGAGCAGATTTTTAGTCTTGTGCTGATTAAAAAAATAGACTATATCCGCTGCTGTGGAAACCTTTACCAAGCAAATACATGAACTGGGCCAACGCACATCAGACCTGGAACAACGTATGGACGAAGTGGCAGATGCTCTAGAAGAAGACAAGCTGCGACTTACAGATCAAGACCACAAGATCGCCGCCCTTGAGCTGAAGTTAGAAGACCTTGAAAACAGGTCTCGTAGAGCGAATATTCGAATTAGAGGCCTCCCGGAAAACATAACTGCCCTCAAAGAGACAGCCCTTAACCTTTTCTCCGCTCTGTTACCTCAGCTACCACCAGAGACCTTTCGCATTACCCGCATTCACCGAGCACTGGGCAGACCCCGAAACCCAAACATACCTAGGGACGTTGTTCTCAATCTACACCATGCCAAAGCCCGAGATATGATCCTAGCAGCGTCCAGAAACTCTGCAGTTCTACCTGGAGTGCCGGGTGCAGTGCAACTATTTGCTGATATAAGTCCGATGACCTTAGCCAGGCGCCGAGAACTCAGGCCAATCACCATGGCTTTGCAAAAGGCCAACATAAAATACCGCTGGAATTTCCCGTTCGCCTTGGCGTTTCTTCATGACAACTCCCAACACTCCATTCGCTCCCTGGAAGATGGACGACAGACACTGGAAAGACTGAACATCCCGATGGACCCGCAAGATCCACTTCCACCTGAACCAAGACGACCTGCCAGAACCTGGACAGCAGTGGGACGAGCCCAGACACCTCGGCGGGATCCTGAACCACCTGATGACTGAACGTGCCAGTCGTCTCGAACATAGAACTTCAGAACTGTGAGTTTACCATTCCCCCATCCCACTCCAAGAAGGTGTAAACCTTCATAGACTTCCAAGTCTGCAATGACCACCCGATTCTCTTGCCTTATACTCCACATAAACCCAACATTGCAGACCCTCAGGTATTTGCTATGGGAGTCTAATGGGGGAACTGGACTGATTTCTATTTCTACTTCCTTGTTTGTTTTCTATTGTTCTTTCACATGGTCACCCTGGCAGTTGTGAATTGTGCTGCCCAATATAATGCCAGATGCACGACATCCGACCCACTTGATGTCCTCTGGCATTCCTATCGGGGTGCTCACACCACCCCATTTTGTTATGCTGTTTATTACTTCTCATCTGTTTTACATTATCTATTGGTCATATACTGTTTTGCTTAGGTCTAGATTTTACAATGCCTTCCTTACCGTGCAGGTCCCTAACTCTAACCCCTTTCTATTCATGAGCTCCCTTAGCAACATTCCTCCACTTCTTAACCATGTGCAGGGTACTCTCCCACAATGTTAGAGGGTTCAACTCACCCCAAAAGAGACGGAAAGCCTTCATTGATTACAGTAAACACCACCCAGACATCATATGTCTTCAGGAGACCCATTTCTCTAACACCTCACAACCCAGGTACTTCCACAAGAACTATACTCGTTTTTATGTAGCAACGCATGAACGAAAAAAACGAGGAACCCTTACACTTCTTAAAAATTCCTTTCCGCTCCAAATTACTTCATCAATAGCAGATACTGAAGGCCGATATATCATATTGCTTGGTTCTCTCATGTCACACACGGTCTGCATAGTGAATAGTTATGCTCCCCCGGATAAGCCGTTCCACACCTTCCAATATATTTTACGCAAACTAGCATCCCTACAATACCATACGCTCATCTGGTGCGGAGACTTTAACTTTACATGGAACCCATCCCTAGATAGCACAACTGCCACCCGCTCCGACTTGTCCAAGACAGACCGGGCCAGATTTCACGCACTTATTAAAACACACGTCCTGACAGATACGTGGAGAGAATCGCATGGCCCACACAAAGGGTACACCTACTACTCACCTTCCCACCGATCATACTCAAGAATTGACATGATCCTCACAAATTCCCCAGCTCTTCCATCTTTGCTGTATTCTAGGCACGTGGTCTCCTCCTGGTCAGACCATGACAGTGTCTTATCAGTCTTCCTCTTCAACACCACCTCTCCACCTCCGTTCCGCTGGCGACTCAATGAGGCCATGCTGACAGACCCGACAGTAAGGTCTGAAATAGAGGCTGATCTGCGCTCCTACTTTAGTATTAACACCACGCCGGATGTATCCTCCGGTGTTGTCTGGATGGCTCATAAACCTTATGTCAGAGGCACCCTAATTAAAAAAGCAGCGCAAAGGAAGAAAGAGAGAACCAAACTGCAAACTACCTTAGAACATCAACTACACCGCCTAGAAATTGCAAACCAACATGCCCCCTCCTTGTTCCTCCATAAACAGATTAAAACTATTAAGATGCAGTTATCTTCCATTCTAACAAATAGAGCTGAAAAAGCCATTAGGTGGACCCAAGCCACCTACTATCGGTTTGCTAACAAACCAGACAAACTACTAGCAGCAAAACTCCGTTCCAAAGAAAAACTCAACACCATATACCAGATAAATGGACCGAGAGGCTCCCCTACATCTAACCCTGACACCATTTACAAAATGTTCTGTGAATATTACACCTCCTTATATTCTGAACCCACTCCTCCTTCCCTACCTGACATTACAACTTTCCTACAAACGCTACGTCTACCCACACTGACAGTTGAAGCGGCCACCTCACTAGGATGGGATATAACTGAAGAAGAGATAGCAGCCACTATAAAACACCTAAAAAACGGGAAGTCCCCGGGCCCAGATGGCCTCACTGCCCTTTATTTCAAAAAGTTCTCCACCCTCCTCATACCTCACCTTAAATCAGCCTATAATGACATCCTAGCTGGAAAGCAAATGCCACCTGAATTTTACACAGCATTAATTACTGTCATCCCAAAACCTAACAAGGACCCCCTGCAGACTAAAAACTATCGGCCTATCTCCCTCCTCAACATTGATTTGAAAATTTTCACCTCCATCTTAGCCCAGAGACTTAACCTACTACTCCCCTCACTAATACACAAAGACCAGATAGGATTCATCCCAGGACGACAAGCCCCTGATAATATACGCCGCACCCTCAATCTGATCCATGCCGCTCACCTGAACAAGCGCCCCCTATTTCTCTTGGCACTCGATATAGAGAAAGCCTTTGACTCCTTATCATGGCCATATCTCTTCCAAGTTTTACAAAAACTAGGCTTTTCAGGCCCCTTTGTTAAAGCACTACAGCTCTTATACGACTCACCTGCAGCATTCCTAAAACTCCCTTCTAGCTCTCCTAACCAAATCCCTATCACCAGAGGTACTAGGCAGGGATGCCCTCTTTCCCCAGCCCTATTTGCTCTAGCAATGGAACCCATTGCTGAAGCCATACGAATGCACCCGGACATTCAGGGACCTATTATGCGAGACCAAACCTACAAATGCAGCCTTTTTGCGGACGACCTTCTCCTCACCCTCCACAACCCTCTCATCTCTGTTCCAAATCTCCTCTCACTCCTTCACACCTTTGAAACATTATCTGGACTTAGAGTTAATGTAGATAAATCTGAGGCCTTACTTATCAACACTGCCCCTCCAGAGCGACACCACCTTATAGATACATTCCCTTTCCAATTTAGAGAGCATTACCTCACATACCTGGGAGTAAATATTCCTGCAACACTGGCCTCAGTCTATAAATGGAACTATACCCCCTTATTTAGTCGTTTGGCCCAAGAGTTGACTCAGTGGTCCTCCCCCTCCCTATCGTGGGTCGGCAGGATAAATGCAATTAAAATGGTAACCCTCCCCCGGTTGCTATACCTATTCAGGGCCCTCCCAATACCCATAATTGCCCATGACCTCCATAGATTTCAAGCACAAGTTTTCAAATTTATTTGGAACAATGCTAAAGCCAGAATAGCTAAATCTATTATGCACTATCACAAAAGACTGGGAGGCCTCTCAGTTCCTCATTTTGACAGGTACTATAAGGCTGCTCGTATTGCTCAACTTTCCGTGATCTCCGCCCGACAAAATGCACCCCGCTGGGTTCACTTGGAATCAGCCTTGTTGGAACCATACTCCTTGAATGGCTTACTATGGTCCACCGGTCTTCTCCCACGAGAACTGAAAGCCAAGTTCCCATTAACGCACCATTCACTGATTCTCTGGAGAACCCTCCGCTTCCAGTACAAATTGCAATTAAACCCCTCCCCTATGCTAGAAATACTTCGCAATCCTATGTTCCCCCCTGGCCTTTCCCCCTCAGAATTTCGGTGGTGGACGGAAAACCATCTGACCACCCTCAAGAAGTTTACGCAACACTCCATATTAGTCCCTTTAGACAGATTTCGCCAAGACCACCTCATTCCGCCCTCAGAACTGTTTAGACTACGCCAAATTTACAATTTTCTCGAATCCCTCCCGTGGCAAGGCAACACTAGCTCCTCCTTCTCATCATTTGAACACATTTGCCGTTCTGACCCAACTGGGAAGGGGATAATCTCCGATCTTTATTCCACATTCAACTCCCCTCCCCCCCCACAGACCAAATTACCTTTCATGATCAAATGGGAAACTGACCTTGCTCTTACACTATCCCCAGAGCGATGGCATCATTGCTGTGAACAGATCACTAAAGGAAGCCGGCAAGTGTCCCTTATGGAATCCTCGATTAAGGTGCTACATAGGGTCCATTATGTGCCCAGCCTCCTTCATAAATTCTATCCCCATGTGCCACTGACCTGTTTCCGTGGCTGCTCAGATACTGGCAATACACTGCATACTTGGTGGACCTGCCCTGTGGTCTCTAGCTTTTGGGATTCTATATTGGTAATTCTCTCCTCCCTGCTTCACAAAGCCCTCCCTAAAAGGCCATCAGCACTCTTACTAGGTGACAAATTTCCCTCCACTAATTTCAAACAACATAAACTACTCCAACACGTCCTTATGGCTGCCAGAATCCACATAGCGGCCAAATGGAGATCTCCCACACTGTCAGTCCAGGCAGTTGTTGACAGGGTGAATGTAATCATGCTCTATGAAAAAATTGAAGCCACCCGTACTGACACACTCGAACGCTACACCGCAGTCTGGCAACCATGGCTAGACTACGCAACCACCCCATCCCTACTTTCAATGCTCCGTCTAGCTTCCTAGCGATGGAATCCTCCGTACCTATGCATGAGCTAAACCCTCCACTCCCCCCCCAAGGGAGTCTATTACCCTTCATGTTTAAACCCTGCAGGCACTTGAACGACCTTGTATGCTAATACGGTATATCCGTTTGTTTGTTGTTTGTTTGTTTTATGTTTCCTCTTCCCTGATCTTGTGTTTTCTTCTTCCAAACCTGGAGGAGGTATCCAATGTACTTTATCCCCCCTGCGTGGGGCGATTTTGCCTTGATCCTGTTTATATCCTGTATGCATTAAATCTTCCTTAATAAAAACTTTGACACTAAAAAAATAGACTAAACATAAGAATTCTGGCCAGTACAGAGAGTCACAGCTCAATGTGTCCGTCAATCACACAACTGCCTTCTCTGTGAGTGCTCAGATGGCCTGGGATACACACGACTTCCTGTTTTCTGACTCTGAGAAAAAAAAAGTAAGAAAACAGAAAGCAACTAAAAATAAAATAAAATAAAATAATGAATGGAAATTGTGAACTTGCTTTATATCACATCTACTGTTGATTTTGATTTTGAAAAGTTATAACGACAGTGCATCCCTGATGTATTACAATGAGGAGGGTGGCGTTTATGAGGAGATGTGGTGTTATGTCTCTTTCTGAAATACAGACAAAAAGACAGATTTGGTCAGCTGTCCTAAAACAGCATTCACACTAGGCAGGAGCACGTTGCTATGGCTGAATTTACAAACATGCACAAAAAAGCAACAGCTCACCACAAATGGCAAGATACAGATACGAAAATGCCAATACTGATATGAAAATGGCTAAAAGCAGCACCCAAACTGCTAAAAAAAATCTCCATAAAAATAAGCTCTTGGTTTCCATTTGCAAATAGTGTAATTTTTTTTTAGCAGTTGGGGGCTGCTTTTAGCTTTTTATACTATATCTGTATTGGGTCTGTATATTGCCATTAGCGGTTGTGGTTTTGTGTGTTTGCAATTTCAGCCATAGCAACGTGCTCCTGTCTAGTGTAAATGGTGTTTTAGGAGAGCTGACAAGATTTGTCTTTTTGCATGTGTTCCAGACAGGAGGGGGTCTGCCTCTACCTGGTCATGCACTTCACCCATCCCACCCAGGTGGTTATTATATTTGCCAGTATTAGTTGGATCCTGCATGCAAAGAGCATAGGCTTGTTATATGCCATGGAGAGGCCAAAGTACAGTGTAGGTTCCATCCCGGGTGTGAGGCCACCTTATCGTGGTGGGATGGTTTACACTATTTGCATATGGTATACCAAGAGCCGAATTTTTATGGAGATTTTTTTTATTTTAGCAGTTGGGGGGCTGCTTTTAGTGATTGTCATATATGTATTAGGTCTGTATCTTGCCATTAGCAGTGAGCTGTTGCATTTTTTGGTGGTTATGTTTCTTTCTCCCTCTTACTCTCACCATTAGAACTGGAGGAAACATGTCCCGTCAGCCATTGTTGTTCAATGTAAATAGTTTGTTCTGGAAAATATCTATTCAAACTTTATAAAAATAATGTCAGAATATGGCAACAGGACGACAGAGGACAGGTGTAGCCCTAACTCTGGCACCCACCCCGCTGTCCCTGCCTAATTGCCTCAACAGCCCTAGCGGCAGCGGACAACTGGTTGACAGTCCCTAATCCTAAATAAGTGAGCACCGAACAAAGACAAGACAAATACAACACAATATAACAAGGTCAGGTGTCCGAGTCAGCAACAAGAGGGCGGCGCAGTACAAAACGCGATCCAAGAGAATAGTCAAAGGCCAAAAGTCAGAATTAAAACACACTAGTAAACTAGGCTCTATCACAGGCAGGTAAGACAGGTGTGGGAGGATACTTATGGGTCCTGGACTCCAGCCCTAGGACACATATAAAATCTTATTGGCGGTGTCGGCCGCCAGTTAATCATATAAAACTCAGGATGGCTGTGCTGCTCAGCTGGGGGCAGGTTGGCAGGTTTTCCTACAGAGAATACTACCACAATTGAGTAAACCAGGTGTGCATATGTATGGTGGTTGGGAGGGCTGTTGTTCAGCTGACAGCTACTGTACCTAAGATGCATGACCACCTTAAAGGGTTTTTTCAGTACTACAGTATGGTATAAAATGAAGGCGATAAAACTAAGGAACAGTTGGCACTTTTTAATATGTTTGTGAATTTATTTTTCTGTTAATAATTGATTAAATTATTTTTCAAAAGTTTAAAATTGTTGTTTTCCAGAACAAGCCATGTATATTGATCTGTTGAACGTAACTCGATATCTCGAAAGATAAATTTGTTTTATTAAACTGCAATCATATTACAAGGGCAGATCTGAAAAACCTTTCCGAATGGGATCAAATAAATTAAGAACCTCCCAACTTGGTCATTTAATAACAATAATTTTGTTTAAAAAGTCATTCCTTTCTATATGATCCACCGGACGTCTATACACAAAGTTGTTCTCCGGATGTATTAATCCCTACAAAACTTAACATTTCCATTTTTTGCTGCCTAAGTATACATGCTGGAAAGCTTGTACAGTCCTATCGAAGGGCCTTGACGAAGTGCACTCTGCCTGATGAGTGAAGAGGTCCGTTGGCCGTCCACAAGCTTCCAGTCTTTGACTCAACATGAAATAAAGGTCTGTTTTAAACTACCATGGGTGAGTGCCGCATCTGTTATCTGTATACACTTTGATGAGATCAATTGTTTTATGCTGAGCACAACCTGAAGGTATGCAAGAGCCTGAGTATGGAAGTAACCGGTCTCTTCAGAGTGTCCTAGTGAGTGTGCCCGGAAAGTCCTTATATTACTGTCTAAAAGCACTGATCAGACTCGGTTCACACAGTCAGGAATTTAGTCAGTATTTTCTCTTTTTCTTCTTTATCCAAACCAAGAAGTGGGTATAAAACACATAAAATAGGCAAATCTTTCCTTATATTTATAGTTTTCTATTTTCACTCCTGGTATTGGCTAAAAATACTGACCAAAATAGTATATGTGTCATGAATGCAACTTTGGCGCAGTCCTCGGTGCGTAAGGTACGACCGAGACTGCGCTTTTGGCCATAATCTTTCATTTATTCTGTGTTTTGTTTGCCTTTGTTTGTGCCCTGTCTGAACTGTGTCTTATTTCTTCTGGTCTGCTAATTGTTTTCCCTGCCCCACCCGTGTCTGTTCTGCTAAGTTTCTTCTGGTCTTGTAACAGTTAACCTGCCTTTGCCTCAGTGATTGACAGCTGGTCCCTCCTATCACTTTCTGGACATGGTTCCTGGTCTCCTATTTAAGATTTCAGCTTCTGCCTGTGCCTTGCCGGTTATTGACTTAGTCTCTGCCTGCTTGTGGTTCTGTTTCTTTGCTTCTCCTGATTTCTGCCTTGTATCTTTTGACCTCGCTTGCTTGCTGCCTGCCCCCGACCATATTGCCTGTTATTTGACTACTCTTTTGGATCCTGATTTTGTACCTTTGCTGCCAGACTGTTGTGACCCGGATTGCTGACCATTCTTATTGTGTTTGTTCGTTTTGTCTTGTCTATTGTTTCACGTATCCAGGCCAGGGATCGCCGCCAAGTTGTCCGCTGCCATTTTAGGGCAGATTGCGGCAATTAGGTAGGTACAGTGGGCGGGGCTGAGCTCAGGGCTCACTGTCTCTGTGTGTTTCGTGTGACTGGTCCTGACAATATGTGAACATAGCCTAAAAGTTAATTTCTAAAGAAGCTAAAAAATGGGGGAGATTTAGCAAACTGGTGTAAAGTAGAGTTGTTTTAGTTGCCCATAGCAACAAATCAGATTCCACCTTTCATTTTTTAAAGAATCTGTGAGGAATGAGAGGTGGAATCTGATTGGTTGCTAGTAACTAAGGCAATTGTACTTTACACCAGTTTGATAAATCTCCCCCAATGTGTTATAATTAGTTCCTTGATGTAAACAATTGTCCTACCTGTGTTTAGAATATAAAGTGGTTAAATATTTAATTTTGGTGGTTTTCCTTTACAAATATTAGCAAAGGAAAACCAAACCGAAACGAAATATCAATAGTCACTTTATATGTCAATGTGGTTTAAAATTCTGCCAGATATGGCTAAGGTCCAGACATTATAACCACAAATCTTTGTTATACTGGGAGCCTTAATAAAACAATGTAGTTACCTTATCCTTGTACTTCATATATCATGATTTAACTATTGTACAACTGGTTTAAATATTCTATATTGTTAATGTAGCGGTATTTGCTCTGGAATGTGAACAGCTACTGAACGGAAGCCTGTCATTTACCACCACCTTAATCGTATGAATTGTATATTCAAAAATCTGATTTAACTGATAAATAATAAATTGGCTCAATACAAAGTATTATTATAGACATATGTTTATCCATTAGTATTATAGTTGGTTATGGTTATATCTTTTATAATTTTGTCAGATGATTATTATGCATATTTGATATTTGTACTTAAAGTGCACCTGTTGTTATAACTTTTAAAATCTAAATCAACAGTAAATGTGATATATAGCAAGTTTGCAATATACATTCATTATTTTTTGTTGTTGTTATCATGCTGTAAAACAAAGCTGTACTTACCAGAAATCCAGGTCCAGTCTCCAAAAGGCAGATTTTCTGACTTGTGCTGGTTGAAAAAAACAGACTAAACCCAGGAATCCCGGCCAGTACAGAGAGTCACAGCTCAATGTGTTCATCAATCACATGACTGCCTTCTCTCTGTGAGCGCTCAGATGGCCTGGGATACACAGGACTTCCTGTTTTCAGACTGTTTCCTGTTTTTTGAGAAAAAGAAAAGTCAGAAAACAGGAAGTGCCATGTTTTCCATGATAACTGAAAAAAAAAAATAATGAATGTAAATTGCAGACTTGTTTTATATGATATCTACTGTTGATTTAGATTTTGAAAGTTATAACAACAGGTACACTAAGTTTTATTTAAAAGCCATTTGAGATATATATATATCAGTTGAAAAGTTGTTAATACTTTTCAAGATTAGAAAGAGGGATGCAACAGGATCCTGTTGGCACTGACTAATATGTTAAATGGTGTAATGTTAGCAAGAATCCATTGACACATTAGTGCGCAAAGAAGGCAAAGGTGTTCAGATAAACACCCAAATGGGGTGGGGATCCTCTATGACTGCTACTAGTTTGGCATTTGCCAGATGTGACAGAGTCTAAGGGAGAATAACACCAGGTCCTAACTCCCAGAATAGCCACTCAGCTCTGATTGGCTGAGCAAGCTGTCAGCTATCTGACACACTCCAGCCCCCTCGGCAGTGTCAACCAGAGCAATCAGAGCTGAACAAGCTGTAAACCATCTGACCGCTAAATGGAAAGGCGCGAGTTTTGAAAGGCAGAATCAAAAGACAGTGATCAGCTCGTTGCAGGGTCAACGGGATGGACAAATTTACGAGCGGTGACACTCTCTACAGTGAAGATAAGTATAATAATTAGCTTTAGGGGCTTTTTCAAATAATTTTCACTACCGGAGTTGTTCTTTAAGCTGACATAGTATCGACATATTTCTCAGTGAGGAGCAGAATTTTGCTGACAGACCAAACATAAAGAAATGTCCTTTTTGCCTACAATTAGGAATGCAGACCCTGAAACTAAAACAATACCTTCCAAACTGATAGCAACATTATCACCCCTCCCCACTGGTGATAGCATTGTTCCCCAAACCGCCATTGCCCACTTGCAGTAACAATTTCATCATATCCACCACTAATAGACTGGCAGCAGCATTGGCCCCCCTTAAATACAGACATTGAATTACACTGTCTGCAGAAGAAACTGCTGGGGTTTGGAATAGAAGTAAGAACTAGATGGGCCATTAATATTGTAGTCCCTAAATAACCATATAAGCTACCAAGATCAGAGATCTCTCTAATCTCACAGCAGACACTCAGCTTGGTATTCCAGCCATGGTCCTTTTGTGACTATAGTGGGCAGATCCCAATGAAGTTTTTAGTTCCTATGTCTACATATTGCTGTTATATATCTATTATGGCACCCCTGGTGTTCTTTTAATTTGCTTTTCAGAACATCTACCTAGTGTGTCCAGTGGTAATTAGAAGTCATTTCTGATGTGTGGGTTATTATTGGCTGGCACACACAATAGCAGGAATTCTCCCTCCACCTGTGTACAATGGGATCCTGGCAGACTGAGCTATTGAACTGCTCAATATTGAACTGTGTGACTGCTGGGGCTGACCACTTGGGGAGAGGTTATAAGTATGCAAAAATACTAGCTATATAAGACCAGATTCACACAATGTATTTTTTGATCAAACAACGGCTGTTGCAAGTTTGCAACAACGGATGTTGTTTAATCACAGAGGCCAATCACATTGACTACTATGGAATCCTGGCTGGAGTGTATACACACTGAATACACTACAGCCAGGATTCCATGCAGCCGCAGAGAAATTTCACCTATTTTGTGAGGCTGTTATTCATTGTACAGTGGCCGCACGAAATAGACTGTGTGGTGAGTGTAAAGTACGTACTTTACGTTGTCTGCTAAGGCTAATTGGAGTGTGGGCATACCCAAATGCAGTAGCGGCAGGGTTGAACATCTCTTGCCATGTCTGAACATGGCCTAAAGGTTTATTACAGTGCATTACTGTGATGCTGTTATTAGAGTCATTAAACCCACATGGAGTTTTGGCCGTAATACAAATTTGGTAGTGACCACTAGATTTGTGGTGGTGCAGCATCGAGGGGTCTGCAGCCCTTGAACCTACATGCTCCTGCTGCCTTGCTTATGAAATCTAAGCACTTTGAATAGACATACACATTTCTTATACTGTCCTTTGTACCCTACGCTTCTGGCCACGAAAAATGAGTGGCAGCAGCTCTGGAAGTGTAATGCTGTACAGCAAAAGTCATATTACATGGCTAGATAATCCGGGGGGAAACGAGTGCCAACCCATCAGCTCAATGCTCGCTTCCTCCTCTTTCCAATCCTCGCTGCGTGTCCAATTACTCGCACAGACAGAGTGCGGGGAGCTGCGGGGGTGGCTGACGATCGTTAAGGCGGCCCACTGAAGTCAGCAAGTTCGTAGAGCCTCGGTTGCGAGTCTCAAAATACAGGATAGCCAGATATCTCTAGCCTGTTGCCAAGGGGTGCCTCCATGATAGGGAGAGCACCACACCACCCTGATAAATAGCCCCTTAAGTCCCACTCGGTTGCGAGTATTGGAACATAAATAGGGAAACACCAGGGTGGCCCCTTTTGCCAATGTCTAACTCAAGGTGCGAGTATTGCGATCATGACAAGGGCTTGCCAAGGCAGGCTTCCATCCACAGACAGCCGTTTCGGGGTTTTTGCCCCTCGTCAGTGTGGAGTAGGATTCTGGCTAGTTGGGGCAATAGCAAATCGACCAACACAACACAGTAATCACTGAACTCAAGGAGAACCGTGAAAAAAAAATTCCAATGAAGTACTCAATCAAGAGTCTCCACTGATGCCCCCAAAAATTTGAATATGCAAAACAGGAGTCTGTAGAGCCTCGGTTGCGAGTCTCAAAACACGGGATAGCCAGATATCTCTAGCCTGTTGCCACGGGGTGCCTCCATGATAGGGAGAGCACCACACCACCCTGATAAATAGCCCCTTAAGTCCCACTCGGTTGCAAGTATTGGAACATAAATAGGGAAACACCAGGGTGGCCCCTTTTTGTCAATGTCTAACTCAAGGTACTCAAGGGTTTTTGCCCCTCGTCAGTGTGGAGTAGGATTCTGGCTAGTTGGGGCAATAGCACCACCCTGGTGTTTCCCTATTTATGTTCCAATACTCGCAACCGAGTGGGACTTAAGGGGCTATTTATCAGGGTGGTGTGGTGCTCTCCCTATCATGGAGGCACCCCGTGGCAACAGGCTAGAGATATCTGGCTATCCCGTGTTTTGAGACTCGCAACCGAGGCTCCACGGACTCCTGTTTTGAATATTAAAATTTTTAGGGGCATCAGTGGAGACTCTTGATTGAGTACTTCATTGGAATTTTTTTTTTCACTGTTCTCCTCGAGTTCAGTGATAACTGTGTTTTGTTGGTCAACATGTTGAATGACCACGATCAGTCGACATTGTGCATATCGACAGATCACGGCCTTTCAACATGTCCTAAATGATTATAGGCTGAAACGGTCATTTATCGGTCAAGTAAGGTCGATAATTGTTTAGTGTAATAGGGCTTTGAGTGTGTATGCCTTGCTACATAGTACCTCGCATGCACCGTTACATACTTTCCAGTAAAGCTGACAGTGACTACATTAGTATGGCCACGAAAATGTAACTCTACTATGCTTGTGTGATATTAGCCGGAGGAGCATTTTATTAACTATTCCAAGTGAAAAAAAAATGTCACGCTTCACATGATCTAAATAAAATTAAATGTTTGATTGTGGAATGACCCCTTTAATTTATTGTGGTATGAGGATGCCGGATTAATTCAGGTAATTTCAGCCCTGCTAAATCTTCATAATTATATATTTAATTAACAAATGTGATTGTGTAAGAGTAAAATCTGAAGTATATTGGGATTTCTGAGACAAGGCTTTTATCTCCATGGACACAAACAGAATTGTGAGTTATCAAGCTCCTTCAAACAGCAGGTTAAAATCAACTGGGCCCTGCTTAACATGGAAGCAATTAATTGTGATGTCCCTTAAGGCCACTTCATTAGAGCTCTATTCTCTTTCATGTGATGATTAATGAGGTGTCATTACTTAAATGGGGAAAAATGCTCATTGCTTGTTTTGTAATTAGAAGGAAGGATCAAGGATTGACGTGAAAGCTCGGCTATTGCCTATACAGATATTTTCCAGTATTTCTACCAGTGTTGCTGCACAAAGTTTAGAAAATGAATAGCCTTGACACCGGGAGCCTGTATTTATAATGTTCTGCTGTGAAATCACAGAACAAACAACACATCAGGTAGGAGCCTTGTGTGAAAGATTCTGATGGAAATATGTGTGTATTGTATTTACACATTACATGAAACCACCATTTGTTTCCGTTTTTTTTTTCTCGTGGCAGTCAGCTATATTTGTAGATGCCTCAGTGTTATGTAAAGCAGGAATCCTCATTCTATGTTTCTACTGTCTTTTACGCACAAATACAGTTGCTAGGCAGAATAGTCTCTCAAAGGGGGGGGGGGGGATAAAAAAGACAATATGCTTACCACCTGCAGTGCCCGGGCTGTGCCACATCACCGAGCTCCCGGAGTCCACCGGCTGTCATCTGCTACGTCAGACCCGGGTCCTATGTCACATAAGCCAACCAATGACTGCAGTGGTGTCCCGCCCCAGCCACTGACTGGTTGAGCAGGTTCAGCCAGGTTATGACGTAGCCAAAGGGAAGCTCAGAAGACAGCCAGCGGGGTCCAGGAACGGGACACGGCTCTGTGCAGACACCAGGACATGTGATTATAACTTCTTGTTTATGTTCCCCCACACCCAGATAATTTTTTAGCATCCCCCGCCAGACTTCTCCTTTACAGTGAGATAAAAAAAGTTTTTTTGCTATGGGGCCCCATGAATCCTAGCTACGCCCCTGGCAGAGAGTATAGTTTAGAGGCCCTGGCAATATGTCAACTGGCAGTGATAGTGCCCCCTCTATTAAGGAGGGCTAATATGCATCTTTTCGCACAACCTTTTAGAGACTAAAGATCAAGGAGGAAAAGGAGACCAGGTAAAGCAGGGTAGCGGCTTATCTTGTATTTGCCAGAAATGCCAGAAGACCAGTCCGGCCCTGCTACCACCCTCCCCATATATCATGAACATTCGGCACGGGAGGAGTAAGCCTTAGCAAGACTGGTCTCCTGCTGCGTTATCCCTCCAAAAATAAAAGGGTCAAGCAACAAAAATCCAACACACCTCACCCTTCTCTTCACCACCATTTAAAAAGCCCTCGATTAGCTGAACCCATCTGTGGTGGTGGGTTTGTCTGAATTTAGGACAAGGTGTATGGGTACCTTTAACAGTCAGCCATCATACTCCTCATTTCCCATTCCCCAGGACAGCAAAATGAGAGGAGAAAAGTGTACTTATAAGTGTACTACTCACCAGTAGTTACCAGTAAATGTAACTACTGCATTATAACAAAACTACATAGCATCAAATGTTTATTTTTATTTTTTGATATATTATAATGGCATTGGTACATACTGTATAATTATAATGGATCATATAATCCCTTATTAAGTATTTATGTAGCATAACCCTATACATATAGTATTACAAGGGTAGCTTCACACACAGTGAATCGCAGTGGACTTTCTGCTGTGGACCTGCAGCAGAACCGCAGCAGATTTGATCTAAATAACTGAACACAGCATCAAATCTGCTGCAGATCTGCTGCGAATCCTGTATGTGTGAATGAACCCTAAGGGGGACATGTATCAAGTGGCAAATTGTGTTTTTTTGGCGGAAAGTGCCTCTTTGCAAATGATTTTATTCGCAAATGGCTGATTTGCAAATAAAATATTCGCAAATAGGCACTTTCCGTCGAGTACACTGGGGGGTGTTGAGGGGGTGTGGAGGGGGTGGAATGGGGGGGCGCGGACTCAGAGTCCGCACGATTCATCATTGTTTTTGCGCTAAGATACGCAGAAAACCTACTCCAGCTCTCAGCTGGCGTAGGTTTTCTGCCGTGCGCAGCGGCGCGCACGGGATTTATGTAGGGGCAGTCCGCCTCTACATAAATCTCCGTAGTGCCAGAGCTGCACGGACCTTATTAAGTCCGGCGCAGAAAATGTTGGACTTAATAAATGTCCCCCTAAGTCTCTAATTGTCCTTGGCATGTAGTGTGCTTGGTAATACCAAGCATATCATAAAGCGATACATAAAAGCCCCTGCAGGGCACTTACCTCCTCCATCCTGCCATCTGTCACATGCCCATCCTTCTGAACAGGAACATCTTCAGTCTTCTGACTTCAAATCCTGGCTTCAGTCCTGATGATGTTTCTTTACTGTTTCTGCAGGTCCTGCTGGTCCATCCAGATCTTCTCTTCTCGGATTTGGGTTCTTCTTGCTCTGATAGTATTGCGGAGCTGCTGGATGTTTTAGGGGTTTCCAGCTAAGGCCCCGTTCCCACTGAGCAAAGCTAGCGGAACATGTTCATTCTTCAGCGCGGACAGGGCAGGAGCGCGCGCCTCCCATAGAGTCCCATTATGAGCGGGAGGCTAACTGCATTCCGCGGCGGACAATTCCGTCGCGGAATTCCGCTACCTTTGCTCAGTGGGAACGGAGCCTAATGTTGGTAAATGAAAACCCTGTGAATAAGGCCTGGTGCTGTGCTGAGATGGAGAAGCTGTTAGTCTCTGCTTCTTCCAGGATATGGAGCCACACTGGATGTTACCTGGCTTTAGAAAAAAGATAGAAGAAGGAGGTGATTAGATGAGAAGACTAACTGGGTAATGCGAAGAAGACAATATTAAGAATATTTACAGAATTTACCTCAGATTAAAGTCAAATCATAAACACAACCGGGAAGATTTATCAAACTGGTGTAAAGTAGAATTGTCTTAGTTGCCCCTAGCAACCAATCAGATTCCACCTTTCATTTTTCAAAGAATCTGTGAGGAATGAAAAGTGGAATCTGATTGGCTGCTAGGGGCAACTGAGAAAATTCTACTTTACCCCAGTTTGATAAATCTCCCCCTATATTACCTCTATAGCCTCAGCCCAGAACAGTATTGAGGCTCAGACCGGTCTTATTAGTATTATTATTTGTAGATCAAGGATATACTGGCCCTTATAATATAGGAATGTCTTAGTAATGTGTGGCGGCAGCACTATGAGGGATTCCATCGATCCCCAGTCAATACACTGGAAAAATGTATGGGCTCTGATGTTACCATGGACTCCTAGATGACTGGTATGATCTTCCTGAAGGCGCTGAAAGTATGAAAAAAAATCCTAAAAAGTTTATTACAGCTTCATGAAAGTGTAAATGGAAAACAAAAAAAAAAAAACAGGGACGTTGGATGCCATATGTCAAACTGACTTTAGTAATGCTACTACCCGGAGGGGAGCCTCTTCTAAATATGTAAAAATTGTCCAAATCTCTAATACTCGAGCTTTATAAAGTAAGGATGGGAGTTTGTACATCTGTTTATGCAAGTTGTACCTCCCCCTACTATCATGGTATAAACCACTGTTAACATCACATGTAATAACTTATAAGATAAATGTCAAGTCATACTCTTTAACACCTCTTTAACAAAGATCTCTGCCTCCTTGCTGAAGGCCTTGAATAGTCTTTGATTGTATTTGGACCTGCAGGTGACCATGATGTTCAATATGATGCTAAATGCATACCAGTCTACTCCAGCGTTGTACTTCCTCCCAGCCAGCATCTCAGGAGCCATGAAGCCTGGTGTCCCAGCGTATTCAGTGGTTGTCCAGTTTCCATAGATGTTCTCCAGGGCCAGACCGAAGTTACTAATTTTCAGCCACCAAGATATTTGAAGGCTTGAGATCTCTGTAAGGAACAAAATTAATTATTGTTACTATCCTTCCAATCAATGTATAATTTTCCATTACGTTATTGGTACAGTAAAGCGTAATGTAGTCAGTGGAGGCCAATACTATTCTGTTTTTATACTTCGGTGGATGATTCTTTCACAATGCAGATATTAAAGACCATATACCAGTTCTGCGGTGTAGAATCTGACAGAAAGAAAAAATGAGAGTGAACAGTATTTAGTGGATGGGGAACTCAAAGGACCCACCCCAGGCCCCCCACACCAGCACCAAGTGCCCACCCCAGTAACCCCCTACACCAGCGCTAAGCACCCACCCCAGTAACCACCAGCACCAAGCGGCCAGCAACTTTCACCCCCCCCCCACCAAGGACCAGGTGCCCACCCCAGTTACAACACTTCCCCACCCCAGGCCCGTTAGAGAATTCACCTGCAACGCAAGTCCTCAGCCCTGTGCGATGAAGTCTGTAGGAGCCAGGACCACAGTGACACACATGACCACCAGCTAACGCACGCAGCCAATCAGTGGGAGGACTGGCGGTGATGTCACTAAGACGTGGGACGGCAGGACACTGGGAGAGGATATGGGGGGGGGGGGTACAAGGTCTCATATTTATTCCTTCCTTGCTCCGCCTCTTCTCTCTCCTACTTTCTGGCCAACAGTTTACTCTTTCCATTCTCCTCTCTACCTTTTGTAAACCAGGAGTGAACCTTCTGGAATTATTTATCCCTTGATTTTTCTTTATCATTGCCCCCACTCTTAAATTTTTATCAAAAGTGGATATTATCTTTTCTGTGCCTCTTCTGTGCTCTTTTTCTATATTTTCAGATATCTCTTTTTCTTTATCATTGATGGACACTTTCTCCTATTCAGTCATGTTTACGACTACACTCTGTACTGTCCTCAACTATGGAACATCTGTATTGTAAAAGGAAAGACATCAGAATCTAGGATATGCTTGTCTATAGGTCCAGACAGAATATTAAAGTAACAGAGGACGAGAACTGGATGGCCGGAATGTAACATGATTTTATCAAAACCATATCCAAGAAGCCTTCCTGGTCTCTTTTTTATTCTTTTTCCTTGGCTCTGTCTCTTCTTATTTCTCCTTTCTAGCCAAGAGTTGACTCTTTTGCATTTTTCATCTCTTTCCTTCCTTTTCACCTCTCTACTCTTTATAAACTAGGAGCAGGCCCTAAGGATTTTTTTCTCTTGATTTTTCCTTGCTTTTTTCATACAGATCCATTGTCCCCTTTCTTTTTCAGCAGTCCACAGTGGATTTCCAAATGTTTTGATAAGTCATCGATGGTGATCACAGCCTTGTCTGTGCTTTTTTTTCCAGGAAAAAGTTTTTTTTCTATATTAGCTAATATTTCATCATCACTGATGGACACTTCCTTATCTCCACCAATGTTTATGACAACACTCTCAGTTATGTCCTCCACTTATGGCTGCTGAAAAATCTGCAGCATAAAAGGAGAGAACAGTAAGGTACAGAGGAGAACTGGATGGCCAGCATGTAACATGATTTTATCAACACCATAGCCATGAAGCCTTCCTGGTCTTATATTTATTCTATTTTTTTGGTCTCTTCTTCTATTTCCTCCTTTTTAGCCAAGAGTTGCCTCTTTTGAACTTTCATCTGTAGCTTTAACCCCCTCAACAGTTTTGTCCTTGTTGGGCTAAATGGCCAAGTAGGGATCCTGCTGCAGCTGTCGGGAAAAGAATTCAGTCTTTTCCCAGCAGTTTAACCTCAAGGACAGATCCCAAAATGACCTTTTATCAAATTAAAATTTTCACTTCATAGCGCCGACGGACCCATTGGCGTACAGGTACCTCATGGGTCCTTAAGTGACAGGCTCCCATGACGTATCTGTATGTCATGGGTCCTTAACACTTAACATACCATGGTCTATAGAGACTGTGTCATGTAAAGAGAGAATGACAGAGGGAAGCAGCTGTGTAGAAGTTGCTGTAAGCTAATGGTTGCCGTGGCAGCAGGAAACCTAACAAAAGCTTCAAGAGCTACCATGGCTATACTATACATTAGGCTGTGCTAGCGGCATAGCTGAATACGGTAAATTACCTGTCAGTGTAACAATACCAATAATCAGCAAAATTACCAATGCATTAGATAAAAGTGGGTTTAAAAAAGTGTAAATGAAAAAAAGTAAAAGTAATAAAATCATTTTTAAAATTTATTTGTTAACTCCTCCCCCCCCCAAAAAAAAAGCCCCAATAAAAAGGAAAAAGTACAACTAGTCCTGCAAAAGAACAAACCTTCATTCCGCTACGTTAATTAAACAACAACAAAAAAAGTTAGGTTCTTGGAATGCAGTGACACAAAAATTTTCAAAAAAAAAAAAAACTAAAAAAACACACTGAATATATATTTAAAAAAAGCATACAGTACATATTTGGTATCACTGCATCTGTACTAATCTTCAGAATATACTAAAATATAATTTTTCCATCGTCACACGTCACAGTAAAAAGTGTGGGGGAAAAAAAATATGAACCCCCCCATGATCTGGAAACATTTGATGCTGCCCTATGGAGTTCTAAAAACATGGATACATGGGACATGGATTTTTAAAATAACAGACAATATTTACACTATGGCGGCAATTGTTATGAAAGACAGATATCATTTTTACATAGTGTGAACCAGGGGCATAGCTAGGATTCATGGGGCTCCATAGCAAAAAACTTTAGGCCCCCCCCTCTCCCCTACGCCCCCCCCCCCTCTCCCCTACGCCCCTATAGAGGCTTGGTAATATGGCCAAAAACTAAAATCTCTTGTGACCAGAGGCATAAGCAGCTACAAAAGTGACTGGCAGAGCATAGAGAAAATGGCCCCTTGCTCTGTCAGTCCACTGTATTAATTTATAAGGGCCCATTAGGAGCCCTCATGGTTAAATACATAGGTGCAGGAGCAGACTACCTTCTGATTAACTCCTTATGTACTTCAGTGTGTAAGTGACCCTATGTTCACTTACATGCTGCAACACAAAAAAAGAGTTAAAGGAAGAGTCAAAGAGATCTCTGCTTCATTGCTCCTGAACTGATAACCCCAGAGGTTATCAGAGGAGTGAAGCAAAGATCTCCTTGTCCTTTGCATATTATTTCTTTTTATGTTGCAGCATGTAAGTGAACACTGGGTCTCGTACACAGTACATAAGGGGTTAAGCAGGAGCCCATAGGAGACTCTTATCTTCCCTGTGCATCCCTGGGACCCCTTCCTGCATGGGCCCCATAGCAACTGCCTACCCTGCCTCTATGGTAGCTACGCCACTGGTGTGAACCTGTTCATTTTGTCACTAACTGTCCTCAGTTGTGCCGCCACCTCCAGCATTGCAGTTATCTGCTCTTGCACATCCTTTTCTTTGCTAAGTCCCATCTTGTACAGTTCTTTTAGCAGAAATAACTTGCTGTTTAAACTGGATCTTCATGCAGCCTCCACATACCCATTGCTGTGTTCTTATGTCTTATATGGATCAGCTGGACATCCTGGTAACTAATATGGATCTGATTTTGATCTCTGGATAGTATCATCTCCACCTTAAACTTCTATAGCTGGATAGCTGCCTATGTGCCGGAGTCAGTCGGAGGGAAGATAAGCATGACATGTGACAAGTGATGGCTTGCAGTTGTTCAGCCAATGGGAGCTGAGCAAGCTGAGTCACCTGGCAAGGCAGGGGAGGTGGGAGGCTGGTGTAACAGGAGAGGGAGCTGAGAGAAGAGCTTGGCGACGGTGACGACAGTAATTAGGTCTGTGTGAGTTAGGACACTTCCTGGTGGGGGGTGGAGGGGGGAAAAGACAGGGAAGGGAGGCAGATAGGTGATTGAAGCATATTACAGAGTTATATAACTTTGTAATGTGCTTCAATTACTGGGAAAAAGGTTTTCATGGCGCTTGTCCTTTAAGCTCAGAGCTGCTGCCATATTGTTATGATGCTCTCCTTCTTCTTACTTGTATTCCTGAGATGAGGACCTCTTGAATATTTCTTGTATGAGTCTGCTCACCAGACTGTCCTATTGCTTTCTTGCCTCTATGTGGATTCTGTGTCCTGGACTCATAACCTGTTGCAGATTGCAGGAGAAATGCACTTGTTTGCTTTTCATGAGACAAGCAGTAGCCATTACATGAGTCATTACAAGATGGAGGATGCATAAGAAACAATGAACAACTACAACAGAGTGCACCTAAGGACTAGCAGAACTATGCATATCATAACATAACACAGCGCCATCTGCTGTTCTCCAGCATAAGGGGAGGCTTTGGTTAGGATCCAAGACCTTTTAGAAGTAAACAGGCAAGCTAATTGTGCCAGTGTGCCCCCTTAAATCACTTTATTGGTAGTAAAGTGTACCTGCCATGTTATAGCTACATGTCAGAAGCTTGGTCTTAGCACCCAATCCCCACTAATCGGCAGAACAAAGTGCTAAGCAGCACGTGCTCTGCCACTGCATCTCCACTATCAGAGTGCGTTTACACTGAGGAATAGGCGAGGATTTGAAGAAATATCCCCTCTTCATTTCCAATTGAAATTACTCTTGTAAAATATGAACAGAGCAATGTCATATTGTGTTCAATGGAATTTCCACTATGTTATTTACACTGCGAAATTTCCAAGCAGAATTTTCTGCCGCAGATCCGCTTTCCGACCAAAGAATTAAAGAGGAACTCCACATAAGGAAAACTTGTTTTCTATTAAAAGTACATTAAAAGTTATATAGATGTGTCTATATAATGTATTACCATATCTGTGCGGTTCTGCCACACTGGTAGCTGATAGAAATCCAGGAAGTGAAGAAAAATCGCCCCTGTGCCAATTTGCATTGTCTCCTGCTCCCACTGCTCTCCCACCTTAGGAGACAATGTTTACATGCCTCTGTCTCACATTGTGTTTGTTTGCTGAGCACAGGCTGATGATGCAGACAGGGGGCAGGGCATGATGTCACAGGAGGCTTGGATGCATCCCCCTATCCCCTGAGTGATTGACCATCTCTGGATGGCCAGAAGCAGCTGCTGAAACTTCACTGTTTGTGCAAAATTCTGCAGTGAAATTAGGGCCATGATCACACATGTTGGGGTGTCATTGCAGTACTGCAGCGTATTCACAAAAATGATGCAGTAACACAATTAAATGATTCTAAACGGCAGAGAGGATCAAAGCCGGCACTGCCAATCCCACCTGGAGAAACAACGAAGCTTAAACAGTATATCCCATGTAAGATAATATCGGATAAAGTCCTTATTGTGGGGCTCAACCTCAAAGATAAAAGATACTCCATCATAATATGTGCGTGGAGATGAAAGAATTTTTTTTAAAAAAAAGTTCTTAACTTTATTCCAATATCAGCGTTACAGGTAGAGAATACAGCATGCTGTGTGGTGGTACAGGTAGAGAATACAGCGTGCTGTGTGGTGTTACAGGTAGAGAATACAGCGTGCTGTGTGGTGTTACAGGTAGAGAATACAGTGTGCTGTGTGGTGTTACAGGTAGAGAATACAATGTGCTGTGTGGTGTTACAGGTAGAGAATACAGCGTGCTGTGTGGTGTTACAGGTAGAGAATACAGCGTGCTGTGTGGTTTGACAGATAGAGAATACAGTGTGCTGTGTGGTGTTACAGGTAGAGAATACAGTGTGCTGTGTGGTATTACAGGTAGAGAATACAGTGTGCTGTGTGGTGTTACAGGTAGAGAATACAGTGTGCTGTGTGGTATTACAGGTAGAGAATACAGCTTGCTGTTTAGTGTTACAGGTAGAGAATACAGTGTGCTGTTTGGTGTTACAGGTAGAGAATACAGCATGCTGTGTGGTGTTACAGGTAGAGAATACAGCGTGCTGTTTAGTGTTACAGGTAGAGAATACAGGGTGCTGTGTGGTGTTACAGGTAGAGAATACAGCGGGCTGTGTGGTGTTACAGGTAGAGAATACAGCATGCTGTGTGGTGTTACAGGTAGAGAATACAGCGTGCTGTTTAGTGTTACAGGTAGAGAATACAGGGTGCTGTGTGGTGTTACAGGTAGAGAATACAGTGTGCTGTGTTGTGTTACAGGTAGAGAATACAGCGGTGCTGTGTGGTGTTACAGGTAGAAAATACAGTGCGCTGTGTGGTGTTACAGGTAGAGAATACAGCGTGCTGTGTGTTGTTACAGGTAGAGAATACAGCGTGCTGTGTGGTGTTACAGGTAGAGAATACAGCGTGCTGTTTAGTGTTACAGGTAGAGAATACAGTGTGCTGTGGGGTGTTACAGGTAGAGAATACAGTGTGCTGTGTTGTGTTACATGTAGAGAATACAGCGGTGCTGTGTGGTGTTACAGGTGGAAAATACAGTGTGCTGTGTGTTGTTACAGGTAGAGAATACAGCGGTGCTGTGTGGTGTTACAGGTAGAAAATACAGTGCGCTGTGTGGTGTTACAGGTAGAGAATACAGTGTGCTGTGTGGTGTTACAGGTAGAGAATACAGTGTGCTGTGTGGTGTTACAGGTAGAGAATACAGCGGTGCTGTGTGGTGTTACAGGTAGAGAATACAGCGTGCTGTGTGTTGTTACAGGTAGAGAATACAGTGCGCTGTGTGGTGTTACAGGTAGAGAATACAGTGTGCTGAGTGGTGTTACAGGTAGAGAATACAGCGTGCTGTGTGGTGTTACAGGTAGAGAATACAGTGCGCTGTGTGGTGTTACAGGTAGAGAATACAGTGTGCTGTGTCATGTTACAGGTAGAGAATACAGCGTGCTGTGTGGTGTTACAGGTAGAGAATACAGCGTGCTGTGTGGTGTTACAGGTAGAGAATACAGCGTGCTGTGTGGTGTTACAGGTAGAGAATACAGTGTGCTGTGTGGTGTTACAGGTAGAGTATACAGTGCGCTGTGTGGTGTTACCGGTAGAGAATACAGTGTGCTGTGTGGTGTTATAGGTAAAGACTACAGCGTGCTGTGTGGTGTTACAGGTAGAGAATACAGTGTGCTGTGTGGTGTTACAGGTAGAGAATACAGTGTGCTGTGTGGTGTTACAGGTAGAGAATACAGTGTGGTGTTACAGGTAAAGAATACAGTGCGTTGGATGGTGTTACAGGTAGAGAATACAGTGTGCTGTGTGGTGTTACAGGTAGAGAATACAGCGTGCTGTGTGGTGTTACAGGTAGAGAATACAGCGTGCTGTGTGGTGTTACAGGTAGAGAATACAGCACTGTTTGGTTACAGGTAGTAACTGTGTGCTGTGTCGGTGGGACCACAATGAAATGATAAAGTACTGCAAATAATTCAGTAACACAATGAAACTGCAATGTGTGAACACAGCCTAGATGTCCTGCAACAGATTTGGGCAGGGAATGGGCAGGGTGGGGGACTGTGATGAACAGCTAAGAGAAAGCATTGCATTCTGGAACCTGTATGTACAACTGCTCAACCAGAAAGTACAGAAACACAATAAAGAACACAAAAAACCAAAACAAATGGATTTTTGGTAGTTTCAAAACTGGGATAGATAGACAAGTATTGCTATATGCTTCTGCAGAAGTTTCACCCCTCCCCCCTACCTGGAGTTCCTCTTTAAGGATGGGTTCACATGAGTAATCCGGAGAGATCGCCTGCCGATTGCCCGCGCTCACGGCTGGGCACATCTCTGACTGTGCCATAGACTCCATTCCATGCACAGGCAAATTCCGCCATCAGCCCGAAGAATGAACAAGTTCATTCTTCAGGCGGAATCTGCCTGTGTCTATGGCACAGGCGGAGATGCACCAAGCCATGAGCGGGGGCGAGCGGCGGAATCCACAGCAGGTGATCCGCACGGATTACTCAGTGTGCACATACCTGAAGTCGAATTCTGCTCCTATTCTGCCATAGCTGAATAGACGAGGAATTTCAAGGAGAAAACTTTCCTCTGGCAATCACATCTACTGGAAGTTCCATAGGGCTCCTATTATAATTCTGTCTTTTGCTACTTTAGCAGTGAGAGCAGAGATGAAGAAGCAGAGCATGTGTTGCACTTCTGACCCTTTGTTCTAGCGATCTAGTAATCGACCCCCACGGATACAGACACCTGACATGTGGATAGAACATGTCAGAAGTTTTTTGTAATGACAGGTACACTTTTAATAATTTAATAATGCCACTGAATCCCTTACGGTGTTTAATAAAATGTGCCCCCATCCCCTAATGAACTGTTCCGCTGTCCCCTAATGTGCCACCATCCCCATCCCCTAATGCGCTGTGCCATTGTCCCCTAATGTGCCACCATCCCCTAATGCACTGTGCCACTGTCCCCTAATGTGCCACCATCCCCTAATGGACTGTGCCACTGTCCCCTAATGTGCCACCATCCCCTAATGCACTGTACCACTGTCCTGTAATGTACCACCATCCCCCAATGGACTGTGCCACTGTCCCCTAATGTGCCACCATCCCCTAATGCACTGTGCCACTGTCCTGCAATGTGCCACCATCCCCTAATGGACTGTGCCACTGTCCCCTAATGTGCCACCATCCCCTAATGCACTGTGCCACTGTCCCCTAATGTGCCACCATCCCCTAATGCACTGTGCCACTGTCCTGTAATGTGCCACCATCCTCTAATGCACTGTGCCACTGTCCTGTAATGTGCCACCATCCCCTAATGGACTGTGCCACTGTCCCCTAATGAGCCACCATCCCCCAATGGACTGTGCCACCATTGCCACTTCATCTGGGGGTAGAAATGGGGTTAAATGAATGTTGTTATCCTATGGAAAGTGTCTCTGTTGCAGGGTTGCCAATTAGATTTTTTTTCTAAACCAAACATCATGGACAGTCAACATTTTTATGGACATATTGAAATAAATAATACTGATATGAACTGATATGTAAAATAATGATACTTCTGATTACATTATCCACAAAGTTCCTCATGTGTCATTTGTCATTTCAGCCTAAAACAAGGAAATAGCTGAAATAATATGAAAGAATATGAAAACTCTATGTGACAGGGCAACTTTGTGAATTTGAAACTGACATATCCTTGGTGGAAGTTGAGACTATCATGGCAGTGAACAAAACAAGTGACTAAGCTGTATTTTCTTTATCTACTGTATTTTTCGCTTTATAAGATACACGTGATGGGTGTAGAGTCCTCTCCCTTCTACTGCCGCGCATCTATCTATGAGACCAATGAGGGACAGGAGAGAAATCTGGAGGAATGTAGAAGTCCCATAGAAAACTCACCAATAATGGAGCTGAAGGAGCTGCAGGCCCTTGAGTGATGTCACAGTTGTGATAAGTCACATGACTGTGAGGAATGTATGGTCCAGATACTGTAGGTAGGGACAATCTGTGTTACAATTTCTGTGTATCTGTCTTTTTCTGTATGTAGCAGAGCTGTTTGTGTATGGTGATGTAGCAGAGGTATGTGTGTCTGTGGGTATGTTTATATAGCAGAGCTGTGTGTGTAGCAGGGCTGTTTGTTTATGGCAATGTGGCAGAGTTGTGTGTGTCCATCTTTGTGGGTATGTTTGTGTAGCAAAACTGTGTGTGTGTGTGTGTGTGTATCTGTATATAACACAGCTGTTTGTGTGTGGTGATGCAGCAGAGGTCTGTTTCTGTATATTGATGTGGTAGCACTGTGTTTCTGTGGGTATGTGTATGTAGAAGATATGTAAAGATAGTAGAGTTGGGTATGTATGATGCAGCAGCAGGGCTGGATATATATTGTGCATGCAGTAGAGCTGTGTATGTGTAGGTATAAGGTACTTTCATGGAAAGTGTTAAAGTGGACCGGTAATTTCAATAAATTTGACCCCTTCACTGCTTTTTATCTTTGCTGGCATCTGACCTTTATGAGCATTTTGGTCTTTAGATTGTGGATGTATGTTATTATGAGGCCTCTTATTAAGGTATTTATTTGCTTTCTTTCTCTGTTTGTTTGTAATTTTCTATCCCATGATTGAACCCTAGGTAATCAATATTATACCTGCGATTAGGAAGCAAGATTACTAAGTGCTCACCGTGCAGAGTTATAGCTGAAGTCCTAACTTAGTATAAATAAAAGGCATGCACAAGGAAAATGAAGGTGGTTCAGCACATCCAATAAAATTCAAAGTTATATTGAAGACTCACATAATCAAATCAGTACAGATCCATTTAGGTTCTGTGTGGTGTCCCACTGTTAGTGTTTATTTTATGCACCTTTCCAAAATTTCTCAGGTTAGGTGGTGGATGAAGTATTTTAAGTTTCCCCACTAGGTGTCACTGTTGTGTATTCTTATTCTTGCATAGCTAAAGAAAGTAATGGGTTAAGTTGTTTGTACCAGGGGCTATGTGCTGACCACTAGGAGGTGCTCTTTCTTTTCAACCTATCCTCTCTAGCTTTTCTTAACACTCTGTGTTAGCTCTGTGTGGGAGGAAGTGAGTCAGTTCAGTTTAGACCGGATACTGAGTGTGAACAGATGCTGCTAGAGACCAAACAACTACTACTTACACTATCCAGTGCTAAGCAACAAGTAAGGAAGGGCAGCCACCCGTGAACACCCTAGCCTATGCCAGGAACACGTCTACAAAGTGCAGGACAGACTTCTCAAGCAATAGGAGCTGATCCCAGTAGGACAAAGCTACAGTAAAAAAAAGGTCTATGTATCCTATTGCGCAGTGCTGGTAACAGGGAAGTCTTAGACACCTCGCTACACCCAGATAACCGTGGCTGGGGCTCATGCTGCCCACCTAGGATGGGTTCTATGACACTAGGAGGCAGAAGGTGGTCAGACATAGTACAAATGTGAGTACGAGTAACACTTCATTACTGAAGATATCTACCAAGGTTCCGGCAGAGTACAAGGCTAAGGAAAAGGAGGGTGATTCAGACTTCTATTAAGGAAGGGGATTTTTATTAATAAAAAACTGGGGGACTTCTAGTATAACTACATTGATCTCTCATTGAGATCTATGCAGTATAGATATACTGGAGGTGGTCTGGAGGTGGTCTAGATCCCAGGGAAAACAGGTATTTAAATGCCTAATCCGCGGTCCCGGGCTGCAGGTGGCCCGATGACCCGGAAAAAAATGGCGGTCGGTGCTGTCCGAGGACGGCACCGACCGCCATTACTGTAAAAAGTAATGGTGGTCACGGTACCACTGTCCCGATCGCCGTAAAATGCCGGCCGATACCGCCCGGCACCGGCCGGCCGTTCACGGCGATCACAGTCCCCACAAGTAATAAATACTTGCTCAGAGCCGGTATTTGTACATTACTCACCTGTCCCGGGGTCCTGATCGGCGTCTTCCGGGTTCCCGGCGTCCTCTTCTTCTTGTCGGGTCTTCGGCTTCTTCCGTGACGTCCCGATCGGCTTTTTTTCGGCTCCAGCGTCGTCTTTTTTCGTATTTTTCCGGCTCCAGCGTCGTCTTTTTTCAGATCTTGCGCTCTGCTGCCCCCTAGCGGCTGATAAGTGTAACACACGTATCAGCCACTATATGGATGTTCAGAATGTAGTAAAAGTTTTGTTTTATTTTTCCAATTTTTTTTTTCTATTTTCTGCACCCTATCACCCGAAAGTGCGCTGCTAATCAGCAACTCCTCCTTTTTGGCGTAGGGTGTTTTTTTTCTATATCCTACTGCCACGGTCTGATGATAAGTGCCGCACATAAGTGGAGCATTTATCAGCAACACCATTTTTGGCGTAGGTTTTTTTTTATACTTACTGTAAAAAAACACATAAAAAAACACTTCATTACACCACACTACACTACATTGAAGAAAGTTTTACACTACACCACTACATACCCCATATACCAATCCCTATATAAAAGTGGCCCCCGGCGTGTTTTCGGTATCGGACGCATACGCTATTATTGCCTCCGACACCGAAACAGCCAGTGAGGATGAATGGGGGGATCCTTAGTTCCTCCATTCATCCTCATCATCCAATGACGTATCTGGGGGTAGTGTAGCGTACGCTGCCCCCCAGACACATCTTTTCCGCCAGTACCGTCCCAATAAGAGATCATGGTATGGCGTGAAATTCTACTAACTCTGTGAGAGTACCTCAGGGTACACTTACAGATCCAGGGTAGGTGCACACTGCGGAATGGCGAAGGATAATCCTTTGTGCATTCCGCAGCTGGCACCCACCGGCGGACTGATGAAGGCGTGCGTCTCCGCCCGTGTCATAGACTCTATCCTATGCATGGGTGGATTCCATCGTCCGTCCAAAGAATGAACACGTTGGACGGAGAGCGGAATCGGCCCATGCATAGAATGGAGTCTATGACATGGACGGAGACGCGCGCCCGCATCAGTCCGCCGGTGGGTGCCAGCTGCGGAATGCACAAAGGGTTATCCTTCGCCATTCAACAGTGTGCACGTACCCTTCGAGTGTATGAAGTAAGGGACACCCGAATCCAGCCCCCAGATGCTTCCCCCCCCCCATCTTCGGAGTTAGTGGGAAGATCGTTTGGGAACTGATCTTCCCACTGCTGGATAAGGGTCAACACCTGTACGGGGATAACTTTTATACCAGCACCCCCTCTTCCGGTCCCTCGCTGCCCGAGCTACTGTAGCTTGCGGCACGATCCGAAAATATCAGAAGCAGTAATAGAGCCCTAATATTTAGCAGTCATGGAGCGGACCCAGTACTTCTGGATATGAAGGACCCCGTATTGCACCGACAACATTTTCCAGGTGGCGCCCCCCACACTGGAGAACAGGAGACCCCAGAAGAAGTGCAGAGTGTGGCGTAAAAGGGGGATCAGGAAGGACGCCATTTTCCAGTGTGACACCTGTCCTAATCACCCCGTTCTCTGCATACTGGATCGCTTCAAGGCGCACCACACGTCATTGGGGTTCTACATTATCTAAATTCTTTCCCGTATTCCTATTTCAGGGGTCACGTTGATCCGGGGATTATTCTGATCGCCATTATGGAGTCGGGAACAATTTTTTTCCCTGTGATGAGGCTACTGTCGTCTGCCTTACGAGGGTTTTTTTTTGCCTTTCTCTGGATCAACACAGGTTGAATTTGATGGACACCTGTCATTTTCAACCTTATAAACTAATAATTGGCCTAATACCCCCAAATAAATTAGAATTGTCCCTTTTCCCCAGCTAAATAGGCATGGCCGCCATTCCAGTTAGAGGATACCATGATGCAATTACAAAGCCTCTGTGCGGCCAGGACAGTAGAAGCCCCCCACAAGTGACCCCATTCTGGAAACTACACCCCATAAGGAATCTAACAAGGGGGGCAGCGGGTATATGGCCCCCTAGTGACGGACACATTTGGGACGTGAAAATGAAAAAAATGGTATTTTTTATTTTCACGCCACATGTTCTACACATGTGCCCATCACCAGTGGGGTCCATATGCTCACTGCACCCCTTGTTAGATTCCTTATGGGGTGTAGTTTCTAGAATGGGGTCACTTGTGGGGGGTTTCTACTGTCCTGGCAGCACAGGAGCTTTGTAAATGCGACATGGCCTCCATCCTCCATTCCAGCCTCTAAATGGCGCTCTGTCCCTTTGGTGGCTTGCCCTGTGCCCATACAGCACATTATGTCCACATGTGGGGTATTTTCGTGTAGGGGTATCTACCCTACACATTTTGCTTTTATTTTCTTTTTTTACCCCTTGTGGAAATGGAAAAAAATCAAGGCTAGACCAACATTTAGTGTAATTTTTTTTAAAATTTTTACTCTAAATCATTGATGTTTTCTTGATTTTTTTCACTTTTCCAAGGGGCTAAAAGATAAAAAAAAACACAATGTGTAGAGCAATTTCCCCTGAGTACGGAAATACCCCACATGTGGACATAAAGCGCCATGCGGGTGCAGGGTAAGCCTCCAAAGGGAAGGTGCGCCATTTGGTTTTTTGAGGCTGGATTTGGCTGGAATGGATTTCGAGGGGCCATGTTGCATTTAAAAGGCCCCTGTGTTGCCAAGACAGTTGAAACCCCCCACAAGTGACCCCATTATGGAAACTACACCCCTCAAGGAATGTAACAAGGGGTGTAGTGAGCATATGGACCCCACTGGTGACGGGCACAAATGTGGAACAATGTGGCGTGAAAATGAAATATTAAATTTTTTACACTATAATGTTGGTCTAGCCTTGAATTTATCATTTTCACAAGAGGTTAAAAGAGAAAAAAAAAACATAAAATGTGTAGAGCAATTTCCCCCGAGTCCGTAAATACCCCACATGTGGACATAAAGCGCCATGTGGGTGCAGGGCAAGTCTCCGAAGGGAAGGAGCGCCATTTGGATTTTAGAGGTTGGATTTGGCTAGAATGGATGATGAACGCCATGTCGTATTTACAGAGCCCTCGTGCTGCCAAAACACTGGAAACCCCCCACAAGTGACCCCATTCTGGAAACTACACCCCTCAAGGAATCTAACAAGGGGTGCAATGAGGATATGGACCCCTTGATGACGGGCACATTTGTGTCGTGAAAGTGAAAAAATTAAAATTTTCACTTTCACGTCACATTTTTCCACATTTGTGCCCTTCAACAGTGGGGTCCATATGCTCACTGCACCCCTTGTTAGAGTCCTTGAGGGGTGTAGTTTCCAGAATGGGGTCACTTGCGGGGGGTTTCCAGTGTCTTGGCAGCACGAGGGCTCTGTAAATGCGACATTGCCCTTGAAATCCATTTTAGTGAAATCCAGCTTCCAAAAGCCAATTGGCACTCCTTCCCTTTGGAGGCTCGTCCTACGCCCGCTTGGCACTTTATGTCCACATGTGGGGTATTTCCGTACTCGGGAGAAACTGTGCTACATGTTTTGTGTTTTTTTTTTCCTTTTATCCCTTTGTAAAAATGAAAAATTGAAGGCTAGAACAACGTTTTAGTGTAAAAAATACTTTAGTCTTTTTTCACGCCATATTGTTCAGAAAATCTGTGAAGCACCTGTGGGGTCCAAATGCTCACTGCACCCCTTGTTACATTCCTTGAGGGGTGTAGATTTCTAAATGGTGTCCCTTTAGGGGTGTTTTTTAGGTTTTGGCACCCCAGAGCCTCTGCCAACCTGAAGTGGTACAGTCAGAAATGACCAAATATAACGGAGCCATTGAAATGCACTAGGCGCTCCTTTATATCTGAGGCTTGTGGTTGCGTCAAATAGCGCAATAGGGCCACATATGGGGTATTTCTATAAACTGCAGAAACGGGGAAATCAATATTGGGGTGCATTTCTCTGGTAATAAGTTTATAATTATGAAAAATATTGGATTACAATAAAAGCTCTGCACAGAAAATTAAAATTTTCTAATTTCTTATACAATTAGCTTTTATTTCTGTGACTCCCCTAAAGGGTTAAACTTTCTGGATGTGCTTTTGCAGAGTTTAGGGGGTGCAGTTTCTGAAATGGGGTGCTTCGTGGGGCTTTCTAACATACAGTCCCCTCAAATACACTTGTAAACCTGAACAGGTCCCTAAAAATATCTGATTTTGAAATTTTTGAGAAAATTTGGAAATTTGCTGCTAATGTTTTAAGCTTTCTATTGTCTAAAAAAAATGAAATATAGTTTAATAAATGCTGCCAACATAAAGTAGACATGTTGCTAATGCTATTTAATATATAATTTATGTGGTATAACCATTTTCTGTATAAGCAGAAAAGTTTTAAAGTTGGAAAAATGCATTTTTTCAAAATTTTTCACGCTATTTTGTTATAAGTATCGTTATAAGTATCGAATTTAAAAGAAATGTGAATTACAATATGTCACGAGAAAACAATCTCAGAATCAGCCGGATAGGTAAAAGCATCCTGAAGTTATTAATGAATAAAGTGACACTGGTCAAATTCATAAAATTTGCTCCGGTCCTTAAGGCCATTTCAGGCCCGGTCCTTAAAGGGGTTGTCCGGCGATAAAAAATTATTCACAGAATAACACACATTACAAAGTTATACAACTTTGTAATGTATGTTATGTCTGTGAATGGCCCCCTTCCCCGTGTTTCCCCCCACCCACGCTAGACCCGGAAGTGTGGTGCATTATACTCACCGCATCTCGTGTCGTCCACGGTCTCCGATCCTCAGCAGTGACGTCTTCTTCGGGAGGCCGGCAGGTCTTCCCGAGTGCCGGCCGCCCTCTGCAGCGCCATCCGAAGCTCAGCCGCGATTGGCTGAGCATAACTGTGCTCAGCCAATCGCGGCTGAGCAGCTGATGACGTGACCACACTTCCGGGTCTAGCGTGGGTGGGGGGAAACACGGGGAAGGGGGCCATTCACAGACATAACATACATTACAAAGTTGTATAACTTTGTAATGTGTGTTATTCTGTGAATAATTTTTTTATCGCCGGACAACCCCTTTAAGGGGTTAAAGAGGTTTTCCGAGCAAGGGGTGTTTTTACTATACTATATGGCCTGACATGGGCTGCTTTAACATAATTAAGTAAACCTACCTCCCTGGCTCGGACGCAGCTGACGCAGTCCTGGTGCTCTATCCTGTGTTCAACTGCTTCTTGGTCACATCACAGCATACAGCAGGCCTGCCCAGCCAATCAGCAGATGCAGCGAATCCTACCTCAATCGCTATTTGGCTAGGTGAGCCTACAATGTCACGGCCCCAGCACCTGGAAGCGGCCGAACAGGGGATGGAGTGGCAGGATTGTGGCAGCCCTGGAGCCAAGAAGATGAATAAATTTTGTTATGGTAAAACAGCCCATGCCTGGCAATATAGTAAAAAAAAAAACCTCTTTAATGTAGAGTAATGTAATGAACTATATATAATAAATAAATCTTCTGACATGAAGTAGTGTGGCATATACTGTATATACTGCTTTCATGGATCTATACTGATTTGGTTGCATGAGTCTTCAAGAACTAGAAAGCCCTAGCATCCTTCAGTGGATCCTAGGATGTCTATGAATATGGATTTCCTGTCATTTATTTTGAGTTGGATCTGCATTTGCATACAAGGGGTTAAACGGAAATTATTTGTTTCTCTGATATCTATCACCAGAGACATAGTAGTTGCTCTGATTTTGGTTGTGTGGGCACAGTGGAGCAGAGCAGGTGCTCACAGGCGTACTATTATGTTATGGTGGCGTCCTTAAGGGGTCTTCAGGGGCTTAAAAGCCTTATACAATATATGCTATATAGAAGATGTCAGCTAGTCAGCCCTGCTGTGTGTTAAGCTTGGCTATTTCAGTGCTATAAGCAGAAAAAGGTCATGCCCTAAATACCAATTTCATCATTCAGAACAAATAAACTGAGACATTTCTAGTAAAATAAACTTGGGCACTCAAGAACCAACATAACCTTTTAAATTACAGCTACATTTGTTGCATTAATACAAATATCCCCACATTAAATGACACGTGTACAATAAAATGCTCCATTTAAATGGTATCATTAGACTGTTGTCAAACACAGTCAAACAAACCCCACATTCTGCGTGCCAAGTTAAACACACTAAAGAGTAGCAGAATTCCCCCAGTCCGGCCATAACTCAAAACAGAGTCAGATACCCATCCCATTCTGTCTGTACTAAATCTTTCTAAAATGGGAAACAAAAAAAAAAAAAAATAAGAAGATTTAGTATGATATATATATATATATATATATATATATATATATATATATATATATATATATATATATATAGCAAGGGTTTAAATTTCCTGCAGCACCTCCACAGGATAAACTGAGCATTACACTGTTCTAAATAGTGTTTTTGTAATACAGTATATGGCTAGGTTCACACTATGTAATTGTGCGGCTGTTTTTTTTATGCGGCTGTAAATGTGCGGATGAAACTACGGCCGTGGGAAAAAATAGACATGCGGCTTAAAACATACGGTCATTTACTTGGAAATCTGGTTAAACTAAAAATAACAAATAAAATCTTAAGAAAGTGATGGAAACACCTCTGGATGCATCTGGGAAAGCAGGGAAACAGTTTACATGAATCACTATTACCGGGGTTTGCGATCCTCTGCAGTAATGCCGATGCCTCTCATGTTTAATATATTGAATTAATAAAACACATTTTCGTTGTAAAAAAGTGCCTTTCATTGTTCAATAATTTAATTTAAACGATTCCATCATTTTGCAATTAAATATACTGTTAAAATAAATATATATATATATAAATAAATGTATATTTATATATATATTTATTTTTTGACAGTATATTTAATTGCACAATGATGGATTCGTTTAAATTAAATTATTGAACAACGAAACTGATTTTATTTCAACGAAAATGTGTTTTATTAATTAAATATTAATTTGTACAGGAAGCTCCAGTAAGCCGTTAATTCATATTGCCGGCAATAGAGCATTCTGTACTAATCATCACTTTACTTTAATTAAAACATCAAATGTTTCTTCTAATTATGTTATGACAATAGCATTATTAGAAGAAACATTTAGAATTATATGTGCGCTCAGCTGATTGGCTGATCGGCTCAGCGCACATATAATTAGCGGGTCCGCAGCACAGTGACTTCATTGTGCTGCGGACCAGCGAAGAGGACACATTGGGGTGAGTATAGAGCTCTCCCCACCCCCTCCCCAGCACTGCACCCCTCCCAGCAAGGAAGGGGGGTTACGGTGGACTACGTCGATGACCAGCGGTTGTTTGTTGTTTTTTTTTAATAAAATGGTCAATGAGGGGTGTGGGGGTGTTTTTATTTGAATAAAAAATTTTTTTAACTCGTGTCTTGTCTTTATTTCTTTACTTTATAGACTTAGTAGTGGAAGCCGTCTAATAGACAGAATCCATTACTAAGTCGGGGCCTAGTGTTAGCCGGTATAAAATGGCTAACACTAACCCCCTATTATTACCCCAGTACCCAATGCCACCAGGGGTACTGGGAAGAGCCGGGTGCCAGTGGTCCCGGAGCGTCAAAATTGGCGCTCCTGGACCGGGCGGCAGCAGGCTGGTAACACCAGGCTGCTGTCGTTTGGTTTTTAACCTGGCTGGTTATAAAAATAGGGGGGACCCTATGTGGTTTTTTTAAAATAAATAATTTAAAAATACGCATAGGGTCCCACCTATTTGTATAACCAGCCTTGTTAAAAACCAAACGACAGCAGCCTGGTAACACCAGGGTGGGAAGAGCCATTGGTTTAGGCCCTCCCCAGCCTAAATCTTACCAGCCTGCTGCCGCCCGGTCCAGGAGCGCCAATTTTGACGCTCCGGGACCACTGGCACCCGGCTCTTCCCAGTACCCCTGGTGGCATTGGGTACTGGGGTAATAATAGGGGGTTAGTGTTAGCCATTTTATACCAGCTAACACTAGGCCCCGACTTAGTAATGGATTCCGTCTATTAGACGGCTTCCACTACTAAGTCTATAAAGTAAAGAAATAAAGACAAGACACAAGTTAAAATTTTTTTTTATTCAAATAAAAACACCCCCACACCCCTCATTGACCATTTTATTAAAAAAAACAACAACAAACAACCGCTGGTCATCGACGTAGTCCACCGAATCCGATGTAATCCCCAGGATACCAATATCTGAAAAACAAAAAGGGAGAAACACAAAAAACACACAAACAGGAGCACAACACCCATCATTGTGAGCGGTGTTGTGCTCCTTACAGTATGCAGCATCTTTACAGATCGCTGCTTACAGTCTGGCCCCCAAGGGGTTAAGGGAGGATGTATTGTATCCCCCTTAACCCCTTGGGGGCCAGACTGATGTCAGACTACACCCATCCCAGCAAGGAAGGGGTTAAGTGACCCCCCTTCCTTGCTGGGAGGGGTGCAGTGCAGGGGAGGGGGTGGGGAGATCTGTATACTCACCCCGATGTGTCCTCTTCGCTGGTCCGCAGCACAATGAAGTCACTGTGCTGCGGACCCGCTAATTATATGTGTGCTCACCCGATCAGCCAATCAGCTGAGCGCACATATAATTCTAAATGTTTCTTCTAATAATGCTATTGTCATAACATAATTAGAAGAAACATTTGATGTTTTAATTACAGTAAAGTGATGATTAGTACAGAAAGCTCTATTGCCGGCAATATGAATTAACGGCTTACTGGAGCTTCCTGTACTAATTAATATTTAATTAATAAAACACATTTTCGTTTAAATAAAATCAGTTTCGTTGTTCAATAATTTAATTCTAACGAATCCATCATTGTGCAATTAAATATACTGTCAAAAAATAAATATATATATAAATATATATTTATTTATATATATATTTATTTTAACAGTATATTTAATTGCACAATGATGGATTCGTTAGAATTAAATTATTGAACAACGAAAGGGACTTTATTACAAAGAAAATGTGTTTTATTAATTTAATATATTAACTATTAGAGGCATCGGCATTCGGCATCATTGCCGGCTATTTTTGAAGTACTCCGTACGGACCGCCTGTCAATCCACGGCCGCATGTCCAGCCGCAAACAATGGTCTTGTTCATTTTTTACGGGTCCGTTTACGATAGGGCCGTAGATTCATACATAGTGTGCACTGTGCAGCCGTATATCGTATACTTTCCAGCGTACGCATTAACCTTCAAAAATACCGCCGCACAATTACAGCCGCAAATACAGCCGCACAGTTACATAGTGTGAACCTAGCCTATAGATGTATAATTTCCTTCAAAGTAAAAGAGACTCTTTGTAGCAGCTCTTTAACCTCTTAACAACCCATGACGTAACAGTGGAGGGTATGCCATAGCTGCCTGCTCCCAAATGACCCATGCCGTACCGGTACGCCATAGGGTCCAGGGGCCTCTATGAAGCTAGCTTATTAGCTGAGCTTAGAAGATAAGGGCTGACTGCTAGCCGAGTCTTCACCGTTAATGACAGGCTGCTCCCGCCCGCCATTAACTCCTTAAATGCGTGATCACAGTGCAGTGTGATTGTGGGGGCCACAATCCATTTCCCTGACTGCTCTCTGATCTTCTCAGAGAGTCTGACTCTCTATCCTAAATAAAAGTTTAAATCCTCCTCTTTCCCATTATACAAATAAAAAAAAATACTTAAATAAATAGATATCTAGTCTGCAGAATCTCCTGATCTATTAAAATGTAATAATATTATTCCTGTAAGTTGAACGGCATAAACGAAAAGGAGAAAAAAACACATGATTACAGATTTCTTGTAACACACACACACACATATATATATATATATATATATATATATATATATATATTTATTTATTTATTTCGATCTACACAAATTTGATTCCAATAAAAACTAGAGATCATGACGCAAAAAATGACATCTCATATAGCCCCATAGGTAAAAAAAATACCACCATTACAGGGTCACAAGAACCTAGTGACTTACCTATAGGGTGCCTTCACACATACCGGATCCGCAGTAGATTTCACGCTACAGATTTGCAGCAAAATTTGCTGCGGACCCTGGTACTGTAAAGGTCTATGAGGTTACATATGCGGATATGTACCCGGCCCCTTCAACCCCCGCAGCCCGGAGCATACATTATGAAAATACCGCTGCGTGTATGTGATCCATTCAGATGCAAACACGCAGCATAAAATCCACTGCGGATCCGGTACGTGTGAAGCTACCCATAAAGTGTACGTACACACGAGAACACCCCAGAAGTTACAAAATAGCATTGTATGGTAGATTGACATGCATCATTAGACTTGTTCCTTAAAGAAAAGCAAGCCCTTACATGGCCCTGTAGATGGAGAAATAAAAGCCATACACTCCATTCTATGGTCAGGCAGATTCCACCTGTTCCATTGACTCTTTTCTTCAATCCGCTGTATCGTCCCCTTCCAAGCCTGCCTCTGTGTCTCCAATAAACTGCACATCGCCTCAACTATGGTGAGTGCTGGATCGTTCCTCTGCCTTTTTATATATACATTCATCTGTGCACTACCATATTGTTGTAAGACACCAGTTCACATTACTGCATCCAGTTCACGCACCCTATGTGTAAATTACCCAGTAGTGCTAGCCTATCTACATTTTCATTGCTAAGGCAATGAAAATCCAATGCGAATGCATGTGTAAACATAGTCTTAGGTTGTGTTACCTATCAATTGCTCAGTTGGGTTAAAATAATGTCATTTAGCAGTGATTTTTGCGAAATTGCAGCAAGCATGGTACTATTTTACCACAATTTGCCTTAAAAATAGAAGGAAACTACTGCACAAAATATTATAAAAAAAACCTCTGAGAACACAGCCTAACCAAAACAGCTTTGATCAGTTAGCCCTTGGATAAAGTCATTAATAAATAAGCTTATTTGCCTTTTCTCCCTGCACCATGGATGTTTACTTATAAAAGGACATGGCGGGTAAAATTTTATGTTATTAGTTTTAGTTAGATTAAGTCTGTCTGTAATTGTGACTTTTACAGCAGTGAGACCATCTTTTAATAATAATCACTGAAAATTTTTTAAAAAAAAGCTTTCTGAAACCGTATGCGGACATATAAACAGCATACGGCAGCGTTCAGGAGGTCTTGGTGTTTACAATTATTTATTTTATAGACATTGGCATGAGGCTACATGTTTTATTTCCCCCCTGTCCATATTAACACTGATAATTTGTACATATTGGAGGAACTGTCCTCTTGATCTGGCATAGTCCCATGGTAAAGCTCTGCATTTAATGTCTCACTGATGTAAACATCCACATATTTACATCTGCATACAGAAAAGTCATTAGTAGAGTAATGATCCATTATATGGCTCCGTGGAGAAAGTAATTCATATTTCCATAAACAGAATTCAGCAGTAATTGAAGTTTCTCTGTTGTCAATCATAATGTCGATTGCCTTGTCATGCAACACATTCTCTCTTCAAATTACCCATGTAATTCAGGTTGGAGTAATTTATTTGGTTTAGCTGGATGTTCAAGAGACTGGGAGAGAAATATGTTTAGCTTGGCTTAGTTTGGAGGCTGTGTGTACTTTCTTAGGAAAGGGAAAGAACTTGAAAAAGTTGAGTTTCTAAAAAAAAAAAGTTGACTCACTTCCTCAATAAAAGACCTTACTTATAGATTGTGATTAGTATTGTAACTCAGCCTCACTGATTTGAAAAACTGAATTTTTTTTTTATCCAGGATTAGAAAAACATAGTTTTTTTCCTTGCTTAAAAAAACAGTGCCACACCTGTCCTTGAATTGTGTGAGGTATTACAACTCATTTGAATTCAGTCAATGGACCTGAGCTGCAATGCCACACAACCGAGAACAAATTTAATATTAAAGGGGTAGTGCGGCGCTAAGCAATTATTCACAAAATAACACACATTACAAAGTTATACAACTTTGTAATGTATGTTATATTAGTGAATGGCCCCCTTCCCCGTGTTTCCCCCCACCCACGCTAAACCTGGAAGTGTGGTGCATTATACCCACCTGATTCGTGTCGACCCCCGGCCGCCATCTTGTGACAATGATGTAATCTTCGAGAGGCCGGCCGAACCGCTGCAGCCGTCCCTCATGCCGGCCCCCCTCTGCCGCGTCATCAGCTGGGGGTCGACACGAATCAGGTATGTATAGTGCACTACACTTCCAGGGGTGGGGGGACACGGGGAAGGGGGCCATTCACTAACATAACATACATTACAAAGTTGTATAACTGTGTAATGTGTGTTATTTAGTAATAATTTTCTAACACCGCACCACCCCTTTAAAGGGGTATTCAACTCAAACATAAAGTTTGATATGTTGTTTCCCATGATGAGACTAACAATTCATTCAATGCTTGTTATAATCTTTCCGTCTCCTTCTCCCAGTTCTGAGTTGCTGCTTTCTGCTAAAACACAAAACTCTGTGTGTGAATTTTTCTATTCCTCTCCTCCCCATTCCTTCTGAGACAGCTGGTGTAAATTCTTTGCAGTGCTGGTAGGAATGGATATGGTCATGCAATAGTTCAGGTGATTCCGTATGTGGCGATATTAAAAAAAAAATAATAAAAAAAAATAAAAAAAAAAAATATATATATATATATATATATATATATATATATATATATATATTTTATGAGATTGGATTTTTTTTTTAAAGAGTCAATGTCGTATGGCAGGGCCGGCTGCTGAGGGCGCGCTGACGGCTTCCTTAGCAGCCGGTCTGCTGTTTGTGCGCCGCGGTGCTTTTAACCTTTTAGTCCGTTTCTGGTTTTGTTACGTTCTTTGGTTACGTCTTCTGTGATCCGCTCCATGTTTTTCAGTTCTCTCTGTACTTTCTTGCTGTGGCTCATTCACTGATTTGTTTCTGCTGTGTTCTGACCGACACCTGACACCTAGCCATTTAGCTGTCAGCACCTAGCTTCCTGCTCACTATATATCCCAGCCCCTTCCCTCACTCCAATGCCTGTGATAGCGCCTTGAGCCTAGAACTAGCAATCCTCTGACCATTTGTTATAGTGACTCTGACCTTTTGGATCTTGTGACCTCGACTTTGCTTTTTTGGATTTGGATTTTGTACCTCTGTTACCAGTTGTTGCCGACTCTGCTTCCTGACCATTCCTTATTGTGTTGTGTTCGTCTGTCTTTGTTCTGTGTACCACTGCATACAGCATAGGGATTGCCGTCCAGTTGCCCCTAGCTGTTAGAGCTTTTAGGCAAGTAGGTAGGGGCAGCGGGGTGGGTGCCAGCTCAGGGCTCACCTGTCCTTGTCTCCTGTTCTGCCTCACAGTCGTATTTTTTTTTTTTTTTTTGCAGAAATCAATAGTCCAGGCGATTTTAAGAAACTTTGTAATTGGGTTTGTTAGACAAATATGCCTTTATCTGCATTTAAAAAGCCTTTCCCAGGTTCGCCCCTCCCTCCTCTTTTCCATCCACTGCAAAAAATGAGGAAATTGTGACTTGTTGCATCAGATGTACCCAGTCTGGTCTATAGAGAGGGGAGGGGGGAGGAGGAAGGAGGGAGTTAGCCGACAGCAGAAAGCAGATAACAGAGGATTACAGGCACAGAGCTGGGTGACAGCTATAATCAGAGCTCAGAGAGGTCAGTGGTGACTGTCAGAGGAGATAAAGGGTGAGGTATTTGTAGATTAACTCTTTGTTGTCCTGTTTTGGTCTTTTATTTAGCTCTCTCCATAGGAGAACAATGAAGACAGGGGGGAGAGCTTCAAACTGCTTTTTCATGATAAAAATGCATTTTTCAGCTAATAAACCCAATTACAAAGTTACTTAAAATCACCTGGACTATTGATTTTTGCAAAAAAAAAATTCACGACAGTGATGCAAGCTGATCCCTAACTGGACCGCCACTAAAGCATCTTAAAGTGACTCTGTACCCACTTTTGCCCCCCCTCCCCAACTACTTATACCTTCTTGTAGCTTCAGAGCAGTTCTTTCAGATGGTGTCTTTCCTGAGGGCAAAAATAAGACTTTAGTTGAGGTGCAACCGTGCCCTAGAGGCGCAGCCTAGAGCGCTCGTGCCCTAGGCCAGCACCGCCTTTGTGGTGGTGTTTTCAGTGTCCCCCTGCCTCCTGTACCGCCCTCTGTCCGCGCCACCTACTGACCTCCGTCGCACTGATGCAATGACATAGCGCCGTCCCCGCCCGTGTTCCTGACGCTTACAGCCTTTCCTGCCTCTCCTGGCTGTCACGGCCACTCTCCCCGCATACCATGGTGCCTCCGCTCCAGGAATCAGCTGCGCAGGCGCAGTGACGCGGCCGGCTTTGTCCCACTATCCTGGTGCATCATTGCGCCTGCGTAGGATCGTCACGCGCGGACGATCCCGATCGCTGGCCAGGACTTTTACAGAGACCGGGAATATGGACAGGTAATGTAAAAACAGTTTGTTGAATCATCAGCCGCCAGCCACACATTGCTATTAAACATAGCGACGCGCGATAAGGCTGATCGCTGTCTCAATTACACAGAGCATTAATCGGGCGAATCGGGCCTGTTCGGCTGATTATTACTCCATGTGATAGGGCCCTTAGTTAAAGGGGTAGTGCGGCTAAATAATTATTCACAAAATAACACACATTACAAAGTTATATAACTTTGTAATGTGTGTTATGTATGGCCCCCTTCCCCATGTTTCCCCCCACCCACGCTAGACCCGAAAGTGTGGTGCATTATACTCACCGCATCTCGTGTCGACCCCCGTCCACCCTCCTGTGACAATGACTTAGTCTTTGGGAGGCCAGCCGAACCGCTCCATCCGTCCCTCATGCCGGCCCCCCCTCTGCCGCGTCATAACTGTGCTCAGCCGCGATTGGTTGAGCACAGTTATGCCCAGCCAATCGCAGCTGAGCTGCTGATAACGCGGCGGAGTGGGTCCGGTATGAGGGACGGATGGAGCGGTTCAGCTGGCCTCCTGAAGACAAGTCATAGTCTTTGAGCGCCCATCATAATATTTAAACACCATCTCCAGCGCATTATAATGGGTATCAGATACTATTCCTACATCTAGGATAAATAATTATAAAGCAGATGCACGAGACTGACATTTGAGTAGGTGCAGACTACCAATGCTACTGCTAATAAAAGAAGTAGATAGCATCTGTGACTTGTTTCGCCCCACCAAGGGTGTTATTCGGTACTAGGGCTCATGGCGGTGAGACCTGTCATTGTTTGGCCTTTTATCAATATACCCATCATGACATTACAGAGGGCGGAACATTCAGGTCCTGTGATAGATATATATGTGTGCACAGGCCCAAAAGGTAGAGATTTACTTTAGCACTTTATACTCTAATAACCAAACATACAAAAATCCCCTGTAATGTTATGTACTGTAAAACAGTAAAACTTTTAGTGATTTAGTAATTTGGTGCACGACAGTATAAAAAGTTTAAGTAACTTTATTTGCGCCTCAATACATCAGTACATCGACTCACTTGATGAATGGGTTCATCTTTGTTTATACCAAAGAGTTGTTTCCTTTATGCCACACTTTTTTGTCTACCTAAGACCCCTCACATAATCATGCCTATTTTAAGACACCAAAGTGTTGAGAGTGTCAAACGAAAATGTTCTTTATGGTGCAATAACAAATGACATGTACATAAAACGTGCCAAAACCGGAGCAAAAATAATAAGTATACCCAATTTTTTACTACCTCCGTTTTTAATTCACCAGTCGTGAATAATTAAAGGTGCAGTCATTTGGTCATTTGTGTTTCATTTCTATTTATTTACCTTTTATCATTTGAGACTATAGTAAAGCGAAGGCATGCTTGAGTAGCACGCAGTATTTGTATTGGAACGAGTGCAGCCCTGTGTTTGATGTAGATGTGTAAGACGTTCGTCTGGTGCCCCCTCCCCTTTAAATTAACACTAATTATTGTGTCAGAGAAGCCAGACCTCCCAGCCACCAATGGGCAAGTTACAGAAACCAAGAAGTAAGAAACATAACTGCATTTCTAACATTCTAACATTCATTATTTTAACCCTTTGAGGACCAGGCCCAAAATGACCCAGTGGACCGCGCAAATTTTGATCTTGTGTTTTGTGTTTTCGTTTTTCCCTCCTCCCCTTCTAAGAGCTCTAGCACTTTCAGTTTTCTATCTACAAGCCATGTAAGTGCTTGTTTTTTACAGGAATAGTTGTACTTTGTAATGGCGTCATTCATTTTACCATAACATGTATGATGGAATTCCAAATATATTATTTATGAAGATATAAATAGGTGAAATCGTAAAAAAGAATGCAATATGGTAACGTTTGGTTCCTGTGTCTATGTAATGCACTATATGGTAAAAGAGACATGATATTATTACTCTATAGGTCAGTCTGAACACAACCATATGCAGGTTACACAGATTCTCTAATGTTATATATATTTTATTTTATGAAATCCTTTTTTTTGGCAATTAAATATTAATAAAATGGGCTTATTGTGACGCTTATAACAGTTTTATTTTTTCACCTACGGGGCTGTATGGGGTGTCATTTTTTCCGCCATGATCTCTAGTTTTTATTAATACCATATTTGTGAAGATCGGACGTTTTGAGCACTTTTTATTGATTTTTTAAAATAAATAATGTAACATAAAATCGGTAATCCGCGCACTTTTTTCCCTCTTTTCGTTGTACGCCGTTCACCGATCACAATGACGCTTGTTATATTTTAATAGATCGGACAATTACGCACGCTACGGTATATTATATGTTTATCTATTTATTTATTTTTATATGTTTTATTTATATAATGGGATAGGGGGGTGATTTCAACTTTTATTGGGGGAGGGGTTTTGGGGTAGTGTAATAGTGTTTTTCTTTTTTTTTTTTTACACATTTGAAGTCCCTTTGGGGGACTTTTACATTCACTACTTTGATTTATACACTAATGATTGCTATGCTATAGGCATAGCATTGATCAGTGTTATCGGCGATCTGCTCATTGAGCCTGCCTGTGCAGGCTCAGTGTAGCAGATCGCTGATCGGACCACACGGAGGCAGGTGAGAGAGCTCCGGCGGTCCGTTTCAACGATCGGGACCCCCGCAGTGACACTGCGGGGGTCCCGATCAGTAAGTGACAGGGGACTCCCCCTGTCACTTACACTTAAACGCCGCGGTCGCGCCGCGATCGCTGAGTTTAAGGGGTTATTGACACGCGGCAGCGCGATCGCTGCAGCGTGTCATTACCGGTGAGGTCCCGGCTGCTGATTGCAGCCGGCCCCCACCTGCTATGAAGCGCGCTCTGCTCCGGAGCGCGCTTCATAGCGGGAGAAACACCCAGGACGTACAGTTACGTCCAGGGTCGTCTGGGGACAGACTTCCATGACGTAACTCTACGTCCTGGGTCGTCTAGGGGTTAATATGTAGACGTATTTACAATGAGGCATATCGGTGAAGCAGCACAGTCTATTGAGGAACATGGTTGAACAAGTCTATTCCTATTGTTTTATCATTGCTCCTGTGTAGACAACTGGGACTCCATGGAAACAAACTAGTGTGATCTTACACAGTTTCTTATAGCGGTGTCTTACTTCTGTCATACCTGTCGCATGCATGCTTTGATCTGGGAGACTTATACAGGATCATTTAGAACCAGGGGCGTAGCTAGGATTCATGGGGCCCCATAGCAAAAAACTGTACGGGGCCCCATGAATCCTGTACGCCCCCCCCCCCCCCCCCCCCCCGCCAAACACAGACAATGACGCACATATACACACACAGAGGAACCATTAACATATATACAGATACGCCACTGACATACACACATATATACGCTGTAATGGGATTACACTAGTGCTGATGTATACACCATGAATAGACTGTACACAGGAAAATCATCTCAGTGTAATAAGAAATACTCAACCCGAAATAAAAGAAAATGCAGCAGATATTAATGGTGGGTTATTTTATTAGAGCCCAGCATTAATAGAAGCTGCTGCAGAACATCTTTGGGAGCAAACCTGTCAATCACTTGAGACACTACTGATATACACAAACACACACATATACACCAGTGCTACAGACATTGCTGACATGCACACACATATAGCCACAGATACATACACATACTGACATATAAATATATACACAGATGCATATATACACACACTGATATATACATATACCCACACAGTGTCGGACTGGGGTACCTTGGGCCCACCAGGGAAATTGATTCTTGGGGCCCACCCAACATACACAGACATAATTAGCGCCAAACCTTCCACGTTACTTTGCATAAAGCTGCGTATGTGACCAGCAATGCTAGTGCAGTGCCAGTCACTTATACAGTTGTTACTGATTTATGCAGTTGTGGTAAAACTGCACCATTTATGTAGAAACTTCAATGAAATTCCAACAATATTGCTGTAAAAACATATCAAAAATGTCACGTGTGAACACAGCCTTAGAAACTTAGAAGATGAAGGAGAAAATGATCTAGTCTGCTTTTCTATTACAATCTCCAGCAGAAGAGACACATTTTTTAAAAATCTGTTTATAGAAGTCACAGATCAGTAAATTACTTCTAATGAAAAATCTTCTGTCTTCCAGTACTTATCAGCTGCTGTATGTCCTGCAGGAAGTGGTGTATTCTCTCCAGTCTGACACTCTCTGATGCCACCTCTGTCCATGTCAGGAACTGTCCAGAGAAGCAGCAAATCCCCATGGAAAACCTTTCCTGGACAGTTCCTGACATGGACAGAGGTGGCAGCAGAGAGCACTGTGTCAGTCTAGAGAGAATACACCACTTCCTGCAGAACATACAGCAGCTGGTAAGTATTGGAAGACTGGAGACTTTTAATTAGAATATACAAATTCGTATAACTTTCTCACACCTGTTAATTTGGAAAAAATATTTTTCACCAGAGTACCCCTTTAATGTCAATACAAAATGTCAGACAGACATGATTAAAAGTTTAATTGGTGTCAGGACTGAGATACCCAACACCCAAGTCTAATGGTGCATTTACACAGAAAGATTACCTGACAGATTATCTGCTCAAGATTTGAAGCCAAAGCCAGGAACAGACTATAAACAGAGATCAGGTCATAAAGGAAAGCCTGAGATTTCTCCTCTTTTCAAATCCATTTCTGGCTTTGACAGATTATCTGCCAAAGATTTGAAGCCAGATAATCTTTCTGTGTAAATGGACCCTAAGGAGCCTGGTTGCAATCTGGGCCATATAATAACATGTACTATATCGTATGGGTTCTGCTGATTACAGGAAATGAGCTTCATATAATATAGTGGAGACTGTGACCTGTAATCAGCCGGACTGCGCACAGGGTCTGGGAGTGATGCTTCACCTGGCTGTTACTATTACAGAGAGACCCTGACCAAGCTAAACCTCTCATATGTCAAAAGTTCATTCAAATAACAGTTAACACTTTAAAGACTGCAAATATTCATAATGAATGGCCGAGCAGGTTGTCAGTGAGTCAGGACCAGGAGAAGCAGATGGGAGTGCACCAGAGGAAAAGGAGCGGGAAGCATGGTGTCTTAGGCTATGTTCACATACTGTATTTTTGCTCAGTATTTTGTAACCAAAACCAGGAATGGATTGAAAACACAGAAAGGCTATGTTCACACTGTTGAAATTTAGTAGATGGCCGTGATTTTATGACAAATAATGACCATTATTTCATAACGGCTCATGTTTTAAAATAACACCAATTATTTACCATTAAATGGCGGCCATCCACTAAATTTCAACATTGTGTGAACATAGCCTCTGTGTTTTCAATCCACTCCTGGTTTTGGTTGCAAAATACTGAGCAAAAATACAGTGTGTGAACATAGCCTTAGGCCGGGTTCACACTACATATAATACCAGCCGTTTTGTGACGCAGCCAGGTCACAGAATGGCCTGTGTTACTGGAGATCATCCCGGCCGGTACTGCAGTACTGGCCGGCTGATCTTCACTTCTGCTGAATTCGGATGCAGATGCCCCAGTGTGCGGCCGCATCCAAATTCACCACTGCACACTATGGAGCCTGCGGCCGGAGTTGCACGCTCCATTGTGTGAACTGACATGTCTTGTGCGGCTGCTATTCAATGAATAGCGGCTGCAGAAAACTGACATTTCAACACAACGTATGTTTTGCATAAATCACGGCTGTTGCAAATTGCAACAACAGCTGTGATTTATGCAAAACATACGTTGTGTGAACATGGCTTTAAGATCAGCATCGGAGACAGCACCAAAGTAGTAAAAAATCTTGTGACTTTATTAACTCCCTCTTGTGCAACATTTTGGCTTTACTCTAGGCTTTCTCAGGGCTAAAACCGAAACACTGCGCTAGAGCAGGGATGGGGAACCTTCGGCCCTCCAGCTGTTGCAAAACTACAATTCCCATCATGCCTGGACAGCCAAAGCTGGACAGCCATGTCCAGGCATGATGGGAATTGTAGTTTTGCAACAGCTGGAGGGGCCGAAGGTTCCCCTATCTCTGCGCTAGAGGGTGTGAATAAAGTCACAAGATTTTTTACTACTTTAGTGCTGCCTCTGCTGCTGCTCCAGAGGGGGTGCAGTCTGGTGAGGGGGGCATAATCCTACCTATCACTGATACTGCTGCTGCTCCAGAGGGGGTGCAGTCTGGTGAGGGGGGCATAATCCTACCTATCACTGATACTGCTGCTGCTCCAGAGGGGGTGCAGTCTGGTGAGGGGGGCATAATCCTACCTATCACTGATACTGCTGCTCCGGAGGGGGTGCAGTCTGGTGAGGGGTGCATAATCCTACCTATCACTGATACTGCTGCTGCTCCAGAGGGGGTGCAGTCTGGTGAGGGGGGGCATAATCCTACCTATCACTGATACTGCTGCTGCTCCGGAGGGGGTGCAGTCTGGTGAGGGGGCATAATCCTACCTATCACTGATACTGCTGCTCCGGAGGGGGTGCAGTCTGGTGAGGGGGGCATTATACTACTTGTGCCTGACACTGCGGCTTTTTTGAGTCAGTACAATGGTTGAGAAGAAGTTCACACTCTGGAGGTCCCAGTTGTGCAGGAGATCCGTGAGGCTTAGGCGCTTATCAGCTGATTCAGGATTCTCACATCAAAGATGATAGGAGTTGTAGTAGACGTAACAGTAAGACTTAAATCAATGGATAATGTGTTTCTAAGGGAACCCTCAATTGATCTGATGATCTCATCTGATGAAACGCGTCATCCATTGATTAAAGTCTTACTGTTATAGCTACTACAACACCTATCATCTTTGATATGAGAATCCTGAATCAGCTGATCAGAGCCTAAGGGCCCTATTCCACAGGAGCGATAATCGGCCGAATTGGCTGATCGTTCATTAATGTTCAGACCTAAAATAGACGTTCGCCACCAGCGCATCGCTACGGTTGAATAGCGCTGCGTGGCGGTGACTGACAATTTCAACAGCATCATACATTACCTGTCCGGGCCGCAGATCTTCTTCTCCCGGTGCTGCGTGGCAGCGTCGGCTTCGGAGCGGGGCTATCTGAACTGACAGAGCGCTCAGCCAATCACTGGCCGGAAACGCCGCGGCCAGTGATTGGCTGAGCGGTCTGTCAGTTTAGACAGCTCTGCTCCGAAGTCGATGCTGCCGCGCAGCACCGGGAGAAGAAGATCTGCGGCCCGGACAGGTAATGTATGAAACAAGGGCTGCAAGGACATTGGTAACAATGTCCTTGCAGCCCTTGTTTCATGAGCATCGGGCCGTGTAATAGGCCCAGTAAACGAGCGCCGATCTAGCAGATCGGCGCTCGTTTACATGGTTGCTCGGCCTGTGGAATAGGGCCCTAAGCCTCATGGATCTCCTGCACAACTGGGCCTCCAGAGTGTGAACTTTCTCTTATCACATACATACAGTATACATATATACACAAATAGACATACTGCAGACACACACACTGTATACATATATACACAAATAGACATACTGCAGACACACACACTGTATACATATATACACAAATAGACATACTGCAGACACACACACTGTATACATATATACACAAATAGACATACTGCAGCCATACATACTGTATACATATATACACAAATAGACATACTGCAGACACACACACTGTATACATATATACACAAATAGACATACTGCAGCCATACACACTGTATACATATATACACAAATAGACATACTGCCTAACATGCAGACATAACACACATATGTACATCTAATCATACTAACATACACAGACTCATGACAGACACACAAACATAGATACACAGATACAAAAGCATATATAAAACATCTATAGAACTACATTACATAATATACACTATATACATGGTAGATGCACATTACATAGACACATATATAACACTCACATGCATAGGCACATGACATAGATGTACAGATACACACAGATGACAAAGATGGACAAATACACACACACACACACACACACACACACACACACTCACATGTTCAGCAGGGCAGGAAGCTTCAGTCTTCTTGTCTCCATCTTCTCTTCTCCCAGCCAGGCCCAGCAGCCTGCAGCCTCTCCCCATCTCCTGTGCACCGACTGCACACAGCAACAGGAGAGTCACATGATTGCAGAGGGGAGGGGGGATGGAGGAGCCTGCTGCTGCTGCTCTCGGCATCTTGTGACAGGCAGGAAGAGGGCAGCGCTGAGGCCCGGAGCTGATGTAAGGAGTCAGGTGAGCAGGGGGGAGGGGAGGGCCCATGATTACAGAGAGAACAGGCCCTGATGCCGTGCTGAACTCACCCCAGCAGTGTGGGAGCCAGCAGGGGGCCCCCTTGAGCTCCCGATACTAGGCAGGCCCCTGGGAGGCCCCTCTCTGGCTCAGGGGAAGGGCCCAGCAAGAGGGAGGAGGGGGTGGGGCCCACCGGGGGATCCCCCGGCTCCCCGGTGGCCCAGTCCGAGGCTGTACCCACAGATACATATATACACTCACTGACACACATACACAGCACTTACAGCTCCCAGGCTTCCCCCCTCCTCCTCCTGTAGTCCGGGCTGATCTTCACATAGAAGTATTGAGGACCTTTGGGTCATGTGACCCAAAGGTCCTTCATCCCTCTCCTGTGCCCTCTGGCAGGTCCTGCTCCTCTCTTCAGCCCACTCACCCGGCACTACAGTGAGGGGGCTGAACAGTGTAGTGGGGGTCCCTCTTCCTCTCTGGACCCCTGGGGGAGCGGGGTACCTACCATGAAGGCAGGGCAGGCTTCCTCGGGCCCCCTTCCTGCAGGGGCCCCATAGCAGTCGCCTTCCCTGCCTTCATTGTAGCTACGCCACTGTTTAGAACACATATTTGTACATGTCTACTGTATCTAAATATAAATATGGACAATTTGATTTTTCTTTCCCTAGAAGAAAGAGAACTAGGAATGAGCAGACCCATCGCAGATTGGGTACAATATCTGGTTCGGTTACCACCGTCTGCCAACATGCCAGCACCCAAGCTCTAGCATTCACCAGGATCTGAGTATCTCTTTTATACCTATGACCAAACAGGCCTCCAGCATCAATATCTATCTGGATGATGAGAACACTCCAAGGAGAACCAAATTATCTTTTAATCTGTTTGCACTACATTGTGACAATATATTTCCACCCATTCCCTGATGAACCTACCTGCCATCAATGGGGGAAACACGTCAGAAGTGGATTTTTTTTTTAAGTTAAAGGAGTCTATTACTGGAACAGAAAGAGTGAGCTATGACACTGTTTATGTGTACATCATTACTACATCCGAACTAGGTGGGACAGTCTATTACTAAGACACATTCCTCTATCATATCTGACTTATCAGTACCTGACTACTTGACACCTACTGGGATCAACTACTACTAAGTGTAGAGTTAGTTCTGCTTGGTTTAGTGGACACCTGATCCAAGAGCTTCCTAGTCTGTAGATGGGACCTAACAAGTGCATTATTCTGATACCAGCCCACACCTACATTTACTTTAATAAACCTATATAATGTATATAAATATTTTTCATCAAGGTGATGGATACATTCTGCACATGTACAGTATACATGTTCACTCAATAGACTTAGTCTTGATATGCACTAAGCTAGTCTACCACATTTATCATTTTTTGTTTTGTGATTCGGGTACCTGGACTGAACCTGAACCCCACTGAATTCAGTCTGGTCCCCAGGGGAAGGATAGCTTTCCCATGTAACCTCTTGGGTGCCAGACTGAACAGTCTAGCCCCCAGGGGGTTAAGTGAGGATGCATAACATCCCCACTTATCTCCCTTAGGGGGCCAGACTGTGCTCTATTGGGAGGATTATAATTTACCCTCCTGGGCAGGCTCAGACTGGCCCACAGAGGATCAGGGGAATCCCCAGTAGACCCCACCCCTTGGTGGGTCCCTGAGCAGCTCCAGGACGACATATAATCCCCCAGCACTGTCACATACTTGGCTGATGGATTGCCTGCTTAGCCAGTCAATGACTGCAGTGGTGTCCATCAACAGTCAGTGATTGGCTGAGCAGGCGATCCATCAGCCGAGTATGTGACGTTGCAGCTAGAGGACCTGCAGGTGGCCGGTGGCTATTGGATATCATCATCAAGGAAAAGCTATGGGACACGGGGACAGGTAAGTATCCTTGCTTTAAAAAGTTCCTGCACCCCCCCTGCCTACCTGAGATTTGTTAGTTTCACAGGACTTCTCCTTTCAAGAAACTTAATTGGCACATTATGCTGTTTGCACGGAGTGACTGACTAGCAGTCAGCTAGCAGTGAGCTAGCATCACTGGTCATATAAGTCGCTACAGTAATGTGAAAGGTTTGGTGCTTGTTATATTTGGTGTATGTAGGGTGGGCCCCAAGAATCAGATTTATGGGTGTGCCCAAGGTACCCCAGTTTTACATCTGGCCAGGCTGGTGCTCCCCCTAAAATCCACAGGATAGGGGATATCAATCTGATTGGTAGGGGTCCCAGTGATCACAAGAATGTGGTGGAATGTGGAAAATGCTTTCAAATCAACTGGTGCAGAAATGTGTTAATTAAACATCGATTTAAAACCCTCAAGCCTTCCTGTACTTCTCAGCTGCTGTATATCCTGCAGGAAGTGGTGTATTCTACCCAGTCTGACACAGTGCTCTATGCTGCCTCCTTTGTTCATGTCAGGAACTTACTCTGAACAGTTCCTGACATGGACAGAGGTGGCAACAGAGATCACTGTGTCAGACTGGAAAAAATGCACCACTTTCTGCAGGACATGCAGCAGCTGATAAGTACTGGAAGACTGGCAATGTTTTTTTTATAGAAGTAAATTACAAATTTCTGTTACCAGTTGCTTTAAAAAAAATTCTTTTGGGTGGAGTACTCCTTTAATACTGTGGACTATTTTACTTAGACAGTCCCTTTTGTACAGTCAGTGCAGTTTCTCCATTGGTCAACTAATCGGGTGATCACCGATTTCCTATGACAGCCTGCGAAATGTAGTGTTACATGCCACTCATACTGCTTGTCCTTACTCTGGAGGATTTCCAGGTAAGGGATCCCCTTCTTCTCTATTCATTTCAACAGCTTTATTTATAATACTCTGTGGCCGCCATTTCCACATATAATTGTCAGCAGTCTCCTTCATAGTAATAAATCAGCCATATATAACCGTATACCAGTGGATGCTAAACTGAGTGACAGGAAATGCTGAGGATTGTAGTGTATAGAAATGTCTGTGAACCACAAGTACCCCTCCAAAAAGTTGGGAGGAATGGAGGAAGGGCTGACTGCAAAGCATTATGGGGAAGCTTAATGTCATGTGGTTTCAGTCATCATAATCATCATAAGCTTTATAGCAATGGAGCAGCTTTATCAATCTGCCAGAGACAAAACATGGTCTGATTTGCCCATAGCAACCAATCACAGATCACCTTTCATATCTTAACAAGCTCTTATAAAATTAAAGCTGAGCTTTGATTGGTTGCTATGGGCAAGTTAGACTGTCTCATATGTGCATGGCAACCAATCACAATTCAGCTTTTATTTTACCAGAGTAATTTGAGAAATGAAAGCTGAGCTGTGATTGGTTGCTATGGGCCGCATCAAACCATATTAACCACATTAACCGTATGTTAGTGTTCTTAGTGTGGCCTAACCATAAGCTGTTTGCTTGGTCACAAGTGTGTTTAGTGACCTCTGCAGTAAAGTGCATCACCAGTCATTAATAGGTTAATGCTTCAGATATGTTTACCTGCAGTAACCATGGCAACTGTGCACTGTGATGACAAGCGCTTATGTCATAAAGGAGGTTCCATAAAGCAATGCACTGCGCCCTGATCAGTGCCATCTTGGATGCGCCAGAGGACCTTGAGCTTGACTACTTTACTGCCCCCTTTATTTAATTTGGAGGTTCTAGCAGGAAAAAAAAGGGGGGGGGGGGTCTGCTTTAGACTACCCCTTCATCGAGTCTCCGCCTTCTCGAGAAGTGGACCTGTATATGTGAGAGAGAAGAGAGATACATCCGCCTAGCCATCAATAAGGTGATATTGCAGCCAGATTTCTCTCACATTCAGTTTATAATATTTATAGTATGTTATTACCCTCTAAGCCCAGGGGAGGGGCAACTCTCCAGCCATGGCTCCCTCGAGGTTTCCCCCACAGGGGTTTTTTCCTCGCCTGAGTGCTGGAGGGTGACTCTTTGTGAGTCGGGGGTCTGCTATTTTCAGTGTCATGTAATTTTAAATAAAATTGGCCCCTTTGACACCTGATTACAATGTGTTGTGTCTTTATTTTGCGTTCTTTGCTTTAACTTATTATGCTTGGGGGTTGGGGATCCATCACATGTTGCAGAGTCATAAAACTTGACATCTGCCTGCTACACAGATCCATCACCTGCGCAATGAGCGCATGTAGGATGTAGCAGTAGATAGAAGACCCCCTGCATGTATGTGCGTATCCCTGGATTACAGGGGCACTTAAATCTTGAAGAAAAAACATGCATCACAAGGTTTATACCTACATCTGCAAGGCTTGTAAAAAGGTTTTTTCAAGTGACAGGGTCACACCAATCATAGCAACATGGACACCACCATACGTATACATCATATATACACAACCCAGTGGCTCTTGTGTGTGTCGGCAGCATCAGGGGCAAGGCAAAAGTACTACGCCTGACACGCATACATCCAGGTGTGGCCTAGGTAGCTACCCCCCTCCAAATCCACAGGATGGGTGCCTTCACACAGGATGACTCACAGCGGAAATCTCAATAGGAGTTTTGCAGCAAGATCCGCTACGAGGTAAGTTTCTGGCAGGTCCCTGTGAATACATACTGCGAGTATGTAATTCAGCCGCCCCCTTAACCCCTTAATCGGCTCCCGCTCTCTGTATTCATTACCTGTCTCCTTGCTGCACGGGGTCCCAGCTTCCTGCTCTGCCACCCAGCCAATCAGTGTGTTGCCCAGCCGCAGCCACTGATTGGCTGGGCAGGAGATCAGGAAGCCGGGACTCCGTGCAGCAAGGAGACAGGTAATGTATACACACAGCGGGAGCCTATTAAGGGGTTAAGGGGGCGGCTGAATTACATACTCGCAGCAGTATATATTCACAGGGACCTGCCAGGACGTTACCTCGTAGCGGATCTTGCTGCAAAACTCGCAGCGAGATTTCCGCTGTGAGTCGTCCTGTGTGAACTCACCCGATAGATAATATCAAGCTTATTGGTAGGGGTCCCAGTGGTCATGAGAATGTGGGGGAAGTGTCCCCCTCAAATGAACAGTAGGGACGGTGCTCCATTAATTCTCTATAGGTCTTGTTCTCCTTTATCCTGTGAATAACTTTGGGAAAGGGGTATGTTTTTCATGTACTATATGGCTAGACTAGGCGTTTTTCAGAAATATAGCATATGGAGTTTTTGGGGGACAAAAACGCTGCGATCAGATGTTAGTTTATAGTCAATAAGGAAAAGTGAAATGAAATACCCATAGGACATTTTTCTGCTATGGTGTTTTTTTGTGACTTGTAGCAGGCTATGTGTTTGGTGTTATGCCACAGACTTCTATAGAGGGGAATATTTTCATGTCTATATGGAAATTAGTGTTTTTACCCCAGCTTTTTAACAGGAAACCTGATCTCACATGATAAAGCATCACATGACTTGCTATGCATCCTCACTTCACCTCTTGGGGGCCAGACTGTTTAAATATAATCTAGAGATTCGGGTTTGGGCCTGGACTATTTAGGTATATAAAATGACCCACACAAAAAAATAGGTTCTAAAGCTTTTCCAGGCAAACCCTGTAGACGCAACTACAATCCCTTTGCATGGAAAAAAATGGTTAAATCTCTGGAGGCAACAAGCCGCCTTTACTATGAGAACTGTGAATCTGTGGAACAGCCTCTCTTGGTTGAACTTGAGGGGCAGGCGTTTTTTTTCCCCTTTCTTTCAGCTGTACTATGTGACTATGTCATTTAGGGGAAATGTGTTTTTGGCCTTTACCTAACCCTAACGTAAATATGATACATGTTACTTTTATACTATTATTTGATGTGGACAATAGAAAAGAGTCATTGTTCTTTATTGTTTACATAATACTAATCTAATCCTTGAAAGGCAATGATATTTGACAATATTTTCTGAAATATAAAGCAGGATACATTTCATTATACAAACCTTCTAGGAATGAAGTGGAATCGAAACATAGTACAATACCCGGAGGAATTCCTGAACTTTGCTGCATCAACAGATGTCTCAAATTTGTCAAAACAAATAGAGATATATAATATGAAATATATGAAATCCATGTTCCTCTGACACTTTTGTTTCACTAATCTATATGTGAATTTTTATTAAGAGTGTCAGGTTATATTTACATGGCAGAAATAGTGAACGTTCCCAGTTCCTATATGGTATAAAATTAAGGGAATGATTAGCCATTGTACTGCATATAAACCAGTACAAGGGTTGGTCTTGGGAGTGACTCCCTATCATCAGCTCTATTCTCTCCCCATTAAAAAAAAGATATTGTTAATATAGTTTGATAACATTTATTTATATGAAAATGAAGACGAGTAGATAAAGCAATGAAAAATTCTCAAATCTAGATTTATAAAAACTAATTCTGCAAAAATGAAGAGTCCTTTTAGGTTGCTTGATATGGGACGCGAGCACAGATCAGCCAAATTGGCGCTCATTTGCAGTGCCTTCAGAAGGCATGACTAATGGGGCGGCCTCACGAATGGTAAATGTTTTGCTATCGGCTTGTGTTTTCCAGCTCCTCAGCTGATTGGTGACACTTTTACTTGGGCAATATAGTGGTGCCTTGGATTACGAGCATAATTCGTTCTGGGACCGCGCTTGTAATCCAAATCACTCTTAAACCAAAGCATATTTTACCATAAGAAATAGTTGAAATGCAGACAATTGGTTCCAAACCACAAAATAATGATTTTTTAAAATTCTGAATAACATCTAAAACAAATGAAACAAACATTTATAAGCAGCTGAATGTGTGATATTATAAGTTACTGTACAGTAATGGAGAGGATGGGAAACACAAGGACTGACAGAGACTGCAGGGAGCATGAAGGAATGAGCAGGACAGATGTGGGCACATAAATGCAGCACTCTCTGTCCGGGGAGAGAGGGGTTACAGCTATGAAGAGATTATCTCCACAGTCCTGTCCCCTGATGTAAGCCACAGCCTGAAGTGGATCTGCTATGATCTGGAAGGTGAGGGAGACTTCCTGGGTCAGAGTGCTGTAAAGTGTACAGTGCTGTAAACCCCACTATGCAGACCATATCCCTCCCCCCTCCTAGTACAGGGAGATCTTAAACCAAAGCAATGCTCTTAAACTAAGTTACAATTTTGAAAAATTGTGAGTTCTTAAACCAAAACGCTCTTAATCCAAGTTACTCTTAAACCAAGGCACCACTGTACTTCTTAATTGGACACTTTCAAAGTTGCTTTAGCTATACAGTGATTTGGCAACACATTTTAAGTCACTTTCCTCTACTTACTACTATATTAAATTTTCAGGGTCCGGTAATGGTGCCACTGATGGAAGTTACAATAAAAAACAGTCAGACAGGACTTGGCTCTATTTTACTGCCATTTTGCAGCTGTCTTTTGGACAGCTGTAGTTTTGGCACCAACATACAACTGAGTTATGCTAATTACGGCCATTATTTGCATAATACAGTCATATTTTGGTACTGAAAGAAGACATTGCAGGAACATAGCCCAAAGTTATCTTTCCACAATGCCTTTTTTGGCTGTTTTGACACAAAAATATGTCTGTGTTAAGCAAATTACTTTGCATAGTACTGCTGTATTCTTGTGGTATTTTTTATTGATAATTTGTAGAGATTTTTCTAAAATCTGGTTCCCCAGGTTCACAAATTTTTGGTGTAAAATTTACGAACTTGCAAATCAGACCTTTCTTGTATAGCTGGTTTAGTGCAGTTTTGGTGCAATCTTCTGCATCTCTGGTTTCCTCCAGCCAGCTCAACCAATTACTGACTGAGATGGAACAGACAGAAGTGACAGCTCACTCAGCCAATCACTGGCCACGGCGCTGTTTCTCATCACTTTGCTCATCACTAATGATTTTCAATGTGAAAGCCAAAAAAATGTTACATATAAACAGTGAGAACATCAGCCGTTGTTTGACCCAGCCTGGTCAAACAATGGCCGATGTCTGAGATTTTCACCCAGCAGATACTCCAGTATCATTTTATTTGAATTTGAATGCGGGCACATTCGGGTGTGCCCGTGCTCCAATTCTGCCATAGACCACAGTGTAAAGTACGTCCGGTAGCTGTACTTTACATTGTGATAACAGGCAATGTTGTGCGGACGCTGTTCAATGAATAGTGGCCCCACAAAATAGACCTGTCAATTATTTCGTGCGACCGGATAGAACTACGTCTGTAGCGTATTCAGCGTGTATACACTACAGCCATGGTTCCATAGGCTGCAGTGTAATCGGCCACTGTCATAAACAACCTGCAACAGCGCCCATTTTTTCATTCATTATAAAATAATAACAAAGCACTGTATGAATGATCCCTAAAGAAGAATGACAATTTATACAATATTCTGACCTCTGGTACACATGGTAATATTGTCGAAAGCAATTACTATGGGGGGAAAAAAAATAAAACTAAATTTTTTTTTTTTGATATTTAATTAACTCCCCCCCATTTTTTACAGGTCATGGTCACTATCTGACTGCGACATGTAAAGCGTTAATCTATCAGGAACGGATAAGGAAACATTAGATAAAGCGGGGGCCTGGCTGGCAGAATGAGCTCCTGCAATACCTGGAAGGGGGGTCCACAATTCCTTATTCTAGGCCCACTGTAAAAAGGTGGTAGCTTAAAACCATAAAAAGGCATAACAGCAATTATTAAGAAGTAAAGGACACAGCATAATCTCCGAAACTTTGCACTCTTAGGCTATGTTCACACAACGTATATTTTCGTAAAATCAAGGCCGTTGTACAACGGCTGTAATTATTACGAAAATATACGTTACCTCTCTGTCTATGGGATCCTGGTCAGAGTGTAGACACATAGTATACGCTCTGGCCGGGATCCCAAGCGGCGTCGCAAACAACTGACATGTCAGTGTACACTGTGGAGCGAGCGGCTCCGGACGCTTGCTCCATAGCGTGCAGTGGAGAGTTTTGATGTGGGCGCGCATGGATGAGGCCCACATCAGAGCCCTGCGCCCGAACAGATCATCTTTTCAGAGACCGGTCACGGAACAGCCGATCTCTTACATAGTCTGCACATAGTCTAATGCTGTGATATTCAATAAAGATCAATTTTTGTGGAGCTAAATAATCTTTTCTCTTTGTATATGTGATATCTATACCCAGGAATTCTGGGGCATTCTCCCAGGCTCCACCTTCAAAATTTGAGGAGAACTAGTAGCGTCAACAGCAAGAGTACTGATATCTGTGGGACTTCAACATGTGTTATAGACTGTGTTAATTTTCTCTGTTTTAGGCTTTTTATTTTTTATGATAGAAATAGATTAGATAGATATATATAAGAAAGAAGAAGGATGGATGGATGGATAGATAGAAGAAGGATAGATAGATAGATAGATAGATAGATAGATAGATAGATAGATAGATAGATAGATAGAAAGACTACATTTAAATAAATTATTATAGGCTATAGACTTTCTGAATAAGAACAACCCAAAAAGCTGAAAAAATCCAGTTTTAATCATACACCACTTGCTGGCAGAGCATTCCACTTTAGCTGAAAATGTGTTATATTTTGACATTTGATATTTTGTCCTTCCCGTGGGGGATCATTTAATGTTTCTGTTCTCACCTCTGGGTCCAGACCTACCACTGGCACATTATAAGATAGCAAGCTGTGAAGATTAGGAACACAGACTCTTTAAATGCTTTCAGTAATTGAGGTTTAAATAATCACAGGTCTGGCTGTCTCTATAAGGCAACATAAAGGGGAATTTCAAAAGAAAAATAAATGTGAGCATTATATGTTCAGGAATGTTAAATACTGCGCGGGGGAAAGGGAACAAAACTATTCTAAGCTGATTAAATCTACCCATAAGGCAACTTCTACTTACCCTTCAAACCTGTGACAACAAGGTGAACAAATATCGGAACATCACATCTTAAGTCCATAACTGATGGACCAGCTGATTACTAAATAGAGTTACACATTTTCAATCCATTGTTTAATGGCATATGGGCTCTTTGAGAAGAAAAAAGTTCCTTCCCTAACTCGCCATTGTAGTCAACTTTGGCCCTTTTTTTCTTTGGGGATAAAGAATAATTTCACCATAAAATGCCGAAGTTATACCTCCATAAATTATCCGAATACTCCTCCCATTGGTTTCTGCCATTCTGCTGATTACCCCTTACCTAAAGGGATTTTTTGAGCAAAGGTTTTTAATGCACTGCCTCTCCATAAGATGGGGGATAATACGTTGATCTGTAAGGGTCTTACTGCTGGGACGCCACCAATCCCTAGAATGGGGACACAATTGTCCCAGCAATTAATGGAGCACACATTGTGCCTGAGTGGCTACCGTGAAATGTTCTCCTTTCATCCACTATGGGCCATCAAATGTTTTAAAGTTCAGTGCTTATTAATGTACAATGGCCCCAAAGAGGATGAATGGAGCCAATAATGTAGATACCATAAACCATGCCACTATTATGATGCTTGTGCATTAAAGTCCCTATTACACGAAGCGATTATCGGTCCTGTGTAATAGAACGCAATGATCAGCCGACATGAACGATGTCGGCTGATCGTTGTAGTCGTTTGTCTTTCAACATGTTGACAGACAAACGACTCACATAGCAGCTATCTGCTGTCGCTCCATGGAATAGGAGGGGAGGCAGCAGACCGCTGCTATATGCTATTGTAGTATACCAGAGCGCAATCCCTGTGGCTGGGCTAAAGATGGCACCTGTCAACAAGTGTTTTATTGTGTATCCTAGGATGTGTATTTCTCTGTACCAGTGTAACTGGCAGGCAGGGAATGGGTTACATGCTTTTTCACTGCACACCACACAAAACAGCGACACCTACTGTCTTTAGTGGGAACTGCTTAGGTAGTGTAGTAAGCTTGGAAGTTGCTAGAAGGGGGAGGAGCAGTCTCCTAATACAATTTAGCTGTGACAGGAAGTAGTGTTCAGTTCAGTCAGTGTGCAGTCACTGGCAAGTCAGAGCTCAGTGCTCAGTGTGTCCAGTCCCTGCATAGTGCCGCTAGTGGCTGTTCTGCAAGCAGGCCAGTTAACCCTGCCTGTTGCTAAAGAAGGGGAAGGAGATAAAGGAGGAGAGACTGAACCAGAGGAGAGTTCCTCAGGAGTATTTACAGAGATACAAGGTATTTCTCTAATGTTAGTGGGAATCCTTAGGACAGAACCCCTAAGCAAAAGGACTTGAGCATACTGGGTAGCAGAGATAACTGAGGCCTCTGTACCCATCTTCCTAAATTCGGGGGGTAAGTTTTACTAGGACCCCTGGATACCTCTGGGACACGAAAGTTGTGGCCTAAGGCCCGGCCCAGTAACATAAGCAGGAAGCTCCCTAGCAGACTGGGAGGGAAAAGAGACTCAAGCACCATTGGGGGAAGAGATCCACAGGGTCACAGTGCCCATCAGCCTCCCACACACCACCAGACTCTCCACAAGCGCAGTAACCCAAACAAAGCCGCCAGTATTCACAGCTGTATGCCAAAAGACTCTGAAAACACCTGCAAGTCTATCAGTAAAGGAGTTATAGTTACACTGCCTCCCTCTTTGTCTCCCTGTTGTCCTGGTTATCTGCACCACGATCATCCGGGCAGTCCCCCCCCCCCGAACCTCTCTGCGGCCCCCCTGGCTCTCACCCACTAGCTGCCACTGCATGCCGCAGTGAGCTGACAGTGCTCATTTGCTCCTCACAGTCATCCCGTGTAATAGGGGCTTAAGGGGGACCACAGGCCCAGGCTGGCATCTGGCCCTTTAACGGTGAGCGCTTGTGAGCTTCCTGCCCTGCCAGTCTTGGGACCCCATTCAGTTTTTACTATGGGGCCCCATGAATCTTAGCTAGGCCCCTGTATGCACTTGAATAAACCAATGGAGAGACTGTACCTGGAGTATAACAAACAGGAACACCTTCACTAGAATGCTTAGGAACATATTGCTCCGGTAAAGGTGGAGTGGATGTGGCTTGTATAAATAGGGAATGACCTGTGGCAGTGGACTGGGAGGAAGAGGGGGCTCAGGAAACTACAGAGGCAGAGGGAGCAGCTGGAGGAGGCAGGGTGGGGTGGGGGGACTTTACAGCAATCAGCTCCTTTATTCCTGAAAGCCGATTTTACGATGCACCAATCCATTTAATGTATGACCATGACACTTATGGATGTCAGATAAATTCTGGTCATTTTTGGGGTGCTTTGATCAGTAAACATTTTACAAACTCTTAAGACCCTGTTATTGTATTATTGTTATTTATATTGAACAATATTCAGTAAATTTTTTCTCTGAATTCCATAAAAAACTTTTATTCTATATTGTTGGGCATCAATTTCCTTATCAGCTTGGAAAAGGTAGTACTCTACCAATAAGACATTACATATAAGACTCTATAGTTAACCACATTTATCTTCCTACTTAACAGAATTCTTCAGAAATGCTCAGATTTTTCATTACCTCTGTCTGTTATGACCCCAACATTTCAAAAGAAGCTTCTGGTGCTCTCACATCTCTACAGGATACCTCCCGGAACAGGATACTTGTGATTAAAGGAAACTCAGCACCATAATGAGATAGGGAAAAAACTCACATGAAATAAATACATTTATTTGATCTTTTCTATCAACATAATCTCCTTTATTACTAAGAAAATTTACAGCCCCCTCCTTTAGGTCACTGACATCAGTTTTATGAACTGTCAATGGTAATTACAAGTAGTTATCATAATACAGCTAGAGAAAAAAGAACATCCCTTTCACCCATACATTCCAGTCATGGAAGGTCAAGGATGAACCTGGACTCGTTTACCGATATACAAGGCAGATTTCCTTTGTGTCTCTCTTGCTGAATGCCACATTTTCACCTCTGCTCTAGGACATGAACTTGAAAACTTTAGAGATGAAAAATTACTCTGCACTCAACACCAGGGGGAGCTATATGACTGCTTGTTTGCTGTAACATAAATATTTACCTGAAGGCAGAAACCACTAAAAAGCAAATACTGTTACTTTAAGGCTTCAAAAAGACCCCTTCTTTGTTAATGTAGAAACACCAACCTTGTTATGTTTGACCTTTTAACTATTTAGTTATTTTCATGTATATTTTTCATACATGAGAAGTCTATAGGTTTGCATGTTTCTCATGCTGATTTTATTTGTAGTAATCATATTCGCCTACCTGGGATTCTTACACCCAACTGCTGGACAGGAGTGAATTTCCCAAAAGCAGTTTTGAATCTGATTCATTAGAATCACCAGTCACGTTCAATTTGGTACAGATAAATTCGGTCAAAAGTGGTCGGAGTGCCCTGAAAAGTCAAGGATGATGATTGGATATCTTCTAGCTTTTATGGTTTTTATATTTATCCTGTGAAGAGTAGAGTCCCCAGTATGGAATATGATAGACAAGGCAGAAGATGTGTGGCTGTGTAGGGTTAGTAGTATTAGTAGTAGTAGTAGTAGTGGTAGTAGTAACAGCATTACAGTATGCAATATGATAGACAAGGCAGAAGATGTGGGGCTGTGTAGGGTTAGTAGTAGTAGTAGTAGTAGTGGTAGTAGTAGTAACAGCAGTACAGTATGCAATATGATAGACAAGGCAGGAGATATGCAGCTGTGTAGGGTTAGTAGTAGTAGTGGTAGTAGTAACAGCATTACAGTATGCAATATGATAGACAAGGCAGAAGATGTGTGGCTGTGTAGGGTTAGTAGTAGTAGTGGTAGTAGTAACAGCATTACAGTATGCAATATGATAGGGCAGGAGATGTGTGGCTGTGTAGGGTTAGTAGTAGTAGTGGTAGTAGTAACAGCATTACAGTATGCAATATGATAGGGCAGGAGATGTGCGGCTGTGTAGGGTTAGTAGTAGTAGTGGTAGTAGTAGTAACAGCAGTACAGTATGCAATATGATAGACAAGGCAGAAGATGTGGGGCTGTGTAGGGTTAGTAGTAGTAGTAGTAGTAGTGGTAGTAGTAGTAACAGCATTACAGTATGCAATATGATAGACAAGGCAGAAGATGTGGGGCTGTGTAGGGTTAGTAGTAGTAGTAGTGGTAGTGGTAGTAGTAGTAACAGCAGTACAGTATGCAATATGATAGACAAGGCAGGAGATGTGCGGCTGTGTAGGGTTAGTAGCAGTAGTGGTAGTAGTAACAGCATTACAGTATGCAATATGATAGGGCAGGAGATGTGCGGCTGTGTAGGGTTAGTAGTAGTAGTGGTAGTAGTAACAGCATTACAGTATGCAATATGATAGACAAGGCAGAAGATGTGTGGCTGTGTAGGGTTAGTAGTAGTAGTGGTAGTAGTAGTAGTAGTAGTGGTAGTAGTAACAGCAGTACAGTATGCAATATGATAGGGCAGGAGATGTGTGGCTGTGTAGGGTTAGTAGTATTAGTAGAAGTGGTAGTAGTAACAGCAGTACAGTATGCAATATGATAGGGCAGGAGATGTGTGGCTGTGTAGGGTTAGTAGTATTAGTACTAGTGGTAGTAGTAACAGCAGTACAGTATGCAATATGATAGGGCAGGAGATGTGTGGCTGTGTAGGGTTAGTAGAATTAGTAGTACTAGTGGTAGTAGTAGTAACAGCAGTACAGTATGGAATATGATAGACAAGGCAGGAGATGTGTGGCTGTGTAGGGTTAGTAGTAGTAGTGGTAGTAGTAACAGCAGTACAGTATGCAATATGATAAACAAGGCAGGAGATATGCAGCTGTGTAGGGTTAGTAGTATTAGTACTAGTGGTAGTAGTAACAGCAGTACAGTATGCAATATGATAGGGCAGGAGATGTGCGGCTGTGTAGGGTTAGTAGTAGTAGTGGTAGTAGTAACAGCATTACAGTATGCAATATGATAGACAAGGCAGAAGATGTGTGGCTGTGTAGGGTTAGTAGTAGTAGTGGTAGTAGTAGTAGTAGTAGTGGTAGTAGTAACAGCAGTACAGTATGCAATATGATAGGGCAGGAGATGTGTGGCTGTGTAGGGTTAGTAGTATTAGTAGAAGTGGTAGTAGTAACAGCAGTACAGTATGCAATATGATAGGGCAGGAGATGTGTGGCTGTGTAGGGTTAGTAGTATTAGTACTAGTGGTAGTAGTAACAGCAGTACAGTATGCAATATGATAGGGCAGGAGATGTGTGGCTGTGTAGGGTTAGTAGAATTAGTAGTACTAGTGGTAGTAGTAGTAACAGCAGTACAGTATGGAATATGATAGACAAGGCAGGAGATGTGTGGCTGTGTAGGGTTAGTAGTAGTAGTGGTAGTAGTAACAGCAGTACAGTATGCAATATGATAAACAAGGCAGGAGATATGCAGCTGTGTAGGGTTAGTAGTATTAGTACTAGTGGTAGTAGTAACAGCAGTACAGTATGCAATATGATAGGGCAGGAGATGTGTGGCTGTGTAGGGTTAGTAGTATTAGTATTAGTAGTACTAGTGGTAGTAGTAACAGCAGTACAGTATGAAATATGATAGACAAGGCAGGAGATGTGTGGCTGTGTAGGGTTAGTAGTAGTAGTAGTAGTAGTAGTAGTAGTGGTAGTAGTAACAGCAGTACAGTATGCAATATGATAGACAAGGCAGGAGATGTGCGGCTGTTTAGGGTTAGTTGTATTAGAAGTAGTAGTGGTGGTAGTAACAGCAGTACAGTATGCAATATGATAGACAAGGCAGAAGATGTGCGGCTGTGTAGGGTTAGTAGTAGTAGTAGTGGTAGTAGTAACAGCAGTACAGTATGGAATATGATAGACAAGGCAGGAGACGTGCGGCTGTTTAGGATTAGTAGCAGTAGTGGTGGTAGTAACAGCAGTATAGTATGCAATATGATAGACAAGGCAGGAGATATGCAGCTGTGTAGGGTTAGTAGTAGTATTAGTACTAGTGGTAGTAGTAACAGCATTACAGTATGGAATATGATATATAAGGCAGGAGATGTGTGGCTGTGTAGAGTTAGTAAGAGTAGTAGTAGTGGTAGTAGTAACAGCAGTACAGTATGCAATATAATAGACAAGGCAGGAAATGTGCGGCTGTGTAGGGTTAGTAGTAGTAGTAGTAGTAGTGGTGGTAGTAACAGCAGTACAGTATGGAATATGATAGACAAGGCAGGAGATGTGTGGCTGTGTAGGGTTAGTAGTAGTAGTGGTAGTAGTAACAGCAGTACAGTATGCAATATGATAGACAAGGAAGGAGATGTGAGGCTGTGTAGGGTTAGTAGTAGTAGTAGTAGTAGAAGTGGTAGTAGTAACAACAGTACAGTATGGAATATGATAGACAAGGCAGGAGATGTGCGGCTGTGTAGGGTTAGTAGTAGTAGTAGTAGAAGTGGTTGTAGTGGTAGTAGTAACAGCAGTACAGTATGGAATATCATAGACAAGGCAGGAGATGTGCGGCGGCTGTGTAGGGTTAGTAGTAGTAGTGGTAGTAGTAGTAGTAGTGGTAGTAGTAACAGCAGTACAGTATGGAATATGATAGACAAGGCAGGAGATGTGTGGCTGCAGGGCCGCCGATAGGGCAGTACAACTGGTACTGCCGTATGGGGCCCGGACCCTAAGAGACATGGGGGGGGCCCCCGCCGGCCGCCGCCCCCCGTCCGCTACGCTAGGGGGGCCCGTACGGCCCCCCTTGCCACCTGCTTTGGAGCATCCTGAGAAGCTGCGCGGCACTGGCCGCCCCTGCACAGTGAGCTTTCATGCATATATTATATGCATGACTGCTCACTGACTACAGGAGCAGAGAGATCAGCCATAGACTGATGTCTCTGCTCCTGTATGCGTATTCCGGGGCGTGCTACGCTAATAGCGTACTGCCCACGGAATATACGTGCAGAAGCAGGGACTCCAGTGTGATGCCGGACTCCCTGCTTCTGCACTATAGGAGCGCCCCCTGCTGTCAACTGTGTCTGTGTCCTTATTAGGAGGCACACACAGCTGACAGGAGGTTTAGAGCAGGGAACTATGAGTTATCTGCTTTGTGCCATTAACTTCTAGATCGCAGGCTGTGTTAGTGCTGCGATCTAGAAGTGATCTGGAGCAGCCAGTGATGTCTTCCTGGTCAGGCTGCTCTATGAGATCTGTGATCAGCCTGACCAGGAAGTGACCAGGAGGCCACAGGGACTGCGCAGGATCGAGTGGTGAGGTGAGGAGATGTTGGCCTGTTTTTTTGTTTTACTTTGCTGAGATGGGGGGACACAGGAGAGGAATGATACAGGGGGTGATTGTGGGGAGATGGGGGGACACAGGAGATGGATGATACAGGGGGAGATTGTGGGGAGATGGGGGGACACAGGAGATGGGGGGACACAGGAGATGGGGGGACACAGGAGATGGATGATACAGGGGGGAATTGTGGGGAGATGGGGGGACACAGGAGATGGATGATACAGGGGGTGATTGTGGGGAGATGGGGGGACACAGGAGATGGATGATACAAGGGGTGATTGTGGGGAGATGCAGAAGGGATCTTCTAAATTGTGGAGCCTAAAATGTCTGTCCAATAGATGCTGCAGGGACAAGTCATGGCTAACAGAAGTCTTCATGATGGAGTCGGATCCGAATGTAGAAGAAAAGAGAAAGTGAACAACTCTGATGAGAGAAGACGTCACCTGTGAGTCACTGGATGTAACTGTACCCTGATCACTATAGTGTCACTGTGTGGGGGTAATGCTGGACTCTATACAGTGTTTTTTATTCAGTAGCAGTACTGGTGGTATTGATCAGTCAGTGGTGGAATTTTTCCCTTGTAGTGGCAATATTGGTAATAGTATTTAGTCACTATGGAGAGCTGATATGCAGTCATTATGTGGTGGAATTATTTGGTGTTTATATGATGTTGATCTCAGTTGAGGGGGGCGCTATTTCAGTTCTCGCCTCAGGCAGCAGAAGAGCTAGAATCGGCCCTGTACAGGGGAACCCCTACCCCACTCCTGTATAAGTTTTAGTCTCCATCATAATGAGCCCCGCTGGGCTTGTAGACACGCTATAAATTGTACGTTGCAGGGGTGGATATAATGCACTGCATACAGAGCACAAGAGGCAGCTATACAAGTAAGTGTCTGTATGGTGACATTTAAATTGCACCTTGTTCACATTTAGTTTCTACAATTTTATAACTGTATAACAGAGGTTACATTTTAAGCCACTGGGAAAAATGGGGTATATGAGCCAGTTCTCTAGAATTGATCTGAACCAAATTATACCTCCCAGCAAGGCGTGGGGCGAACACACAATTTTTTTTTATTAATGTGGGGGGCCCAGACACTTTGGTTGTATGGGGCCTCGAAATTCCTGATGGCGGCCCTGTGTGGCTGTGTAGGGTTAGTAGTACTAGTGGTAGTGGTAGTAGTAACAGCAGTACAGTATGGAATATGATAGACAAGGCAGGAGATATGCAGCTGTGTAGGGTTAGTAGTAGTAGTGGTAGTAGTAGTAACAGCAGTACAGTATGCAATATGATAGACAAGGCAGGAGATATGCAGCTGTGTAGGGTTAGTAGTAGTAGTGGTAGTAGTAGTAACAGCAGTACAGTATGCAATATGATAGACAAGGCAGGAGATATGCAGCTGTGTAGGGTTAGTAGTAGTAATGGTAGTAGTAACAGCAGTACAGTAAGGAATATGATAGACAAGGCAGCGGTGTAGGACTAGTTGTAGTAGCCACCATTTTAGCCACCATTTTGAAAGATTTGTCCAAAGACTTGACTAATTTTTAAAAAGTACATAATAGATTTTTTCATGCCAAAACTATTTTGCTTTTCTCTACACATTGTATAATAATTTCTATCAGGACAAAATAATATTAGGAAGAAGTAATAAAAAAAAGAAGAAATGGCCATGAGCTTCAGTATTAGGGCACATTGGTGCTTTAGCATCCCCTGCTGGAGAACATTTTATGGATTATATGACTAGAGTGGGAGTCTGCTAGAAAGAATAAACAACATGTAATACCACATTTGTCCTGCAGAGGCCACTGTAGAAGACATTTGTGGCCTTAGTTACCTTTCCTCAGCTGATCAACTTGGATTAGAGAAACTAAAGGGCCCTATAACACTTGTACATTGGCTGATTACAGATTGGCTATTGGCTGATTAAAAAAATCCATGTGCGTCGCCTGCACATCTCCCCATGTAATAGGTGATAAATGATGGAAGGAAAGGGCCAAGCCAATGATCCAGCAATTGTTTCTGCACAATGATGATGAAAAAAGGATGCTGGCACTGGGTAATGTTTAAACCCTCTCTGATCTGTTTCCACACAGACTGTTGCCAGCTACAAAAGAATTCTAGTTGATCCAAAATTAGGCATAGTAATAATTTTTTCCCTTAAAAGTAATGCCTATTTGGAAAAACTCACAGCCAAACGGTCAGCTTGGCCGACAGTTATGTCTCCCGTCTTCCCCATACACAGGAACATTTTGCACATCCATTCCTGTGTTCTCTATGGCAGCGGTCCCCAACCACCAGTCCGCAGACTGGGACTTAGTCTTGGATGGTTTAGTGCTGGTCTAAGGCTCCAATGCATGATTGTTCAGGGAGCAAGATTTTACCCCCCTAAGAATGTAAAGTGATTTTAACTGAAATCTTCATAGGGGGTTAACTGCAATACCAGGATCCTCACGGGGTTAAAGGGGTTATCCAGCGCTACAAAAACAGGCCACTTTCCCCCTACTGTTGTCTCCAGTTTGGGTGGGATTTGGAAACTCAGTTCCATTAAAGTAAATGGAGCTTAATTGCAAACCGCACCTGGACTGGAGACAACAGTAGGGGGAAAAGTGGCCATGTTTTTGTAGCGCTGGATAACCCCTTTAATGCAATACCTGGGGCATCATGGGGGGTTTACTGCAATACTAGGGGCATCATGGGAGGTTTACTGCAATACCAGGGGCATTGCGGATGGCCACAAAACTTTGCCTACATTTGCATTATAAATGTCAGAATTAAACACATGATATGATATGCACTAAACTTTAACCCCTTCCATAACCCTGCCCCCATATAACTAAAGCTCCCGGCAACACCGGGCCATGCCTAAAGTTGGTCCCTGGTAGAAAAAAGGTTGGCAAGTGCTGCTCTATGGGGAGAGGTAAGCCACAGCTAGACTGCTCTGGTGGTGGCTTATATCTATAAGAAAAAAAGGTGTCGGGCAGCGACCACCATGCTGCACCCCAAACTTCACAACATCATCTGTGTTGGAAGAACGCCATACACTGTATAGTATAAAGTGTATCGGTACCTCCATAGAGGTTGACCTTGCACTCTTAAAGTGCTGTGGAAGGATGACGACATGAAGACGTGCATTGGTTGGCTGATGTAGCTAAGTTGTTTTTCAATGCAGATTATAAATCAGGTCACTTTACTGTATTAATATTTGATTTTCCATTTGCTTCTTTGTGCTCATTGAAATGAAGTCTCTGATACGAGAGCGTAGATCCACATTTGTTTTCTCCTTGCTGTTATTACTAAGTGGCTACGGGCTATCTGTGCAACATTTAATTGGTGCCCTAGTGCCAGCGTGGTTAAATTATCTTGTGAGTACTCTATCTTCCGTAATAAACCCTTTTATGACTTAATCACAATCCTCACCATTGTACTATCTGCCTGCTTCCATATACCCGGGGAGAATTGATGGCCTGTGATCTCCAACAACAGTTGTTTGCATTAGAAAAACCTCCCAACAGAATGTACTCCGGCATTGTTTTCTTAATAATCGGAGATGATTGGCATCCACTTGTAAAAATGTATTACGGTCTTCATCTTATAATTGAAGGCTGCGTCTTTATTCTGCATAATTGCTGTTACCCAGGTTGTTTATACTCTTACCGCGCATTCTCCCACACTCAGCCCTCTGACCTTTCGGCTGTAGGGACAACAGGAGTCCCGGTCTGTTCATTTGGGGAGGGAAAAATCAACTACAAGGGGAAGTTCTTTGAAATGAACAATGCCTTTCAATCAGAAAGTCAAAGAGAAGCGTCATATAATGAGAAGTGGATGGCAGAAAATAATGAGCACACTGAGAGCCCGTCACATTAGTGCATACTTACCACCATGCCAGCCAGCCTCTTGTAGCCAGCGCTGTTATAAATGCCATTGTCTATGGAGACAGACTGGTGCTGTAATCTACTGAATATAAAGACATAGAGAATTTCTGGTATATAGTCTAAGAAGTCCTTTCAGGAAGTGATGACTTTATTCTGGGTTCTTTTAAAATAAAACATAAGAATAAATACATAGTATAGTGCGAAAGTGATTGGAAATACAACTAGTCCCTTAGGACTGAAAAGAAAAAACTCATCCTATGATATGATGTACAGCTAGACACATTGGTCTATGCAGCTGCAGTGTCCCAGAACATGCAGACTACTACTCCTATTATGGCCATTTCTATTTCTGTGTCAATGCCTGTTCTGGTAAGTGTTTGCACTGCAACTGCTGCTGGTTTTCCCCTAGTATTCTCTGGTATTGTGCATTTTCATGTGTATTCTCATGTGTTCCTGTGTATTACAGTGTACAGTGGTATGCAAGGCTGTTGATCACGTGACCTGTAACCATGGTTCCTCCAATGGCCGACTAGCTCTGGCCAGGAGCAACCATGTGACCTCCCACTTCCTGCTGACAAGTTAGTCTTCCCCCTGCTTCCAAGCAAGGAGGTTGTGTGGTTCTATCCTCTCCCACAGAAGAGTGACTAAGTCTGCTGCTATATACCAGTCTTCGGCTGTTTCTGCCTGCTCAAGTGTCCGGATTCTTTTCTCTCATCTGGGTGTCATTCCGTTATTTCTCCTCATCGCTGCAAGGATTCACAGCAAGTATTATTCTCAAGCTAATCCACCCAGCACCGCTATTTCTCTCATACTCCTACTCCCATCATCCGGCACGTATTCTCACAGCCTATGCAGCACCACTCCTGCTTTATTTGTCAAAGCCTGCTATATACCCGGTTGCATCCGGACAGAACTGTTGCTACTAGTTACCTTTTCTATAATAAAACCGCTGTTACTGAACCCTGGCATTGGTGTCCACTAACTGGTGCCCTGACTAAGTGCAGCGAAGAATCGCATGCCCATCATCACCCGCAGATTCCACAGACCGGCCCTACAGCTGTGCCGCCCTCAGGCCTATACCGTGACAAGTATAACCCCTGCAGCTGCCCCGGTCATTGCCCGCTCATAACACCAGCACTGCGGAAGTGGCCCCAGGGGCCAGGGCATCGCATTTTTGGCGTCACGAACAGGATACAGACTGTGTTGTGCCAACTGTCAGTGTCCCCAGAACTGTACTGTTACCCCCCAGAGACTTTGCCGATTACTATGGGGGTGATTAAAGTGTTTCGGGCCTTAAACAGCACCCAAGATGGCCGCCGTCTTCTCCAATTTCTGGCTGCGCCATACCCCGGAGAGGAGGGAGTTAACAGCCGTGCGGCCAAAGCGCGGGAAGCGTCCGGTGCCATAGACTTTCCATGGGCTGCTCCTGATTGGCTGGCTGGGCCGGATGACGTCACTGTTGCTGGGCAGATTCTGGAACCTGATCCTCCAGCCTGGCGCTCCTCCCCTTCCTGCTACAAGTTCCGGCCAGAACGAGACAAGATGGCGACCTGGATCGAGGACACGTGTGCCGCTGCTGCCGCCGTGTTACCAAGCTATCCACAGCCTCTGCTCGAGTTGGATCCCGCTTGCCTGCTGGCCCCGCTTCCATCTGATGACGACAGCTGGGGGTCCGTCAAGTCCGACGCCGCTGAATCTAGTCGGCCCGCTAGCCCAGCAGTCGGTCACCGGGACTCGAACTCACCCTCCGACCGCAGCTTCTCTCCGGTACCGGTCCGCTCAAGTGACTCGGACCTGGCGTTCTCTACCGGAGGGTCGAACTCGCCTGACTGGGATGTGGCCGTAAGTACCGGGGTTACAGAGGCCTCTCTCCCTGTCCCTAGCGGGGAAAGAAAGACCTGGCCTTCCTGTTATACGAGCCCCTGGCGACTCCCGGGCTCCGAGTCACCTCCTTTGCCCCGGTGGGTGTTCCGGGATGAACCCGCTATTGTCCGACTGGCAGAGGAGATCCAACAGGCCCTGTCCTTGCTGCCACCCGTCACTAAGACTGCTCTTCCCATGGGTACGACCGCACCAGCGGCCTCTGCTACTATCCGACCTACCACCACAGCCCCTAGCGCTGGCGGGGAACCCCCTGTCGAGACCGGCCTAGCACCGGAACAGCCTCCCGCGGTGCCCTACCCAGATTATGCCCCGCTCTGGGGACATCCTTATACCCCCTACCTGGAGTCCAACGCTGCATCTGAGCGGCTCTTCATCCAGAAGCTTGAACGACCCAGGTCAGGCGCAGCCCCTCTGGAGAGGAGGAGGGGTACTGTCACCAAGTTCGATAAAAAAAGGGGTTACGGCTTGGTGATGGATTCCTACACCGGTCTCCTTGTGCTGGTCAACCGCCGGGCTGTTATCAGAGATTATCAGCCGGGTTATTTGAATAACCTCACCCCCGGGGAGATTGTGGAGTATACCCTAGTGGGGTCCCCGAAAGGTCCCTGGGCTGCAGCTGTGACCAGGCCTAAAAAGGCTGTACAACGGCCCTTCTTGCCAACCCCTTCAGAGGATTGGGATGAGGACTGGCAAGACTTTACCCCCTTGGGAACTCTCAAGGCTGCTTCCAGAGCTACAGTCTCCACCCCTGCATCAGTTCCGTCTGCTGCTTCCACTGCAGTGGCTACAGCCGCTTCCTCCAATACTGTCACCTACCACGTGGCCCCTACTGTCTCTCCTATGACCACCGTGGCCCCTACTGTCTCTCCTGTGACCACCGTGACCCCTAGTCTTGTGGTCACCACCGCAGCGGACGATGCTCCTGCTCCCGCTTCCTCCCGGTATTACCCCTGGGAGAAAAAGAGGGGTGCCACTTGGGGTCCTCCAGGACATTTCTGTTAAATGTCCTCCCAAAGGCTGAGTGCTATGACTGTTTATTTTTGTGTGGTTTCACTGTTCCAGTTCCTGCAACGTTCAAGGTTCGTGCCTGGTCCTCCTGACCAAGTTCCCTGTACTAACCAGCCATGAGCTGATGGACACTCACCATAACCAAAAAGTTCTCTAGTGCCTGTCCCAGAGCCTTTTACATGGACAATGTCTGATTGCCTAAAAGAGACTCTACCTAACAGAGACACTTAATCCATTCCCTCCTAATGCACTTTCCTGTGATTGTGTGTTCCACACAGGGTATTATTGCACTTATTTCATTATTGTACTTTTTCTATTGCATTCCGGTGTTATCAAAGTCTTTGTATTTCCTCCTCTGAGTAAGCAAAAGGTTATTTAGATTGCCTCAGAGTAGAGTGCCTCTTTTGTAAAACAGTATATTTTCCAGTGTCTAAGACAGATAGCTCCTCCTCTGAGTAAGAGAAGTCAGTTTATATATACCTCAGAGAAAGTCCAGTTTATGTAGGAGTGTATTTTCTCATCCAGTCTCAGTATTGTGTATTATTATCATATCTATAGCTGGAAAGATTTAGTTGAGCCAGTTCGTATGCAGATTTTTCTCAGATTTTCATTCAGATTCATGTGAGCCAGTTCTCCTCAAGACCTCGCAGTATTTGTTGTCTTTTGTGTTTCCCTTCCTTTTGTTTCCAGTATTTGTTCGCCTCCGTCTTGTCCCAACACAGTAGTAATCACACATAGTCATACCTAACCTTCACACTTGTCCATACATATCGCACCTTGGATACCTTTTCGTGTGTTTGGCCTGTGGAGTGCTTGTGTGTGTGATTGAGTGGTATGAAAGGGAGCTCCCCCTGTATGTTTGCTTTTATTATTTTGTTCTTTTCTCTTCCAGGTATCCAAGACACTACTCAGACACGACAAGGTAGTACACAGGTCTTCACGTTCTCCTCCAGTAGGGTAACACATTTAACAGAAAACCTACTGTCTAACTGGCTGGAATATTGAGGGTCACCCGCCAGCAGTTAAGTTGTCCTGGCTTACACGTCAGATGGTTCACGCACTAGCTACCTGGTCGCCAGAGTACGTTAGGCACCCCTAGGTGAAGTCCTGCCACTAGGGTTTCTCATTCTCTCTCTCTTCTCACCTGTGCCTTGGGCGTGGGAAACACACACCTCATCACACTCACTCTCATCATTCATTCCTGTTGTTTGATTGTCCAGTCTATTCATGGTTGCTGCCTTCTAGATTCGCCGAGGTCGGCTCAAACTTGCTAGGGAGGTATGCAGTGTCCCAGAACATGCAGACTACTACTCCTATTATGGCCATTTCTATTTCTGTGTCAATGCCTGTTCTGGTAAGTGTTTGCACTGCAACTGCTGCTGGTTTTCCCCTAGTATTCTCTGGTATTGTGCATTTTCATGTGTATTCTCATGTGTTCCTGTGTATTACAGTGTACAGTGGTATGCAAGGCTGTTGATCACGTGACCTGTAACCATGGTTCCTCCAATGGCCGACTAGCTCTGGCCAGGAGCAACCATGTGACCTCCCACTTCCTGCTGACAAGTTAGTCTTCCCCCTGCTTCCAAGCAAGGAGGTTGTGTGGTTCTATCCTCTCCCACAGAAGAGTGACTAAGTCTGCTGCTATATACCAGTCTTCGGCTGTTTCTGCCTGCTCAAGTGTCCGGATTCTTTTCTCTCATCTGGGTGTCATTCCGTTATTTCTCCTCATCGCTGCAAGGATTCACAGCAAGTATTATTCTCAAGCTAATCCACCCAGCACCGCTATTTCTCTCATACTCCTACTCCCATCATCCGGCACGTATTCTCACAGCCTATGCAGCACCACTCCTGCTTTATTTGTCAAAGCCTGCTATATACCCGGTTGCATCCGGACAGAACTGTTGCTACTAGTTACCTTTTCTATAATAAAACCGCTGTTACTGAACCCTGGCATTGGTGTCCACTAACTGGTGCCCTGACTAGGTGCAGCGAAGAATCGCATGCCCATCATCACCCGCAGATTCCACAGACCGGCCCTACAGCTGTGCCGCCCTCAGGCCTATACCGTGACAAGTATAACCCCTGCAGCTGCCCCGGTCATTGCCCGCTCATAACACCAGCACTGCGGAAGTGGCCCCAGGGGCCAGGGCATCGCACAGCCATAAATAACTAATTGTAATGTCTCTTAGTCCGGTTAAAGCAACCCATTTTGTAAAACTTTGGAAAGTGATCAAGTAGCAGCCAGCCATACATTTGTAGTATTATATGGCGGGTAGTTAAAGGGAAACTCCAGGTAGAGGTTGAAAAAAAATGAAACTTCTGCAGAAGCATATAGCATTACTTACCTATCTATAATCAGTGTTGAAACTTCCAAAAATCCATTTGTTTGGGGTTTTTTGTTCTGTATTGTGTTTCTGTACTTCCTGGTTGAGCAGTTCCCAGAATGCAGTACTGGTTCCAAAATGCAATGCTTTCCCTCAGCTATTAATCACAGTCTTCCACCTTGCCCATTCCCGGCCCAAATTATCTAGGCTGTGTTCACACATTGCAGTTTCATTGTGTTACTGAATTATTTTTTTTCACTTCCTGGAATTTCAAACAGAAATCGTCAGAACCATACAGCGATGGTAATACATTATATGGACACATCTATATAACTTTTAATGTACTTTTAAAAGAAAACAAGTTTTCCTTATGTGGAGTTCCCCTTTAAAATGCAAACCTATGTTGAAATCCAATTGCGATGGAAAGATTTGGCCCTAGATTTTAATAAAGAAGCAGTCTGTACAAAACCAATACACTGTGTAATTCCTATTGGGGGGGAGTCTGTGGGGTTTTTCCTTAGAAGCTGGCTCAGTGGTTAGTACTGTGGCCTTGCAGCACTGGGTTTCTGGGTTCAAATCCCCCCAAGGGCAACATCTGCAAAGAGTTTGTATGTTTCCTCCGGGTACTCCTTTCCTCCCACACCCAAAACTGTCATACAGTAGGTCAATTTAGATTGTGAGCCCTAAAAGGGACAGGGACCAAAATTGACCAACTATGTAAAGTGCTGCAGAATCAGTTGGTGCTATACAAATAAAAGCATAAAAAAAGCATAAGAAGCTGAAGTGTTGCTGAGCCACAGCATCCACGCACCACCGACCCAACCCACCCCACACCCTCCCTTTTGAGACTGATTGACGTACAGGGCTGAGCCAATTAGTCAGGGCAGGGAGTGTTGGGAGTGGGGGGAGTGTGTGTGCGGTGGAGGGGGGGGCTGGGGGTTATCGTGCATTCTGTAGCTCAGTATCGCCTTTGTGTCACTTCTGCGTCAAAGGAAAAATTTTATTTTATAACTCTGCAAATGGCCATGAGTGAAGACAAATCATTTGTTTTATCTCCCCATCACCTATCTGCCCCGGACCGCAGCTCTGTACCTAGTACCTGACAGATTCCCTTTTAGGGTCTGTTCACACGTAAAGACTTGCTGCGTAAAACTTGCACAGAACTCTCATTAAACTCGCATGAAAGTAGCTGCGTTTTTTGTGGTGTTGAACTTGCCTGTGAAAATCATGTGAAAATCAAAAGTCGCATACATTGGCTTGATAGCAATCAGTATCGCTGTGGATTTATGTGCGAGAAACTTACAGCGATAAATAAGCAGCGAGTCTGTACGTGTGAACAGACCTTAAAAAAAACATATACCCTACCCTACTCTGTGATGTGTCAGATTGCAGGGGGTCTGACAGATGGAACACCTGTGATCTCCAGAAAGGAGCGCTGGGTCTTTCATATAAATGGAATAGAAAGTTGAATATGCGCACCACCTATCCATTCAGTCTCTATGGAGCTGTTGAATATAGCTGTGCACAAAGATTGATTACCAATTTTTTTTTTCTTTTAAATCAACTGGTGCCAGTAAGTGCCAGCGATTTGTGATTTACTTCTACCAAAAAAATCAGCTGCTGTATGTCCTGCAGGAATTGGTATATTCTTTCCTGTCTGGAGAGCAGGATAAGTTTTCTATGGAGATTTGCTACAGCTGTGGACAGTTCCTGACATGGACAGAGGTGGCAGCAGAGAGCACTGTGTCAGACTAAAAAGAATACAACACTTCCTGTAGGACATACAGCAGATGATAACTAATGGAAGACTGGAATTTTTTTTAATTGAAGTAAATTACAAATCTCTAGCACTTGTTGGGACCAGTTGATTTGAATTTTTTTTTTGTGTAAACAACCCTTTTAACTCCAAAGAATGAATTCTCTCTTTAAACAGTACTGTATGTATCACTGCTCACTGTACATTTGTAGCAAACTTACACCAACAATCGGCCAGGCTTGGTGCAGACTACAAAGATTATAAATATAACAAGAACATGTTTTACCAGCACAGTCACAGGATTCCTAGTCTTTTCCAGTCTTTCATCGCACTCACATCATCACCACCATCATCATCATCACAACCATCAGCAGAAGCCAGTGTGTATTTATACTGTAGTTTGCTGAGTACATTAATACTTTACAGAATATAATAGAGTAAATAAGTATTCATTATTTAGATTTGCTAGTAATAATATACAGTATATAGTATACACTATCTTTTCAGTCACCATTCATCTTTGCTTCAATGTCTGCACATGTGATGTCCCACCACGAGTGTTTCTAGTTTGGGCACCTGTCATAAAAGTCCTGTACCATTAAAGTGGTAATGAAGGTGCATTCTCAGGTTTTACCACAAGATGTCACAGAATATTTTTATGTATGTCAAACAGCTGCAGTAAGTCACCATACTTTGTTGATTATTCCCCTTTTTTATTAACTCCACCCTGTTACTTTGTAGTAATCCCTCATAGTATTTTACTATGTAAATTGTTAGACAAACTATAAACACACATACCTTGGAAAAGAGAGGACTGTTAAATAAAGTGTTTTACCAGAGCTTTCTAACATCTCAATTTTTTGGGTTGGGTACAGGTCCTTTGTAAAGGCTTTAAAAAGAATCTGTCAGCTGTAATTCACTTTCCAAATTGCTGACACTGTTAGATAGCTGTTAGGTGAAGGAGACACATGGTACTATTCATATATCCAGCTGTGCTTCCAGGTTGTAGGAAATGCTTTTATTCTCTGGTACAAGGAGTGAAAGAGGCTTTTCCAAGCTCCTGATCTGCTGCAGGCTGGAGTGCCTCCTCTCTCCCCCTCCCTGCTTCATTGCCACCTGAAAGCTTAGCCTGAAGCAACGTAAGGTATGGGAGGTTGAGCCTGGTGGACTTAAGGAGCTCGGGAAAGCCTCTTCAACTATTCATTCTATACAATAAAAGCATTTTTCAACATTCTGGAAGCACAGACAGATATATGAAAGGTCCCATGTGTCTTCTTGTCCTAACAGCCATCTAACAGTGTCAGCAGTTTGGAACATGAATTGCAGCTGACAGATTCATACTTAAAGGGATTATCCAGAACTAGAAAAAAAAACATAGATAAATTCTAGAAAAAACAGCTCCACCCCTGGCTCAGGTTGTGTGGGGTATTACAATTTAGCTCCATTCGTTAAAACTGAGCTGTAAGTCCCACACCCAAACTGAAGACAAGAGTGTATCTGGAAGAAAGCGGATGTTTTTTTAAGCCTGAACAACCACTTTAAAGGCATGCACCATATTCTATAATTGTAAACATCCATGGATTTTGCACTAAAAGCTTGAAGAAGAATGTCCAGTGATTACTCTATGATCTTAAGCTCAGGAGAAACTGGTTCATGGAGCAATAACTTAATGCACAAATTCAATTGGTTGTGGATAAAGCTGCTAAACATCTGGCTGTAGATTAATGTCAGCCATACCCACTGAGAATGGCAGCACCTGTTAACTACCTAAAATGTTTGGGGGCCTCCTAATTTAGAGTATGTTCACACAACATTTTTTAAGGTGAAAATATGGCCGTAAAAAAATAATCATGCATTTTATTTGTGGCCATAATTATCAAAATACGGCTGTATTTTTGAATTTTTCTGCCTAAAAAAAACAGTGTGAACAGAAATATTGTGAAAAAATTTGATAAAATTGTATGGCATTATGTTAGAGATGTCTTTGTCCGATACAGGCACATGTGCAGGAAAAATTGGGATGGGGCTTAAAATACTTGGCGTTCTGTAAAAAAATTGTGTTGATAAATCTATTTCGTTTTCCACCCTGGAAAGAAGAAAAAACATCATTGCAATAAAGAACCTGCCAATCCTTATGTACTATACATAGTTATGTGAACCCAACATGCATTGAGGTCTCCTGGTCAGATTCCTTCACTGTTACTCGGGTTGCAGAGGCGTCACATCTGACCACGCGGCACTGCTGTCATAATGACACGATATTTATCATAATCTAGAGAGCTGAATAGACAGACTGACAGGAGCCCAGAAAGTGGTTGAAGAATGGGCATATGGGAAACGTGTCATATATTACATTTGTCAGTGATATATCTTGGTTGTGGTTGTGATGCATTTGGGTGAAAAATCTAACTCTGCTACATTTTTACATTGTATGTATGAGTGCCGTGCAAATATAAATTATGACTAGAGAGTTATTTTTTCAATCTTCATTTTCATTGTGATTTCTACATTGCCTATTGTATACAATGGCTTCTCTAGTTGACTTAGTAGAAGATGTGGCCATGCAGATCATCCCGCAGAGCTATGGAAACCTTCACTGGGCCCAACAGAGATCAGATATTTTATATACAATATGGAATCCTAAGGCAGCCTAAAATTGCTAGATTACATAAAGAACTACCCACTAAAGATTAGAATTGAGAAAGAAGGAGGCATTCACAATCATAGTATGAGTGGACATAATTTCTCAATCACAATTAATGGCTGCACTCTGTCCCCCTAGTCCGCTGCCTTGGGGGCACCTTTGACTTTGACCTTTTCTTTAAAACTGCACATTCAGACCCTGACCACCTCCTGCCCCCTTCACCTCAAAATAATTTACAGATTCCGATCTTTTCTCACCCCTGACCCAACAAAACTGCTGGTACACGCTCTCATGATCTCCTGCTTAAACAACAGTAACATCCTCCTCTCTGGCCTTCCATCTAACTCCCTTGCTCCCCTCTGGTCTATCCTTTACTGCTGCCTGACTTATCCACCTCTCCCCTCACTTTACCTCTGCCTCATCCCTCTGCCAATCCCTTCACTGTCTCCCCATTTCTCAATGTGTTCACTTTAAATTGTTGACCATGACGTACAAGGCCATCCACAACCTTTCCCCTCCATACATCTCTGATCTGATATCCCGCTACCGTCCCTCACGCAATCTCCTGTCCTCCAATGACCTCCTTTTGTGCCCCCCTCTTGTTTGTATCTCACACAACCACCTCCAATACTTTGCCCGAGCCTCCCCCATACTCTGGAACTCGATACTGTGACATATCCAGCTTTCATCCTCCATCAAGGCCTTCAAAAGTAACCTTAAAGGGGTTGTCCGGCGATAAAAAATTATTCACAGAATAACACACATTACAAAGTTATACAACTTTGTAATGTATGTTATGTCTGTGAATGGCCCCCTTCCCCGTGTCCCACCACCCCCCACCCGTGTACCCGGAAGTGTGGTGCGCTATACATACCTGTCACGTGCCGACCACGGTCTCCGATCCTCAGCAGTGACGTCTTCTTCGGGCGGCCAGCGGATCTTCCCGAGTGCTGGCCGCCCTCTGCAGCGTCATCCGAAGCTCAGCCGCGATTGGCTGAGCATAACTGTGCTCAGCCAATCGCGGCTGAGCGGCTGATGACGTCCTGATGATAGACGTGCGCAGGTACCGCTCACCTGCACTCACGTCATGTCCATGGTACGCCCACATAAAGCCACACTCCAAATCAGAAACCGATCACTGAGCCAGTGACTACTGACTGCTGACTGGCTGGCTCAGTGATCGGTTTCTGATTTGGAGTGTGGCTTTATGTGGGCGTACCATGGACATGACGTGAGTGCAGGTGAGCGGTACCTGCGCACGTCTATCATCAGGACGGGGAGGTTTCACATCATGAGCCATAGTTCGACTATGTTGATAGGTGGTCTTAGGTCTCCTCCCCCTTTAGTAAATTACATACAAGGTTATATAAGACCAAACAATGCCAGGGACACCGCCATTTGCCCTACACCTGAAGACGCTCCGTTTAGGAGTGAAACTAGTTGTGGAGGCGGTGTTCAGATTTTAAAATTCTACTACCACAGTCAGATTGTTCTGGTTAGACTGCAGCTAATTCAGACTATTATTGGTACCACATGTTAGTGGACTTATACAGTTCTAGGTTTGACTGTGGAGCAGTGTTTTTAATATTATATTCTCACTATACAATATTATTTACATTATAATAAAAGTTACGTTTTATTAGTTTTTCGGGGTTATCCCGGCTTAGTTGGGCTCTTGGCCCTTTGTGTTTGTAGAACCAGATATGACATAGGGGCAAGTTCTGTTAACAGCCTGGGGCCCATGGTTACGCTAATCTGCCACTGGCGTCCACGTCACTACAGTACGTACCACCCATTTGAGTTTGACAACCCTGGTCTAGATGATGTCCACCAGATTTCCTTAAGAAATCCCTAGTTTTCTCCAATAACCCTATTGAGGAAGGTGGAGGAAGGAGGAGGTTTGCTGCAGAATGATCCCCAAATCATGGCCCCCAAGTTGCCAGTTGGATAAAGAAGAAATGACAGGCTGGGACTAGTAGTGCAACAGACAGGGATAAAGAGGCGGTCATGGGTTGGTGATGGCAGAGACATGGTCAGGAATGTAGTCACTGTTGTCACTAGAACATCAGTGAAGATACCAAGTATAGTCTTTAGGAGTAGCCATGAGGAATGTAGTCAAGTACTGCCTTTCTGGCTGAGTTTTTGTTTTCTATTGCTATACTGTATATTTCTATAGTTCTGACTCTAGCCTGGTTGTTCCTATGTTCCTGTCTAAACTCCTATATAAAATGCTTGGTTCCATTAGTGCCACCCCTACCCTGTTTCCCCGAAAATAAAACATCCACAGAAAATAAGGCATAGTGAAGGATTTACAGGATAGCCGAAAATAAGGCATCCACGAAAGTAAGACCCCTGCCGCCATTTCCCACTACCATGCCGCTAAGGGGAGGAGGGTGGAGGGAGGGGGGTTGTCTAGTTATGCTGTTTTGGGATGACAACTACTGTTATATATATCTACATATAATAAATATTCATTTTTTCTGGTTCAACAATACGTATGAATTCTTCTTCATGGATAAGACATCGCCTGAAAGTAAGACGCAGTGCAACACACTGTCCTATTTTCGGGGAAACACAGTAGTTCTGTTTATACTGTACCTACTATGTTCCTGCTCCATTTTTGCTGTAAGAGTTAGATGTAGTCGGAAAAGAAGGAAAGGGTCATCAATAAAAGAGAAGTGCCAACCAAGGTCTTTAGAGATAGCAGAAGAAATGCAGTCAGTATTGCCTTCCTGGTTCAGTTGGTGGTTTAGCTTTACATTGCCAACGTTGTTTTCCTTTTCCTGTACTTGACTTGGGCTTTGCAATTCTTATGTTCCTGCTGTCAGGACAGGGAGGTAAAGATAAGACGAGACAGTGGGCCCTGATACTGAACCCACCCACTATCCCTACCTACTCGCCTCAATCGACCCTAGGCAGCCGGGAACAACCACAAAGATGTTCCATGTACTGGATACGTGCAACACAGAACAAAAAAGACAGACGAACGCAATAAAAGGGGAGTCAGGGAGCCAAGTCACAACCAAACGAGCAACGCGGTACAAAGTCGGAGAGCAAATGGATAGTCAAAGGTCAGGCGGGAGGTCAGGTAACAGGTAGATCGAGCAGAGGAATTAGGTACGGTGATAGCAGGTATAGACAGGGGGAGCTGGGATCAGGGTATGAACCTTAATAGCCAGCGCTGAGAGACTGGCTCAGCTTTCTTTTATGAGGATCAAGAGCCCGGTCCGGATCCCCATTGGACCGGTGCTCTGATCCTCCAGGCTCCAGGTAGGCAGAGAAAAATGCCAATCAAACAGACTTGCTCAGCTGCGGCAATCAAGGCTAGCAGAGTTCAGTGTAACTCTTGCATTGCTGGAAGCTGAGAAGCAATCGGGTGTGTCACAGAAAAGCAAAAAAAAAAACAGGCCCAGTTCACACCAGGCTACTGCAAATTCCTGACACGTGCTTAGACTCCTATATATTATGGCTGGTACTGTAGGTCTACTCCTGGTTGCAATTTCTGGCTGCAGTTAACCCTCTATGTTCTTGCTGCTACCTCTGGCTATTCTAGGTATCAATATTACTCTTCTGATGATCACCCTTGCGTGATGGCTAAAGTTGCCAATCGGTGACTGCTCTGGGGACAGTGACCATGGAATCCTCCTGCTGAAAATTTTCTACACCTTCATGAGAATAGAAATGATAACTGAGGGATTAACTAGACTTCATAACCCAGATTGGCCCTTTTAGAGAGTCAATTAACCAAATCAACCAAAAACTGTAAAGAGTACAAAAATCACACAAAAAAAAATAAATGATTGCTAACTCTATACCCTTACAGATACAATGTGAGAAATAATAAGTCTTTGTTATAGATGAAGTCAGTGAATTGACGCACTAAGTAGGATCACTCCGACATTGGAGAGGTGGTTAAGGTTCACATTAATTAAGATCTTTTGTAATATTAATTATGCAGCCAACACTTCCCAGGCACTTTGCCATTTTAAAGGGACATGCCATTGCTTACAGCTCCATTATAGTAGCTACAATGGAATCCAAAGAGTGGCTGGGAGCGTCTTTGGTGTCGTTTTTGTCATGGTTGAAATCTACAAGCGAGAGGCATTTCACAACTGTCATCCTAGACACACGGAGCGCCTAATCATCTGCCATTCAGAGCACAGGTCAACAATTATTTATCTGTCAGATTTCTGTGGATATAACTCGGTGTAACAGCTCCCCAGGGTGGGATTCTTCAGTCTGTCGGTTTGATTTTGCTCTGTTAGAGCTTTTGAAAATTTCCTGGAGGACAAACAGAGTAATCTTGTGCCTGTACCATGATGTTGGATTGAAGTGTGAAACCATTTAGAGTCCTTCCTTTCTGCTGTCATATTTCATCACTGATGCACAGTTTACGACTGGCAGCCATGGTTTCGCTTCTGACAGCATGACCTGAATTTATGCATCATTTATTGGGTGGCATTTTATATATTATTCATACTTTTTACACTAATCTTTTGTTTTACCTTTAGGAAAGTTTGGAAAAAACAAGACTGAAATTCATTTTAGCTTTTGACTTGTTCATCCTTTTTAGGGTTGTTAGTGTTATTCTAATCTATTTTTTACGATTTCAACTGCTAATAGTAGTATTGGGTACAGTAAACATTTAACAATTATTATTTGCATTTTAGTTAGGAAAAAAAAATGATATAGGAATGATATAATAGCAATGCAATTTCTTTTGTTTCCAAAAATGTAGGCAATACTTTTAGTGTCTCCAAATAAATAACATTTTTTATTTCTAAAAAATTTAGGCAATACTTTTGTGTCTCGTAACCTTAGGGTCATTATGATATTTTGGGGTCCAGTTTGGGATTTGAATTAATTTTGGGGTGTGTCATTGAATTGAAGATAACTTTAGGGGGTAGTGATGATTTGTGAACCTGTATTATTAGGTTTCAGCCAATGCAGTGGGGTGAGGATCTTGGTGGGGAAGGGGGTTGTCAGGTAACCATAACCAGTTATAGTCATGTACATAGCATGTCCTGCACATCTTAATTCTGTTATAGAATGAAAAATTTCTAACCTAATAATCCTACCTCAGATTTATGGACATGAGGAAGATTATGTTGCAACAGTACCAATAAAGAAATGTATTTATTTAGCCAATTATGCGTACATTTTACCCCGAAAAACATTGTATTTGCTGTGAAGCTGCAAAGATAACGGATAAAGAGAATGAAGCAGAGGTTGAGCATATATGCTGCCACTTAAAGAAAAAGTTCGGCCAAAAGTATATTTTAGTATGTTATTACTTATGTAAAGTTAGACAAATTCCTAATGTACATTATTTATGGGAAATGCACAAATGCTCTTTGGGTAGCAAGCGTCCTTGCTCCCCAAAGTGTTCCATAAATGTATTCAATCAATACATTTGGAGGGCACCGAGCAAGGAGGGAGAGAGGTGCCTGTGCATCTAACTACCTCCCCCCTTCCTCCCTGCTCGGTGCTGGACACATATACACTGTACTACTCCTCTCTTCATCTGCTCATAGTATGAGCAGATGATGGGGGAGTAGTACCTCAGCTATCCCCATCACATGCACATCCCTGCTGATGCCTCCGCTGACATAGCCGCGGCTGATGCACTCACATGCCCTGCCAGGGACTGACTGCAGAACTCACCGCCACGCCCCAGCCTCCTGCCGACTTGTTTCCTGATGTCACCCCCGATAGCTTGGGTGACATAACTTTCCATAAGAAATAACATTTAAAAATACTTTTTGCCGAACTTCTCCTTCAAGTCCCTTGGTGATTAGTGGGCATCCCGTTGGTTATCGGTGGACCCCCATTGATCCCCACTGGTCTCTTAAATCTCCCGATTCTGTGATGTCAAGACCAGGCTGAGAAATTCCCACTTAGCCATTCAGTGTCTGACACTGACTGGGTGAGCAAGTAGTTCCTACCGGATTTTAGTGACACAAGAAGTCAGAAGAAACAGGAGAGCAGAGGCTGACAGTGAGCAGTGGGGCTGAGGCTGTGGGGGCATAGGGACAGGTAAGCATACCTTGATTGTTTTTTTATCACCACTGCCTGCCTTTTTTACATTTACTGGAGTTCTCCTTTAAGTCTGTACAGGATGTCAACTGCTGAATGTAAACAAGAATTTCTATTCTTTGAAGCTAAAACTTGTTAGAATGTTGTCTAGCTTTCCCTAATAAAATGAAGAGTTAGGTCACATTTTCACATACTTTCTTTAGACTAATGTAAACATCATGCCAAAATTGAAAATTTCCCATTGCTTAAGAATCTAGATTGTGTTTTAAGCTTTCTCCAGAACTTTAATGTTTGTTCATTAAAACCGAGAGGTATGTCAGACTGTATGCCTCCTACTGCGGCAAGTAGTGTCTACACTGCAGAGGTGGCCTAGGAGTGCTAGGAAATGCAGATCTATGGTAACATCATTGGCACAGCAGGGCAGTACCCAGATCATTCTTATTACAATGTCTGCAGAGATCAGCAGAGCCCAATGTATGAAAGAAAATCACAAGTTAGTCTTCCTTTTGTAATGAATTTACACTGTAATACTAACAATAATTTTTTTTTTGCCAATATGACTTAAAATATGTTTTGTCGTTTTACACAAAAGTTTTCCTCATTTCACCGGCTCAATAAAGCTGGTGGCATTTCAATTTAAATGATAACCTATTGACGGCGAGCAGCAATATTACACAGCATAATTGTCCACCTACATTCTCATCATCACTGTCACACTGGGTAGAAAGCAGAAAATAATTCCCTCTACATATACAGTACGTACACATACATGTACATGTCTAATTCAAAATTCATTGTCATATACTGTATATATATATATATATATATATATATATATATATTCCCATAACAAAGGAACCCTAGTGAGATGTGATTGGCTCTAAAGTCCCCTTCATATAGGGGTTGTGTTCTTTTAGATCTTTGGAGCCTATTATTGTGTCAGTAAATGGGCCCATTGGAGGATGTATTGATATTCTGGTGGGCTACTCCATCCACAACCTGTCCCCTCCGTATACCTGTAACCTGATATCCCGCTACCATCCCTCATGTAACCATTGATACTCCAACGACCTCCGTTTGTGATCCCCTCTTGTTTGTACATCACACAACTGCCTCTTAGATTTTGCCTGAGATTCCCCCATACTCTGGTACTTTCTACCCCCACACATCCGTCTCTCATCCACCTTTAGGACCTTCAAAAGTAACATGAAAACCCATCTCTTTAAACAAGGCTACAACCTACAATAATTCTTCACTTTAACTAGCTGCCCTTTACCTTCTTTTTTTTTTTTTTTATTCAATATTTTATTGGTTTTCGGCATTGTGGCAAAAATAAATATATCATACAGTATCTCATGCATTACATCATGAGAGGATGTTAATTACTTAACAACAGAAGATAAAAGAAAAATATTATATTTCTGTAGTGTAAAAGTCAGACAATATCCCAAAAAGAGTCCCTTAGTATGCTCCGTAGAAGTTGAGAAGTGGGAAAGTTGTAGTCCGTAGTCGGAGAACGTTACCGGATACATATAAGTTATGTTGTTAGAATGCCGTTAACAAAAGGAGGATATATTATCCAATAGTAGAACGGTTTCTTACTACCCTTTTACCTTCCGTCTCCCTCTCCTTACCTTGTACATTGTAACCCCTTGCTGGCAGGGTCCTCTATGCCTATGTACCAGTCTGCCATTTACCTTATTCATGTAATGTGTTTTGATCTTGAAATGTTCTGTTTGTCACCCCCTGTCACTTGTATAGGGCTCTGGAATCAAGGGCACTTTAAAAATAATTAAATAAATAGACTAATAATTCTGTTCATTTATCAATACCTAAATCATATTGTTGGTTTTTAAGTCAGGACAAATCAGCTCAGAGAAGCTGCAGCGGCGGTGCCGGGAAGCAAGCAGAGGGCAGGAGAAGACCAGGAGTGTGGAGTGGTAATGTATGAACAGCTTAGGGCAAGGGCTGCACGGACATCGATAACGATGTCCGTGCAGCCCTTGCCAAATGATAATCGAGCTGTGTAATAGGGTCAGTAAACAGTTTACATTATTGATTGGGCCGTCATCAGCCTGTGTAATAGGACCCTTAGTCCCATGATGATATTGATTGTACTGATTGTATCTGAATAAAAGGAATATTTTGAAGTGTTAGATGAATGTACTGTGTGATAGCACATAATCCTTACAAGTACAGCAATCCCGTGAATAGATGGACCTTATTTCTTGTTTTGATACTAATTGAATGCTACAGATGTCCTTATCCTGCTGTCTTTTGGATCTTCTGTATTGAGGTTAAACTATTCAGCTGAAACAAACTAAACTTAAAAGTATACAGGATGAATAACAAGAAAAATAAAGCTAAATCATGTTGCAAAGTGGCACCAGAGATGGAGAACATTATAAGCACATGGGACATGCATTAACATGAACCAGCGTGTAGAAGAGAATGGAGCACCTGCATGAAGGACCTAATTGACAGATGTTTCTCGAGAGTCTCTCTTATTTAGAGGAGAATTGGATGATGAAAGGGAATGGGAGAGTATAGGTCAGAATGAGAGATGCATTCTGCCTCATTACATATGCTCCAGAGTGGACTGGTTAACCCTGCCACTTCTAATAATGCCATATTCTTCTCAAGGATACGCATGAAGATCTAAAGAAAATCTACAATAAGAATGTATTATGACTGAATTCACCTTATTATTATTATCATATAGTCCAATAGCTTTTATTATGGAGAGCATATGGCAAATGATCTGTAAACTAAAAGGTATGAACAATACAGAGATGTACAGTGCATGTGACCATTATAGGGGGCTCTTTAAGATAATGTTAAGATAGATCTTATAGGGTAATTGTCTGATGCCTATATGGACCAACTTGCTAACTGTAATTTACCAGACATTTGAGATGAGCGAGTAGTACTCGATTGAGTAGGTATTCGATCGAATAGTACGCTATTCAAAATACTTGTTTTCGACTGAGCATCCGTCCGAATACGCAGTAAAAATTCAATTTCCCTCCCACCTTCCCTGGCACTTTTTTGGACCAATAACTATGCAGAGGGGGGTGGTGTTAGAGGCCCTAGGAGCACGCTGGCATTGCGAGAACAGCGTCTAACATTCATTGGCTGGCTTACTCATGTGACCTCCAAAGTACAAAAACTTGGCACTTTCTGCTCGTCGTCAGATGCCATGTTGGGCCTAGTCAGGGAGAGAGGCTGCTGCAGGGAAAGGGAGGTTTTAGCAGATTGTAGGTAGGAAAGACCACAAAAGCCCTTGTTAGGGCTACAAGAAGACACAGCACAGTATATTCCGTCCATATAAACAGTGAATCAGCCAGCTACCTGTACAGCAGCTGCTTTATTCACACAGACAGGCAGCTGGTGTGTATTCTGAATGAGCTGCATTGGGTTTAGTTGCTCCTACACTATAACTGTTGCAGGATAATCTCAGGGATAGTTTTTTTTTGGAGTAGGTAGAGTGTGACTTTAGCTGATTGAAGGCAGGCAAGACCCCACAAGCCCTTTCCAGGGGTACAACATTACACAGCATAGCTTATGCTATACAGCAAATATTCAGTGAATAGGCAGACTACCTGTACAACATATAACTATATTCATACAGTGCACAGACTACCAGGCATCAGCTACTTAAACAGGCAGGCAGTGTATAATTTTCCTGTATACACCTGTGTTGGCCTATTACATGTAACATCCAAATTATCACAGTGCAGTACATAGCGCTCTGCGCCCAGCCAAAAAATACAATAAATAAATATATAAAATATAAATATACAAATATACTATATATATATATATATATATATATATATATATATATATATATATATAGCGCTCTGTGAACAATAAAAAACAAAAAAAGAATAAAGAAAAAAAAATACGTATCTGCCAGCGTTATACATCCATTTTTCTACCTATACTGTATATGCCAGTGTTTGCTTAGCTGCTGTTAGCTAAAAAGTGTTGCAGTGCAGTACATAGCGCTCTGCGAACAATAAAAAACAAAACCGCGCTAAACATTGTTACACGGTGAACACTACAGAACACGCAAAGTGCAATACATAAAACTTCAGTCAAATCTGTGATAAACGTGTCATAAAAAAGTGATATGGTGTGTGACAGGGCTGGGCTAGTGATATGGTGTGTGACAGGGCTGGGCTAGTGATATGGTGTATGACAGGGCTGGGCTAGTGATATGGTGTGTGACAGGGCTGGGCTAGTGATATGGTGTATGACAGGGCTGGGCTAGTGATATGGTGTGTGACAGGGCTGGGCTAGTGATATGGTGTGTGACAGGGCTGGGCTAGTGATATGGTGTGTGACAGGGCTGGGCTAGTGATATGGTGTGTGACATGGCTGGGCTAGTGATATGGTGTATGACAGGGCTGGGCTAGTGATATGGTGTGTGAAAGGGCTGGGCTAGTGATATGGTGTGTGACAGGGCTGGGCTAGTGATATGGTGTGTGACATGGCTGGGCTAGTGATATGGTGTATGACAGGACTGGGCTAGTGATATGGTGTATAACAGGGCTGGGCTAGTGAAATGGTGTGTGACATGGCTGGGCTAGTGATATGGTGTGTGACAGGGCTGGGCTAGTGATATGGTGTATGACAGGGCTGGGCTAGTGATATGGTGTGTGACATGGCTGGGCTAGTGAAATGGTGTGTGACAGGGCTGGGCTAGTGATATGGTGTGTGACAGGGCTGGGCTAGTGATATGGTGTGTGACAGGGCTGGGCTAGTGATATGGTGTGTGACAGGGCTGGGCTAGTGAAATGGTGTGTGACAGGGCTGGGCTAGTGAAATGGTGTGTGACAGGGCTGGGCTAGTGATATGGTGTGTGACAGGGCTGGGCTAGTGATATGGTGTGTGACAGGGCTGGGCTAGTGATATGGTGTGTGACAGGGCTGGGCTAGTGATATGGTGTGTGACAGGGCTGGGCTAGTGATATGGTGTATGACAGGGCTGGGCTAGTGATATAGTGTATGACAGGGCTGGGCTAGTGATATGGTGTGTGACAGGGCTGGGCTAGTGATATAGTGTGTGACATGGCTGGGCTAGTGATATGGTGTATGACAGGGCTGGGCTAGTGATATGGTGAATGACAGGGCTGGGCTAGTGATATGGTGTATGACAGGGCTGGGCTAGTGATATGGTGTGTGACATGGCTGGGCTAGTGATATGGTGTATGACAGGGCTGGGCTAGTGATATGGTGTGTGACAGGGCTGGGCTAGTGATATGGTGTGTGACAGGGCTGGGCTAGTGATATGGTGTGTGACAGGGCTGGGCTAGTGATATGGTGTATGACAGGGCTGGGCTAATGACAGAGCAGTTTCTAGGTCATTTTGGTAACAGGGCGAATCTTGATAAAAGTGCCCCCCCCCCCCTCCTCACTCAGTTTAGCCCTAGGGAAGGTAGGGGGGCTTTTTATCAAGATTGGGGTTACTAGGAAGAAGCAGTGTGTGTATTGCAGCATAGAACGGTGCAGAGCCCCTAACAGATAATGTTCTGCTCAATCTAAAATCATTATACAGGGACTCACAGGTGACGTCTTTCCCTTTTCCTCTTCATCCGGCCTGGACCACCATGATGATTTCTTGCAGCTACGTTTCATCTCTTTAGGACCTGCCAGACAAACATCTCAGGCTCCGCACTTGCAGAAACTTCCTACCCTTTTCCCACCTATAAGGTCCCAAACTATAGTAATTCTGCTGTTTGGTGCAGTAAAGTCTGCATGGTGTGACCTCCATTACATTGACATACAGGATGCTGGGAAAGCTGGGTGACCTCCATTACACTGACATACATGATGCTGGAAAGCTGGATGACCTCCATTACATTGACATACAGGATGCTGGGAAAGCTGGGTGACCTCCATTACATTGACATACAGGATGGTGGGAAAGCTGGGTGACCTCCATTACATTGACATACAGCATGCTGGGAAAGCTGGGTGACCTCCATTACACTGACATACAGGATCCTGGGAAAGCTGGGTGACCTCCATTACACTGACATACAGGATGCTGGGAAAGCTGGATGACCTCCATTACACTGACATACAGGATGCTGGGAAAGATGTGTGACCTCCATTACACTCACACACAGGATACTGGGAAAGCTGTGCAAACTGAACATTGGCGCTGGGGGCGCGGCTTACAGCGGGGGGCGCGGCTTATCGGGACATATCTGGGGCTCCCTCTGTGCAGGCTTCCCCCCACCCCCTCCTCATAGCCCCCATTAGATACTCACCTCTCCCCCTGCAGCCTCCAGCTCCTCTTCTGGTCCCTCCGTCCTCTTGGTATGTCCGTCCTCTTCTGGCTTCCGCCTGCACAGGAAGCCTCTGTGTCTCTGCCCCAGCACTGTTTCCTTTAGCTGTGCGTGCTGTATGCACAGCTAAAGGTCGCTCTGGCCAGGGGATCTGGAACTTAGATTCCAGATCCCCTGGCAAGCCCTAAGGATGCAGGGGCTGCGGGCCGGGTAATGTCAGGTGCCGCAGGGCTCAGGTGCTCGCCCGGCCCTAGAAACGGGCCCTGGCTAGTGATATGGTGTGTGACAGGGCTGGACTAAGGGGGAATTCAAATGGGGATTAAATGCAGGAATTACTGTGGGTACTGTATCCAAGTTAGTCAAGTTAGTCAGAACAAACCGCACAATGAGTGATTTGTGGAGAAGCGGTGAGTCAGATGATGCCGAGAATGTTACCCCAAATTCAAAAAGTAGAGGAGGGCATGCGACTGGGTTCTTGCCAGCCCAGGGATTTCAGAAGACCACAACACCACAAGGAGGAGGGGTGGTTCTCAAAAGCTGTCTGTAAGGGTTGCAGAAACCCTGACAGAACCAGAGCCTGAAATCTTGGGTGGGGGTAGCAAGTAGCTTGTCCCCAGTGTGCCTTCATGGAGATGTAGCGTCCCTGGCCACAAGTTTGGTGGTCAAGTGGACTTTTATGCTAACCGCATAACTCAGGGCCCGCCCGATGTTACAGTACATGGCACATTGGGAAAAGTAGTGACAGCTAGGGACAGAATAGCGAGGTGCTGCGGCTGCCATCAGGTTGCGGAAAGATTTAGTCTCCACTGCTTGAGTTCATTGTTTTTCATCTTGCTAATTGTCTCTGTTTCTCTTTTTCAGATCATTCATGGTTGGGGGGAAAGAAGAGTCAGAGTGAGGTTCCTGCAGTCCAGACTCTTGGCTAGCGATGAGACTAGACTGTGTGGATGACCTGGGTGGTGGACAAGTGACTGGAAGCACTATCGTCTATCCATTTTACCGCCTGGTCCCTCTGCTCAGGCCACAACACTGGTGTACACCCTGCTTTACCATCCGATAAAGCCAGGGATGCTGTACGAGCGCATGGTACCCTTAATCCGCCCGGCCTCTGTGACAGCATGTATCCTCCATGTTTGCATGGAAGCAGGGCTAGAAGGGGCATGGTTAGCAGGGAGCCCACAATTTATGAACAGTCTAGGTCCCATGGTACCCTTAATCCACTCCTGTTGCTAATTGTTTCTCTTTATGTCTTTTTCAGGTCGCTCATGTTTGGACTGTTTTTAGAGCCCCTACTTAATTTAGAATGACATAGTGTGCAAACCATGCTTAATTTGTCATTTGCGCACACGTTAAAATATCTCCAGACCAAAGAAGAACAAACCCTCGATGGGGGAGCTTTGCGTGGGGGCCTGCTATGGGGAATAGCTTCAGCCCTGCTGGTTCTAGCCTGCATTTTCCCTATGGACTGTCCTCTGCCTCTGGCCACCCCACAGCCTCCTTCTGCCTTTTGCGGTGCTACGCATGCCTCAACATCCCCACAGCTTTAACCGGTTGACATGACACTGGGCCAGGTTGGGTCACTCACTTCATTGCAAGACAATTTTATTGAGGATGTATCTGACCACAAAACACACACACACACTCATACACAATGACAGATAGGGGTGGGTGCTGTTTGATTTCCCCCTTGCCATAGGCAACGTGATTTAAAGGGCTGCATGAAAATGTTTCATTTGCTTAAAATTTGGCTTTTTTGTCGATGCTAAGGTAGAGGAAAGAAAGTTTCCTGGTGTTTTTTCAACTTTACAGAGAGGTTATATTGTGTTTGGAGTTTATTGTTGAGAGGCAGTGGCATAATACTGCGACTTTGGCGTATTATATACAGTCAGGCATGCTTCCCCTGTTGTCCCAGTTGCATTCCAGAGGTGTTAGCATCATTTCTGAGGTGTCATTGTGGACATTGTGTGACCTCCAAGTTTTCGAATTTTAGTTTTCAATAAACGAGCGTGAAGTCACGTTCGGTACTTTGCCTGGTATCTGAACACCGTCAGGTGCTGGTGTGTCAAGCTAGTGATAAGTGAACGTTGCCGAAAACGTTTGGCAACTTCACTCATCAACGATGTTGCCCATTATCATGCGCTGCTTGTCTGGTATCCTGACTCCTCCTGCCCCCTTTTAGTGTCTCCCCACCCCCCTAAAGTGTGGCTGAAGTGTAATTTTCAGTTTTGCACTGGTGAGTCCTAACATACAGTACAGTACAAGGCTATGTTCACACTACGTAAAAGAACGGCCGTTGTTGCCATCGGCAACAACGGCCATACTTTTTGCGGATCGCAACATAACCTTATCTGATATGGGATCATGTCAGTTTTCTGCGGCCGGAATTCAGTGAACTCCGGCCGCAGAAAGACCTGTCAGTTCTCTGGCTGCTCGCTTCACTCTGTGCTATGGGAGGTTCTGATGCGGGCGTGCGCTGATCATCCATCACAGACCAGGCACAGACCAACCGTTCTGCGACCCGGCCGGGGTCATTGAACGGCCGGTCTGATACGTTGTGTGAACATAGCCCAATACTGTACTGTAAAGGAATGCTGCAGTGCTTTTCAATGCTACAACTGAGTGCTGTAGTTAATTAATGCTAATTTGGTGGGTGCTGGAACCAATGAAACACATTTACATTATTTCCTATGGGAAAAACGCTCGGTTCTCCGACTGCTCAATTCTTAAACTGCCTTGTAGAACCAATTAGGTTCGAGAACAAAGGTACCACTGTATTTGCAAAAATTTTTACTTTGACAAGCCCTACAAATTATAAGATGTCTGTTGGGCTAGGAATACCCCTTTAAATCGACTCTGTACCCACAATCTGAACCCCCCCCCCCCCCAGACAGCTTGTACCTTCAGATAGCTGCTTTTAATCCAAGATCTGTCCTGGGGTCCACTCGGCAGGTGATGCAGTTATTGTCCAAAAAAACAACTTTTAAACTGGCAGCCCTGTGCCCAACGGCCGTGACCAAGATTGTGTATACATTAGGCTGGCACACCTTCTCCGGCCCTCCCCCCCACCCTCTTTATCATTAGTAATTCCCGTAGAACATTTTCTCCTGTCTGAACATTGTTAACTTTCCAGCCCATGTGCCGTGCTAACACAGGTGAGGAATAGGAGACAATCTGCCTGTAGCATTCCTAATAATGAGGAGGGCACCTGTTAAGGTTAAGGCACCTTGGCAATGTTCAGACAAAAGAAAATGTTCTAGGGACATTCCTAATGATAAAGAGGGCGGGGAGGAGGGACAGAGAGGGTGTGCCAGCCTAATGCATACACAATGTAGGCCACGGCCGTTTGACACATGGCTGCAAGTTTAAAAGTTGTTTTTTAGGACAATTACTGCATCACCTGCCGAACGGACCCCAGGACAGATCTTGGATTAAAAGCAGCTATCTAAAGGTACAAGCGGTTTGGGGAGGTCAGATTGTGGGTACAGAGTCGCTTTAAGTGCCATGAGGTACTGTAATTCCAGATTCCTTGAACTTATTTCAGTCTAGTGTGCTTTATTCTTTGCCTGAACTTGCCTCCATGGCTTGACCTGGTCAAGTTGGCCATTGTTTGAACTCTTCTTCACTTGTAGATGAACATCCAGATAACGGAGAGATTGATGCCTGATAGCTTGAAGTCTTGGCACATCTGTTACGCCTGCACAATCCCTTTACCTCCAATTATGTCCTCTAGTCTATCATAAGTAGAAAATTGCTTTCACCTGCGGATGCTTCCAAATTCTGTATAATATTATAATGTAAAGCAACACTTAACTATTATCAGCCATTGAAGAAAATAGAGAATATCTTCACATAATGGGAGACGGCCCCCATCAAGATCTTTCTCTCCTACAATACCTGTGTGTGCACTAAGCAAAATTTCAGCAAAGTCTTCTACCTTGACTTATTTGATGATAGACAATATAAGCTCGGAAATACAGCTATACATGTTTCCTGGAAACAGAGAATTCATCCTGAACTCTTATTATTGACAGTGTCCTCACGTAACACAGAAGAATCATCTAGAAACTTGCTGGAATAGAATCTATCACAGCTTTTCTCTTTATCAAGTTGCTGTACAATGGTAAACAGACATGGCCCTGACTCCCGGAACAATAGCAGATTTGCTTTAGATATAGTGCTCGGTCCTCTGGAGATGTTACGTTTTACCTAAGTGTTTTGCATACGTACAGTACATCTGCTTGAAAATTAGCAGACGACTGGCGGTTGTTAAGTCTTTAAGCCTGTTAGAATATTCAGATCTGGATACTGTCTCTTTAGAGAGTAGAAGAGAATCGTCAATGAAATGGACCAATATTGTTGGCATAGGATAATGCAGCTGTGAAAATAGACTCTGGATAAGGGGAGCCAAAAGGATACTTTGCCTGTTTCCTTTGTATTAGACAGTAAGCAGGTTTTCTCATGTAGAATAGTTATGACTTGATGAATTGATTTTCATTTCTTTAATAATGTTTATCCATAAAGGACTAATATAAAGTTAATTCCGCAGTCTAAATAATTGTTGCAAAGACTGATACTATCTATCTGCCTATCTATCTATCTATCTATCTATCTATCTATCTATCTATCTATCTATCTGTCTGTCTGTCTATCTATTTATTTATTTATTTATTTATTTATCTATTATCTATCTATTTATCTAAGGAGAGTCCATGGCACACAGAGTTGATGGTGAAAAAAACTGTGATTTATTTAAGTCATCAAGATGCAGCAATCCACAGACGCAATGTTTCAATGGCTTCACTCTATCTATCTATCTATCTATCTATCTATCTATCTATCTATCTATCTATCACATGTGACCTGGACTCTGGACTCGTGCTTGATGTCCCTAACTTGCATATTTTGGCAATGTAACAAGCAGCAGAAGCTTCATCAGAAACTAGTTACTAGACAGGAAAAGGTTGCTTAATTTTTTCCTTCTGACCTGTAAAAGATTGAAATAAAAATGGTTTCTCTAGCAGCCCATAATGTTTCATTGGCACTAACATACTGTATTGATGCCAAGTATCAGGGGGCACTTGAGTGGCTCCATACTTGGTGTCTAGATGCGGGTGCCAATAAAAGAAAACCTGGCTCGGCTAAGTGTGCCCATGTTCTGAATGGGAAGCTAGGAGAAAACAAATGTTGGACTCCTCTGGGACCAGCTTATCTCCTAGAGAATATAAGGATCAGGCAGTTGAATGTGCTCAATTTTTCTTTCCACTGATATCATATGTCAGAGGCCAGAGGTCAGAGGCCTCCATACATATTAGATGGTCAGCCATGACCTTGACATCTTAAAACATTGACTTTTGTAGATTTGATGGCACAGTTGTTCAGTGGTTTTGTTTATTCCTGCATGGCACAACACAAGGAACATCTCTCGGCTGATCATCTTCCTTAACAGTTCCCCTTAGGAATACAGTAGGATTCAGTTCTATCTGCAATGTTTGTTGTAGTTTCCATGTTCCTATTAGGCCTGGCTACATCTGAACCTGGACAAAACTAAAACCATCTGCTGCACATGTCAAATTTACCCTTTAAACTGCGCTCTAGGATGCTGTTTATCATTGTTAGACAGAGTTACCAAGATGGGGCTTCTTGGCTGTGATGTCTTGGTGGGGAGGTAACCATCCTAGAGAAGAAAGTTCTGGACCGAGGCGGGTAGAGAGGACTCAATGGGTGAGAAACCTCACCTCAGTGACACTGTCCACAAAAGATTAAAGACCGGAGCTAAAAGGAGCCCCAAAGAGCAGATACAAAGGTATATTTGCCATGTGCAGCAGCCGCTGTGACTGTTGCTGCTTTGACTATCACCCGTGCAAACATGTGTGACAGCATCACAGGAACTTCTCTTGGACAGCAAAATGGCAATTTGCACATCTACCATTTTTTTAAGCATAGGGCAAAATCCTTCAAGGTTTTGACAGTGCATGCAGCTTGGTTAAGGTTAGCAATTGGAGACTGTCTGTCAGGAATAAGATATCACCACTAGTACATGCCATTGGCTCTTAACCTTGCCTTAAAGATGTTCACTGATCAGCAAGTCATACAGTGTATCCTTTTATTCACACGTTGTAACAGTGCGGCTGTATTTGCGGCTGTAATTGTGCGGCGGTATTTTTGGTGGTTCGTGTGTATGCTTGGAAGTATAGGATATGCGGCTGCACAGTGCACACTATGTCTGAATCTACGGCCCTATCGTAAACGGACCCGTAAAAAATGAACAAGACCATTGTATGCGGCTGAACATGCGGCCGAGGATTGACAGGCGGTCCGTACGGAGTACTTCAAAAATAGCCGGCAATGATGCCGAATGCCGATGCCTCTAATAGTTAATATATTAAATTACTAAAACACATTTTCTTTGTAATCAAGACACTTTCGTTGGTCAATAATTTATTTCTAACGAATCCATCATTTTGCAATTAAATATACTGTTAAAAAAAATAGATATATAAATAAATGTATATTTATCTATATATTTATTTTTTGACAGTATATTGAATTGCACAATGATGGATTCGTTAGAATTAAATTATTGACCAACGAAACTGAATTTATTTCCACGAAAATGTGTTTTATTCATTAAATATTAATTAGTACAGGAAGCTCTATAAGCCGGTAATTCATATTCCCGGCAATAGAGCTTTCTGTACTAATCATCACTTTACTTTAATGAAAACATCAAATGTTTCTTCTAATTATGTTATGACAATAGCATTATTAGAAGAAACATTTTGAATTATATGTGCGCTCAGCTGATTGGCTGATCGGCTGAGCGCACATATAATGAGCCGGTCTGCAGCACAGTGACTTCATTGTGCAGCGGACCAGCGAAGAGGACACATCGGGACATCGGATGGTGAGTATAGAGCTCTCCCCACCCCCTCCCCGGCACTGCACCCCTCCCAGCAAGGAAGGGGGGGTCAGTTAACCCCTTCCTTGCTGGGATGGGTGCAGTCTGACATCAGTCTGGCCCCCAAGGGGTTAAGGGGGATGCGATACATCCTCCCTTAACCCCTTGGGGGTCAGACTGTAAGCAGCGATCTGTAAAGATGCTGCATACTGTAAGGAGCACAACACCGCTCACAATGATGGGTGTTGTGCTCCTGTTTGTGTGTTTTTTGTGTGTTTCTCCCTTTTTGTTTTTCAGATATCGGTATCCTGGGGATTACGTCGGATTCCATGGACTACGTCGATGACCAGCGGTTGTTCTTTGAATTTTTTTAATAAAATGGTCAATGAGGGGTGTGGGGGTGTTTTTATTTGAATAAAAAAATATTTTAAACTTGTGTCTTGTCTTTATTTCTTTACTTCATAGACTTAGTAGTGGAAGCCGTCTAATAGACGGAATCCATTACTAAGTCGGGGCCTAGTGTTAGCCAGTATAAAATGGCTAACACTAACCCCCCATTATTACCCCAGTACCCAATGCCACCAGGGGTACTGGGAAGAGCCGGGTGCCAGTGGTCCCGGAGCGTCAAAATTGGCGCTCCTGGACCGGGCGGTAGCAGGCTGGTAAGATTTAGGCTGGGGAGGGCCTAAACCAATGGCTCTTCCCACCCTGGTGTTACCAGGCTGCTGTCGTTTGGTTTTTAACCCGGCTGGTTATAAAAATAGGGGGGACCCTATGCGGTTTTTTTTTTAAATAAATAATAAAAAAAAAACGCATAGGGTCCCCCCTATTTTTATAACCAGCCGGGTTAAAAACCAAACGACAGCAGCCTGGTAACACCAGGGTGGGAAGAGCCATTGGTTTAGGCCCTCCCCAGCCTAAATCTTACCAGCCTGCTACCGCCCGGTCCAGGAGCGCCAATATTGACGCTCCGGGACCACTGGCACCCGGCTCTTCCCAGTACCCCTGGTGGCATTGGGTACTGGGGTAATAATAGGGGGTTAGTGTTAGCCATTTTATACCGACTAACACTAGGCCCCAACTTAGTAATGGATTCCGTCTATTAGACGGCTTCCACTACTAAGTCTATAAAGTAAAGAAATAAAGACAAGACACAAGTTTAAAATATTTTTTTATTCAAATAAAAACACCCCCACACCCCTCATTGACCATTTTATTAAAAAAATTCTAAGAACAACCGCTGGTCATAGACGTAGTCCATGGAATCCGACGTAATCCCCAGGATACCGATATCTGAAAAACAAAAAGGGAGAAACACACAAAAAACACACAAACAGGAGCACAACACCCATCATTGTGAGCGGTGTTGTGCTCCTTACAGTATGCAGCATCTTTACAGATCGCTGCTTACAGTCTGACCCCCAAGGGGTTAAGGGAGGATGTATTGCATCCCCCTTAACCCCCTGGGGGCCAGACTGATGTCAGACTGCACCCATCCCAGCAAGGAAGGGGTTAAGTGACCCCCCTTCCTTGCTGGGAGGGGTGCAGTGCCGGGGAGGGGGTGGGGAGAGCTCTATACTCACCATCCGATGTCCCGATGTGTCCTCTTCGCTGGCCCGCAGCACAATGAAGTCACTGTGCTGCGGACCGGCTCATTATATGTGCGCTCAGCCGAACAGCCAATCAGCTGAGCGCACATATAATTCTAAATGTTTCTTCTAATAATGCTATTGTCACAACATAATTAGAAGAAACATTTGATGTTTTCATTACAGTAAAGTGATGATTAGTACAGAATGCTCTATTGCCGGCATATGAATTAACGGCTTATAGAGCTTCCTGTACTAATTAATATTTAATTAATAAAACACATTTTCGTTGAAATAAATACAGTTTCTTTGTTCAACAATTTAATTCTAACGAATCCATCATTGTGCAATTAAATATACTGTCAAAAAATAAATATATATATATAAATATACATTTATTTATATATATATTTATTTTAACAGTATATTTAATTGCAAAATGATGGAATCGTTTACATTTAATTATTGAACAATAAAAGGGACTTTATCACGTTACGTTATCAAGAATAGATATAGGGTTTGTGAATGGGAACATGGCACAAAAAGTTAAAAATGTTAAACACTTAAATAGAGGTCTTTCAGACCATGTACCACTTATGTTTGAGTTATGCACAGGGGGTATAAGTAGTATATTTAATATTAGAATCAATGGTCACTGGTTGAATCTTATTCCTAATATTGGAGAACTGGGAAAAGAGTTTGAGGAAATATGGGATATTAATGTAAGTTCAGCATCTCCACAGGTGGTATGGGATACACTAAAGGCGGTAATTAGAGGAAAATATTATGGAATTATTACTAGTTTGAAAAAGGGATATAGGGTTAGGGAAAAGAAATTAGAAGAAGATTTGCGTTTAGGGGAGGAGGAATATAAGAGGGATGGCTCGGAGAACGCTAAGTTACAGTTAGAAACAGCTAAGTTTAATTTGGATAAATATCTGTTAGAAAAAGCAAGGAACCAGATGGCCTTTTGGGGAAAGAAATATTATTTGGGGTCTGGTACTCCTAATAAAGGCCTAATGGCCATTGTTAAAAATCAGTTGGCAAATAGGGATATCCAGGCAATAAAAACAGACTCTGGGGATATTGTGAATGATACACAAGAGATATTAGGTCAGTTTAGGGCTTATTTCCAAAATGTATATACACCTGAACATGACATTTTAACTGAGGAAGTGAATAATGTACTAGACAAATGCTGTCTCCCTAGATTAAACTTAGAGCAACAGGCGGAGCTAGATGCTCGGATAACTTTAGAAGAACTGAATAATGCGTTGAATCTTTCTCCAGGGAGTACTGCTCCAGGACTAGATGGCTTGCCTTATGAATTGTATAGGAGGCATCGTGATTTCCTTTTGCCAAGGCTGTTGGAAGTGATAGAATCCTCGGTTGAGACTGGGCGGTTACCGGCTTCAATGGAGGAGGCAGCTATATCCCTTATTCTAAAGCCTGAGAAAGACAAACTAGCTATGGATGCGTACCGCCCTATTTCTTTGATGAACGTGGATGCTAAGATTTTGGCTAAACTCCTGGCCTCTAGGTTGCAGAGAGTAATTTCCGGGCTGGTCCATGAGGATCAATGCGGATTTATTCCGGGTAGAATGGCCAAATATAATATAAGAAGGGTGTTTGAGAACTTACAATTGGTTGGAGTTCCGTGTTCCCACTCCATCCTGTCCTTAGATGCCACAAAGGCGTTCGACAGGGTGGAGTGGGGATACTTGTGGGAAGTGCTGAAGCGTTTTGGTATAGGTCCCAAGTTTATTGAGTTAGTGCAGCTGTTGTATAAGAATCCTAAGGCAGCGGTGTTGGTTAATGGAGAGAGATCTGATTTTTTTTTGTTGGGCCGAGGGACCAGACAGGGTTGCCCCCTCTCCCCTTTACTCTTCGCCCTCAGCATTGAACCTTTGGCTCAATTAATTAGATTAAATCCTGATATAAAAGGTTTTGGGGCGAGGGGTGAAGGGGACAGGGTGTCCCTTTATGCAGACGATGTGTTGTTGTTTTTGGAGGACCCCCAAAAAAGTGTGCCAATAGTTATGGAATTGATTGGAGAGATTGGATATGTATCAGGATTAAGTATCAACTGGAGCAAGTCAATTCTAATGCCTTTGGGTAGGGGGTTGGATTTTTCTTTTCCGCAGCTGAAGGTTTTACAAGAGAGAGGTAGCTTCAGATACTTAGGTATAAGGGTGTCAAGGGACTTGGAGGAGTTTAATGAGCTGAATATGAGAGGTATATTAGAGGAGGTTGAAAGAAAGAGTGTGGTATGGCAAAAGTTACCTATCTCTAGAGTTGATAGGATGGTGTTGTTTAAAACTATTTGTCTTCCTAAGTTCTTATATGTTTTTGGGGTGGCCCCGATTTGGTTGCCGGACAGCTATTTAAAAAGGATTAAGTTAGTAATTAATTTCTTGATTTGGGGGAGGAAGAGGGCGCGAATAAAACAGGAGATCTTTTCTCTTCCCAAAATAAAAGGAGGTATGGATTTTCCAGATCTGAATGTTTACTTTCTGGCGTCGCAACTTTTTTGGCTGGTAAAGGGAAGTGGTAGCAGGTTCTTCCAACGGCTGTGGCAAAATAAGGATGCTGGCTTATATAATTTATATGAGATCTTAGAAATGGGAGCTTGGAGGAATGGGGAGATGGGAAAACTACCTCTGGTTAGAACTGCTCTTAGGACCTGGGAGAAGTTGAAGAGTTCTTTAAATCTAAGGTCTGTTTTTGAGTTTACCCCTATATGGTGGAATGATAGTATTCATGAAGTTTGGAAGATGGGAGCTCTGGACAACCTGGTGAGAGGGGGAATTTTAAGGTTAGGGGACATTTATGTAAATGGTCAACTTAAGGGGTGGAATATGGTTAAGGGTGAATATGATTTAGCTGATAATGTTTGGTTTGATTATATAAGGTTGTGCCACGCTCTGGAAAACACTATATGGCTGAAGAAGGTGGAGTTCGACCTGGACACTTTGATTGAGCAAATGATAAAGGGGACAATTAAAATTAAAGTGGTTTCTTATGTATATTCATATTTAAAAAGAATGGCAGATGTAAGTTATAATAGTAAAAGTAAGTGGGTTAATGATTTGGGACCTATTAGCGACAAGCAATGGTGCAAAATTTATCAGAATGTGAGTATGGTGTCCAGGTCGGGCAATCACCAGTTAATACAATTTAATATCAACCATAGGTTGTATTACACCCCGGCTTTCTTAAATAGGATCGAGAAAAGGCAGGACGGGAAGTGTCCAAGATGTGGCACTGATGATTCTGATTTTTTCATATGTTGTGGGCCTGTCCTCAAATACAAAATTATTGGTTAGAGGTCTATAAAAAGATCAATGAAGCATTTGCAATTAAACTGGTACCTTCTCCGCTCCTTGCGGTGCTGGGTGATTTTGGGGAGATTAAAAAGGGGAAAAAAACGGTGAAGAAAATACTGAGGTGGTTTTTTTATGCCAGACTGTTGCTAATAAGAAAATGGATTAGTTCTGAAGTCCCTAACATTGTGCATTGGGAGAGGTGTAGATCTAGATATGAAGAATACTATCAGTAATTATGGTTGTGGGTTGTTTTTTTTTTTTTTTTTTTTTGTTGTTGTTCCCTTCGGCGGGGCGGGTAGGGGGGTAGGGTTGGAAATTTAGGGGTTGTTAAATATGTTTGTTTGTATGGATTAAAAAAAACATAAAAAAAGTAAAAAAAAAAAAGAACAATAAAAGGGACTTTATTAGACAGAAAATGTGTTTTATTAATTCAATATATTAACCATGAGAGACATCGGCTATAGTGCAGAGGATCGCAAACCCCGGTAATAGCGATTCATGTAAACTGTGTTCCCTGCTTTCCCAGATGCATCCAGAGGTGTTTCCATCACTTTCTTAACATTTTATTTCTTATTTTTAGTTGAACCAGATTTCCAAGTAAATGACCGTATGTTTTGAGCCGCATGTCTATTTTTTCCCACGGCCGGAGTTTTACCCGCACATTTACAGCCGCATAAAAAAAACAGCCGCACAGTTACAGCGTGTGAACCCAGTGACTGTCTTTACACCAATCTACATGTAAGCAACAATACTCTATGCATTGCGGCTTATACCCACTAGTACACCCTATGGCTGACTGATCTCGGCAGCCGAGTACAAAGTGGTTGTCAAATTAAAAACAGAGAATCCTGCTTATCCCATAACACCAACCCCTTTTTAACTGCACTACTCTACTCCCTGTCTTTAAAATAGAGAATACTTTTTGAGTGCTGACTAGAGATGAGTGAAGCGAATCGCACAAATTCTGATTCGCAGTGAATCGGGCATTAACCCCTTAGCATCCCATGACGTATATGGTACGTCATGGTGGCGCAGGGGGAGTTCAAAGAGGGCTCCCGGCTGCTATCTGTAGCCAGGAAGTGCCTCTATTAACCTGACAAACCTGACAGCTACATTGAAATGCTTCATACCTTATCTCCCTGGTGTCTAGTGTGTTGGATCCGTTCTTTTGACCGGGCCGGGCCTCAGCGTCGCAATGACGCTGATCCCGGCTCGGCAATAGATTGCTGTGGCCTGCAGCAGGCCATAGCAATCTATGACCGATCTAATGGATCTTTGCCTTGTATATACACAGCATTAATCTCTATGAGAGATCAGTGCTGTGTATATAGAAGTCCCCCAGGGGGACTTCTAGTTAATGTAAAAAAAAAAAAAGTTAAAAAGTGTTTTTATCAATAAAAAATCCCCTCCCCTAATAAAAGTCCAAATCAGCCCCCTTTTCCCATTTTATAAATATAAATAAACAAATAAACAAACATATTTGGTAAGTTATCACATTCCTGATCTCGTGCGGTAAACGGTATCAATTGAAAGTACACATCATGGCGCAAAAAATGACATCCCACACAGCCCCATAGACCAAAAAAATAAAAGTGTTATAAGCATGGGAATAGAGCAATTTTAACCCCTTGCCTCTAAAGCCTGTTTTGGCCTTAATGACCAGGCTCATTTTTCAAAATCTGACCTGTCTCACTTTATGCTCTTATAGCTTAGTGGTGCTTTAACGTATGCTAGCGATTCTGAGATTGTTTTTTCGTCACATATGACACTTTATATTAGTAGCAAAATTTGGTCACTACTTTGTGTATTTTTTGTGAAAAACATCAAAATATCAAGAAAAATTTGAAAATTTTGCATTTTATGAACTTCTGAAATTCTCTGCTTCTAAAAAAGGAAGTCATAGCACATAAGTTACTAAATCACATTACCAATATGTCCTCTTTATTCTTGCATAATTTGGGAAACATATTTTACTTTTTTAGGCTGTTATGGGGCTTAGAAATTTATGAGCAAATTATCACATTTTGTGAAAATTTCCAAAACTGATTTTTTTTAGGGACCAGTTCTTTTTTTAAATGGATTTAGAAGGCTTGTATACTGGAAACCCCCATAAGTGACCCCATTTTGTAAACTAGACACCTTAAAGAATTAATCTAGGGGTATAATGAGCATTTTAACCCTACAGGGGCTGGAGGAAAGTATTCACAATTAGGCCGTAAAAAAATCGAAAATTTTAATTTTCAAATAATATATACGTTTAGATTAAAGTTTCTCATTTTCAAAAGGAACATAAGAAAAAAAGCATGCCAAAATTTGTAACGCAGGTTCTCCTGAATACAACGGTACCCCAGATGTGGGCGTAAACCACTGTATGGGCACACAGCCGGGCTCAGAAGTAAAGGAGCGCCAATTAGCTTTTTTAATGCAGATTTTGCTGAAGAAGTTTCTGAGCGCCAGGTGCATTTGCAGAGCCCCTGTAGTGTCCGCAGAATAGAATCCCCCCAAAAGTCACCCCATTTTCGAAAGTACACCCTTCAAAGAAATCATCTTTGGGTAGGATGAGCATTTTGACCCCACATGCATTAGAGGAAAGTATTCAAAATTAGACAGTAAAAATGAAAAACACGAATTTTTCCAATAATATGTTTGTTTAGTTTGAAATTTCTCAATTTCACGAGGAACAAGAGAAAAAAAGTACCCCAAAATTTGTAAAGAAAGTTCTCCTGAATACAACGGTACCCCATATGTGGGCATAAACCACTGTATGGGCACACAGCAGGGCTCAGAAGAAAAGGAGCGCCAATTAGCTTTTTCAATGCAGATTTTGCTGAAGAAGTTTCTGAGCGCCAGGTGCGTTTGCAGCGCCCCTGTAGTGTCCGCAGAAGAGAAACCCCATAAGTCACCCCATTTTGGAAAGTACAACCCTCAAAGAATTCATCTTGGGGTGTGGTGACCATTTTGACCTCACAGGTATTAGAGGAAAGTATTTAAAATTAGACAGTAAAAATGAAAAACTCGAATTTTTCCAATAATATGTTTGTTTAGTTAAAAATTTCTTAATTTCACGAGGAACAAGAGAAAACGTACCCCAAAATCTGTAACGCAGGTTCTCCTGAGTAGAACGGTACCCCATATGTGGGCATAAACCACTGTATGGGCACACAGCAGGGCTCAGAAGGAAGGGAGCGCCAATTTGCTGGAGCAAAACCGCAGCTAGTAATAGTTATTAGAATAGCGCAGTTACTAAAATACAATAAAAAATGAGATTACAGGTAATGTGGGGTGGTCACGGGCAACCTGGGGTGGTCACGGGCAACCTGGGGTGGTTATGGGCAACCTGGGGTGGTTACAGAGAATCTGGGGTGGTTACTAGCAACGTGGGGTGGTCACGGGCAACGCGGGGTGGTAACGGGCAACGCAGGGTGGTAACGGGCAACGTGGGGTGGTTACGGATAAACTGAAGTGCTTATAGGTAATCTGGGATGGATACCTGTAATTTGGGGTCGTTACGGGCAATCTGGAGAGGGTCACTGGCAATTTGGGGTGGTTAGAGGCAACGTGCGGTGGTTATAGGCAACGTGCGGTGGTCAGGGGCAACGTGCGGTGGTCAGGGGCAACGTGCGGTGGTCAGGGGCAACGTGCGGTGGTCAGGGGCAACGTGCGGTGGTCAGGGGCAACGTGCGGTGGTTAGGGGCAACGTGCGGTGGTTAGTGGCAATGTGCGGTGGTTAGAGCCGACGTGCGGTGGTTGGAGGCGATGTGCGGTGGTTAGAGGCGACGTGCGGTGGTTAGAGGCGACGTGCGGTGGTTAGAGGCGACGTGCGGTGGTTAGAGGCAGTGTGCGGTGGTTAGAGGCGACGTGCTGTCGTCAGAGGCAACGTGCTGTCGTCAGAGGCGACGTGCGGTGGTTAGAGGCGATGTGCGGTGGTTAGAGGCGACGTGCGGTGGTTAGAGGCAGTGTGCGGTGGTTAGAGGCGACGTGCGGTGGTCAGAGGCGACGTGGGGTGGTCAGAGGCGACGTGGGGTGGTCAGAGGCGACGTGCGGTGGTTAGAGGCAGTGTGCGGTGGTTAGAGGCGACGTGGGGTGGTTAGAGGCGACGTGGGGTGGTTAGAGGCGACGTGCGGTGGTTAGAGGCGACGTGCGGTGGTTAGAGGCGACGTGGGGTGGTTAGAGGCGACGTGCGGTGGTTAGAGGCGATGTGCGGTGGTTAGAGGCGACGTGGGGTGGTTAGAGGCAGTGTGCGGTGGTTACGGTCAACGTGTGGTGGTTACGGGCAACGTGCGGTGGTTACGGGCAACGTGCGGTGGTTGCGTGCAATCTGGGGCGGTTATGTGCAATCTGGCGTGATTACGGACAACCTGGGGCGGTTACAGGCAACCTGGGGCGGTTACGGGTAATCTGGGGGGTTAGGAATAATCTGGGAGTAAACTGCAGTTATTACTATAATAAAAAAAAGTGTGTTTTATTTTTTTGTGTGTTTGTCACTTTTTGTACTTTTACACATTTGTTTCACTGTATTACTATGATTACTGTGATATTTTCTATCACAGTAATCATAGTTCAGTGACAGAGACCAAATTGGTCTCTGTCACTTTAAATTTTCAGAGTTGGCTGGTTGTGAAGCGCATGCGCACTTCATAACCAGCCAGGACGTCGAGGAGGAAGGAGCTCCGTGGATCCGGTGAGTATATGGGGAAGGGGGGGGGGGGGTGACTGGGGGACGGGGGTGACAGGGGGGGTGGGGGGCGACTTGGGGGGCGACACTGTAACACTTTTTATCCCCTGTCACCAATGATTTATGGTGACAGGGGATAAAAAGTGCCGGCAGCACTGGGAACAGGCGATCGGCGGTATATAGTATATACCGCCGATCGCCTGCTCCGGGACCACACGGGGGGGTCCCCGATCACTGCCCCATGCTCTCCGCTACCTCCGGTGGCGGAGAGCATGGGGCTTTGATCATTATTTTATTTCCATCCCTGCGAACAAACATCACAGGGATGGGGGCGGCCATCTTGGATCTGATGGCCGCCCGGGTACGGTGATCTGGGGTCTGATCAGGGGGCTGATCTGGGGTCTGAGGGGACATTTTTCATCTCCCCCCACCGTGGATTCACGGTGGGGGGAGATGAAAGCTCTCGGCGGCGCCGGTAATTCCCGGTACCGGAGATCACCGCTATAACGGTAATAGCGGTGATCTCCGGTATCGGGGGACAAGGGGAGGGGGCCGGGGGACATACTAGTTGTGGCGGTGGGGGGAGGCAACGTGCTGCAGCCTCCCCCCGCCGCCCGATCGCCCGATCTCCCCATAGACGCTGCGGTCGCATTGACCGCGGCGTTTATGGGGTTAACTGCCCGGGGGGAGCGCCATTGTCTAGTATACCAAGTAACTGGGTGACTGTTGTGCATTATACCAAGTCACTGGGTGCTGGGTGTGCATTATAGGAAGTTACTGGGTGCAGGGTGTGCATTATACCAAGTCACTGGTTGCTGGGTGTGCATTATAGGAAATCACAGTGAACACAGTTTTCATCGTAATACCTCACTGGGTGCTCATTTACCAATGTCCACTACTGTCCTTGGTGGACATTTATATTGAGCCGCTGATCCACCAACGTCCACTACAGTCCATGGCGGAAATTGAATGATTGACAGGCTGATTGACATTTTTTTTAATTGTTATTTTCCAATTCTGACACTGTCACAGCAACAGCTGTTGAAAAAAACACTACTCTGTAATAGTCCCACTATTCTAGCTACTAAAGTTTGCGTGTTTTAATAAAAATTCGCTTGTATGCAATTCGCAAATATTCAAGAACTTCGCGAAATGGATTTCCGAGTGAGTCGCTCATCTTTAGTGCTAACCTATAAACTTAGTTACTTAAAAGAACTTCTAATAGCCTCATGCACTTTGTCACCCCCTCAGATGAACATGCCTGTCTACTCATTACCTCCTGTTCTGAAAATCCCACTCTTTGTAATCTATCTTATTACCTGGATCAATAAAAGGCATATCATCTGGGAAACATACAAAAAGCTATTTAGATCCTATCTTTATCCATCTATTTAAAAAAAATGGAAAAAAAGGAATTGTTGGTCCACAGTATAATCTAACTTTTATACACTTGTCTCCTTGTACCTATGTGGTTATGTAGCTGTTATTAAACAATGGAATATAGCACTTAAGAAGACAGATGAAAACAACATGGTCTTCAGTTCAGTTGATAAATTTAATGTGCTGTTTGCGTGTACTTCACTTTCTTTCTGGTCACGATGACAGCGAAAGTCACAAAAGAGAAGGTCATGCAACGTAGAAGGCACTTGCTGTAAGCACTGAAGCTTGTGGGTTTTATTATTTACTTATCAGATAAGCCATTATGTCAACTTAAATACCATCAGTTTAAACATGGGACATGGCTTTAGGGGATATAGCATATATATGTTGACCAATGATCAAACAATGCCTGCCGTACCTTCAAAATACATTTCATCAAATGCTCATGAATTGTCACCTTTCAGATGTATGTCCCAGAGAGGGCAGCCTCGCCGGATACAGTGACCTGATGGTTCATACAAAATGTCAAAACAAGTAAATAGATTTACTACTGTCTAAATTTTTCATCACTGTCTCCATTTACAAGAAAAATATTCAAGAGTGTTTAAATGTAATATTATAAGACAATAAGAAGAAAAGGAAAATGACTTTATTTCATTTTTCTTTTATTATTTAAACAAAAAACAAAAACAAAACAATACCTATAGTGTAAACACAGTGTAAATACGTATCACTTTGTATATTTATACTTATAAAATCTACTTTGGACAATCCCCTTCCTATTAGGTTACCTGATTATAAGATTGTAGACCTCCTGGTCTTAGGATACCCCCTAACCATTTACAGGGGTTGGACAATATAGCTAGAACACCCTAAAATAACATAGTAAAGTTAATCATGTAGCTTATATTTCTGTTAGTAAACTTTATTGCTTGTGCTGTTATAAATTCTATAAGGTTGGGAAATTTTAGACCTGACCGAGTCCCAAAGGGGAATGACTAATGCATAACTGGTGCACAACTGGTAGGAGGATCTGTGACCCAACTTGTTGAGTAAAAGGATATGCCAAGGTCTACTGTTACCTTAATCACGTCTCTGCTTTTAAAGACCAGCAAAACATGTGACGACAGAAGTAGCTGTGGTCAAAAGTCAAGGTTTGACATGAGTGACAGTCCCTTCCACAGATGCTTGGTGCCCTTAAACTGACATTAATTACTGTAGTATGGTAATATACATATATATATATATATATATATATATATATATATCAGTGTTCAAATGCTCTTCTATCCTTTATGTAAAGTTTTTACTTCCTACCACATGTACATCTGTCTGAAGATGTTTTCACCGTCTTTGCTTAGTGAAATATGATTAAGTTGGGTCACAGATGCCCTACCAGGTACTTACCAACAATTATTTTACCTAAAATAAACAGCAGAAGTAAAAGGTGGTCATTACCAGTAATGGCAGTTGTATGAAGAGTTTAACCTGGCTATGTAAAATCAGGAGTGTTGTAGTCATTTTGTCCGACCTCTGTACTTTGGGTTTTTAAGCAGTGTTGAATTTGCCAGCAGTTCAACCACAATGAAGCCTTGCACAGTGCCAAATGAAATAACATTACCTGCTTTACACTCTGGCCAACAGAGCATATTAAATTGGTTATCATCATCTAATAACTTAGTATATTCACTAATAGAGTATTTGAAAACAAGTTTTCCAGACCCATTTTTAAAGTATTAACAGGTTTTCTAAAGATCCTTTTACATGGGTTTTTATGGGCAGGCAGAAATGCTGTTGACATTGTCGATAATCGGCCCGTGTAAAAGGGCTATTGATCAGCCAACAAAAGGGCTCCTAGAGAACATAGAGCTCCTTGTATGTAATCCCAGACAGACTGGATGATCATGAGAACAGGGCTTTGTGAAGGCCATATCATTACTTCCAGGGTTACTTGTTCTTCTTTATCCTGAAGATAGTTCTTAAAGGGGAACTATCAGCGGACAAATCTAACCTGCTGATAGTCCCCTATAGCAACGGGGACATTGAGGAGGAAGGTATGTGTCTTACCTTCCTCCTCTGCGCTGGTCCTGTGTTGTGGTCGGGTACGGAGCACCATTAGGAGCACTGCCACATCATCTGGCCCGCCCCTTCTAATGATAATCAATGGAGGGAGCAGACCGGATGACGCAGTAGTGCTCCAAAGGGTGCTCTGGACTAACAGCGCACGATCGGGACATACCTTCCTCCTCAGTGTCCTGGGTGCTATAAGAGGCTCTCAGCAGGTTAGATTTGTCTAACCTGCTGATAGTTCCCCTTTGATGACATTAGTTGCGCCTCTTGGAGTCATTGCCCTGCTGCACAGTAAATATTTGGAGCCAATCAGGCTCAAGCCGTTAGGGGTTGGGGGGGGGGGGGCATTTTACTTTGCAGCATTTTTTCCACACCTGCCTACTCCTTCTGCATACTACTGTATCTCTGGTAAGGGCATATGGACAAGGGCTGTCTACATCAGTCGACCTTTTTAATGATCTTTGCATCTGTCATTAATGTCATATTTTGCACTTTTTGCATTGGAATGATTCATAGATTGATGTTTTCCAGTTACATTCTGTATAATTTGTAACCATTACTATATTAGATATTAAATTCTCTGGTAATTGCACCAATGTCGGATGTTGTGAGTCATTGTCTTAGACTGAAGTGATGGGTATCATGTAACCTGACTTCTCTGACCTCTCTGTGTTTCTGGATTACAATATAAGGCTCTTGGGTTGTGTATTATAGGTATTTAATACTTAAAGCGGTTGTCCAACATTTTTTCCTTATTGGAAATGGGAATAATTTGTAATCTGTCCCTTTCCCTGAGTGGTTTTCTCTAACCTTTTTTTTGCCTCTGTGGCCCTGGGCATCCTCTTTTTTTTTGGATTTGTGTTTGTTTACATAAAGAACTTATTTACTGTTTATAGCTCCAACCTATACTGCAGTGCTGTACACAGATTATAGTATATCATGCTGTCCTTACTGCTGCAGTTTCCTTTGGCCTCAGATGTTAGATGGTAGGGGTGTGGCTAAAGAAAGTGGATGCATAACCCCTCCCACCTGATGACTCACTGTTCCCTCACTGGCAGGAACAGGAAACAGAAAGGGAACATGACATCACAGGAAGTAAAGCAAACACAGGCAGAGTGGTCCTGTGACTGAGCCTGAAAACACAGTAAGCGCTCTAAATAGATCGAAGTGTATGTAGAATATGCAACATCCACAGAGGTCAATGCAATGCTACTTTATTGAAAAATCCCGGACAACCCCTTTAAGCACGATCTCTAGCATAAGGACAAACCAACTATATTACATTTTTAGACCTCAAAAAACTTGGTGTAATAATGATAAAAGTTCTTCCTGGAATATGTTTCATTTCATGTGTTCATACCATTGTTTGACTTATAAAACGATGTTTAAGCCAAAGAAAAGTTTATGTTGGATGTTTGCATTTTGTGTAATTGAAGCATAAAATGTAACGTCTATTCGAATGTCATTTCTTATCAGCTGGAAATTCATACCCACTCCCAAGAGTTTCTGGCCATTGTTCCAAATACTCCAAGACACAAGAGATTATAGACTTTATATTCTGTATTATGATATTGTTGAGATCTTTTCCTGGCAATAATAGAAGAAATCTTTAAAGTCATTTTCAGCACAAGCCGATCATGAATACAGCTAACGGCTGACATCCCCTTAAATGTATGGTGGCAGTAGGGACCTAACCAAGGGCCCAAAGGCCTGCTATATATGCATCCATTAGACTTTGACTACAGTAAATGAATGGAAAAATAGTTACAACTCTTGGAATGTGGTAAATAAAGAAATAGAAACTGCAGTCCGGCTGACAGACTAGACCATGTCTTTAAAGGGTTAAATAAATAATAATAATAATAATAATAATAATAATAATAATAATAAAGTTTGATTTAGTAAATATATAACCACAAAGCTCTATAATATTTTTTGGTATTTCAATATTTTTAGCATTGTGTAGTTCCTCTTCAGTTTACCAGAAAGTCCTTTTAGAGTTAATGACGAAAACTCCACCAAACTCCAACAACGGGGATCCAGGAGCAGGTCCAACTAATGGTGACCAGATGAATAATGTAAAACCATAAGAGTTTGTTAAAAAGACCCAATGCATTTCGGAACCATACCAGTTCCTTTTTCAAGAGTTATATGACTCTTGAAAAAGGAACCGGTATGGTCCTGAAACGCGTTGGATATTTTTAGTAAACTTTTATAGTTTTACCTTATTCATCTGGTCACCATTAGTCGGACCTGTGCCTTGATCCCCGTTGTTGGAGTTTGGTGTTTTCCTCATTATTTCCTTAGTGGAGTTTGGGAGTGGCTGCGGTTTGCAGGTTTATGCTTTTCATGCTATTCCGAGAGTTGTGCCTCCTGTTCAGCACAACTCTATCAGGTTAGGGTTACCATATTCTATCCCTTCACCCCTTTTAGTCCAGCTGATCCGTGTCATGGAGCTATGTCCCTTCTTTTTCTTTTAGAGTTAAAACATGTATTAAATGTAGGGGGTGAAGGTGTACCCGATTCTCTTTCTTCTGTGATGTAAGGGAAAAGGATGCATATCTTATTCTGAGGATTGACCATAAATTGTATTAGTCTTGAAAACCTTTTTAGCAAGAACAGACAGTAAAGACAGTTTTGTCAATATTGAGGTTTTATGTGCATAAATTTCATGGGTAACACACCTGTAAAATCTTAAAAGGGTATTCCAATGTAAAACAAACTTGTTCCCTATCCACAGGATCTCCGAACCCTCCAGTGATCTCCATGTTGTTACAGCAAGTGACCCGCAACTCCAAACATTCTCTATGGAGCCGCCAGAAAGAGCATTGTGCTGTACTCTGCTCTCTCCAGCGGCTCAATTAATTCTCTATGGAGCCGCCAGAGAGAGCCAAGTACAGCACTTGGCTCTTTCCTGTTGATCCATAGAGAATGAATAGAGCTACATGTCATGTGCTAAACCCACGACTGTATTCATAACAAAGGAGACGAGGGCCAATATGGAGATCACTGGGGGTACGGCGGTTGGACTACCACAATCTCTTACTTGTCCCTTATCCTGTGGATATGGGCAAAGTTAGTTTTAATACCCCTTTAACCCCTTAGTGACCGCCGATACGGCTTTTTACGGCGGTCACTAAGGGTCCTTATTCTGCTGCCATCAGCTTTTTACGGCGATGGCAGAGAATAAGGCTGCGGGACCGGGACGGCCCCCACCCCATCCCCCCGGCTACCAGAGGTAGCTGAGGGGTTGGGGCAGTGTGTGGGGTCCGTCCCGGCCCCCCCCCCCTAACTGACGATCGCCGCTATTAACGTTATAGCGGCGGCCGTCGGTAAAGGGGATTACCGGTGCTGCCGCCGCCTTTCATCTCCCTGAATGATTGGTGACAGGGGATAAAAAGTGATGTCCCCCCACCCCCCAAGTCGCCCCCCACCCCCCCTGTCACCCCCGTCCCCCTGTCACCCCCCCCCCCTTCCCCATATACTCACCTGATCCTGGAGCTCCGTCCTCCTCGACGTCCTGGCTGGTTATGAAGTGCGCATTTTGGTCTCTGTCACTGAACTATGATTACTGAGATAGAAAATATCACAGTAATCATAGTAATATAGTGAAAATGAATATGTAAAGTACAAAAAGTGACAAACATACAAAAAAATAAAACACACACTTTTTATTATAGTAATAATTGCAGTTTACTCCCAAATTACCCCTAACCCCTCCCCAGATTGCCCATAACCACCGCACGTTGCCCGTAACCACCGCACGTTGCCCGTAACCACCGCACGTTGCCCGTAACCACCGCACGTTGCCCGTAACCACCGCAAATTGCCAGTGACCCCCTCCCGATTGCCCGTAACCACCCCAAATTACATGTACCCACCCCAGATTACCTATAAGCACTTCAGTTTATCAGTAACAATCCCAGATTGTCTGTAACCCTTCCAGGTTGCACATAACCCCCCCAGGTTCCCCGTAATCATGCCAGATTACATGTAACCCCCCCCAGATTGCACGTAACCACCGCGCGTTGCCTCTGACCACGCCACAATGCCTCTGACCACGCCACGATGCCTCTGACCACCGCACGTCGCCTCTGACCACCGCACGTCGCCTCTGACCACCACACGTCGCCTCTGACCACCACACGTCGCCTCTGACCACGCCACGGCGCCTCTGACCACCCCAAATTGCCAATGACCCCCTCCAGATTGCGGTGCCCATGTCAGATTACAGGTACCCACCCCAGATTGCCTATAAGAACTTCAGTTTATCCATAACCACCCCACATTGCCCGTAACCACCCCACGTTGCCCGTAACCACCCCAGATTGTCAGTAAGCACTGCAGGTTGCCCGTAACCACCCCACGTTGCCCGTATCCACCCCAGATTGTCTGTAAGCACTGCAGGTTGCCCGTAACCACCCCACGTTGCCCGTAACCACCCCAGATTGTCTGTAAGCACTGCAGGTTGCCCGTAACCACCCCACGTTGCCCGTATCCACCCCAGATTGTCTGTAAGCACTGCAGGTTGCCCGTACCCACCCCACGTTTCCCGTAACCATCCCAGATTGTCTGTAAGCACAGCAGGTTGCCTGTAACCAGCCCACTTTGCCTGTAACCAGCCCACGTTGCCTGTAACCACCCCACGTTGCCGTAACCACAGCAGGTTGCCCGTGACCACCACACGTTGCCCATAACCACCCCATGTTGCCCGTAACAAACCCACGTTGCCTGTAACCACCCCAGGTTGCCGTAACCACAGCAGGTTGCCCGTGACCACCCCATGTTGTCTGTAACCACCCCAGATTACCTGTAACCACCTCAGGTTGCCCATAACCACCCCAGGTTGCCCGTAACCACCCCACATTACCTGTAATCTAATTTTTTTTATTTTATTTTAGTAACTGCGCTATTCTAATAACCATTACTAGCTGCGGTTTTGCTCCTGTAAATTGGCGCTCCTTCCCTTCTGAGCCCTGCTGTGTGCCCATACAGTGGTTTATGCCCACATATGGGGTACAGATTTTGGGGTACGTTTTCTCTCCTGTTCCTCGTCAAATTGAGAAATTTCAAACTAAACCAACATATTATTGGAAAAATTCGAGTTTTTCATTTTTACTGGCCAATTTTGAATACTTTCCTCTAATACCTGTGGGGTAAAAATGGTCACCACACCCCAAGATGAATTCTTTGAGGGGTGCACTTTCCAAAATGGGGTGACTTTTGGGGGGAATCTATTCTGCTGACACTACAGGGGCTCTGCAAACGCACCTGGCGCTCAGAAACTTCTTCAGAAAAATCTGCACTGAAAATGCTAATTGGCGCTCCTTCCCTTCTGAGCCTGGCTGTGTGCCCATGAAGTGGTTTATGCCCACATATGGGGTACCGTTCTACTCAGGAGAACCTGCTTTACATATATTGGGGTGACATTTCTCTCCTGTTTCTCGTGAAATTGAGAAATTTCAAACTAAAGGAACATATTATTGGAAAAAATCGAGTTTTTCATTTTTACTGTCTACTTTTGATTACTTTCCTCAAATACCTGTGGGGTCAAAATGGTCACCACACACCAAAATAAATTCTTTGAGGGGTGCACTTTCCAAAATGGGGTGACTTATTGGGAGATTTTACTCTGCGGACACTACAGGGGCTCTGCAAACGCACCTGGCGCTCGGAAACTTCTTCAGCAAAATCTGCATTGAAAAAGCTAATTGGCGCTCCTTTCCTTCTGAGCCCTCCTGTGTGCCCATGCAGTGGTTTATGCCTACATATGAGGTACCTTTTCACTTAGGAGAACCTGCGTTACAAATTTTGGGGTACTTTTTTTCTCTTGTTCCTCATAAAATTGAGAAATTTCAAACTAAAAGAACATAATATTGGAAAAATTTGAGTTTTTCATTTTTACTGTCTACTTTTGAATACTTTCCTCTAATACCTGTGGGGTCAAAATGGTCACCACACACCAAGATGAATACTTTGAGGGTTGCACTTTCCAAAATGGAGTGACTTATGGCGAGATTTTACTCCACTGGCACTACAGGGGCACTGCAAACGCACCTGTCGCTCGGAAACTTCTGCAGCAAAATCTGCATTGAAAAAGCTAATTGGCGCTCCTTCCCTTCTGAGCCCTCCTGTGTGCCCATACAGTGGTTTACACCCACATATGGGGTACCTTTTCACTTAGGAGAACCTGCGTTACAAATTTTGGGGTACTTTTTTCCTCTTGTTCCTCGTGAAATTGAGAAATTTCAAACTAAACGAACATATTATTGGAAGAATTCGAGTTTTTCATTTTTACTGTCTTCTTTTGAATACTTTCCTGTAATACCTGTGGGGTCAAAATGGTCACCACACCCCAAGATGAATTCTTTGAGGGGGGCACTTTCCAAAATGGGGTGACTTATGGTTTTTTTTCTCTCTGCTGACACTACAGGGGCACTGCAAACGCACCTGGCGCTCAGAAACTTCTTCAGCAAAATTTGCATTGGAAAAGCTAATTGGCGCTCCCTTCCTTCTGAGCCCTGCTGTGTGCCCATACAGTGGTTTACGCCCACATATGGGGTACCGTTGTACTCAAGAGAACCTGAATTACAAATTTTGGGGTGCTTTTTGTCTCATATTCCTTTTGAAAATGAGAAACTTTAATCTAAACGTATATATTATTGGAAAATTTAAATTTTCCATTTTTTTACTGCCTAATTGTGAATACTTTCCTCCAGCCCCTGTAGGGTTAAAATGCTCATTATACCCCTAGATTAATTCTTTAAGGTGTGTAGTTTCCAAAATGGGGTCACTTATGGGGGTACCAGGATACCAGACTTCTAAATCCATTTAAAAAAGAACTGGTCCCTAAAAAAATCAGTTTCACAAAAATGTAATAATTTGCTGATAAATTTCTAAGCCCCATAACACCCTAAAAAAGTAAAATATGTTTACCAAATTATGCCAGAATAAAGAAGACATATTGGTAATGTGACTTAGTAACTATTTTATGTGCTACGACTTTCTTTTTTTAGAAGCAGAGAATTTCAAAGTTCATAAAATGCAAATGTTTTACATTTTTCATGATATTTTGATGTTTTTCACAAAAAACACACAAAGTAGTGACCAAATTTTGCCACTAACATAAAGTGCCATATGTCAAGAAAAAACAATCTCAGAATCGCTAGCATACGTTAAAGCATCACTGAGCTATAAGAGCATAAAGTGAGACAGGTCAGATTTTGAAAAATTAGCCTGGTCATTAAGGCCCAAACTAGCTGCAGCACGAAGGGGTTAAATTCTTTTTATTTCTCTAGTGATGACAAGTAAATTTGTCTGTTACACAACTCTGAATTCCCCACACAGAGATAAAATGAGAAGATGTTATTTGGGCTGCTTAAAGCCACCTGTAGAGGGAGCTAAGGAGCTCTCTGCATACTGTTACATAGGACTCAATAATAAAACAATATTCAGTAAACTATAAGCTACCAAGCTGCATATAGGCAAACTAATTTAAAATAGAAAGCTTTAAAAAAAAAAAAAATGAAAATCTAGGATATTATGTTTTGTTTCTTTCTGTGTGTAGACTGAAGACCCTAACTATGCAGGAAGAGGACATTTTTTATTTGTTACAGGCCACATTTCTAAATGCCTGCACCCTATATGGACAGTTTAGGGTGGTGCCTTTCTAAAAAGTCTAAACTAGAAGACCATCACTATCTAGTACATAAACTATAGTGATTCCTCCACCTGGGCTAAAGTTTCCAGTGAATCCCAGGAGCCACACTATGCTTTGTAACATGGAGTTTGGTCTATCTGTATCCCATATGTTCTATTTATAGCTTAATGTAACCAGAAAACGTGTATATTCCTTCTACTTGTTTTTGAAGCTTACTCATAGGCGCTGTCAAAAAGCTTTTAAAAATTGTATGAATTCCAAGTAATCCTGAAAGTAAACCCTTGGTTAAAAGCTTAACAATATGGAATGTGGCGGACAATGGTTTTATTACACATTAAAAATACACAGAGAGGGCTATAGATCTGAAATGTAATGTATACACATGTATATTTTATGATAGAGTGAAAAAGAGTTGAATCTACAATTTTTAACATAGTCCAATAAGCAGCAAAGGTAACTTTACAGATAAGTAAAGTCTGGTCTTGTGTGTTTCACTTACCCAGTGTAAGAACTGTCACTCAGTTGTCACCGCCCGCCTAGGGTCCGGCTGGCAGGTAGGCAGGGACAGTCTTGGGGGCCTTGTGCTAGGGCTCATATTGTCTGTCTCCCATCTAGGTCCCAAGTTTCCTTACACAAAAGCACATAATAAAAATTGGCTGTATATCATGGTTTGAGAGAAAATAAATGATATGTGTCTCTTAGCTGATGGCTAAGCTAAAATCACTGATATATTTCTATGCTCAAGAGTCATAGAGGCCGTGCTAAGCGGCAACATGCATGCCCTCTCCCTCCTCCACCCCTCCCTGTCCACATGATTGGTACATAGTGCTTGACTTCTAGAACTGATCTTTGTATATCAATCATAGAGTGGTAGGGGAGGAAGGAAGCGTGCATGCTACATCTTCGCACTGTTTTTATAGCTACCGAGCTTAAAAAGAAAACCAGATTTTTATAACTTTGCAAAGAGCTACAATCTAAGTCGAGATAGGGAAACTAAACAAATTATACCAGCTGTCTGCCAATGCACACAGCTTTGAACATGATTCCCTTAAATGCTATCAAGGTACGTATTTTTTGAGACATTAAGGAAAAAAGAGCAAAAAGAAACATTATAGTTGTTATAGAAACTATGAAACTATAAGCGTTTATCATTAGACTGGTCATCACTAGAAACAAGCAAATCGAATCTTACAAACCAAGATTTGTTCTAAACTTTTTGCAGAACCCCTAAAAATGGTGGCCGCACAATTTAAAATACACATATAAAAAAAAAAGGTATGCTCACCTGTCCACACTCTCCTGGTGTCCTCCTACGGGTCTCCAGTGTGTCTAGCCACCTCTTGCCTGCTCAACCAATCACTGATTGGCTGAGCGGGCTGTCACTATACACTTACCCTCTCCGTATGTTCCTCCCTTCCTCAACTGGTTTGGATGACAGTATGTGGGACATGGAACCACCTTCTCCAGAAGGGCAAGAGTCAGGACGTCCACCCACCAGTAATTTATGACATCTTCTATGGACATACCATAAATGTCTATGGTCAGATTATCCCCTGAACAGTTTTCCCATTTATGTTTAAACTTCTTCCAATTTTAAAGCAAATCTTTCACAAACTTAGGCCATTCCTGGCCTCTAGAGGTCTCAAACAGCTGCAGTAGGTGCAGTGGTAGAGCAGAGTATGCATCCTACTGCAAATATAGACAACCTGCCCTGATGCCGACTTACTGAGGTCTAGAGGTTAGGCTGGGAACATAGGGGTGGGGGATTTATGAAGACCGGCGTACAAGTACACCGGTCTTATATTAGGCCCCGCCCCTTTTCCTCGGCAGGATTTACTAGGAGGCCACGCCTCCTCCCCGTCTCGTCATGCCCCCCCCCCCAGCTCCCCAGCCCGCCCATCGGGTGAGCGGGGCATACGGCAGGCATACGCCAGGGAGAAGGGGCAAATTTGCACCTTCTCCCTGGCGCACGCCTTGGGCATTTGATAAACGTCCCCTTTGGTGTACCAATAGTGGGAAGGGAAAGCGGCGCACAGAAGGCTCTTGACTTGCTTCCAATGCACCAGACCTACTAATTTGCATAGATACAAAAATGGACATATCTGGGGAATGGTGCATGTAAAGGGTGAAGAACGCCCTTCGATTTAGCAAGTCGTGTTTACATATTCCGGTTTTTAATTGCAATTTTTTCATACAAAACTGGGAGTGGATTTCGAAAAACGGAGAAGTCTCAGTCTTTTATTAATAGTTATGCTCCATTTAAAATCTGTTCCTGGCATTATATTTTTCATAAAACAATCAATTCTATTCATTTCTTTGAAGCGGGAAAACTCATGGTCATCCTTCTCTCTTGCTGGGGATTTTTGGCATCTTGTTCACAGCAACAACGGGGATCTGATTTGTCTGACTGACAGCTTATCAAAGTAAAAAAGAGCTTGTCATGGCATGACCCCTTTAAATTAAACAATACCTAATGATAACCATGTGATGTCATAATATCCATATTCAATTACATTTTATTAAATAACAAAAAACACACGCTGGGCTACTGTCAAAGTAAAAACAGCACAGGCCAGATGGGTTTAGCCAGGAGATTGTGGTTTTTATTGCAGATGGTTGGCCAAAAATAAATAGAAAAGAGAAAAAGATAAAAATAGTGGAGCTGCTTTTATGATTCTGTAGCTGCATAAACAAAGCACTGTGGGATCACACTGAATTATTCTGAGAAAATACATCTTGCCACAAATGGATGCATTTACGGTATATATTTTTTTATTTAATCAATTAAATGCTGTAGGGATGAAGATGAAAACAGCAGAAAAACAAATTGTCTCACAAGGACAAGGCGATTCCACAATAACCTAGCACACAGGATTCAGGAACACAAATCATCCGCTATACTAAAATAATAATATTAACCGGGCAAAGGAAAGCTCTGAAAGAGAGATGAATTATAGAAAATGCTACATTCCACAACAAAATCCTAAAGAAAAATTCCATCTTTTCACAAAATGTTAAAAGTGATTTTTTAAAAATTATTACAAATATAATTATTGTTATTATTACCATGTTATTGCTAATATTATTATTATTATTTATATTATTACAATTATTATTATTACCATTATTATTGACAGTTTTTTAAGTGCCCTTAACTCTAGATTATATATTTTATATATTTAAATGATAAGGGGTTAACATATAGAATGTAACATAAAATCAAGAAAATGAGTATTGTAAAGACAGACTAGTACACAGGGAGAGACGACCCTGCCTTGGAGGGCTGACAATCTATAATGCAAGGGGAGTTATACAGCACGTGGGGGAAGCAGCCGGAATATTGTAGGTTATTATCTTGTATTATTGGAATAGATGGGTTTTGCAAGTTGCTTTTGGTGGATGTGAGCTGAATGTGTTGGGTAGAGAATTCCGGGGTATGGGGGAAGCTTGGGAGACATCTTGGAGATGGTTATGTGAGAAGCGTGCAAGGGTAGAGCACACCGCTATAGATGGTATCGGGAGATCAAATCGCAGAGATATGGAAAGGACAGGGTGGGGATGACCTTGTATGACATGCTTAACAATTTAAACATTTGAATTTGGTGGGCAATGGAGAGTTAGTGAAGGTTTTGGCAAAAGGAGAAGCAGAAGAAGAGCAAGGGAAGATATGGATAAGTCGGGAAGCAGAGTTGAGGATCGATTGGGGTGGAGCAAGGGCATTATATGGAAGGTCAGAGAGGAGGATGTTGCAGCCGGAGATAATGGGCTTTTAAGGTGGAGGTGGTAGGTGGTGGTCAGAGTCTAGATGTGCATCTTTAATAGCAAAACAGAAACCAGGGTGACTCTAAGACAGAGGATCTGTGGGACAGGGGAGAGAGTGGAGCCATTGGGACAGGGGAGAGAGTGGAGCCATAGCCACTGGATAACAGATAGTTGACTTCTGGACCATAGAGATAGTCATGAGAATGTCATTGAGTGTCATCTGGCATACTTCAGTAGGACAGCATCTCGGCCATAGTATCATGTTTTCTAGTGATACCCATGGAGGCCCTATCTGTTAACTTACTGGATTTAAAGGGAATGTGTCACCTAATATTTTTTTTTACAATCACATACTAAAACTTGTTCTTTTATTCTAATCTGTTTTTATTTTCTGACATAAATTTTTACTTATTTCACTATTTGGTATGGGGGCTGCCATATTGCCTGGGCTGTTTTTAACAGAATTTAGTGACATCCTTTAAAGCATGTCACTAAATAGACAGACAGAATGAACATTGAGGGGGACATGTATGAAAAGGTGTAAATGCCTTTTTTAGGCGCAGATGGGGCAGATTGGCATAAAAATATTAGCAAATGGTATTTTTGCGAATATTTTTTCGCATCGGCCCTATCTGCACTACCTTCCCCAGTGGGGCGGAGAGGGGGCGTTACAGGAAGGGAGTGTGGCAGCACGCAGAGAGGACAAGGCCTCTGCATGCGCTGCATTTATCATTTTTCCAGTGGAAAAATGATACTGAAACCTACGCCAGCTCTGAGCTGGCATAGGTTTCAAAATTTTCACACAGACGGGCTCCGTGTGATCGGGTTTATGTAAAGGCAATGCGCCTCTACATAAATCCCCTGAGCTCCAGAGCTGCGGGGACATTTCTAAGCCCGGCATAAAAAACACCGAACTTCATAAATGTCCCCCTGAGTGTGTTCCGTAACCTTTGAAAAGGTCATTCCTAAGGGAGCTGCTATTGTCTTGTATTGATGTTATCTACTTACTGTACTGGTGTCACATGACACTGTTGGGGTATGTGCACACTATGGAATCCCGACTCTGGCAGCTGTGCGCATTTCCGCCTTTGCCATAAACTCCATCCTATGCACGGGTGGATTCCTCCACAGTAATCAGACCTCTAAGACCTCAAAGAGGTCTGAATATTGTGACCACGGAGCTGAGGCTTGTGGAGCAACACAGACCCCGCACACACTGTGTGGCCGTCGCACTCTGCACGGCGCTGGGCAGGCTACACGCTGCCAGCGAGCGCAGGGTCCGATCGCACACAATTTAGTACATGTAGCGATATGCGTTTTGTAGACAAACTAGTGACAAGCCTTATCGAGTCAAAGTATCCTGCTACTTGTAGTACTATAAGCATCTCTGAACAGAGAAATAGAGTGTGTACACACACATCATAATCAAACAGACTCTGGCAACTAACAGGCTGCGAAACAGAGGGCTAAGCTGTCACCAGTGGTCCAAAACTTGGAGACAATTTTATAATATATCTATGTACCGCAATAGATAGTATATAGCGGCAATATAATTAAGTTGCATGATTAGCCGGCAATCATTGCAACCCTGACAAATTGTTCTATCTGATCGATAAACAAGCGTGAACTCTCCATTCATATCGCTACTAGTGGCTATATACCAGGCATGTCCAAACTTTTTTTCGAAGAGTGCCAAATTTGATGAAGTGAACATGTGCGAGGGCCGACCATTTTACATGCTACATGCTATATGCTTTATAACACAGGCAGATAATAGCAAGCTGGATACCTGGGGGGCCGTAAAAGTTCGGAACGCGGGCCGCAAATGGCCCTCCGGCCGGACTTTGGACATGCCTGCTATATACACTTGAGCTGCCATAAAGCATAAGTAGTAAATAAGCAAGGTTATATAAAAAACCCTGTACTACCCTATCGACAGGTGAAGTCAACACCTTAAGTCGACTAGTGTATATAGCCCCCTAAAAGCTACCAACATAAAGCACCGTATACAGACTCTTCGTGTGCACTAATATTTTTAACATTAGCACTGTATATACACTATACACTCCTTTTTTGCTTTATTGGTAATTATAATAAAAGTTAAGTTTTAACCATTGGGATAACCGGTAATTTTTTGCTTTGCAAAAACACCTAACCGTTTAACCATTACCTCCCAATAGGTGTGGGATCTCCTATCCTCATAGAATGGAATCTATGCACGGGCTGAAATGGCGCGGTAGCCAGAGTACGCGAGCGGGTGCGAGCTGCAGCATCTGCGACATCTTAACAGGTAAGAATTGTTTTGACAATAGATGAGATGAAATATTATGTAATATAATCTTGTATAACATTTTCATAGTAATGGCTTTGACATGGAGTCTCTGTCTTGATACCAGTAAAACTTGGACCGGTGCACTCTATGTTTTATTTATTGATCAAGCCTCATACAGAGTGGTAAATGCTTCTCGTCACAGATGCACTGTGCATGAAATTTTTGATTCTCCTATTGGTAATACAATTTCCCATAACACATAGGTAACTATATACTTCAGGTATCCATCAGGAAACTGTTCACATAACTACTAGAATGTAAAAGTGTATAAAATGTCAAAAGAGCAATATCATATCTAAGTTATACATCAAAGGGAAAGAAGTTAAATGGGGGCAAGTAGATGACATACTGAATCCGTAGCAGAACATACAGCCAGTATCTGTTCCCAGACGTTGTGGGAGGAAGCAGGTTTTGCTTGTTGAAACTAAAGCATATGTATATTCCTACTAAAATTTATTTTTAAAAGTAAACTTCCTGTTGCGGAAAATTGAAATTCTTTTCGGGGGTTTCAATTATCTCTGTGAACTACAAACATAAAAGACCAAACCACAAGAAGTTACATAGCAATTTCAATCTTTTTTTGTTCTAAATGCATCTGTCATTTATGTGACTCTTGGGCAAATTCTTTCCTAAATCCTTAGAAATTTGAGTTTTCATCGAGAATTCTGAAATGTTAATGTTTTTTAAATTGTTAGATTCCCTATTTATACATGGAATTGGATATGTGGCCCACTGTGGGTTATGATTAAAATATCTTAAGACTTTGCACTTTTCACTCCTGTTATTGAGCTCCTGTCTATGGGCTGACATTTTCAGTTTTGCTGTGAACACAGGGGTAGGGTCAACAGTCAACAGGATTACTACAAGTTAGTAACACCTCTGTTAAAGCTAAAGACAGACAGCATAGGATCCACCTTTGACAATCTTTCTCATAGATACTAGTAGGTCATGTTTTAAAGGGAAACTATGAGAAGGTTAGAAGTATCTGATATGTTCCTAAAGCCCAGGGTGCTGAGGATCAAGGTTAGTATCTTACCTTCATCCTCTGCGCCACTTTCAGGAACTTTGCAGTGTAATACATATGCTAATGAGGTGGTTTGTTGCACTTGGGGCAGGACTAACACCCTCAGTGCACCGATCTGCCTCTGCTAGCCTGCCCTCCTAAGGCATATTCATCTGATGTTCTGCAGTGATAAATATTTATTAGAAGGGATGGGCGAGTTTGGAAGATTGGTGCACTGAGGGCGTTAGTCCCGCTCCAGTGAACCAAAGTATCTAATTGGCATATGGAATAAACTGCTTATTTCCCAAAAAAGGTGCAGAGGATGAAGGTAAGAAAATTACATTAATCTTCAGTGCACTGTGTGCTATAGGGACATATGAGCAGGTTAGATGCTTCTTCTTTTAATGTATAAAAAATCCCATCACATAAAAAAATGTTAAATCTCCCCCCTTTCCCTTTTTTTTTTTTTTTTTAAATAAAATAATCTGAAATAAATAAACATATTTGGTATTGCCATAGGTGAAATTGCCCAAAATATTAAATTATCACATCCTTGATCTCACACGGTAAATGGTAAAAGCTACATACTGTTTATGCAAGTGAGATACAGATAAAAAAAATACAGATTGTGGCACAAAAAGTGAGCCCTTACACAGCCCCAGTTTTAATTTTTTAACAGTAGTTAATTTTTTTTAATATATAAATTGGCATTGTAATCATATTGTCTTACAACACTCCGAACAGTTTAAAGACTAAACCCCCAAATTTGAAAAATAGGTATTTTTTCAATTTTAGAGCGCAAATATTTTTTTTCTTTAGGAAACAATCAGTATCTTTACAATAAGTGTATTTTTAAAAAGTACAATGAGACCTCGAATGTGTCTGTAGTTAAAAAAATTAAAGCAGCTCGACTACCAAAACATCATTCTTCTGAGGCTTGATGATATTTTTGCAGTAAAGAATAAACTAATTAAACCAATCTGGATGTGCTGGAGTTCACTTTCATTTGTTGTAAGCCACCAAGGTATGTATCTGAAGCTTTTCTACTCCAAAACGCACTAGGGAATACCATGAGCTAGAATGGCAGATGGTAGATGAATATAGTGTTTCCTTACTATGTCTGTTTTTAGGGTGCTTTCACACCTACCGACTCGCAGTGTAAATCTCAGTGCGAGTCTGGCAGGTTCTGGCAGTTCCCCCGTCACTACATACTTGCAGCGGTCTGAAAGACTGCTGCGAGAATGTAATTCTGCCGCCCCCTTAACCCCTTCTGCTCCCGCCCGGCTCCAGCTCCGCTGTGTATATACATTACCTCTCCTCGTTGCACGGGGTCCCAGCGTTTTGCTCTCCCGGCAAACCAATCAGTGTGTTGCCCAGCCGCAGTTACTGATTGGCTGGGTGGGAGATCAGGACGCCTGGACCCCGTGCAGGAGACAAGTAACGTATATACAGACACAGTGGAACGGGAGCCGAGCGGGAGCAGAAGGGGTTAAGGGGGCGGCAGAATTACGTACTCGCAGCAGTCTTTCAGACCTGCCAGACTCGCAGCGAGATTTACACTGCAAGTCGGTAGGTGTGAAGGCACCCTTAATGTGTGTTTTTTTAAAAAAAATAATGTAAATGAATTTTAACTTTCAAATGGAGCATAGAACCTACCATACTTCAATGTGACAAAAAAACAAACATCAGGTTGCAGTAAGGGCATGTAGGGGCCAATATGACTGTACAACTTCCGTGCTGTACAGAGTCATAAACTGTGGTTGTACCGGCCAGTAGGTACAAATAAAATGTATTTGAGCATTTCATTTTGGCTGTGAGGAAAAATAAATGAATGGAAATGAATCACTTAAATCTAGAAATTAGTTGGAAATTTTTCAGTTATGAGAAACACCTGTAAGATTGTAGAAAGCAAAAATTAGAAGAAAAAGAAATGTAGGTGCCATTGACTATCTGCAATTTGTCAAATTCCGCTTGGTAACAAACAATTTAAGTTTTTAGCATAGATGAACATATAAAGAAGGAATCCTATAATTATTAACAGGACTCCAGTCTGATTAGGCTTTATATTTCAGAGGTACTGCAGGATGCCTTGTCTCATCTGGAAAGATAATGGTTCAATTTCACGTGGGATATTAATAGTTTTCTAGGGCCGGATATTACAGATATATAAGTTTATTGGCCTATAAAAATTTTTATTGTATAATGCACAATGTAGGATAGTACTGTACATTAAGTATCCAGGCAGCCATATTCAATTGTTCGCTTTCACGTCTCACATATTTAGAGTTTAATAAAATAAAATATAACAAGATATTGTGGAAATGCTAACCTGAAACAAGCGGTAAACCTGAGTTCTTTCGCTACGCACTGGTGCATCAAGGGACGATAAGAGCGCGGCGTCATACCAATTTATTCCCATCATTCTTCTATATGGAAATCATAATGTCACTATGTACTGCCTGCACTTGGTCAATCATCTTCTAAATATCTACATAGGTTTCCAGGATTGTAAAATACAGATATGAAAATGAGAATGAGAATGCGATAAAAAACAAATTCAGAATGCATAATGCATTAAATGTGTCTGTTGCCGTAGTTTGTAGGGAACTTTTATTACTTTGGTGAGTAATAACTTTCTTTAAGAATTCATCCATTGAATTCACCTAGTGGGTTTTCATTAATATTTTATTTATTACTATTGTTAAACTATCCTTCATGGTTTACATTTACTGTGTACATTATTGGAAAATACAAAATGCTAAAGTTCCCAGGGACCTCCAACTCCTAGAATCTGGTATGTTAAACTTTACTATGCTGAACCATATTACCCCCAATGGCAGATTCTAGGGACAGTCAAATTATATCTAAAGAAGCTTTTATGGGACCCCAGTTTAAATTTATAGACAATAATATGCAGTTGGTCCCCCCATTATAGTTATAGCAGGTTCCATTTTTGTGGGAAAACTTTGCAGTGTGTCTGAGAGAATATTTGTCTATTCATTCAGAAGAACATTTGTCAGAAAAGGGTCATCTCTTCACTGGGACTAAAGGGCCTAGACCTGTCCCTGACAAACAACCCTATAGTATTACCTTCTTCTACCAAACGTTATAGCTGGCACAATGCAGTCAGCCAGGTAATGTTCTCCTGGTATTTGCCAAAACCAGACTCATCCATCAGACTGTCTGATAGAGAAGCCTGATTGTTCTCTCTACAGAATGTGTTTCCATTGCACCAGAGTCCAGTGGTGGGGTGATTTACAGGATGTTGACCATACTTTCAGTTACAGTAGTGTTGCATACCGATTGACCTAGCAATATGGCTTAACTACCCTGAGGACCTGATAGGGTGGTGAATAACAGCATAATCAGCGCCTACCAAAGAGGATTCTGGATGTTTGTTTGCATGGACCAGGACCAAGTATAACAGGTGACTGACGGAAATTGATTAAAGGACAACTCCGGCGGGACCCCCCCCCCAAAAAAAACACAGACACTCACAGACACCATACTCACCATCCCTCCGGTGACGATCGCCACTCCATTCGCCCGCCGTCCGCCTCACCGTCACCTGCGTCCGCCGTCCAGCGATGTCTCTTGCTTCCGGGTCCATGAGAGAGAAAAGGCTGCCAGTGCGCTTGCGCACCGGCAGCCTTTTCATTGGCTGGAGCGCATCACATGGCTTCTAGCAACCTCAGCCAATCAGGGCTGAGCAAGCTGGAAGCCATGTGATGCGCTCCAGCCAATGAAAAGGCTGCTGGTGCGCATGTGCACCAGCAGCCTTTTCTCTCCCATTCACTCTCAATGAAGACGCCGAAGAGGAAGAAGACCCAGACCGCCCCCCAGCTCTGACGTCACCAGACACCAGAGAAGAGGACCGTGACGACCGTAATAGGTAATGTATACATTCTTTAACTTCCGGGGTGGGGGGTCGGGGGTCGGAAAGTGGGGGAAGGGGGCCAGACCGGGTATTTAACCACATTACAAAGTTATATAACTTTGTAATGTGTGTTAAATAAGCCAAAAAAAATTTTCGCCGGAGTTGTCCTTTAAGTAAGACGCAGACATACAACATGAGCAGTTTGGGCATTATATCCCACCAAGGGCAAATCTGCATGGAATTTATATGTTCTCCCTGTGTTTGCATTGGTTTCCTCTGGATACTCCATTTTTTTCCACACTACAAAATAGAATGATAGCGTGGTTGTAAATTTGGATTATGGGCCCCATCCTAGACATTGCGGTTCCTATATATAAAGAAAGAAGCAGCCTCTGCATTGAGTGCGCTCTCTGATAATCCTGGAACATATGTTGATGGTTAGACCTCTTCTTGCTGAACATGGCAATGCTGCCCAAACTAATTGTACAACCAGGTGTTTATTGATTACTAAGAGCTGCTCACACATGTGGGAATTGAAAGAGCTGAACTCATGTTTTCAGGGCTTTATACTATGCCTGCAGTGCTACAGAGGCAGGTCTAGCTTCAATAAAGCAGGTATAGTTAACTAGATGGTTCAGGGGTAACATCTATAGCACCAAAAATAGTAACATAAGGGAATCTTCTTCTCTTTGAACAAAGGTCAATGTGGTCTAAAGTAATTTTATTAATCAGAATTTGTCCAAAAAGCCATAGATGATATGACTCCTCTGAGCATAATAAAGGAACAAGCCTTAAAGGGGTACTCTGGTCTAGGGGGTATTTTGGAGGATCATCAGAGAGGGGGTGGAAATTGAAGCCGGAGGTCACTTACCTCCCCCGGATCTCGCCGCCCGGTACTCCCGTCCCGTGGCCGCTTCCCGGTCAGAGCTGCCGCATGAGAGTGACATCTCAAGGCAGCTCTGCCAATCAGCGGCCATAGTGGAGTCCCGCCTTGGGACTCCGGAGTCCCGCCTCGGCCGCTAAATGGCAGAGCTGCCTTGAGACATTACGTCTCATGCGGCAGCTCTGAGCAGGAATTGGCCGCAGGACGCGAGTACCGGGCGGCGTGATCCAGGCACCAGCGCTGGAACGGGGGAGGTAAGTGACCTCCAGCTTCAATTTCCACCCCCTCCCCGGCGATCCTCCAAAATACCCCCCAGCCCGGAGTACCCCTTTAAAGTGACTATGTATCCACCAACCCACCCCACCAAACCACTAGTAAATCCTTATCTGTTGTGCCTTTAAAAATGTGCCTGGTGCCTTGGTTAGAGCAAAAAAGGATCTTTTAATCTGTAGCAGGCAAATCAAACTGGTGTGATCTAGAGCATTTGTGCCCTAGGTCTGCAATGCCTCTCCTTTCTTCCTCTCCACCTTCTTCATAATTAGGAACTCCCCGCAAGGCAGGATTTCTATTCATTCCTCGTCTAAATTGCACCTGTGAGGCTACAACACAGTTTCAGTTCAGACAAGTGATGATGAAGGGGGGCGGGGCGGAAGAAGAGGCATTGCAGACCTAGGGCACAGACACTCTAGGCCACACCAGTTTGTCTTGCCTGCTACAGATTAAAAAATATTTTTTTGCTTTAACAAGGCACCAGACACATTTTAAAAGACATGAATGGTAAGGCTTTACTCTCATCAAACAGATGGTACAAGCAGTTTGGTGGGGTGTGTTGGTGGATACAGAGTCACTTTAAGTCTCCTTTACCTCTTTCTAGAATATTTGTATGAGCTGCATAGGCTTACTAGTAAGACATGGCTTTCCTGATGCAGAACACACCTTAAGGTCTACCTATGTAGAGAAATTATAACATCCACAGAAGAGGACATTTTACCCGTAGCCAGTTTGTCCCTGATGTGAGTTGTCAGGGACATCCAGAATTAACCCATAGGGCTTTGTTGTATCAAGATACATCTGTAATCAATGTGTGAAATTTGAAAGCATATTGACTAGATATGAGCGAACATCGAGCATGCTCGAGTCGATCCGAACCCGAACTTTCGGCATTTGATTAGCGGGGGCTGCTGAAGTTGGATAAAGCCCTAAGGCTATGTGGAAATCATGGATATAGTCATTGGCTGTATCCATGTTTTCCAGACAACCTTAGAGCTTTATCCAAGTTCAGCAGCCCCAGCTAATCAAATACCGATTGTTCGGGTTTGGATTGACTCGAACCCGAACCCGGTTCGCTCATCTCTAATATTGACCATATTTCTTTTCTTAGGATCTAAGGTTGTGAAAGAAATACAGCCTTGAACAGAGGTATGTATAAAACATTGGCAATCAATTCACAGATATATCAGGCTAGATGACTAGAGTATAAATCACCGAAACAGAACACTCAAGAATACAATGGTGCTCCTAGTCAACAAGATCCTGAATTACATTTAGTGCCTACTAAATAATAATATGGCTGATAGAACCACATATTAATATTAATGCTATTAAAAGTGAGATACGTCCGCAGTACAATGGGGAACACTATACGCATTACCGTTCCTCATTGCTTCTATCTTTGTCAGTATAGTTTATAACACTGACTTGGCTTTTGTCGTTGTTGGGACTTTGCAAGTGTTGGGACTTCATTGTGTATATTGGGCCAACATTTTAAATTTATACAGAGCAAACCTGGATACATGTCTAGGAACAGAGTGGTGGAGTAATGGAGTGTTTTTTTTTTGTTTGTTTTTTTTAAGTTTGATTCAAATCCCCCCAATTTTTTTTGCATATCTTGTCCCATCAACTTCAATAGGAAAAACTTCATCACTGGGATTAATGGGGTTAGGAATTTCCCATTGAATCCAACATGTCTTCTGGGTTACATGCACTTTTTTTCTTTTTTTAAATCGAAATCCATATGGGATCTATGTCAAAAAAGGAAGTGTGAACTGAACATACCCTAGCAGCATGATCAACACTATTGTTAACACTAGGTTGTTTTATATCATGTAATCAGGCAGATCATAAAAAAGTCATCTTATACCTTAGAATGAGTGTCTGAATGTTGTACTTGATGGCAGGCCGCAGTGTATGATGTTTCCTACCTTAACCATAAAACTTTTTTTTTTCTCCCAGATTTAAATCAGTTCCTATTAGAAGAATAAAATAAAATAACTTATTTGAGGCTTAGCTTGCCAAATGACCTGATGTGTTAGAAGTCCGAAAAAAGGGCAAACATTAGGATCTAAGTTACTTTGACAAAGGTCAAGCTGTGATGGCTAGACAAGTGGGTCGGAACATATCCAAAATGGCAGATCTTGTTGGAAATTCTTGGTATTTAATGGTTATTATTATCTAATAAAACTAATTTGAGGGAGGACAACAGGTGAACAAGCATCAGGGTCATGGAAACCCAAATGTCACTAAGATCCCACAGAAGAGCCATTGTGGTCCAATGCACAGAAGAACCATTATGGTCCAATCCCACAGAAGAGCTATTAATAGAGATGAGCGAACCGGGTTCGGGTTCGAGTCGATCCGAACCCGAAAGTTCGGTATTTGATTAGCGGGGGCAGCAGAACTTGGATAAAGCTCTAAGGTTGTCTGGAAAGCATGGATACAGCCAATGACTAGATCCATGTTTTCCAGATAGCCTTAGGGCTTTATCCAAGTTCAGCAGACACCGCTAATCAAATGCTGAAAGTTCGGGTTCGGATCGACTCGAGCATGCTCAAGGTTCGCTCATCTCTAGCTATTAAACAAAGTTGACTCCATGCTTCTATGGGTAACAGCTGTGGCCATAGCACGTACCTCTTCCTGCAGATGCGCTGTCCCCACTAGCTGCAGCCGCACTTGTCCTCCCGGCCTGCAGAGCCTCCTCCTCTCTCATGGTCCAGCGTGCACGTCCCCATCTCCTAGGGAGTGCGCATGCCGGCTCTGCTTTAATTTAAAGGGACCGTGCATCCCTAATTGGATCAGCACCCAATCACCTCCTTAAGCTGCACCTGCTCTGACATTCCCTGTTGGAGCCTCTGCATGCTTCCTAGCGTGTGGTCTCAGCTCTCCCATAATTCCTGCCTGTGGTTCCTGCATGATGTTCCAGACATTCCTAATTCCAGCTACCTGTGGTTCCTGCCTGTGACTGCTATTCCAGTGTCAGTTGTGAGTCCTACTGTGTTCTAGCCTGCTTGCCTACCTGTCACCAGCTGCACCTCTCCCGTCACTGCTAGCAAGCCAACCCAGGGGTAGGGATCTGGGGGTCGCCTGCTGCAGCAAGTCCACCCTGCCTTCCAGTGGCCACTGGTGAAGACCCTTAGACTCCACTCCCTGTTTCTGCTTACGTCATCGCTAGTAGCGATACAGCGAATCCACAACTCCAGTTGTTATACTATGGATCAGAGCTGTTTTGGCCGCACAAGATGGACCAACACAATATTAGGCAGGTGCTTTTATTGTTATGGCTGATGACTGTTCAGTATGTTATAGCAAATTTTGAGTCCATGTGGTAGATAACTGGCATATCATTTCTTAATGTCAGAAATTCTTTCCCTCTGCGTCGGAAAAAGCATTAAATATTGTGTTATACTGTATGTCACTTAGCTAGTCACTATATATTAACAATTTTAGTTGCTTCATCAATAGCGGGTGCAGAGACTATGCAAGGAATGTAATCTAAGATCTACATAACAACAGCACCCTGGAGAGCACCCTTTGTAGTGTCACTGAGCTACATACATTTTATTCACACTGAAAGTCTATGAAGGCGTCTAGTACCAGTTGTAGCTGCCCAGATCAGCATTCTTATTCTGATATTACATTTTTATAAGAACAAAACAAAAGGCAAAAAAACAAACGTTAAGGGCCAAAAAACTATACTATAGATTTAAAAAATATTATAAAAATAGCACATTTATATAAAAGTTGGATGAGTATGTTTGTCAATCTTAAAAGAATGCGAAGAATGGGGGTGCAGTTGAGTAGGGTATTACATACAGGGTATTTACTTATTTAAAATTAAAATTAGAATTTGGAAAGGATCTCAGGATTAGGATGTGGAAATCTAAGATTAGGAAGAGGGTGTTCTTCATTATATCACTCATGTCCACGGATTGCATCTAAACTTCCTTTACTTTAATAACATTGAGATGCAATAACAGCAATATTAGACACAGACTATACTTTAATAAACAGACAGGAGTGGAATTGTTTCCGATTTAAAAAATAAAAATAAAAAATACTTTTTCCTCATCACAAATACCATTTAGGGTAGCTTCACACGTACCGGATCCGCAGCAGATTTCACACTGGGAGTTTGCAGCGAAATCCACTGTGGATCCTGGTATAGTGAATAGGTCACATATCCTCAGCAGAATTTTCATTCCGCTGCCAGTATGTCACCCGGCCCGTTTAACCCCCGCAGCCCCCGGCCCGGAGCATACATTACCTGCTTGGCCCTGCAGCTGTGTGAGGCTCCCAGCTCCTGTCACTCTCCATCAGCCAATCAGTGCACGGCAGCACTGGTTGGCTGATGGGGACCAAAGAGGGCCGGGAGCCTCACACACAGCCGCAGCGCCATTCAGGTAATGTATGCTCCAGGCCGCAGGGGGTTAAAGGGGCTAGATTACATATCTGCAGTGGAATGAATATTCCGCTACGGATTTGTAACCCCCATAGACCTTCACACTACATGGATCCACAGCGAATCCGGTACATGTGAAGGCACCCTTAAAGGGGTATTCTCAGCTGGTCCAACTGCTGGGATCCCCACTGGTTCTGACAATGAATACAAAATTGTCCCTGGATTGAATGGAACACACCAAGCGTTCATAGCCAGAACTTTTTTTAAATTTTTTATAGGGCCGCTGAATATTGGCTAGTTCAGTGTTTGGTGACCCCCCCCCCCCCCCCCACAGAGAATGAATGGAGTACTGAGCGAGAAAGTGTGGCACTCTCTGTACTCCATCCCTGATTTCCTTTCAGTGGTCAGACTCCACCAATCAGCTTGTTATCCCTTCTCCTGTGAAGAGGAGAAACTTTCTGTGCCACGTGCCCAAGATGGACTCATAATGTAACTCTCATCGACACACTTTTCCTCAGTAGTTCTAGTGACTAGTCGTGGTCTGAAAACCCAATCTCCAACTGATCAAAAATTATGATGTCATTTTTTTTAAACACAAACACCTTGAATTCTAATTTTTTTCACCTGAATTTTTGGACATAACTCCTCATCTAAAGGTCCCCACATACTTTATACTTTTGTCGGCCATATCTGTCACTTGTGACTGTCAGTGTACAGTGTCCACTAACAGAAAAATCAATGCCCCACCCCTTTGTTCTCTGAGAAATAAGCCACCCTCAGAGCTGTCTGCCTTCAGCGTACCCCTCCCCATAGAGAACACAGAGGCGAGCACCAACAGTTATTGAAGGTGTATGGCCACCTTTATTCTTTAATAAAACTCTTTATTTTAAATATATTTTCCCTCTTTTTGGTCTGGAAGAAGGACAGCAAAGCATGCACCTTACCACTTTGCTACCTGAATATAGTACAGTGTTAATTTGTAAGAATTTTACAAGACTGGATTCAGCTATAATGCACTACTTCTTATAACCTTGAATTTGCCTTTAGTATTTTTAATAACTTTCAGAACCATGTTAAATTAGTTATTTTAAAATTCGGGAAATGGTTTCACGGGTCCTTGTTTGTCTTTAAACATTTAATACTAAAGATTATAGCTTTTACTATATAAAAATTATATGGTGGAAACAAAATATATAGAGCATTGAAAAATGTGCTGATTGTGTGATAGGGGGCGAGATAAGGCCCAAGCAACATGCAGTTAAGGCCATGTTTTATGACATGAAGGAATGCATAGTTGTCAAGCTCGATCAACCTTAATGTTCTAAAGGAGTTTGGTTTCTGGTTTAGGAACGTGGCAGACTGCCTGGCTCTTCGCGAAGACATTTCAATCCAAAAACAGCACAGCTGAATATTTTTGCCTGTCCACTGCTTGAAATGACCTTTTGTTGCATGGTTTTGGTCTCACATATATAATTTCTACTATACATTCAGTCTAGCCCATGAGAACAGCGGAGACTAACACTCCTTCCTACTAACAAGAGTGTTGTGATATGTACTCTGGAGACCAACTTACAAAAACTTTTACAATAGGAACATTTAGTAGATATTAGTACAAGGGAAACTGAGCCGATTGTCTTGGAGGTCGACACAAGCTTACAAGTGTAACTGCCCTGTGGTATATTCAATGAATATATTATCAGAACCAGTGTGAGCTAACTAGGGGTATGGTGATGTGACTGACTCCACTGTGGGCTCGACACTATTCTTTATGGATGATTTAGAGCATGGATGGGGGAACCTTCAACCTCTCAGCTGTTAAAAAACAACAGCACAAAAAATGCATTTTTTTGAGCAGAAACAAACACTTTGGGGAGATTTATCATACATGGTGTAAAGTGAAACCGGCTCAGTTGCCCCTGGCAACCAATCAGATTCCACTTTTCATTCCATCTATATCATGAAAATGAAAGTCTGTCTGTCTGTCCCGTATAGACTTCCAAACGCCTGAACCGTTTGACCCCAAATTTGGCCTACAGATACATAGGGTGCCCGGGAAGGTTAGAGCGAAGGTCCCATCCAGGAGAGGAGGGGGAGGGGGGAGAGCGCCCCATAGAGATGAATGGGAGAATCTCCACACTGCACACAGGTAATATAATTAGCTGCAGCTGAAATGGCAGTTGGAGGCCTTAGCAACCAATAGGATTACTACTTTCATTTTCACAGGGAGCTGGAATCTGGTTGGTTGCCAGGGCGGCTGCCTCACAACAGATCTACAGAAATAAATACAGTAAGGGTGCCTTTACACCTACCGGATCTGCAGCGGATTTCACACTGCGAAATCCGATGCGGATCCAGTGTTATTCAACCCTATGACACTACATACTCACAACAAGATTGATATCCCGCTGCGAGTATGTAAATTAACCCCCTTGGCGGCCGGAGCGTGACCTACACTGACAGAGGCCGCCATCATCCCGCCCGCACAGACCGCTGTTAGATCATGCAGGCTCCCCTCCAGTGTGTTCAGCGCTGTGCTGCTGCTGCCGGGCACAGCTCTCCTCACGGCTCTGGAAGTTCCCCCCAAAGCAAGCTGGAGCGGTGTGTGCAGCGTCCAGAGCCGTGAGGAGAGAGCTGTGCCCGGCAGCAGCAGCACAGCGCTGAACACACTGGAGGGGAGCCTGCACGATTTAACAGCGGTCTGTGCGGGCGGGATGATGGGTGCCTCTGTCAGTGTAAGTTACGCTCTGGCCGCCAAGGGGGTTAATTTACATACTTGCAGTGGGATGTCGATCTCGCTGCGAGTATGTACTGTCATAGGGTTGAATGACACTGGATCTGCAGCGGATTTCGCTGTGAATTCACAGCGTGAAATCCGCTAGGGATCCGGTAGGTGTGAAGGCACCCTAACAGTGTACAGTATATATACAGTGTATACAGTAAGGGGCTTACCTGCGGGGTGGTGGTGTTGGGGAATGTATACAGTAAGGGGGTGTTAGGGAATGTATACAGCATGGGGGCTACATGGGGGGGTATACAGCATGGGGAGCTACCTGAAGGGGGGAGTATATACAGCATGGGGGATACCTGCAGAGGGGAGTTTGTACAGCATGGGGGCTACCTGAAGGGGGGAGTGTATACAGTTTGGGGGCTACCTGCAAGGGGGGAGTGTAAACAGTATAGTGGCTACCTGCGGGGGGGTATAGAGTATGGGGGCTACCTGCAAGTGGGGGAAGTGTATAGAGTATGAAGGCTACCCGCAGGGGTGGGGGTGTATACAGTATGGGGGCTACCTGCAGGGGGAGTGTTTACAATATGGGGGCTACCTACAGGGAGAGAGTGTATACAGTATAGGAGTACCTGCAAGGGGGGGGAGTGTATACAGTACGGGGGCTACCTGCAGGGGGGGGGGGAGTGTATACAGTACGGGGGCTACCTGCAAGGGGGGGAGTGTATACAGTTTTAGAAACCTTGAAACCATTTCTGTGTTGTCCTAACCAAGAATGAAAGGTAGTGCCTAATAGGGCCATATTATGGTGATGCAGGATTGTGTATGCACTTATTATTATAAGCTGCAGGTTTTCTGCACACACACCTTACTTATGGTCTGCAGTCGGCAGGGGGACTCCCAAACTACACTCTTCAAGAACACAGGACCCCAGAACTATACACTACAGGTATACAGGGCCTCCACTAACTATATACTACAGGTATACAGGACCTCGACTAACACTGTCAATGTTGTATATAACCAGGCTCAGAATAACAATACCAATGTTGTACATAACCAGGCCGTATATAACACTGCCAATGTTGTATATAACCAGGCTGTATATAACACTGCCAATGTTGTATATAACCAGGCTGTATATAACACTACCATTGTTGTATATAACCAGGCTGTATATAACACTGGCAGTGTTGTATATAACCAGGCTGTATATAACACTGCCAATGTTGCATATAACCAGGCTGTATATAACACTGCCAATGTTGCATCTAACCAGGCTGTATATAACACTGCCAATGTTGCATCTAACCAGGCTGTATATTACACTGCCAATGTTGCATATAACCAGGCTGTATATAACACTGACAATCTTTGTATATAACCAGGCTGTATATAAAACAGCCAATGTTGTATATAACCAGGCTCTGTATACAGTCTGATCACATGACATCTCAGTTTGGCTATTAGGTATTTAGGATGTTTAAAGTTTTTAGTTTATTTCTAATTTGCATAAGCTACAATTTACATAAACAGTGCAGAACTGTCGGAGTATATAGCGTATAAAGGCATATATAGGGCTCCTGGCGATTTTCACTTAAAAAAAACAAGGGCATAGATTGGCCTCCTGGGCGACCTTGGAACAAATCTAATTAACACACTGACACTTTATATCCGGACAGCGACGGGTACTTTTTCTAGTGTTAGATAAATCTCCCCCAAAAATAAATTGTTGAATGCAGGCTAGGAAGAAAGAGATGGATAGGGTAGTAATGTATCAATAAGAAATAGTGAAAGGTAGTGATGGGTAGACTCACCTAGCGATGTTGCGCTATGAGCACAACATCACTTAACCTTTTAGGATATATAGTACTCAAGCCAGATAACTCTATGATTGCCTAGGAGAGGAAGCCAGCCGTTCCTGTGTAGAACTTAGGCTAAGAGTGTCTCGATTGATAGCAGTTAAAGAGGTACTCTGGAAAAAAATATTTTTCTTTCAAATCAACTGGTTTCAGAAGGATATATGGATTTGTAATTTACTTGTATTTAAAAATATCAAGTCTTCCCATACTTATCAGCTGCTGTATGTCCTGCAGAAAGTGCTCTCTGCTGCCCCCTTTGTCCATGACAGGAACTGTCCAAAGCTGGAGAGGTATTCTATGGGCATTTGCTACTGCTTAGGACAGTTCCTGTCATGGACACAGGTGGCAGCAGAGAGCACTGTGTCAGACTAAAAAGAAAACACCACTTCCTGCAGGACATACAGCAGTTGATAAGTATGGGAAGACTTAAGATTTTTAAATAAGAGTAAATTACAAATCTATATAACTTTATGAAACCAGTTGATTTAAAAAAGATTTTTGCACAGTACCCTTTAAAGCTATAGTCCTAAGCATATAGGTCCGAAGAAAGGAAGACAATCAACACATGATTTACAAAGATTTCTTCAGACTCTCAAACAACAGAATGCGAGATCAAGTTATAAAGAACACGTTTCAAGGTTCGTAACTTTAGAAAAAGGCTTTAAAGACCTCAAAATGCACTGTTAGGCCTGGGACTCCTGCTTTAACTGCTATCAGCCCTGCTATCCTTTAAAATAGACTATGTCAGCATGGCTACATGGTAGTAATTGATATTTATTTACATTCAGTCTAGCCACGCCTGATAGTCAAGACCAGAAAATGAGCAGCTGTAAAATCAGACAGACAACAGCTTGTGTTTCTACAGGTGACTTCATCAGACTCGCACAAATCAGTAGATATCTTAATTCATTCTTTAAGAACGGCCCTGCGCCACTGTCAAGGTTAGTTAACATTCTTAATAATGTTCTGAAGCAAATTCTATTACTCTTGAGTGACTTTTATAGTCTCGCTAATAACCAGCTTGTTTACGTGATTGCTCTTTGAGGCGACATTAAAAGTTTCATTTTTCTGGACAAAAGGTGATTGAGTTTAGAAATGTATTGCTTGTAAAATAACAGCAAACCTTTTACAGTGACTATCTCATGTACGTAATGTTAGTTATATTCATTACATGTACTTTTCTTTATTTTATAGCTTTGTGTTTTTAAAAACTTAATTGGGATAAGAGCAGTTTCACAGATTATTACAGTCCTCAGGAAGAAGGAAATGCAAAGCAGATGTCTACTTCCACCTTTTGGAGGTGGCTTTTCCTTCAGTGTTTGCATCCAACTAGAAGTCTTAAAACATGACTGGGGATATATGCTGAGATCTCTCAAGAAAAAAGATCACCTACCTGTAGGCCCTTTATTTGTAGAGAACAAGGTTCTGCCAGCTGCAGAGAGGCCTAACAGTGTGGAGCCAAAGTGGTAACGTTTTTCTTTAAGGAGAGTGTTATAACATGTGGAGACCTGGAGACATTCATGCTCCACTGGGAATTCTGGAAAAAAAGGTAGCTTTCTGAAGCCACCTTTTAACTCTAAAACAGCTGTCTTCTGGAGAGATTGGCATATATGTCTGGTCATGTTCTAAGACTCCTAGTTGGATGGACACACTGACTTGAGGGAAGAGAAGGTCTGTTCGCTGATGATACAAAAGTGTGCAATAGGGTTGATATTCCTGGAGGTTTGAGTAATATGGAGAATTATTTAGCTTTATTAGATATGTGGTCAAAACAATAGAAACTGTAGGTCAATGTTTCCAAATGTAAAATAATGCACATGGGGAGGAGGAATCCTCTACCTGAGTTTTATACCAGCAGTTCTGTGTTGGCAAAGACTTCAGAAGAGAAGGATTTAGGGGTAGTGATTTATTAGAATGAGTAACCGGTGCAACCAGGCGATGGAGAAAGCTAATTGTATGCTGGGCTGTATAGCTAAAAGTATAATCAGTAGGAAGAGGGAGATTGTGATCCTGCTGTATAGAGCTCTAGTGAGGCCACATCTGAAATACTGTGTCCAGTTCTGGGACAGTGGGGACATCAAAGCCTTTAAATATATTAAAGGACTAAATCAGTCGGCACAATCTTCTCATCTGTATAAAGCAAGTTTTACAGTGTATGAGCCTTATCTGTGCAGCCAATAACGAGGAGCATTAAGTATGTTGTCTGATGCAGCAAATAAATTGTGGTGCTTAGCATTAGGAAAACAGTCTATAAAAAAAAAAATCACATGAGCCATTGGGAAAGAGCAGAAAAAATGTAGAAGCGGCATTCACCAAAATTCATATCTTGCAGTCTTTATTGTGGCATCCTCCAGAAATATTGCACTGGGGCATGAAGAGACAGGTAGGACTCAGCAGCCATTTCCTATGGGAGCGCAATGTCATTGGATGCTCTAAAAACATAGGCAGTGGCGCAGAGTGGGCGGCTTGGAATCCAGAAGCGGCAGGGGAACAGGACAGGTAAGTACATATCACTGACATGTCCTCTGCAGCCCCGGCAGCCTGGCCAAGTATTAATTTTTTCTGGACATCCTCCTTAATGATATTGAAGTGACTCTGCTTATTCTGTCTCAGTCTGGCAAAACTAGCAAGTGAGATACAAATATCTAGTGTCAGGCAGTATTGTATATAATTTCAAAATTTCAAAGCTTTTTAAATGAATAGTCATTAGAAGAAATGGCATTTTAAAACAATGACTTTTACGAAAATTTAATTTCACTTTTATGTTAACAGTTCTGCAAAGAGGTCTGCAATAATTTATAATTTCAATATGCTGCACATTTGTTTTATGCTCAAGTTTATATTTTGTTAAGTGCATGTATTGAAACATGAGGTTTTTCTCCCTAGGAACAGTTCTAAGAATTTCCTTCACCACCATCACCACATCATGTTTTTAGCTTTAATTTTATGTGACAATAGTTCCAAATGTCTCATCTTACAGTACCTCACTTCCCACATTCAGCCATCAAAAAGGCAGGTCCACCGCAAAATAAGCAAAAATAAAATAAAATAAAAATTAGCCCTTAGCTTCATAGACAGAAAAATAAAAATGTGGTGATGTTAAAGGGGTAGTGCGGCGCTCAGCAATTATTCACAGAATAACACACATTACAAAGTTATACATTTTGGTAATGTATGTTATGTCTGTGAATCGCCCCCTTCCCGTGTGTCCCCCCCCCCTCGCCCGTGTACTCGGAAGTGTGGTGCAATATACCTACCTGACGCGTGTCGACCCCCGTCTTCTGTCGATGCAATCATCGGGAGGCCGTCTGACTCGCTGCAGTCGTCCCGCATGCCAGCCCACCTCTGCAGCGTCATCAGCTGCTCAGCTCAGCTGAGCACAGTTTTGATGCGACAGAGGGGGGCCGGCAGGAGCAGGTCGGCCGGCCTCCCGAAGATGACGTCAGTGAAGAAGATGGTGGACGGGTTCGATCGTGTGTGTTATTCTGTGAATAATTGCTGAGCACCGCACTTCCCCTTTAAATCTGTTGAAATTTCCAGAAAGAAAGCGTTATGGCTAGAGATGAGCGAACCGGGTTCGGGTTCGAGTCGATCCGAACCCGAACGTTCGGTATTTGATTAGCGGGGGATATTTGATTAACTTGGATAAAGCTCTAAGGTTGTCTGGAAAACATGGATACAGCCAATGACTATATCCATGTTTTCCACGTAGCCTTAGGGCTTTATCCAACTTCAGCAGCCACCGCTAATCAAATGCTGAAAGTTCGGGTTCGTATGGACTCGAGCATGCTCCAGGTTCGCATCAGCGCGCGCCTGCATCAGAGCTTCCCGGAGCCGCTCGCTTCACTGTGTGAACTGACAAGGCTTTCTGCGTCCGGAATTCACTGAATTCCGGCCGCAGAAAACTGACATGTCGGTTATTTGCGTCCCTGTATGGGATCCCGGCCGGAGCGTATACGGTGTATGTATATGCTCCGGCCGGGATCCCATTGAAAGTAAGGCATTGTACCTCCGCGCCAAAAGTACGGCCGTTGTTGCCATCGGCAACAGTGGCCGTACTTTTACATAGTGTGAACATAGCCTAAAACAGCTAAATGATTGCAGGTGTTTAGTTGTTTTAGTGTGATTCAGCAAGTTCGCCAATCATTACCAAGTTCGCCAATCAATACCAAGTTCACCAATCTGTGTTCCCCTGTGTCCTCTGCTGATCGCACCCACCTCCACTTTCTGACTGAAATGAGAGTGACAGCCCACTCAGCCAATCACTGATTGTGGTGCTGTCCTGTTTCAGTCAGTGATTGAGTGGGATGGGGCAGCTGTGATCAGTGGGCAACACCGGAGACCTGTAGAAGGACACTGGGGGATCACGGACATTTTTTTTTTGTTTTCTTTGTGTACTAAATTGTGCGTCCGCCATCTTGGACTGGGTTCCTTACCATCTTGGCCGCAGTGGTCATGGCCAGTGATTGGCGCAGTGGCCCTGTCAGCTCAGAGGAGACTGGGAGCGTGGAGAGGTAATGTCTGAACAGTTTATTTGAAGGGGTTATCCAGCTCTACAAAAACATGGCCACTTTTCCCCCTCTCTTGTCTCCAGATTGGGTGGGGTTTCAAACTCAGTTCCATTAAAGTAAATGGAGCTAAATTGCAAACCACACCTGAATTGGAGACAAAAGAGGGGGGAAAGTGGCCATATTTTTGTAGCGCTGGATAACCCCTTTAATCATTGGCTGTTGATCGTTTCAGCGGCTGATCGCTGTCTCGGCTGATTTAGCCGATTGTAGCTCCGTGTATTAGGGTCCTCAGACTCTTGATTTCCTTATTTGGGTCACTAATAAGCATTTCACCTAAAAGGACAATTAGGACACCTTGAAACTTGAACCTATAAGGAACCAGTTTTCCCACCTCTGGCCCCTCTGGTTTACTGATCTACTGTTACGTCACCACTGGTCTAGTAAATAACTGCAGACACATCATTTTCCTTTCCCACCATATATGAATGTCTTGGCCATTGCCTTCACCATTGCACAATGTCTATTTTTGCTAGTCACCACAAAGGCATTTCCAGAATGTGCTTTTCTTCCTTTATGTCTAATATTAGTAACAGCATGGTAATAAATATGCGGCTCTTTGTATAATGAGGTATTTTACAGATTTGTAGAAAACAGGATGAAATAGATGCTGAGTCCTATAAATACTAAGCCTAGTATGGCCTGAAAGAGCCACAAAGTGAGGCACAGCCAGTGCTGCACTACAGATAACAAGTACGGGAACATGAAAAGATTGATTCTTACTAATGAAGGGACTTGACAGGTTACTATTTATGTAACCCCATGAAAGTATGTGATGACCATGACGATTCTTTCCTCTTGAGATGAAAAATATAAACATTTAGTGAAAATAACGACTCGTTCTGCATTTCATCGAAAATGGTAATAAACTTCAAATGCCAGTTTGTTTAGTACATGTCAGCGATTTCCAATCTTTCCTTTCAATGCACATTGTTTATAAAATTGCTCCGCACTGACAGAAAATGGCCATCAATTTATTTGACAATCACATGGTTTTCATCGCTCTTAGTGCCGCAACGTTCTCCTCAACCTTTCACAGTCTGCAAATTGCTGCGTAAACACGAACAGCATCGCTTGTTACCGGCTCTCATTGTTTTCCTGTTTTTCATGCTCACAATTATCTCCAGAAGGAATTATATCTACCAGTAAATATTCACATCTCCGGACGCTATGCATCAAATAATTCACGACTCTCGCAGTTTGTCATTTTCCTCCAAGAGTTTAGCAGCCCATATGTTACAGCTACAAATCAGAACACTGCGTGTAAAGCGTTTTTTTTTTTTTTTTTTTTAACAAATGTGGATATATTAAGGTTTTATGTTGTATATAAACATTAGAAAATAGTACAACTTAAAGGGGTACTCTTACCATTTATGTAGTGTCCCAACACAGGTGTGCCACCAAGGTTTATACACCTGTGTAGAGTAACTCTCTTAGGTTCACACAAAAGGGGATGAAGGAGTCTGTATTTTTTCTCCTCACTAGGTGTCGCTGTATTTATTGTGTATACTTTCCTGCACACAGCTGAAGGAAGGAATGGGTTAACTACTGTTTGTCACATGTTATGTTTCCTCCTGTCACAGGTGCAGGATTGCTTCCAACACTTTCTGCCTATCCTCTTTATTCTCTCATCTCCACACCCGGCCCACCAATAACAGGCTAGCTAAGTTGTCTCTATAAAAAGGGAGCTAGTTCCTGGTGGGAGCTTTTTTCAGTAGAAGTGGAGAGAGACAGACACAGAGAGCACAGTTCCTGCTGCAGTGAAGCCAAGGCCTGGCTTAGGCCAGAAACCTTGTCAGGAACAAGAGAATTATCTTTTTTTATGCAGGTAGCATGCAGTGCTAAAAACCTAAGGAGGGAGTGACGTCCTCTGGGGAAAACCTTGTCCAGGGATACCTTCTGCAACTCACAGGTCAGTCCCCTGGAGTTACAGTAGGTACTGGCCCCAGTAGGACAAATATGTATCCTACTGCAATGCACAGCTGTTCTTGGAAGTCTTGGAAAGTCTGCTTAACCCAGCACAGGGGCCTGGGACCTCGTACTACCCTAGCAGGACAGGAAGCCAACACTATAGAGCGAAAGGCCGTCAAATTAGCAAATCTATACAGGAGTATGAGTATCTTTTTCTACTTCTGTTCTCCACTACGCTATCCCAGCAGAGTACACTGCTACATTGACAAGGCCCTCAAGATGCTCCTCTACTCTACCTTTTTCTTACAACTCTTATTACTACTACCTCTTGCCTGCAAGGGTAGTTACCAGAAGTGTATTTATCATGTATTGCAATGAAGTTTATATCAGGTTATGTCATTGGACTCTGGTCAGTCATTTCTCGCGCCCGCAGCTATACACCAGGTTACACTTGGGCAATCCAAACCTCCAGCGCAGTGGCCGTTTGTCCGGGGGTGGGTTCCAACACCCCTCCTGGCCACCGTTACAAGTACACAAGTGACTCTACACCCACACAGCAACCACAACACCGAACAGCTACCCCAGCATACATGGCATCATCATGTCAAGGGCTGTTCCTTTTATTTTCAGAAGTGTCTGGCAGTGTCTTCTTCTTTTCCCATAGAAAACACATTAGAGATGAGCGAACCTCAAGCGTGCTTGGGTTAGTCCGAATTTGATTGCATTTGATTACTGGTGGCTGTATTCGATTACTGGTGGTTGCATTTGATTACTGTTGGCTAAAGAACTTGGATGCAGCCCTAAAGCTATATCCATGTTTTCCAGGACTCCTTAGGGCTGCATTTAACCTCCAATAATCAAATACAGAATGTTTGGATTTGGAAAAACCCGAGCATGCCTGAGGTTCGCTCATCTCTTAAACACATACATGGTCATCCGAGCCCACTGTGCCTATGTATGGGGCAGAGTGGGACAAACAGCTATTAGCCTAGTAAGTGTTTGGCTGACAAGTAGTGTTGAGCGTAACGTCTGTCTGAACCCAAACACTCGCCATTAGACTCCCAGCAGCTGGGAAGTTGAATTCCGACATAGGGAGGCATCAAAAACACGGATACAACCATAGGCTATATCCATGTTTTCCTGGCAGCTCTAGGGCTACATCCAACTTCTCCAGCGGCTGAGTGTCAAATGCGCACCTTTAGTCACATGGGCCTCTTTAGTCAAAATGCTATACAGTTCACTTTAAAAATAATACAAATTCCAAGTCTCCCTGATTATATAGTGATGAATCCCCATAACAACATGACAGAATGCTGGGAAAGCTGAGTGACAGCAACACAATGGTGACTACAGATGTGATACTGCTTGGTAGATACACACAGTATATCACTGATGCATACTGGGTGAACAATTTATCCTTCCCCACAGTTCCAAAGCAGTTGTTACCCAGCTTTCCCAGGCCACCATATCTGCCCAGGTCCCCAATTCCCATATTATAGAATAACTAATCTGAGTTGGTATCCAGGAGCCAGGAAAGGCTGGGCAAGAATCCCAGGGAAGCTGTAACTAACAAGTTTACCATGTTATGTTAAAAGTGCCACAACTAAGTCTACCTAGTTAGGCAGATTCACCTTTCAGGGTCCTGAAAAGGCTGGGTAACAAACCACGTGGAGGTGTAATAGAAATGGCAGAACATTACAGCTACCCTAAAAATACTCTTGCTACAGGTAGATGAGCCCTTTATGAACTAAGAAAGCTAGGTAACTTGCACACCAGCTAACACTATCTACATAGAGAGTGTGTATAGCTCCATAAGAATCTATCATGTATGTCCCATTTACCTAGACCATTGATGGCTTACCTTGACACTCCAACTGTTGCAAAACTACAACTCCCATCATGCCTGGGCAGCCAACGCCATATCTTTGGTTGTTCAGGCATGATGGGAATTGTAGTTTTGCAACAACTGGATTGTCAAGGTAAGCCATCACTGACCTAGACCATCAGTAAATCCCTCCTGCCTAAATAGGCAATATTGACATTCGGGCTCCTGGGAAAGCAGAGTTACACTTTCTGTAGGCCTGAAATGGATGGATGCAATGAGTTTAAAAAAACAGTTGCACCAAAGGTGTGATGTGTTCTAAACAGCCTTCTCTATAGGACATTGTTGATGAGGGTATTAAAGTGAATGGGCCCTCCCCGAATTTCAAGATTTAAAGGGGTATTCCAAGATAAAACTAGCTTGTTCACTATCAACAGAATAGGAGATAGAGATAGTAAGAGATTGGAGGACGGGGGGGCGGGGGGGGTTGGGGGGTCCAACCTCCATACCCCATGGCAAACTCCATATCGGCCCTTGGCTCCTTTGTTTTGAACACAATCATGTGTCATACTCGCGGCTCTATTCATTCCTATGGAGCAGCCAGAGAGAGCATTGAACAGCACTCGGCTCTTTCCAGTGGCTCCACAGGAATGAATAGAGCCGTGAGTCACGAGTCGCACCTGCGGCTTTATTAAAAACAAAGAAACCAAAGGCCGATATGGAGATCACCAGGGGTTCAGAGGTGGGATCTCTTACAAGTTAGCTTTATCATGGAATAACCCTTTAATGGTGAGCTCTTAGAGAGATATCAGCCGGTCCACCACCGAAGATGGAATGAAGGAGGTATATCTTTGTCAGGCAGATGTCCGGTTTTAGGACTCTGAAATATGTGAAAATAAAGACATGATACGTTGTAATCAGGTGTCCCACCACAGGTGTTTTGTTTTTTACACCTGTCACAAAAGTTTCTCCTCTAGGTTTGGTGTTGATGAAGGTAGCATTCTCTAGTTTCACCACAAGATGTCATTGTTTATTATATATGCTCTTATGGATTGAACAGCTGAAGCTAACAAAGGGTTATGATTTTTTCTTGTTCAATTGAGATACTCTTTCTTTATGTCCTATCCCTCTTCTTCTTTTCTTTGCACACATTCATTTGCACAACTCACAGGGTTTTTTTTTTTTTTTTTACATATCCCTGTAGGAAGTAGTCACTTAGTGGGAGGAAGTGTAGCGGCAGTTCTACCCAGATTCTTGTGGGAAGAGGACACACAGAGCAGACGTCCCTCCTGTAGCTAAGCCAGGGCCTGGCTCTGCCAGGACCCTTGTCCTGGACAAGGCAGTCTAGTTCAGACACTGTGTTAGTGAGGTGGTGAGACACACGTGTATTAAGCGACCAGAGACACTCAGTTTCTCCAGTATTCCTATAATATTTAAGATGCAGTGCCAGACATCACAAAAGGAACTAGCCTGGATAGAACAAAGATACCAGTAAGTCTACGTATTCTATCTCGCAGTGCAGGTGAAACCAGGACACCCTTGGACACTTAGCTTCATCCAGGTAACCACGGCTGGGGCTTGTATCACCCTAGTAGGACAAGTAGCTTGACACTGTAGGACAGAAGGGGGTCAGACATTAGTCTAAACACATGTACAAGTATCTCTCACTCTCAAGTATCTTTCCAAAGTTCTGGCAGAGCACAAGTACTACATATGGTTGGGACTCCCTGGACATACTCCTCTACTCTGCTCCACTCTACTCTAAACTCTACAAGCACCGCTACTACTACCTCTACTATACTCTAAACACTTAAGTTTGTACAGAGATTATATAGTTGCTGCCAAAGTGTTTTATATTATTCAGAGACTGCACAGTAAAGATGCACTTGGGTTAAGTCCTGGACTCTTTCCTCATTTCTGCACCTCCACTTACACACTATGCTATCCCTACAAAGCCCAATGCCAGTCTGTCCAGTGGTGGGTATGACCACTCCTGGCCACTGTGACAAGTGCCCAAGTAATATACCAGCTAGCCCATTGTTGTTATCTAGCAACCCTGGTCACGGCAGATAGATAGATAGATAGATAGAGGGTCATCTCCAGGTTTCAGCAGCGCTTTGGGCTACAGAGCCTTGAGGCCCTATTAGACAAAGCGATTATCAGCCTTATTTGGCTGATTATCGCCTTGTGTAATAAAACGGCAACGATCAGCCAACATGTGATGTGTTAGGACTCAGGCTGTGCGGTCGGCTCCTGGCATCGCTGATGCGTGCGGCCAAAGCATTCATAACAATCGCTCAGGCCGGTTGCTGGGGGCGCGACGACGGCATCCATAGCTGCCGGACTGTTTCTCATGTTTTTCACCTACTCTGCTCTGCTATTCTATGTTGTAGAGGAGGCCAAGGTTTCACTCCCCTGGCTGATCAACATAGGTGTTGTGTGTGCTCACTGGTTGTTGACTGACAGCTGACTCATTTAGCTGTCGGTATTTGTGCAGGACATGGAGCCTTAGCTCCAATCAAGCCCTGGGGCTGGGACTTCTGGCTCCATAAGTACCAGCATTTGTATCATGTTCTTGCCTGCGATCTAACTCCTAGTTTACTTGACCTAGCCTTTTCCTGCATGTATTCTCTGGTTACCTGACTTCTGCTATTAACCCTTTGACTACCCCTTTGGACACGATTTTGTACTTTGCTGCTCAAATGGTTTTGACTTGGACTCCTGACTTTCCCTTTATTGTGTTGTGTATTGTTTTGTTCTGTGTTCCACTAAGTAAGTTCAGGGGCTGCTGTCCAGTTGTCCGTTACTATTAGAGCTTCTGAGGCAAGTAGGTAGGGACAGCATGGCGGGTGCCAGCTTCAGGGCTCACCTGTCCTTGTGTTCTCCTGTCCCTATCCTAACACAATGTTGGCTGATCGTTGTCTTTCAATGTCTTTCAACATGTTGAAAGACTAACAACTAAGATAGCAATGGTATGCTGCCATCGCTCCGTATAACAGGAGCAGCGGCAGCAGACCGCCGCTATCTCCTATGGGAAGACCTTCTGGGGTGCCCCTCCTGCAGCTCCCTGTGCAACTCCCCCCCCCCCATTCAGTGTGTATAATAGCGCTGGCAGCGAGCAGGATGTGAGGCGCAATCGAGCGCTGACCTGACAGGTCAGAGCTTGCTTGCTCCCACTGATCACCTGGTGTAATATGGCCTTTAGTGGGCTCTTTTAGCAGCAGTAAAACAGCAGAAACTAGAAACACCTAATGTAGTTGCTGGGCTGATATCACATCATATATCTATACAAGTAATTAGAATTTGTGATGGTCACTAGGCTTGGGTGTGGGCTAGCTCAGGTCTTCTCTTCAGTAAAGGCCTTATTACACAAAACGATTATTGGCCATATTTGGCCGATATTAGCTGTTACGGGCCGATAATCGTCTAGTGAAATAGAAGACAACGATCAGCCGTCATGAACGATGTCAGCTGATCGTTATTTGTCCTTTTCTTTCAACATGTTTAAAGACAAACGACTAAGATAGCAACAATCTTTTTGCCGTCATTCCGTGGAATAGGAGCGGCAGCAGAAGACCGCTATCTTCTATGGGCTGCTATGAGTGATCACCCGGGCAGCCCCCACCGGCTCTTACCTGCTTGCTGCCGACACAGGTAATAGCGCCGGCAGCGAGGGGGGAACGACGAGCAAGCGAGCACTGACAGCGCCCATTTGCTCCTGTGCATCGCCCGTGTAATAGGGGCTTAAGAGTAGCTGATGTTATCCCTTTTGACCATACATGCTGCATATCCTTACAAGCAAACGTGGATGGAAAATACATAAAGTCTGCTGGACAGGTGGGTTTTTCCAGTCAGTGTTGCTTAACTCCTGACTTCTTTCTTTTCTCTTTTGAGACTAAACAGTACATTAATCCTTCCAGCCGGTTCCATACCCCACATATACGCTGTATTTTTAGTTAAGCAGCTCTCCAAAACATGACTTCTCATAAATAAATGGTCAGACAGGATTAATTTAGGGAGTGGGATTGTATCAGAAGAAGAATGCGTACGTCTGATGGGTGATTTATGATGAAGATTAAACTATGAAAACGTGTGGATGTGATTATTATAAATCATAGGAGAAGTAACAGCCAGAGAGTTCATTGCAGGAAGTTCTTCTGTGTAATATAGCCGGCATTCAGAGATAATACTGTGTGGGCTGCTTTTCACATTCTGAATACACCATATAATTAATAGTGAAGAGCCTCCACACGCACAGCCCAGCAATAAAACTCTACTAGAGCTGGCAATGGATAACAATGTTCAGAAAAAAATGTTTTTCTTTCCAGAAACACCACCATTTCTGTATATGGGCTATGTCTTGAATTGCAGCCACATTTTGGTGAATGAAGACCAGTAGTAAGACCAAAGTGGTGCTAAATGAGAAGAAGATGATCGGAGGGCACTCACCATAAAACTTAACTTTATTTCAAATATCTTAAAATCATTCAATTTTCTCCGGCGATGCAGACGCCAGCACCATGCGGTATAGCGTACGTGACAGCTGTTTCGCATGCGTAAGCACGCTTTTCCAGACGTCTACGCTATACCGCATGGTGCTGGCGTCTGCATCGCCTGAGAAAATGGAATGATTTTAAGATACTTGAAATGAAGTCAAGTTTTATGGTGAGTGCCCTCCGATCATCTTCTTCCTCATTTTGTATCATGATCGTAGCTTCTGCTATTTGGGAGGAGCACCCCAATCATTGATATTTGGCAGGTCTACAGTAAAGAGGCACAATAATTAGATTGTGTTCACACATGCCAATATCTGCAGATTGTGGTCTTTCAACACGTTGAAAGTTAACAATTTGAGTAGCAATGGTCTGCTGCACGTTGGTCTGTGCAATAGAGGCAATGGCTGCAGACTGCCGCTGACTTCAATGGGCCGCCCAATTGATCTAAGGATTAGTCTGGCCAATAGATGAGGATCCTGAACAGTGGAGGATTTTCTAAACTCAAGAATGCCTTTAAGTGCTGGATACATTTTTCAAATTTTCATCACATTTTTATATTTGTTTTTCTAAAATAATTATGCATAAATGTATAATTGTTGAGATTCTATACTCCAGACAATAGATGATTATTTGTTACCTTTTATTTTTAGCCCAGAGTGTCACTTTAAAGTAACTTTCCCATAACAGGAAGAGATATATAGCATTCGATATGCCATTACTTTCTAATCAGTGTAGATCCATCTGCTAGTGGGACCCTTGGCAACTCTAAAAAATAAAGAGACCACACTTTTAATTCAGAATTGCTATCCATTTCAGGCTGGGTTCACACTGCAATTTTGCAGTCCGCTTTTTTTCCCCCATTCGTTTTCAGCAAAAAAGGATGAAAAAATGGATGAAAAACACATTTTTTTTTTTAACATAAAACAGAGGAAAAAAATGACTTTAAAAACGTAATGTGAGCCCAGACTAAAATGGGAGCTTCTAATAGGGGAGCTTCTGGTCACCCACTTTGCAGGGATGTGCAGCACAGCTACTTAGTGAGTTGAGGTGCAGTAAAATTTCTTGCACTATTGTTGGGCAGCAGTTCTAAAATACAAGGAAAACTGTTTACAGTGTTATATTCCCTTTATTTTCAGGATGAAAAAATAGTGGTGCATCCTAGCCATATGTCATCACTTTCTTTAATACATTTTGCTGGAGTGTTCCTCTAATCTTTTTGTCTCATGCAGCTTGATTTGTGCCTAACATATGAACACCATTATGCTGAACCTTGGAAAAATTTGAAATGATTTTCTCATACACAGTGACTGAACAGATGGAAAACTTTCATCCATACCTATGAAGTGCAATGTTGACATTGGAGAGCAACGGCAAACGGAACTACAGAATGAGGTTTCTTTATAGGAAAAGGTGTTAGAAGTGTCATTCTGGTCCAACGATGAGTCACAATTTGATAAAATTGTAAATACTTTTCTTTACAGCTTTAGCATTATTTTAGTTATGTATTTGACTTATATACAGCGTTTATAATATTAACACCTAGGCCTGACTTTGAGGGCAATGCTTAGCCTCAGGACCTGTAGTCATCATGTTACAGCCTTCTGACAGACATATATGTCGGGAATGTTGCACAATGTATACCTCGGATGAATGGCTCTGACATGTTTCACATACACTGGAATACATCAGGCTAAATACAAGTATAATTTTAATGTTTTTTTGTTTTTTTTACAGTACATACAGATGTATACTAGCCCCGTTTATTTGCCCTCTGTTAGGTCAATAGAGTCCTGTGGATGCCTTTGGCATATATGTTGGGAGCTTTTCCAGACGTTTACACCAAAGGAAGAACCAAACGTTGATGTGAACAGGCTCTTACTGGTCAATAATATACCTGAGGCTCGGTAAGCTACAATGAGGAGTAGTTGGGTACTAGCGGCAGGGTATGGCCAAGGGATATACTGAATCATTTTTGCATAAAAAATTATATGTGTGGTGAAATTTACTTGTTAAACATGTTCCTCAAGTTAGTACGATTACAACTATATGTAATTTTTGTAACTTTTATTTTATTTGATGGCGTTTAAAAAATTTAAACTTTTTTTAAAAATAATGTTCCTTAAACTTGCTCTATCACAATGCTTATAATGCTTTTATTTTTTTGTCTATGGGGCTGTGTGAGATGTCATTTTTTTTGCGCCATGATCTGTACTCTCTATCAGTACCTTGATTGCGTATATGTGACAATTTTTCTGTATTTGATGCGACCAAAGCTGCGCAAATTTGCACTTTGGAATTTTTTGGGCGCTGGCGCCATTCAGGAATATGAGAGATCAGGAATATGATAGATTAATAGTTCAGGCGAATACGCACACAACTATACCAAACATGTTTATTTTTTGTTTATTTATTTATTTTTAATTATAAAATGGGAAAAGGGGGGGGGGATTCAGATTTTTATTAGGGGAGGGGATTTTTTATGAATAAAAAAACATTTTTTTACACACTAACTAGAAGTCCCCCTGGGGTTAGAGTTATTCCCCCTGGGGACTTCTAGTATCACTACTCTGATCTCTCATTGAGATCTATGCAGTACATATATACTACATAGATCAAAGAGATTGGTGTTCTATTGCTCTCGGCTGCTGCAGCAGAGAGCAATAGAATGCCAAGCCGGGATCAGCGCCATAATGGCACAGACCCCAGGCTGGTTCAGGTGCGGGGACCGCTCCTTCGCGATCGCTTCATGGGGAGGAGTGGTCCCGCTACTAAACCACCAACGATGGAGTAAAAGAGGCATTAAGATTCAGCTCTCCAATTTGACAGCTGCATCCAAATGCCTAATTAGCGGGCACAGCGATTGCTGTGCGGCCCACCCTGAATGCCCCAAGCGCCTTCCTTAACGTACAGTTAAGTCATGGGTCGTCTAGGGGTTAAAGGAGATGTCCAGTGAAAATTTTTATTAAAGTATTGTATTGCCCCCCAAAAGGTATACTAATCACCAATATACACTTATTATGGGAAATGCTTATAAAGGGCTTTTTTCCCCTGTACTTACTACTGCATCAAGGATTCACTTCCTGCTTAAAATGGTGATGTCACGACCCGACTCCCAGAGCTGTGCAGGCTGTGGCTGCTGGAGAGGATGATGGCAGAGGGACACTGAGGGACACAGGGCACTGGAAGGACACTGAGCATCCCCCTGCCATCATCCCCTCCAGCATCCACTCCTTTAAGCCATTTTTATCATGAAACATGATACATTACTATATAGCTTAGAAGGATATTCTCATTTGACAGAGTTATCCCCAATACACACGTGCAATTATTACAGAAAGTTAAACTTAGAAATATTTAGAAGCCCTCTAGAAGGGCCACACAGAAAATCTACATATCTAATTATCTATTTATTTATCTTCTATATTTCTCTCTTACATTTATCTATGTACCTATCTGCCATGTTTGCACCTCATGGCAGCTCTAACAGCACAAGGTCCTGCCAAATCCATCCATCCTTTATAAAGACCAGCATATTTGTACGCTGGTTTTAAATTAGGCCCTGCCCCTTTTCCCCTTCCGGATTCACTAAAGGCGCATGCACCAAATCTGCACCCGGCGTAAATAATGATAAATGAGGCGCAGGAGGAGGCCACCCCAACCTTCGTAAATGTCCCCCATAGACTTCAGCTTTAGAGACGATTGTATTCCTATACTGTTCGCACTTTCAAGGAATTCATTTTTTGGCCACAATTACTTAATGGATCTGCGTCTTTTTTTAGACATTTCTAACTAGGTAACTCTGTATTTCCGATTGTCTTCATTGCCTTCCTTACAGGATCTGGCATGAATTTAAATAATATACATTTCAGATGTCTTTGGCATCAAACAGAGCTTTAAGACATCGATCAGGATTGACATTTGTTCAGAATTTCTCAAAATAACTGTTTATCCCACAGCGAGCTCGGCATATGTGAAAGTCATACAGGTCCAGCATATACACGTCTACAGCTGATTACACAGGTTATTGAAATAGTTCAAAAGTGCTGGAAAAACCTGGAGGCTCAAAAGGATGGAATAAGAATGGTTTAATTTACTTGCAGGATTATGAAGATTGTTCCTTCTGGGCCAGTACTGGCACCTTAAGTTAGCAAATACCCCCTTAAACCTAGGGGCGCTTCACCTGTGGCTGCCCTTCCTATATAATGAGGCCATTTTTATGGATGTAAAAGGCTTTGGTATTTGTTGTAATCTGTTTGCCATGTAGATAAATGTTCACACGATAGTATTGAGTCGTGCTTTCCTGTGGCCAGTGGACCAGTGTAGTAAAGGCTGACGCATTTAGGTAACATTGTAACAGAGAACAATACAGAGTCAGTAAATCTGTTTTTACAAAACATGGATGAAAAAACTGGTGCATTTGTGTGCATCTAGTTTGATCTGTTTTTTAATCTCCATTTCCATTATAAAAAAAACAACAAAAAAAACCCCAGTTTAAACGCATCCTTTTTATATGCACACATATACGTGGTCAACCACATTTTTGTGTATGTTAAAAAAAATGATGCGGTTTGATCCTTTTCTTTTATAATGTTTTTTTTTTTTTTTTATTAAATAGATAAAAAAAAACAAGCATTACACATAAATGGCAGGACATTCTGCAGATTTTTAATGGATTCATCTTCAGATATGCTGTAAATTTTCAAAGGAGTATGTATTATAATAAATAATAATTATGTCAATAAAAGCAAATAACAAAATGCGTTAAAGGGCTATTCTCATTTCAACTGATATAGGTAAATGTGTAGGGTTTGTCAAGTTATAAATTTTTCCAAATACATTTATCAAATGTGCCGCCTTCTCCTCATATGCCGTTCTTCCCCTCCCATTGTTGACAGCTCGTTGACTAGGTTACTGACCACCACTCTGCTCTAAAAGCAGGGGTCTGGCTCGTGTATATCTCTAAAATGTGTCTGTTCAGCTCCTGAACCTGCTCCATAGCCTATGAGCATGTTTTACAAATGTACTGTGGATGTCACCAAGGGGTTAACCAGCATGATTTCCAAAATGTGCCTGGTCATTAAATCATTGTTTCATAAGGACTACCACCTCATTAAATAGCTAGGGGAAGGAAGTCATGTTTTGGTGACATGGGAATACTCCTTTAAAGATGTTCATGAGCAACCCAATTAATCCCAAGGAGAATATACCCATTATTATATAATAATAATAATAATAATAATAATAATAATAATAATAATAATAATAATTTTATTTATGTAGCACCAACAGATTCCGCAGATTTAGGCTGGGTTCACACTACGTATATTTCAGTCAGTATTGTGGTCCTCATATTGCAACCAAAACCAGGAGTGAATTAAAAACCCAGAAAGGCTCTGTTCACACAATGGTGAAATTGAGTGGATGGTCGTCATATAACAGTAAATAACTGCCATTATTTCTATATAACAGCCGTTGTTTTAAAATAACAGCAAATATTTGCCATTAAATGGCGGCCATCCACTCAATTTCAACATTCTGTGAACAGATCCTTTCTGTGTTTTTAACCCCTTAAGGACAGAGCCAATTTCGATTTTTGCGTTTTCGTTTTTTCTTCCTTGTGCATCAAAGGCCATAGCACTTGCATTTTTCCACCTAGAAACCCACATGAGCCCTTATTTTTTGCGTCACTAATTGTACTTTGCAATGACAGGCTGAATTTTTGCATGAAGTACACTGCGAAACCAGAAAAAAATTCAAAGTGTGGTGAAATTGAAAAAAAAAACGCATTTTGTTTATTTGGGGGAAATGTGTTTTTACGCCATTCGCCCTGGGGTAAAACTGACTTGTTATGCACGTTCCTCAAGTCGTTACGATTAAAACGATATCTAACATGTATAACTTATATTGTATCGGATGGCCTGTAAAAAATTCAAACCATTGTCAACAAATATACGTCACTTAAAACCGCTCCATTCTCAGGCTTATAGCGCTTTTATCCTTTGGTCTATGGGGCTGTGTCAGGTGTCATTCTTTGCGCCATGATGTGTTCTTTCTATCGGTACCTTGATTGCTCATATAAGACGTTTTGATCGCTTTTTATTACAATTTTTCTGGATTTGATGCGACCAAAAATGCACAATTTTGCACTTTAGGATTTTTTGGCGCTTACGCCGTTCACCGTACGAGATTAGGAATGTGATTAATTAATAGTTCGGGCGATTACGCACGCGGCGATACCAAACATGTTTGTTTATTTATTTATTTGTTTACTTTCATTTATAACCTGGGAAAAGGGGGGTGATTAAGACTTTTATTAGGGGAGGGGGCTTTTTATTGACAACAACACTATATATATTTTTTTTACACATATACTAGAAGCCCCCCTGCGGCCCCGCTCTGAACGCCCTTGCCGGCAATAGGGCGTACCTATACGCCCTTTGTCGTTAAGGGGTTAATCCATTCCTGGTTTTGGTTGCAATACTGACTGAAATATACTGACTGAAATATACGTAGCGTGAACGCAGCCTTACAATTCTGGGCGTACATACATAGACAAAAATCAGACATTACAGACATACACGTAATTATAAAACCATAAATAAGGAGTGAGGGCCCTGCTCACAAGAGTTCACAGACTTTGGGAAGAGGAGGGAGACGAAAGGTAGAGGGGCAAAAGTGCTTCATTGTTACTATGGTGCGGCCATATGAGATTATAATATACAGTTTTTAAAGGGGTATTCTCATTTATTAAGTTATCCCCACAGGATAGAGGCTAACAAGCTGATCAGTGGGGGTCTGACTGCTGGAGCCCCCACATCATGGTCACATTATTGTCCCCAGTATTAATGGGACACCCTGCGCGTGCTTGGCCACTGCTCCTTTCATTTTCTATAGGGCTGTTAAACATTTGAACACCGTTCTCTGAAATGTTTAGATGAATGAATTTTGCAACTACATGTACTCACATTGTTACTAGTACTGCTACTTTTATTACTATTACTATGATTTGTGCTTATTTTATTTATTTTTTATCAGTAAACTATTAATACATGTATGTTTCTGTGATCACAAGACAGTGAGGAAACTCTAACCTCACTAAATTTCTTAGGATAGTTACATTTTGTATGGATACCTTTATGCTGTGTTTTTAGCACTCCCAGGTTGCACGTTCTTAGGACTTCCATGGCTTGCAGGTCTGAACATTTGGAGTTTTTTGTTTCATTGTTGTAAACTAGATTTATGAATATGTTTTGAAAATATTTTTGTTTTACAGATTCTCATTATTCATGTAGAAATTAGATACCTTGTTGTTTGCTTAGAGGAAGTTCCAGGTCACTGAAAACAAAACTGGCCAGATCAAAGATGTGCTGCAAAATTGTTTCCATCTGCAAAGCGTCTCTTATAATTGTGATGTCAATTTTATGTATTGAATATCTGCTCCAAATATTTATATCTTACATTTTACTATGTAAAAGACCAAATTTACAAGTGTAAAAGAATCTATCCTAACGGCTTTTGTGTGATGTGTAAGTAGTATACAACTAAAGTCCCAGCCTCTTAAACAAATTAGGAAGCAGAGATTTGTGGTGCTGTTGTGTGGAACACTAAGAGAAAAGGCTTTAATTTTTCATTTTTTCAATTTTTCATTTTCATTTATTCCCTATGAAGATAAGGGTGGTTATTAATTCTTTAAAAGGAAACTAACAGCAGGTTAGGAGGGATAGGCCGGCCGGGGCAGATCAGCGCAGTCCTGCCCCCAGTGCACCAAACTGCTTAATTTGCATATGAAATAAACAGCAAATTTCCTGAAAAAGGCACTGGGGATCAAGGTAAGATAACCTGGAGTTAGTTTTCCTTTAAGCTACTAAATACAATTTCTAGTGACAGCATAAAGGAAAATTATCACCAGGTTAAAAGAACATAACCCTAACTAGCTATGTTCCCTTTGTTACTTGCGTTAACTAACCAGTAGAGATGAGCAAATATTGCGGTATTCGAAAGATTGTTGAATACGCGGGAAAGTGTGTTGAATACGCGGGAAACATTCGAAAGCCCTCCCATCGCACTTGGCGCTTTTTTTAATCTGATCACCATGCAGGAAGGCCGTGAAGGACCCTGGGAGTGCTCACGCAGTGCGAAAATAGCGTCTACCCTCATTGGATGGCTGAACCACATGACCTAGAATATTTAGGACTTGACTTCCGCCTCTCGACCGCAGATGCGTTTTCAACCTAGTCAGGGAGAGTTCTTCGAGCAGGGAGAGATAGGTTTTAATAGCGTTTTAGTTAGGCAGGCTTACTACAGAACCCAAAAGTCCTTTTCAGGGCTAATATCTAGCGAAAAAGTTATCTCTGGAGTCTGCATCTAAAGCACTTCTCAGTGCTAAGAAATAGATGATATAGCAACAGCAGCATCAGCAGGTGTATTCATTTCAGTACCCTGTGTGTACAAGTGACTTATAGTGTCCCTGGTTTAGCCCACTAAGGTCACGTTAACCTTACCTATTGTGCCAGTAGCCCAATAAAAGGCACGTGATACCTATTGTGCCAGTAGCCCAGTAAAAGGCATGTGATACATATTGTTCCAGTAGCTCACAAAAAGGCACGTCATACATACTGTTCTAGTAGCGTTCATACAGCATGATGTGTGATACACCCGAATAACACACGCACGTTGGAATCATGTATGTAACGCTGCCAATTTTTTTCCCATAGACTATAATGGGATCGAATACTCGTTCGAATAGTGGAATCTCGGTGCCTATTCGATTCAAATTCTCAAAAGTCGAATATTTCACTACTCGCTCATCTCTACTAACCAGTATATAGAGGAGAGGGGGTTTCATCACACTGTGGGCCCGCGGAACTGCCCCTAGTGCTCGGGGGTGGGACATTACTTTGGAATAGACCGACACCATGTGCGTGAACTGAGCGGAAGTGAAAAAAAAAGGACCACGCCACCAGCATCCCCACGCCGGCATCGGTCATCTGTTCATGTAAAAAACCCAAAGCAATGTACCTAGCAGTACATTCGCTTTAAATCACGTGATATATGACTCAAGGGTGAAAAGAAAGGCAACTTAATATTTGCCTGCTTGAACATTTAGCAGAAGGTTTTGTGTACATGTGGTACAATGACTAATTGTAACTGGGAATAGAAAGAGACTGAACATTCATTGCTCTGCGCACTTTTAGGATGCATGACCACACTTCCTACCCTTGACACTTAATACACCGTGGGTGTCTCTTGTTTGGAACTATTTGGTCCCACCTTAGTAAGTGGGATAGTTTTCACATACAACTGACATAAAATACTGATTTGTAGACAAGGGGATGAAATGGCTAATGGTGTAATAAAACAAACTGTTTAGCTCCTGCTTCAAAGACACCAGCATCTGTTGCGGGGAGAGAGTCTAAATTGCCTCCATCTATAAATGTATTACATCAATGTCAACTGCCAAGAATTTAATAGGTTTAAGGGTGGTCATTTCTCTGTGGGGGGAATGGTAAAATTCCTATGGAAATCATCAAATTAAAAAAAAAATGTATACTTGAAGGCAAAGAGCCAAACTAACAGATGTTTCACCCTGTTTGCCCTAGAATGATGTTACTTATTGAGCAATGGAGATATAGAAGCATTGACCAGATCCGTAGGTCATTATCAGATCAGCAGATTATGTACCAGAAGCCTTGCCTGACAGGACATGGAAACAAAGTGAAGATGAGGGTGTCATATGGCACAATGTATAGTCATTTTACAGGGTTATCTCTAGTTTAACCACTGCTTTTAAATAAAGTAACTTAGAACTTGTTGGATTC